>NC_090941.1:1064583537-1065833537 GCF_040938575.1 Ambystoma mexicanum
CTTCTTGTCTTTTCCTGAACTCTCCTCTGACCTCTCTATCAAAATTGTCTCTGTGCCATTAAATATTAGATGGCTTTGCACTCTCTGATTTTAAACTCTACTAAAGCATTGGTGGTGTTCTTCCCTTTCAAAAGCTCTCTCTCATCTCGTCTCTGCTTATTGTGAGGGGTCAGCAATGCAAGGCGGAAAACTGATTGTAGTTTTCTCAGTATTTGACATTTTATTAATGGAAGAAAATGCAAAGAAAACATAACTAATCCTACTCTACCAGGGAATTCCCTACCTGGTCTAGGTTCTTAGGAAAAAGGTTCTCCTGGCATGCACAAAACTGGCCCTCACTCTAAACAACAAAACATTTAAAATAAATCATAAACAACATAAATAAATGAATTTACCAAATAACCAGTGACTTGTATAACTTCCACTTGTCCTGGGTAGATCCCGTTCCCAGGAATGTCCAAAGTCAATCTTTCACAAAAAAAAAGTAAAGTCTCGAACCAGTTCTTGAAAGTTCAAAAATAAGCAAATATTCACCCAACAAAATTCCACTGGTAACAGTTCTTTCTTAGTTTGTTGAAAAGTTTCCTTTCCAATTTCCACAAAGATAACCGCACCAAAGGTAATCCTGGATAACCTCCTTCCAGGATAAGCTTGACAAAGTTCAAAACAAAAGTACCACTTTGAATGGATTGTGTCCTCCCACGTATTCCTCATCTTATGATAAAAATGTTCTCGGCAGAGGGCGCTGTGCTCGAGGTCATGGCGTCGATTGTCCCTCGACGGACTCCGTACTCTGTCGACGTCACTGATGGTATAAATAGCTCGAGCCGCGCCCGTTGATTCAGTTCCGTTTTTCCAATCGCTTCGCTATCAAGAACGGCGCGCTTGAGATTTTGTGTGAAGAAAATGTCTTCCTCGACTCCTTCGACACCCAAGACTGGGTTTAAGAAGTGCGTAGATTGTGGATCAAAAATGTCGATGACCGGATTTGTCTCTGGTGTCTCGGTTCCAGTCACCGGACCGACGACTGTGGTTCCTGCCAATCCATGACCGAGAAAGCTCTTCGTGAGAGGAGAGGTAAACTGTTGGTGGAGAGGGAAGCCTCTAAGAAGGCTACGTCCAAAAAACATAAGAAAGCGACTGATTCGAAGGAATCGGATCGCCATAGGCATTCAAAGAGATCTCGATCTAGGACTAGATCGAGACACTCTTCTTCCTCGTCCAAAAAAATGAAGAGGAGACATAGATCTCCCTCATCATCATCTTCCGAGTCGACCGAAGAAATTCGATGTCCGAAAAAATCGGATTCTCCCAGAAAATGGGAAGAATTTCATAAAAAGATGATGGAGGTATTCGAGAATGCCGCCCCGACCCCCTCGAATGAACCTCGGAAGAGCCATACCCCTAAGGTCGCTCCATTGGACGACAACGACAAAGGGAAGTCTAAGGCTACCTTCGTAAAAACCGGTAGTGTTGAGTATACTCGAAAAACCCGAGTCGACGACAAGTCGTTGAGGACTCTTCGAGAGTCGAGCACCTCTCCGGTGCCATATAAAAAACATAAGTCGTCGAAGGCTTTGACGACTTCGACACCAACGGCGTCGACCGTTTCGGCATCGAAACCAAAAATAACCTCGACGCCTGTATCAAAGTCATCTACGAAGTCATCGAAGATTCCTTCGACAACTTTGAAGGATTTTTTCATTCCTTTGACGCGTATGGTAGAGGAAGAAAGAAGATTTACTCCGTTGCCCAGGTCAGACTTTCTTAAGTCCATATCCTCAATTTATGAGGAATCTGGCTCGGAGGAAGAGGAAGTCACTCCCTTTGGAGTTTCATATGGCACAAAACAAGTTCCTGAGGAACTCATTGATCAAGAGTCCAAAATGAGAGACCTGAGTGACACTCTATATTCTGCCAGTGGAATTGACACCTCCCCAGAATTAGAGTTTGCCAGACCTGATCCTGCAGAACATGCAGACTCAGGGTACAGGAGTCTTATGACCAGAGTAATTGAGTATATGGGTTGAGTTAACACTTCACCCGTTTTTTAACAAGATGACATGACGGATATAATTGTCAGAGGTCCTCAAAAAGATCCAGTTCTCCGCTTTCACAGGGCTCTTCAGAGGAGGGTGGAGAAAAACTGGGAAAAGCCTGAGAGCATTGCTGCTGCAGATAGTAATTTCCCCAAGAAATACAGACCAGCTGGTACGGATCCTGAATACTTAAACAGGCATCCGACTCCAGAAAGTCTAGTTATTCAGGCAGCATCCACATCAAAGCAAACTGTACATCCCACTATCCCTCCAGACAGAGAGGATAAAACAGTTGATGCCTGGGCACACAAAGTTTTCACTTCAGGCAGTATGGCCCTTAAATCGACAAATGTCACCTGTACCCTGGCCAGGTTTACCCATACCCTGTGGGACTGTATTTCGGCGGCGGCTGAGCATATTCCGGAAGCCGAGGAAAGGGAAGGCATCCTGAATATAGTCAAGACGGGAAGAAGGCAATGGGGGAATTTCTCCAGTCTGGACTGGATACTGCTGATAGTATCAGCAGATCCATGGCTGCAAGCATTGTGCTACACAGATTTGCGTGGTTGAGGAAGTCTGGGTTTGCACCAGACGTGCAAGCCAGACTCCTCAACATGCCCTTTGATGGCTTGAGGCTGTTTGGCAGTAAGGCTGATGAAAGCCTAGAAAAACTTCAGACCTCGAAAGCGGCAGCTAAATCGCTTAGTGCCTCCATGCGCCAGCCTCTAAAACCCTATTCCGGCTCATCTTCCTGGAGGGGTTGTTCTTTTCGTTACTACTCCTCATTTGGTAGAGGAAGAGGACAGGCTTCTCAAAGGGGCAAAAGAAATTTCCTTCGTGGTGCACGAGGAAGAGGTGCAAAGTCAGCCTCAGGAGCGGCATCTTTACCCTCAGCCACTCCTGCAGCTGCCTCCAAATCCCTCCGAGACCTTGTTACACGAAACACCAGTGAGAGGCAGGATCTCTCAGCATCTGAAGGAATGGCGGGGCATTACCTCAGATGCTTGGGCAGGCACTGGAAACAGTAGCTCATGGTTACTGTCTCCCCTTCCAAAAAAGGCCTCAGAATCATCCACCGGGAGCCAACTCTGTAAAAACTCCAGGCCTGCTCCTGTTGCAGAAAATGTTAACCCTGCTAGCGAAAGGTGCCATAGAACAGGTACCTGTAGCGGAGAGGAACAGGGGTTGGTACTCCCCATATTTTCTCATCCCAAAAAAGGACAGAGGACTGAGACCCATCTTGGATTTAAGAAACTTGAACAAGTTCCTCAGGAAGGTCAAGTTCAAGATGGTCACTCTTTCTCAGATCCTTCAGGCTCTCCAACTCCAAGATTGGTTGGTATCATTGGACCTTCAGGATGGTTGCTTTCATGTGCCAATCCATCCAAAGCACAGAAAGTACCTTAGGTTCGCGATTAGCAACTCTCATTATCAGTTTCGGGTTCTGCCATTGGGGTTGACCTCCGCCCCAAGTGTTTTCACCAAACTGTTGGCAGTTGTGGCAGCGAGTCTCAGGAGAAGGGTATTCACATCCACCCCTACCTGGACGACTGGGTGATCAGAGCAAGTTCTCCAAAACAAGCTCAGGAACATCTTTCGATCACTTGCCACTTCCTCCACAAATTGGGCTTCTACCTCAATTTCAAGAAGTCCCATATGATACCATCCCAAAAACTCCAGTTTATCGGAGTAGTCTTGGATACTTCCTCGGGAAAAGCCTCGCCTCCCGAAGTGAGAGCTCTCCACATCCAGCAGATGGTAACGAAGTTCCAGAATGCCCAACGTCTACCGGCCTTCGATTTTCTCAGGTTGCTCGGCCTCATGGCATCCTGCATTTTCCTAGTACCAGAGGCCAGGTTGAGAATGAGATCCCTTCAATGGGCACTCAGAACTCAGTGATCCCAGTTCTCAGGGAGTATGTCGGATCTTCTGCAAGTCCAGAGCGCAGTTGCTCAGGATCTTCTATGGTGGGCTTGCAACAACAACATTCTCAAGGGAGAATCTTTTTGGCAACCATGGCCGGAGATAACAGTAATGACGGACGCCTCACTCACGGGGTGGGGAGCACACACCAACGATCTGACAATCAGCGGTCGTTGGTCTCCATCGGAGTCCAAACTTCACATCAACCTTTTCGAGCTGAGGGCAATCAGACTAGCGCTAAAGGCCTTTCTGCCCTCTGTACAGGGAAAGAATGTCCTGATAATGACGGACAACACGGTGGCCATGTACTACCTCAACAAAAGAGAAGGAGTAGGGTCACTACCACTGTGCAGAGAGGCAATGCAGCTATGGTCCTGGGCAATACGAGAAGGAATCTCTCTATTGGCAATTCACCTAGCCGGAGAGAAGAACACGGCGGCAGACCCTCTGAGCAGGCAGAGCACGGTCTCTCACGAGTGGGAGCTGGCTCATGAAGTCCTTCTGGAGATCTTCGACCTTTGGGGATCTGTCCGCTACCGCTATCAACCGGAAGTGCGGGTTCTCCATCCAGAGGTCAAGACACTCAACCTTCATGCATGGTTCCTGAGAGGTTGAGATACAAGGATTGGGATCTTCTGGATGACGTAATGGAAGTCTTGCTTTCGGCCAGAAGGCCAGCAACAAAATCTGTGTACCGATGTCGCTGGAACAGGTTTAGTAACTGGTGCAAAGATAAGGATGTAGACCCTTTTCAATGTGGCACTCCAGTAGTGCTTTCTTTTCTATTACATCTAGCCAATCTGGGGCTCCAGATAGGAACAATCAAAGGATACCTTGCTGCGCTGACCATTTTCAAGTGCACCTCGGAAGAGGTTTCATATTTCAAAATACCATTAATCATTCAATTCTTAAAAGGGCTTACTAACGTATATCCTCCAGTGCCTTTTTATGTCCCAACTTGGGATTTAAATTTAGTACTAAAATGTTTGACTTGCATACCTTTTGAGCCTCTGCACTCCTGTCCATTGAGGCTTCTAACACTAAAAACTGTCCTTGTGGCCCTATCATCACCCCGCAGGGTTAGTGAACTTCAGGCTCTCTCATGCAAACCACCATATACTGTTTTTTAAAGGATAAGGTAGTCCTTAAGGTTAAACCTTCCTTTTACGAAAGGTAGTTTCGGACTTCCAATTGTCACAAAAAATAATACTACCAACATTTTATCCTCCTCCTCATTTGGGCAAGGAAGAGTAGAGACTGCACAGACTAGATCCCAAGAGGGCTCTTAACTGTTTGTGGGTTATACTGGTCATAAACTGGGTTTATCAGTAACAAAACAGACCATATCCTGCTGGATCATTTTGGCCATAATTGAATGCTACAGATTGGCGGGAAAAGATCCACCAGATGGGCTTCGAGCCCATTCTACAAGGGGAATGGCTACTTTTGCGGCTCTAAAGAGGGGAGTCCCGGCAGCAGATATTTGTTCAGCTGCAACTTGGAAAACAATGCATACTTTTATCAAGCATTACTGCTTGGATACGGCCTCCTCCAATGAGGGGTTATTTGCCAAGGCAGTTCTGCATTCTGTCCATGAAAACTGTAATTAGTACTCCTACCTCCAAAATTGCCACTGCTATGGGAGTCTATCATAAAATGAGGAATACGTGGGAGGAAACAATCCATTAGAAGAACAAGTTACTTACCAACTGTAACATTCTTTCGACTGGATGTTCCTCCCACGTATTCCTCATCGACCCTCCCATCCTACCCCGCAGTACAGTTTACGTTTTCTTACACTTTTCTCTCACGAAGAATGTATCTATCATGGGGCACGCCTGAGTGTTCAACAATATATGTTCATCGAAAAAACAGAACTGAAGCAACGGGCACGGCTCGAGCTATTTATACCATCGTCGAGGGACAATCGAGGATATGACCTCGAGCACAGCACCCTCTGCCGAGAATTTTTTTTTCCGAAGCAACGAAGCTGGAGATAACGATTTATCATAAGATGAAGAATACGTGGGAGGAACATCCAGTCGAAAGAACGTTACAGTTGGTAAGTAACTTGTTCTTCTGCTTCAACAACTGTCCATCTTTTAGTAACCTCTGCAGCATCTTTGGTATAACTTGTCAAGATGCTTCTTCTAAGAGGATTGCTTTCCTCTTGGCAACTCCTTTCGGCTCATGGCACTGTGCGGGCCAGCCCCTTTGCTTCACAGTATACTACTGCTTCAACCACCTTCAATGTAATGTTTTCTGACAATATTATAGACAACCACAGTTCTGTTAGTTCTACTGCAACTTGGTACTTTAAGGATGTATTAGACAACTTAAAGACCAGACTCTTCAACCTCCACAGGTAGGCAAGGCAGTCGTCCTTCCTATGCCTCAAGAAAGGGGCAGCCTCTTTGCCTCTTCCGTCTGTCTTACAGCTACCACTAGAATCTGTCCTGGCTTATAGACTGCTTCTGATGGAGAATTTCAACTATAAAGTCTTGCGTTCCCTTTCATTTATACAGAATGCTGGTTTAGCGTAAATCGGGAATCGCTGTCATTCACATGCAACCTTTCTTTGTTTTTATATTCCTGTAACAATTCAGGAAAGTCAGCTGCTACCTTTTGAGTGGTTACAAGCAGCATTCTCCCTCTTAATTGGAGACACATGACCACTCTGGTAAGGTTAATTATTACAACAATGGAACATGAAAGATTTTTCTTAGAAACAAGCACTTTAACTTGTTTTAAGGTGTGCAAGATACATTTCTTTTGTCGTTTAGACTTCAACAGCAACCAACAAGGTTTACTTGCTCTTACTTCTAAGAAGGTTAAATGGAGGTGGTTACAGTTACTGGCAAGGAGTTAGTAGTGAATTGGAGTATGAAGCTTCACTCACTGGCTCCAAAACAACGCGGTTGCAGCCGACTTCCTCTTCCTGACTTTTCTTCCTGCTAATACTGCTTTGGGCACTCTTGGGACCCACATCCTTCTGCAGCACGGATGTCCTTGATCCGGCCTCGACCACCGTGAGTCACCTTCTCTCCTACTTCCCTCGACTTGCTTCTGCACACAGGCTTCGGTTAGCTGCACAACTTTAGCTCTGCAGTCAGAGCTCTTGGGCGCACCTGGCGAAACCATTAACTTCTTCCTTCAAGTTTCTCTCAGTGCAGCCAGACCGGGTTTGTTAACACAGGACCAACTCTGAACCTGCAGGTGAAATCTGCTCATCTCTCGTCCCGGCATCCCTTAAGTGGTCACACTTCTTTGTGAACTGCTAGCCTCGTGCTCTTCGCCTTCTGCTACTACTGCCAACCTTCCAGCTTCTGCTCCAGCTTCTTCCTACTGCTCCTTCCTGCTGCAGCCTCGCAGGCAATTCACTTCAGATGCAGGCCCTAAATGATAATTGCCTGACTCTGGCAAAGGCTGTTGGGCCTACTTGCCTGTCCTTTACTTCTGCATGCCTCCTCAGTCCTCTTCTTCTTCAGTCACTGAGGGATTCTGGGATACGTAGTTCATTGTAAGAAAATTAGGTTTTTCCAATTCTTTAATTTGGCAAAAGGTTCATCAGAAGGGAGGCACTACGGGGAAAATTAAAATGAGGTTTTTCCCAGTCTTCCTGATCTGTTCCCCCACCCCTCTCATAGAATTCTCACGCAGTACACCACCCCCAGGGTCAGGATTGGAGAGTGCCTGCCTTTCCCTGGCCACATGAGAAGGGTCACAGACCAGGTTCCTGTGGAAAATCCGATCAGATTCTCCACACTATCCAGTTCCCACCTTACACTCTCCCCTACTCTTTTAGCTAGAAAACTCGGCATCATCTATGTCCCTTCTCACACCTTCTCTACTTTCATCTCCAAAACTGGAACATCAGCTCGCCTCAACCTCCTAAATATTTGAAAAATCAGGCACCTCCTACCTTTCAACACCGCCAAGCATCTCTTAACCACTCTTGTCTTCTCTAAACTGAACTACTGTGCCAACGTTCTCTTTGGTCTCCCAAACAATGCTTTCTGTCCTCTCGACATGCTCATTAACTTCGCTACCAGGGCCCTCTCTGAACTGTCTCACTTCACACCTACTTCCTCCGACCATCAACAGGCTGGATGGCTGACGATGAAAAACAGGGCCAGATTAAAATGTCTTCTTCTGGTTCACAAATCTATCTATTGTAATGTATGACTGTATCTATCCTCCTCTGTCAGACTCTACAAGCCTTATCGTAATCTGTGTTCTGCCTTCTCGACTGCCCTTGTGGCTCCTCGCCCTCCCTGTGCTTCCTCTCGCTTCCACTCCTTCTCTCTTCTTGCTCCACTTGCATGGAATTCTCTTCCCCTGGACATCTGAGAAACAGTCCACACAGATTTGTGCAAAACCAAACTAAAAGCCTTCCTCCTTGCCTCTGAGTTACCCTCTTAACCTACCTCTCATCTGCCTGCAAGCTAAAAATTTTCCCTTGCCTCTGACCTACCTCTGTCCCCTGCTTCCACTCCAGCACTTCACCCATCATGGTCACATCCCGAACATATCTGGCCGTACCACCTACCGGCACTTAAAAATGTCCAATGTTCATTGTCCTTAATCTATGTATGTCTACTTATGTATTCTCCCTGGTGACTGTTCCATTACTCCCCTCCACAACCTGGTCAGAATGTCCCTCACGCTCGCCCCATTGTAAGAAGCTCAATGCTTCCCGTCAGATCTGATTTCTTATCTATTGTACATTATTTTGTGATCAAAAGAGCATTGTTCCTCCTGTATATAAATAAATAAATACTTGAGCAAATCTTGGCAAGTTAAGAATTTAGCAGTACAAACTAGTTTAATTCCCTCACGTCCCCCTGCAACATTGAATAAATGTGGGAGTGTGCTTCATTTATTGCTATTATTTCAGTTTGGAGGAAATATGAGATTCACCCGCTGCGAACAAAAACACTTTATAGATTTACACCAGGACGTGGCGGCAATGTGGCCTCACCAAAGATTATTACTTAAGAAGTCGTCTAGTTTTCCTTGCAGCCAAGGAATGGATGTGCTGACTTGTAAAGATTGGTAATCCATGGCAGAAAGAAGAGTTGTTTGAAGCTGTGTAGAGAAAACTAAAAAGAGTCAACAGTTGTGTGTTGCCTTTTAACACAAACAAAAAGGAAATCCTATTGCTAGGTCAGGCATTACTAGGTGCTTAGGCCATTTAGTTAGTTGTGTCAAACACAGGTAACATGCTACACCGATAGCTTTTTTGGGAACATTCCATTGTAGGAAAAAGCAAAGCCAATGCTTGGTGCTCAGTACGTTAGCTAAAAATACATTGTGTATTACACAATAAAGACCAGAATGTTAGTGGTTCACACAATTCTTAGACATGATGTGGTTGCATTCCAACATCCTCCCCCCCACACTGTGGGATGTACTGCTTTGGAATATACGAACAGCACTAGTCTATAATCATTTCTGCAAGTTACTTATTTGTTACAGGGCTTTGGCTGTGCCGATAGGGAGTCGTTCCTGGCACAGCAATGGCAGCTGTCCATTTTAAACCTGTGGAATCAGTTCCTAAACCCAACCATAAAATGGAAAGACTGAGCACCGCATGTGAAACTATAACCAATATGTGGTGGAAAAACTGTTGTAGGTTAAAAACATTGTAATTGTTCCTATCCAAAGCCTGTTGTCATGGAGATGCTGCTTCATGGGACCCACCATTTACAGTTTACATTCATGTGTGCACAATAAATGTACTATAAAAAAGGAATTGAATTGGCATATTTCCAAAAATGTGCTTTAACGTGTGCCTGCTCTTTTTTCAGTTTTTCAGACATAATCTTTCTTTAACGTGAAAGAAAGACCTGAAGTATGTTGCTTGTGGCCTGGAGGATAGCTGGGGGCAACACGTTTATCTTGGGAGCAAGACAACGCATAGCAACACAGGTTCCAATCCCGGGCTCGCGCTTAGAAACCGGTTCCAGTAGTAAGCGCATTATAAAAGAAGAATTATTTTTTATTTTAAAGTGTGCTACCTATGGCTGTACAGCCTATATAGCCAATTTGAGGTTTTGTGTCCAAGGGGAGGTAGCAGGGTTATTTTTCGATCCCGTGAAGAGGGAGAGGAGGGCACCACTTATAAATTCAGTCTTTCAGTTATCGGATAAATTAGATGAATTGATTCCAATACTTAAAATGCTTTCGCCTGGAGCTGCCAGTCCGAAATGGTCCTATAGCACAAGGACCTGTCCAAACATATGATATCCAAAAAACAAAGTAACTCTACTTTGTTAGGAAAGGCGCTTCACAGTTTGCCCCATTTGGTTGCTGCTGATTGATCTGCTGTGTAAAGTTTTACTCTCTTTACATAATGTCGGATGCAATTGGATGCGTAACCCTCTTGGGATGCGTTGGCTTTTATGGTATATCCATAGCGTTATTGCATGTACCTTCTGGTTGATTTCTTTTCGAATTAGGTACTCCAATTGTTTAATCTGTTGTTTAGGGTCTTGTCGTTTAGTACTGCCAGTTCCAAAACCACTGTCTTTTATTAGACCTAATATGACATCCGCTTCTTCAGATGAAAAGCCCAATGTGTCTGCCCTGTTTGTGGTCAGGGCTTCGATGTCAGTATATGACATCTTTTATCCGTCTCAAACTTAGAGTTCTCAATTTGTAAATTACAAAAACTCAGGGTTGTGTGCTCCACCTCTTTTTGTGCTAAGAAGAAAATCGAAAATGTGAAGAGGGGGAGGAGGGCACCACTTATAAATTCAGTCTTTCAGTTATCGGATAAATTAGATTAATTGATTCCAATACTTAGAATGCTTTCGCCTGGAGCTGCCAGTCCGAAATGGTCCTATAGCACAAGGACCTGTCCAAACATATGATATCCAAAAAACAAAGTAACTCTACTTTGTCATGTGACACTGATTTTGCCTAAATACCGCCCTGGTGAAGGTTCTATCCAAAATGCATTGGCACTAGCGTATTATGGGCAAACTGAGATGTAAACCCAGTGTGTGATTTGCAAAGACAAGTTATATTAACGGATATTTCAGGAATGTGCATTAAACATTTCCTGTAACAAATCATACTGTTTTGAATTTATCACTGACTTATGGTCAAGACTTTTATGCAAAATTCACAGCATATCAATCAGCAGCAACCAAATGGGGCAAACTGTGAAGCGCCTTTCATAACAAAGTAGAGTTACTTTGTTTTTTGGATATCACTTATTTTTCGATCCCGTCACTCAACCTAGACACCTTCCATTGCAGCTACCAATTTCGATTCCTGTGGCATGCTCTTTGCAAGAGCTCTGGGAAAGTTTTCCAGGCTGAAATGTGTTATGCATGCGGTTTGCAGTTGGAAGTACTAGATCAACACAGGAGGCTTTGGTTTCTTTATCATTCGTTGTTAAACCCCTTTTTTGGAACACAGGGCAACGGAGCATGCTAATGGCCCCCTTACGGTTTCACAGCCTTTACGTCAGTCGGCATTCATTACTTTTAACATGCGATGAGCATGTGGGCATGAGCATGGTGGGCATCGAGAGGCTGCCCTATTCTGATCAACCGTTCAAGCACTAATGTCTAGCCAAGCTCTACCAAGGTGGTGAGTCTGAACCAGCAATGCTTGGACGTAAGAGTGTCTGAAAGTGGTGAAATGATTTAGTTAAGCACACACGGAGTACTCTAAATAACACAAGGTAGACAGAATATATACAAATACAGTTATATTGATATAGACCTTGGACAACTCTTATGAACCAAAAATCACAGATCAGTAAATCACTAAACATACACTATGATATGCACATTCACATCTTCTGGGCTCCAGCTACAGAGCACCAACATTTTACTTTTTAAGTCAGAAAATCCGCAGTAGAACATTGCAGTGTAGCAAAGTAGGTAAGGGAAAATACAAGGTAAGTATTAAACTAATTTGGGAACATGAGATAAAAATAAAGGAGTTAAAGCATCATATGCAGCCTTGTAGTTGGGTCTACACTTGGAAAATACTTCCCTCGCTAGAAGAGATGGGGCTTAATGCCCTTAAAGTCCCAGTTAGAGCTTTTGCAGAAGGCTAGGAGTCTTAAAGGTAGGCTGAACACGTGTTGGCAAAGCCAAAACATAGTTTGTATGTTTTTCAAGTTACGAACAGTAGAAGTAACATTCTTAGGTATCCTCTCCCAATCCCACCACTTTAGGGGGAAGCCCAGTAGGGGTATCCCAGACCACACCTCCAACAATCATCTTCAGGCAAGGGAGAGGAATGGTTCGGACTTTATGCCAGTTAAATGCTATGGAGGTGGGGGTAGACATGGGTAAGTTAAATCACCCCTTGTACTCAGGGTCCACTTCTGGGGCTCTTGAATTTGCTGGGCCTGCTTGCTTGGTGATTTGGTTCCATGGGGGGAGGCCCAGGAGTCGCTGATGCAGAGGTCCCTTTCGGCTTTGGCATTTATGTACAGCTAGTCGGCCAATGGGCGCTCTGATGAGACAGTTCCTGGACCGGGCCGCTAGACGACTCTTGGCATGATGAAGAAAGGACCACCACGTTTATAATGACCTCAGAGGACTCTATGCAGGCAGACAATAGCATTGACCACCAAGATCAAATGGTGGAAGTCGACCCTTTGTGTTTGAAACAAAGAAGCTGGTCCTGCAAGTGCCCCGTTTGAGCTGGAGAGCTGTAATTGCAGGGTGAGGCCACTTTTTTCACAAGTCGAGGGTCTGCAGAATCCCAGGTCAGAACGCAACCAATGCAGCTAGTCCCCAGGATGGTTCAGGATCCTCAAGCATGCGTTGAGACTGGTTCTTCCCACCAGTCCTAGGTTTGAAGCACTGATACAGGCCTTTTGGAGATCAGCAAAGCAGCAGGGCTTTGCAGACTGTTGAAGAGGACAATGCTGGTTGGCTGTAACAACGTGTTCTGGGTGTCATCAAAGGGGTCTTGGTTCCAAGGACAATCTGAAGAATAGCTGGAATCCTCCTTTTATCTTTTACCTTAAATTCGAGCTGGAGTCACCCCCGAGCCCATCAATGCTAAGGATATGCATCATTCAAACTGGCAGGGGCAGTGCAATCCTGCAGAGCCACAGGCCACCACACATCTGTCCAGCAACAGACACATCTGGCTAGAATGTGAACTGGAACCAGACAGTGCCAGCCTCCATATGCGGCCACAAACACACACTGCTGCTTTGCCTGGGAAAGCAGAAGCTTTGCCTGGAAAAGTGCTCAACATACATGGCAGATCTGGCCCTGGGAGGGCAGATGACTAAAAGACAGAAGGCCAAGGGACAAGGCTAAATCTCCTGGCATGGCTATTTTAGAGTATATGATACTCTATAAAGCATTATGGTGGAAAAAGCAAAAGTGCACGCAAAACTGTAAAGAAAACATAGTATAAAAACATCCATTGCTGTCAGCCTGGCCTGGACACATCATGCGAGTAATGATAAAGCTACTAAAATCAAAGAGAAAGGAATACAAAATTTCCTTACCATACTTCACTGTATGGTGAGGTGTATTTGGCTAAATAAACAGGACATTTCGTGATGGAGGACAGAGCCCCTGACACTGATAGCCATAGGGACTGATCAGTGCCCCAAAACAGATAAGCTTAGCAAGGGAAAAGCAAAGAGGCTTCACTTACCCCCAAAATTGTGGTCAGCTTGAAAACAACAGCAAAAGGTTGGGGGAGTTCCATAGAAGCATAAGGAGGGAAAGCAACAAAAAGAAAATCTTTCCTTACAGGCATGATTACACCTCACTAAGACCGCCACCACCACAAAGTTTTCAATTTAATTAGAGACTCAAACTTTAATGGTTGTCGTAATTGGACTGCCAATTCTCCACCTCTAGATGTGGATAACATGTAATGGTGGATGTTATTTATTTGTTCTTTCGTTGCTGTACGTCTAGCATAATCTGCATATTTTCATTGAATTTATATGTGTATATGAAATGAATGCCCTCTCTTCTTTACCTTGCAGTTAAAAGTCGGAAGCCGTCCATTGGAGAGCTGATCTTGCGCCACACCAATAGCCCGACCAGAGCTCGGCAGGCTGCCCAACTTGCTTTCCAGCACATGAGGGAAGGACAGGTGTTGCATGCTTTGTCTGGGACCTCCATCTTCAAGAGCTCAGCTGAGAAACAGAATGAGGCCCTCAGGGTGAAGAACGCAGTGTATTGTGCAGTCATCTTTGTAGAGTTCCTGAAGGAGCTGGCAGCCATTGCACAGGAGCACGCAGTGACGTCACCGTTTATACTAGAGTCAATGGAGGAGTGACCTGTCAAGTCTGGTCCAGAGTTTATAACATCCAAGAGACCTGTGGTCACTGAGTGGTTTATCCTCTGCGTTCCATTGAGTAGTGACTGTTCAGTGAGTGAGAGGAGCTGAGCGTGCACGCGTACCATCCAAGTGATGTCACTATCCAGTTAAATGGGCAGAAAGCAGAGGAGCCCGGAGTACCTTTGTTTGCCTGCTCTCTATCATGCAAGAGGAGCTTTCTAAAGAGTCATGTATTGGAGTGTGCAACACAGCCATCTTCCTGCCTTCCCCGTCCTCATACAAGAGGCAGATAAACATAACTCCAATCAATCACACCACCTTCTGGCGCATCGAGAGAGCAACTTCTTGGGACCACAATCACCACACAGTTGATGTTTGCATGTGAGGGGGAAAGAAAATAAGCAGGAAGGGGAGAACCGGAGCAAACGTTGCCACATTACTCTTCTCCTGCCATTTGGTCAAGTGTGAAAATGAGACTCTGTGAATGTTGCCAACTGTCAAACTTTTTTTATAACAAGGTGTTTCTTACTTTCAAAGTTGATGGAAGAAAAATGGCTGGCTAGTTGAAGCTGCCTGGCGGTAAAATGTAAGAAAGGCCAACTACCTACATTCACGTCTTTATGCACATATCATACAAAGGCTTATCCATCTACTTACTGATACCCATTTGCTTTTGGAGGAAGGACATCAGCTTCCCAAGAATCTGTTCATGACATGAAAGACAGTCCCTCTCGAGCTTGCTCATGGTTTAGTATGGAGTGAGGTTGAGTAAAGGGGGATAGTATATTTCTGCCTCTCACTTTTACCAGTGTATGTGTATTTCTAAGGCTGGCAGCACTGCTAGAAGCAACACATAACACATGCTTGCAACCTGGACTTTATTTTCTTGTGGATCATCCTTCAAGCTGGAAGTGGTCCATGTGCAGCTGCTTCTTGGGGCGGAGGAAAGAAAGCCCTGCGCCCCCAGCTGCCATGTACTCTGAAGAAACCACTGGGTGTTGATGCCCAGTTTTTTTTATAAAAAAACCTGGAAAACACTACTGACTGGTCCTGCGTTTTAGACTTGTATATGTACACCAACATCTAGTACCATCACCAAAAAAACTGTTTTAATGATAAGTGTGGATGGGCCAGAACATTTTTTAATTTATTTAAAAATGAATGTTTTATGAAGAACATGTTATACACTGTTCATGTATTTGTAAATTATTCCATATGTACATAGATATGCTTTATAAATATGACCAGCCATGTCTGGTCAGAATCGATGTAGTTCCTGGGCAGAGATTCAGATCCAATACCCGTCGGACCTCGTATGCACCTAGTTGCACCGGTCATAGGTGCTGTAGTAATATCCACACACTTGATGATGCATTCTGTCCCCCCCATCCCCCCGACCTATAGCCTCTCAGGATGGTGGGTTGTCAGCAGGTCCATGTTTTTTTAAATGATCCTTCTGTAAATGTCCTTTCACATCTCCTCTCCCGCAAACCCTCCCCCACAAATATAGGCCAAAAGTCCTCTGGCACTGTAATCAATGCCTAAAGCTTTTATGCCCGCTGGTTGCTTACTCATAATCCGAGCCTTTTCAGTAGGGTTTATTTATATCTCACTGTTGAATGAATTCTCATCTCAATATCGTAATCAGTCCCACCCTTGTACTGTCTCTGTGTTTGTTAGCAGAGCGTTGCATCTAGCGGAGGTGATATTTGCCTTTGGTCACCCCATTTCAAAATGAAGCGAAGACTAGTGTCTTGTCCAACTTCCTCTGTATTTGCTGGGCCTCTGTGTGATGGAAACCTGTTTGCCTTCTAAGTGCTGGCAATAGGTAGGTACTGGCAGGCTATGAGCAGCTGTGATCCTTTTATGTGGAAGGTAAAATGCTGTACCTCCCCCCATGGGTAATATGTTCTCTGAGATAGCAAGTACCTGCCTTCTTTTTCAGTTTAAAGCACTGCTATCCATTAGACCAGAGACAAGCCTGGAGACTAAGTAGAGTGCAAGGTGTTGCTAAAGGCAAGGAATTGTGTAGATAAGATGGGCCTATTGGTGTTTTTCTCCTATCTGTGTGTATGCAACTAGGACGTTGGCATATTTCTTTGGAAGAAATACAGTATCATTTTGACTTCGTTTGGCTTCTCTAATTTATTTTTCTATAAATGTTGCTTGCCAAGCATCTTAATTGTTGCTGCATCATCTCATCCTTAGCATGTGTGCTAATGTTAGACAAGGTGTCCCGCAGGAATAACGGTGCTGTGCAAGTACTGCTTGAGTGTCGTGATCTCTGTAGAACCTGGAATGGAATCCCTCTTTACTTAATTCGTTCAATGGGCCCCCGTTCTCTGTTTCAAGTTGTAAGTTGAAGGCCATTTTAGCCAGATTAGTGCAAACAATCAGTACCAAAATCTTAAAAGGATAATTCCTTTATTAAGCTGACACATTTCTTTTATATTGGTGCACTTTTAGGAAAATGGAGGACCCTTCATCGGGCAGGCCTTTTTTTACATTGGGATTTGCAGACAGAGTGATCAAAAAGTTTGCATCTGCCGTAGTTCTCAAGCAAGAGACTGCAGAGTCTGTCGCACCACACAGCACTAAGTCAAGAACAGGGAAACAAAGGGAACTAAAAACCCTTCTTCACATAGTAGGCAGCGCCAGTGCAAGAATAGTCAACACAAGGTAACTTTGAAAGTAAGTGTTGCCGACGCTTTATTAACAGGGCAACCAGAAAATTGTAATTGTGACAGACAGACAATGTTACACCTATTAGCCCTGATTGAAAAAGGCAAAGCAATTGCCGAAACACGTGTCTCAAAATAGGGCACATCAAATACACACTTACTTTCAAAGTTACCTTGTGTTGACTATTGTTGTGCTGGCGCTGCCTACTATGTGAAGAAGGGTTTTTAGTTCCCTTTTTTTCTGAATTCATAATGCAGAGCAATGGGTGGTCTCCGTTACGTCACTAGGCAGATGACACCACTCTCAGGCGCAGGACAAAGACAAGTTGATAGACCAAGACCCCTATTTCGTGAACATTAAGTCAAGAACAGGTCTGCACCATGTCCCGCATGTGAAGCTAATACTCCGACAAGTGCACAAAGAGTATAGCCCTTTCATGTTACCTGCAGTGTAAAATCCTAGCAATGCAACTGACAAAAACCCATGTCGTAGCTAAACAACAACGGGGGATTGAGTCTTTGTGTTGAATCCTCTTTGGGTCCATACATGATCTGAAAACAAACCAGCTCTAACGTTTCTGCGCTGGCTCCCACTGAAAGATCACACTAATCTCTCCATGGCCACATCCGGCATACCTTTCTGAGGTATTTCAACACTCCTAAACAATGGCTTCCAGACAGTCATTGCTCCTACCGTTTGATAGTAGTTCTCCTTGCTCATCAGACGCTCGAGACTTGCAGCATCCATGCCTATTCTCATCTCTGCTACGGAAGATATACCCACACCAGGCTTTGATATTGATGAATATGAGTTCATCAATATCATCATGAGATGACCCTACCAGCAGAAATCCTCACCTGCATCTTCCTCTTGGAACCTCTAGCTAACATTCGATGGACCAGATCTGTTCTACCTAAACTTGCATCCCACCCCAGTCTTCAAAGCATGTGCGCAAGTCCCACTATGAAGTAAACCGAAACCCTGACAACGAATGCCACCCCAAAACATTGCAAAAGAACTGCACCATGGGGAATTGAGGGACCATCCTTTGACGATTGCTTACTTCTGCTTTCCTCATGAAAAGTCAAGAGTCCAAACTGTAGGCAAGCCTGGATGGCTAAAAAAAGAAATCAATTTGAAAAACATGAATCTTTTGAAATTTGGGCACACTTTTTGCACTATGTGTTTAAAACCAATTAGTTAGTAAGCGTTCTATGAAATAATTTGCAAAAATAAATTTGCGCATCTTTTCCAGAGTTAGGCTGTGTAGCAAATGGTGGTTAAATATCAGATGTGCAGAGAAGTTCTGTATTGGCGAATAGATGGCCCATAAGTGGCATGCTGCTGTGTACATAAGAGGGAGTCTTTCACCACAAACAGGAAATCAGAAAACGAAATGTTATGTCAACTCTTGGCACAGCTCATTTCTATCAGTGAAAATAAGCATTGATATATACGAGAACGTGGTTCAAAGATGCTTCTACTTGACGTGATGGCTTTGCCGTTTTACACTTTCATTTTTACGGTATCATGACGGCTAAAGTGCCTTTGGGATGACAATCCTTGACAATAAGAAAATCCATTTGACTAGCATAGGTAGGATGGTAAAGACCTACTCATGCAGAAAGAAACAGGATTCTGTTTGTAGTACAGTAATGACCACATACAGAGATCCATGGATATAATGTATTATGCGTTCCTGAGGGTTCTGGCTAACCCTGGCTTTTTCGTTCCATAGGATTGCCTAACTCAGCCTGACATTTTACCAAATCTTCAAGAAAGTCATTTCACATCTCAGAAGGGACAGCACTCTTGTCTTTTCAGATCTAGGTGATTGGCTGATAACATTTCTCCTAATCTCAGGCGGATGTGCAAGCTATATCACTCCCTGGAATTCTTGGTTAACTTGAAGACCAATTGATGTCACTCATTCAGGATCATCTTCATTGTGGATGATCATGGGCACTCAAACTAAGGAAGCTGGAGTTGGTATGGCCCGTCTGTTACAAGATGTCTGCTCCATCCTGACTCTTATCTGGCCGATCGATATTTTCTTCATTTTTTTAGTTCTCATGGCCTCATATAGAGAATGGGTGCCAGAAGCAAGACTCTGCTCACGGTCCTTGCAATTTGTTCTAATGTCTCTGTGTGCCCAGTATGGGCGAGACTTAGAGGAACGGCTAGCACTGTCAAATATGTTCATCAGGATCTGCTCTGGTGGACCTCTGCATCCAGTCTAATCCATGGAAAGCCATTTCATTAGCCTTGCCAGAAGTGACTCTTTTGATGACGAGTCCACTTTTGGTTGGTAATCCCATCTGTTTTGATCTGTTCAACAGTCATTGGAAAGTTTTCCACAACACCCTTTAGTAACTGAGGACAATCAATCACCCTAATTGTTTACACAATGCATTACTTCAAAAAGGGAGGTGATGTGTGATTTCTCCTTCTGTGCAGGGATGCCATGTCAATCTGTTTTTGGGCTCTGCAGGAAGGCCCGTTCAGTGGCTGGTGAATGCCTTCAGCAGATGAAAGGTGATCTTTTATGAATGAGTACTGCACAGGGTATTGATGAAGAGCATCCCTGTGACAGGGAGACATCCTCATGCTAATCTGTGCATCCACTGAGAACTACATATGCCCCTTTTTCTGCTCCAGGGAATGTCCACTCCGAAGATCTCCGGTTGTGGATTGGCATTTCACTTTCGTGCATTGTTTCCATTCTGCTGATTAACACTTCCTTTTCCTGGTAGCTGGGGCAGTTCAGAGAAGCCATTATCCTTGCGGCACTAGACCTATCAAGAAGGACATGTATCCCTCTAAGGAGAGCTATTCACTCCTATTTTAGGGGTGGATGGACCAAAACTCCTCTGTTCTTTTTAAAAACATTTATATGTTCTCATTGTGATGTTAACAACCCATAAACCTTTCACTAAGGTTATTTATACCTGTACGTGGAACAAAGATTTCCAGTTGGTGCTGTAATAGGAGTATTGAAGATGTGTTGTTCATGTTTGTTAGTTCATTTCGGTTCGTCTTGACCTGGAAGTGCCTCCATATATAAATATGGTTAAGGGCTCCTATTCGACCTGTAGTAGGGTTCATACCTTGCAGTCTTGCAAGTTCTGAAATAACTGGTTAACTCATTTCTGCCAAAGCCTTTTATTGTTCTGTCTAATAGGGGCTCCTTTGGGGTTTTTGTTTTTTTATCCCCTGAGGTTTGTCACTATGAAGGTTGTCCTCCATCTTTGGAAGGTCCAGTGCAGCAGTTTCTTATTTAAGGTATTGGTGTGTTGTACTCTCTTGACCACCATTCTGATTTAAGGTAGTGCTTTGGGTTTCCAAAGATGAGGGATTAGTTGGTGTAGCGGTCCCACTGGTAAAAGGTTTCCAAGTGGTAACTGTTAGCATGCCATGCATTGACAGGTCAGTGTTTTATTCATACATATTAAGTGAATTCATGACTCAGTTTGGACAATTCCCTACTGTTGTTAAAAGGAAAACATGTCATATAGTACCTGTCTGGGGGCCACATATTGTCTGTGAGACGAGCCTTCCTGCTGCTAACCTCAAGTTAATAGATACCTATCACTAGGTAGCAGTGCAATGTGAAAGACCACCTCAGACATGAGGTCAGTTATGTACAAATACAGTAGTAAGTACGCCTACAAACCTTTCTAGCCTTATTTACCTTTAAATTTGATTTGTTGCATTTCAGTATTCTGCATTTTAAAGCAACCTGGTCCACCACTTTGTCTTCACTTGTCAGATCCAAAGTCTCCTGTATCTTGAATCTCGAATTCTCTTAGCAGTTCTGGAGCAAAAGAGCAGTAACCGAATGGTATGCGCCATCCACAAGACACAGTATGGTTCAAAATGTAAAGCTAATGTACACGCTTGAATACTATACAAAATCCCTGCGTGCTTGTATCTCTTTACAGGAGTGGAGCACATTTGACCCAAGCAGTTCATACTGATTGCTACCCAACATTGTGCAATTAACTACATCTGTCTGGAAGGGCCTTCTCTAACCTCTTTGCCATCAAGGCAATGACAGATCCCTTTGAAATGTCTAATCTGCTGTTCTAACCCCCCTCGGCATAGCCATGCAACTCTCCTGTTGTCGGGCCTCAATTTTGTACCTGCCCTTTGTGCTTTGATAATTGATAATTCGCTCATTCAGTTCTTATCATCTGTTTGCAACCATCTGGCTAAAAAAATGGTCTTATGATGCTTCAAAGTGGCACTTTATCCTTTAATTTGATCATGGAAGGAAGTTCAACTCTGTTGGACCTCACCATGCCTTTGTTTGTAATTCCCTGATAGGTTTAATAGTAATTGGGTAGTTTCTTGGGACCCACTTCTGCAAGCTTTCACAGCTGTACCAACCTCCTATAAGTCCGTCCTTCCACAAGTGGGCTCTGACTGCCACGGTGCTGCCATTCAGAAAGTGCATCCTTTTTGAGATTGCAGCACCTAAAAGCATGCATGGACCACTTTCAGTGTGTTTTTGAAACCTCTCCATGCAGAGGTTGCGCAGTTCGGATGTTTAGCTGCATAAAGCCATTTCTAGACTTGGTACCTATTCAACTGCAACTCACAAATTGTTTTATTGTATTCAAGTATTTTAAGCTAGCTTAAAAGTGCCCTTTTAAAAAAGTGCAAGGCTGTTTTTCTATCTTCCATTGTGTTACATTTAAGTTTACCTGGCGTGTGTGTGTTGATTTCTGTATTTCAGTTTTAAGAGTACATTTTTATTAATATATGCAATAACTCAAGTCAAACGACTGCAAAGGTGTGTGTGTGGGAATGTAAAAGAAGAGCTGCTGCCCTATCTATGTTTGAAGAACAGTGTGAGGCAATAGACCGCTGCAATAATTAATCATAAAACTTTTCTGTGGTACGAGGTTATAGGAAGCTTATCGAAACTAAATCGCTCTGCGAGTGAAAAACCTCTGCTCTCCTACCAGGGTATTTAAAGATGGAACATTTTGACCTACCTTCCACATTTCTTTCTTCTTTTATGTTCTCCAAAGTTGTTCCCAAGATTCATGTGTTTTGAGTCTTAATGTAGAGGCAGGAAGTCTTTTACTTAGTTTGGGAACTAGCGTTCACATACTGATGGGATGCATTAGAACCTTAACCCCTTCAAATGCTTTGCAGACTACAATTTATTTGGGAGCAGTATGTCTTTCTAAGGTTTGACTTTTTAGAAATGTTATACTTTTTAAGTTTGCAGCTCATGCATGATGATTGCATACTGATAGTTGCAGACTGATAGGTTCTCCAGATCATGGGGCCTGTCCTATTTATTAACCGATTCATTTAAAGGAACCCTTAATTAGTAGGACATTGCCTAAAATGGGGTTTGCAAGGGTTGCACCTCTGCAGGGCAGAAATAACGCTGGCTGAGCACAGGTGGATGGTATTTTAAAGAAACAATATCCCTGTCCAGTACTCCAGTTTCATGTCTTGTAAGAACTCCATTCCTGACCTGGAATCTTAGTCATCTTGTAGCAGGTTGCATCAATAAAACATTGTATTATGCTGCTGGTGAGCCTCCAGCCTTACTAGTACAGGGAAGACTTCCCAATGTGTCATTCCCCCTTGACCCCTGATTATATTCCTGTTTGACCTGCAAATATTGTCATTCTAAACATTTGATATTTTTTTAGGGAGCCTTTTGTTATACCATGTCTGTCCCAGAAGCACCCAGGCCTTTTTGCCCAGACTTTAATTTTAAGTCTCCTCTTCCTGCCTTTGTTGAGTTCAGAATGTGTCAACTTGTTTGGTTATGTTGCGCATGTCACTCAGAGGTAGAGCACACAGAACCTCTGGGCCTGTTAGATCTGTCATGTTCTTAATGGGTAGGAATCTCTTGTTCCCAGGAAGACTTCTAAATAGGTTGCACCGCAGTGGCCTATCTGGGCTTTTTACTGTGTCCTTCCATCCTTTAATCAGCAGCGCATTGTGATGACTGCCCCATTGGCATATTTATTTAATCATATGGTCTCTCAGCTGTATTTGCATAAGAAAAGATTTTTTAGGGAGCGATTTGTGTTTGGCATAAAATGTTTTAATTCAGGTTAAAAAAAACAATCACATTTAAAATCTCAAAATAAATAGTGATGTGGAAACCTATTAACCGTGTTTCTGGTCTGGTTCATATACTGTTCCCTAATAATGCTTTGATTCATGCCTACAGTAACATCGCCAACATACTTGCCAGAGGTTCAGCAAGGAAGGTTTGCACGCCACATATATTAGTTTCTGGAGTGTTCCCTTGAAAAAGTAACTAAAACTAAGGTTAGTTCTCGGCCTCTCTCTCGCTCTTTGACTTCGAGACAATTCCCTAACACATGGAAAAATGGACGTTGCACTCATTTGAGGACTTTTTTTAAGAATGCAAGTTAAATTCATGAGTTGAATGTTATTGTTGTCCCAGTGTGATCAATATCTCTACTGTTTGATAGACAACATTTGTAGATTTCTGGTCACTGCCCTTTACTTACTGGTACACAAGAGTGAAATCTAAACAACGTGGGCAGGGTCACTAACAGTAAGTACACCCACTTTCAAAAGTGCATACGACGAAACAAATCCCTCTCTGCACTGAGGAAGGAAGTACTGAATTTAGTGTCTTGATGCATGTGTCAAAAGAACAAGATGTGTAGATGGATTACTCTTTTTATATATCATTCTCTACTCTGTAAGGAGTCAGAAGCAAGAGTCGGACACAAAGGTGATATCTTTTTGGGTAAAGACTTTTATTAAATAACAAAAGGCCTCTCTTTCCCTATATCCAGGAGGGATTTCCCTACGTCAGAAGAAACTAGTGAAATTGTCAGGCAGTCCAAAACTATATAGTTAGTCACTATTGTGTCAGCAAACCCTACCTCTGTCCCTGCAACTAATACTATAAGATAAATGTGCAAGAAAGGTATGTTCTCCAAGTCTAGTAGTTCACAGTATTTTGTCAAAACAGAAAAGTACTCAGCTTCGCTGGAATTTAAGTAATAAAAGAAAATGTTCCAAAATACAGTATTCTAGGGCTAGGGTGGCGCTCCTTTCCCCTTGACTTCTTACTCTCTTTTAGCGCTGTATAACATATGAAGGATTGTCTGTTGTGCCCCCTCTTGGTACCCTGCCACCATAAGGTCTTCTAAAAGTGGGGATTCTCTTAATGTGTTTTATAGTCATAGATATCCTGCTTTTTGGTTTCTTGTATGGGAAGAAGCCCAGACCTCCAGGAAAATGGTTTGGTTCTTCCTCTTGCCAAATTAGGGCTTTTCTTATATTAATTTTAGTTTTTACTTCTCATGTGCGTGCGGGTCCCAGACTCACACTACTGTGTTATAAGCGCTCAGCTTGGTCGCTTATATTTTTAGACACACTATCTGGTTTCTTTCAGGGTTCCAGATGTCCCAATTCTGTAAAGATAGAAGAATGATTCAAAGAGGGCTCACTCTTCTGCCAAGTGTCCGACTCCTCCCAAGTTTGCTTTAGGATCCCAGACCCTCTTTTGAGGTGCGATTCCTTGACTCACACAGTGGCACTGTCTCCATTTGGTTCACTCTCTTGCCAAGCAGACAATTCTCTCGGGCATTCCTCACAGTCTCAGACCTTCTCTTTGAGGTGCGGGTCCTCCATTCGCACAATGGCACTGTCACCCCTTGGTTCACTCTCCTGCCAAGTAGACAACACTCTTTGGCTCCTTCAGAGTACCAGCCCCTCTCTTTGCAGTTCACTTGCTCAGTCCTGTGCCTCCCTGGACCTTGTGCAGCCACCGGGCAACCCACGTACCTGTGTCTTCACTCCAGGTTGACAGAGGTCTGTTCAGAGATTCCGCTGCTTCCCTGGAGGCTCTGGTCGCTGTCGGGACTATGTCTCGGTTGGCAGCGGTTCGTTTGGCGTCTGCTCCTTCCCGGCTGGGTGTCCTCTCCCCTGGATCGCTCGCTGGTGCAAATGGAAGTCTGGAGGTCTCTCACCGCAGTAACATGAGGAGTCTTGGCGTCTGGGACCTCTCTTGCGTTCTTCCCCTCCGTGCTCAGTTTGCGAGGGGCTAGGCCTTATCTCGCTCTCCACTTCCCAGCTTGCGCCTGCAGCTGAACCTGAACACCTTTGAAACTCCTGCAAATTATACTGCTTCAGGCCAATCACTGATCTTAGGAGACTAGATTGCTCATTCTGTTTCTTACACATAATCCTTGTACTTGCAATCCTCTTTCTCATCCCAGTACTAGCCTTAAAGCTATGTGTTTGATATCTGGAAGTCTTTAGATTCTCGTATTTGTTAAGCCAGATGGAATACATTGGCAATACAACATGTAAGTTCTATCTGAACAGATATAAGAATGATTTAAAGAGGGGGAAGGAGTGGGGTTTATTACATCGTTCAGATACTGCGTTCCCGGCTTGTCCTGGTCCCCATTCTCAGTGTGGAGTTCTTTCACCACATAATATTTCTCTTGTGTGTTCCCAACAAGAGCAATAGTGTACTATGGACGTACTGCCCTAGTGCCCAGAAAAAGGTCTCCCTCTAGGGAAAAAGGGGAAACCTCCTCGGATTCGTCACAACTCTACATTTTTGTTGTATCTAAGGCAGTGGTACCCACCCTATCACCTCACCTCCGCAATGTTTTGTCCTACAACTCCCATCAGCCCAAATCAGCATAGTGAGTGGTGCAGGATCATGGAACTTGGTTGGCTAGCACCTTCACCAAGGCTTAGTGTATGATTGCTCGAGGTTCAGGATCAGTTCAACCAGACTTGGTGAAGAGGTAGAAGGCATCTTAACCTAAGACAAGCTTTAATTCAGGCAGGGATTCCCAAAGTGTCTGTACTCCTTTTCAGGCTCCCTTCCACCACCTGTTCTCCTTCTCTCATCTCTGTCTGTCTGCTATCCAGGAGTCGTGTGCCGCCAATGATCTCTGCCTTAATGCCAATAAGACAGAGATTCTCCTCATCAGCACACCTGCTCCCTCCTTTCCTGTCACTCTCTGGTCAGCCTATCTTGTGGCTCTTCCTGCTCTCACCTGTGAGGCAAAAAGCCTTGGGGTCATCTTCGACTCCACACTTTCCTTCTCTTCTCACATCTCTGATCTCTCTAAGAAGTCACACTACCAGCTGCACCTCCTCAGAGGTATTCTTCTTTCTCCAGAGCCCTGGTTCTCTCTAGGCTGGACTACTGCAACAGCCTCTTTCTAAATCTGCCTGCCTCTACTCTCCGCCCTTTGCAACTCATCCAAAACAGGGCTGCGAGACTTGTCCTTGGGCTCAAGCCCAGGGATCATATCTCTCCAGGACTGAAATCTCTGCATTGGCTCCCAGTGGCTACGAGGATTAAGTTCAAAACCCTCTTCTGCATTGTACACAAGGCCTTCTGGGGCCTCAATACCCCCAACTCTCTCTTCCTAAATATCTTCCTTCTCCAGCTCTTCGATTATCCGCCTCCAACTCCCTCAGGGTCAGTCGCTTCTCCAAGCAACGAGTTGGTGGTAGATCTTTCTTCTGCTGGGGCCACCCTCTGGAACAGCCTCACTACCTCTCTGAAACTTGAGTAGAACCATCTCCGGGTTCCGGAAGCACCTCAAGACTTCCTCTATGCTTCTGCTTTCTTTCCTCCTCTTCCCTGCTGATCTCCTGGCTGAAACTGAAACTGCACTGGTTACCGTTCTACTCTCTGATCTCGGGCCCAGGTCCCCTTCCCGCCAGTTGCACACCTTCACTGCCCCCCTGGCAACCCTTGCACTTGGGAACTGTTTCTGTATCCCTACAGCCCCGTACCAGCAATTGACACCTGATGTCTACACTTACCCTTGCACTGAACACCAGCTGGCCGCACTTTTATTTATTGTCTTCATTTTACTGTTATCCTATGTACTGCACTGCCCCCTCCCCCTTCGCCACCTCCCCTGCACTTGCGCGATCTCAACCTCACCTGGCCTAGTAAGACTGTTGTCTCTGTCTTCCCTCTGTCCCCCCTCCCTTGCCTATCCGCGCCTTGAAACACTTGTGTCTAGGCGCGTTATAAATGCCATATCATATCATATATCATACTCGGGCGGCAACTGAGAAACAGTGCCCATAGTTAGGTTGCACAATCTCATGATCCTGATTGGGGAAAAATAGTGGTTAGTGTGGCTTTCATTTATGCAGGAACGAGGCCCACTGATGTTTTGTCATGTAATGTAGTGGTTTGTATAGTGGCATACCCTCATGGAAGGACCCTCGGATTTTTGATGCAAGAATTGCATGAATAGGAAAATGAGTATGTTATTATTTATTGTATTTAGTTCTTTCAAAAACTTTCACAATTTCATTTCCAAATTCACTTATAAAACCAATCACAGAAATTTCACATAAATATTATTCTCCAGCATCGGGTCTGGCATGGATTCACATGCTCATGAATATTCCCTGTCGTCAGGCTGGGATTCCTCGGTAAAAGAAAAAACAATTTAACTTTCAATTTAACTGTATTTCTCCTCTAAACCAATCACTGTCCTCTGGGTCATACTGCCCCATCCAACAACGGGTCTCTCCCTAAGCCCTGCATCTGGCAGCCATCTTCAGATTTTTACTGCTCGCTTCAGTGTTGGGAGTCCTCGGGTTGCTCTCAGAGCTATTTGTACATTTTTCCACGTTTTTTCACAGAAATGTTGGATTTTTGTTCCCACCATAGCCTGTGTGCTCTTTTCCCCTGGCGCGCCGGCAACGGGGACCCGTTGTCTGTGAAGTTTTGCGCCCCTCAAGGGCAAAGATTTGTCGAAGTTTCTGGAAGGCCATCTTGGGCCTACTTCACGCCGTCCGGCCATGATGAAGGGGGAAAAGGAGGGAAGGACCCTCTTCAGGCCTTCACCAAATGCGAACGTCTTCATTGAGGACAAACATCTACAATGTCTTTACTGCCTGCACCCGGACCACAACGAGGATGGGTGTGAGATATGCTTGGGCTTTTCGAAGAATACGAAGAAAGACAGGCAGAGCAGGCTGGCGGCATGGCTCAATTCGAGCAAAGCCTCTGCTCTGTGCTCCTAGCAGGGTCATGCCTCGCCCAGGACCGGCCAGTCTGAAGAGCGGTCACCTTCTGGGAAGAGGTCAAAGTCCTTTGAAGTCGCCCCATTCGTGGGGGTCCACGATAAGGCCAAGAACCACGAGTCCGATTCCACCGGGTTCGCTGATGATGCAGGTCCCAGGTTGGATAGGCCGCGGTCACCACCGCCTCCATAGCCAGCCTGCCATCGAGCTGCTCCTCTAAGAGGAAGTCGTCCACCCCGGGAAGGCAGTGGACGTATCCCTTCAAGTTACGTGAGAAATCAGAAAAGCTTAGGCCGAAGGAAGAGAAGAAGGCTGCGCCGCCCAAGCAGGCTCCACCAGAGCAGCCAAAGTCCTCGACCACTTTCTCGACACCTGCTGTGACGACCATAGCGGTGGTAGGTGCCGATCCGATGAGGGTAGCTCCTATGGCGCAAAGGGTATCCCTGCCTCCCAAGCACGACACGGCTGCCGAGACAGCAGCAAAGGCTGCAAGCACTAGTGGGGGATGAGGGCGAGACACCGGGCCAAGTCCTGGTTCAGAGCTCTCAGGGAGGGAAAGGGGAGAAGGCGAGGAGGCCCCAAAACAGCCCCCCAAGGTTTGTGTTCAACCATACGATCCACGAGGATGACTGTGGCGCAGGGCCTAGCGCTCCATCGTTTCCTCCGACAGCCGAGGCACATATCCATGGACATCCTGTCGACTCTCCACACCCTAGTGAGAGATTCAGCAGAGGTTGCCCCCAGCACCGACACCTGTGGTGCCGAAGGCCGCCAAGCAGCCTCTGCATAAGAAGAAATAGCATCATCCGATGCCTCCACATCAGCCTCCTCCACCATGCCTGGCCCGACTCCATGAGTGGACCCGGATAAACACACGGACACTGGTACGGAGACAGCCACGGAAACCAACGAAGATGAGGATTTCGTCCCGGCAGATGAATTGCTGCACCTGGACGCCCCTAAGTCTCTCCACCAGACGAGGTGGTATCATTCAACTCGGTGATCTCCGGGGCTTCCGAGCTGTTCCAGCTTGTGCCCGAGGAAACCAAATAAGAGGGCTTCTTGTATCAGCGACGAGAGTACAAGAGGAAGACTATCATGGCGGTACCCTTTCTGGAAAACATTGTATTTCGGTGCTGGACTGCCCCTGGGCAGGACAAAGACTGATATGCAAATGGATATTTCCCATCTGTGAAAGGCACAGTGAGTAAAAGCAGTGGCTGCGAACTCTCAAGTGGTTAATAACCACTGAACAGGTTATCATGTCTGTTCTTGCGAGAGAGGGGCGCCCGCTACCTTTGTTAAACTATTTGTTAAGGAACCTGGGATTGGTAACCCTAGGTCTCCTGGGGGCAACCAGACGTGGTCTCCCTCTCACTGTGCTTAGAGAGGCATCAGCTTCACCTCACTGATGATCCCCAACAAGGGTGAAACACGTGTATGGGGTTGCTGGTGGTACTCTCGTTCAGATTGGAATTGCCATTGTATTTCGGTGCTGGACTGCCCCTGGGCAGGACAAAGACTGATATGCAAATGGATATTTCCCATCTGTGAAAGGCACAGTGAGTAAAAGCAGTGGCTGCGAACTCTCAAGTGGTTAATAACCACTGAACAGGTTATCATGTCTGTTCTTGCGAGAGAGGGGCGCCCGCTACCTTTGTTAAACTATTTGTTAAGGAACCTGGGATTGGTAACCCTAGGTCTCCTGGGGGCAACCAGACGTGGTGTCTCCCTCTCACTGTGCTTAGAGAGGCATCAGCTTCACCTCACTGATGATCCCCAACAAGGGTGAAACACGTGTATGGGGTTGCTGGTGGTACTCTCGTTCAGATTGGAATTGCCATTGTATTTCGGTGCTGGACTGCCCCTGGGCAGGACAAAGACTGATATGCAAATGGATATTTCCCATCTGTGAAAGGCACAGTGAGTAAAAGCAGTGGCTGCGAACTCTCAAGTGGTTAATAACCACTGAACAGGTTATCATGTCTGTTCTTGCGAGAGAGGGGCGCCCGCTACCTTTGTTAAACTATCTGCATAAGAAGAAATAGCATCATCCGATGCCTCCACATCAGCCTCCTCCACCATGCCTGGCCCGACTCCATGAGTGGACCCGGATAAACACACGGACACTGGTACGGAGACAGCCACGGAAACCAACGAAGATGAGGATTTCGTCCCGGCAGATGAATTGCTGCACCTGGACGCCCCTAAGTCTCTCCACCAGACGAGGTGGTATCATTCAACTCGGTGATCTCCGGGGCTTCCGAGCTGTTCCAGCTTGTGCCCGAGGAAACCAAATAAGAGGGCTTCTTGTATCAGCGACGAGAGTACAAGAGGAAGACTATCATGGCGGTACCCTTTCTGGAAAACATTTGGGAGGAGGGCCTAGCCCTTGTGAAGAAACCATGTACAACTCCAACCAAACAAGACTGGCTGGTGAAGAAAGTGCTTGAGATCACAAGCGTCGCCGGACTCGGTAGTGTCGGCTGCCGCAAGGAAATGTTCGGCTAATCCGGCTTTATCAGTCCTCCTGGACACAAACTTTCATCAGGACATACATGCAAAGGTGCTGGACATGCCCTTCGATGGAGAAAATCTGTTCGGGAAGACAGATGACGTATCCCTTTAAGCCATAAAGACAGATACGGAGATGGCATGTTCCCTTGGCACTCTTCAACAGCATAGCTCGTCTTCTTTTCGCTCCTCCAGGGGAAAATCGAGTAGATCATCCAAGGGATTCTTTACATCATAAAGGCAACCTCCCCGATCCTCCATACAAGAAGCCTACAGGGGTCGCTCCCAGGCCTACGGTAGCGGAGTTCAGCGTTGCCGTCACCAGCAGGGCAGGACACCGGCACCTCAGCAAGCCTGAATTTACCAAGACGTCGGGCCACCACTCATGCACCCCGGTGGTAGGCCGGCGGAAGGAGGTTCGTCAGCGAGTGTAAGAAGATCACCACCGACAGATAGGTGCTGGATGCTCTCGCCCAGGGGCACACCTTTGAGTTCTAACGCAGATGCCCACGTATTCCACTGGTTCACGGTCAGGAGCTTCATATCCCTCAGCTCCTGGAAGAAGTGTGAGCCATGTTACGGAAAGGGGTGATGGAACTCGTTCCCGAACGGCTCTGGTCCTCCGGAGTCTATTCCAGATACTTTCTGGTAAGAAAGAAGACAAGGGGGTTGGAGACCCATCCTATTCCAGCACCGTCTGAAGAAGTACCTGAACTCCCAAAAAATCAGGATGGTCACTTTGCAGCACGTGCTCGGCCAACTGGAGAAAGGGGATTTCTTGACGTTGTTGGACCTAGAGGATGCGTACTTCCATGTCCCCAAGAGAGTTTGTGAAATGCCTGGCTCCGGTGGTGGCCAACCTGCCTCTGCAGGGCATAAATGTATACCCATACTTGGACGATCGGCTGATACACACCTGCTCTCAAGAACTGGCTGACAAGCACCCAAAGGGGGCCGTCTGACTGCTGACGGAGCTGGGATTCTCTGTAAACTATCCTAAGTCCTGCTTAACGCCAGGCAGAACGTGCTATTTCCCTGCGCTAGACTCAATGCTGTGGCTTACCTGGAGTCACCCTCAGAGGAGAGGCTAGCAGCCATTCAAGGGAAGGTCTGTCTGTGCAGGTTGCAGATGCGACCCCTACAGGAATTCTTGGGTGCACATTGGATTCAAGTGTCCAGGGGTTTTGCGGACAAGATTCTTCTCAACAAGGAGTCCCAGCGGGCGAATGAGTTGTGGGGGGTGTGCTCCCACATCACCCAGGGGACGGGGTTCCAAAGCCGCCATAACAGGAGAAGGTCACCATGGACGCCTCTCTGGAAGGTTGGGGGGCTAACAACGGACATCTACACACCAGAGGTCTGTGGCTTCCAGAGGAGAAGGATCTTAACATCAACATCCTGGAGCTACGGGAAGTGTTCTGGGCCCTCAAGTCTTTCCTACCGTATCTGAAGGGCAAGGTGGTGAGGATCTTCAGGGACAACACCACGACCATGTTCCACATTGGGATGCAAGGGGGCACTCGATCCCCAGCGCTCTCCAAGGAAGCTCAGGACTTGTGGAGTCAAGAACACCATCACAGACTCCCTCAGCAGGGAACTGCGCTCCTGCCACCAGTGGTAACTTCATCAGTGTCAGGCGGACCACCTGTTCGTCAAATGGGGCAGAACCCCCGATCGGTCTGTTTGCCATGGCAGTGAACTCCAAATGCCAGAGATTTGCCAGCAGATTCCAGCAACCGAGGAGCTTGGGGGATGCGTTCTCCTTCCCGTGGTAAGGTCTGTTTCTGTACGCTTTTCTCACATTTCCTCTCCTGCTACGTGTGATCAACACACTCAGACAGTGTCGATGCAAGATGATACTCATCGCCCCAGTGTGGCCGAGGCAGATTTGGAATCCGGACCTACTCAGCCTGTCAGTGTCGCCTCAAGTCAAGTTGCCAGTACTTCCGGATCTGCTCAACAGAGAAGGGAGGTGCAATCCTTCATCACGACCCAGTATCGCTGAGCCTGAGGGCATTGCTCCTGCAGCCATAGAGTTTGGAGGTTATGGGTTCCCAGCGGACTGCAGGGAAGTCTTCGCCAAATCCAGGGCCTTGTCGGCTCTAAAGTGCTATGGCCATAAGTGGAAGTGTTTTGATACGTTGTGCCATTCGCAGAATATTGCCCCTCTGAGGGGCACGGCTTCCATACTTGCTGTCCTTGGCAAAAGCTGAACTGGCTCACGCATCCATCAAGGTACACCTGGCGGCCATCTCATGCTACACCAGATCCCCAGGTAGATCCTCACTGTGGTCGCACACACTCGTCAAGGAGTTCCTCAAGGGGCTTTTCCGATCTTTCCTGCCTATGAAGGCTCCTGGCCCACCAAGGGAACTCAACCTGGTCCTTATGAGGCTCAAGGGGCCACCTTTCGAACCTATGCATCAAGCCCCACTCAAGTTTCTCTTGTGGAAAATGGCTTTCCTTGTGGCCATCACCTCTGCCAGACGTGTGGGTGAGGTCCAGGCTCTATCCTGCAAGCAGCCATATCTGACTTTCCATGGATCGAGGGTGGTACTGCATACGCACCCCTCTTTCATGCCAAAGGTTCCTTCGGAGTTCTATCTCAACAAGCCCTTCATGTTGCCTGTTTTCTTCCCAAAACCTTTGTCGCCTGCTTAGAGGGCCTTGCATTCGCTGAACGTTGCTTGTTCCTTGAAGTTCTACGTAACACGCACAAAGAGTTTTCGGAAGACTTCTCAATTGTTTGTGAACTTTGGTCCATGCCAGACACATGCTGGAGAACAATAGTTACAGGTCACATTACCTGGGTCATGATATTAAGTGGCATCAAGTTATAGCCTCCTCCAGAAAAGAGGCTGTATACAAGATTCCAAAGCCAAAAACAATTGCGCAAATGAGAGCATTCCTTCGTATTGTGGGTTACTGTAGACAATTGGATTTTAGGGTATGCCGAGCTAGTGAAATCCTTAAAACTGTACAATATTTCTACAATGGTCTACCAAAGCTGCAAAGCTTCTTTTTATCCAGAGATAAAAAGAAGGCTGCCTGAGAAATTGTCTTTGCCCGATTACAAGAAAATGTTTACTTAGTATTGCATAAAAAAGGGGGGTTTGCACTTGCAGTGTTGACAAAAGGGGATGGTGCCCATCAAAATCCAATCACAAATTATAGCAAAGAACTGTATCTAGTAGCTGCTGACATGCCAACTTGTTTACGGTCAATAGTTGCTGTAACAGTGCACAAATCAGAAACTATAGGGTTGGGTTCTCTTTTAGGAGTGGCAGTTCCAATACTGAGTAGTGTTTTTACTATTGAACTCCAAAACACAACATGTCTATTCCTCTAGGCAAAGATATGAGGTCTTGCTGTTGAACTCTTCCAGCATTATTCTAGACAGGTGTCCTGTGTTAAATCCTGCATCACTGCTCCCCACAGCCCAGGATGGGGAGCCCCATGAGACAAATATCCATGACTGTCTTGCCATCAAAGACTATCTTTCTACTCCCAGAGGGAAACTGAGTGACACTCTTACAAAATACATATTTGATTAACTTCATAGATGGGCCTATGTTACAGAGGCCTAAGTTGTATTCCAGTTGTGGGGTGTGCAGGATGTGCCCCAGGAACGGTCGTAGAGTGGGTAACTAGCCATGTTACCTCAGCATAGGTCAGAACTCATAGCATTTACTAGAGCATGCAAATTAGCAGAGTAACGGACAGTGAATATATATACTGATGCCCCCTATGCTTTTGGAGCGGCCATAATTACTGACATTTGTTGATGCAAAAAGGCTTCCTGATCTCCTCAGGATCCACTATAAAGAACCACTAATATGTCAAAGAACTTTTGTATGCTATTATGCTTCCTACGCAGCTCACCATATGCTGGCTACCTGCCATTAGATAATGAAGTTAGTTGTGGTAATAACTTTGCTGATTCCACTGCCAAACTGGCAGTAGCAACAGACTCTCAAGAATCAATATACACTACCAATGTGAAAACCCCTGGAACCACCTCCATTTAAATCTCTGGAAGAACTTTGTTATGCAGGTAAGCAACCCTCCTAGTAAAAAAAGACAGTTTGGTCCACAAGGAACAAAAGCTTCATGATGATTCCTTCTGAAGAGATGCTCTGGGTCGATTCATAGCTCCGAAAAACACTGTTTGGGAAAAGGCGGCTGTCATGGCCACTAGTCAAGGGGCAAGTCCTTCCTCATCCCCAGGGTCCCATTGGACCCAGTCCTGGCACCTCTGGCACCAGGCTCATGTAAAAGTGTGCTCTGCACTCTCTATGCCAAGGGCGTGTGCAGCTGGGCCAGGGCGTGGTCATAGAACAGAACTGGAAGGCACGTGCTACAGTCCCAACAAAGGGAAAGGTGGAGTCAGTTGGCGGGGCTAAAGGGAGGGGCCTGAGCCAGCCTATATAAGGACAGCCCATCCACGTGCCTTCGCTTCACGTTATTCTGCTTTTGGCAGCGTAACGCTCTCCGCTGTGCTTACCTCTGCACCACTGGATTCCTGCAGCCCCATCCTGAAGATATTCCTGAGGGCGCTCCTACTTGCAGTCTTCTGCTACATCGCCGTGCGTGCCTTTCACCCCAACTACTCCATCGCTGAGGGGGTTCCTTACCTGTTGCCAGCCGCTACATCGCTGAGTGCGCATCTTACCTGCTCCCAGCCGCTACATCACTGAGTGCGCTTCTTACTTGCAACTCATTGCGGCCGGAGCCGTACTCTTCTTCTTACCTGCATTCTATCACGGCCGGAGTCGAAGGCTTCTTTCTCACCGCCATTCGATCGCGGTCAGAGTCGGGAGTCTTCATCCTGCAACCGCGAATCTTCATTGAGGATCCGGACACCATTCTTCATAGTCGGCCTGCACCTACGAGGAAATAAGAACACACTCAGGTTCAAACTCGTATGCATATCGAACGCACAGCCGCATCATACAAGAGACTAGAGATCCCTTATAAAGACCAACTTACCTGTCACTGTTGAAACTCCATCAGCCTCGAAGGTCCTCCGGCCTCTGTTCGGTCCCGATTTTCTTCTCCGTACCTATGGAAATGGAATGAGACATTGCAAGAATAATTATTAGACGAAATACAGACAGTCTAATCGAACAATATTCATAACAAAAGACTTACCTTCTAAGTGGATTGGTCGCAGCTGGTCTGGATTAACACTCCCACGGACCAGTGAAGTAACTTGGTCTGTTCTATGCGCCCCTGCTTGGATAAGCAGGACGGATAGCTCAACATTACAAAACTACAGGTGAGTTTTTATGTGAAAGCGCTTGCACACCGTATTTTGGCACGAAAGGGTTGGGGGAAGTCACGATATCCCCACTCCATTTTCATTGCCTTTCCTCTTCACTCAGGGGAAACACCCATCTCCCGAGCCACAGGTCCAACCACTATCCAGAGGGGATGGTGATTCCGAGGAGTCAAGTCAAGGGAGGGTTCCAACCGTGCCCCAATGCCCCAGCGGAGACAAGGTGAGCGTAACAGAACGCAAAGCCTCTCCAAATTTCCACCTGGGCGTTATGGAAACCTCTGAAACCGACCAGTTAGCCCAACTATTGGGAGAGCTACGGATCGAGGTGCATGCCTCGAGACAGGAGACTAACTCCCTTAGGAGAGACCTTATTATAGCCCGAGAACGAACAGATGACCTGGCAAGACAAATGCTTCAGGCACACGGAGGACAAGTCCCATTACCCAGAATTACATCAACTCTGTTGCCGCAGCCCGCACCACCAGTACAGGTGGTACTCCCAGGGGCGGTTCCACTTGCTCCCCCGAACGCTTTTTTTGGCGACCCGAACAAATACGCTATGTTCATGAGTCCGTGCCACCTCCACTTTTTGTGTCGACCAGGAGCCTTCCCTAATGACAGTGCTAGGGTGGCCTTTGTGCTTTCTTATTTGGGAGGCTGTGCAGCTGATTGGTCCATACCATTAGTGGCTCAGGATGATCCAATACTTCAGAACTTTGCAGAATTCCAATGGGAGTTGGAAAAACTGTTTGCCAGACACACTCAAGGGCAAGCATTAGACAACGAACTACTGTCTCTGAGGCAAGGAAATTACGATTTATTGACTTATATTGCCACCTTCAACCGCCTCGTAGCACAGACCAACTGGCCGGAGGAGAAAAGGACCACACTTTTACCGAGGGCTTCGTGGTGAGTTAAAGGGGATGTACTAGCTCAAGTTTTTAACCCACCTGAATGCTGTGCAGACTATATCAACCTAACTGTGCAGTTAGATCACCGGTTACAAGACCGAAAAATGGACCGCACAAGAGCCGAAGGGCGATCAGTCTACATAAGGCCTTGGGACACTCAGACCAGGGGCCATGAAACCCCTGAACCTATGCAACTAGATGGATTACGGGCTCCCATTTCTAAGGCTGAAAGAGAAAAAAAAAAAGAGAACAGCGGCTTTGTTTATATTGTGGAAAAGCTGGACATTTCTTACGGGATTGCCCTGCAAAACCCCCCAAGAAGGTGGTAGGTTCCACGGACAATGACAGCAAAGACAAGGAACAGGAGCCGGAAAACTCGGACGCCCGGCAAGTGTATAGGTCCACTTGTCTAGCGCAATCAAGAAAGTTGTAACAACCTCACACCTGGTTATTCCAGTATTAATAGCTCACCCCCAACAACCATCGAGAGTACATGCTCTAGAAGCCTACATCGATAGTGGTGCGGTGGGAAATTACATCGATCAGGGGTTGGCTGCACGGATAGGCCTTCCGCTTTAGCGAAAACCACACAACCACACTCAGAAAATGTCACTGCCGTGGATGGCTCTCAGCTGTCTTCGGAGCCAGTAACTCAACACAGCGATGAGGTAATGCTGACATGTCAGGATGGTCACCGGGAAAGCATTTCATTTGATCTCATAGGGGCCCCCCAGTTCCAAATGATTCTAGGAATGCCGTGGCTGGAAACCCATAACCCAAGGATCGACTGGCGCACCAGAAAGCTGACCTTTCCTCGAGAATGCACCAAGCGCTGCTACCTTAAGGATGTGAGGAGATTACAGCCCAAGGAGAAACCCATCCTGGGAATGTCGGGCTCCTTGCCTTACAAATATCAAGACTTTGCGGATGTGTTACAAAAGGAACAAGCCAAACCCTACCACCAAACAGAACTTATGATTGCCAAATCGATCTGGTGCCTGGGGCACAAGTTCCCTGCAGCAGAATCTATGCTCTGACTGAGCAGGAAAATCAGCATCTACGAACATACCTTGATCAGTATCTAGCTAATGGGTTCATCCGCCCATCCAAGTCTCCAGCCTCCTCAGCTTTCTCCAGCATGGGGTCTGGCATGGGTTCACATGCTCATGAATATTCCCCGTCATCAGGCTGGGAATCCTCGGTAAAGAAAAAAATGGCAGTTTTGTTTCTGAACTGTCTTTCTCATAATAACCAATCACTGGTCTCTGTGTCATACTGCCCCCAGCCAATGACTGCCCTCTATCTAAGCCCCTCCTCTGGCAGCCATCCTCAGAATTTTACCACGCGTTCAAGTGTTGGGAGTCCTCGTGCTATGGCTCTCGAGCTTTTACTGCGTTTTGCGATTTTTCAAAGAGTTTAATCTCATTTCTTCACAGCCTTTATCTCCTTCCCCTGATCCTAGGGATGACACGGGAACAGAGATGGCCACGACGGGGACGGATGACGACGGTGGTGACGACAGGATGGGCCTTCCATCACCACTTCCTCGAGCCTCCCCGCCCGACGAAATTGGCTTTTTCCACGCCATGATTGCCAGGGCATCCAAGCTCTTTGAGCTCTGCCACGAAGAACAGAAGAAGGAAGGCTTCCTCCATCAACGACGTGAGGCCAAGAGGAAGACGGTCCTCTTGGTCCCTTTACTTGACGGCATCTGGGACAAGGGGATGATGCTCCTGAAGAACCCATCCACGACCCCTGCCAAGAGAGACCGGTACGAGAAGAAGTACCGGGTCCCGGATTCCGCCCCCTTGTGCCTTAGGGCGCAGCCGACCCCGGATTCGGTCGTCTCGGCGGCAGCCAAGAAGAAAACGGCAGGGGCGACAGCTTCAACCTCCCCTCCGGACGGCGAGGGGAAGAAACTGGACGCCATGGGATGATGGGTCATCTCGTTGGCGGCGACGATTAAAGCGGCCAACGCCCTCGCGATTGTGGCCCGCTACGTCAGGGAGCTTTGGTTTAAGATCGCTCCTCTGCTGGACTTCCTCCCGGACGACAAGAGTGTGGAGACCCTGGAGATCCTGTAGGAAGGCGAGGTGTTGTCGGACCACGCCATAACGGTGGCCACGGACATTGCTGACACCGGTTTCCGCCAGTTGGGCAACAGTGTTTGCCTTTGACGGCACAGCTGACTAAGGCGACCGATTTCCACCAGGACGTGCAAACCAGAGTTTGGACATGCCCTTCGACGGGACCAACCTGTTTGGCAAGACAGTGGACGAGTCACTGCAGGCCATCAAGGCCGACACGGAGACGGCTCGGGCATTGGGGTTTTTGCAGCAACGTCGGCCGCCCTTTCGGAACTCCGGAGGCAAGCAAGGTGCCTCCAAAGGATTCGGCGGCAGCTCCTTGACGTACCGCCCGGCGGCCCGCTCCTCGTCACAGGAGGCCTACAGAGGACGCGGCAAGTCAGGAGGATCTCGTCATCGTCGCCAAGGAGGCCAAGGCGGCAAGGCTGCTGCCAAGCAGAACTGAACCAGCCCTTGCGTCGGGGCCCCCACCGGAGCACCCCGGTGGGAGGCCGGCTGGCGAAGTTCGTCAGCATGTGGGAGTCCATCTCCACCGACCGATGGGTGCTGGATGCCCTGGCCCGCGGACACACTTAAGTTTCTAAAAAAGTGCCCCCGCATTCCTCCCGTGGCCAGGAAGGAAAACCAGGTCCCTCAACTGCTGCTGGAAGTAAGGGCGATGCTGATGAAAGGAGCCATCGAGCTTGTCCCGAAGAGGCTCCGGGGCTCTGGAGTGTACTCAAGATACTTCCTCGTAAGAAAGAAGACTGGCAGTTGGCGACCCATCCTGGATCTTCGTCGTTTAAACAAGTACATCAAGGCCCAGAAGTTCCGGATGGTCACCACCAAGTGCCTAGCACCAGTGGCGACGTGGCTGCACCTGCAGGGGATCCACGTCTACCCCTACCTGGACGATTGGCTCATCCGAGCAAGGACAAGAGAACTCGTCGTCGGGCACACAGCGAAGACCGTCCAACTGCTCACAGATGTGGGACTTTCCATCAACTTCCTGAAATCCCACTTGTTTCTGTCGCAGGTGGCACTGTTTCTGGGAGCCAAACTCGACACAGTGGCGCGATTGGCGTCTCCGTCAGGGGAAAGGACGAAGGCCATCTTGGGCAAGGTGCAGCAGCTGTTGGTCATGGACGTGGCCAGGGTGAGGTCCATCAAGCCCCTTCTCGGCATGATGTCCTCATGCATCTACCTTGTGCGCCTGTGCAGGCTGCGGATGCGTCCACTGCAAGAGTTCCTCGACGCCCATTGGATGCAAGCGGCGGGCAGCTTTGAAGACAGGATCTCGCTCAACGAGACCTTCCGCCAAGCGATCCGGTGGTGGGGTGCCCGCGCGCATCTGGTGGTGGGTACGGACTTCCAGACCCTGGCACATCAGGAGACGGTGACGACGGATGCCTCCCTGGAGGGATGGGGAGCGCACACTGGATATCTCCACGCAAGAGGCCTTTGGTCCCCGGAGGAGAGCTCACTACACATCAACGTCCTGGAGCTCCGAGCCGTGTTCTGGGTCCCCAGGTCGTTCCTCCCATCCTTCAAGGGCAAGGTGGTGAGGATCTTCACCGACAACACCACCACAAAGTTCTACATCCGGTAGCAGGGAGGCACCAGATCCCCAGCCCTATCCAAGGAGGCCCAGGATCTGTGGCACTGGGCTGTTGCCCAAGGGATGTTTCTGGTACCCTTCCACCTGGCAGGAATAAAGAACACCATCGCCGACTTACCCAGCAGGGAGCTGCGCTCGTGCCACGAGTGGGAACTGTGGCAGGATCAAGTAGATCTGCTATTCCTACGATGGGGCAATCCCCAGATCGACCTATTTGTGACGGTGACGAACACCAAGTGCCGGAGGTTCGCCAGCAGGTTTGCCCAGCCGATGAGCATGGGCGATGCCTTCTCATTCCCCTGGGACGACTTGTTCCTGTATGCATTCCCGCCGCTACTGCTGCGACTCATCAACCAACTCAGACGGTCCAGGATGATCCTCGTCGCACCGGCATGGCCGAGACAGATCTGGTTCCCGGACCGTCTGGACATGTCAGCGTCCCCCCCAGTCAAACTGCCGACGGCCGCGGATCTCCTCTCCAGAGAAGGAGGCGATCATCCTCCACCACAACCCGGGGTTGCTGAACTTGCAGGCCTGGCTCCTGCAGCACTAGAGTTTGGAGGGTACGATATCCCGGTGGACTGCAAGGAGGTGCTTGCAAAGGCCAGGGCGCCCTCAACTCTCAAGTGCTAGGGACACAAATGGAAGAGGTTTTCTGTCTGGTGCCGGGCACAGAAGATTAACGCTCTGCGGATTACGGCCCCTCAAGTGCTGCCGTACTTGCTATCGCTGGCCAAGGCAGGGCTGTCCCATGCCTCCATCAAAATGCATCTGGCGGCTATCTCCCGCTACACCAGAACTCTGGGGCGCTCATCCCTGTGGTCCCATCGCCTGGTGAGGGAGTTCATGAAGGGACTGTTCCGATCGTTCCTGCCGGTGAAGGCTCCGGCCCCAGCGTGGGAGCTCAACGTGGTGCTGACCAGGCTCATGGGGCCGCCATTCGAGCCTCTGCATTCGGCACCGTTGAAGTTGCTGTCATGGAAGACATCGTTTCTTGTGGCCATCACCTCCGCACGATGAGTGGGAGAGATCAGGCCCTATCCTGCAAGCCTCCATACCTCACTTTCCACAAGATGAGGGTGGTGCTGAGGACGCACCCCTCCTTCATGCCCAAGGTGCCGTCAGACTTCCATCTCAACGAGCCCTTGGTGTTACCTGTTTTCTTCCCGTCGCCTTCATCGCCAGTCGAAGGCTTCCATTTCCAGATGGCTCTCCGGCTGCATCATGCACTGTCACCGGTTGGCAAACTGACTGTTACCCGGCCGTCCGAGAGCCCATTCGACCAGAGCAATCGCTGCTACCACTGCGTTCCTATCTGGTGTGCCCCTGCTGGACATCTGCAGGGCTGCTACGTGGAGGTCGACGCACACCTTCACGAGATTCTACTGCATCGACCGGGATTCCAGGGAGGATTCCAGAGTCGGCCAGGCAGTGCTGCGCAACCTGTTCGTCTGAAGGTGGGCCTGGTGAGGAGGTAAGAGATGCTTTATGTTAAGTTGATGAAATGCTTAATGTTGAGCCTTGCCACATCCATGGTTGTGCATGTGTGTATTGCTATGTATTCTTGTATTCATGAGCATTTGAATCCATGCCAGACCCCATTCTGGAGAAGGAACAAGTTACTTACCTCTAACTGTTGTTCTCCAGCATGGGTCTGGCATGGATTCACATGCAAACCCTCCCTCCTACCAAAGAAAGAAGGGGACCGCAGGACCTGCATAGATTATAGGGCGTTAAACCAGATTAAGGGCTTTTCGAGTACCAGGTTATGCCCTTTGGGCTATGCAGTGCACTAGCCGCATTCCAGTTCTTTATGAACATCGTACTCCACGAACTGCTAGACGTCTGTGTCCTTGTTTATATCGACGATATCCTCATTTATTCGACATTCAAGGAGGAGCACGTGGGCCATGTAAGAGCCGTTCTGGCAAAGCTCTGTAAGAACCAATTATTCGCTAAACTAGAAAAATGTTTTTCCACATTACAGAAGTGGTGTTCTTGGGCTTTATGCTTACCCCACGAGGGGTACACATGGATACTCGTAAAGTGGAAACAATTCTTCAATGGCCATCTCTGACATCAATCAAACGAGTGCAGAGCGTACTCGGGTTTGCCAATTTCTATCGGCAGTTTATTCTGGGATTTTCGCAAATCATCCACCCTATCACTTCTTTGCTAAAAACAAATAAAAGGTTTTCTTGGACCTCCAACGCTGAAAAGGCATTCCAGGATTTGAAATCGGCTTTCATTTGAGCCCCTTTTTTCCAGCATCCTTGACCCGATCTGCCTTATGTGGTTGAGACCGACGCCTCCAATGTGGCCATGGGGGCGGTGTTATCACAGAGAGACCCAGACACCGGATATTTACATCCTATAGCATTTTGGTCCCGCAAGTTTACAGCACCTGAGAAGAATTATGCTATAACCGACAAAGAACTATTGGCAATCAAAGGAGTCCTTAAAAACTGGAGACAGTACCTCCTGGGGGCTAGGCATACTGTCACCATTATCACAGAACATCGCAACTTGCAGTATTTAAAGACAGCCAAGGCCCAATCATCTTGTTAGCTTCGCTGGGCTCTCTTCTTCGCGTAGTACGATTTCATAATCATGTACCGACCTGGAGTGCGGAGCGGTAAAGCTGACGCTCTTTCTCGAATGGGCGATAACCAGAACCAGGATGCATTTATACCGTCAGAACCAGTACCCATTATTCCGGAGGAGCGAATTCAGAACCAGATTGTAATAACCGCCTGTTGGGAAGAATTAAAGACCGACCTCCAATCGCAAATGGATCAGACCGCCCAACAAGAATGGTTAAATAAAGGAGATCAGTACTCTGTCATGGACAGTTTACCCTATTTTCAGGGGAGACTATACATTAAGGATAAAGAAACCCAAAACAAGATCATCGCCAGCTACCATGACTCACTAGTGGAGGGACACCCCGGAATTACTAAGACACGGGCCAAGATCAGGAAGAATTATTGGTGGCCAACTTGAAAAAAGGATGTGTCCCAATTAATTGGACCTGCGGAACACAGCAAAAATCTCAAAAGACCAGCCCTGCAGGATTATTACGTCCCCTAAGCATACAACCGGTTCCTTGGCATACTTTGTCCATGGACTTCATTACAGACCTACCTCCTTGTGACGGCTTCAACACCATTTTACTAGTGGTGGACTTATTCTCTAAAATGGCACACTTTACTCCACTAAAAGGACTTCCTACTGCTGTAATCCTGGCCACTGTGTTCCTGGAACAAGTAGTCAAATTGCATGGCTTCCCCTCAGTACTAATCTCTGATCGGGGGACACAATTTGTCTCAGCCTTCTGGAGGAGTTGCTGCAAGATAGCGCAAATTGACCTCTGCCTTTCTACCAGTCACCATCCCCAGACCGATGGTCAAACCGAGAGGACTAACCAGACACTGGAGCAGTAACTGCGGTGCATGCTGCAACAGACCGAAGGATCCTTTGGCTAAAGGAATTTGCTTATAATAATTCTATCCACACTGGCATGAGACAAACCCCATTCTACATCATGCATGGTCGGCATCCCTGGACATCTTCCTTTGACCCACTTAATGAACTGGAAATGCCGGCAATTACCTCCCTACATAAAACTATTACTCAAACCCTCAAGGAAGCAACCAAGAGCTTAACTAAAGCCAAAGAACAACAAAAGAAGTTTGCTGACCGGCATAGAAGGGAAGCACCACACTACCAAATCGGAGATGAGGTATGGTTAGCGGCCTGAAATATCCCACTAAAAAAAGGGCATTGGGTCTTCCGCCCCAGGTATCTAGGGCTCTACCCTATAAAAGCCATCATCAACCCAGCCGCGGTAATACGGAAAAGAAAGAAAGAAAAAAATAAATAAATAATAAACATTTTTTTAAAAAAAGCTTAATGTCAGCTCACAGTGTCATACAGTTATCTCAGTTCTCAATGAAGGTGCATTTCCTAATACTCAAAAAGAAAAAAGAAAAAACAACTCCCCTTCCCCCCCCCCTCACTTAACTTGGCACCAGTTTGTTTTTCGCAATTAGAGCGTCGAGATGTTGATAGGGCAATGTTTCTGACTCCAGTGTCTGACCACACAGTGCTCGCTTGTATCAAGAGATTTTCCCTTTTTTTTTTTTCTTTTTTTCCAGTCACTGCCACCTGGGCATTGGATTTCCAATAGGTCTCCTCAGGTTCATCTGATAGGGACTCATTATCTGGCGTTAGGTGTCGACTTTTAAAGTCCATCCATAGGGTTTCACATTGGGCTGCCCTTCCATGCAGAGCGGCCGTTATGGTTTCCATCAGGTAGATGTTGGTAGGGCAATCCATTCACTCTTCCTAGGGACTGTACCGGATTTCCATTTGATCACCAGGAGGGCCCTGGCGGCCAGGAGTAGGTAGGGGGTCAGGCCAGTCACTCTGTTCCACTCGTCCACATCTCGTTCCAAGGCAAAGAGCACCAGGTAGGGGTCAGCATCTCTCTGAATACCATCAATTTCCTTGATCCACCCCAGTACTTCCAGAAAACTTTGATGCGTGGGCAACCCCACCACATATGCCAATAATTAGCCGTTTGCCCACATTTCCTCCAGCATGTCGGACTCATTGACTGAGACATTTTGGATAGTCTGAGGGGGTCGTATTGCCACCTATGCAGAAGTTTGATGGCATGCGATTTGTACTGGCACGATAGCGATGTTCTAGTGGCAGCCCTGCACATTAGGTTCCATTGCTCTAGGTCTATTTCTTCCCCAAAGTCCTTTTCCCACCTAGCCTTCAGGGGATCCATGGAGCCGTCTCCCGCTGCTATTAGTTCCTGGTACATTATTGATATGAGACCTTTCCTCTCCACTCTAGAGTCGAATATTTTCTCGAATGGGGTCAATTCTCTGTTCAGTTTGTCCTTCCATTCAGCCTTCGTCAGGACCCCTTTCAGTTGGATTTATTGGAATGTGGATAGTGTACCTATGCCCAATGCTTCCGTCAGTTCCGGGAGGGAGATATAGGAGTCCTTCCTCTGGAGCTGGCCCACTCTCTCTAAGCCAGCCTCGTACCAGGATTGGTATCTGCCAGCCTCTGGTATGCGATCGTTCATGCCAGGAGACCATAGATGGCTGAGAGGGGATGGCCAGGTGGTGATCCCGCGCATCTCCCGATTCGCACGCCATACACTCCAGATCGTGCTCAGTATAGGATGGCCCTTGATTTTCCGTAGTATCATTTTGTGCGGGGTCCATAGCCATTCTGATACTGTGGCCGGTGCAAAGTAATGATTGTCCATTTGGACCCATTGAAGGTCATTGTGTTCTCTGAGGTGGGGAATCATGACTCGTAATTGGGAGGCGATGTAATATGATCTCAAGTCCGGGAGCCCAACCCCTCCTCTGTTCTTGGGGAGTATCAATGTGGTGTATGCAATTCTAGGTTTTTTCCCCTGCCATATAAATCTCATCAAGATCTTCTTAGCTTCCATGAAGAACGATTTGGGTATTTCGATTGGTAGCATTTGGAATGGGTACAGGAAGCGTGGGAGGCATGTCATCTTAATCGCGTTGATGCGGCCAAGCCAAGAGATCGTATGTTTTCCCCATTTCGTAAGGTCCGCAGTGAACCGCTGGAGGAGTGGAGGGAAGTTAGCTTCAAATAAGTCATTCAGGTTCCTAGTGATCTGTATACCCAAGTATTGTAGAGTGAGGTGTTCTAGCTTAAGACCTAGCGGGCGAAACTTAGGGTCATTTTCTGTCCTAGTTCCCTGAAGGGGGAATAGAATGGATTTTGCCTTGTTCACTCTAAAGCCAGAGAATTGGCCATACTCGTCCATTAGTCTAAGGACTTGGGGAATTGACTCTGTGGGATTGGTCATGTGTAAGAGAATGTCGTCCCCATATAGCGCTATTTTATATTCCACTGGGCCTAGTCGGATCCCTTCTATCGCAGGGTCAGATTTTATCATTTGTGCTAGGGGTTCTAATGAAAGGGCAAAGAGGATCGCAGAGAGGGGACATCCCTGTCTAATCCCTCCTTGTAATTCAAACCAACGGGAGTATTCCCCATTTACGGCTATCAATGCTGTAGGAGATGTATATATCGCCCGTATGTCCCTCCTAGTTTTGGGGCCTATTCCAACCTTCTGCAGAACGGCTCCCAGAAAATCCCACTTGACTCTGTCAAAGGCCTTTTCGGCATCAATTGATAGCAGGACGGGGTCCCCAGGGAGGTCGTGGGCCACATGAATGAGGTGCAATGTTTTGCGCATGGAGTCGGCTCCCTGTCTCCCGAGTATGAACCCAACTTGATCTGAATGGACCAGGCGGGGCACAAGCGTTTCTAATCTAGCCGCCAATACCCTGGAGTAAATTTTGCCATCAAGGTTGAGAAGGGAAACAGGGCGATAAGATCCGCAGCTTTTGGGGTCCCTACCCTCTTTGGGAATCACCGTTATCAAGGCTTTTTTAAAGGAGTCCGGGGCCTGCCCTGTCTCTAATATTACATTAAATAGAACCGAGAGGAAAGGGGCTAGTTGTTTGGCAAAGGTCTTATAGAAACCAGCGGTATAGCCATCTTCACCCGGGGATTTACCTAGTGTTAGCCTTTTGATCGCTTCGTGCACTTCCTGTTCATTAAGTGGGGAATCCAGAAACTCAGTTTCTGCGTTCGTTATCGTGGGCATAGGGATTGAAGATAGGTAGGCTGATGGGTCAGGTTGGCCTGGAATTATCTCAGAGGTGTAGAGTTTCTCATAAGATTTGGCAAAGGATTCTGGGATATTAGGTGGGGCATGGGGAGGGGAGACAGGGTCCTCGATGATTTTGTTCACTCTACGATCAGCTCTCTGTTCCCTAAGTCTGGCGGCCAATAAGGCATCGGCCTTATCGCCTTTCTCATACAATTTCTGTTTTAAAAATTGCAATTTACGCACCACTTGATTGTGCTCCAAGAGCCTCAATTCTTCCCTTTTCAACTGTGCAGTTTTCAATTTGTCAGGGTCAACTCTATGTTCATTTTTCATCTCTGCTTCTAATAGACCTATATCGGCCCTCAACTTTAGCTCTGTTATTTTCCGTTCCCTTTTCTTTGCGGCCCCCTACCGTATTAGAGTCCCTCGCCATGTGGCCTTCCCTGCCTCCCAGATCACTTGTTTGGAAACCTCCCCATCGTCATTAATTTTAAAGTACTCTTCGATTTCGGTCTCCATCGTCGCTTCGAAAACCGGGTCCTTCCAGAGGGTTTCATTGCACCGCCATTTCCCTCCCATGGTGGGTAGGTCCACCCAAGAAATGTCAGCCTGCACCATGTCGTGGTCTGACCAGGTTATTGGAATAATATCTGAGTGCTGTGTGGTTGGTATGAGGTCGTTCGACATGTATATATAGTCAATGCGCGTAAAAGTGTGGTGGGGATTTGATTAGAAGGTGTATCCAGCTCCACCGGGATGCATTATTCTCCATATGTCCCCCATGTTGTACAGGTCCATTATCTCGACAAGGTCGGTGCGTCCCTCTTTAAGCTGACTCCTTGTGTCTGGATTCCCCGGTTTCCAATCAATACCTGGGTCTGCCCATTGGTTGAAGTCGCCCCCCAGAATTATGTGCCCCGTTGCCTCCATCATTATTTTTGGGATTACACTCTGTAGGAATGCAGTCTGACCAATGTTTGGGGCATATACAGTGGCAATAGTCATTTTTACTCTGGCTCTTTTCCCCGTGATCAGGAGGGCCCGACCAGCCACATCAGACCATGTCTTTTCTACCTCTAAATGGATGCCCCACTTGAGCAGGATGCCAACCCCACCTTTTCTCAGCGGGCCTGAGCCCCAGAATTCCAGACCCCCCGCTTCCCGATGATGCCTCTCTCCTCCCCCTTGGCAAACTTGGTCTCTTGCACGAGCATTATGTCAATGTTGGATCTGCGGAATTCCCTTGCTACTAATGACCTCTTAGTTGGAGAGTTCAGCCCTTTTACATTAATGGACGCCACTCTGAGTGAGTCTTTCTTTTTTGGGTTATCAAAAGACACCATCTTCGAGTGTCTCTGAGGTGTCTCTCAAGACTGTTGGCCAGACAATTGCTCGCTTCTCAAGGCTCATATCAACGTTGGTGTTGCAAACGAATCCAAATGGTGCTTTCATTATTCCCACATCCCTTTCCCTCATAAGTTGTTGAGGCTCAAGGAAGCCCAAGAACTGAGGGTGCTGCATCAGCAGCTTTTGACGGCGTCCGAAACAGACTTGGTGACAGTGTTCCGTCCATTGTCGGACCATCAATGGGGACCGTTACCTCACGGTCCCATTCAAATTTTCCATCCCAACATAAGGGTGAGCCCACTTTCCCCCCTCGCTTCATGTAATACAACAGTGGTAACAACAATAATCATACAAAGATATAACAATATAACGTTACGTGAATTCTCGGGGTCGTCTCACTCGGGTTCCTACCCCCCTCTTACTTCAGAGGGGTGTTCTACTTCCATTGTCCCCCGAGCACTTGACGTCCCAGCTCTCGGTCTCCATACGACCAGCGTCCCCTGCTTCAAACATGGGTACTAGTGCTTCTGGTCATGGCATTCAGGAGGAACATCCTCACTTTTCGTTATCGGGTGTGTTATTGGGGCGTCGGTATTTTCTGGATCCTTTTACTCTTTTGCGCCTAGGTCCCTGTTGTTCCCATTGCATTCCGTCTCGTCCGTCATCCCCATTTTCGTTGTCTTTCGGGCCTGTATTCAGAAGGTCGGCGATGCATTCTTTTATGTCATCCTCTGATCTAAGGACGATTTTCCTACTTCCGAGTTCAAAAGTTAGTGAGAACGGGTAGCCCCATCTGTATCGTATGCCCTGTTCCTTGAGCCATTTTGTCAGGAGGCTCCAAAGGCGTCTAAGTGCTAACGTAAGCGCAGATAGGTTCTGAAAGATCGTAATTTGAGCCCCTCCCATCGTGAGTGGGCCTCCGAATCTGGCCTTCTCAAGAATCCTAGTCCTGTCCTGGTATCTGTGAAATTTGGCCAGGACCGAGCGGGGGCCAGCGGGGGGTCCACCAGCTCGGTGTATTCTTTCAGTTTTGGGCTCATCGATTTCTTCATCGGCCGTTAGAATTTTTATGATATTGTGGATCGTGTCCTTGAGATCCTTTTCAGTTTCCCCTTCACGTTCCGGGATTCCAAAGAAGCGCAGGTTATTCCTTCTTTCCCTTTTTTCTAAATCGTCCATTTTAAGGAGCATCTCCTCTTCCTTTTTCTCAATGTTCCGTATCCTCATGTCCATTTGTATCTCGAGTGTATCGATCGACGTCTGATTGTTTACAACACCCTCCAATCTTTATTCGAAGCTCTCCATTCTCTGGGTGATCTTATCGATTTTGCCACCAAGGTTGGAGCCCATGCTTTTGATCTCACTTAGTAGTGCCGCAATGTCCCCCCTAGTGGCCGCGGCTCCCGCCTCCGAGGCCTCCAGCGACATAGTGGAGATGTGGCGAACAGTCGGAGAGGATGGGGTGTATGCGAATCTGGAAAGTCTGTCGCACGTTCATAAAATGAACCCACCGTCAGAGGAGGCACACGCCCCTGGATCAGGGGCCTTGCCCTCTGCGGGGTCGCGTGGGGTCCTAAGCACAGGACAAATTCGGATGCTTCGCTTGTGATGTCGGGATGGTCTTCAGTGCGGCTTGGGTTCTGCGTATCACCAGGCCGCGGTTCCTCTTCCTCAGGCCGTTGACTCAAGCGCAAGGGCGCTCCTCACGCGTATTCAATGTGGGGCCTAATAGTGTCTGGGTTCGGGGGTCTAAGGCACGATGGTAGTGTGGTGGCGTAGATCTTCGTGCTCCTCGATCAGGGCTTCGGTCCGGGGTGAGAGGAGGCACGCCCCTGAGTGGGGGCCTTACCCTCTCCAGTGTGGCACCGGCGATTAAGTTCTGGGGGCGTTCATACACTGATACAAGGCTGTCATTCTAGGCGGCAAGGCAGGGTGCCACCTACTAACTCGGATCCTCACCCTGTAACCTGATGTTAGGGGTGGGCCACAGTCTATGACCGACAAGAACGAGGGTTTCCGCTCGGGATTCTGACGGCACGGTGTTCCTGGGGAACGAGCGCGGTAAAGTGGCTGGACCCTCCTTAATTACTACGTTCCGTACCAGAGGGGCACATCCATCCACATTCAGCGGGGGCTGGGAGATTCGCCTTCCAAGCACCGCCCACATGATTAGTGGGCGCAGGAAGTCTTCCGCCGGATTGCCGTGACGCGAGGGCGCGGTCTCACTGTTGCTGCTGGGCACCTTCGGGCCTAAATGTTCACACGGTGGTATCTCCGCTTCTACCGGTCCGATTTTGATCGCGTTTGCTCCCAGGTGAGGGGGGCCCTCATACAGCTCCTCAGCACTTCTTAACTGGTGGGGGGGTCGTGAGACGGGGGCTCAGGTCGTCTCAGGGACCATGGGTGCTGGAGCTCACGCGGAGGTGGTATTCATCCGTGCGCCCCCTGGTGGCCACGTCCCACATTTCTTTTTTAAAGCCTGTGAATCCTGAGACAAGAATTACACAACCACCGGAACCCGAAATTATCGAAGGAGAACCTGAGTATGAGGTTAAGGACATCTTGGACTCTAAAATGGTGCGGTCAAAACTGTACTACTTAATCGACTGGAAGGGTTATGGACCTCAAGATCGCACTTGGGAGCCTGTGGAATTTATCCATAGCCCTCGACTAATCAGGCGGTTTCATCGCAATAATCCCACCAAGCCTGGACCAGGGAGAAATTTGCTCGTGAGAGGGGCCTTGCGGGGGAGTGCTGTCATGGCCCCTAGTCAAGGGGCCAGTCCTTCCTCATCCCCAGGGTCCCATTGGACCCAGTCCTGGCGCCTCTGGCTCATGTAAAAGTGTGCTATGCACACTCTGCCAAGGGCGTGTGCAGCTGGGCCGGGCCTGGCCATAGAACAGAACTGGGAGGCACGTGCTACAGTCCCAAAGAAGGGCAAGGTGGAGTCAGTAGGCGGGGCTAAAGGGAAGGGCCTGAGCCAGCCTATATGAGGCCAGCCCATCCAGTGCCTTCGCTTCGCATTATTCTGCTTTTGGCAGCATAACGCTCTCAGTTGTGCTTACCTGCGCATCACTGGATTCCTGCAGCCCCATCCTGAAGATATTCCTAAGGGCGCTCCTACCTGCAGTCTTCTGCTACATTGCTGTGCGTGCCTTTCACCCCAACTACTCCATCGCTGAGGGCGCTCCTTACCTGTTGCCAACCGCTACATCGCTGAGCGCACTCCTTACCTGCTGCCAGCCGCTACATCGCTGGGCGCGCATGTTACCTGCTCCCAGCCTCTACATCCCTGAGTGTGCTTCTTACCTGCAACTCATCGCGGCCGGAGACGGACTCTTCTTCTTACTTGCATCACAGTCGGAGTCAAAGTCTTCTTTCTCACCGGCATTCGATCATGGTTAGAATTGGAGTCTTCATCCTGCAACCGCAAATCTTCATTGAGGATCCGGACACCATTCTTCATAGTCGGCCTGCACCTACGAGGAAATAAGACCACAACAGGTTAGAACTCATAGGCATATCGAACGCACGGCCGCATCATTCAAGAGACTAGAGTTCCCTTATAAAGACCAATTTACCTGTCACTGTTGAAACTCCATCAGCCTCTAAGGTCCTCCGGCCTCTCTTCGGTCCCGATTTACTTCTCCGTACCTATGGAAATGGAATGAGACATTGCAAGAATAATTATTAGACGAAATATAGACAGTCTAATCGAACAATAGTCATAACAAAAGACTTACCTTCTAAGTGGATTGGTCGCAGCTGGTCTGGATCAACACTCCCACGGACCAGTGAAGTAACTTTGTCTGTTCTACGCACCCCTGCTAGGATAAGCAGGACGGGTAGCTCAACATTACAAAACTACAGGTGAGCTTATATGGGAAAGCTCTTGCACACCGTATTTTAGCACGAAAGGTTGGGGGAAGTCACAATATACCCACTCCATTTTCATTGCCTCTCCTCTTCACTCAGGGGCAACACCCATCTCCCGAGCCGCAGGTCCAACCACTATCTGGAGGGGAAGGCGATTCCGAGGAGTCAAGTCAAGGGAGGGCTCCAACCGTGCCCCAAAGCCCCCGCAGAGACCAGGTGAGCATAACAGCAGCATTATCTCTACTATTGGTTTGCCCCTGATTTTACATCTCTAGTATACAGCCATTTTGCAGACAGGATATAATTTTCTCCAAAACAATGTTGACAAGACAGTTCCAACCGCCCTGGGAGCACATGCTCCCTTTTGTGGACCTTTTGTGAACATTCAGGTTGATTTATTTCCAACTGCCACACTACAATAACTTTCATTATGTATTGGATGTTCCAGTAATTTCCATCAGGGTAGAGGTGTAAGCATGGCAACGAGCAGATGTGATAGATAACTGTGGCAATTATCTTGTTGTTGGATTTCATACCATGATTTGTGGTCCCATTCAACATTCTGTCACGGTTTTATAACACGCACACTCCAGCCAGGGACTCCTTCCCCGACAATGAACCTGGCGCACAATAAAAATGCTTTTTATCTTTAATAAACCACAGGTTCGTTTTGAGTAGGCCTCCAACCCAACTCGCACCCACCTTTACAAACACCCCGTGTCACAATGGACTAGGAACCAGGCCGGTGTGTATCAATAAGATATTTATTCATTTATTATTTAATGGAAAAGGAAAAAATATTCAAAATACAATTTTACAGCAGCCACCAAGGTTGTGCCTACAGAACAATTTGTTCAAAATCCTAGAACAGTTCACATGGGTCTTTAATGACAAAACAGGAAAAACATCTTTAAAGCAAATGATAGCACCAAGGTTAAGCACTCCCCCTGCAACACTCACCCCCAAACATCAGCTAACTTAATTCCCTTTGAACGGAAGGCAGTAGCAAGGTGTAAGTATAGGAAGAGACAATCAGATTTGGAATACTGTCCACCACCCCAAGATGGGAAGTCAGAAAAGAAAGTGAAAACACGTTTTCGGAGCAAAGCCGCAGAATCAGATCTGGATTATTTCTCACACAGCTATGGGACAGAATGAAAGGAAATTCGGGTTGCTACACTGGAGGAGATAGGGATGCTTAGAGACTACTAATCAGCACACAGAGCAACTTGGAAAGAAGGTAGGAAAATCGATTTTAGAAAGAAAGCAAATGCATAAGAGAAATACAAAAGTCAAATGGAAATTAGTTTTACACATGATTTGCAATGACAGGTAGCTAAGGAAAGGGTTTAGCTGTCAAAATCGGAAATCGGTTTTTAAGGACAGACAGGAGCACATAGCAGGTAAGATGCTAGCAAAAGGGATTACTCTCAATGGGACTATGGTTTGGGGTTTTCAATGGGACAGATCAAGTTAGAAGTGTGTGGGATAATGCACTCAATGCATGGGCAGAATTCGGTTCTCAGCACACAGACTAATGATTTTGAGGCTATACTTTAATGACTATAGCTATTAAAGAAATACACTAGGCACAAGGGGGTTAATTTTGAATGTTAACCAACTTACACCATGAATTTTCTTTTTAGGGGAATTAATTGATTTACATCAAAAAATAATGCTATGGATTTATACATACAACTGAGAGATTTATCAAAGGAATATGCTAACATACACAGGCTAGTACATATTCTACTATGGGAAGGTGAATTAATTATACTGGCAATTTGGGACTTTCAATGGGATTTTCTATGGGGTTTTCAAACGGGTTATGTTGCAAAAAGGAAAGGGGTATGCAATTTGGGACTGGGGTTGTTTGCTACTTACAAAGTAAGCCTTGGTTTGGGATTCTGTAAAGTCAGTTGGATCACAGGACCTTCTGGACAGCTAGGCAAGGGGTCCGGTCTCTGCACTCTCCTGGATGGGATCAGCTGGACAGCTAGGCAAGGGGTCTGGTCTCTGCACTCTTGGATGGTAAGGTTCAGCTTTCCCTCCGTCCTCTTTCTCCTGTCACCCTGGATTCTTGTGTCTCTGTATAGTACAGTCCCCCCCCTTATATAGCACAAATGGCATCATTTATTTTGCAATCTGGGGGAGTATAATTACTCTAACCCTGGGATAGGACAGCCTACGATTCCTCCCTCCGCCCCTGTCATCATTGGTTCCAGGGGAGGGAGCATCATCTGTCTGTTTGTCTTTTATTATGGTTCTTGTTCTCTGGTCAACTTTTAGCAAAACTGAGTTATGTATCATAACTTCCAACTTTTACTAGACATCGCTATAAGAAATAGATAGGTGATTTCAGAGGTCCATTTTGGAATTAGGCAAGCCGGTCGCCAACTCTGTGCGAGGTAGCATGGCCCCTTCGCACCTTTTTGTCCTTTTCATGAAATGCGTAATAGTTATCACTCTGCAAATGATCAAGTATATTTATAATGTACATCTCAATCTTTCCACCAACTGTCATGTTTGTCCAATTTTAAAATCAGCCAGAAACGAGTCTTGGCTGGCCTTTTCAGTTCACAAAGTCCTAGAAACATGCGCTTAGTCTCTAAAAATCCACCTGGAAATAACATGGAAAAATATCATAAAACTAAATTATTTCTTAGTCTGCGTGCTGGGGAAAACTGCCTAAAATGTATACATCCTTTAATGTCAATTTGGAGGATTGGTCACATATGGGAGGGCGGTGCTTCACCCCCCACAGCCAAATGTCTCACCCTGGATCAGCTTGCAATAAAAGACTTTTATGACACCCTTTGAAGTTTGTCAGTTTGTCCTTGGGAGTGGGTGCAAAAGGAACTTGCACTTCTTGGTCAAGTACTGGCCACACTTGCTTTCTTTGTCTTCTCTGCTAGTACTGCCTTCTAGTCTGGCACAGCAGAGGATCCTCATGCCCTCCGCCACATCACATGTCATTGCGGAATGGTTCAATTATTGGTGCGACTTCCAGTGAGAGGTCAGGGTTTCAATTGAATTTTGTGCCTGAGCCCAAAACTGTTTGTGCTGGTTTTCTGGGCCTCAAGGTGATTGAAGTCTTGTGGGGAAGAACATAATGTACATGTGCAGCCAAACTCCCACCCACACACTGACATTTCTGTGCAAGCAAAAGCTAACCTCTCACATTGGCTTTTAAATGTCATTTTGCCTTATTTTCTTTCACACGTGTGCAAGCCGTATTTCATTTAATGTTTGAAATGCGGTTCTGTAGGTCATGGGATTTTCTTGTAATGTGTCCTTTTGAATGGGTTTGCAGTTACTGTTGTTTCATGGACACGGAGGGGTACGGCACAGGGTTCTTTGATGTGACTTGAAATAAAAAGGAAAAAGCCAAGCCGTTTTGTCCATTCGCAGTGTTTTGAGCGCTGCAGTTCACATGAAAGGGAAAACAAAAGCCATGTTGGGTTGCAATGTAGAGATCCTTGCCCCTCATGTGAATTAACAGTAAGACAAGGCAGTTCTTTCAATGCAGTGCAATAACTTTTTGTGATGCTGATGAAATATAGCAAACACAGGGCCATTGTTCAATGCAGTGCATAACTTCTAGTTATGCAGATGAAAGAGAAGCAAGAGACAGGATTGAAGTGGCCAGATGCCCTCCGATTGGTTTTGCTTTTTAATTCATAATACACTAAATCGTAAAACCCAAAGTTCAGAAACATTCACAAAGAGCTCTGGGGGCTCCTCTACCGAGAACAAACACGACCAAATAACCTGTTCTATGGGAAGGCTCAAGAGGGTCTACAACCACGTTTGGCTCACTGACCCTTTGCAGAGGAGAAATACCCATTTGCATATCGGTCTGGTCCCACCCACTTGGGCATTCCAGCACCAAAATACTAGGCAAATAAGAACAAGAATACCAACAGCAACCCCAGACACGTGGGCCTCATCAGCGAGGTGAAGCTGTGCCTCTCTAGGCAAAGTAAGCAAAGGGCCCACATCTGGATCAGACTGATAAGCAAATGGATATTTTTCCTCTGTGAAGGGTGATGTGATCTAAAAAGTGCTTGTAGTCCATCATGAGCGTAAGAAATTCCATAGAACAGGTTATTTGAACCATGTTCATTCTCAGTAGAGGGGTTCCCACACTCTTGTTTGTTTTGTAAAGCTTGGAGTTTCTCCCTAAGTAACTACGGGTAAACCAGACATGGACCCCTTGCTCACTGTGTCTTAGAGCGGCTCAGATTCACCTCACTGAGGAGGCCCAAGTAGGCTAAAACACGTGTCTGGGGTTGCTGTTGGTACTCTTGTTCAGAGGAGAATTGCATAGCATTTTGGTGCTGGACTGCCCCTGTGGGTGGGACCAGACTGATATGCAAATGGGCATTTCTCCTCTGTAAAGGGTGCAGTGAGTTAAAACGGGGTTGCAGACCCTCCTGAGTGGAAGAAATTCCATAGAACATGGATCATGTTCGCTCCCAGTCAAGGGGCTTGCACACTCTTGTTAATGTCTGATTTCTTACTCTCATGTTAAGAGACTTGTTTATTCTGTCAGCCAGGTACATGCGCAGGTGAAGGAAGCCCTCCCAAAAACTCCTACCGAACAGTGTTATTCTCTTCAACCAGAGGCCAGTGTGATGCTCAGAAGCTATCAAAGGAACTCTACCCTGGCTCCCAGATGGCGAGGACCGTTCCGTGTGATCCTCACTATAAAGCAAAACCAAAAGTTGATAGCTGGAAGGTTTTGAATAAATCATAACCACGGGCACAGATCTGCTCAACCAGACCATCGTTTATCAGCCTACCAAGCTATTACAGAAGGGGAAAGACTATATGCAAATCAGACTTGGTCCCACCCCAAAAGAGGCAATCCAGCCCGAACAACTAGGTCACATCCCTTCTGCACAAGACCACATGCGTCCCCGGACAGGTTTTGGCGTTGTTGGGCGTCATCAGTTAGGAGTAGCTTGGGTCTCTAGGCCCAGCAGGCTCGGGATCCATGTCTGAGCATACCCGTCTCACTCGGGGCAACTAAAGCAAAGCAATACAGTGTTCAAGGTGCGCAAGATTCTTACCTAGATTCACGATAGTCATTGCAAGCACTCAGTGATGCCATCAAGTGAGTTACATGCGCAAGACATGTTTGTTGACTTTGCTACTTTATAGTTCTGTGCAGCCAGTCTCTACACTGCAACTGTAGCCTGTTCCAACACATTATGGGCCAAAGAAGGCATTTAACATGTCTCAAATGGTGACTGCGTCAGATATTGAGTCCTGGCCCTGCTACCGGAGGAGAAATATTTTGACACGGCAAGGCCTTTGGCCCTGTTGGAAGCTGGGGTTGTAGAAGTGACCTCTTTTTAGGATCTTACCAAACCAGTGAAATGTCAGCCGGGTCAGGGCCCTCATGCATGTGAAGTACTTCCTAACTGGCTCTCGGATGAAAAGGCTGCTAAACAACCTTCATAAATCGCCCCTCCGGCAGTGCTGAATGTCAGTAATATGGTAAGCAATAGCTCTGAGCCTGTTGCGAAGACTGTTATATTTATTTTGCATTATAGAAGGAGGGGTCAGAGATTCAGAGGGCTGTTACCTGGTTCAGGAATGGGTCCTTAACTGCAGCAGAGGCGAGCGTTCTCAGCCAAGAGGTGTACTATGACAATTATACCAAAGTAGAAGGGTTGAATGACCAGGTGGGTTGATTAGAACATGCAGCAGGAATTATCACTGGGCACAGTTGATGAATACTAAAATAAACATTAGGGGCCTCTTTATGATCAGTGCTTTCTGCACCATTATCTGGAATGTACTGGTTCAACTGGTGAAAGGAGATGATGCGTCAGGGAGAAAGATGGAATGGGATGTTGACTGTGAAGTAGTGCAAGACTATTTAAATAGCCACCTTCTCGGCATCAAAAAAGAAGTATTACACAACAGCTGGCCAAGAATTCTTGATAATGACTCTGGAGTTCTGCAAGGCCTGTGGCCCTGGAGAGACCTGTGGAAGTACGTCAGTTGGACCTGCGAGCGAAGACACGATATATTCAAAGCCAAGGGTCTGGTGAAAGGTCTAAGGGCCCGACAAGAAAGATCGTTCCTGGTCCATGGGCAGGATGCAACTGGTACTGGGTCACTCACGAAGATGACCTGGAAGTCCAGCCGGGTATTTATATTCTGCCCTTGGGACAACCCCTGATTTATAGCTAGGGATAGACTCCTTGTAACCCCATGTAAGGAGCCGCAGCGCTCTCTGCAGAGTGTCGCATGCATGGCACCTGCCCTGGTGCCTCAGGGACTGGCTCTGGGATCGAAAACTGCGTTTCCCAGAATCCCGAGCAAGGACATGGCAGACATGTCACCTGACCTGCAGCATCATGACGTCACCCTCGGGATGCGAAAGTCATGCCCTGCTACAGGGATTTAAACCCTGCTCTCCAGAGCCCCCTCTGTAGAAATCCTTTTACACAGCTAGAGTGGTCAGTTTGATGTTTTGTCCCCTCAGGGGTAAAAAAGGTCAGTTACATTGCATTACATACTGTCACCTAAAGTATTTCCAAGATGGTTTAATAGTTTGTTGCAGTTATTTCCTGAGGTTTAGATTACAGATGTGAAGAAGAGTTTGCAGATGTACGTATAATTAAATGTTTATTTTTTTAAATCACGGGGAAAGCAATGCATTTTTGGGACAAAAACATGTACAGAATTTACCATTGAAAACAGAGCAGAGGACATGGATCCTTTACAATGGAATGAGAGAATGTGACTTGAAGACCAGATGTTGCGCAGGCGAAGGTGGAAACATAAACCAGAGCCGTGGACAGGACATAATGCCATAGGAACAGGATGGTGGAGGAAGTGCTGAATTAAGGATGGAGGCGTGATGAAAAGATGCTGTAGGGTTAACTGTGAAGGGTAGGGAGAGAGGAAAACGGGGTGTTGTAGTACTGTAGAGAGCTAGGAATTAGGTATTTAAGAAAGAAGGAGGGCTTTGAAGTTGGATTTAAATAGTGGTTTTAGTAGTACAGAGCGGGAGAGAAACAGCATTCCAGAGTAAGGGAGCGAGAAGAGAAATAGGGAGCGGAAATGAGAGTGAGCACAGGGGGTTCGAGTGGTGTGCTGAGGATGATCTTAACGAGTTGAGGAGGAGAGTAGTAAGTAATATGAACAGATAGGTGGAGTGGGGTGAGTCCATGGAAAGATGGTGAGAAGAAGTTGATTCTTTGCCCTTTGTTTCATAGATAGCCAGCCAATCTGGCGACAGGCAAAGGAGATAGAGCTAAAGCGAGACAGGTTGAAAGGTGTGCACACAGAGGTGAAAAAGCATAGTTGGGAAGGCCATAGAGGAGACTGGCACAGTAGTCCAATCTAGAAAGGACTACGAAGATTAGCTGTTTAATAGTATTGAAAGTAAGAAGATGACAGACTTTTCTGGTATTGAGGAGGCTGAGTCTGGTTGCAGCGGCAGATTTGGAGAAGAAGAGTGAGAGGTTGTGTGATGGGTCAGAGATGACACCAAGGTTACGAGCAGAAGCAGAGTAAGGAAGGTAGTCGGGAGAAAAGAGAAGAGGAGGAGAGGAAGGCATATCTATTTTTTTATTTTATTTTGAGCAATTAGGAAACATTAAATCCTTTCGCACATATAAACAATCTATAAATACATTAAAATACAAACAATATTTCATCAGATAAACAGCAGAATTACTTTTCATTTTGAATGTCACACAGTATACTACGATTCATTCATTCATGAATCGTCCATTTTCTTCTGATGAGCGGTCAATTATAAAAGGATACATTGCCTTAATCTTAAGCCATATGTGAAAAGCAGCAGCTGTGATATCATATGAATCCCCACAATAGAGCATGCTCCAGAACTGGTCTGAGCAATAATTTACAAATTTGGCATAAGCCTGTATTTTAAAGAGCACTGAGAACTCGACAATCTGTGAGGACATGCCGTGCTGATGACATAATCTGCAGAGGCGCTCCTCTCTTTTCCTCCCCTTCCATGCCCTAGTGTATCCCAAGACAGGGAGAATAGCGAATCTCAGGTGGAATATGAATCTGATGAGACCCGGGAGGTATAATGTAATAAGATATTGACGCGGAGAGTCTACAAATTGACCCTGCTGACAATACACTGCGTACCTGCTCAATTTCACCAATTTACTGAGGGATGCGATACAGTCACAAATGCAGGATTTTTTGCTAAGCTTGCTCAGAAATACGGGGACATTGCATACATTTAAGCAGGCTAAATTAATATCTAAACAGTGTGACTAACCATGCTCTCCACATCCTTGAACCAAGTGCTTTTAGAGCAGAGATTACCACGGTCCTGTGTTAAGTATTACAAAGAGGAAGTGGAGCGCCAATTGAATTTGATATCGACCCAGAGCTTGGCTGCCGCCACTTTCCATCGAGACAAAAGTGATTGTAAGCCTAGCTCTAAACGCAGGGCCTCAACTGGAATGGAAGTAGGTAGATTAAGAATCAAACGCAGGATTCCGGCCTTTAGTTTGGGAAGCCACAACACTGCCTTCAGAGGGAAGACTTCTAGGACATATAGGATGGTCGGTATGATCGACATCCTTTATGCTATTACCAAGGCTTCAATGGATCTGCCCCCATTATCGATGATAACCCTCCTAATAACCAACTACTTGGCCTAGCTTTTGGTATTATCCCTTCCTCCAAGTGGGCCAAAGACGACAAAACTGAAACCTGCACGCCAAGATATTTATAATCCTTTGCAGGATCAAGATGAACACTGTCCAGGAACCAAGAAAAGCGCCCTTTACATTTCAGCCTTTTGCTGAAGATCATAACCTTGGTCTTTGAAAGGTTAATTTTCAGACCGTTGATTTTAGAATATGCAAACAATGCATTTAATGAACGCTGAAGCCCCAAGGCAGTCCGGTCAATGACCACTGTGTCGTCTGCGTACCTAAGGCAGACTGTTTCCTCTCCTCCAAAATAAGGAGAAAAGTTGTGAGCCTTTTTAGAAACTGTTGCAAGTCCAACACATAAAGATTGTATAATAGGGGTGCAAGGACACACCTCTGTTTAAGGCCTATATTAGTGTGATAAGACCCTGACAGGGCGCCCTCTTGCGTTAGCCTAACCCTGACCCAAGTGTCTGTGCACAACAGTTTAACAAAGTACAGTGTGTCATCTATTCCCCAAGCTACCAATTTCTCCCAAAGGCGAGATCGAATCACACTATCAAAGGCAGCACTATAATCTAGAAAACATATATACAGTGGCATGTCAGGATATGTATGGGTGTCCGATATGAGTGTCTGAAGAATCCAGATGGAATGGGGAGGTGTTACAATCCTTTCTGAAGCCAGACTGCTGTGGGCCAAGTAATTTTTCTCTTTCAGCCCAGTTGTTCAGCTTCTGTAATAGTAGGCCCGCAAAGAATTTCGAGCTGCATCTGGAATTTCTAATAGGAGAAAACAGGAAGAGTCAGCTCGCGAGCCCAGTTTGAAAACAGGGACCAAAATCGAATCTCGTCTAAATTGTGGGATCACCCCGGTCTCACAAATATTCAGCAAAACAGCCCAAAATAGGGGGGCCTTCTCTTCATCACTGCATTGCAAAGGCCGTCTAGGCCAACAGCTCAAGAGGACTTGGAGTTCAAGATCGTTCCCTCCAAGTCTGCATTGGGCACCTGATGCCAGACAGTGATTTTGATCATAGGGATAAGTGGAAGGGCACCACTCGGTTCCTCAAAGCAAAAATAGAGGTCAAAGATGTATCTACCCCAATCTGCCTCAGTAACGCAACAAACTTGTATTCCTTGGTATTATCTCGAAAGGTGCCCAACATATGCCAACATTTCTTGGCATCATGAGTAGTGATCCACGTGAGTTGAAGCTGCCATATTGCAGAAGTATAGCTGATTTTATGGTCCTTTAGCCAGGCCCTGTATTGTTTTTTAGGGTTTTAAAATGTTTACTGCTTTGTCGAGGGAGAGCCTATGGAAAGAGCAGTTCCAGAGATTACAATAGTCAATGTGCAGCCGTGGCTGCTAAAGCAAAACCACCCTCTGTTCATCCCAGGTAGACAATAAAGTCAGGGTAGAGTCACAGTGGACTAAGTACCCTAACTAACGGCTTACGCCAACCACATAAAATTAATCAACCGTTGCTCCCCAATGTAGTGCACTAACCACAGTTAGTACAGGGGTAGGTGTATAAAGCACAAAGGGGCTTGGCACAGGATCTCAAAGGCATAGCCCGCAGCACTCTATCTCCAATGAAAGTGTGACCCAGACCCAGAGTGCCTAGGTAAAACTCAAGATGTAGGTAGAAATTCCAAGGCACGGTCACAGAAGAACCTTCAGACCAGAGGGGATAAGATGGAAGGAGGTGAAGAGAACACCTCTCGCAGGGGTTGGGGGGGGCAGAGCAGGGGCCAGGCAGGGTGCGGTTTGCACTCACCACCTCCCCACCGCAATGCAGCCAAAGCTCGCCCCTAAAGCCATCTGCGCACACCAATTACCTGATCTTCCTCACTGCAGGATAATGTACTGGGCTCCAACCGCCATTCACTAGGCAGCCCGTCCCCGCTTCAAGCCGGCGCTGTCCTCTGGGAGCGGAGAATCGAATCCTGGTGGCAGCAGGAGAACAAGTCCGCCAAGCTGAAACCGGACAACAGTGGCGTTTGTAAAATTAGAGTAAAGGACCCTCAGAAATGTAACACTGCCAACAGAAAGGAGAAGAAAGGGCAATCGAGAAGCCACCTCCAGCACAACTCTATGAAGGCATATCATGTTTGGCTGGGAAGTAGAGAACTTCAGTGTTAGTGGAGTTGAACATGACCAAGTGAGACGCCATCCAATATTTTATGGCGGAGTGCCAGTTTGAACTTTTTGACAACAGCTCCAGAAAGTCATGGAATGTGCCCTGACTTTTGAGTGCCAGAAAGTCATGGAATGTGCCCTTACCTCTGAGCTCCAGAAAGTCATGAAATGTGCCTTTACCTCTGAACACCAGAAAGTCATGGAATGTGCCCTGACTCCTGTGTGCCAGAACGTCATGATATGATATGATGTGGCATTTATAACGCGCCTGTACACAAGTGTTTCAAGGCGCAACAAAACAAGGAATGCGGAAAAAAGGGAGGACGAAATAACAATTTTGCTAGGACTTTTGTCATTCAGATCACGCAAGTGCAGGGAAGGACGAAGGGGAGAAGTGACAGGACGAGGGGAAGGGGGAAGTGCAGTTAACTCACAAGTGCATCCAGCGGGTAGCTCATAGGTGCAGAGAGAAGGGACTGTAGGGATGCAGATACAGACCCTTAAGTGTTGGGACGCCCAGAGGCAGTGGAAGGGCAACTGGACATGCAGGAGCCTGGGCCCAAGTTCAGAGGGTGACCAGGTGACCAGTGCACAGAGCAGTCGGGTGCATCAGCAGGGGAGATGAAGAGAAAAAGCGGAAGCAAAAAGAAAGGGCTTGAGTTGCTTCTGGAGCCGGAGGTGGTTCTGCTCAAGTTTGAGCGAGGCAGGGAGGCTGTGCCAAAGGGAGGCCCCAGCCGAGGAGGTAGATCTGCTCCCAACTCTCTGCTTGGAGAAGCATCTGACCCTCAGAGAGTTGGAGGTGGATGAGTGGAGAGCTCAAGAAGGAAGATGTTTTGGAAGAGAAAGTTGGAGGTAGAGCGGTCCCAGGCCCCAGAAAGTCTTGTGGATGATGCAGAGGATCTTGAAGTTGATCCTTGCAGCCACGGGGAGTCAGTGAAGAGATTCCAGAGCTGGAGGAAAACGGTCCCTGGGCGTGAGGCCAAGGACAAGTTTTGCAGTCCTGTTCTGGATAAGTTGTAAAGGTCAAAGAGTAGAGGCAGGAAGATTTAGAAAGAGGCTGTTCCAATAGTCCAGTCTATAGAGGATGTGCCCTTACCTCTGAGCGCCAGAAAGTCATGGAATATGCTCTGACCTCTGAGCGCCAGAAAGTCATGGAATGTGCCCTGACCTCTGAGTGATGTGATATGAGTCATTTGTAACGCGCCTGTACACAGGTGTTTCTAGTCGTGGCAAGACAAGGTAGCAAGACATAGTGAGGACAAACGATCTTACTAGACATTGTGTCATTCAGATCATGCAAGTGCGGTGCGGGGGGTGCAGAAGTGCAGAGGGAGGGACAAAGGGAAGTGCGGTCAGGGCAGCAATTGCTCTGAGTAAGTGTAGCCGGGGGAGCCAGCTCACGGAAGTGCAAAAAGGGGGTGGACTGTAGGGTTGCAGATGCAAATCCTAAGTGTGCGGCTGCCCGGAGGTGGTCCTGCTCCGTTTGAGAGTGACAGGGAGGCTAGTCCAGAGGGAGGCCCCTGAAGAGGAGAGGGATCTACCACCAATTCTCTGCCTGGAGAAGCGTCTGACTGTCAGAGAGTTAGATGTAGCTGAGTGATGGGCTCGAGAAGGAAGAGGTTTAGGAGAGAGTTGGATGTAACCCTGCCCCAGACAGCCTCGTGGACAATACAATGGGTCTTGAACCTGATCATTTCAGCCACCGGGAGCCAGTAAAGAGATTTCAGGGCTGGAGAGATACGATCCCTGGGCTTGAGGCCAAGGACAAGTGTTGCAGTCCTGGTCTGGATTAGTTGCAGAGGGTGGAGAGTAGAGGATGGCAGGTTGAGAGAGAAGCTGTTGAAGTAGTCCAGCCTACAGAGAACCAGGGCTCTGGAGATGTTGAGCTTCGGGGGGGAAGTGAGAAAGTAAGAATACCTCTGAGGGTGTGCAGCTGATAGTGGGACTTCTTCGAGGGGTCTGTGATGTGAGGTGAGGAGAAAGTGCAGTCGAAGATGACCCCAAGGTTTTTTGCCTCACAGGAGGGTGCAGGGAGAGGGCCTAAGGAGGGGGCTCAGAGTAAAAGGGGGAAAGTGGGAGCAGGGGTCCCAATGAGGAGGATCTCTGTCTTGCTGGCATTGAGGCACAGATCATTTCAGGCGAACCATTCCTAAATCATGGATATACAGTCAGGAATGAGCGAGAGAGGAGAGGAGTCAGCGGGGAGCCTGAAGGAGTGCTCAGTGTCATCTGCATAAAACTGAAAGTTAGAGAAGGTAGAGATGATGTTAGCTCAAGGGGCCACGTGCAGGTTGAAAAGCCAGGGAGAGAGGTTGGAGCCCTGGGGAACACCACATGTGGAGAGAGAGGTGGTGGAGAGAAAGGACCCAACTTGGACCTGAGAGGGATGGTAAGGCGAGGGCCTGATCAGTGATGCCCAGGTTCTCTCAGAGATGATTAATCAGGATGGCATGGTTGGCTGTATCGAAAGCCGAGGAACGATCCAGTAGGATGAGGACAGAAGCAAGGCTAGAATCAAGATTTGTGAGCAGGTCTTGACGGTTGTTCAGGAGAGCAGTTTCCGTGCTTCTGGCTGCTCTGAAGCCAGACTGATTGTCATGGAGACAACCAACCGATTCAGTGTGGAGAGTGAGCTGGGTGATGGCCAGCTTTTCCAAGAGTTTGACCAAAGAAGGAGTGATAGAGATTGGGCGGTAGTTTGCCAGACAGGAAGGATCGGCTGACGGTTTCTTCGGGAGGGGTTGCACAAGGGAGTGCTTAAGGGGAAGGGGAAAGTTCCAGTGGCAAAAGAATGATTGCAGAAATCGGTCAAGGCTGGAGCAAGGGTGTCAATGTGGTCATTCATGGTTCTGGCGGAGCAGGGGGAGCACCTGCTTGGATGAGACTTTCATAGATCGGACTTGTCTAGAAACATCATCAGGAGAGATCACAGAAAAAGAGGAGAAGGGAGGAGGAGAGGGAGAGTCAGCCAGAAGAGGGTCAGGAGAGGGATAGGAGGTGGCGAGATGGGCCAGGATGTCCTGGATTTTATTAGAGAAGTGAGAGGCCAGAGCCGTGCAGAGAGCCTGGGACGGAACAGGAGAGGTGGAGACTGCGGCAAGATATGCCAGCTACTTGCAGATTTTGAAGAGTTTAGCCGTGTTAGAGGCCGCAGAGATGCTGGCTTGGATGTAGGTTCGCTTCTTGGACAGTACAGAGAGTCTGTATTGCCTTTGGAGCAGGCGACAGGTCAGTTTGTCAGAGGATGTTCCAGATGCCCTCCACTTCCTCTCAGCCACCCTACACTTGCATTTTAGGGTGGCGAGGTCTGAGTCATTCAGACGGATACTCATGACAGGTGCAAGGACATTGAGAGTGTTAGTGATAGAAAGAAGGAGAGAAGGTAGCAGCAAAGGCACCCACTGACACACGCTTCATGGGCCAGATGACCGAGAAGGTTGGTGGCAGTGCTGGGGTAGGCTTCACCTGGGGGACAGAGAGTGTCAGGAGGGAGGAGAGCAGAAAGTGATCAGTCCAAGAGAGAGGAGTGGAGAGAGGGGGATGTCAGAGGAGATCCAAGGTGTGCCCGGCAGAGTGTGTCAGACTAGAGGGTAGAATGGAGAGAGTGTTGCAGAGAGTGTGGGAAGAGCGCCGAGGAGGTATTGGAAGCATCCAAATGGATCTTGAGGTATCCAAGCAGGAGAAGTTGAGAGGTAGAGGCAAGGAGAGAAGATGAGGTCAGCCCATTCAGAGAGAACGCGATTGACTTGGCCAGGTGGCCACAGTTAGAGAGAGGCCAGGGGAGATAGAGAGCCTGCAGACCAGGCATTCAAAGGAGGAGTAGGCCTGTGTAGGGATGGCAGAGGCGGGGGACCCACTCCGGAAAGATCAGGGCTACTCCACCTCCAGGACGGTTGGCTCTGGGTTCAGAGAGGATCGTATGGTCCTTAGGGAGGAGAGTGTCAAAACTTGTGACCGAACTGGGCGTGAACCATGCCTCTGTGAGAGCAAGGACTTCTAGGTAGAGTTCTTCAAAGAGGTGACAGATGTCAGAGGAGTGTTTCACAGCCGAACGAGAGTTGAGAGTAGGTACGTGGAATGCCAGAAAGTCATGGAATGTGCCCTGACCTCTGAGTGCCAGACAGTCATGGACTACGCCCTTACCTCTGAGTTTAGGAAAGTTATGGAATATACTCCTAACTTTGGGTGCTGATAAGCCATAGAAATTGCCCTTACCACTCTGTGCTGAAACAGCAAGGTCTGTTCCTTTACCTTTGAGTGCCTGGAAGTCATTACATGTAATTTAACCTTTGAGTGCTAGACAGTCATTAACTGTGCCCTTACTTGAGATGGCTGGAAAGTCATGAAGTGTGCCCTGTCCAGTCATGGAACACGCACTTACCTTTGTTGCAACATCGTCAGTGTACAGTTACCTAAATCCAGAAAAAGTCCCAGCATGTGCACTTACATATGAAAGATAGTTACAGAATGTGCACTTTCTGTGCCTCTAAGTGCTTGAAATGGATAAATGTGTTACTTACCCTAGTGTGAGGGTGGGAGTGGGGGTGGTGGCGGTGGCTATGATATGGTACTTCCGTCACGGACACATGGACTACTGCCTGGTGGGGAATCGGATGTGGGCAGTGGTGTAAGGCAGGCATGTTAGTGGCGTCTTACTGTTGTGGTGGAGAAATGAATGAGGGCTCCTTTAAGGAGGATGGACGAGGGACAAGGGGAGGGAGGCGGGAGTAGGGAGGAAGGGGAGGGTAGAGGGAAGAAGGACACTTGTGACTAAAGAATAAATGAAGAGGTTGAGATATCCCGAGGCTCCTGTGTTCCTTTGTGGGGGTTTGCTTGGGGCCTAACACTTACCCCCATATAGGGGATGTTATGTATTGCTCCTATAACTGAGAGCATGTTATCCCTTTAAGAGTACAAGTCATGACTTGAGTCTATGCAAGTGGCATCTGCAGGCACGTGGGGACACTGCAGTGGAGACCCAGTTAGCGGCAACTCCTGTCTGTGTCATTCTTTGGTGTGCCTGTCCGCCGTGTGACCACGGCCTATGTTTCGGCCCAGCCAGTGTGCCCACACAGCGGAGGCTGATGTTTGCTGGGTGCCCCCAGGCCCGGCGTGCAGCCTGGAAAACCAGAAGCTGCATGGGTCCCCCCATGGTCCGCTCAGCTGCATGCTCGCAGATTCATACATTGACCGGTGTTCCTAGTAACCGCATAGCTCTCAACCATTTGTCTTGCAAAGGCGGGTGAAATCACCCGATTTTGTTTCTGGTGGGTGAGACGCCCATTGGAATGAATGGGCGTGCAGGAGGCCTGGCGGGTGAGTCAGCCCTTTGCAAGGCGGGTGACACCCGCCAAAAGCGGGTGAATTGAGAGCTATGTAACCGTGTCCCGCTCCGGTGACCCGGAAGCGGAATTTAACAGGGGAGATGCTATGGGGGGGGGGGCAGAGATTGACATGGATTTTATTTAGTTTCTAATCTGGTAGATCACTCACAGGATGAGCACTCTCCCGAGACCCTGGGCCACCCTGCACCTTGGCCTAGTTACCCCTTCATCCTTCAGATGTTCATTGTGTATTATTGATACAGAGCTTAGAAGCAGGAGAGGTCGGGCATTAAGTGCCACATTAAAACCGGATGATATTGTTTTTTTTTGTGTGGAAGGTTGAGCTTGAACCAAGCCAAAGGTGTCTTTATACATCTGTGAATGAAGGCGACATAGCAGTCAAACTGTAAGACCCAAGATGGCTTCTGCGTTTTCAAACGCACTAACCTTTGACCTCTGAAACTGAAGCCATGGGCCTCAATGTCGTCGTGTTTTTCATGGAGGGTGGGGCGGGAGGTGCTGCTGCTCAACCTGTTACTTTTACATGAGGCAAAACCTGTCTGCATCCCCCCACTTCCCGGTACCCATAATTAGGCAATAAAGAAGGGTAGGGCTGGCGCCCTCCTGCTTTGCAGGAGCCCCGCGGGCCCTGGCCACAGCAGCGTTGCAGGATGGAGCAGAAGACGTCACAGTAGCCGGGGCTGGACGGGCCCTCCGCATTCTGACCTCCCCGGGAAGGTGCAGTTTGAAACATAACATTCTAAACAGTACAGCTGCACCTCGCCCAGGAAAGGGCGGCCCTGCACTGCTCAAGCCTCCGCCTGGGTCTCACATGTGTGGCTGAGGGGTGCCCGTGCCAGGTGAGTGAGTGGGTCTGGGGAGCACACGCCTTGCGCTGCACGGGCCATCACATCCACGTTTACTATAGCAACTGGGCAGGACTCTGGGGGCCCTCTTCAACGCTCGGTCCGTGACTTCACTACACCCAGTGATAGGCACGAGAAGAGGGCGGTCAGAAAAAGCAACAAATGCGCCCAAAACGAAATTGCAATGGCGAGTTATTTATATTTCAAAGAAAAGCGGAATCGGCGCTAGGTGATTTTTTTTCCTCGACACCTGGACTAGGACTAATCTGAATGTAAGCATTGGACACATATGGCGGGGTCCGTTTAATCGTGGACAGGGAATTTATTTATTTGTTGTATTCATTTAACACTTGTATTGCGCGCCAAACCCTGAGGCGTCAGGGAATAGTACAGAATGAGCGAGGCAGCAACGTAGCTGTGCGAGCACTAACCCAGTGTAAGGGGCACTGACCACAGGGCCAGCACTAACACAGGACAAGGGGCACTGACGTCTGGGCCAGCACTAACACAGGGCAAGGGGCACTGACGTCTGGGCCAGCACTAACACAGGGCAAGGGGCACTGACGTCTGGGCCAGCACTTACCCAGTACAAGGGGCACTGACCTCTTGGGCAGCACTAACCCAGGACAAGCGGCACAGGCCTCTGGGCCAGCACTAACACTGGACAAGGGGCACTGACCTCTGTGCCAGCACTAACCCAGTGCAAGGGGCACTGACCACAGGGCCAGCACTAACACAGGACAAGGGGCACAGACCTCTGGGCCAGTACTTACCCAGAGCAAGGGGCACATACCTCTGGGCCAGCACTTACCCAGTGCAAGGGGCACAGACCTCTGGGGCAGCACTCACACAGGGCAATGGGTACAGACCTCTGGGCCAGCACTTACCCAGTGCAAGGGGCATTGAGCTCTGGGCCAGCACTAATACAGGACAAGGGGCACTGACGTCTGGGCCAGCACTAACACAGGGCAAGGGGCACTGACTTCTGGGCCAGCACTAACACAGGGCAAGGGGCACTGACGTCTGGGCCAGCACTTACCCAGTACAAGGGGCACTGACCTCTTGGGCAGCACTAACCCAGGACAAGCGGCACAGGCCTCTGGGCCAGCACTAACACTGGACAAGGGGCACTGACCTCTGTGCCAGCACTAACCCAGTGCAAGGGGCACTGACCACAGGGCCAGCACTAACACAGGACAAGGGGCACAGACCTCTGGGCCAGTACTTACCCAGAGCAAGGGGCACATACCTCTGGGCCAGCACTTACCCAGTGCAAGGGGCACAGACCTCTGGGGCAGCACTCACACAGGGCAATGGGTACAGACCTCTGGGCCAGCACTTACCCAGTGCAAGGGGCATTGAGCTCTGGGCCAGCACTAATACAGGACAAGGGGCACTGACGTCTGGGCCAGCACTCACCCAGTGCAAGGGGCACTGACCTCTTGGGCAGCACTAACCCAGGACAAGGGGCACAGGCCTCTGGGCCAGCACTAACACTGGACAAGGGGCACTGACCTCTGTGCCAGCACTAACCCAGTGCAAGGGGCACTGACCTCTTGGGCAGCACTAACCCAGGACAAGGGGCACTGACCTCTGGGCCAGCACTTACCCAGTGCAAGGGGCACTGGCCTCTGGGGCAGCACTAACCCAGTGCAAGGGGGACTGACCTCTGGGGCAGCACTAACCCAGGACAAGGGGGGCTGTCCTCTGGGCCTGCACTTACCCAGAGCAAGGGGCACAGACCTCTGGGCCAGTACTTACCCAGAGCAAGGGGCACATACCTCTGGGCCAGCACTTACCCAGTGCAAGGGGCACAGACCTCTGAGGCAGCACTCACACAGGGCAATGGGTACAGACCTCTGGGCCAGCACTAACTCAGCGCAAGGGGCATTGACCTCTGGGGCAGCACTAACCCAGGACAAGGGGCACAGACCTCTGGCACAGCACTAACCCAGGACAAGGGGCATGGCACAGACCTCTGGCACAGCACTAACCCAGGACAAGGGGCACAGACCTCTGGCACAGCACTAACCCAGGACAAGGGGCACAGACCTCTGGCACAGCACTAACTCAGGGCATTGGGCACATACCTCTGGGCCAGCACTAATCCAGGACAAGGGGCACAGACCTCTGAGCCAGGGCAAGGGACGCAGACCTCTGGGCCAGCACTAACCCAGGACATTGGGCACATACCTCTGGGCCAGCACTAATCCAGGACAAGGGGCACAGACCTCTGAGCCAGGGCAAGGGGCGCAGACCTCTGGGCCAGCACTAACCCAGGACATTGGGCACATACCTCTGGGCCAGCACTAATCCAGGACAAGGGGCACAGACCTCTGAGCCAGGGCAAGGGGCGCAGACCTCTGGGCCAGCACTAACCCAGGACATTGGGCACATACCTCTGGGCCAGCACTAATCCAGCACAAGGGGCACATACCTCTGGGCCAGCACTAATAATGGGCAAAGGGGCACATACTCCTGCACTAAAACTAATCCAGGGCAAGGGGCACATACCTCTGGGCCTGTACAAAGTCAGTGCAAGGGGCACAGGTCTGTGGTCAGCATCAATACTGGGCGGAGGAGCCCATACCCCTGCACTAACACTAATCCATGGCAAGGGGCACATACCACTGGACCAGCAATAATCCAGGACAAGGGGCACATACCTCTGAGCCAGCACTAATCTGGAACAAAGGACACAGATCTCTGGGCTCTGGGCTATCACTAATCCAGGACAAGGGGCACAGACCTGTGGCCCAGATCTAATCCAGGGCAAAGGGCACAACTACTGGGCCAGCACTAGCCCAGGTCAAGGCGCACATATCTCGGGGCCACCACAAAGTCCAGGCAAGGAGCACATACTTGTGCCCAGCATTAATACTGGGCAAAGGAGCACAGACCACTTGGTTAACACTAATCTAGGTCCAGCACTAACCCAGGGCAAAGGCGCACTTACCTCTAAGTGAAAACGAACCCAGCGCAAAGCGGCACACACATCTGAGCTAAATGTAGCCCCTGTTTTTGTTTCTGGCCCGGCTGCGTCCAGTATTAAAAATACTCTGGACCAGAACTGGAACACATTGGCACCACTCCACCATCCCAGACCAGCTGTTCTGGTGAGGCGCTGAGCAAACTCCAAATTAAATGGTTAATACAGGAGATGGGCTACACCCCAAGTTCTTAGATGACTAATGGACACAGACACCCTAGTGAATTTTTATAGGGATCCCAGCAGGGACCCCTCTTTATTAAAAAACATTTGATCTTTGAACGTTTACCCTAGGATTCCCCTGGCGTGAACTCCATCTAAGCGGGGACTGGCTACGTCGGCTCACTCTTCCTCTCCTGGACCCTTAGGCCTGCTACAACCAATCCCCCTCATAACCTAAGTTATCACCCACATGGAGTGTGAGGCCAGATGATGTCCTCCATGGGTGGTCCCATCTTGCTACGCGGCCTCTGGCATGCCGCCAACCTATCCTGCTACCTCACATCAGAGTACCTCTCCTCTACCCTCTATTTAATATAATTGCCACCTAAACGTTCCATCCCTACTTAAAGTTTACCCAGCTTAACATACTCCCTAATAATTACCCCCCCCACACATTTAACCTACTTTGGCGATAAATAACTACACACATACTATACATATATATATTCACATACTACATAAACACAAAAGACACTATGTCACAATGTGGTGACTGCTGAGGGTTCATTGCGTGCAGGCTTCATGCTGCTGGCTCGGGGGTAATGCTAGTTTCCCCACTGACTGATAACATGCCCTATGAAGTTTGGGGTCTGACGCCACAGTTGATGCCTGGGGTCTGGCCCCTCCTCTTCTTTCAGGGTGGCCCCGTCCACAATGTGGCGTCACCACATTCCCCGTGCAGTTTGTGCTTCTCAAACAGTCCTAGGCAGCCCTCTGTGTAAGGTGGGGGTCTGCCCACACCTCACCACAGTGCCCCGTGGTATTGTTGTTAGTTCTGAGTAGGCCCACCCACATCACCGTTGTGATCCGAGCACCATTTTTGTTTTTGGCGGCGTCCCAATTGCATGGGGATGCCACCAAGTCACACTCACCACTGATCCTGCGGCTTCCTCCTGACCCACCCCCTGCGTTGAACAACGCATTGTTGAGGGGGTGGCCAGGAGGAGGCTGCACCAGCCCAGTTTGCATTATTCATTATTCATTTAACGATTCAAGGATGTAAACCTTTCTACCTGGACATATTTCTCAAATATATATCTGTGTTAATTTTTATGCTCCCAGAATGGTTTTAGATTTTATGCACAGCTGCCAGGCACCCTCATTGGTGGTATTTGTTCTGTTCCTCGTTATTCTGGGAGCATTTCAAAATGTGAATATGCGTGTACCATACTGGCCTTCTTGGAAAATAAGTTGTAAAATGATTCTATGTTATGATAACATGCTTTACTCAGTGTAACCAAGCCAAGTCTATCATTCTTATCATGATTACAGTATATACTGAAAGTGACCAATTAAATATAACATTGTGAAATTTTAATAAAAGCCACTTTATAACGTTAGTAAAATTAAATAATGTCAATTTTAATAGCTTCCTTTGCAGAGGATACACCGATTTGCCTCTCAAAATGTCTGTCCTTCTTGGAAAGTGTCACTTTCAGATTAAAAGCAACAATTTGTTTCTTCTGTGAGCACCAAGCCAATGTTTAAATTTGAGAGCCGGCCATTGGCTGATTGGTAATGCCTATGTATCTGCACATTTGTTACCGAATGCAAAGACACAAAAAACTAAAATCGGAAAATAGCAAATGCAATTCTAGACCTTGCAGCCTAGTCACTTAGTCCCTTACAACGTCTGTCAGAACCCCAGAACCCCCTGCAGATTCTATTTGCATCCCTATCCTCTCCACCGTGCAGACAGTGCACCCGCAGCATGACGGCAACATCCCTGCAGGGCACACACAATAACTAAGTATGTCTCCAAATACCATCTGTCATTCTACATTTCACCGTAAAAAACACAGCACCCTACCCTTTTGCTGGCAGCGTGGCACTCAGATTTTAGCAACTCTAGCAAAAACAAATCTGATGATGTGTCTCTCACTCACTTAACCTCTGCTATTGGCATACATCTTCCTAGCTCTATGTTCTGTCTCCACCTGCCTCCATCCCTCTGTCCATCTCCACCCCTCTTCCTTACTGATGTGATTGCTGTTTAAATCTCTGTTTTCTGCCCCACCTGTCTCCAGCCCTCTGTGAATCTCCAACCCACTCCCGTTGTTATTTTTGCTGTTTTTCTCTCCATTTTGTCCCCCACCTTCCGCTTCTCTGCAGCTCCATGCCTCTGCTTCCTGTATTTGTTTGCTGTTTTTGTTTCACTTTTCGGCCCGCACCCACTTCTAGCCCTTTGTGCCTCTCCACCCCCTCCCTCCCTGTCTTTTTTGTTGGTTTTACCTCTTTTCTGGCCCACCTGCCTCAGCCCTCTGTGCACCTCTGCCCGTCCCCTTCCTGCTTTTTTGCTGTTTCTGTGTCTCTTTCGTACCCTCCATCGGCATTCAGCCTTCTGTGCATCTTCAACCTTCTATTTTCCCACATTTTGTTGTTTTTGTCTGTTTGTTTTCTGAACCACCCACCAGCCTTCTGGATGTCTCCCTTCCCCCGACTTTATCTGTTCCTCTTCTGCCCCCTGGGCTCAGTAGTAGGCGGTCACTTGCTCTCTGCTACTGGCTAATTTCTTTCTATCTTTTTTTCAATTTTCTGCCTCCACCTCCCTACAGCCCTTTGTTAATCTCTATTCCTCTCCCTTCTGCTCTTTATAATTCCTCCTTAGAGCGTCACCACCCGGTGTCCAAAGCAGAGGCCTCACGAAGACAAGGGCAAATCTGATTTGTCCCTTTTCAGGCGTGGAGGACTCGGGACCATGTGAGAAACCAGAAGGTGTCTCACCCGATAGTGCCCCGGAGTCTGTCATCCAGGTTGCCAGGACACGGCCGTCACTTTTGGATCCAGTTCCTGGGGGTGGACCAGTGCTGGAGGATCACCTGGATGAGGGGTCCTCGGGGAATGGAAGTGGGACACTGGAGGATGAGACGTGGTATCCCCTTCCCAATAACACCTTTCCGTCATCCTACCAGGTAGGATACCTAGGGATTCAACCTCCCCCACCCCCTGCTCCGAATGAAACACTTTCTCATGGACAGTTCACCGTGAGCGACAACAGACTAACACCAGAGCCGTGTACCTGACATATCCCAACACCATGGACAGGCAAGGTCAGCCAATTATGGGTTATTACACACACCTGACTTCATCACACTTCCCCACACGGATAAAAGGCGGAGCACAAAAGCAAACCACACGAGGAAACAGCAGTTCCAAGATGGCAGTTTTATACAAGGAGAAAGACAGCAAGACCAGACAGTTGCAAGGAGGGAAGTACCTGTGACCTCTTAAGACTGTTATTTTTGTGAGCCTTGGAAAGTAAGAAGCCGAAGACCAGGAACTAAGGCTGATCACACCTGCACAGTGATGGTACCCAGGGCTCTTCCACATGGATAACCAAAGCAGGGAGGGGTGATTGCTGCTGTGGTACTGTCCTTGGCTCCTACAACAAAGCTGTATCAGAAAAGACAGCACAGCCGGTGAGTCAGAGAGACTGATACCAAACCAGCTTGTGTTTTGAACCAAGGTTGCAAGCCGCAACATTGTAAAAAGAGAACAGCATGTGAGGCATTTGCAAAGAGCGACGTGGATATGATTGGAAACCAAATGAGTAGTTGAACTTTATAATTGAACTTTGGGAGGCCAAGAAAACATGCGATACACAGAGTGGTCCTGCGCCACGTGGGTGCTTATTCGAAAGTCTCTGTTAGGTATCCAACTGATACTGAGTGTGAGCAAAAAGAATATTGAGATCAAAGTGGTCATTCAGTGGGTCAAGCTAAACCCATGCACAAATGTCTTCAATACTTTAAAGTACATCACACTTGGTCCAAGCTCTGCTGAGGGAGACTGATCGAGTGAAAGAAAGGGCTCTGAGCCCGGCTGAGGGGGATCCAGGGTGAACCGTGAGTCACACGAGAAACAAATATCTGAACATAGTTTGAAATGGAGCTGAGCTCGACTGAGGGGGATCCAATGTTGAACTTTTGTTTTGAAAGGGATATGAGCCCGGTTGAGGGCAATCCAGGGCGATCACCCAAATTGAAGACTGAAAAAGGAAAAGAACATTTTTGTGTTGTTTTTGTATACCAGACCGGCTGACTCAAGAGACTTGCAAAAAACAAAGGGGCTTGGACATAGAAGATCTTGAACTGTGAAAATGGAACTGTACCCTTGTGCCGCAGAAGCCTGAGAGTGTGCTTTGCTCGAGTGAACTGTCTTGTCCCATGCTGAAAACGTGGGGCAGGGAGGCCAATGGCCTGAGCATCCTGATTTATAATTTTGTGAACACTTCTTTATTTTTCATGAACATCACCCCACTTTATTTGTAAATTAGTAGTACGGGTTGGCAATAGTTTTTTTTTAAATATAGGCCCTTTTATTTGGACGAGACTCCACTAGGACTACATTATTATTTTTTGTTGGTGGTAGCTTGCTCCCATCTCTAGATTTAGTTTTAGATCAGCGTTTATCTCACCCTTTTGGATAGTCAATAAACACCCTTGAATTGTGGTCACTGGTGTCTGTCTTACTGTTGATATCATGCGTCCCTTACAATCCCTACACCAGACACCTCTGGTAAGAGAAATGCCACGGGCCTCGCCCTCCTTTCTTTACACCCATCCCAATTCGCATAAGGCAAAGCAAATTACTGACAGCACTGTCAACATCATGGACTCCTCAACACCCTCATCCACATTCCAAGTCCTACCAACCTGCACAAGCTGAAGCTGACCTCATCAAAGCCGGCTCAGCAATCGCACAGGCAGCTGATACTGAAGACACTATTACCAACCACAACTTGGACACACTCTTCATCACTGAAACTTGGCTCATCCCCTCCTTGGCCCACATCTTAGATATCCACACCCCTGATAGCCACAACATTCAACCCAGGGACAGGGAAGATTCACCATCATCCACAAATCCTCCTGGCCCGTTGCCAAACTAGAAGTAGCCACTATCAGATTATCTGAAGCTCCCCTCTGCCACTTCAACCTCATCTGCAGGCCAACCAAACCCAATACCTCCTTCATTGGTGACTTTTCCAACCTTGTCATCACTATGTCCCTCACACACCCCACAAGCATCTTCATTCTGGGACTTCCCAGTCAGCATGGCCACCAAGACTATGAAGGAAACACTGCTTAGACTGTTGGAAATGAATGAACTAATTCCAGCACACAATCAACCCAACCTACATCCAAGGGAACATCATAGACATCTTCACTGCTGTACCAACCCTCAGTTACAACACACCCATCCCCCTTGACTGGTCTTATCATGTCACAATTACCTTCACTATCGTTGGTGTTGCCCCAATCAACTGCACACAACCTCAAGCTACAAGCAGACACCCGCACCCTCAGAGACGTCCCTATAGAAACACTAATTGATAAGCTCAGAAATCTCAGTTCCTCCCCATCAGTACCCCAGTACAAGGCTAGCAACATCCTACTAGAAGCTCTCAGCAACCTCTTGAACACCAACATTAACATATGCACCCTAAAGAAACAACGTACTATCAGACATGAACCATCAGCCCCCTGATGTACAAAGGAACTTAATATCAGCAAAAGAGCCATCCAAAAGCAAGAGAAATTCTGGCACAAGTCCAAAACCTCATCTGACCAAAACAAACCTAGGAATTTTGTAATGTCATTCCATTGAAAAAGCACCACAATAAACATTGTTTTTATTTGCAAGATATGCGACAACGTCTACACCAGCAACATTGCACAGACTGCCCCACTCATCCCACAGAGCAAAACAATGACATTGAACACCTTCAAAACTCTATTCATGGAGGACATGACTAAGACGCTAGCATCCCTCAAAGCTACCTCCTACTCTGGTGACATCTTTCCGTCCTCCACCTACAAGACAATCCCCATGGAAGCATTCCATCCACTCCTGGCTATGGCGAATGCATCCCTCACCCAAGGAACATTTCCTACTACCCTGACGACTGGACAAATAGTGAAAGCGTCATTAGAGCAAACAGTTCAATAGTTTCCCATCACCTCACCTCCAAATGTGTAGCACATTTTATTCACAACCCACCCCGGAACATCTTGTTATTAATAAAGCAACATTTGTGCTGACTGATGGAACTTTAATACATTGCCATTGGTCAGCACCATTGAGAACGGGACACAAGACACCCTGCAGCTGGTGGGAAAGGGGACATTCACACGATACTTGTTAGATAATGACCTTTGCGGACTCTGTGGTGGATACTTTGAGGGATGCCCCCCTCGTCTGGGCTCAGGAACATACTGTCTGATTGGTCCTCCCAGGAAGTGTCATGATCTCTGCTTCCAAAAGATCAGGACTTGCCCGACTCCCTTGGAAGCAGACCCATAACCCCGGTTCCGAGTGCCAGCCAGTCCCAAATGGGACCTTTTGGACCCTGTCCTGGCACCAGTGGCACCAGGCTCATAAAGATGCCCAGTCCCAGCGCTGGAAGCGCCGGGCTCATAATGCTTGGGTGGACTTACCTGCAGCAGACCATGCTGCTTACTTACCTGCCAGTTGAACCCCTGATCCTCTTCTGTTTGGGACTACTTTTCCTGTTGGGTGGGGCAGGAGCCACTCCCTAGGTTCAGAACACTGGAACTCTTCTGGAAAGCAGGAACTCTTTTCTTACCTAGGCGTGGCTGTGGAAGGAGACACCTAAGCACTACAGGAGGCTATTTAAACCACACCCGATGGATGAATCTTGCTTTGTGTTATTCTGCATTCTCTGCAGCAGAACGCTCATCGTGTCTTCTGCTTCTGATCCTGGGCCTAAGGGAACAAAGGCTTACCATCCTGGAATCCAGTCTTCAGCAGCACCTGTAAAGACAAAGAAAGAACAGGTTAGCACTACGGTCTTCAGTGGCAGCGCATCTCTTACCTGGTCCATCGGCTGTCACCAACGCCTCGCGCTGCATTCCGGCATCTGAAAGACAAAGGCTTACCTACTCTTCGCATGCTCCGGAGGTCTTCGCACTGCATTCCGGCATCTGAAAGACAAAAGCTTACCAGCTCTTCGCACGCTCCGGAGGCCTTCGGCGCTGCATCCCGCATCTGAAAGACAAAAGAAGGTGCGTTTAAAGACATTGGGCAACTTTATTACTCACGTGCCATTACTCCTTCCCACGCCGAATCCAGTGGGTATTCCAGCACCCTTCAGCTTCTCTAAAGCTCCGAACTTGTACCTGCAAGATAAAAGGGACAGTTAGTGCGCATCGTGAAGCAGGCTACAAGCGCTTACTTACGTGCTTCCAGACGCTTCTATTCCTCACGCGGGTTCGATCCTCAACTCTCATCAGCCCGCCATCCGCCATCGCTGGAACCCTGCAAAACAAGAGATATCATTACAAAAGACTTTTAAGACATTTGAAGTGCCCAGAACTTACCGTTCGTGCAGTTAACGACGGACAGCAGTCCTCTGAGGTCAAGAGGCCTGCACCCTTATCCAGTGAAGAAACTGGTTACGGCACCCTGCCCCGAGGCAGATGGAGAGCTCGGCGTTCACTTACCTAAGGTGAGGGCGTTAACCTTTGGGGTTCTATAGGAGAAGAGAAAGGGAAGAGGAGAGAGGCACCCAATAACCCCAGTTCATTAATCCCATATTTTCTATCTGCAGACATCTTACTCTTCGAGTCAGACATACAGTGCACAGAGGTCCAGCCCAAAGAGCCAACCGTGTGTTACACATCACCTTTGAAGATACGGCATTCACCCAGTCAAGACCGGCGCCTCTGCGGGAATCAGGTGAGCGTTACAGGAAGCCACTCCATCAAGTGTTCCTTTCCCACTGCTGCCTGGCGATAGGCATCAGCGGTCATGTGACCGGCACATTAGTACAGAGCCACCCTCCGCGCCACCGTGCAGGGTGGCTTGTTTGACTGACCGCCCTGCAGTTACCTTACCCAATTCTGGTTGTCTTAATTGCCGTATGACGAGTAAATTGAGCCTCCTCCCCCCTTTGCACATCCCTGTTGTTGTGGTCACGTGTTTAAAGTGAATAGTTCCCAGATCCTGCCCGCTCAGAGGGATTTCCCACTATGCATATTTGCGATTGTGCTATTTATGTTCCTCCACTCCTTTAGCTAATTATAGAGCAATGTGATGGCCCAAGTTTGCATCCAATGTATCATTACCCCTTACCATTCCTGGTGAAGTGCTTTATACAGTGTGTCTGTGGCTCAGAGTATCTGTGTTATTCCCCATGTAGCCGCTCCCACTCTTCTTTACTCCCGCAGTTGGTAGGTGCGTCTATCTGGTGCTGAATCAGGACCTTTAACACTTTCCCCTCTTCGATCAATCTTTCGATAAATACATCTGCCCCTTTCATCTCCTTTTCCTTTTCTTTATGCACCCACACCCTTGTTACTCATGTCATGTCCCCCTCTTCCTTGTACCCGTCCAAGTATCAATATTTTTTTCCCGTCAGGCGGACACTTAAGCCATAATGCATGGTAATTCTCAAAGTCTGGTGGTGGTACTGAAAATATTATTTCTTCTTCACTCTCTCATTCACACTAGGGTGTTCCTCACCTCTTTGAACTGTATAAAATTGTCCTCGTACACCTCTTCCCCCTCATCAATCTACTTTACTTCTTCTGTATGTCCCATGAACAGAGCACAAGGACAGATGTGCCAGACACCCTCCCTTTTTTGCTGTCACCTTGTGTGGCAAGAATTGCTTTGGCGTTCTTGAGAGGTGTGGAATCAGTGAGCACATGTAACAGGTATCATTGGTGCTCCCCCGTTCCACTTTCTTAATTTCCCCATACCATATATTTTCTGAGGCCAGATCTACCCTTCCCCGACAGTGTTTAATATTTTCAGTGTGCTAGACACACTTCTCTTAGTGCATGTTTCCCTATGACCACCAGCAGATGGGCTCAGTGTATCCTTATGTGCTATATACCAGAAGAGAAGTAGAAGACAGAAAACAAGGATGCATCACAATATAATACTTTATATTGCCCCACTCTTCTCATCAATCCCAGCCCCTCTTCTTTTTCCTTGTCCACCGTCCTACTTCATTGTGGGTTTCCTGTAACATCTTATTATAGTACAAAATGTTAATGTAAATTGGGTTATACTTCCCGTCAAGTCCCTCCTCCTCTTTCCAACATGTCGTCGGCATCTCGTTGAACATGGGTGTGATGTATCCATGCTCAACGTTTTTATCTTCACTGCTGTGGGTGTTGTGAGAAACCAGAAAGTGTCTCACCCACTAGTCTCAGGGACTTGTCATCCAGGTGGCCAGGACACAGCCATCATTTGGATCCAGTTCCTAGGGGTGGACCAGTGCGGAAAGATCACCTGGGTGAGGGGTCTTCGAGGAGTTGGGGGAAAACAGCCAATGGTGAAACGTGTTATTGCCCCCTTTTCTGTACATCTACCCCATCCTATTTTCTAGGATATTCTGAAATCCCAGCTCACGCTCCCCCTTTTTACACAAACACTAGGCAGAGGAAGAGGGTGACTGAGAGTAACCAGACTAACCATCTCACATCGTACTGGACATGTCCCATTAATCAGTCAGGCCCTTTACCCTAGGTGCATACACCTGATACCAGTTAGCTCTCACATGAGTAAAAGCCAACACCTAAAGACACACCCTCAGCAAGGCTGAGTACGAGCAAAACATCTGGGATGAATACACACTTACTGGAGCAGAGCAGCGGACCAAGAGACAAGAGCAGCGGGCCAAAAATCCCAAGGGTTCCCTACTGGAGGTTGTGGCCTACGACAGGCTGTGAAAGACACGTGGAGAAGGACAGATCCCACAAGTGAAAACTGCATTGTGTTTCAAGGACACCAGCAACCCTCCTGGGTGAACGGCAGAGTTGTAAGTGTTGTAAGGTCTGAGCCTGGCAGAGGGAGACCTTTGTGGTCATTACGTTGGAATACAATTTTGAAAGTCCAGAAAGAAACTTTAACGTGGAGGGCTAGGCTGGTCCTAATCCATGGTTTGGAACTGCTTAGCGTGTTAGAAACTGAGCCACAGTGTGTCATCCTGCCTACAAGGACAAGCTTACTCTGTGAGGTTTAATGTGAGGAGAAGAGTTGGTTCAACTACCTTTACTTTGAACACTGATTTTTCCTTTGCATACATTTCTCCTTTTTAAACTTTTTTGTACAAGAGATAGGGCAGGCATTAGGTGTTTGTTAGCATAGGCCATTTTGATTTGACAGACTCCACTGGGACTGTTTTGTTTATCGTTTGATGGTCGAGACTACTCCCATCTTATTCATAGGGCAAAATAGGAGTTTCTCCAACCTGAACATTTTCAAAAAAGGTTTTTACAAATTGCATCCGTTGTGTCAGTGTCAGACTTGTGATACCATGCCTTCCCGACAGTGTTAAGAAGATTACTTTGAATGGAGCACAAAACCGAGGCTCTTTCCACTTTCTTACTGTGTTTCGAATGAGAATCTTATCCCCTGTATAGAGTGGCTATGTTTTTGGAAATGCATGTGTTGCTTGGTGCGCTTGTAGATTGCTGGACCTGGCAGGAAATGTAGTGAGGCAACTTGGTCATCTCAGTCAGATAGTTTTACCTTTCCTTTCCAAAGATTTCTGAGATAGAGTTAGCGTCTGAAATTGAACGTGAAGGAGGGACAGGAGCATGCATTCTCCTTCCTGTTACAATATCATGCAGAGTCAGGTGGTGATCCACAGAAGGTGTGTTACAGAAGGGCAAATAGTGCAAGAGGAAGGCAAAATGCCAATTCTGACACACAGTATTTGTTAGTGTAGCCAAGCCATTTATCCTTTCCACAATCCTGTTCCTCTGCTGCTAGTAAACTGTGCTAAGATTGTGCTTAATTGCTTGGAGACGCCTTATCTCCTCAAAGAGATCATTGGCAAAGTGCAGAACATTATCTGATCTTATCTCCTCACATTCGCCCCATTTTGTGAAAACTTCCCTCACTAGAAACTTTTCTGTGGATTTGGCATCATTCTTTGCACAGGGTCCCCCCTCAAGCCAACGTGAAAATAGACAGACTACTGCTATTGGGTACCTGTAGGAGGCACAGCTCTCCTGCATTCTACATACAGGTGTCAGAAGGGCCCGTCCGGCCGTGGTATAGTTCCCCTTAAGGTTTTAAATGTGTGACCGGACAGAAACTGTTTGTAAATGATACAATTTCCCACAAAATCATTTACTCACTCATGCATGTTTGGAACGTTTGCCGCTTTGTCAACCATTTTGTCCCCCATTCATACCCTGTCTTGTTTTCCTGTATGGGCGGCCCCCTTTTATTATTGCTACCTCCACTGGAGCTTATAATGCCTCAATCAATTCCCTTACTAGTTCTGCATGTTGTATAGGAGAACCATCCCTTCTTTTAAATCCCCTCCTTTTTCACCGTGCCAGTCTGAAATAGATAGTTGATGTGACATAGGCAGAAACGGAAACAATATCTGTTGCATGCCCCTCCATCATTTCTAGTGCTCTTTTCATCACCACCAATTCTGATGTCTGTGCTGTATAATGCGATTGTAGCCGCTGCTGGGATGCTATTGCATATTCCCCATTTATGCAGCATACCACTCCCACACCAGTATGTCTCCTTCGTGTCTCTGGGTCAATACTTGAAGACCCATCAACATAGACCATGACTGCACCTGCTATTTCTTCCTCTTTTACCTGTACGTCCCCTTCCATCCTGTTCATATGTGTGTGCTGCACAGTCATGTATCTACTCCCCTTCCTCTATTGGTTCCACTAGATAGACTGCTGGGTTTACCCTTCAACACTGTACCACCTCTATGGCTGGGTTTGTCAGTATGAACTCAAATCCCAATACTCTTTGGGTGGTCAATGTGCTTTTTGATTTCTCAAGAATGCCTCGTGGCTCGGTACGCGGTACAAATAAATAAACTAAACTAAGAACAGTGAATAGTGAGTGTTCCATGTACAATACTATGGGACACTGCATGGTAATCGTTGATGCCTTCTCAATTGCAAACGCTGCAGCCACAAGCAATTGTTCACAAGTTAAGTATCCCAGCATTACTGGGTCTGAGCTTGCACTGTAGTAAGCTAGTGGTTGAGGTCTCTGTGGTCTCTTTTGTGTGAGGACAGCCATGATCACTGAAATTTCTAATGTGTGCACCTTTTGAAACTTTACATTCATGTCCCTTAAGGTTGTTAACGTTTAAGACCATTCTATTGGAAGCTCTAACATCAGCCTGTAGAGTGAGCGAGTTGCAGGCACTCTCGTCCAAGCCATCCTTTATTATCTTCCACAAGGATATGGTTGTTCTACGGGTTAAACCTTCATTTTTACTCAAAATCCTTTCTGATTTCCACATAGGACAAAACATTGTTTTACCTTGTTTCTATCCCCCGCTCACCCTAGCAAAGAGGAGGAGAGACTGCATTGGTTGGATCCTCATAGAGCTTTAAGCTTTTATATATCTAGAATGTCAAAACTCTGTATTGATGATCAGCTGTTCATTGGCTATATGGACCACAAATTGGGTCAGGCTATCTTTCAGCAGACCTTGTCCAGATGGATTATTCTGGCCATTTCAGAATGCTACAGGTTGGCAGGGAAGTATCCTCCAGAAGGTTTAGGAGCCCATTCCACTAGGGACATGGCTACCTCTACAGGGTATCGGGTATTAATATTGCCACATATATGGTCGCCGTTAATAATATCGCCGGGAAAATGTTGTGGTGATATGATTTGGGAGACCATATATGCGGCGATAGGGGCAAAAAAAAAAAAATTTGAGGGTTGCAGGGGTGTCCCCAGCATGTTCCATGCAATAATGTCGCCACAAAAAACGACCATTTTTTGGCGATATTTCTGTATGCCGATATTTTTGTGGCGACATTATTACATGGAACCCTCTACAGCCCTGCAAAGGGGTGTCCCAATAAAAAATATTTGTGACGTGTCAACGTGGTCTACTATCCACAAGTTCACAAAGCTTTAGTGCCTGGAATGTTCCCTCGGTCAGGATGGTAGTTTTGGTAAAGCATTCCTGCACTCGGTTCATGAAAACAATTAAAATACAAATTCCACTCCCCCCACCAAATCAAATACTGATTTGGCAGTCTATCAAAGATGAGGAATACGTGGGAGGACACAATCCATTCGAAGAACAAGTTACTTACCCCCGGTAACGTTCTTTTGACTGGATGTTCCTTCCACGTATTTCTCATCACCCTCCCATCCTACCCCACATTAGAATTTCCTGTGCTATTACAGCTTTCATTCCTTCAAGACTGAGTATGGTCATTCCCGTAGTTATGCAGGTATTTCTGCTGTAAGGGAAAAAACAGAACTGAAGCCAACAGGCACTGCGCGTGCTATATATGCCTTCAATGATATCATCCTCGAGACGGAAGCCTCGAGACGGAAGGGTGGACCAGTGGGGGTGGAGTGGAGGTGGGACACCGGAGGATGAGATGCAGGTAGGATACCTAGGAACACAACCCCCCTTTCCCAACATGAACACTGTTTCACGGACAGCTCACTGTGAGAGAAAACAGACTAATACCCGAGCGGTATACCTGATATGTCCCAACACAAGGGTCAGGCAGAGTCAGGCAATTACTGATAATTATACGCACCTGACTTCCATCACACTTCCCCACACAGATAAAAGGCGAAGCACGAAAGCACACTCTGAGCAAGGCAAAACACACAAGGAAGCAGCAGTTACGAGACAGCAGTTTAACACAAGGACAAAGGCGGCAAGACCAGAAAGGGTTGCAAGGAGGGAATTGGCCATGGCCTTTTCAGAGGAAGAAAACCGTGACTTTCATGATAAGAAACATAAGGCCAGGAATTAAAGAGGAAGAAAGGTGCATTGTGTGTTGAAAGTACCCGGGGCTCACCCGTATTGATAGCCAAGGAGGGGTGCAGCGATTGCCGCCATGGTACTGTCCTTCGCTTCGACAACATAGCCGCTCCAGCCCAGTCAGCACAGCCGGTGAGTCGGGGAGACTGATAGCAGAGTGATCTGTGTTAGAACCGAGGTTGCCAGCGGCAACATTGGATGAAGAAATCAGCAAAGAAGAGAGAGTAAGGCATATGTGATGAGCGACAGAAATATAATTTAGCATCTGTAATGCTCACCTTGTATCCACGGGGACGTCACTCAGCATGTTCTGACCTCCTACGACCTTGAACCTAATGAGTCTTTAAACAGTTCTCTAACCTTTGTTCCTTTCCTTTAGATGAAGGTCGACATCTGGGGATGGCGGCGTGCTGCTGAGGTGAGTAAACTAAAGGTGAGTGAGAGCGCGATGCAACCCTTTTGTAATTGTATTGAACTGAGTTATTTTTTTCTGTGTCTTTTAGGTGCTGCAACCTTTTTCAGTGCGGATGCCGGTTAAGAAGAAGAAATGCGATGAGTTAGCGCGGTTGCGGCGCCTCTAAATGTTTCCACGCTGACCTGGTGTGTCTTTTCCCTTTTGTAGATGGCTGAGAAGTTCCGGAGATAAGGTTCCCCCAGAGCGGCTGGGATTCAGGTAAGCGTTTGTATCTCGTACAGTCTTTAAAGTACGCGAAGATTTGCAGAATGCTTACTAATGCCTTTTTTTCTGTTCTTTTCCTTTTCCTTAGGAAGCGGTGTGCCGAGATGGCAATGACACCGCCAAAGATGTCTGCAGAACCGAAGGAGCGATGGAAGATGGGCTGGAGCTCCGCAAGGTAAGGCTGTTCCTAACGATGTTCTTGTTCTTGCAGGCGCTGAGCGCAGAAGAGAGATGCAGGCCCTCTGGAGACCGATCTGAACACGGTGAGTTTCACGCTGTCGGTGCAGAAAACGCAAAGCGTGTTTCTCAGCCTGTCCGTGGCTTAAATAGTCTCTGGGTATCCCAGGTGTCCCTGGGCTGAACCACACCCAAAAGGCTAGACGGCATATGCAGTTTTAGGAACTGAAATATGTGGGGGCATCCATCTTGTCCCCATCTATGCACTACAAGTCCAATGCTCAATGTTATCCTATGGGAGTGAGTGAGTTTGGTGCCACAAGTGCCAAGTCTGACTCCAAGTGGGTCGTTGGAGAGATGGAGGGGCCCTTAAAGGCCATGTAGGTGATCGTGGCCTGGCTCCAGCCGGACGTCTTGGAGGGCTGGGGGCACGAGGGGCAGGAATCATGACAGCACTCCCCCCAAGGCCCCTCTCAAGGTGGCTCTTCTGTCTGGTCCTGGTTTGGTTGGATGGTTTTGATGAAATCGTCTAAGCAGTCGGGGTGTATGGATGTACTCACAAGGCTCCCATGTCCTGTCTTGGGGACCGTACCTCTTCCAGTCTACTAAGTAGTATAACTTGGATCTGACGTACTTTGATCCAGGATGTCCTCGACTTCAAATTCTGGCTCCCCGGTGAGTACTACTGGTTGCGGTGGTGTTGCTACCCGGGTCCCAGGTTGAACAGGTTTAAGGAGAGACACGTGGAACAAAGGATGATTCTGCATGTTTGCTGGCAAAGCTAGTCTGACCACCACAGGATTTATCACTGAGGTGACAGTGAATGGACCCAGGTATCTTGGACGGAAAGTTTGGGTTCCTTTAATGGGCACATGTTTAGACGCCAGCCAGACTTTGTCTCCCACTTGGTAGTTGGGGGCCTTTGCTCGGTCTTGATCAGCAAACTTCTTTTGGCGATTCTTAGCTTGAATTAGGTGTTCAGCTGCTCTTTTAAAGGTTTGAGAAATGGTTGTGTGTAGGGTTTTGATTTCTGGCATTTCCAAGGTTGTAGGAACGTCCAACTCAGAGGTACGTGGATGCCTGCCATACATGGTATAAAAGGGTGTCTGCCCAGTGCTGGTGTGTAGGGAGTTATTATAAGAATATTCAGCTATCCATAATAGCTCGAACCAGCTTCCTTCTGCTTGGTGTAACATGCAACGCAGATACTGCTCGAGCGTTTGATTTGTTCTCTCAGTTTGACCATCCGTTTGGGGATGGTGACTGGAGGATAGCCGGATGTCGATCTGGGCCATAGAGCAGCACTTTCTCCAGAAATCAGATACAAATTGAGTACCCCGGTCTGAGACCAAAATGGAAGGAAACCCATGGAGCCGTACGATGCCCTCAAGAAATACCTTTGCCAGAGTGGAAGCGTTTGGGAGCCCCTTAAGAGGAAAGAAATGTGCCATTTTTGAAAACGGGTCCACGACCACAAGAATAGTGTTAAACCCTTGAGTGGGTGGTAAGTCAGTAATAAAATCGAGGGACAACGTGTGCCAGGGTGCTGGTGGGATTTCTAATGGTTGTAAGAGCCCCGCCGGTTTCTGCTTGGACGACCTGTTTTGAGCACACACTCCACAAGATAGGATGAATTGAATAATGTCTTTACGCCACATGGGCCACCAATAATTTCGTTTCACCTTGGCCAGGGTTTTGGCGATTCCGGGGTGGCCCTCGATCAAAGAATCATGATAACTGGTCATGACTTGCTCTCATAGTTCTTGGTTTGGTGAGAATAAACGATTCCTGAAGTAGGGCAACTGGTCTTTTATTGTGTAATGTTCTCCTTGTGCACTCCACGCTTGTAATTGCTCCGGGCTAATCAGGTTTTCGATTTCTTCAGGTAATTCTTTCTGAGTTATGGTTGTTGTGATTCCTAGCAGTTTTTCACTCGGGATGATTGCTATTGGGTTAGGGGTCTGATACCCTTGCTCTTCCATACCCATACGGGAAAGGGCATCAGCCTTCCCGTTTTTTACCCCTGGTCGAAATGTGATCACGTAGTCATATTCAGCAAAAAAAAGAGCCCAACGTAGTTGTCGTGAGGATTGGGCCTTTGCCGTTTTTAGGTAATGGAGGTTCCGGTAGTCAATTATTACGGTGATTGTGTGTCTGGCACCCAAGAGGTAGTGCCCACATGCCTTAAAGGCTGACTTAATGGCCAGGAGTTTTTTGTCCGTGATAGCGTAATTGAGTTCGGGGGGGGGGTGAATTTACATGACCAGAAGGCAACAGGGTGTAACTGGCCTGTTTTGGGGTCCTTTTGTGAGAGGCGTCCGTTTCCACCAGGTATGGGAGATCAGGGCGAGGGCGGCGTAAGATTGGGGCAGAAGTGAATCTTGCCTTGAGTTCCTGGAAAGCTTCTTTGGCTTCTGTTGTCCACTGGAACCTTGTATTGCATTTCCTTAGCAATGACGTGATGGGATGCACGATTTGCGAAAATCCCGGGATGAACCGGCGGTAGAAGTTTGCAAAACCCAGCATACTTTGGACCCCCTTGAATGAATTTGGGGATGGCCAGTTCAGGATAGCATCTACCTTATGTACATCCATTCGGATTCCATTCGGGCTGAGGATGAAGCCCAGAAATTCCACCATCGGGGACGTGAAATGAGCACTTTTCGAGTTTGACGTAGAGCTGGTGCTGACAGAGTTTCTCCAATACGGATCTGACGTGTTTGACGTGGTCCTGCTTAGATGCGGAATACACTAGGACATCGTCAATGTACACTAGAGCACAGACATCGATCAATTCCTGTAGGACATCGTTCATGAAGTATTGAGATGCAGCAGGCGCATTGCAAAGGCCAAAGGGCATCACTTGATCTTCGTACAAGCCATATTTGGTGCGAAAAGCGGTTTTCTATTCGTCCCCTGTTTAATGCGCACAAGGTGATATGCACCCCTGAGGTCTAGTTTTGTGTAGATTTGGGCATCTTTGACTTGATCAAGCAATTCAGGGATCAGCGGCAGAGGGTAGCGTTTTTTTACGGTAATCTGGTTCAATGCGGAATAGTCGATGCACGTTCTCAAGTCCCCTTCCTTCTTCGGTACGAAGAATAGAGGACTGGCTGCTGGAGACTTTGAGGGTCGGATGAACCCGTTGGCCAGGTATTGGTCAAAATAGGCCTTCAGGTGCTGGTTTTCTGGTTCCGTAAGTGCGTAGATTCGCCCACAAGGGATTTGTGCGCCGGGTATCAGGTCGATTTGGCAATCGTATGGTCTGTGCGGTGGCAGGGTATTAGCCTGTTCTTTCTGAAAGACATCTAGAAAGTCTTGGTATTTACTTGGTAGGGTGCCGATTGCTACAGTCGCAAGCGTGGAGGTTCTGGTATCTATTGGTTGTTTCCCTTGGCGATAACATGTGTGGGCGCAGTCCTCGGGAAAGGTCAATTCTTTTGCTCGCCAATCGATTCGAGGATTGTGAGCTACCAACCATGGCATTCCTAAAATCAACCGGAACTGTGGTGCCTTAATGAGGTCGAAAACAATAGATTCTTGGTGTCCATCCTGACACAAAAGGGTTAAAGCTGCAGTGCATTGGGATATTGGACCACAAGCTATTTCCGTGCCATCAACAGTGGTAACAGTATCGGTGGTTGATTTAGGGCAGAACGGAAGCCCCATTTTTGCCGCAAAATCCTGGTCGATGTAATTCCCAACGGCTCCACTGTCTATGTACGCTCTTACTGCGTGCATCCGAGATGGTTGTTGGTGGTTGACCAAGACCACAGTGCAAAATGGGAAGTCTGTAGTTCACTTTCTTCGCTCGACAAGTGGACCCCTACACCTGCCGGGCTTGGGAGTTTTCCGATTCTTTGATGGTATCTTCCTTCTCCGTGGCCCCTACCATCCTCCTCGGTGGTTTCACAGGGCACTCTTTAAGGAAATTACCTGATCTTCCACAGTATAGACATAACTGTTGCTGTATCCTTTTATCCCTTTCCGCTTTAGTCAAGGGGGATCTGACCCCCCCGATTTGCATTGGTTCTCCTGAGCCTTCCGTTGTTCGGGAAACATTGTCCTTTGAACGCACATACATAGGGCGAGGGTCCGGTCTGGTTCCTATGATCCAGTTGAACAACAAGGTCAATGAATTCTGAGCAGTCTTTCGGGGGTTCACTACCTGTGCGAGAACATCCTTGAGCTCCCCACGCAACCCCCGATGAAATAACAAGGTTCACTTCTCCTCAGGCCATTCTGCTTCAAGTACAAGTCTGTTGAACGTGGCTATGTATGTTAATAGGTCTTGATTCCCTTGACGTAAGGACAGAAGTTCGTTGTCGATTGCATGCCCACGGGTACGACGGGGGAACAGCTTTTCCATCTCCTGCTGAAAGCCCCTGAAGTCATGCAGCAAAGGATCGTCTTGGGCCACAAAGGGTACAGACCAGTCCGCGGCGCTACCGCTCAGGTAGGATAGCACAAAAGCGACCCGTGATTGGTCGTTCGGAAAGGCCCCTGGTCTACAAAGGAAGTGCAGGCGGCACTGGTTCATGAACGTTGCGAACCTCTTGGGATCCCCCGTAAATCGTTCGGGCGGGGCCAAGGGAACTACCCCAGGAAGGGTTATCTGAACGGGGTTGGCTGATGGTGTTGGCATTGGGGGCACGCTTCCCGGCAATGGTGCATGCCCTGCTTGTGACTGGAGAAGTTCCCGGTTTAAATCATCAGTGCATTCTTTGGCTACTATCAGCTCTCTCCTCAGGGTGTTGGTCTCCTGGCTGGCTGCATGTACTTCGGAACATAGCTGCCCCAACATGAGGGCTAACTGGTCGGTTTCTGATGTTTCCATGATGCCCAGGTGGATTTTGATGTGAGGCTTTGCGTTCTGTAACGCTCACCTGTTATCCACGGGGATGTCACTCAGCCTGTTCTGACCTCCTACGACCTCGAACCCTTCCCTGGAGTCTACTTGACTGGAGACTGGGCCTGAAACACAGGTTTGGTAGAGTTTAACTCTCAATTGTCTCTGCATGCTTGAACCCCTTTTCTTCCCCGGGGTCCAACCCTTCCCCTTGGTCCACAGCTCACCTTGTTTTCTTAAGTGGTGTGCTCTCTGTCCTCCTTTCAGCGCAGGGGCGTGTTGATTGATGCAGGCTCATTGCTGCCTAGTTACTTCACTGGCGAGAGTCCGACCGGTAAGTATAATGAGTCTTTAAACAGTTCTCTAACCTTCGTTCCTTTCCTTAAGATGAAGGCCGACGTCCGGGGATGGCGGCGTGCTGCTGAGGTGAGTAAACTAAAGGTGAGTGAGAGCGCGATGTGCCCCTTTTGTAATTGTATTGAACTGAGTTCGTTTTTCCTGTGTCTTTTAGGTGCCGCAACCTTTTTCAGTGCGGATGCCGGTTAAGAAGCAGAAATGCGGTGAGTAAGCGCGGTTGCGGCGCCTCTAAATGTTTCCATGCTGACCTGGTGTGTCTTTTCCCTTTTGTAGATGGATGAGAAGTTCTGGAGATAAGGTTCCCCCAGAGCGGCTGGGATTCAGGTAAGCGTTTGTATCTCCTACAGTCTTTAAAGTAAGCGAAGATTTGCAGAATGCTTACTAATGTTTTTTATTCTGTTCTTTTCCTTTTCCTTAGGAAGCGGCGTGCCGAGATGGGAATGACACCGCCGAAGATGTCTGCAGAACAGACGGAGCGATGGAAGATGGGCTGAAGCTCTGCAAGGTAAGGCTGTTCCTAACAGTGTTCTTGTTCTTGCAGGCGCTGAGCGCAGAAGAGAGATGCAGGCCCTCTGGAGACCGATCCGAACACGGTGAGTGTCACGCTGCCGGTGCAGAAAACGCAAAGCGTGTTTCTCAGCCTGGGCGTGTCTTAAATAGTCTCTGGGTATCCCAGGTGTCCCTGGGCTGGACCACACCTAAAAGGCTAGACTCCATATGCAGTTTTAGGAACTGAAATATGTGGGGGCATCCATCTTGTCCCCATCTATGCACTACAAGTCCAATGCTCAATGTTATCCTATGGGAGTGAGTGAGTTTGGTGCCACAAGCGCCAAGTCTGACTCCAAGTGGGTCGTTGGAGAGATGGAGGGGCCCTTAAGGGCCAGGTAGGTGATCGTGGCCTGGGTTCAGCCGGACGTCTTGGAGGGCTGGGGGCACGAGGGACAGGAATCATGACAGCATCTAAAGAGTGAATTAACTTTTGAAACCCCAAGATAAAACATACAGAGTGGTCCGGCACCACGTGGGTGCTCATTCGAAGGACTCTGTTAGGTATCCAACTGAGAGTGTAAAATTGTGAACTGTGACATCGAAGTGCTCCTGCATCGGGTCAAGCCAAACCCTGTGCACATTCAAAAGTCTTCGATAAGAGATACGAACTGCAATTGGTCTGAACCCTACTAAGGGAGACTAATTGTGAAAAGGGTATCTGAACCCGACTGAGAGGGATTTGGGTTGAACCGTGAGTCACCCGAGAAAAGAGATACAAACAGTAATTGGTCCCAACCCGGCTGAGGGAGACTAATAGTGGAAAAGGGATCTGAGCCCAACTGAGGGAGATGCAGGGTGAATCGTGAGTCACCCAAGAAGGGGCTGTGGAAGCAAAAGGGGATCTGAGCCCCCTCGGCTGAGGGGAAATCCAGGGTGAAGAGCGAATCGCCCTAGGTGAATTCTTGGAAAGAAACTTTTTTGTTTGGTTGATACATCTGGCCCTCTGAAGCCAAAGACTTTTGATAACTTTAGAGACTTGGGTATAGAAGGTTCTGATGCTTGTAATGGAACTGTGTCCTTGTGCCAAAGAAGCCCAAGAGTGTTCCATGCTCGAGTGAACTGCCTTGTCCTGTGCTGAAAACATGGGGAAGGGAGGCCAATGGCCTGAACATCCTGACTTATCATTTTGTAAACACTTCTTTCTTTTTCATGAACATTACCCCACACTATTTGTAACTTAGCAGTAAGGATTGGCAATAGGTTTTCTAGTATATGCACTTTTATTTTGACGAGACTCCACTAGGACTGCATTATTATTATTTGATGGTCGTAGCTTGCTCCCATCTTAGATTTAGGTTTAGATAGGCGTTTATCATACCCTTGATGAAGTTCAATTAACCCCCTTGACTGTGGTCACCTGTGCCTGTCTTACTTTGATACCATGCCTTCCTTACATAGTCTTCACATCTGTATCTTTGTGGCTGCCTATACTGTGCCCTATCTCTTAACTGAAAGGTACTCCTTTCACCACTTCTGCCCTTAAAGGGTTTACTATCCCAACCAGCTTCTTGGCTGGGACTGGTACTAGCTCTTTCTACAGTTATTGTTCTGCTAGGAAAGGTCTCCCTTCTTCTTTGGCAGGGAGCATAATGGACATTCTTATCCTTCCCTTTCTGTCTCTAGCTGAGAAGTTATTCTTGCCTGGTTCCTGTCAGGTACCAGAGTTACTAGTAGGCGGCGCTCTTTTAGAGTGCCTATTCTCTCCTGATTCCTTCCTTTGCCCATCCCTGGGGGTTCTACCCAGGTGATCTCTGCCTACAGACCTGTAAGTAGCTGTTACAATGTGACTAAACTGAAGTTTACTTTTTTGGTCACTGGGCAGTACTGCGAGGCATCTGAAGACTTCTGGTCTCACTGATTCACCTTTTATTAGGGGCATAAGTATCCCCTCTATCATGGAATAATTGCCCCCAGCTATTGCCAGCCCTAAACATGTTGCTGCTTCTGCTCCCTGGGAGTTCAATATCTCTTCCAGAATGGAGGTAAGTGCTGTAATTTTAAATGAAGGTACAACCAACTATACACCGAAACCCAAATATCACTGTGTTCCATAGGTTGATTGCAACCTGTTGGCATTATAATTGCTAATGCCCTCTGCAGACCGAGGAGTGACCTGAGGGCAGGTTGCCTCTAGCTGGCTAAGGATGATGCCCTCCTGCCTTCTGCCGACTGAGGAGTGACCTGAGGGCAGGTTGCCTCTAGCTGGCTAAGGATGATGCCCTCCTGCCTTCTGCAGACTGAGGAGTGACCTGAGGGCAGGTTGCCTCTAGCTGGCTAAGGATGATGCCCTCCTGCCTTCTGCCGACTGAGGAGTGACCTGAGGGCAGGTTGCCTCTAGCTGGCTAAGGATGATGCCCTCCTGCCTTCTGCCGACTGAGGAGTGACCTGAGGGCAGGTTGCCTCTAGCTGGCTAAGGATGATGCACTCCTGCCTTGTGGAGTAAGTGCCCAAAAAGGCTTTGAGTGTCTGGAATGGAAGTGTTCCTTCCTCCCCTGCTGTTACTGGTCTGGGTGCTGCTTGAGCGTGGGCAGTGTCAAGAAATCTCACCAGAATGTCACAGTGATATACCCGGGTATATGGGTAAAGTGCCTCCCTATTTGGGTGGAATCTAAAGATGTGTTCTAAGCTGAACGCTTCCACAGCAAAATGACCATATCTAGCCCTTGTGGTGGAGTATATCAAGCCTCCTTGAAACCAGTTCTGGTGGTCCAAGCTACTTCAGGATACCCATAGGGTGTATACTGTATTTGATCTAGATCCCTCTTAATGTGTAGGGTCTCAAACACGTCTCCTGGCGTGGTGCCATGTGTCTTGATATATGTGAACAGTGTTTCCCCTGGCAATCATCCAGGTACAGGCACTGCCGCTGTAAAGTTGGTGTTGACATTCCTAACACCTCCTTCCTGTAACCACCTGGTTACTGCACGTAGCAGTTTACAGGTATAGGGACATCAACCTGTGGGTTATCCATTTCTGTTAGCTAGATAGCTTGCTTGAAAAGACCCCATGCTCTTCACTGGAATGTGATTTAAGCTTTGTTCTACACTCTGCTGTTCACCAGAGTATGTATTATTCTTTGTAACACCAGGCCTGTAGCAACCCCTGTAGCCCCTCTTCAGTAGCTACGTGGGGAGAATTTCATTAGGGACCAATGTCACATATTTGTATTGATAGTCCACTGCTCACACAATCAAGTAACCGTTCATATGTGTATTAAAAGACATGACATATCAATATACAATGCATTTAGATAAATGCCCCATTCTGTAAGTTCATGTTCAAGTACCTCTCACTCAATAATGAACCCTCAATGAATGCCTCTTGTACTCTCATGTAAAAAAGTAAATCTTTTAATTATGAGAAATACGTAATAAAGAAACGTTGCTATTATTATTGCCACACTGCACAACATACTTAAAATGCAAAAAGTAATTAATGAAAAAGCTGAAATCATGGTCATTGCCTTTAACTTTAATCAAGACTAAGAGTGATCAACCTTCTCCAAGAAATCATAGTCACCTTAAAGACCAACTAGCTGCCTCACTAAGCCATGCTAGGCGACCTCACAATTCATGCTAGGCAATCTTTATAGAAGCACCTGCCTCACCAAATAATGATCGGCAACCTCATAGAAGCACCTGCTTCAATCAATACCTCAATACCTTTCACAATGTCACATCGATGAAGGGTAAAACAAAAGCCTCTCATACTCCTCTGTAGAGGGTAGCGAGTTGGGGGTTTGGAGAGGACTGGATGCCTAGAGAAATCTTGCACAATTCAGGAAAATGCCCACGAATGTCAACACATTGGCAAAAATATCAAGAGCCACTTATCAAAGCACCATTCTCTTCATCAAAAAAGCATGAAAATAGGAATAAATGCTTAAAAATGAATTAAATGTCCATTGGGATTAATAGTGGTTAATGGTTCCAGCATTTAGCTAATCCAGAATAAGATCTGTTAATAGGTGGTGAGTTGTTTACCCTTGGGGTAGAAAAACAAAGGTATTCCCCATGCAGCTCAATCAAAATCAGTTCTGCTCAAAAGTCAATAGGCAGGGTCCTTTGGGAACTCAAAATGCCTCAAAACAAAACAAAACCCCCAACAGCCCAACATCCAGCTTAGCTTTAAAATCCAGCCATGGAAAAGAGAGGGAGTTGACCCCTCCCTTCTGGAAAGCCTCTGCTTCTCTCCGTCCTCCAGCCCGTCATCATCTGCCCCCTTGTCTTCTTGCTAGCTTTGGTGCCAAACATCTGTGTGCAGGGCTTGAAGCCTGTCTTACTGTGAAGGGTGGAATTATAGTCGGAGACAGGCAAGTGCTGAAACAATATTTATTCTGGTTTAAGGCAGCAGATGCTGAAATAATAACTATTAAGTCCTCCCGGTTAGCTTCACCGGTGTCTTGTCCTCCTGTAGTACAACGGCGTTAGGCCTGGCTTGGTCCTACCTCGAGCCGCTGTCCGGATAGGCCCACCACTCTGGTTCGCTCTCCTCTCTCCTCCCCATGTCCTGTGTAATGAGAACAACCCATTAGTCTCCCTGGGCGCTCTTTTATCACAGCTGGAGGTATCAAGCCCCCACCAATCACTGAGGGGTTGAGTTAACCCCCTTCTCATTGGTTCCTGGGACATGGTTCCACCTCTCTTAAGGGTTGCCATCCCAGTGTGTCGCTCTTCCCGATCCCCTGGTGGTGGAGGGCGGTGGTGTTGGCCATGCGGTTGTGGCCGCGATGCGTAGGGACGCATCCTGATGCTGGGCCCTCCCCCCCTGCAACGTGCAGCTCCGTCAGCGCCATGGGCAGCATGGGCCGGCGAGCCGGGCGCTGCTCCCTCGTATCCTGGCGCCGTCGTGAACACTGCCCCTCCCCCCCCCGGACTGGGGCGAACAGGTGAGTGCCGCGCGGCCCCGCCGCGGCTGCACATAGCGGCTTCTTCCGCGGCCCTGCCGTGTCCACCTGTAGCGGTTTTAGCCGCGCGGCTAACCCCCGCGGGTTTCCCTTTCCCCTCACTTGCCGCGGACATGGCAGCGCCGCCCGACTCGTGCGGGCCGGCTACACGCGGCGGCCGCCGCGGCACCAGCCGAGGCGCTGCTGCTTCACACATCCCCACCCCAATCCCAGGCCGTTCGGGCCAGGGTGAACACCTAGACAGATAGTCAGCCACCAGCTGAAACCGGGCAGGCCTGTGCAATGTGACGAAATCAAATGGCTGAAGGGAGAGAAACCAGCGGAGGACCCTCTGGTTCGTGTTGGGCCAGCCACTGGAGGGGTGCATGGTCGGTGTACAGAGTGAACCGGCGACCCAACAGATAGTACCGTAGCGAGTCAATAGCCCACTTGATGGCCAAACACTCCTTCTCGATGGTTGAGTAAGCCGCTTCATGGGGTAACAATTTCCGACTGATGAAGCACACCGGTTGCAGGTCCTCCCCATTCCTCTGCGATAACACAGCTCCCAGGCCCTGGTTTGAGGCGTCCGTTTGTAAAAAGAAATGTTTCTGGAAGTCCGGGCAACAGAGGACCGGGTTGGACGTGATCCTTTGTTTTAGGTGTGCTATGGCGTTCAAGGCCTTCGGGTCGTTGGTCAGGTTGGGATTCCCCTTGAGCCTCAATGCGTCCGTCAAGGGAGCGGCTATCGAGGAGAAGTCAGGGATAAATCTTCTGTAATACCCGATCAATCCCAGGAAAGCTCGTATTTGTTTCCTGTTGGTGGGAGTCGGTATATCTTGGATAGCCTGTGTTTTGGACAACTGCGGTTTCAGCACTCCCCCACCCACTATGTGGCCCAGATATTTGGTTTCATTGGTTCCAATCGTAGTCTTCCTGGGGTTGATATGTAGCCCTGCCTTCTGTAAATCAGCCACTACTTGTTCTAGATGGTTCAGATGCGATTCCCAGGATTGGCTGTATACTACAATATCGTCCAGGTAGGCAGCAGCGTATCCAGTATGCGGTCTCAGTATGATGTCCATCAATCTCTGGAATGTGGCGGGAGCTCCGTGGAGACCAAAGGGTAGGACTTTATACTGATATAGGCCTTGTGGGGTGGAAAAGGCAGTTTTTTCCCTGTCCTGGGAGCGAAGGGGTATTTGCCAATAGCCCTTGGTTAAATCGAGAGTGCTTAAGAAACTGGCTGCTCCAAGGCCCTCCAGGAGTTCGTCCATCCGAGGCATCGGATAGGCTTCGTATCGGCACACCGCGTTCAATTGTCTGTAGTCCATACAGAAACGAACCGAGCCATCCGGCTTAGGGACAAGCACTATGGGTGATGACCAAACGCTGACCGAAGGCTCGATGATATCCATCCTTAGCATCTCGTCCACTTCGGAATTGATGATGGTTCGCCTGGCTTCGGGTATCCTGTAGGGTCTAAGCCTCACAGGTGGTCCGGGATCTGTTTTGATAATATGCTCAAGAACATCGGTTCTTCCAGGTAAGGCGGAAGAGGCGTCAGCATAAGGGGACAACCGGTTCCTGATGTCCGTCTTCATTTCGCGGGTTAGGGTGTCTCCCCAATTGACTGAATTCAGGGTATCAGGAACGGTGTTCAGGATCTCGTCCAGTTTGGCTTCCTCGACACATACAAAGGCGCCCAGAAGAGGCTCATTCCATTTTTTTAGAAGGTTGATATGATAGACCTTTTCAGGGGTGGTACGATCAGGCTGGTGTACCCGGTAGGTTACTGGGCTTAGTACCTCAGTGACCTCGTACGGCCCTCTCCATCTAGCCAACAGTTTATTGGTGCTGGTAGGCAGGAGTACCAATACCTGGTCCCCTGGGTTAAAGGTTCTCATACGGCTCCCCTTGTTATAGTTTCTTTCTTGAGTTGTTTGGGCACGTCCAAGGTTATCTTGGGCCAGTGTACGTAGTGCGGTTAGGTGTTCCTTTAATTCCTCGATATACTCGGTTAAAGACACTTCTTCTGTGGTTTCCCATTCCTCTTTAACCAGGTCTAGTATTGTTCGAGGTTGTCTCCCAAACAAGAGCTCGAAGGGAGAGAAACCGGTGGACGACTGGGGGGTGTCTCTTAACACCATTAACACCAGGGGAATCACCCGATCCCAGTTCTTTCCGTCTGGTCCCGTCACCCTTCTTAGCATCTTCTTGATTGTTTGATTATAACGTTCTACCAGCCCATCAGTCTGGGGATGATATACTGAGGTTCTCAACTGGTTGATCTGGAACTGTCCACATACTTGTTTTAGGAGGGTCGACATAAAATTGGTCCCCTGGTCGGTGATTATCTCGGAGGGAATCCCCACTCGGGCAAAAAATGAAATTAACTGGTCGCATAACAACCGGGCCGACGTTCCCTTTAGGGGAAAGGCCTCGGGGTATCGAGTAGCGTAGTCGACTACGACCAGTAAGTATCTATAACCACGGCTGGCTGGTTCCAGGGGTCCCACTATGTCCATGCCGATCCTCTGGAATGGGATTGAAATGAGGGGCATTTTCTGTAGTGGTGCCCTTGCGGGTAGAACCCCGCTAGTCAATTGGCAGGTGGGGCAGTTCTTGCAGTGTTGGGCAACCTCCCCATAAATGCCGGGCCAGTAAAACCTCTTTAGTAGGTTTTGTTGGGTTTTAAGAGAGGCCATGTGACCTCCACAAGGATGGTTGTGGGCCAGTTGTAGCACTATAAGTCGGTGGCTCTTTGGTAGCACCAGTTGTTCCTTCATGGCGTCGTCGTCACCCTTATACCTTCGGTACAGGAGACCTTGTCGCAGTAGAAACCCCGGGCCTCTGGCTATGTTGGGTTCCCCTTCCCGGGCGGCCCTTTCTCTGGCCACTCGTAGGGTGGGGTCAGTTAGGGTCTCCCCCCTTATGGTGTCTTCGTTGCCTTCTAGCTTCCAGTCGATAGGCCGGGTCATATAACTGGCCTGACACCATGCCATCCGGGTCCTCCTCTTTCGGCCGGGTGGGGGTTCCTGGGAGACGGGGTCGGTTCCTGCAACATCGGATTTGGACGGGGACTGCCCCTCTTTTGTATCCCTTAATGTCTGACCGAAACCGGGGAGGTCGGTTCCAATTACCACCGGGGTTGGGAGACAAGGTAGGACGGCAACCCTCAAGGGAGAGGAGGTTTCATTTAAGTCAATCACTACATCTTTCATCGGATAACATTTGGTGTCCCCATGAATGCATCGGATAGGTACGGTTACGTTAGGTAAGCAGGGAGCGTTACTCACGGTTGGTGATATGGCGGTCTGCCTGCTGCCGCTGTCCAAAAGTGCACGTGATGGTCTGCCGTCGACTCGAACGTCCACCACATATGGTCCTGGGACGCCGTTCTCGTCTATCGGGGTCAGATAGCCGATGTCCATGGGTTCGACTGCTCTTCTCCTGGGACAAAACCGGGCTATGTGGCCCCACTCGTTGCACTCATAGCACTGCGGTTGCTTGTAACCAGGGGTCGGTGCTGGGGCCTTCTCCTCGCTTCCTGGTCTCTTGTCTTCGGGTCTCCTGTTGTTCTCATCGGAAGGTCTCCATCTTATGGGTAAGGCTCGGTTACCCCTAATCATATGGGGGTCGGATATCGGGATGGCGATGCGGGCTGATACCCCTGTAGCTGGTAGTCGGAAGTGGCCTGCCTTCTGGTATGCCGATGCAATATCCACAGCCTCGGTCAGGGTGGGTTGATGGTGCTGTCTAACCCATTTCTGCATCTGGCCGGGCAGGGCTTCGACGAATTGTTCCAAAATGATTTTATCGATTAGGGGTTGGTTAGCGGGGTTTGGAGCCAACAACCACTTCTCTGCTAGGTCCTTTATCCTATAGTATAGCTGGCGTGGATTCTCCCCGGTCCTGAGCCTGGTTTCCCTCAGTCGGATCCGGTAGGCCTCGTCGTCCAGGCCTAAGCGGTCTAGTACGGCAGCCTTGATCTCCCCGTACGGCGTGTTGCCGTTGGGGTTCACCGCCTGATAGGCGCCCTGCATCACCCCGGACAGTAGGGGGGCGACGTACTGACCCCACCGGTCAGGAGGCCACTGTGCGTTTCTGGCTATACGTTCAAAACTAGTAAAGAAGAAGGCGGGATCCTCTCCGTCCTTATACTTTTGTAGGAGGGCCGAGGGCACCAGTGGTTGATTTCTAGTGCTGGCCACTGCATCGGTGAGATGGGACATGGCCTCATGCTGGTTGTCCTGTGCGGTGGTCAATATAGAGCCCTGCAGCTGTATAGCTTGTTGAAAGGCTTGCCGATCCGCAGCTGCTTGTTGTGACTGCAATTGTACCATCTGTTGCAATTGTTGTTGGCCCTCAGACAGGGTCTTTATCAACGACTCCATAGCGCTGTCTAAAAATCCCACCTTCGTCGCCAGTGTGAAGGGTGGAATTATAGTCGGAGACAGGCAAGTGCTGAAACAATATTTATTCTGGTTTAAGGCAGCAGATGCTGAAATAATAACTATTAAGTCCTCCCGGTTAGCTTCACCGGTGTCTTGTCCTCCTGTAGTACAACGGCGTTAGGCCTGGCTTGGTCCTACCTTGAGCCGCTGTCCGGATAGGCCCACCACTCTGGTTCGCTCTCCTCTCTCCTCCCCATGTCCTGTGTAATGAGAACAACCCATTAGTCTCCCTGGGCGCTCTTTTATCACAGCTGGAGGTATCAAGCCCCCACCAATCACTGAGGGGTTGAGTTAACCCCCTTCTCATTGGTTCCTGGGACATGGTTCCACCTCTCTTAAGGGTTGCCATCCCAGTGTGTCGCTCTTCCCGATCCCCTGGTGGTGGAGGGCGGTGGTGTTGGCCATGCGATTGTGGCCGCGATGCGTAGGGACGCATCCTGATGCTGGGCCCTCCCCCCCTGCAACGTGCAGCTCCGTCAGCGCCATGGGCAGCACAGGCCGGCGAGCCGGGCGCTGCTCCCTCGTATCCTGGCGCCGTCGTGAACACTGCCCCTCCCCCCCCGGACTGGGGCGAACAGGTGAGTGCCGCGCGGCCCCGCCGCGGCTGCACATAGCGGCTTCTTCCGCGGCCCTGCCGTGTCCACCTGTAGCGGTTTTAGCCGCGCGGCTAACCCCCGCGGGTTTCCCTTTCCCCTCACTTGCCGCGGACATGGCAGCGCCGCCCGACTCGTGCGGGCCGGCTACACGCGGCAGCCGCCGCGGCACCAGCCGAGGCGCTGCTGCTTCACACTTACTTATACTATCTGGGCTCCCACTGTCGCACTCCTACAATCACTTAAGTTGTCTACAAGGAGCGGGAGAGACCTGCTCCACAGCAGTGGTATCAGTGAACAGCATTGAGTTTGTATAAACTAGCCATGGTCTGCTTAGCTCATCCCTATCCATCAGCAGCTTAAAGTTGTTCAGGGAGGTTTGTAGTGTTTCAGCGGTTTTGTAATTCCTTCATATTGCTATCTCTTGTTTACTATGTATCAGAACACTTGGCGCTAGTCCCAGAAAAGGCTAGAGAGCAGTACATGGCTTTGTTTATAGAAAAGGACTATAGTGTTCCAGTTTCCCACAATGAACACTGCTTTAATATAATTTTACCTTTGCTAAGGCAGATATTGCATTCACTAAATATGAAAGCATTTGCATCGAGGCAGAGCCTAGAGTTCAAAATATATGGCACATTCAGCATGGCTTACATGGTTAGACACAAAATTACATGTCAAGCTTTGGACCTTGCCATTGGAGGTCATCAGGACTCCACACCTATTGCAAAAGAGAACTATGGGAGTAATGAGAAAAACACCAATCCTTAGTCAGCTACTAGAATGTGTACTCAAATCACCAGTATGAATTGAATAGATATAATTGAATGGAGGAATAAGGACAATAAAAGGCTGGCATTTATCTCCCTGGAAGTTAGTACTGGAGTTTGGGGAGGAAGCACACAAGGCTGTTTTATTTGAGAAGGAACAGTTCTTTTAACCCATTAAGTGGCACTGTTTGGTCAGAGGCCGATGGACAAGCCTCTAAACCTCTGAAATTGTCAGGCTCGTTCTGCAGGAGAGATGAACCTTGTGTTTAAAGTGATGCATGAGAGGTAAGTCAATCCTCGAAAAGTGAATTCTGTGATGGGAGGAAAAGCGAATTCTGTGATGAGAGGGAACCCTGAATTTGGAATAAAGCCTTAAATATGACTGAACCTCAACTTGGAAGCAAAGCCTAAAAGGATAGGGAACACCTATAGTGTAGCAAACCTTGACGAGGGAGTGAGCTACTGGAACAGAGGTGCACCCAGAACTGTAGTGAGCGCCAAAAGTGGAATGAGCCATGAAACAGAGGTGCCTCAGAACAGATGTGCGCCTGAAAGATAAGGAGAACTTGAAACAGAGGGAAACCTTAGCAGCAAAACTGAAACTAAAACTGCACTCTTCAAAGAGGGAGACTGGGGGAGATCAGTGAAGCCTTGGGTCTTTGTGAAGAGACTGTGAACCTACAATTGCGAATTGTGTGCAACATAGCCATGTAAAATGCATGAGAACATTTAATTTTCCATGGCACTGCTGCATTGTTCTGAACTATTTTCCCTTTGAGACCACAATGAAGAACTTTAATTTGAAGCCTATCTCTGGCCTCATTCTATCCTGAAAGCAAGTATTCCACTTCCATTTGCTTAGGAAAGTACATCCTTTGTTACCTTTGTGGTTTTCCGCTCCAAAGCCCTGGCCTTACTCATTTCCTGCATTGACAATGACAGTTTCATCACTCAGAATCTCTGAAAGGACTCGGTGCCCACACATCACCTCTCTGATCAAAGAGCTACACTGGGTCCATACTAGAAGTCATAATATAATTCAAATCCTGGTTCCTTCTCTGCACACCCCAGAATAGCCCACCAAACTATGAGCCAGTGCCACACAGAAACTAAGAGGGCAAACTTCCTCTCTCTGAATATCCCTAAATTCATGAATCACTAGTCTCTACGTCAGTTCTTCTTGAACTCACTCCCTCCAGATATATGAACTCAACCCTCCATCTTCGACCTTCAGTAATAATCTATGGAGTGTTCTTCTGCGTCATACTAGCAGAAGCTGTTCCCTCTCCCATGTGCACACCTACTTGTGTTTAGCCAGCTTTCCCTCTAGCCCTTTCTTGCTACTTGCTTTTTCATGAATGTGCATGTATGCATGTATGTATGAACATGGATTTATAAAGGCCAGACCTAGCTAGCAAGCAATGGAATGCTGAACAAAATCTGGGCTGAAGTGAAGGGAAATGGGCTAGGAATAGGAACAGATGAGCGTGGTTGGGGTTTAATTAGGTGTTGTTGGAAAGGAAGGGTATTTGGTTCCTTCTTGAAGCAAGGGATACCTAGCAATTGTCCGGGATTAGTTAATAGTGTGTTCCTTATTTCGGGGGTGTTTCCCATCTTCCTCTTTCTGTCTTCCTCCATACCTCCATCCTTTGTTTCTCCCTCGATCGCTAGCCTTTTTGTATTTAGTTCAGACCCAATCCCATGTTCCCTCACATTCCCCCCTCACAAATTCCCCCCAGACATCATGCTGGTGTGCTCAGTAATCATAAATGAAAGATGCCAGGCATTTGTATGGTTACATTGGTTTTGTTCTGTGCACTTTACGTTCAGTGCTCAATAGTAGCAAGGTATTTTCTATGCTTCTAATTGGTTTACTGCAACTTGGCACGTTGTAAAACTTCAAATGAATAATTAAATACCTCTTGAGGAACCTTATGTAAGCACAACACATGGCTAGTCTGACTATGCTTAACTATAAATATGTGATGCCTTCATTATATAAGCTGTTGGTCTAGATGTGTTCATTTATAATGATCTGTTCAGATGTGAGCCCAATAAATAACAGAGAATAAAAATTAAGTTTAAAACACAAGCAGTCTAAAATCACTGTTGATAGTTTGCATGGTGATGATGACAAGGGCATCCATTGATATGAAATGTGTCACTAGAATATGCACACATGTCTCTTCTGTTAAGAGTTTTCAGTATTAGAGTGGGATACCTTTCATCAAGCATTTCAAGTGACAGGTGGCCATGCCCCTTTACCACCCCCCATAACCCCTGTACATTTGATGATCCCCAAAAAAGTGTATACATTTTATATAAACGTGATAAGAGCTGCGCTGTGGTGTATATAACATTTGATATAGGTTTACCAGAACCCACTATATATTTAATTGAACCCCAATACATTTGAAGAAACCCCCAAAATGTATATAAATGTTTTAAGAATTGTGTATACATTTGATAAGAATTCCAATGAATATGATATACAAATTTGATTTAGAATTATCTGAACCCCTATACATTTAATTGAACAGCAATACATTTGATGACCTCCAAATATTTTATATACATTTTATATGTATTGTATATCAATTTGATAAGAATGACAATGAGTTTGATATAAAAATTTGATATAGATTTATCTGAACCTCTATAAATTTGAGATGAACCCAAATACATCTGATGACCCCAAAACATTGTCTATTAATTTAATATGGATTTTATATACATTTGTTAAGAATTACAATGAATTTGATATACAAATTTGATTTAGATTTATCTGAACCCCTATACATTTAATTGAACAGCAGTACATTTGATGACCCCCAAATCTTTTATATACAGTGTATATGAATTTTATATACATTTAAGAATTACAATGAATTTGATATAAAAATTTGATATAGCTTTATGATGAGCCCAAATAAATCTGACGACTTCCAAAGCATTGTATATATATTTTATGTAAATTTGATAAGAACCCCAATACATTTGATGACCCCCATTCTGATACATTTTGCAATTATATTTAGCTATTTGGTTGATGGCCAGCACGTTTAGGATGTTACGCATATTTATGAAGACTTGATAGCACAGCTTACAGTAATATTTATTCATTTCACAACAGCGATACATAATATTTATAACTGTTATATATATACATATATATATGATAACTGTTAATAAATGCATTTGTCTAATTGTATTTAGAGTATAACGACATTGGTTCTAGGCTCGCGTAATACGTGTATTCTAGATGTTACTGCAAACAACGGAACATGCAGTCTTTAAGTTTTGCAGGGTGGGGTTCACCTAAACAAAAACAGCTTAAGATGATTCGGAGGCTCATCGGAGGGTCGCAAGAGACAGCACAATTGCTACCCCCTGTATGGGATGTGGGCACAATCTGATAATCCTTAACAAGGTGTTAACATGGCCTTGAAAAGAGACTTGGGATCATGGGGTGGCACACTGAAACAGCAGTTGGGCTGTTCCATGGTGATAACGATGAGCGGACCCTTTGAAGAGCAACGTCTTATCCGCACTCAGGCCACAACCCTGTATTGGAGCACATGTAGAGATAAAGCAAGAGCAGCTCCTCTGCAGGACAGCCCTGCAAAACTTGACTGGCGTCTGACCCAGGCTAAAACCCTCCTGTGGAAAAGGGTAAGCCAAACATTAAAATAGCTACAGGCCCGGCCATGTGTTATTAAAATATAGTTTTAAAAAAATACTTTCTTTATTAAAACTTTATAACATGCGAAAGACAAAAACAGTATCGTAAATGAACCAATAAACATCATATAGACCTCATATCCGTATATTTATACAGCTATTATAATAAGCATGAAAAGCAGAAAAGGCAAAAGAAAGAGGACAGGGAGAGAGAAAGAGAAGAAAGAAAGAAGAAGGAAGAGAAAGAAAAATTATATAGTTATTTTAAACCTCTGATGACAATTGATCTATAGACATTTTGAGATCGTGTTTTTAAAATCCAAACTTTCTTTTTTTAGGCATTGGGATCTCTTATACGGAGATAGCTGCTGGATTGGGACTATGAAGATAACAAGTCTTTGGAGCCTTTGACCGCTGTGCATGATGCTGTACTGATGCACATGTACAGACAAAGCTCGGTAGCTGCCCACATTGCTGGACATAACTACCAGATATAATCACTACATCTCTAATGGACAGCCCTCCTGTGAACATGAGCAAGAGACTGTTCCTTAAAACAGCCAGAGCACATGCCTTATGTTATTAGTCTATAGTTATTTCAACCTTTTAAAGACATGCTGAGAACGTGTTTTAAATCAAAACTCCCTTGTACTCTCTTTAAAGTTACAATGGATTCCACATGTGGGGTTGCACGGCCATCGGTGGGGGATCCAAGAACTGGGGCTAACACCATGAAAGGGAGCCTACCCACCGACAACAATACGAGATTCATTAAAAGAAGTCAGAGTACATCGGCCACTGGGGACCAGCTACAGCGTGGAGAAGGCTACATCGGATCAGGGTTGCTTTTTTCCTACACCAGGTGCCCCTACAACAGATCAGAGTGGCTTTTCCATAGGGGCTGACCTGCATGATGGGGACGCTGCAGGTTGCAGCCTTATTTGACCAAGGGGCCCTAGAATCGAGACCCCTACAGCAATACAGGATGTCTTTATGTCGAGCACTGATTGGTGTCCTAAGATCAAAATACCCATTTGTTGTAGATAGACAGTTCCTTAACATGTGCAACCCGTTACTGGATGTGTAGGAATGGGGTTGGGACAACTTGCAAGTCCTGTGCATCATGCAGGACGGTGTAACATGTAGGCTTAAAATGACCCTTCGAGAGCATTCAACAGCCTGAGGTAAAACTAAGCTCAAGAAAGAGATGGGATGTGTAGATACAAAAGCGTTTTAAGTGTTCACTCACGGAAAAGACAAAAGCCACAAGCCTCGGGAACAGAACCATGTTACAAATTAACGTGTTGTAGAAGTAGGGGCAATGTCTAAAGGGCCTGCTTGAGCCACAAAAGAAATAAAAATGCGCGTAGCAGTGGGACAGGTAGTACTACGCTTCCAAACGTCATTGCTATAGACTGTGCAGATGTATCTCATGTTCAGGCTATAGCAACAACAGACGACTGCTATAGCCGGGTGGCACACATGCATGTTCAACAGAGCGATAACACAGCCCGAGGTGTGGTAATCATCAACGATGACAAGGCTGTGATGGCATGTAACACCTTGATTGATAAAACACAGTTTACACTGCTAAATAATGGGCAAAGTATAACAGGTGTTAGTTATCAATTAGAAAATAATATTGGTAACTATTAAGATCAAATTATAGGAAATACTGTTGTCTATGCCTCGATGAACCCATCCCATCCCATACCACCACCACCAAACCCCAGCATGATTATTTGCCAGCACATATTGGGTCAATTTACCAGTATTAGCCTGATCTCCCTGCATATGAAAACTACAGCCCATGGGAGGATGAGGCTGTATGTGTGGGGGCTTGTGATATGTCTGTTAATGAGGGTGTGCAGTCTAATTGTATAGATGCAGCGCTGGGTACTCTGAGGGCCTATGAGTTACAACCCTCTATTATTATGTGCACTCAGGAGTGTTGTGAAATGGCTTACAGTCTCTTCCAAACAACCCCTGAGGTTTCTGGGGTGCCTGTGCATTTGTCTATTGAAACTCTAAAGAGAAAATAGAACTGTGTCAATGATTCAGATTTTGGTCCTGATTCATGGAATCGGGTGCAGAAAAGTTGCAAGGGCCGCGCGATGAGAAGGACTATGCGCTAAATGTGGTGCAGAGAAATATTTGTGTGGCACGCGTATTCATGGATTCCCATAGGCATCACTTGCTGTTGTGCAAGTAACAGCAAGCTGCGTGCGGAACGTCCCCAATGTGCCTCCACGCACACCAAAAAGCAAGGAAATGCCAGATACGGCGCAAGCCTCCGCACCAACCCTTGCCCAGCATACAGCACCCCCAGCTAAATCGTGCGTAAACACCCTGCTATCCGTGGGCGCATCCCATAGAAAACGTATGCCATGCCATGCAAGGGCAGCCCCTACACAGCTAAATCACGCACCAACACCTCGCAATCCCCAGACGCACCCCAGCGTAATCGCGCAAAAACACCTTGCAAACCCCAGCCACACCCCATAGAAGACGCATGCCCTCCCACGCAAGTCCAGCCGCTACACCAGCCAAATTGCACACCAACACCTCACAATCCCTGGTTGCACCCCAGTGTAGTCGTGCGTACACACCCCACAATTCCCAGTCGAACCCCAGCGTAATCGTGCGTCACCACCTCGCAATCCCTTGCATGCAGCCCCCTCCAGATGGGACATCCCCAACCCAGCTCCCTCACCTGTGCCCCCCCTTCAGGCAGCCCCCACCAGATGGGACACCCCCCACCCCAGCCCCCTCACCTGTTTCCCCCCTTGCAGGCAGCCCCCACGACCCAGGACACCTCCACCACAGCCCCATTACCCATGACACCACCCTGCAGGCAGCTCCCACCAGACGGGACACCACCACCACAGCCCCCTCACCTGTTGCTCCCCCTGCAGGCAGCCCCTACCAGATGGGGCACCCCCACCACAGCCCCCATTACCTGTGACACCACCCTGCAGGCAGCCCCCTTCACAAGGGACATCGCCTGCATTCTGTACCCTGACATTGTGACACATCACTGCAACGATTGTGTGTAGTGTACCTGGACTGTCGTGTTGGGACATCAGCCAGAATATCCTGAGGAACATGTATTCTGCAAACCAAAATCAAATGACTCACCCGTGGCACATCCATTAGTGTGGCATCTGCTCACACACAATTGCTGGCCGTATCCATCTCCCAACATACACATGTGACAAGTGATTGTGAAAGTGACACCCTGCTGCCCATGTGACAATGTCATGTCATCAATTCCCAGGGACCAAATGTTTAACAATGACACAAGCAAACATACAATCAATGTGTGCCACAAGAACAAACAATGGATTGGTGGCTCACAGCCTGAGCCTCATTGAGCTGCTATTCCCAGAAGAGATTCCACAACAAACACATCACCGGTCCGGGCATGTGTGAAGGACATGGCAATCGGAGAGTGCACGACTCATAGAGGCAGCTGCATTGGTCAGCCACTGTGGAATATAAATGCATGCCACTAGTGTATTGCAGTGTAAGAGGTTGAGGAACACCTGACATAATGAACACTGTAGAAACACATGCTGGTGAAGGGTGAAAGCACTACATGTGTGTCACACAGCATTAAGTCAATAATGTGCCATTATCCTGAACATGTCACCTCCCACAGTCAACCCACCCACCTCCCTACTAAACACAGTGGCCCTCATTACGACCCTGGCGGAGTGGGTTTACGCCAGCGTTATTCGCGGCGGACCCGTCCGCCCTACTACGAGTTCCCGTAGCGCCATGGAACGTTTTCCGCCTGGTTTTTCCGGGCGGAGAAATCCATGGCGCTACGGGACCTTGATGTTAATTACGCCACCGTATTTTGCGGTGGCGCAATTAACGCCTTCCCCACTCCCATTATACCCTATGGGGCAAAAATGGGAATGGGGAAGGGTAAAATGGGGAATGGGGATTTACCGCCCCGCCAAGGTCGGCATGGGGCGGAAAATCCGCCAACCTCCATGGCGCTATCGGCAGCTTTCCGCCGTGCTCCGCGGTGCATTTAGCACCGCGATTTCCGCCAGGGTCGTAATGAGGGCCAGTGAGGGCTAACACAGAGTGATGCAGCACATGTCAAAAGAAATACCATTTGACAGTGCACACCCATACTTCCACTTCACACCCCAGGACCGGTCAGCCACATGTGCATACTGCCCTCGGAAAAAAACCAGCAACAGTACACATGCATGTAAGCAACCACACACATGGCTACTAATGGTCAGAATCCGGACAACTAAATGGACTACCAAACATGCACACAGAAAAAAGAACTGCTACAAACAATGACTGTGAGTACATAAAATAATATATTATACAGTTTTATTATTTGCATACAGACTGCAAACAAAAATACAAAAAGGGTCCATGAAAATTATTAAAGAAATAAACATCCACATCTGTAAACATATATGTACAATCCGAAAATAAAATAAAAGTCTGGTGAAAAGTAAAAGTGAAACACACCATAAAAAATTATGTATGAAATAACCAGGGAGGATTGGCGAATTATTCCACTCCAAAACAAAACAAAGTCAAAAGGAAACTTACACCTACAAAACTATGTACAAAATAAATGGAGTATTGTCCAAAATGTCAGCTCCAAATTATATAAAAATAAAAGAAACTTACATCTACAAAACTATGTACACAGGCAGCGGGCTAGTCCTCCTCGCAATGTCTGGTCCAGGGCATCATCTAACACTGCGTCCAATTCCCCCAGGCGGGCCTCCGTTCTTCTCTGGAGGGGCTTGCAGGGCCTCCAGTATGGTCCTCTCCATACCCTCCACCACCCTGCAAGTTTCCTCCAGGATGGCAGCCCGCCTCCTTCCCAGACGCAGTGCAATCTCCGACCTGGCCATTGTGACTCTCGCCTCCCGAGCCCACTGCCTCTCTGCCCCGATTTGCTATCGTAATGCACAAACACGGAAGACATGCTGTTTCTGAGTTCCACATTTGCATCATGCCTGGCGTCGGATACCTGTCCCCTCGCGATGGTATGCCCTGAGTACATTAGCCTCCTCCTCAGAGCCTGCTGCTGCCCGAGCTCCCGGTGCCTGCTTCGTGTGGACACCCTCCGGGCTGATGAGATTACCCAGGGGTTTCTGGCCCGTGCCCTGCTCCTGAGTGCCTGCTCTCCCTCCATTTCCGTTGCGCCTGTCGTTGCTGGGATCGGCATGGTGACCACCTCATCTGATCCAGTGTCAGTGGGACTGGTGCACATGGGGCACTGATGTAATCTGGGCCGGAAGGTGCCCCGGAGGATGACTGGAGCATAGAGGAGCAAGACGAGGAGGGGGGTCACATTAGTGCACAGGCCATACTCGCACATGCAAGACCAGGAATGCTACTAGCCAGTTGAGGAGACGTCAGACGTCATTGTGATGATGTGCAAGCACCCAACAGAAATCCTGCACGTCATCATGTATGTCACCGGAGTGCCTCCCAATACTGACCAGCAGGGGTACCACTCTGTCCCGAATGTAAACAGCTGCCGGCATTGGGATGTCGGTCTGGGTGGAAGCATCCGACACCTGCGGCTGGGTCTGGGTTGAGGCATGCCGGCAGGTGCATACAGCTGTAGCCGCTGTTCCAGGGACAGGAATTTGCATACGCACCGCCACAGTGACTTGCACAGCCTCACGCCCCTGGGCAGGACTACAGTAGTCCAACCCACCTCACCACCCCTGCCTGACCCCATGCCCTTGGTTACTACGGCCCCCTCCTCCTCCTCCTTCTCCCCTGTCATCCTGAATGGCTCCCGAGTGTCTTCCGCACTGGATGGGCCCTGTGTTGGCTCACTTGTTCCCACGCTGCCGAGGAATCCACGACCACCTTCGCCCTCTTGGACTTCCCCTCAGCAGATTTGGCCGATGGTCCAGACGCAGCACCAGCCCCCTCGCTCCCCCATGATCTTGTGTCCAGGGAGTGTAGCTGGGCCTTGCACCTCTTCCTGGTGGAGGCATTCCTGTGGCCTTGCTCCACAGCACCGTCTCCGCCCTCTTCTTCCAACGCATCTGCAGATAAGGAGACATAGAACACAAACATCAGGGTACTGCACCAATTTGTACTTGGCGTCAAAGAATTTCACATGAAGTACACTATTAAAGGGTACAACCCTCATCCCCCTCCACAACACACATGTACATGCAATGTACATACATGCACAGACATGCCTGTCCATCATAACAATCACATCCATGGACATGGCACTGTCACAACCTATCTATCGTGCATGCTACACACACATGCATCACGTGCACATACACATGGCATACACACACATCACCTGACAGTCCTCAAGCAGTGCAATGAGCAATAACATCAGAGTACCTTCAAAGGCAATCCCGCACCGTGACCACGTCAGACATTGTAATGCACCTGTTTCATCCATCCATGAGTGATGGCCAGTCACACAATCACCTCTTTGACGTATACACATGACCATCATGCATGCAAATGAGGTTGCCTACACCACCTCATCTGTCACACATGTCACACAGGCCCGTCTCAGACACATGTAACAAACCATGTGCACGTTGTGAAATGCAACAGTACAAAATGCAATGCTAATGTAACTCCATTGAAATTACACATGGTTCACTGCACACATGTAGAGCACTCTCTGTGACATGCACGCAGACATCCGTACAAGATGCATACTTACAGTAAGGCCAAGGTGCACACTCCCAACATACATGAACAAGCACATGCACTGTGGAGCCCAGCAACACATGGACACTCACCTGACAACTCCAGACATTGCTGCACATTGCTGACCTGGGTGTGCAGCGCCGGGTAGAACTTCTCCAGGACCTGCATGTCGTTGTTGTTCATCCGGCCCCTGCACCCACCTCCGTTGGCACCAGCCTGGATGAAGCGCAGGGCCTTGATGGGGGTCCTGGATTGTAGGTCCTTCCATCGCTATTGCACGTGTCAGAAGTCATGGGATGCCACTCCCTCTGCGTTCATGGCATCCACAAACCGGTCCCAGATCAGCTTCCGTCCTTCCTTGCTGACTTGCGTTGGGGCGTTGAAGAGGGCATCATAATGCCTCAGGACCTGCTCCACCAGGATGTCAACTTAATTGGCACTGAAGTTGACAGTCCTCTGACTCGCTGCAGTAGGATTGCCATTTAACTCAGATGATGGTGCTTGAGACATGGCAACCCCTGAGGCAGGTGTGGGTGGGCAAGGGCGTCCTTGGGCTGGGCTGTGGAGCGGTGGTGATGTTCTGGCACGTTGGGAGTCTTTGGAATCTGCTGAGGTGGTCACAGGGCCAAGGACAGGAGCATTGCAATGGTGGGACAGCAGGCACTCAAATTGCAGGGCAGGCGGGCAGCAGGCACACACAGTGGGCAGGCAGCAGCAGATGGCTCATAGGAGGCAGCTCAGGGCAGTAGGAGGCAGGTAAAAAGTCTCACAGGCAGGAGCGTGGGTCTTCCGTGTCTATTGCATGTGTAGCCGGAAACAGAGTGACAGTTACACTGCACGTTCAAAATTAGCGCAGACACGTGAAATTAGAGGAAAGGCCCTCATCGAGCAAGTTACGTGACACATGCTGGGTGTTGCCATTCAGAATTGGGATAAAGAAGTGCATAGAAGAAATTCCAACCATATGTGCTTTTTGGAGTGGACGGACGAGTACATTACTGAGATTTTTGGGGTGCCACGTAATACGTTCACTACTGTGACAGTGCAAACTTCTTATTTTGGTGGGGGATTTGCCTCCACGCACCTGTACGTGTAATTTTCTTTTTCAGAGGCTAATGGTGAGTTGCATACGCATTATTCATACTCTGGGTGCCTCTGTGTATCGCGTACCTCTATTATCATCATTACAGTAGCTTTCCTGGGCTTCGCGTACGCATTTTATGTGTTACTGGGTGCCATAGCGTATCGCGTAACGCTTGTTCTTTTTACGGGAGCTACTGAGAAGTCGCGTACATGCATTTTTGATTTTTGGGGTGCCTGTGCATTACGCTTACCATATATTCTTTCCACCTGGGGTAATATTGAGCCTTGCTGGACCACTGAAGTACGTTTACCATCATGTACACTGCCTCCTCACCCCGATTGCCCAGGACAATTGCTCGGTGTGTCTTCTACTGTACTAGTCCATCAGTACCATGCGTGGGAAGGCCACAAGAGGGAAAAGTGGCAGAGGTGGCCGGGGTAGGGGAGAGCTGTTGTCCCCCTCAACAGGGTCAGGGAGCTGCAGGGACAGCTGCTGTTGTCCCCCGCTAGGGTCAGGGATCTGCAGGGGCAGCTGCTGTTGTCCCCCCCAGGGTCAGGGATCTACAGAGGCAGCTACCGTTGTCTCCCCCCAGGGTCATGGATCTGCAGGTGCAGCTGCTGCTGTTCCTCCCCCCGGGGTCAGGGAACTGCATTGGTACCTGTGGTCCCCCCCTCCAGGTACATGAACACCCAGGGGCAGCTGATGTCCGTCCCTCAAGGGGGAAGGGACGTCCCCATAAAGCTCTGGTCCCCACCACCCAGGGTCAGGGATCTGCAGGGACAGCTGCTGTCCCCACCACCCAGGGGCAGAGTCCTACAATTTTAGCTGTGGTCCCCCCCAGGTACACTGACACCCAGGGGCAGCTGATGTCCGTCCCTCAAGGGGGAAGGGACGTCCCCATAAAGCTCTGGTCCACACCACCCAGGGGCAGGGACCTGCAGGGGCAGCTGCTGTCCCAGCCTCAGTGAGTGATGGCATGGCCCAGGCCACTATTGATCCAGCATCTGGTGCCCTGTGTGGTCCCAGCCACACAGGATGTGCACCACATGCCAAGAAGGCAAAACGTGCACAGCAGGAAGAGGCTCAACCACAAAGCACGCCACAGGACACTGCCATGTTGAGAAAGAGGAGCTTCAATGATGAGGAACTCCAGATCCCTGTGGACTACATGCGCAAACACCACCGTGACATGTGCACGCAGCCAGCTCAGCGTATGGTGCACAGGCAGCGAGTCATGGATCACATCAACCCCTTAGGGAATGAGCGGCGTACCGTTGCTCAGGTCATGAAGCAGTGGAATGACCTCCACCGTTGCACCAAACACAAGCTGGGTGCCAACCTCGCCTCTGCTCTGGCAACTGGAGGGGGTTCACCCCAGGAGCAGGAGCGCATCCCACATGAAGAGACCATGAGCCAGTTAATTCATGTGGATCAGGTGTAAGGCGTGGGAGGCCTGCCAAATTACGAGGACACGTCGGTGAGTGATCAATTATGTATATCATGTGTATGTGTGTGTTGATAGGAAATGTGGCATGAATGTGTTGCTCATGTCCCTGCATATGAATGACTGCGCTGGGTGAACCATGTCATGGTGTACTGATCAGTGCACAGTGCATACAACATATGCGCCATACATCCGTTGAACATGCCTTTCTGACAGTATTTATCACCAACCGTCATGCAAATTAACTACATTTTCAACATGCCACCACAACGTGCCATCTGGTCAGTTGCATCATTGATGTAAATGACCTTGGTATGCTAGACAAGTGCTTGTGTCTCAGGCACGTGCGATGCATCATGCACTACATGTTGTAGATAGTCCATCCACACTTGCGCATAGGTGGTTCAATGCTGCAGATTACTTCCATGAACACTCGCAGCATGCCTGCCAGTGTGCCATAAGTGACATTGCTGCATTTGTCAACACTCCGCACATCCCCTATGCAGGTATGGCACTGACCGTGCTGTCAAACAATAGTCATGTATCATCCCTGTTAACTTCAACACTCAACACACACTGCATGGACAATGCCCCTGTTCCTCTTGTGTGTCTCTGTCCCCTCTTCCTATCCCCAAGTGCAGGCCATCACTCACTCCACATCACACACCTGGGACTCCACAGTCAGGCCATGTCCACATTGTGAGAACCCCATATGCCAGTCATATACTGCTGTTTCATGTAATTGAAGTGGACTTGGCTGTGATCATGTGTGCACGTGTTCAGAGGTACTGTAATGGCATGTACCATAGTGACAGGATGAATCACATGTTGCAAGTTATTGTCATTAGTTTGCAGTGCTGTGGGACCTAATGTGCTTTCAGAGATCCATGTCTGTTGGCTTTGGGTCCACTGGCTACATGGTCAGGAACATGGGATGTTCTGGGAAGTCTGCAATGCCAATTTGTGGAAGCCTATTGAACAAAGTGTGTGTCTGCCAATTATGGCATGGTAACATGCATGGCAATGTGTTGCTGGACAGCAATGTGATACAAATGTATTGTGTCGATGCCATTAACAAGATACTTCATGTCTTTATATGTCCTTGTGCGGTTGATGAGGCACTAGATGCAGGGGAGGAGGTCGAGGAGGAACGGGATTCTGAGCGTGAACCAACAACCAGTGGAGGACGTGGTGTGGCAGCCCATGAAAATCCATTGGTGCTCAAAGACCATCCTGACTCCGATGAAACCAGTAGTTCTGGTGCTGAACCGGATGTCCAGTCCTCTATGCTGTCGGAGGTGAATGCATCAAGTGTTGGATCTGTTGTAGCTCATGTGTCTGCTGGGGGTCAGGTGCTCGCGCAGGGCCAGTCAGTGGTGTCACATCCATCTGTGGTGGTTACAGCTGCAGGGCCACTCTCCACAACATTGGTTTCTGGTCCTGGGACAGTTGTCCTGGGGAGGAATGCAGTCCTGCAGCGGCATCACATCAAGGGCCATGCTCCCTTGGGTCAGGCAGGTGTGGTTCCGCACACATGGTGGACGTATGCGTGGCCCACACCTGCCTGACGCAGGGGGAGTGGGAGCAGTCAATATTGCGTGTTGCACAACAGGGTGCTGCCTATGAGTTGCTGGCTGAGGGCATGGATAGGGTGGCCAATTTCATGATACCACCAGAAACGCAGGTAGAGCACCAGCTGCAGGCATGGCGGTCCACATGCTGCTCACACAGGCTACACTTGGAGTCCAGCAGCACTAGCCTAAGGGCATCCCTGCTTGCAGAGGATCAGGCCCACAGGGAAGCCCTGAGGCAAGAGTTGTTGGCCCTCAGAGCTTCTGTGGAAGTGTGAGAGGCAACCCGCAGTACACAGTACCAACAGAAGATATAACTCTTGAGTCAGACCGTCTCAGAGGAAATTCGTGCATCCCGTGAGGTGTTGCATGAGGACCTCTGAGGCTTCATGTTGCAGATGCACTCATCAGAGTGCTGTCTAGCCGCTTCCACCGAGGACCAGGCCAGGGCACTACGTGGTCAACCTCCCTTACCATGACCACCTTCTGATTCTACACAGGAAGGTGGCCGCAGCAGAGACATGCCTCCCAATCGAAGATAGCCATGCGGTCCATGAGCCCATGGAGGGAATTGTTTTTGCCACATCCACCCATGTGGGAGTTGACATGCACGATTGCCCCTCACCCCCTTGGTAGGCCCCCCCTGTCCAAGATGGACATTTTTATTCTTTGTTTTAATAATACATGTTTTCTCTTATACACCCCTATGGCCATATGTTGGTGTTTCTTATTTAGTTTTACACTTCCCTGTTTTTCTTTTTCTATTTATCATTTGTATCTTGAATACCCCTAAGGTGTGCCATAAGCTCCTCAGGGACTACTACTGTGCAGTGGTGTACGTGCAGGCATGCCTAGTAGAGCCAACTAGCATGGTTGCATGGTGGTGCACAGGATGGCATGTGCAGGTAATTCTAGGTTTGTAGTTCCGGTACACATGTGTGCTGTGTCAATGGTACTTCAAAATAGCTGTTTCAATATTTTATCCCATCTTTTTACAGTAAAACATGATGTGGCTGTGACTGTTGTCCCGGCGGAGACCCCCTGCACCATTTTAAGTCCACACTCCCTATTCCCTCCAACAGTCACTGTGCTTCCTGTACAAAATTAGGAGACGGGAACTGGTGAAGGTGATGTGGGACTTACACCATGCGGGCACAGTCAGCGGGTAGGCTTTTGCATTGTCTTGCATGTTGAGCATGATTCATTGTTGCACATGTTTGCTGCATGTGTTGGTTGTCTTATGTGTCCTTTGCATGCTGACATGCCATTATGGTAATTGCTTTGGGGCACTTGTCACTGTGTAACCTACCTATGTGTATTCCTCTATGGGTGCACCAACTATACTGGGCAGCATGTAATTGCACATCTGAAAACCTGGTCATTTACTCCTTGATCTGTCATTTCCTTTTAATTGCCTCTCAGTGTCACTCTCTCCCTCTCTCCTTCTCTCTGTTGTGGTACACTGTACTCCCGTACTAATCACTGTCTAGAAACATTCACACTGGGGCTCCCTGTGTTGCTCCTGCACTGTGTGTTGTATGCATGTTTCCTTTATGTGATGTATACTGGTAATGTATGTGCATGTTGTTTGTGCTGTGACTCTGCATTGCAATCCATTTCGGTAAAGCGTTTCCCGATGGTGTGCATAGTATGCAAGGCAGGTGAGTTCAACGGACAGGTAACACTTGGGGGTGTTTGCATAGGCGTGGGGCACTGTGTGTGTTCACTGCAAGTTGACTTACCTTGTGCTAAATCACTATTGCTTGCAGGGGTTAGTATTGCCACAGGGGTCATTATAATGAGGGTTATGGTCAGGTTCTACAGACGGATTGCTGGGCCACTGTTCACTGATTATGATCACTGTGGATTCTATCTATGTGTCCTGTTTTCATGGTTGTTAAGGTGTGTGCAGCAGGGTCAACTGTTTGCGGAACGTATCAGGTGCAGATATCTGTTCTGAGGTGTGCCTCATTGAACTTTTTTTCTCAGGTCTAATGATTCACACCTTAGATCACTAGCAGGGTTTTTGGGATTAGTGATGTTTGCCTCATCTGGAAGTTCATAAATCTGGGTCAAGGATTACTGTACTCTACGGCATTGTGAAGCCACAAACATGTGTGATAGTATGTGTGATGTTTGGTGCAACTGCACATTAGGGTTTGTGTTGTTAATGGGGTTTCTCCATTTCCTTGTGCATGCATCCACATGGTTTATGCAGCTTCTAGTGCAACGCGTCTGGGAGCATGGTGGTGTTGCATTGCAATGGATACAGCATTACAACATTGCTATGTGGTGACACTGAAGTCTGCATTGACCATGGGCTGGTGGTTAGCAGTGTGCGTTGGGCATTATTTATTTGTGGTTTGAATTTCATTTTGCTTTGTGTTATTGGCTTATGTCTTCCGTTCCAGCTCCATCGGTGTGCAGAAGTACTTTGGGCCATCAAGCAGGGTTGTGGCATAGGTGTAAGAGGTAAGTTGCACTAAGATTGTCAAGACATCCACTGTAAATTCTCCACAAAATGCTTTAGAGTAGCTATGGTGTGCAGTCGTAGCACATATGTATTGTTAATGCACATGAGTGACTGAACCGACTGGTGACAGGCTCTTCAAACACAACCCTCTGCATCTCCCCAAGCCCTGACACTCGCCATCCTCTGAATTCTTTCTCCTCATTCCCTCCTGTTTCCCCAGAAGTAGTGGATAGAGTTGAGAATTACATGAAGGTGTCATCCCTATTGGTGTACATCTCCTCCTACAGAACCTTCAATGCCAACATCTCCTCTCTGTGTAATGCTCTGGGGGATGTATGCAGACACTCCTTTCCTGGTGTTTAGTTTACATCCTCCATCAGGCACTCACCATCGTAACTCTGACATATGTACTGCCTTCCGCAACCACAATATTCTGGGGCACAGCTGTATAACCCTTGCTGGAGGAACTGCTTGGCAATTTTGTCCACACACTTATGTACACCCCGAGGGCATTTGTGGGGATGTACATCTACACAAGTGCGGATTGAATCACGCCAGGGCAACAGACACTGCTCTACAGGGATCACATGATGAATGTTGGCATCCCTCCCTTCATTATGGCCTGGTGTCCTCATCATCCTTGAGGTCTCATATGCTTTTCATGCAGTGATGAATTCAATCCTCATTTGGATGATCCATGAAGACAGTGGACTTGATTAGGTAATTTCAAAAGTATCAATTCTGTAGATGCCCCATACTGTGTCCTTTCTTCTACCCTGCTTCAGCCGCCACCTGTGGCATCGTACCCATTCCTTTGCCATGCATCTTTGACATATACATTTGACTGCGGCAACGCATATTTGAAGCATGGTCCAACTGCTCCATGTACTATGATGAGGACGGACTACTCTTCAGCACTGTTCCTAGTGACACACTGGCAGACTGATCCACCATGTCTGCCTCACAGCCACCCTGGACAGGTGCTCTCAATATGACCTTTGATTGTGCTCCATTTAGAAAATTGCATGTCCCAATTGACTCGACTGCAACATGCCATTTACTCTGTCCTTCCACATGTGCTCCCTGTCTCTACAATCATCCCAAGGCAGGAATGTTGGATTATACTTCTATTCCCCCATTCACTTACTGCTTCATTTTTAGTGTGCTTGTGAAGTATTGTGAGTTGCAGCTCTTGATGCATACTCCACGACATCAGGCTCAGGTGCTATGTTACACGTGCTGTGGTACTCTCTATGCTACACTACTGCATCATCGAACTCCTGAGTGTTCCTTGTTCTACCCTGCGACCCCTACAGCTTAGCCAGATAATGTATGCGTGACTCGTCAGTTGACTCAGGGCCAGGGAGAACGTCCCACTGGCAATATGAATGCTTCTGAGGATCACAGACTCTGCACATATTACATTGTGATACAGGGATATCCTACACAGGGATCTCTGTGTCCCGGTACCATCTTCAACACTTAATGATGATTTACTAGGCTTCTGTACTCCTGCATTCCTCCTGCAACTACCTGTGTGTGAGTCTTAGATATTGGAAGGGATGGTGGTGGCTCAATTTGATCTGCCTGATGCCTTCTGTGTGGTAGACTCACTGTCCCCATTCACATTGAGGAAGTACTCCTTAGGGTCACATTGGACATTATTCCTTTCTCTTCTTCACTTCTATCTCACACTATATTACGTGATATTGTTGCAGTAGCATGCATCATGCCCATGTGGGTTATGTGTCGTTGGTGCCTTGACCCACCACATGTCTCATGTGAATTACTGTGTATATGGTGCACAGGGTTAATGGATCAAGGTATGGTGTCGTTAACCTCATTACTTTCTGGCCACCCATGCCATGTGCACTACGAATGATTTCTTTCTTCTATGGCTCTTTGTGAGTGTTGCGCTAACAGGGATGTGATCTATTCCAGTAGTGATTCTACGTGTACATGTCTGACTTTGCATGTGTGATTGGTACTTTCACCTCTAGATCGTAGTGTGATCTGGATGACACAGTACTTTATTTCAGGCTAGCATCTGCCGCATCATCTTCTTCACTCATATCTGACTGTGTGTCCATGAATCAGTCATGGTGTGCTCAAAACACCCTCTGCCTTGATGCCAGCGGGACTGGGTTCATTTGCATGGTGCCACAGAACCAGCTTTCACGCTTTATCTGTGGTCAGAATCCCTTTCCCGCACAGCCACACCAACCTGCACAGATATTACTGATTGTGGTCATGTTTGCCAGAAATCTGTCCTTCTTATGTCCCATTTCTGTCATGTCTTTGGAGAGGAACTATTTGCTACACCTCCTCTGAGGTACTGCTACTTTTCTCACTTTACCCCAGCAGGTCACTGTCGCCACAGGCATTTGTTTTGCAATTATGCATTACTGCAACTGCGTCTTGGTCAACCTCCGTGCTTGCAATGCACACCCTCGGTAATGCATTCAGAACATGCACGCAAGGAATATGCTTGATGTCAAGACCAGGGACCACATCTGTCTGCCAAAGATTGTCCTCCACTGGCTAGCAGTGGCTGAGAGAGTGGAATCATATAAATTATGCATTGTACACAGGGATTTGTGGGGCCTGTGTACTACCTATCTACCAAATTGCAATCCTCAATGCTGTCCCTCCAGAGCCATGTCGTCATGTTACTCCTACCTTCTTCAGGTGTGCCAGTTCTGCAGCACATTTTTAGAGGGTGATCTTTGTCGTGAACAGGGGCCAGCCACTGGGATACCCTTCCTGCCACCCTCTGTTTTGGGACTCATGTCCACATGTTCCTGGAACTCTGCAGGAGTTTCCTCTTCTACTCTTACTTTTCTCTCCCTCTTCCCTGGTAAGCGATCCCTCTGCTCTCCAGTGGAGTAACTTTGCTGAAAATGTTCGGGGGAAATGACATCTGAAGAAAAGGTGCCCCAGCCAAATGAATGGGGACAAAATGGTGGGCCATGAAAGTTGGTGGGGGACAAACACCCCTGTCCCCCCTAATAATATTATGCCCATGCTGCTCTCTTACACTCGCCAGACTATTTTTATTGCAGCTTGATGACTGGATGCTTGATGTACCTCAGGGTCTCAAAGGCTCCTGTCACCCCCTGGCAATGTTTTGTGTACTTGCCTCCGGGAACAGAACTAGTGTCATCATCGCTGCACCTGGCTAATTCCCATAGATAGTTACATCTCTGTACACTTACCCCAGACTCCACTGACTGTACACCTTGTTCCCACACTCCAAATGGCAGTCCCCTGTGAACGTCTGTGCGCTGGCTCCTTCGGATTGCACCATGTCTGTACGGCATCTGTGTGTTCCACCCTCTCGTCGGTCACTGCAGGGTGGCACACTCATGCAGTTGATGTAACTGTAGCTTCATCATCAGACATAATCAGTGTTGCCACCACTGTTGATTGTATGACATGCACAGAGACAGCCTGGAGTGACTATTTTGTTTGCAGTAATGCAATGGCACTGTAGGAGTGTTATTTTTCAGCCCTTGTTCCATCCATCCTTGGGGTCTTTGGGCACCGGCCTTGTGTATCAGGCATTTCGAGATGTACATTTCTACGATGTGCCATTCCATGATACAGTATTCTGATCTTTTTAGATGACATATTGGATAGGTGAGTGACACAGAGGTGACTTACTGGGAGGGTTTGCATGTTGGGAGTAGTGTAATTGTGTTGGTTAGAGAGGATTGTCTTTTAAGTTGTAAGGGAGGCATGCAATTTTGCACATCCAGGGGCACATGCTCAGGGTGGTTTGGGGGGCACAGTTGATTGGCCCATTGTCATCATTGAATAGCACCTGGAATGTGGCATGGTCGTGTGCACTCTACAGGGGATGGAGTTTAGGTGAAAAAAGTAGCCACAAGCTTGGTACTGGCAGCCTCTCCAGGTGCCTGTGGGTGTGGATGTGGGGGCACCACCATGTCCACCGGTACCACACTCCATGTTGCAACATGGTGCAGGACACATGCTGCCACAATGATCCTGCAGACTACTGGTGGTACATATAGCAACTCACCACCAGAGTGGTTAAGGGAGCGGAACCGTGACTTGAGCTCTCCGACTTCTACCATAGGGTTCAGACCAAAAGACCAGTGCAGTGTTGGATTAACAAAAGAGACTGATGAGCCAAAGGATGAATCCAACTATTCACGGCATACAATTGGGGAACCTGATATATTTAAAGACTGCATGGGGTTGTATGTATAGGTTGAGGAAGTTGAGTCTCTGGCACCTCTCCCGGGTCCCAATTTGGATTGCGCGAGGGGCCGGGAATTGGGACCTCGATTGGGTGAGCGAAGTATTTTGCTTATTGATTAGTTCAGGCTCTGATCTTAATTCCAATCCCCTGCTAGACAATCGTCATTTAATTCAAAGACCATGGTTTGCTTTCCCTGGCGTAACAGTGCTGGAGAGACCTCTTAACGGACGTGTATCTGGACTTCCACTCCCCCGCGTCCCTCTGGGGTGATATTTCATTCCCAAGATCACCGCTCTCTAAAGGGGCTACTGGTCCTCTCGTATGTTGTCTATTATTTATTCCTACAACTGTTATTTCCTTCGTTATTCCCACCAATGCCTTTTGTTCCAGATTTAATACCACTGTAACTAAAGCAGCATCGGGAATATCATCAAAGTGTATTAATAAATCTTGTTTGGTTGCACACCCCACGCCCTAGCGCTATTAAGACACACACATGTATTTTGTTATTTTCCACTAACGTGGCCTCCTTCGGCCTCCCCAATAGCCTGTGATGTCTGAGGTTAGCGATTTCGATCACACAAGTGTAGGATTTAATTTAGGCTGGGTTATTGAATGCTTCAGCAATGGTTTAGTCATCAATGGGTCTTTATTTGAAGTAGCCTTTCCTGGTGAGAAAACCCATTTCGCGGCATTGTAGTTTTTAAAGTATAGGCATACGACATAGCGTTCTATAAAAGTGAGTTTCACAACGCTTCTCAGGTACAATTTTTCCCGCAAGAAGCAAAAAATAAACAGTATTCACTTATTCCAAAATAAAAGCGGGGAACAGAGGATTCCCTTAAATAACTATAAAAACTCATAATAGTAAAAAGACAGTTGAAAGGTGCTTAGTAGAAGGACTCGTTGTACAGCCACAGAAAAATCAGGAGCAGCGTGTCAAGCAGAAACAGCACTCTTGGTCGCACTCTCTGGTGTGCGCGAGAGTCACGATTTAAGCGTTCATACGGCTATGGACGGCGCTTTGGGTCACATAGTGTTAAAAAAGCAGATATAAGTGCCCAAATAGAGTATGTGGAAAAGGTAAAAAAGTGTAGATAAATCAATCCAAGGAAAATAGATGGTTCCAGTTGGTCAAGGAGAGGTGCGTAGTAGAAGGACGCGTACTTCTCAGCAACAGGAAAATCAGGAGCAGAGCATTCAGCACAAGCATCACTCTTGGTCGCAATTCTCTGGTGAGTCTTTTAAACAGACAGTGAACCGCTAGAGCACGCTCGCAATTAACCGGTATAACAGGAGTGATCTAACGTGTGAAGTTGAAAACACAAGCACTGTTACAGTCGGGGGTGGATATCCAGTTCAGAAGAACTGTAAGGAAACTGAAAAATCCTTGTAATCTTCAGACATTCCAGGCTGGTTATAGCCAGACATGATCATCCTAACATCCCACAACCCCAAACCCCACAGCCTGATGCTCCTGTGTACTTAGAAAGGGTGCAGACATATCAACAGGTGTATAACATATTTGCACATAACCTATCAAGCACTTTGGAGGTAGAGGTAACACCATTAAAGATATTTGTGAGATGTTCTAAGGCAGTGAGCAATATAATACAAGAGATGTCCGATTTCCATTTAGGTGCATACTACGTTTGAGGTACTGTCTTTTCAAATGAATACTCATTATTATAAAGGAGAAGAAATGTTGAGCACATATTTATGGTATTTCATCTGCTATTATTTTTGTTTTTGTTTTGTTCATACTTCGAACTTCACAAACGGTATGTGAATTTTTGTTTTGAATTTTTGTTTTGATTGTGTTATTTGAATTTCGAATTGGCGCTAATCGTAATTGATAATATATGATTGGCTGTTTACTTTATACATGTTCTTATGCTGATGACTATGTAAATTATGCTTATAACTATGTGAATCATGTATCAGTGCCCTAAAGCCCAGAAGAGAGACTATGTCCGAAATGCATTGGCACCTGTTATTATTTTGTCACTGAACAGTCAGGCAGACCTTATGCCTCTATTATTAAAATCTGAAAAATGAAAAGTGGATTTTCCACCAACACAGACTGGATTGAAATTTGTTTATAAGTTCGAGAGGATTCTACTTTTTGATTTATATTGCAAGTAACTCCTGTAGGAGTACAGGGAGTGAGCACACCTAGAATCAGATTTTTACTTTTTCGACTTGTATACACATACCTTGTGCCAAGGTAACAAGGTGTGCTCCAAGATATACTTTCGAGTCATTATTTAATTAATATTGAATTTATTCAATCATTGGTGATGACCACCCTACTACATCTGGCCTCTAGAGGGCTGCCATCCACCCAACTGTTGAATTTCACAGGCCACCCCAGCCATTTCACTAGATAGTGTTTCATAGAGCTTTGTCCTTTACTAGTTATGCCTTTTTCCTCCTCGAACAGCTTCAACTAAGTAATTGATTAGTCTGTATATATATAAAGACCATCCCGGAGAGCCACTACATCTCTGATAATGATCTCATTGCTGTAATTCTACTCATACCTCTTTGTAAAGATGGCCTTGAGTTTCGAGATCTGAACATGACCATCCTTCTTAAGGGAAGTTCTTGCCTCCTTTTCATAAAGTCTTTTAGCAAGCAGGTTTTTCTAGACCGCCAAGGAATCCTGTCGTGTTAGAGCTACGGGGGTAGTTGTATAAATCTATTATGTCTGTTGTCATACACATTTATAAATGTGGTTAACACATCCACATATCTATGAGGGTTTTTAGCTGTGAACAAATGCCAGATCTGTGTTTTAAAGGTTTGTATAAAACGTCCTACAATGGCGACTTTAACTTCGGAATGTGTTATGAAATGCTGCACCCTGTGTTGTTTTAAAGGGATCCATAGCGGTTTATTTGGAAACTCCTTACCGGCATCTGTCTGTCGTTTAGCTTGTATTCACCTGCTGTTAAATACGCATTTAAAAGGCACTGCTACACTGGGTCACATCTTGCCTTTTAAAGCCTCAACATAGGCGTATTTTGATAGGACTTTGGTGATGGCTAGAATATATCTAAAGTCATTATTGTCTACCTGGCACTGGCTCATATCGATAAGATCAGCTGCCATTGTTGATCAATGTCGCATATCACAGTCATTCATTGTTTAAAATGTTTAAGGACCGGCTTGTGTAGCGCCTAGGACTCTTACTCTGATAGCCATGTCTTGACAGCACTCCTTGTCACATTCTCAACATCAGTTCTCAGTTTATGATGAAATCCCTCAACTCCTCCATAACTACAAACACCCCCTTCATCATAGTATATTTTGGATAGCTTTACGAAGGATATGTTTACCCCATAGCATTGGACATAAAGGCACAACTACATTTTACAAACAGCAGATGTTTTTTCACATTTACAATAACAGATTTTTATTCAGATTTACACCATCAGATTTGTATTAAAATTTCATATCTGGGTTTATTTTCTGCTGTACAGTTACCAATCAGGCAAATTCTGTCATAGGCTCAATTACTTCTTACACACTCTGCCGTTCACTGCGTCAATAAACAACCATACACAGTATAGTGGAGGCTGATAGAAATTCCTACAGCTCCCTATCAAACAGCCAATATCCTTTAATGGCTAGGAAATGATGTACATGTCATACACCACCAGCTTCAATAAAGTTCCATAGGTAGCCTTAAATCGTTGAAACCACCTTTGTAATATTTTCACCAGTGGATGTCCATTGTAGGGTGGCGTCTGTTGGAACATTTTAGAGATGCATTGTTCCACCCCTTTCCCAACCCTTAGCTGGGTTGAAGGCTGTATTAGACACATAGTTTTTACAAGACGTTTAGGGCTCAACATGTAGCATATTTTATGTAACAAGTTATCTGTGTAGGATATATTCAAACCTTAATGAGCCTCCTGCTCCGGATTGTCAATTATATGCTTGTTACACCATTTGCAAAAGTGTTGTTTTAAACATGTTTTCACCAGTATGGCTGTGTGCCCTGTTATGGTGGACAATTCATGTCAAGCGGATCCACTTTTGGATATGGAGGCTCCTAATAATATTTCTCAATGCCCACTGCAGTCCCTTGAAATCTTAGCTGTTAGTACATTTCAAGTGGCTGAGTTGTCAGAACAAAGTTTAAGGTCTGAGGAGAAAGCTAGTCAGGCTGAGCTGTGGGAGTTGTAATTCAAAAATTTGATCCAATCACACCTAACATTATGGTTTCACCTTCATCTGGAGGGACCGTAAGGCAAAGTCATGTTGGGTCTCCAATATCTGATATTGAACTGGGACCAAGTACTTTCTGGGCTGCCAAACCTAAATCCATTCCATTTAAGGTCTCACATCTGAGTAAATTACAGCTGCCATATATTGCAGATAAGACTAAGAGATAATTGGTCTTGGACCAAAGGAACCTTATTATCACCAATGTTTTCTCTCCATCAGAGCCTCAATCTAGGGACGTCCTCAGAAATATGGTACTGGCCTGGCTGCAACAAAGAACTGGACCAGTGAATGTTAGAAGCTCCGACCTAAAGGCTCTGTGCAGGATGAACCGTCCCAGCTATTTAGCTAACTGCAATTTTTGTATGAACATGTCACCTGAACTAAAACTCATTGTAGATAGTGGATAGTGTTTACCCTTGTCCTGAACTGGGTTTTGACTCTTAGTCTATCTGTGCTTGCCTTATAATGATGCATTAGTTAATGTGTCATTTGTATTGTACTGATTTGTGTGTGTGTGCTGAGGCCTATGGACATGTTGTGCTTTATAAGAAATAAAACAAAACAAACAAAACAAAACAAGCCCCGAATGGCTAAGATATCAGTCCAGTTCACAACGGTTGTGACCGCATCATCTTTAACACTATCAGTCTCTATTATCGAGATACATTGCTTAGACAGTCTATTATTGAGAATCCACAGGTTTTACATTATATTTGAGCAGCAAACAAAATAAATATTGACAGTATCTGCTACAGCTTGGCTCGCCGCATTGCTGTCCATTTTGTCAGCTAGAGGCTGTAGACAAAAATAGAAATGCATGGTTTGAACACCGGGCTAGGTGTCACGCCTCTAAAAAGGTACAAATGTTTGCTTTCAAAATTAACCCACCGGCTGAAATTACCTCTGATATCGACGATCCATGTCCATCTGTATTCTCTGCATTTTGAGGAGGTCTGGGTCACTCTCCTCTACCACATCTCCATCATTATGCATGATCAGAGACTTGTATGCATTGTCTTCAGACTCCATTTTAGCATGTTGCATATCTAAACATGATAGTACAGGGTCTATGTGCATTGGCTGCTCAAGAACTATGGTGTCAGCATTGTTAGCCATTTGTAAACTAGCCATATCTTCGGCTGCACTCGCCTGAGCATTTTGAATGATTTCTCCAACAGACCGCCTCATGACAGTGGCGATGAGTGGTGCCTGACTGCCCACACAAAGTGTAGACATGTTCTCACTGAGTTCCCGATCTTCACGGTCAGCCATGAAAGCCTGTGAGTCAGCCATTGCACCAAGGCTGTTGCATCTTCTCCTAAGTCAATAAGGTAAATAACTATCATTGGGTCCACTGGTACTGCCAGGGACGCTGTTTTTCCCCTGTCGTAATCGTAACTGTAGCTGTTCATAATTGCAGTTTCCTTGACACTGCTCTTGATAGCCCTGAGAGAAGAGTGCATGTGTTTTCGAGGCCTACAATAACAGCTATACATCTGTATTGTGAGACTATGCCCCTAATAGTGGCATAGCCTTATAGCAACCTATAGACATATGCCTATTCAGCACATAGACCCATTCAAACTATAGGGGTGCTATCAAAGTTGTATTATTATATGAAATTAATTGGAATTCTTATCAAATGTATATACAATTCATATAAAATGTATATCACATTTTTGGGTGCATCACATTTATTGGGGTTCAATTAAATGTATAGGGGTTTGGGTAAATCTTTATCAAATGTTATATACACTACAGAAGGGCTCTTATCACTTTTATGTAAAATGTATATTCCATTTTTTGGGCGTCATTACATTTATAGGGGTTCAATCATATGTATAGGGGTTCAGGGGCGTGATAATGCGGCATGGCCACCTGTCACTTGAAACACTTAATGAAAGCTATCCAACTCTACCACTGTTGTCTATACTGTGTTGTTGACCACCATATTCTGTGGGGTTTAATTAAAGGCCCCAAACCAACAGAACTGAAGGGCCCACTGAAGAAATTGCCTGCCAGCCTTAAAAAAACTGTACACTAAAAATGGACCTATGTGGGTGTCTTTCTGCAGTTGAAATCCTGAGAAAGCTGAAGACAAAAATGTACTCCGAGTGCAGATGGTAAAAGTACATCATATTGCTGGCTGAGAGAGAGAAATTTTCATTGAAACTGCCACCCATCAAAATGTGGTGCACTGTGAAAACTCAGCCCAACTGTTCAGCATAAAAACAAACAGCAGATAAATAAAACAACCTGCAGTCCAGCAACCTCAAACAGGATGGCAAATGGCATAGCCAGTGCATGACTGGAATTTGGGAGGAGCTGCAATCAAAGGAAGCTGAACTCTGTAAAAATGTAAAAAAAAAAAAACAAGGAAATAGGATGTTTTCAGATCGAAATGGTTCCACTTCAAACAACAGGATAGGATGCATCACAAGGCCGGAATAACTCATTATCTGCAGTGGGGGATCTCTGTGTAGCTCTTGCTTCCCAAGTATTGACGACCTGCAGCCTACCAACTTCAAACAACAAAGAGTCTAATAAAAACACAGTGGACAGGGGCAGATGAGGTGAGCTGGCAAGATAAAATGATGTAAGAGATTACATCAGAAGGAATTGACATTTGGCTTGAAAATGGGAGGTTACACCAAGTGTTAGAGGCATTTTACATGACCCAAACAGCAAGTGAGGAACATATTCGAATGGCTCAACTCACGGCTCATTTATGTTTATATTTGCAATTAGCTGAAAAGCGGTTGCAAATAAAAGAGACCAGTGTCTTGAGTCAAACTGAAGTTCTAAAAAAGGCTCTGCACTCATGTGAACAAATGAAGGAGAAATGGCTACAGAGCTACATTTTGGAGGTGAAACATGAAGTCTCAGAACAACTGGAAAATGAGTTAAAACCCATTTGCAAGCCAGTGCAGGAGCGAGAAACAGTTTGCTACACTCCAAGACACATATAGGGAGTGTACAGAAACCGTAACCCACATTCAAGGTAAATTACATGATCAGATGGTTCATAGTAGTGCATTGCTGGATAAAATAGTGGCTTCCAAGCAAATCCTCAAGGAATGAAATATGAAAATAATCAGTTAATTATAAATCGGATGGACTCCCAGAATGAATTTGACCAGTTGCACCAAGATTTAAAGGCTTTAAAAGGACAGAAAATTCAAATGGTGAAAGAAAAAGAAAGATTACAGCAGGACAATAGTGTCCTGTTACAAAATGTAAGCCAATTGAGCATGGATACAGAGAAGGGTGAGCCTGGGTTCCAGGAACTCACCAATGTGAGGGATGAAACAACAGAGCCTCTAGAGTGTTTGAGGTATGCAGAAGCTGACCTATTTCAGGCAGCCCATGATAGAGATGCTCAGGAGAAAGAAGTAGTCGGTCTCACTGAGAAACGCCCCGGGAACAGGTGCACATTTTACAACACACTAAGAGGGAGAATGAATCACTTTGGCATGAGGTGCAGCAAACAAAAGATCTATTGGTCGCTCAAAGCATGGTGTTTGAGACTAACCAGGCCTTAGTGTCAGAATTGAAAAGCCAGCTCTCTGAATATCAACAGGAAATCTGGACAGAAAAAGGCAAGAATGAAAAATTAAATGAGGAAATTAGGAAATATGAGCAGGCACTGAGGCACACTGATCAGTCAGGGTATAGGGTAGGCTCTGCTGATCAAAGAGAGATATCCCTCCCATCAGGGACCTCAGGCCAGGTATCCACCATTTCCCAAACACCAAGGGGAACTGACCTCATTCATACTCCTTATAGAGAACAGGGCGACATGAGGTAGTTGGACTTACCCAGGCTTAGCCCAATTGATCCAGAATGCTAGTTCTTGTTTGATATTGATGAGTATTCCTCTCTACCACACAGAAGGGAAGGGGCCGGACCAGCGTGTCCTGGGAGACTTCAGACAATGAAAACTACTATGATGTCACAGAGATAGATTGGCTGAAGTTGAGGCTACAAAGAGGCCACCTTGCCCGCTTTGCTGAAGGAGAAAAGCCAGACACTCACCATAGAAAGGGTTTTCTAAAAAGCTCTGTACATTAAAGCTCTGTACATTCAGGGAAAAGGGGGAATTCCCAGAACTCCCTGGAAGGAGGGAGGTTATAGGCCATAAGAGCTTCCTGACCATATACCACAAGAATGCCAAATATTCCATATGGAAGCACCTGGAACTTTATGAGCAGATAATGGCATGGTTTCAGATCAGACATTATGTGAATTGCATCGCATTTGCGAAGTGGACATTCTCACCTGAGTACTCCAGTTTCTTTGCAGAACTGGTGAACCAGGATCATTATAAATGGTCCACTTATAAGTTGGCCATTTTAAAACATTTCTTCTCACACAGAAATCCTGATGAGGTCTGTAAGGCTGCATATCATTCGCAATGTGGGGAGGATCAGGCGCATAGGGAGTTTGTGTAGCAGCTAAGAGGTGCATTTGCTCTGACTCCCTGGCGGGTGAACACAAATAGTAGGGAGTTCATAACTACATATTTCCATGTACTCCCCAAATACATAATGACTCGGTTGGTGTGTAATTTTCATGAGCACAGGACCCTAGATTGGGTAATTGAACAAGCTACCATGATCTATGAGGTCCAGAAGCCCACTGAGCGTAAAAACAATCACAAAACCCCAAAGCCATCTAACCCACATGCTGCTGTGAAGATGGCTGATGCGAGAACTACTCCTCCCTTTGACCTGGAGATGGGGGGGCTAAAAGTAACCCTTCTGCCAACAAGCAAAATGGAAGGCAGAAGGGACCCCTGCCCTGGCCCATTCGAATGGTAGTCAGCTAGTGGCCCAGAACACTGATCCTTCTGACCCTTCCACCTTTCTAAGCCCTAGGTACAAGGGTACCAAACCATTCCTGGGGTATATATAGACTCCCCTGGCCCAAAGGGGGGAGCCAATCAGGTAAGTACTGCCCCAGGAAACTTCCCTCAGGAGAGAAGTGGCACACTGCCTCCCAACCTGACATTTTCCCCCAGATATCCCCTGAACCAGAACTTCCAAAATAATCCTCCTCTCTCCCCGATTCCAGGACAATAGATTCCTGAACCCGGGAGAAGGGCGATTCAGGATGGAAAATGATCAGGGAAATTTCCAGTACCCAAGCTACTCCGGGAGAAGGGACAGTTACCCTTTTCCAGAGCAGCAGAGATATAACTCGGGACCTCCCAGAAAAGTTCTCGCAGCTGGAGCGACAGGCCCAGCAACTGATCGACGACCTGGGGTGCATGCTGAAGGCTCAGTCCAACTCTCAACCTAACCCTGCCTTCCAGAATTCCCCAACCCCCAGGGTTGATGCCTGGGGGGTAAATGATGGGCGGAAACATCTGACAAACTGCAGGCTCCTGAGGAGTGGGCCCGGGTGGAGGGGAGATGCTAAGCCCTAGAGGAAGCTTCCTTTATCACCCAGACAGAACCCCACAGAAACCTCTCAGCCTGAAAGTGACTCTTCTACCCCCAGAAAGTTAGAACCCAAACAGCAAAGGGTAAGTAGAAGAACCCACTTTGTGGAAGAGCTGGTGATTATCCCCTTTGAAAGAGGAGAGTACTTGGAGAACTCAGCTATGCAGACCTTGGAATGGATTGTGTCCTCCCACATGTTCCTCATCTTATGATAGTTATCCTTCCGGCTTTAGCTGCTTTGGAAATGTTTATCCGACAGGGGGCGCTGTGTGCCATCTCGTCAAGTCGATATCCCTCGAGGGCCTCTGTTCCACTGTTAATGTCATCATCAGTATAAAAAGCGCATGCAGTGTCCGTTGGCTTCAGTTCTGTTTTTCCGAGCTAACACTTCGAAGAATTACGACACGCTTTGGTTCTTCAGTGAACTTTGTCAGCTATTTTTGATCAACGAAAATGTTTTCCCCATCGGCTCCATCAACACCTAAGACGGGCTTCAAGAAGTGCCAAGACTGTGGATCGAAGATGTCGATCTCCAACTCCCACCGCATATGTCTGTTGTGTCTTGGTACCGGTCACCGTACCTCCGACTGTAACTCCTGTCAGGCGAGGAACGAAAAGGCTCTGAGGGAGCGTAAAGGGGAATTGGAAGTGGGGAGGTTGCCTTCAAAGTCTCCTTCAAAGATCTCAAAAAGAAAGACTGATGAGTCGAGAGATTCTCCTAGATTGAAAAGATCTAAAAGATCTTGATTGCGAAGTCAATCACGCCATTCTTAGTCTTCTTCTTTGGAAAAGGCCAAGAAATGGCATCACATGTCACCTTGAACCTCTAGTGATTCCTCGGCTGAGGTAATCAAATGTCCAACTAAGTTGGACTCCCCAGTATAATGGGATGCGTTATGTAAAGAAATGCTTAAAATTTTCGAGAATGTGTCCCGACCTCCTCGAAAGAAAAGCAGAAAGCCCATGCTCCTGTCGATCTGCATCAAGAGGGCAAAGGGAAGTCGAAGACGAAAACCTTTGAAACTGAGTCATAAGCCAGAACAGCATCGAAAAAAATCTCGATCCAACGGGAAATTGTCGAGGGTTTTGACAAGTCAGGAATCCAGTCCATCGAGGGTTCCTTCGAAAAAGCATAACAAGTCGAGAACGCTGACGCCTTCGCTAACACAATCAGCGTTGGATCCGTGGACACCAGTGTCAAAGTTGACTCAAACAAAATCGACTATGACTTCAAAGTCATTGGCAACGATTTCCTTGAAGTCATCAAAGCCAACAGTAATCCAGGAAAAGGTTTTCAAACCCTTGCCAAAGACAGATTTCTTTAAAGTCTTTAATCTCTATCTATGACGAATCTTCAGATGATAGGACACCACCATTTGGGTTACAATATGGCACCCCTAATGTGCCAGAGGAATTCATCTCAGTGTCAGGGTCCCATATTTTCCACATTTGAGACATTCCATCTGGATGTGGGCTGCTGCCTAAATTTTAGACTGAGTACTAAAGGGGAAGCACTGTTGTTGTAGAAATGGTATGATCTTTATGTTAAAGGAATTTCCTTAATGTTTCCTTCAGGATCCCTTTGTTTCCTCGGGGCACGATGGAGGCACTGTGCCGCAGTGTTGATTGGCTGGGGCTGAGTGTAAGGTAATTAGAAATTATTTTCTTTTAACGATTCTAAACTGCCTTTCATTTTGATAACCATTGAAGCAGGTCACAGTTTAATTAGCTCCAGTAACCAGAGACAGACATCATTTAAAGTAAATCTAAGAACTTGAAATCTGAAGAAGTAATCTACAGTCTAGGTCCAGTGAAGCAGTGAGAACCATCTAAGCTGTCCAGGTGAAGAAGAAAAGTGTAACCTCAAGCAATAGATGAAGAAAGCTAAGTGAACGTTATTTTGCCTTCCAGTTTTGTCCGTAAGAAATACTGAATTTGCTTTTCAATTATAAACTAGAGGAGAAAAAGCAAGCGTGTCAGTAATGAGATGACAATTTGATGTTCTTATTTTGTAACGTTACCGGTGCTGAGTTTTGCTAGTTGTAGTGTTAATTCACGGCACGCGTTACTATTTAACCCCTGCGTGCGGGAATTCTGCGTCGCGTCTCATCTTCTGCAAAACGAATTCACTGATGGTTTATTTAAGCACGTTCAGTTTCTAACATAGTTAACTTTCATTGTAAGATTACCGTCACAGTAGTGCGAGGTAGTTTTTCTCATCGGGATCTTCACTAGAGGAAGGTAACTAACATTTCGTTATGCGGGCGTGTGTGTCTTTTCTCTGCCGGAAATCAGCAGAGTTTATTTATTCTTTCTTCAGGGACATTACGCCGCTATCTGCGAACAGCGTATGGCAGCAAAGAAAAATTAATTGCGTTTCAGAGCAGCTGATGAAGGAGTTTGTTCACCGTTTGTGAAACCCATCTCACGTTAGTGCGCTGAGTGACGCAACGTGCAACAGCATGTGAAGGCAGAATTTTATGACCATTGAAGTTTCCGTGAAGTAAAAGCACATAGTCTTTATGGAAATCAATTTCCGGGAGAGTGTTGAAAGTCCATTTAAAGACTACTAAGTGATTCAGAAGTAGTTCATTTCTGGGCTGTGACTCAGAGATATTGGCAAATAATAGCTTTTCTGAATGTAAGACTGGAATCAACTGTATGCTGTAAGATAAAAGACAGAAGCTTAAGCTGAAGTGATTTAGGAACAGAACTGCAATTACCATAACCAACATCAACTTGAGGGCCTATCAGCTAGAAATTCATAGGCAGCAGTGATGCAGGGAAGGTTGGGAGGTTACACTGTTAAGACAGTTAACACTTGTAGAGAAAAGGGCATACAAGTTTTAATGTGTTTGTGATTGCCTTTTAGGTATCTTCAGTGCAATCCATTTGTTGAGGAAATCCAGGCCTAGAAGACACCTTGTTATTTTCTCCACTTCCCTTTTCCCCTTGTGTTTGCCAGCCGAATAGTTATAATTCAAAGACTGTTGAGTCGGCAGGCTTAGGGGGTCTGGTGGGCTATCATCATTCCTGCAGGAATTCCTAAGCTGGACCTGACAAGAAGAGTTTAGGTTAAAAGACTTGTATGATAACCTTCAATCAGCCAGTGGTATAGATACCTCTCCAGAACTGGTATTTGGTAAACCCGATCCTACTGACCACACTGACTCCTCATATAGGAAGCTAATGTGCAATGTGATAGAGTTTTTAGGTTGGAGCAGGCCTACTCCTTCTTTCGAGCAGGATGACCTGACAGATATTTTGTATTAGGGTCCCCAAAAAGATCAAATTTTGTCATTTCACATTACACTGCAAAAAGAGGGTCTCAACAAATTGGGAGACACCAGGGACTGCGGCTGCAGTAAATAACATTTTTGCTACGATTTATAGGCCATCCAACAGTGACCCAGAGTACTTAACAAAGCATCCAACATCAGAAAGTTTGGTGGTTCAAGCTGCTCCATCTACTAAGCAATCAGCATAACCCTCTATCCCTCCTGTGGGACTGCGTAGCTATGGCGGCTGACCAAATCCCGGAAGGTGAAGAAAGAGACGGCTCCTGGCTATCATCAAGGATAGTAAGGAGGCAATGGGGGAATGCCTCCAGTCAGGTCTAGATACTGCAGACAGCATCAGGAAATCCATGGCAACTAGCACTGTGTTGCACAGATTTGCATGGTTGAGGAAGTCCGGATTGGCACCAGATGTAAAGTCTAGACTCCTCAATATGCCCTTTGACGGCTCAAGGCTGTTTGGCAGCAAGGCTGATGAGAGTTTGGAAAAGCTGCAGAGCTCGAAAGCGGCAGCTAAATGCCTTAGCCTCAACACCCCTACTCCGGTTCATCATCTTGGAGGGGTAAGTCCTTTTGATTCTACTCCTCAATTGGAAGAGGAAGAAGACAAGCCAGTCAAAAAGGTCAGAGATGTTTCCCTCATGGGGAATGAGAGAGAGGTGCTGAATCAGCCCAAGCAGCGGCAGTTGTACCCTCAGCTGCTGCTTCAGCCACCTCAAAATCACTCTGAGGCCTTGACTCACAAGACCCCAGTGGGATCAGACTTACTCAGCATCTGAAAGAATGGCAGAGCATTCATTTAGAAGCTTGGGCACTGGAAACTGTAGCCCACGGTTACTGCCTTCCTTTTAAAAAAAAGGCCTCGGGATTATCCACCGGGGAACAACTCTTTCAAAGTTCTGGACCCGCCTCTTGTGCAGGAAATTCTGACCCTGCTAGAGAAAGGTGCTATAGAACCAGTACCTGTGGCAGAAAGGAACAAGGATTGGTACTTCCTTATTCCCAAGAAGGACAGAGGATTGAGACCCATTTTCGACTTAAGAGATTTAAACAAATTCCTCAGGAAGGACAAGTTCAAGATGGTTACCCTTTCTCAGATGCTTCAGGCACTCTAGCTTTAGGAATGGATGGTATCTTTGGACCTTCAGGATGCTTACTTTCATGTGCCAATCCATCACAAGCACAGACAACCCCAGAGGTTCGCCGTTGGCGGTTCTCATTATCAGAGTTCTGCCATTTGGACTGACCTCAGCCCTGAGGGTTTTCACCAAGTTGATGGCGGTGGTGGCAGCGAGCCTCAGGAGAGGGGGGATTCACGTCTACCCCTACCTGGATGATTGGTTGATCAAGGCCACTTGCCTCAAAGTATCACTTTGGGCGCAGGCCCCTTTTTTTGGAATGGCAGTTGATGCCCAACATTATTCTATTGATTTAAGTAATGAAATCATGGGACCAATCCCAAACGACTGTTTCTACTTCAGTAGCGGTATTCCTCCAGAAAATATTCTTTACTAGGCATGGGGGGAATTTAATGGTGTACTCTTCTTGCCCCTACAGGATGGAAGAGGTGACCTGTGATATGAGGAGGGAGGAGGGAGTGTTCAGAGTCAAGGACCACTACTTCGAATCCCTGGAACCTACTGTCCAGGTCGACACCATCAAAAGAGATCTCTCCACCCAACTGGAGGATACCACTGAAATATCCGAGTTCTTTCCAGGTTTCAAATCCATGGCAACTAGCACTGTGTTGCACAGATTTGCATGGTTGAGGAAGTCCGGATTGGCACCAGATGTGCAGTCTAGACTCCTCAATATGCCCTTTGACGGCTCAAGGCTGTTTGGCAGCAAGGCTGATGAGAGTTTGGAAAAGCTGCAGAGCTCGAAAGCGGCAGCTAAATGCCTTAGCCTCAACACCCCTACTCCGGTTCATCATCTTGGAGGGGTAAGTCCTTTTGATTCTACTCCTCAATTGGAAGAGGAAGAAGACAAGCCAGTCAAAAAGGTCAGAGATGTTTCCCTCATGGGGAATGAGAGAGAGGTGCTGAATCAGCCCAAGCAGCGGCAGTTGTACCCTCAGCTGCTGCTTCAGCCACCTCAAAATCACTCTGAGGCCTTGACTCACAAGACCCCAGTGGGATCAGACTTACTCAGCATCTGAAAGAATGGCAGAGCATTCATTTAGAAGCTTGGGCACTGGAAACTGTAGCCCACGGTTACTGCCTTCCTTTAAAAAAAAAGGCCTCGGGATTATCCACCGGGGAACAACTCTTTCAAAGTTCTGGACCCGCCTCTTGTGCAGGAAATTCTGACCCTGCTAGAGAAAGGTGCTATAGAACCAGTACCTGTGGCAGAAAGGAACAAGGATTGGTACTTCCTTATTCCCAAGAAGGACAGAGGATTGAGACCCATTTTCGACTTAAGAGATTTAAACAAATTCCTCAGGAAGGACAAGTTCAAGATGGTTACCCTTTCTCAGATGCTTCAGGCACTCTAGCTTTAGGAATGGATGGTATCTTTGGACCTTCAGGATGCTTACTTTCATGTGCCAATCCATCACAAGCACAGACAACCCCAGAGGTTCGCCGTTGGCGGTTCTCATTATCAGAGTTCTGCCATTTGGACTGACCTCAGCCCTGAGGGTTTTCACCAAGTTGATGGCGGTGGTGGCAGCGAGCCTCAGGAGAGGGGGGATTCACGTCTACCCCTACCTGGATGATTGGTTGATCAAGGCCACTTGCCTCAAAGTATCACTTTGGGCGCAGGCCCCTTTTTTTGGAATGGCAGTTGATGCCCAACATTAGTCTATTGATTTAAGTAATGAAATCATGGGACCAATCCCAAACGACTGTTTCTACTTCAGTAGCGGTATTCCTCCAGAAAATATTCTTTACTAGGCATGGGGGGAATTTAATGGTGTACTCTTCTTGCCCCTACAGGATGGAAGAGGTGACCTGTGATATGAGGAGGGAGGAGGGAGTGTTCAGAGTCAAGGACCACTACTTCGAATCCCTGGAACCTACTGTCCAGGTCGACACCATCAAAAGAGATCTCTCCACCCAACTGGAGGATACCACTGAAATATCCGAGTTCTTTCCAGGTTTCAAGCAGATGGTCAAAGAAAGGATCAATCTTGCTGATGCCTGTGAGACCGAGGAGCAAAGACAAAAGCTGGAATAGGTTTTCCTGGAATTCCTAGATATCTTTTCAGTTGACTCATACTACTGTGGATGCACCTCTATTCATTCAACCACCATAACCATGGACCCCAAGATGGCTCCTGTATTTGTCAAACAATCCCAGTTACCTCTCGCGTCCATGGAATCACTCTCAGAGATTATTAAGAACTTAGAATACCATGGGATAATTTGTCTGATCCAGTAGTACACGTCGACCCAAACCCCCTTTGGATACATAAACTCCAGCAATGAGTTCAATGTCTTTCTATATAAAGCCATGCCTGACTTGGGCAAAAATGGAATCCTGGCCTTCGTTGATGGTGTTCTGATCAAGAGCTCAACTGTGGAGAAACATATAGCAGAAATCTGCTATGTTCTAACACAGTTGCAGAAAGCTGGAGCAAAACTGTCCTTTCAGAAGGCACAGTGGTGTAAGACCCAAATGAACTTGTTAGGTCACGAGATCACCCCTGAGGGTCTTAATCCCCAGGCAAAGAAGGTGGAAGCATTGTTGAAATGAAAATACCCTACTACTCTGTGAGAAGCCTTCTTGGACTCACTAATTATATTAGAAAGTTCATTGAAGACTATGCAGAGGTCACTCAACCTTTGGTCCATTTATTAAAGGCCGGAGTCAAGTGAGTGTGGCGTCCGGATAAGCTGAGACAGTTAAACAACTGAAAATAAGCCTTTCCCAGGCTCCTTGTTTAGCTTACCCCATAAAGAAGAAGGAGTTCTTCTTGGAGACAGGGTTCGCAGATACTTGCCCAACAGCGGTGTTGTATCAAAAGCACAACAAGGTCTACAAAGTCATCTCCTATGCAAGCAAAACTTTGTCCTCTGTGAAGGAAAAATTCAATGACTGCGAGAAGGCACTCCTTGCAACAGTGTGGGCATTGATAAATTACCGCCCATTCATCCAGGGGGAGCACATCATTGTCGAGACTCCTCACCAACCCTTGCAATATCTCCAAATTGACAGAATACGGGTGGGGAATTTCGGTAATTCCAGAATTACTTTCTTGATTCTGTCCATGCAAGGCTTTCCTCTGGAGGTCAGATATGGTCAAAACAAGAAGAAACCCCTAGCGCAAGGGTTGGTGGACTTGCATGATTGTGTTCAAGAAAACTGTCTTGAGGAGGAAAGTCTAATGACCAACAACAACATGGAGGCGTACTTAACTTCCCCACACAAGGTCTATGAAGAAGACACGTGTCAGGGGTTGCCCACAGTTTATGTGGATGGGTGCTCCTACCATGTTGATAACAATGGGGAAAAATAATTAGTGGCTGACATTAGGATTACCTGGGTGAATGTTACCCCGGAACCCTTTGCTGGCTGCTTTGCTGGAAGTAGTCAGGTTGCAGAGTTGATGGCCGTTGACCAAGCCATTCTCACTGCAGGGAATGGGCACCGTGGAAACACCGGCACCATGCGGTAATGGTGCTGGTGTTCCCACGTACGTCTGCGGCCGGTGGTCTTACGTCCGCCAGGTCAGACCTGGCAGGTGTAACAGCAACTGGCCAAAAAACTCGTAGTTAGCCGGTCCAGAAAATGGTGCCGGTATGGTTTTACCGGCTAACTTGTAATGAGGCCCACAGACTCTGATTATGTCAGGAATGGGTTCATGAAGCACCTTATTAACTGGAAGAATTGAGGCATGCTTTGTGCCAACAATAAAACCTTAAAGCATGCCAAACTGATCCAGTCAATTGATGATCTGGTGACCTCCAATGAGATGACCATCTATTGGAAGAAGATAAGAGTTCATTAAGAGTGTGAATGACCTGGCTGACCGGCTGGCTAAAACCAGAGGCCTGCAGGGAGATTTCATAGAAACAGAATCTCTGCTGGAGGAAATCCAAGTTGCTGCTGTCACCAGGTCACAAACTTGTGTGAATAGTGAACTCTCGTCTGCCCAGTGGAGTAAAGATACCCGGATGCAGATTGGATCACTGCACAGAAAGAGGACCCAAACATTGGCAAATTCAATCAACACATTGAAAACCCTGTGAGTTTTCCTCTAACGGAGTCGGATTATACCGTTAAGGAGGATCTCTGGGTGTTGAACTTTTCCAAAATGTTCTGAATCCAAGGCAGTTTGTTGGTAAGGAAAGCCCTGTCTGGCTGTTACCAGTGCGCGGTACCTACCTCATTCTGAACCCTGATGTTGAGCCACGGCCATGGCGTGCCCACTGCCGGTCCTAGGGGGTTTCACACGACAATAGAAATCTTGCGCAAGGTTACCTACTGCCACACATGGCCAGGACTTCAACACTTACCTAAATGGGTGTCCTGTGTGTGCTCAATTTCAACCCAGTTCACTCACACACGGATGTCCCCTACAAAAAAGGGGAATGACAGTGCCTTGGTCAGATTTGCAAGTCGATTTCATCAGGAAAGTAAGTCGATCCTCCAGAGGAAACAAGTACATGTTGACTGTGACATGCAAAGTGGGTAGATTGTCTTCCAGACCCGAATTGTAAGACAGAGACAGCTGCCGCTCTAATGATCAACCACATCTTCTTTCGTTTTGGCCTCCCGCAAAGGATTGATTTGGATTGAGGAAGTCATTTTACCAGTGAGATGATGGTGAAGATGTGGGAGATTCTAGGGCCTACTGCCTGGCCTAAAGAGGGGGGGGGCGAGAGGGAGAGAGATATAACAAGACAATTGTGAGTATCTTAAAGAAGTTTGTGGCAGACTCTGGACCCAGTTGGGACATCCGATTACCGCTTGTCCTGATGGCTATTCGGTCTACACCATCTTCTGCAAACAAATATGGCTCCATTTGAGCTTATGACTGGACGAAAAATCATGTTACCTCAGCATCTGCTCTATAGAACTCAGGAGCAGACACTGATAAATGTGTCCAACACTCATGAGTACATTGAAAATTTAAGGAAGCACCTCCATCACGCTTTTGCTTGTGCTCAGCGCAATTTAGAAAAGTCGGCTGAAGGAATGAAGACCTGTTATAATCTAAAAACCACCAAAAAAAAGTATGAAGTAGGTGACAGGGTTTACCAGTACAATTTTCAAAGGAGCCGGGCCAACGAGCGGATATTTATTCCGTCTTGGCATGGCGCCTTTGAAATTGTAGATAAAATATCACCTGTTGCCTACAAGATCCGCATTCCAAAGGAGAACAGACAGAAGAAAAATGGGTCCATATCAATCAGTTAAAAAGATGCGACAAGCATTACAACTGATTGAGGAGCCAAATGAAAGTTGAATCAAGGAACCATCTATGGGTTGAACAGAAAGAATAAAAAATCGGATCGAAGCTATGTATATATAGATACAGGGAGTAATTTACTTAGTGATCATTGTAATAAAAAAGAAAATAAATGAATAAGGTTTTGTGAAATGGTGAAAATGTCTTGTGTTATAGTTGTATGCTGTTGTTGTTTTTGTCAATTCTGTGTAAATATTCTGGGGAAATGTGTTGTGTAAAAGGTACTGAACCTTTCTTTTCTTTCTGTTGCTAGCTAATTAATTTCATTCAATTCCAGCCTGATGGCAAGATGGGAGTCCTGGGAGGACCCCGGGGACCACAAGAAGAAGGAAGAAAGAGGGTGCTGTGCTACACCCCCCAACTCAAAGACGGAAGTGAAGGCCAGAGTGCCCACTCCCTAAAAAAAGAAAATTGAGATGGACGGGCTACAACAGAAAGAAAAAAAATACAAAAAAAAGGACTTCAGATGAAACTCAGCCCTGCTCTTCCCCATAAAAGAATCATGGAAGAACCGGGGGTGGGGGCATGCAGGGTTTAATTAAAGGCCCTAAACCGAAAGAACTGAAGGACCCCCTGGAAAAAATAACCCAGCAGCCTTCAAAAACCTGCACACAAAAAATGTTCCTATTAATGTAGACTATGTGGGTGTCTTTCTGCAGTTGAAATCCAGAGAAAACTGAAGACAAAAGTGTAAACCAAGTGCAGATTGGAAAAGAACATCACATTGCTGGCTGAGAGAGAAATGCAGCATTTTCACTGAAACTGCCACCCATCAAAAGATGGTGCACTGTGACAACTCAGACCCACTCTTTAGCATAAGAACTAACAGCAGATAATTAAAAATATATTTTATAAATGACAGAAATAAACCACACTGTGCAGCTATCCTATTTAAAAAAAAATATATGTGTGAAAAGAAAGAAGAAAGCCACTGATGCAAAAGGAAAGTGAATCCTAATCAGTGAAATGCACAGTATTTAAAGAATGAAGGCTGATGTTATGAAATGCAATATGTGAGTTCCTTTCAGCCAAGGACAATCAGTGAGCCTCTGGGCAGAATTCACAAATGGCTTTCCCCACTGCAAGCCTGGCTCTTGCATCCCAAGTATCTACAACCTGCAGCCCACCCACTTCAAACAACAGGATGGCAAATGGCATAGTCAGTGTGTGGCTGGAATGTTGGAGGAGCTGCAATCAAGGGAAGCTGAACTCTGTAGAAAATACAAGAAAATAGGAGGTTTTCAGATCAAAATGGTGGTATACTTCAGATAACTGGACAGGATGCCAGATATTAGCAGGGCCGGCCTCACTCATTATCTGCAGTGGGGGATTTCTGTGTAGTTCTTGCATCCCAAGTATTTACGACCTGCAACCTACCAACTTCAAACAACAAAGAGGCTAATAAAACACAGTCCAGGAAGCTCTGGTCACATGTTGGCAAGGCATGGCAAATGGTGGGAGACAGGAGAGCTCCAATTTGCATACACATGTAGATGTTCTATTAGTTTAAAAGGACTGTTATAACGTATGCATTTTTCTCAGCAACCACAAGTCGTACTGCATTCATTTATGTGTCGTTTTTAAGATAATTTCCAGGCAATGTTGTTGAAATAAGTTCATACACCTGTGACTTAGGGAATTGTAATGGCAAACTAAAATGTGTTCCTGGCTGCTCTGAAAATGTCTTGAATTTAAGAGGTGGCGAATTGCTGGAGGGTAAAATTAGGTATTGGGAGAGTAAATTGCATGTTCATAACTATTATGCTCTTCGTAAAAACAGCAGAAAATTACCACACGCCCGTGCACCATGGTGCCAACCCAGCTGTCGTTTTATTGAATTCCCCATGATTAGCTGAAGTGAAATATATATATATATATATATATATATATATATATATATATATATATATATTATGGCAGTTAATAGTAAATTATGATGTTCTGCCACATGTAAGACACGGCCCAATATTGAAATCTGGATGTGTCATCACCGGTATATAAAGTGGATGCACTATGAGGGGAGGCGGGGAGCTGCTAAAAAATACCAACTGACAGTCACAAGGAAATTGCATCTGTGTGGAGCTGGATATTACTGGGGAGGCCTGAAAGCTGACTGGACCCTATGGTGAAAAGCTGGGGAACATCCTTGAGAGTGGTGTGACCAGACACCCGTCTTGTCCTTGAAGAGGGTCCTGAAATGCAGTTGGCTTTCCTGAACTTTAAAAAGAGGTTTGCAATTTAAGTAGAATTGAGCAATTTGAAACCAAAAGGTGGGGGGAATCAACTTGCCTTATATCCTTTGCCTTTATAGTGGGTGGGAGGGGGTCAAAACTGTCTAGATCCTTAGCCTATTTGACTGAATATAATTAAATTAATTCCCATTGAGCAAAACACTCTGGGGTGATTTTTTGTTAAAATTCAAAATTAACAAAGCTCATTCCCGGTCTATGCTGGAAATGATAGCCTGTAATTTAATTGGATAATCCTATTTGTCCTGTGACTCCGACTTCTTTAAGGAGGAGGAGTGTCCTGGTTCCTATGCAATCTTTCTGTCTAGCTTCCCCAACACAGGCCTTTAAGTGGAGGCGGGTCTGAAATCCAAAATTCCTAAATCATTTCACTTTTTCTGTCCGACTTCCCCAACATAGACCAAAGTAGGAGAGGTGTCTGAAAAACAAACTGCTAAATCACCTTGTGTTTATTTTAAAGGAAATGTGCACAGCACTGCATATGAACATTGATTTTGTTCATTGACCAGTGTTGATTATTCCTTGAAGTGAAATCTGTATAAAGCAAAGTATTGTGATTTGTGTTTTCCAAACCAACTTGTGTGATTTATTTATGTAACAAGAAGTTAAATTGCGTGCCACAAAGAAGATGGTATGTGTAGTTTTAGTGCGATCTCAATTACCTATCAATCAAATAAATATACATATATTTCCTGTGCACTGGCCTGGCTCTTGGCTCATTGGTGGTACAGGAGGAGGGATCCAAATGCATGCAGTGAATCGGAAATAGGGCTGAACAAAGAATTGACATTCAATAGTTTGTTGTGTGACACCTTGATTGGGGAGGGAAGGAACTCCCCATGTTGAGGGTAGCCTCTCAATAAACCGTTACAATGTGTCTAACAGCACTCAGGCTTTTCTGCACATCCCAGATGTTACAGCTGTGTATCCATGCCCATTGGGCTAAAACCTCTGTTGCTCAAGTTAAAGCAGCATGTGTGATGTTATTATTGGGCAGTGAGATCATGTATGCAAAGCGCATTTTGGTCCGAGGGGGGAGTTTGTAAACGGACCAACCAGGTAAGAGATTGATCAGATTCCACCAATGAAATGGAGGTGTCATTGTAGTAAAGTGAACATACTGTAGATAAGGCGATGCACCCCCACCATCATTATAATTCTGGGTAAAAGAATAGCATCAGCTTTCTCCAGCCTCTGAGGTTTCTCGTTGGTACCCAGCACAAATAACTACAAAAATATTGATTCTTTAAAATAAAGACATCAAAATATCCTCTACTATAAATAAGAAAGCTGAAATAAAGAAACAATTTTATTAGTTGATTAAAAAAATCATGAATTAAATTTAAAAAAAGAAAAAACACTCCTGGCAAGGAGCAGTATGGTCTGGAGCAGGTGAGAACAGTAGATGAGTATTTAAAGGTCCTGGGCTATATACGTAATTCACCCTACTAATTTTCAAAAGTATCACTTCCCGGATAGAAATTAGTAATTGCTAAAGAAAAGGTGCTGAGTTAAACTTGGGTGAATATTGTGGATTTTTCCATTAATACAAATGTAATATGAAACAACAAAAAATTACTTTCGAAAGAATGGATATATTTGATAAGAAATCCTTTTTTAGGATGTGCAAGTAAAATAATTACTGTTATTTTGTTATTTTTACAAACTTGAATTTTGAAATGCTTTTGTCTTATTTTATTTGACTTTCTTAGTTTTTCGCTGGGAGGATAGTTCTGGAGCAACATGCTCACCTTGGCAACAAGACGCTTGCCTTAGAAACAAGATGATGCCGTGTAATGTGGGTTTGATCCCCCTTCTGGGGAGGAGTCTGGCATTCAGCTCAATACAGATCACCAATATAGTAATTTGTACAATATACACACACGTTCAGTGTCAAATCAGTTTATTTTACCCTCCACATTTTGACAGCTTCATTTATTTTCTGTATAGGCTATTATTCAGAGGATATTATCTGATTTGAGTTCTAAAGAGGAACCGTTATGTGTTTGTGAATTAATACTGTCTTCATCTTGCTCTTGGGCTCAGAGTCACAGACAGGTGACTTATTGTACCCTCAGAAATGTTGGCTATTCAGAGCAGCTATGGGCGCTAAAAAGATAATACGCAGGGGCTTTAATTCAATTAAACCACCCACTAAATCTGAATGGTTCCAGGAGCTGCTAAGGGTGTCTCTTATAGAAAATATTCTGTGGGGTAGACAAAAGAAATTGAGCTTTGGTCACGTTTTCTTGAAATTGGTATATAATCCTGGATTGGAATTGGTAGTGGTGGTCAGGATTCACTTGGATTTCTTGTGATGCTAATTTCATACTGTTTTACTTGTTTATTGTTCAATTATCTGTTTTATCTTATTGAAAAGTGTGAATGTAAATTTAAAAAATACTGCTTTGATCTGAAAATGATAGTGAGAGTCCTATTTGGATTATGGTGAATGCGCTCTTTCTTGCCAGCTACAAAAATACAAGCAGCAGCTTAATCTTCCCTACCTCATCTTCTATAGGGCGTCATTATAAGTTGGGTGGTGCAGTAAAAATGCTGCGACAATACTGGTATTGCTGCATTACCGCACCGCCCATCTACGGCTTTGGGGGTAAGATGGAGGAAAAGCATCCAACAGGAAGCTGGAGGTAATTCAACCACCTTATCACCGAAATTACTGCCGGCAGTATTACAGATGGCGGTAATACCACCGAAATCCCTCATGGAGTCCTATGGACTCCAATTAACGGGGACTAACACCGCCTATCAATACTTAAAGTAATTTGGCGGTAATACAACCGGACCAAGTGGCATTAACGGTAATACAGTTTGGTGTTATCTCTGCGGATTTACCGCCGAGATACCACCACATTTATGAGGCCCTCTTGCCATTACTTCCCAGTTAGCAAGGAAATAGGAGATTCTGCTTTCTGTGTTTTTACCCTCGGCATAAAAGGGCATAAAATGGCAGTGGGATCCAGTCTGCAGTATTCACCTGGTTTCCTCTCTGTTCCACCAGTGACCATGGCACGAGTTAGGATTCCTGAGGTGCCCCTGGAAGACGAGTTAAACGAGGATGATGACAGCCGGTTCCGAGAATACCGCGGTAATGTTAGATTCACGGCATTTTCATGCTGCCCGGGTTGCTGTGCTTTCATCAGGGCACTGTGCAATCGGGTCAGGAAAAAGCGCAGCCTGCCTTTCCAGCATTCCCCAAAGAAGTGGCTGATATCCAAAAATAAACACACCAAACCTGAGCAGAAGGACAAATGGTAAGGTCCCCTCTAAGTGATGTTTGAGCAAGTTATGCAATGCTGAATAACGTATCTTAATAATATAAAAGTGCAGATGAATGTTTGTCCGATGCCGTCATGCACAGTAGAGGCTGCCCGAATTCACAGAATGCTCCACTGGAGGGAGCTGCTGCCTCAGGAAATACAGTGGTCCAATTTGCATAGTTTGGCCTGTTGTCACCTCTAGAGGGTGCTTTGGCTTAGGATATATAGTGGTCCTACTGTGTCAATGAAAATATGCACTTTGACCCGTGTACACAGACCTGTACACTATTAGACAATATCATAGTAGTTCCTCCCAATAACCTTTATTTTTTTGACAAAATGTATTGGTGATATCTGTATTTCATTCAATGGTATTGGCGCTCATTACCTTTTTGACGGTAATTACCATTACCACCACTTGTAATCATGCAAAATCCGACAAATCACAAGTGGTGGGGTGGCGGAGTTAGCCCCCCATTTTATGACTCTTGGACCGTAGCTGGTATTTCTGCTACAGTAATTCCTCCAAAGAGCAGGATATATTTCCTTCACATCATCGTCAAACACGTAGTATGGTGGGATGGCAAGAGAACAGGTAATTCTGTTAACACCACTTCTTTACTGCACCACCATACTCCCAATCAGCATCATTATCTTAAGGGAAATGCAAAATTTACAGTGTAATGCAACACGGCCAACAGTGACACGTGAAATAATTACCCCATGAACATCCCAATTGCCCGTGGTAGGCAATGTAATCTTAGTTTGTGTATTAAGGTGTTTTATTCCTTTGATCTTAATATAAACAAAACAGCCATATCAGACCATTCTTTTTTTTAAAAGTTTTTATTGATACAACTGATATAAATCAACTTTACAATATATTTTATGAAAGAAAATTATGTAAAACATAAAAGTAAAATTTTACACATGAAATCAATCCATTTAAAATTTGATAATACATTTCAAATAATTTAAGACCAGACATCACAAGCTATCAGGATCAGAAAATACTCACCATAGAAGACAGTGGAAAACATAACACACATAAAGCAATCCATACATTATTAGATATGCAGAGCTATCAATAAATGGAGACCAGATACATTTGTACGTACACTGCAAATTTCACCTGCAGTGGGAGATCATCTCCCAGCAGAAAGTGTAAGCAAGTCTTGCATCCAATCTGCACTCTTTGGCCATAGAGCTTAGCATCTGTTCCCTGCCCATGATCAGGGCCCTATCTAACCATTTCTATGTGGAATATGAGAGGGCGGGGCTCAGGGGGACGCCACCGTAGACACCAGGCAAAGGAGATCCCTGGATCCACACCCAATTAATCTTCTCAATCCTTTGCAAAACTTCCTCCCACAAGGCTGTGATCTTCTCACATGTCAAAAACATGCGTAGGTGTGTGCCTCTTTCTTTCCTACTGAACCAGATGAGATCAAAGGCCTATTTATTTATTTATTTTATTCGTAAAGCGCGTGAACACAAGCCCAGAGGCATAGAGGTGCTGAGACAGAACAAACAACGGATCACAGATAACAAGTCAGGAGCTAAGCAGTAGGGAGATCAGCCTAGTTTGCAAGTTCTCATTCTAACGGGAGTCCAATACAAACTGTCAATGATATGCTGCGGTTTGTCACCAGGATACAAACCTGCTTCCTTCTTATAGGTTTCACACATATTTCCACCCGGTGATGGCAAGTTGTAGGGAGCTTCAGTATTGTGTTCCACTTGGCCTTACTTCTAGGCAAATGTTCCTCTTTCTGGCATAGACCAATAAGCTTGTACATTACTGATTCAGACAGCTGGTAAGAGAGGGTGTCGCGGGAGTGCGTAAGAGGTTCTTACTTCTTGTATCAGAATGGAGGGAAAAGTAGTAAACCAAATCTAAGGTGGGTGAGCCGCACTCCTCATTTACCAAATATTACTAAGTGTATACATAATGTGCAGTGGTGCTACTATCAGATAGAGCGAATATCGCATATGATCAATTTATCTGTCAAGAAAAGTCTCAGGATGCTGCACGCTTCATGTGTCACAAAACCACAATCAATGCCGTAAATATTTATCTCTCAAGCAAGAAAAGTAAGAGACTGATATATCGAAAATTCAATACAATACAAACCAAAAAGATGAGAATGTATTTTTATATCTTTCAAAGTATGAAATATTTAAGAATTCAATTTGGACTAAAATGTCTCACAGAAAAAATCTCAGAAATGTATATGTTACATTTGAATTCGGAATAGAATGTCAATACAACGTTCATAAGAAGCAGATTCCAAAAATAAATATCATCATGAAAATGAACAATGTATCGATGTCAAACAATTAAAGCAATTATTTGTATAGCAGTAGTTCGAACCCTCTACTTATTTCTTTCTCTACGTGCTTCGGGTCTACAGTTTTCTTCAGGAGATATGAAGCTTCCCCACTTCCTACAATAAGTAGAAAAGGAAACGGCATCAATAATCAATAACATGTCTGTGTCACAGATGGCACAGAAAACCAATCTAATTCTTTGCGATAATTTAATGGGTTTTATTTTGTAATTGTGTAGGCCCTAAGGCCGTCTCTCTCTCTTTTTCTCTTGCTCATCTCCTGTGGGAGTTCCTCCCTCACCCAGGCGTCTGTAACTCCAGTTAGTGCTACCAAATCGTAACCCCTACTGTGGAATGGCTGACTGTGACTACTGATGGCTCCCTAGGTGCAGTCTATCTAAACTCCTTCAGGGACTTCCTAGCTTCCCTTATTTATTTATTCACATTTGTTGAACGTGCAACAGCCCAGAGGTATCATGGCGCTTGTTACAGACAATTTTTCTTAGTTACAGGTAAATTGACAATTGCATTTTTCAGTACCGGCAAGAAAGTGGGCAATGCATGCAGTGGGTTGGGTGAAGAGGGAGATTTTGAGTTTTTTTCAGAAGGCACGGAGAGAGTTTTCAGCTCTGATGTCCACGGGTAGAGAGTTCCATAACTTGGCGGTTATGTAGGGGAAGCCTAGCCCTCCTGCTTTAGCCTTGTTGATGTGTGGGGTGTGTAGTTGGTTGGCGTACTCGAACAAGAGGTTAGTGTTCTAATCGGAAGTTGCCCTGTGGTATTCAGACTACTTCAGTCACAGCCATTCACCCCTTCTCCGCTACACTCACTACCACTCCCTCCGTGTTACTCCTACCACAGTCCTCCATCTCTCAGATGTTTCATTCCTCCTCTGCTCGCCTCCACCCTCTGATGTTCCCACTCCTCCCACTTCACTCACTACTCGCCCTCTCTGCTACTGTTCCTACTTCCACTAATACACTCTTCCTCTCCCTACCAATCTCCTCCTCCCACAACTACAGCCCTCCTCCCACTACTACTATCCCCTTCACAATAACACTCTCCTCCTAACCCTACTACTGAAACACCCACCTTTCACTTAGTACCATTTATTTCACATCCACCCCTTACACTAACTTCCTGTGCTCACTCGCTGCACAGCCATGCACACTCACTGCAGAAGCACTTTCACTCCTAATTCAATATCTCACCTGCCCCAATGATCTCCTCTACAAGCTGCCGCTCCTTCCTTCCTGTCGCTGGTCTCTTAGTTCTGCTCCACCTCTTAACCTGACCACACCCGAATAACCCACACTTCCTGTGTCCTGTACCCTGATTAAATTGCCCTGCCTCTGTACCGGTTGGACAGCTTTACCTGGCCAATCCGTACCTGTCTTCCCATCCCGGGATGTGGATGTGCACGGGGGAGTCTTCAAAATGGGGCTAATCCCTGCCCACTTCCAGCTCATGCGCTCGCCGTGTAATGGCCATTGTGTGATAGGAAATTCAATGTCCAAGTTCGTGTTTCGGTAAGTTTGGGGAAACAGTCATTGGTGGTCTAGGGGATTGCTGCTTTTGGATACAGACTGGCCGGAAGACTCTGCCGGTTCCACGTGGTGGGTTTCTGCATTGTCGCGGTGCACAGCTGTGGCCTGTCTCCCTTCTTGGTCGCTCTCTCGCCAGGCTGTTGCAGCTGGTCTCCGCAGCACTGTGGTGTCTTTGCCGTTGTGTTCTGTGGGTACGTCAGGCAACCTGGTGTTCTGATTTTCTCTTCCATGCCCTCATCGTGTGGCTTGGCTGTATCTGCAAGCAACAGAATACCCTGGTGAGCATTTGTACTTAGAGGAAAGACTGGAGACAAAGGTCTACATACCAGCATGGTGGCACTAGTGGGGGGGACAGGAATTGGGTCCCTCTCTGATGTCTCTGTCGTCCTCAGGGGTAGGGCTGGATGTGCATGGCTTTCTGCAAGGCCTCCCACCGCTGACTGAGGGTGGTAAGCTGACTGTGCCTCATTTGGCAATCTTATATAAATAATTCACAATAACTAGCTGCTAACTTGTCGTTTTGTATGGTAGTTCATACTCGAGCAGAATCATGTGTGTGGTGATAACACATTGGTTGTTAATGTTCAACTCCTGCTATCCAAACATGTCCTTCCAGATCAATCATATATAGATATCTTGTTATTTCCACTTCTTCATGAGAAGTTTGGATCTTGATAAAATGTTCCTCTGTTTGATATATGTATTTTTTCAAGTCACAATTGGGACATTACTTAGGAAAATTACTATCGTAAAAATATCCACCAGCAATGGTGAAAGAGAGCACACCTTCAAGTTGATTATTACCGCTATTGGATTTGTCCTCAAATGGCCTAAAATGAAAAAGTAATCCCTGCCATTAGACTTGGTACTACTTATGTTAAGAACATATTGTAATCGATCGTGCAGTAAAAATACCTCTAATATGTTGTCTCTCTGCCTGCAGCAACCCCGGTAAATGATGTCATGAAATCTTACCTCTCGTTCGCGTCTTCCTTATACGAGAGCACAACCTTTGGGTCTGCAGATGTTTTGGACTACAAATCCCATCAGCCCTAGCCAACATAGACAATGGTGAGGGTTCATGGATATTGTAGCCCAAAACATCTGGAGAACCAAAGGTTGCAGAATCGGTATGCAGTGAATTTATCGAATAAAGAATAACAATTACAGAGAAGCAATTTGGTTGAAAGAAATACCGAAAATTACTTAAATATATATATGGGGTGGGTTAACGAGTAAAAACAGGTGGGTAGGAGATTGTAGAGGGGTTATCAATATATGGAAACAGGCCCCTCCCCCCATACAAATCCCTATTCTTTCGACCTAATTGTTTCACTGTAAAAGTTTTAGTTATTTTCATTAAAATCTGGTAGACCCCACAGACAGACTCCAGTACTAGAGTGATCCTGAGCATCATATTTTATTGGTACTGTATGTTAGTTAAAATCGTCTAAACAAAACAACGAAAATCAAAGTTCGCACTCATCCCTTTCGGGCTCAAGGAGGAATTTGTTGATCCAAGATATTTCTTGTTGTTCCAAACATTTTATAATCTTGCCCCTCCTGTCCCGTGGGATTTTAACCATTTCCAATACTAAACCTCATTACTGTGCAATTGAGCGTTGTTGTTGTGCAAAATGGAATGCTACTGGTGACTTGGGATTTTGAGTCCTAATATTTGACATGTGCTCCATCCATGTCAATTCTACGGATGTATACGATTTGTTCGTATCAATTTGCCCGTGGCCGATTTAGGCGTCTTTTTTTTTTTTTACTGTTTTGAATGCAAATATATGCAGGGAGAGGAAACCCCCTGCAGCCCCCTGCCCAAATCCCCCTATATTATTTATTACCCCAAAACCATCCCCTTACATATATTTGCGTTCAAAATAGCGCCAGAAAATGTGGCCAAATCGGTCGTGGTCAAATCGGCCCCGGCCAAGTTGGGTAATACCAATTTCACACATCATTTTGTAAGTCCAACATTGAAAACACAACAAGGGCTCCTTAAACAGTAAATCAGACTTAGATGAAGCAAAATGTAGCTTCACCCTTAAGTGAACTCACAGCTGCCACGCGCTCAGGATGGTCTTTTCTAAATGCAGTGGCGTCGCCAGGAATAAAATTTAGGGGGGGCACAGAGGGGGCCAAAGACAAAAGTAGGGGGGCCACAGACAAAAGTGGGGGGGCGCCTATGAAAGGTAATGTGAGACGTCACCAGCACTCCTGCAGAAAGTCTTCAGTGCACACCAACTACCCACACCCCACTGCACCTCCCCTCCAATCAGAATGCAGGCACAAACCGTTCAGTGAATAATGGTCCATCATAGCAGTTTCGTGCCTACATTCTGATGGGAGGGGCTGCAAACTGCTCTGCACACTATGGAAGTCGCTGTGCAGAAGCCGGGCAGGAACACCTGAGAAGTGGCTTGTTGTACGTGATTGGGAAAGGGACACAGCCCCTTTAAGAACGGACACACACTGGGAGGTGGGAGGAGGGCGGAAGGGGAGGGGGCAAGGGAGAAACGGGCAGTTATGTTGTAAGGGAAATAAAGAGCAGTCAACCCTGATGATGGCTCTGTGTCTCCGTGGTATGCATGGGTGCTGATGGCTGCTGACAAGGCCGACACGAACCTCTGTGTGACGGCAGCAGTTTGGAAGGGCCCGTGTGCCCTGCAGGTTAGGTGGGCCCGTGCGCCTGGCAGGTCGAGTGGGCCGAGTGCCCCGCGAGGGAGCAGAGGCCTGTGTGCCCTGCGGCAGTGTGGAGGCCTGTGTGCCCCACGAGTGAGCAGAGGCCCGTGTGCCCTGAGGCAGTGTGGAGGTCCGAACGCCCCACGAGTGAGCAGAGGCCCGTGTGCCCTGTGGCAGTGTGGAGGTCCGAACGCCCCACGTGAGTGCAGAGAAGAAGGAGCAGTGGCCCGTATGCCCTGCGGCAGTGTGGAGGTCCGTGTGCCCCACGTGAAAGCAGAGGCCTGCGTGCCCTGCAGCAGCGCAGCGGCCCGTGTGCCCTGCAGGTGGACAGGGGCCGATGCGCCCGTTACATCGAGAGGGCCCGTGTGCCCAGCAGCCTGGAAGGGCCATGTGCCCGACTACCTGGAGAAGGTCCGTGCGCCCACAGCCGGAGAAGGGCTAGATAACGGAGCGGACCTGTGCGCCCGACCTACTGGCCCGTTTCACTGTGCGAGAAGGCAGTGCACCCGACTTCCCCGAGAATAGACATCCGGCGCCGAAGGAGTAACCTGCACCATACAGCCGCCTGACGAGAGAGCGGGAGACAGCCGTCCCTGCACCCTGACGCCGCCCACCAGACCCGGCCACTGTATCTTGACTGCCCGGAAGCAAGGATGAGAGCGGATCGAGGGAGCAGCATCCGCCGCTGAACAAGGTATGCCGGCGGGTAGAAAATAAAGACATGGGGAGAAAGTGCATCCCGCGTCTCCCATTTGTGACACTTGTGAAAGGATAAAGACCCGTGGGGAAAGCGCATCCCGCGTCTCCCATTCATGACAACAGTGTATGCACATAAAAACGTGTGGGAAACGTGTATCCTGCGTCTCCCACTTGTGACACTAGTGAAAGTAAATAAAGACACGTGCAGAAAGTGCAGCTACGTGACAACTCCTCAGAAACAAATAAAAGGAGGACGATAAGGCGGGCCCACTCACGACCCACGAGCGCCCCTACAAAGCCCAAACAACAGCAAGGACACACGCACCAAAGGTGCACCCCGCTGCCCGGAACTTTACCACCTGAAGCCAGCCGCACCAACGCCACCACCACTCCCCAGAAAATAAGAGGCCCACCCCTACACCACCAACGGAAAGGACAACAACCAAAAAAAAAAAAAAGAAAACGGTACAGTGACAGAGAGCGCACATGCCACCAGAGCGCCACCATGACTGACCAGGCACAGGCAGCCGCAGCCGCCGGGACACCACCAGTCACCAACGCCAACCTCACCTCACATGCCAGCCTCATGAGAAGACCGAGCCCTTTCGCATTAAATCCTCACCACGACCAGGGCCAGCGATGGGAAGAGTGGGTAGAAGAATTTGAGGACTTCGTAGGTGCCATCGGCACACAAGAACCCCCCAACATACTCAGTATCTTCGCCAATGTCGCAGGGAGAGAAATCAAAAATATCATACGCACCATTCCCCTACAGGACCGCACCACATATGCGAAACTCCTGCAAGCCATTAATGAGAAAATTGTCATTTCACCCAATAGGGACTATGAACGGTACACTTTTAACCAATGTGGTCAACTCCCTCACGAATCAATAGGTGAATTTGTCATCTGCCTTCATAGAAAGATAACGAAGTGTGACTTTGCCAAATTTAACGATGACGAGGCCATCCGACTCCGAATAATTGAAGGGTGCATATCCTCCATGTTCAGGAAACATCTCTTAAAAAAGCCCCTCTCCCTAAAAGAGGTACTGGACCTAGCCAGAGTGTATGAAAGAGTGGATGTCCAGGCCGCAGCGATCGAGAATCCGAAAAAGGGCGACATCATTGCCGCTGTCAGCCCCTACACCCGATACCCACCCACGCAAAACAGGGCCACTCCTAGATACCCCACTCAACGGACCCACAGTGACCGCCAATGCTACCGCTGTGGATTCGAATACCCACACAGAGGACCATGCCCTGCCATCGGCCAGCGCTGCTTAAGATGCAGAATGGAAAACCGCTTCCAAGTGATGTGCAAGGAACAGCTTCCTGAAGGAAACTCAACTCGCCAACGAGCTGCTAGCCGCACAGCAGACACACATATCGAACAACAACGCCCTGTCGAAAAGACTCTGACATACACCGCAAACTCCTATCAACGCCCGAACACCGTCAGAGCACTGGAAGGGCTCCAGATTGAGCCAGACAGGAGAGATCACGAACTATACGACATGCACCAGAGAGAACCAATGCTACCACTGGAACACGGAACGATGTACATGAAGGACCCCCTGCCACCTCGTACACAAGACACAGACCTATACACCAACTCCCCACCGAGACACCAGCTAAGGGAAGACGAACAAACCTACTACTTCCAAGATGGCTACGACAGGGAGTATGTCCGACTCCTCAGCGTCAACGTCGAAGATGCCTCAGCTCCCAAAGTGACAGTCCAAATGGGGAACACCATGAACAAGTTTGTGGTCGACACAGGGGCGACAGTAAACGTCATGAATGAGGACTTGTACCATGACATCGCCTCTCTGTACCCCCTTCGAGAATCCAAAACACACATTTTCCAATGGGGAGCAGCCCTACCCATGACATCAAGGGGACAATTTCAATGCAACCTCACACACCGAAATCTTACGTTAACATCCACGATCCACATCATCAAAAGCCCAGCTGTAGGGCGCTGCCTTCTCAGCTACTGGACCGCCAGCGCTCTGGCACTGATTGACCTACACTACGATCGGTCAGAAATAATAAAGGGATACCCCTCAACGCGTGACAATATCATGGCAATTTCAGGCCGACCCCTCATGAAAGAAGACCTCAAACATCAGTTCCCCAAACTATTTGAGGGAGTGGGGATGCTCAAGGACTCACCCATCAAACTACACATTAACAATAACATCACGTCGGTGCCACAACACCCCCGCAAAGTGGGTTTTCACCTCCAGGAACAAGTATCCAAGGAAATCCAGCTCCTCCTCCTCAATGATATCATTGAGAAGGCAGAAGGACCAACACCATGGGTGTCCCCAATAGTCATAGTGCCAAAAGAGAACGGACGCTTACGCATATGTGTCGATATGCGCATCCCAAATACAGCCATCCAGAGGGAGAGGCACCCAGGCCCAAGCCTGGAGGACATGCTGATCAGATTAAATCAAGCGAGACACTTCTTAAAGCTGGATCTCAATCAGGGCTATCACCAGCTCGTCCTGGATCCAGACTCAAGACCCATCACCATGTTCGCAACCCATGACGGACACAAGAGATAAAATTTTGGTATCTCATCCGCTGCGGAGATTTTTCAAGAGACGATCAGACGCCTGATAGCATCTGAGATGAACGCCCCTAAATTACAGTGACGATATTCTAATTTTTGGGAAGGACCAAGAGCAACATGACAGTGCCCTAATGCCCACCTGCAAGAACCTCCAAGAAGCAGGATGGACACTAACTGAACCCAAGTGCGATGTCAACAAGACCAGCCTCAAATTCTTCAGGCACATATTTTCTGACAAAGGAATTACAGCCGACCGGGATAAGATCAAGGCCATCATCGACCTCCAAGCCCCCACGACGACGGCAGAACTGCGCTCCTTCTTAGGGATGGCAGGATATTGTGCACGCTACCTCCCAAACTATGCCACAATCACCGACCCACTCCGCACCCTCCTGAAGAAAGACCAACTCTTCGTCTGGGACGCACCCTGCCAAGCGGCGATCATGACCACAAAGGAAAGCCTCACCAACAACTGCCAGCTAGCATACTTTCACCCAGAGTGGCACACCATCATTACGGTGGATGCCAGTCCAGTGGGACTCGGGGCCATCCTTGCCCAGACCGACGCCGAAGACAACACCCGGCATGCAGTGGTGGCATACGCCAGTCGTGCTCTATCACACACAGAAAGAGCCTACTCACAAGCGGAGAGAGAAAGCTTAGCCGCGGTATAGGCTTGCGAGAAGTATCACAACTTCATCATCGGCCGGAGATTCACCCTGGTAACGGACCATCAGGCACTCCTCTCGATATTTGGCAACCCCAAAACCAAAATGCCACTTCGAATAGAACGCTGCGGAATAAGACTACAGGAATACGACTACGTCATAATCCACAAACCTGGGGGAGAAGCCAACCCAGCGGACTACCTGTCCAGGCACCCCACGATGAACAAAGACGACACCCTAGCCTGTGAGGCCGCGGACTACATCTCCTACATGTCCTCAAATGCCATGCCACCGACGATCTCAATTGCAATGTTTGAGGAAAGAAGCCAAGCCGACCCCACGATCAAAACTGCTGTCACACTCACTCGCTCCAACAAATGGAGAGAGCGCCAAAACACAGGAAACAGAGGGGAGGGAGCAGACAAGAAGGAGCTCGAGCGAATAGCCAAAGTGCATGAAGAACTAACGGCCACAGACCAAGGCATATTGCTTCGCAAAGACAGATTAGTAGCCCCGAAACACCTAAGGAAGACCCTGGTAACACTAGCCCATGAGGGTCACAGGGGTATTGACAACACAAAACGAATCCTTAGAAAGTACGTCTGGTTTCCGTACATGGACGTGATAGTTGAGGACATGCTGATGCACTGTAGACCCTGCCAACTGGCCGCAAAGGGGCCAACCCTAAACCCCCTCCAACTAACCACACTTCCAACAAGGCCCTGGCAAAGAGTTGCAATGGACTTTTACGGACCCCTGGAAGAAGAGTACTCCAGGTTCCCATTCATCAAGCAAACACTGTCGACGTCATTCACGGAAACATCACCCATCATAGATGAACTATTCAGTGAGTGGGGCATCCCAAACGCTGTTAAGACAGATAATGGATCCCCGTTCCAGGGACGAGAGTTTGCGAGGTTCGCTGATCACCTAGGGTTCCATTACCAGAAGGTTACACCCCTCTGGCCCCAAGCCAACTGGATGGTGGAACGATTCATGGCCACCATCAAGCTGACCAGACAGAAGGCTGCAGCAGAGAAAACACCCCATACACAGGCCATCTGTAGCATGCTCAGAAGCTACTGAAACACTCAACATAATGCGACGGGAAAGCCGCCCGCCGAACTCATGGTAAGATATCAACCCCGAACACGCATTCCCCCGGTGGGAAGATTATACACCAGAGGAAGATGCAACCATCAGATAACGGGATGCCGAAAAGAAGAGGAAAGCCAAGCAATGGGCCGACAAAAAAAGGAGAGCGAAATAACATCAACTAGAAGTAGGACAAACCGTCCTAGTGCGGCAAACTCAACGGAAGAAGACAGACATGCGCTACAGCCCAGAGCCCCGGGTCATCGCGGCCATCAAGGGACCCATGATCACAGCGACTGGGGAAGCAGGGGGCATCACCCGGAATTCCCCATTCTTTAAGAGACTATATCTCGAAGAACCAGAGGCAACAGAGACAGCAGCAGAAGATTCAAGTGGAGAAGACGAAATAGAACCCCTGTTAGAGACGACTGGTGAAAGCAGAACAATAAAGAAGCCAGTGAGACTCATCGAACAGATGTAACTGGACTTTCATGTTAAGCACGGTGGAGGTGTTGTACGTGATTGGGAAAGGGACACAGCCCCTTTAAGAATGGACACACACTGGGAGGCGGGAGGTGGGCGGAAGGGGAGGGGGCAAGGGAGAAACGGGCAGTTATGTTGTAAGGGAAATAAAGAGCAGTCAACCCTGACGATGGCTCCGTGTCTCTGTGGTATGCATGGGTGCTGATGGCTGCTGAGCCCCCCCACAACAGCTCATGTTCATACCAAGATCACTGCTAGCTTTGAGACAAAAGGAGAGTATTAGTCGTGTGATATGCAGACATTTGCCTTAATGAGTGTCACAAATAACACCACGAACATGTGAACAGTGAACATGGTCACTGCTTGCCTTAGGTAGGGTGGGCACAGGATTTCAGAGGGGGCGGGGGGCACTGGCACCCAGCTCCCTCCCTAGCGACGCCACTGTCTAAATGGATCACATTTCATAGCACATTTCATAGCCCCCACATATAGAAAAACTGCTCCTCCCAGAAATGAATTCCACGTGCTTCTTGTGAATGAATCCCGGTGCCGCCCAACTTAAGCACATGCACATGTTTGCACATGCACATGTTTCAGCTACGGTTGTTACATCCACATTCAGAAGGGGCAACGGGTAAACACTTTCACATCTGGTATGGTCTCACACGGGTTTTGGGGGTTTAAGTTATTAAGATAACGGGATATAGCCTCCCAGTGACACACTCCTTAAATAACCTTGGTAAAATACGGGACTGTATGTTGCCAACGTACGTACCAGGGCTCGATTCTGTACTCTGTGGGGCAGGTCTAATCAGAGCCACCCCCAGCACTCACCTCCCCCTCCACCCTCCCCCTTAAGGTTACACATCACTAAACATACTTGAAGGGCAGGAAAGGGGCATTTAAACCACCTAAACATCCCCTGCAAGGGACCTACTGAAACAGTAGAACGGGCAATATAAAAAGACGGAAGTGCAATGTAACATAATGTGAAGTACCCACTTCCCGCATAGCCGTCACACCCCACACTGGGCCATCCCAGGTCCTGTATTGTGGTACCTGTGACTGAAGTGACCTTGCTGCTTCGGCGGCCCCCCAATCCATACCCTCTCGTCTGCCCTCCACCAACCCCCCCACCTGAAATAACAAACTGACACGTTTGTGGATGTATGGGCCGCAGTTTCTTTATTAAGCAGGAGGTAGCTTACAGGTGCTCCGGTACTCGAATTCGGTAGTACTGCTTCAGGATTTTCTACTCTGAGCAGCACACTTTTACATTCCCCACTTGTTGGCGAGCAGCATCCGTAGAGCGGAACTGACGCCGTCACTTTTCACTTTACTTTACTTCACTTTACTTTACTTTCCCACTTTTCTTCTTGTGAGCCAACTTGCTGGCGAGCAGCATCCGTTAAGCGGAACTGACGTCGTTACTTTACTCCACATTTTTCGATGGCTTTACTTTGCCGGTGCCCCTTTTACCACTTTCCCAGGTGCAGGATCGTTAAGTTTCTTCTCACCCCTGTTGTCAGCCCCCCCTTTTCTCCCTGTGGGCCAGGTGTAAGTGTTCTAAACTTTCTCTTTACCCACCCCTTCGTACCCCGACCCCCAGCTTTTTCCAGGTCCCTATGTTATTCCTCTCCCCCCTCTCCCATCCCCCGGTACCTACCTCTGCCTTTTCCACCCGGTCTCCATGGCCACTCCTCGCTCCCCGTTAATTTTGTGACTTACCATCTTGCATGCCCCCCTTAGATTTCTTGTTCTCCCTCGTTCCACCTTCTCTTACCGCCATTGTCTGCCCCTCGCTCCCCTGGGGTTTCCCCCCCAACCCAGACTCCCCCCCGTTAGCTCCCCCCGGCCCCCGACCACTAGTCCTCTGCCAACTGAAGTGGCTGCGCCTGTTTTTGCATACATGTCCCCTTCCCCCCTTTTGACTACTTGGATTCCCTTGCACCCTGTTTCCTTGTGCCTACGAGGCCCTACCTTCAGTTGCATAGCCCTCCGCCACCAACCTGTATCCTTGCACCTGTCCGCCTCCCACTCCTCCCCACCACCCCACATCTCCTCCTCCTTCCCCGTGGCTTGCTGAATTAAGCACTCCGCTGCCATCAAACTCGGCTACTGCCTGTCCCTTGTGGATTCCAGCAGGCCTACCAGCCTGGAGCACCATGTACCTCCACTGCAACAATCCTGCAGAAAATTCAAACACATATTAATACATTTCATCAATTAACATTTCCTGTGCCTATCTGTCGGGTGGGTGGGTGGATCCTTTCTTGCTCCGTGGTGTTGGGGATTGAGGCTGCAAAGGGGATGTCCTGGCTCAAACCACCCCTTACCCACCTCTTCCTCACACCTTGTCTCCCCCCACCCGCTAACTGAAGCTTGGCGCCCTCAGGTCGGGGAGGGGGCCCCTCCCCACCCTCGCTGCATGACCTGTAGCTGTAGGGGGGATGGGATCCCCTTGTACTCCCCGGAATGGTTGGTGGGGGGTGTCGGCTATGGCGGGGTCTGGCTTTAGCCCTCACTTTGTTCGGCGCATCCCCGGGCTGTGTCCTCACAAGGCTGGCATGAGATACATTGTGTGTACAGCGTCCCCAATGTTATAAGAGCCCCTGGCTCCATGCATGAGTAGTTCAGAGGGTACGCCTGCTTCTCTCCCCAGCGGGGCACAGGCCTGAGGCCCCCTTACCCTATGCCCACTTCAGTGTTAATGCTGGAGTCGCCAGGAGAGAGTCCAAGCTGGAGAGCGCCTCGACCCAGCTAAGACTGCATCGGAGCAGGGAGGTTCAGTCATTCAGCAGAGAGTCCGAGGCCGTGCTGTACCAGCGTGACAGTGCTGCAGATCCCAGAATGATGATCACGCTCACCTTGCGTCTTCATCCCCAGGAATTCGCCCACGCTTTAAGGTACAATGTGTCCTGGTGGTTAAAGGAATCTTTCTTTTTAAATAATAGCCTTCGTGGTTACCTGCCATCGTGGGCCCTGTCAAGTGCTGCAGGCCACATTATATGCATTACAATATAACACCAAAACAGCAACACTACTAGAAGACACTCAAGATCCTGAGTCCTAGATATGTCTTCTTTTCAATTGCTATTTATTATTATTTATGGAGTCACACATGGCTTAAAAGTGGCAAAGATCAAGTGTTCAATGGTGTTCATTAGCAAAGTTCCAAACTCTGCTTTTCTGAGGTTTTGAGACTGCAGATGGATCCGATTACTAGACTACCTCTACGCCCCATGAGCACCCTCCACGCTCGCCCCGGCTTCCCTATTTCCCAGGGGAACGCTGCTCTCTAAGCCATGCAATCTTAAGGGGAGGACCTGAAGTCTTATCTACCTGACACCCTTCTCCCTCATCCACCAACTACTCCCCCTGCCTACAACCTTCACTACCTCTTCTTTTATTTTTTTATTTTTTTTATTTTATTGGTTTGTCAACCTTTTAAAAAAGAAGAAAACAAATGACACATCAGCATCTTCCCTCCCTCCGTCCCTCCTGTTTTCGGTAGCAAGTCCAATTTGTCACATGGGACTCCGTTGGCCACAGCCTCAGTCAACAAGTCTTTCTGCTTGTGTTTGAACACTCAGTTTACTTTCAAATCGTCCAACCGAGTTTTTAGCACTTGGAGAATGTTTAACAGGGCAAACAATACTGCTCTATTAGATCCTTCAAAAAGAACTTTCCACCACTCCTCAATGCTCCTTGTTCGATGAACGTTGATCACTGGACCAAAAATAAGACCTCTTTGGTGCTGAAGTTCCAGACATAACATGATCAGATGTTTTAGGGTCTCTTTAGCATTGTTAGAAAAACGGAACTTGAGGTTGATTTCGACATACTTAGTCCAAGTGCCCAGGCGTTCTTTTGTTGGCAATGTGTTTAGTCTAAAGCGCATGTATAGCGCTCTAGCATGCTGGTTTGGCAAGCGAGTTAAGTAGGTGTGGCATCGGCCATACGCTTTTGCTTCTCCTGGTACCTCGTGCATCAGTTTCGATTTGAGTCTTAAATTGCAGGTGTTAATCCGGTCTAATCTCCAGATCTTCCTCTTTGCCATATCTGGATGTTCTATTAGCATCAATAGAGTGATGCCATACTCGTTTAGCAGGTCTTGACAAAGGCGATTCCATTTGGAGAGGATGGTGTATTCTTTGTCTGTATCAGGTTTGTGCAAGATACGAATTTGGGCCGCCAGAGCCTTCAGCATGGTTTTTCGAAACAAGCTCAGTAAATTCCATGATACTCGTGCGTGAATTGAAGTGAGGCCCAGTTCGTACCGTATACAGATAGTTGAGTTACCTTTCGGAAGATGTAACACTCGGGTCCAGAAAATGTTTTCGAGTGAACTCCACAGGTCACTTGTACACCCAAAGGCATTTACCCCTCCATAGATTAGAGCAGGGACGACTTTTTTGCTGAAAAAACATGATGATTGGTGTTAACGAGAACTTTCCGAATGTTTTGTTGATCAGCAAGGCTTGACACGCCAATTGCCGACACTTACTTTTGGCCACTTCAGCCCACGGAGCATGGTTCCTGCTTGCACTGATCCTCATGCCTAGGTATGTGGTGTTTTTTTACGACCTGGATTCGTTCCTTAGCGAGGTACCAGTTCATCTTCTTTCTTTTCCCGCTTGGACCAGATAATCTCTCCAGGATTAGGATTTCACATTTTTGTTTGTTAATGTGAAGCCCTTTGGATGTTATGTAGGTGTTCAAAAGATTCAGTTTGCGCTGAAGACCTATTGGGGTCAGATCTACCAGAATAAGGTTGTCAGCGTAGACTAAGTAGTCAATGGGAGTGCCGTGAATTTTTGGAGGAAACATTGTTGCACCGTGAAATGCCTCCTTTACATCAGCAATGAACAAGTTGAAGATAATTGCTGCCAAGGTGCAGCCTTGTTTCACACCCTTATATGAGTTGATTGGGGTGGACAACGTGCCCTTCATGTCTAGTCGGATCTTGATGGAGGTATCCGTGTGTAATTCACGAATTGCTTCCACTAAACTAGGAGGACAATTCCACTTGGTCAGTTTTTGCCACAGCATCTCCCTATTGATACTATCAAAAGCGTGGGAGAGGTCTATCAGTGCCAGGTAGGTCTTTGAGTTCGATCTAATTGCTTTCATCTTGAGTAGATTCAGTAGGAGCAAGTTTAGACCGCAACCAACCCCTCTTACAAACCCTGCTTGTCTTGGGTCTATATGGTTGGAAACTTCGGCCCATTTTAGGAGTTTTTCTTGGAGGAGGGTGGCATAGATCTTCCCCAAGACATCGAGGAGCGCTATAGGTCTATAGTTTTTTGGGTTGGTTCGGTCCCCCTTTTTAAATATTGGGACCACCACAGTGCTCTTCTATGACTTAGGGGTGGAGCGACTCTTGACAATTCTTCTGAATAAGGTGACACAGAAGTCTGCCCATTGGTCCGGATTACGCTTGATCGTATTGTTCGTTAAACCGTCGGGCCCTGGAGCTCTGGATTCACGCACGTTTTTAATTGCAAGTAAAATGTCCTCTCTCTCAAACACGAGATCCCATTGTTTTACGGCTGTCGATTCGCAGTCTACAGTTACTGCGCCTTGCAAAATAGGGCTGTGTAAAACTCTGCCCATTCTTTTTCTGTGACTGCGTTGGCCTGTAATGCGTGTTGAGGTGCCAGGGTGTTGTTTATCAGCTTCCAGTACTCAGCTGAGTTTTTTCCTTCCATTTTTGTCAACATGTCCTCTGAATCATTTTGAAACATGGTGGCCGCATGTGTTTTGAGCCAGTTTTTATATTTTTGCTTGATCGCCCTTTTGCTCTCTCTCATAGTTTCGATGTTTAATCCTTTTAGTTTCCTTAGGTCTTGTCTCATAGATCTTTTCCATTGCAGAACGATCTCGTCGAATTTATGTTTTGGTCGTAACTTGACGTGCTTCAAAGTGTGCTTGCGTTCTTCAAATTGGGACAAGAGATGTTGGTATTACAGGCCCACTGTGTTCTTCTCGAAGTTAGATGAGATAACTGATACTTCAGTGTCAAGAAGGTTTAGGCGAATCCTGCTAGAGCCTGTACTCCCTGCATGCAGCCAGCTCTCTTGGACGCAGGATTATAGTTGTTAATTGTGAGTTGTACCATGTCATGGTCACTATGGTTCGTTTTGAGGACTTCTAGATGCAGAGCTTTCTTATGGATATTTTCGGAGACAAATATATAATCGAGGACCGAGTTTTGATCAAGCCGTCTCCACGTTGGCTGGGCCGGGATGTCGCCCGAGGTGTTGCCATTTAACATCGACAGCCCGCGAAGATCCATTTCCAGGCACCATTGGAACGCTATTTGTTCCAAGTGACTTTTCTTTCTGCCGCAAGGTTCTGTACTTGGAGTACATATGATGTTTAAGTCGCAGCATATAATCCGGTCTAGCGGGTGTTCCTTTTTGAGTAAGTTGTCAATCACCGCTGTCACTTGATCAATAGATGACATTGGCCCTCATTACAACCCCGGCGCTAAACCATGGCGCTATTAGCACCATGGTTGGTGCCGGTGTTGTAACGAGTCCGCCATGGTGGAAAGGGGAAATACCGCCCCATTCCAAGGTTGGCGGGGCGGTAATTCCCCATGGCGCCATGGCCCTTCCCCATTCCCATTTTTGCCTCATAGGGCTCAATGGGACTGGGGAAGGCGCTAATTACGGCACCGTAAATTACGGTGCTGTAATTAGCTCCTAGGTCCCTTTGCGGGTTGGTTTTTTAACGCCTGCTAAAAGCAGGCGTTAAAGTGCAACCCGCAAAGGGACCTCGTAATCAGGCGTTAAGGGTTTAACGGCGCCGACACCTTTTACGGCGCCGTTAACCCCTTAACTCCTGGGTTGTAATGAGGCCCATTGCATCTTTCGACAAGTGATTTCAATATACATTGATGATATGTAGGCGCGAGCCCTTGGTCTTATCTTTCTGTGGGACGCCGATTGTAGACACCTGAGTGAGCGGGGTTAGACTAAGGGATTTCAATAGTCTGAATCCTGACGCTTTTCTGACGGCCAGCAGTAGTCCGGCCATAGGTCGGCCCTTTTGTTGCCTAATCGCTGGGTTGATTGCTATTTCAAACCCTTTTAAGAGTGGCTTTTCACCGAGCCATGTTTCTTGTAAACACACAAGGTCTAGCTTGGTTGCCCACAGTGTTTCAAACAGGCGAGTAAAGCCTCTAGTGTTCCAAGAACCCATGGTACAAGTGCTGATGTCCTCCGATGCCTGGTGTTAATTGGTCGTGTCTGTTTTAAGAATGCCACCAGCCAGGACCAGTCAACCGCCTTGTGCGTCACGTTTTCTTTTAAATTATCCTCATCTCTCGTGGCACGTGAGCTCTCCACTCCGTTGACTGTTATCCTTATAGGTTACCCAGTATATGGTGTCTCAAAAGAGTCAATGGTGGGAAGATTTGTGGTCAGCGGGGCCTGTGTCAACATAGCAGATGCTCTTAGCTCAGTTTCCTGAGACCAGGCTCGACTCACTGCGGAATCTGTTCTGCTGTGGGATTCGACCTTAAGCACATTAGGCCGAAAGCTTTCGTCTACTTTTGATATGTCGAATTCCAATGACATCAGCACAGGACCGGCATCAAGCAGTGCGGCTGCTATAAGTTTAGACTATAGATGCAGTATCAAAGCGTTGTTTTTCTTTTCATCGAGGAATTCGACAATCTTCAGGTCCTCGGATTCGATCGCTCTTAGGCTTGGCATCAGATGACAAAGCCATAGTACGTTGTGACGATTTAAGATTAGATCGTCCGAGGATTCAGTGGGTTCTAAAGTAAGCTGATGTAGGGCTTGAGGCAAGAGGATTTGAGGCTTTCTCCCTTTCACATTTGGGATTTGGCGGTTCAAGGTGATGTTATTCCACGTGTCTGGTTGGGTCTTTGGCTGGCTACGTTGAGTTTGAGTCGCTCTGTTTTCTTGTTTTACGGTCGCTTAGTGAGACGTTGGGTGCTGGAGGCACTGACCGACTGTTGGCAGGCGGCTTGTTGCTGCCAGTCAGGTTGACTGTGGCCGCTTTCTCACTTGACGATACACAGGAAGTGCTGAACTTCTCTGCCAGCAGTGTTCGTTTGGCAGCCAGAGTCAGAAATTTCAGCTCCTGAGCGACTTTTGCTGGTTGAGGCAAGAGCAGTGGGTGAATCAATTGGCATGATCTTGCATCTTTCTTCGGGTAGGCTTTGTCGTTGGACCCCTCGTTTATGACTTTCAGCTGAGGAATGCTTGACTCCTTACCAGCGCCCAGAACTGGGTTGAACTCAACCTGGGCGTTTTGAGGAGATAGGCCTGTTTGCGTCGTAGGAAACCCCTGTACAGAAGCCAAATTCGAGACAATGGCAGTCTCTTCTTCGTCTTTGTATATGGATACATTCATCAAATCGTCGGAAACGTCACTAATATAGGTGTAGGACCCTTCTGGTTCAGTTACAACTGCTTTGGAGGCTTTTGCGGACTGCCTTCTTTCGAAGAATTTGTCTTTGGTGATAGGACCATTGACAGTTACGTTCACTGTTTTGATGTTGCGCAGAAATCTTCGAGAGTCATTACCGCGTCTCACTTTCCTTGATTGTAAGTTTTTTTTTTTTTTGAAGGGCCACTTGGTGCTTGATCTTTGAGGGTGGCTACCTTGTGGGTGTCCGCCATGTCCTTAAAGATGTAATATAGGGCAGTCATATTGCCTGAGGCGGCCTCTTTTGCAGGTGGCGTTTCTTGTGCGAGCAGCTCCTGATTGATGGTTACCTTTGAGGTTGAGGCCGTTTGTGGGTTTTGTAAGGCTAGATTGGCGGCAGCCAGAGATTCCTTTACAGCCCTAACAAACCCACTGCTGTACTGGGTTGCCTCTACGCTTATTGGGTTTTGAGGTTTTTGTAGGGAGGAGCTTCCTTGCTTTACTGTGATTACAAGGAGAAAACCAGGATCAGAAAGCGAAGTTGTGTTGACGGTCTTCTCAGCCGAGAGAGAGGCGACTGCCTATACCAGTGGGGCATCTGCGCCTTTTAGGGGCGCAACTGCACCTCCAAGCAGCTTTGCTTCACTCTCAGGATTGTTAGTCACGGGAGTCACCTTGTGGCTATTAAGGGTCCGAGCCCTGACAGGAGATGACCTAATTTGGTACTTTGCGCAGTTGGCTTGAGCAGCTACCCCAACGTGCTCCCTTTTTTGTTGGAAAAGGTTCAAAGCTTCTTTTGCTACCTCCGCCAAGAGTTTTTTATCCGTATTTGCGTTTTTGGTGTGGTCTGTCATGACTTCAAAGGCCGAGTCCGCATTCCAGTGTATCTCCTGAAGTGCTTCCTTGCAGTATGTGTTCTCATTTTCTACACTCCGTAGTTTACTGGTCATTGCCGCCACTACAGACGAGAGGTCTTTGATGTTCTCGTTGAGATGCTCGTACAATGTGATAAATTGGGCGATGGATATAGACATGGAAGACATTATCAGTGCCTGTAGGTCTTTCGTTTGTTGGACAGATCCCAGGGCGCTCGATTCAATGCCTCCAGGCCGTGAGCCTCTTCTCCTGCGGTTTACTGGGCATCTGATCTTTGGGAATGGACGTTCCATTAGTGAGGAATCTGAAGAGACTTGATCGGAAGTGGGATCGCTTGTCAACAAGCGCGCGTCACTTGTGCCTTCTTCCAGTGGGGAGAGCTCAGATGGCGAGGTCAAGGAATTTTTTTAACAGTTGGTGGACATTTTGACCTTTTTGTTCTGCGAGCATCTAATTCTGGGTGAGATGCTCTCATCGGTCTCCTACGTTTGATTAGACTTTTAGCCCTAGGAGGTTGAGACTGTGGTTGCTTAGGGGGGAACCGTTTTCCCCAACAGTCTTCCCCTTTTCCAGGTCCTGCACATCCTGTGTGGCCGTCCCTCCGTTAGATGCACTATTGTGGTTTCTTTCTTTGTTAATACGCATGAGGTCTGCCAACAATTTGTTGGCGACCTGCAACAAGTTTCTTCTCTCGATGCCAAATGAGGTTTCAGCAGTGGAGAGGTGGGTCCTGGCAGGTTGCAGCCGAGGGCCGTCTTGGAAACTCTCTCCACCACTTGCCACGTGTCCCTGTGGGAGGCAGAACACAGTGGCCTCGTTCTCACTGACGGAGCCACCATCTTCTCCTCCGCAAGGGACAACAGCACAAATGAAAGGCAGCATTTCTCCTAGACTGCCCATGTTGTCCACAGCGCTATAGAAGCGACTTCGAGGAGACTCTAGGCTTGCACTTTTAGGGGTTCTGAGATCAAGGCATTGCAGCTTGGGGTGTCAGGTACCACCTCCAGACATCGTGCGAAAACGCTAGAACACTGTTGCACACTGCTTGCAGACACAGAGCGCCCTCGGTCGCTGCGTGAATGAATCAACAAGTCGCATAGCTGGCAACAGACATAGTGTTGGTAAGTTCGCTGAGTTCGGCGTGCGCCAGAAGGGCAGTCACGCTGACCCCACTCCCCCCCCCGCATACTCTGCCATCGGCAGCGTACAGACCACACCAGCATCCATTTCTACAAGTCTCGGGGGCACATTGGGATCAGGCTGCGCTTCAGTCAAACAAGTGCCATCATTAGTTGTAAGTACAGTGTCATTCGTACATATCACAGAGCCTCCTTCCGTGTTGGTACTTACTTGTTGTACGAGCGTGGTTGCCGGTTTTAAGTAGGCAGGTGATGGGCTTGGTGAAGCACCCGGCGCTGCAGGCAGGGAGGAGGCCGTGAGACTTCTTTGTGCACGAGTTTTTGAAAATGAAACAGCCTTCAGGCTGTCTCTCATGGTTGTGCAATTCAATTCAGTTGGGGACAATGAAAGGAGTTAGTCCACTGATTCCACGGACTTCCTCGGACTCCTTAGACTCTGCACTGACTCCGCGCCTGCTCCGCGGGGGAGTCGAGTCTTTGTAGAACGCAGGCACGCCGAACACAGGCACGCCCACAGCAGTAGAGGACAGTGTGGACAGACTGAGTAAACAGCATTCAGTTCAGACAGCTCCTTCGACTCTGCACTGACTACCTCTTCTCTTAGCTCCCCTCACTTGTGTGTTACTAACCACTTTCTCTTCCACTATCACCCTCTACAATATCTCCCCAAACCACTCTCTATTCCATTATCATCACCCTCTACACTCTCATTTGAAAAGAACAAATCAGATATTGGAAGAACAGACAGCCACTGTCTGCACTCATCGTGCTACAAACACTTTTGCCTCCACCTAAACTAAAGACTAAAGTTCAACAATATCAGAGTATGAAGAAAGTACTGTACACACAGTACAGACATACTATATCGTACAGTTCAGGTGATTCAAGGGACGCAGATTATCGAAATAACAATACTGCCCCAGCATGTATTGCTTATTCCCAATCACCCCGCACTCGATATGCTTGTTCCTCACTTTCACATTACCCCACCTCTGGGGGCCACTGCAGTTAACATACACATGTCGCTAGGCAGGGGAGTTGCTAGGTCTGGAAAAGACCAGGGGCTAAGCTGATGTCGGAACTGTTGGGACTGGGGGCTAGTTAGTCTTTTGGCTGTAGCTCCTGAGATTCTATCAGGGCTACAACCAAAAGATCAGGGGCTATAGCCCCTTTAGCCCCCCCCTTAGCAACGCCCCTGTCGCTAAGCACTGAACTGTGGTCTTCAAAGCCCTGCAGTATTCCAAAGTACCACCATTGTTCTCGTTATGGTCCAATCACTGACCATAGAGTGAAATAACTTCTACCAGACCTGGCCCATGGGCCCTGATGCCATAGCTTAACAAAAGGCCGACAGCCAACCCCCTGATGGTGGCATTTCAGGAAAAGGTGCTCTGCTTTACACCAAGTAATGTACTGTTCAGCCAGAAAACTCTCTCCCTTTCTTCTTTACATTACTACAGTGTGTCATGCGTACATCCTACATACATTGTTATGTTACAGCATGTTATACCGCTCACTGCTGACAGTGTCAATTGGATGGTCTGTATCCCTCCCTATTAGGTGAGGTCTTTGTCACTTTCTATCCCTCTCTCCATTCTGTAACCACCTGCATTGTGGTTTGCCATGGTGTGGTGAGCTAAAATATTATAACACGTCATACTATTATTTTCCTGTTAAGAGACAGAATTGGCCTGCTTGAAGAATGAGGACTTCATCTGCTCCATTCCTCTGAGAGCATTGCACATGATACATCTTGCATTCATTATGTTCGATTATGTACTGAAACTGGGAATTATTCCATGCTTCTTGCCCTCTCGCGTGCTTTCTTCCCCCTCTCTGTCCATGTGGTGCACTCTTTGTTATCTCTCATTGTGTTCATACTGATATGTGATGTGCTGTAACTGGAATTTATACTGCACTTCACACTCTCTCTCTCTCTCTCTCTCCATATTCCCCTCACTCCCTCTAGCCCTCTCTATCTTGATCTTTCTCTCTCAGCGCTGTGCACTCTGTCATCTCTCTCTCTCACTCGGTGTGTTATACTATTGCCTGTAACATTTTTACACTCATAATAATAATAATAATAATAATTTAGCATTTATATAGCATTACAAACCCTCAGGCATCCACAGCGTGCACTGCTCAGTTATAGACCTCAGAAGGATGAAAGGCTGCGTTGGGCCCTGCCGGGTTTCGAACCTGAGTCAGCAGGCTCTGCACAGATGTCAAAGCGAATGCTCTCCTCGCTGTGCTGTCAGACCAGATATACAACACTGTGCATCACGCTCTCACCCTCAATCTTGCTCTTTCTCTCTCCATTTCTCATTTTGGTATACTCTTTTTCATCTCTCTCTCTATTCTGTCTCTATGCCCACCTGTCTCTACTGTCATTCTCTCTCTTTCCCTCTCTCCTTTCAGATGTAACATACTGCAATATGTTCTGCTATTAGGTGATGTGCTAACAATATTATAAAATATCAATATTATAAAATAACATATTTTTCTTAACAGAAGTCCATGGGAAGAAGGAGGCACTGGCCTGCACCATAGGGTCAAAGAGCCCCCCTCCCCTGGACCTTTTCTGCCCCTGACACGCAGCACCCGGTATGCAGATGCTTCACAGGAAGCTATGGTCCTCATTACGAGGTTGGAGGTAAGGGAAAAACAATGCTGGTAAAGGATTACCGGCATCGCTTACCGCTCCGGTCTATTATGACCCGCCAACCCGCTATTAGCGGCACCCTAAATAACGGTGCCTCTAATAGCGGCATGGGCGCGTACACACGCCCCTTTGAGGAGCAAATACCGGCATGCCGGTAATAGGAGGACATCACAACCCACGCGGACATGCAAATACCGGCATCCCGAAGCCAGTAACCAGGGGCTGAACGATGCCGGCCATACAGGCATCGCGGACCACCCGCGAACAGTAATCAGCAATCAAGCCAACTGCCACAGGTGCACACAATCACCACAGGTGGAGTCAATGGAGGATGGGCCAGTATAAAATGAATACACCCACACACTACACCCCTTCCTACACGAACATGCTACCACTAGCTGTTGCAATCATGGCACTGGAGGACATGCCTATACTGCTACAACTACAGCAACAACACCAACTACAACAAAAACTATAGCGGCAACAACAGGCAGCACAGAGGAGACGCAGGAGGAGAAGGAGGGTGAGACAGGCCCAGCAATTACCACCAGCGCAGCCAGCAGTGCCTCGTAGGAAGCCACCAATCCCTCGCATCAGACCCAGGCCATTCAACCTAACCCCTGAGCAGATCCACACCCTGTACCGGTTGGACCGGGACACCATCACCACCATAGTGGACATGATACACAATGACATTGCCATCCTCATAGAAATACGCACTGCCATCCCCCCGCTACTAAAGGTGGTGTCTGTGCTCCACTTCCTGGCCACAGGCACCTATCAACACACAGTGGGGCAGCTGCATGGCATTTCACAACCACTATTTTCACGAATGCTGAACCAAGTGCTGGATGCCCTCCTGAAGCACGCAAGCACCAACATATCCCTACCACGGACTGCCCAGGAGATAGCCGACACCAAAGTAGCTTTCCATGCACTGGCAGGCATGCCCAATTGGTTTGGTGCCCTGGACTGCACCCATGTGGAATTGGTAGTCCCCCATGCCATAGAGGTGGTGTACCGCAATTGCAAGCAATACCATTCCATCAATGTGCAAATGGCATGTGACTCCGGCAAGATCATCACACAATGCTGCGTCCGATTTCCGGATCAACACATGATGCCATGGTGCTGCGTAACTCCACGCTACCCTGTCACATGGAGTGACATGCTGGACCACTTGCCTGTGTGCTTGGTGAGTTGCCTGAGTGGGCCATGGCAGTGCAATGGGCTACTGATGTGTAGGGATGCATACTCCACCTTGGTTCGAAAAGGGGGTGGGGGGTGCATACTCCACCTAGTTGCAAAAGGGGGGGGCTGCATACTCCACCTGGGTGGCAATTGACGGTGATTGGAGAATGCATGCAGAGCAAGACACTCCTGACCTGAATCTCCCAAACCCAAAATGACACATCACTGGCAAACATTTTACCAATTATGCATATCGATGACAACAAGTAAGAGGCACAACCACGCCACCATGGGTATGTCAAGAAATGCATGACTGAACAGGATTGCAACTGTGGCAATGTGGCTAAACATTGTTGTACAACCACAGTACATCTGCCTCAGCATGCATTACTTCACCCTTCATCATCTATTGAACGCCATTCAGACTACCACACCTCATAGCAGTATAGTATGCATCTAGTGAACATTCTTGCATACGTACAGGGACATGTGCATGTCCACACCAAATAGCTGCGGCCAGGACTGTGCCTCCTGAAGGTGGTAGCTCTGAGTGACTCACACAGACCTATTTGTATTTGCTTGCAGGTGATGGAGGATATCCCTTGAGGCCGTGGCTACTTAGCCCTTTCGGAACCCGCAGAACAGCCATGAAGAGGAGTACAATCGTGTTCACACCCGTGCCCGTGTTGTGATTGAGCAGACCTTTGGCCTGTTGAAGGCACGTTTCCGCTGCCTATGCAGGTCTGGTGGGGCACTCCTTTATAGGCCTGAGAAGGTCGCAAAGATCACCATGGCCTGTGTCATGCTGCACAACATGTGCGTCTGGAGAAATGTACCACTGCCACCTGACATTGACATGCATGCATCGGGTGAGGATGATGAGGATGGAGACGGAGGTGAAGTAGCCCCCCTGCCAGTACATGATGCACGGGATGGCCATGCAGAACGCCAAGCACTGATTCACGAATACTTCTGAACCACAGGGACTATGATAGACATGTGTCAGTCAGTGACACACTGGGTCCATGTGGACATGCACACAGGGATTGTTGGGAGTTGGCCACTAAACACTGTCACACATTAAATGGATACACGCAAAATTAACAATGTCCAGTCATTGAATGTTTTTTCACACAACGGGTGTATTAGTTCAAACAGCAAAAATGTGACCACTTCCCCCTGACCCCCAGTGAACTCCCAAACCCACCCAATAAACCCCAAGAACCCCCAGTAAACTCCCAAACCCACCCAACAAACCACCAAAACACTCCAAATACTCCATTAAATGATCCCCTTCACTCCCAACCATGTGTCCCACTCCCATTGTCTGCCCACACTACTACTGGGACTTTTTGCTGTCCGGGGCGGCATCTCGGAGTGTCGTGCACTCCTTCGGTCTGGTGCACAGGGCTGGTGGGGGACTGAGGATGCAGGTGTGGTGGTTGTTAATGCGTCGGAGGCAGGTTCCACACCTGTTCCAAGGTGTGGCACTGCATGTGGAGCAGGATTGAAGTGAGTACTTGTGTCACTGCCCCCAGACAGTCCCTCATGAGCACAGCCGACGCATTCACAGCGGCTGTGTTTGCTGCAATGGCCGCTGTGGTCCCCTCAATGGCAGCGGCGATTCCCCACCTGGTCTCCTCTCCATCAGCAATGTACTGCCGCAGGAGGTCCAACATGGCCTCCTGTTGGGCCTCCACCCTCGACAGACGTGACTCGAGGGTGTTGGTTGGAGCTGGAGTGGTGGGTGGTGCACTGACGGGGCCCGCATTCTGGGTGCTGTCCTCCTCGATGGTGCTCAGGTCCGAGTCATGGAGGCAGGGATCAGCACTGCTGTAGGTGGGTGACGGCTCGATATGGGGCTGGGGGGTGGGCCGGGGGCTTGGGCTGGGTGGACATGTCACTTTTGTGACTCCCTCCCGGTCCACATTGCCATCCAAGTCATCCTCGGTGGTGGCCGGCGCATGTAGGGACTCCCCTCCAACTTGTGTGGGTGTGGGATGCTGGGTCTGAAGTGTGTCCGGCACACTGGCAACAGGTGTTGTTGGCTGTGTTTCAGCTCGGTCAGAAACACTGCCTGTGGGTGTGGCCTGCTTGTCTGCCATGGAGGTGGTGTTGGCGGTAGCCCTTTTCTTTTGGTGGGACGTGGATTCCCTCGCAGTGTTCTCTTGCCTGGCATCTTCCTCATCGGTGACTGGGGGGTAGAAGAGATGCAGGGCATCAGTGATGGTGTTACATGCCAGAGACATACAATTGTGCTGTTCAATATTCATTCATCCATGCATTCATGTCTTACAGGTGCGTCACACAGGGTGTTCTTAGGGGGCATTTTGGCATTCACTGCATGGCAGGTGGCATGCCATTGATTTGGGGTTTGTGTGATGTGTTACATGGGCACGGTCCAGGTGTGTCGGCCGTGTGTTGGTTATGGGACTGGCACTCAGCATGCATTTCTGTGTGGAAGGGTTTGGGCCACAGTGTGGACTTGGATATGTTAATGTGGGTGTAGGGACGTGCATTGCCTTGCCTGGACTCTCTTCCACATCACTTGTGCTACGTCATGGTTTCCCCTACAGGTTCACTCACCTCCTTCTGGGGATGATGCCGCACCCATCTCCATCTCCCCGAATCCCTCGATCGACTCTGCATCGATGAAGCTGCTTGTGGTCTCCTTCCAGGGCATCATTTTTGCAGGAGAGTGGGGACCCCCGCCTGTGGCCATAGCCGCCCTCCTGTTGCCTGCCATGATGTTGCGGACCCTCAAGCGGAGGTCGTCTCACCTCTTACGGCAGTCCCTGACAGTACGTGGGGTGTCCCCACAGCCGACACCTTGCGGGCTAGATGTTTTTTTTCTTCTGCTGGACCTCACGCTTCATGTCATGGGACTTAATGAGGTCTGCATGTGCAGCAAGAGTGTCCGCTAACATGTTCAATTCAGCGTCGGAGAAACGCTGTTTCCGCAGCCGGGGGGTGGTCTTCCGGGTAGCCTTGGACATCCTCAAAGTATTGCCACAGAGCTCAACAGGTATCAACTGGTGGTTAGGGAGAATGGCAATGGATTGTGTTTTTAAAGATTGCTGCCGTGCCATTTCCCGTTCCCACGCGATGATGTTATTTCCAGGTCTGGTTTTACGAGCCCGGTATTAGCATGTTGGTATTACCGGGTCGGTATTAGGGGTTCCTACTAGGCGGTGCCGGTATCGGCGGGTCCTCTGATGGTGCTATCGGGGGGGTTGGAGGGCCTTTTGCGGCATGCCGTTATGGCCATTACCGGCATAGGGGTTTGCGCGTGCTCGGGCACTCATGATCACCCGCTATTAGCGGGCTCATTCGAGCACGGACCCGCTCGTTCCGCCATGCCGGTAATGACCCAGTTTTTACCGCCCAACTCATAATGAGGCCCTATGTCTTTTTAGTGGAACTTGGGACATGGCATAGGAGAGCATGGGGGTGTCTGCTTCCATCTTTGAACTTGGATTTGTAGAAAAGCATGAAGACAGCGATGCTGGAGGCCCCACCCTTGTGCCCCACCTTCTCCTCACCCACCCCCGCTTCAACTTCTGCCTTCTTGTCACCCACCCCCAGTCCTGTACTTCTGCCTTCTCAACCAACCCTGACATTATACTCCCTGCCTCCTCCTTACCCACACCCACTTGTGTGCCATCACCACCTTACCCAGCCCCACCCTAGTATGCCTGCTATCTGCTTTCCCACACCCATGCAGATCCTGCTGGGTCCTTTGGCAACACCGACTTTCACCCCACTTTTCTATTTCATACCCCATGTGTCATGCGCCCCTACATCATTGCGCTGACGCGGAAGAATCTAGGTGTCCCATTGCCATGCACAGAAAACTATTTCAGCAGGTGACAAGCAAGTATTCATTTGTAAGCACTGCCCGGATGGCTTTGCCGCATAGTGTTAAAATATTTGTTCAGTTTTGAGAAGTATGATCAGTGTTCAAGCAAGTGAACTTTGATGGCTAAGACAACAAGCTAGATAGTCCTATTCTCCCTAAGGCCACCGTCCTTGCATTTGTGCATGTAAGGTTCGAGGGTACCACACCCAACTTTGGAAGACTAAAACTAATTTTTGCAGATGCAAATGTGGAACCATGCCCCCTCTTCACCCTCCCCTTCACCCTCCCCACCCACGTTCTCCCTTCCCCATTAGTCCCCAGACAAGTCCTCCCTTCCCCATTAGTCCCCAGACGAGTAGCAACAATCAACCTTACCCCCTGTGCCTGTGCCCCTGTACGCCACCCACAGCTCCTCCCTCTGCCCCATCACCAGTGCCAGATGTCAGCCCTCTCTCTGCCAACTCCGACTGTTCTTCAACTTCCCCTCCATCAGTTATACCTCATAGATAACTGTTTGCTTTTACACTTTACCATACTGTGCTGCACTTGTGTTCTTGCTCCTGCAATAACATATAGCAAACAGTTCTAGCATGTACTTTTTAACTGTACTGTGTTTTTTTAGAATATGTTGAGATCATAAGTAGGCCAAAGAAATATCGTTGGTGCCAACAGTGTTTTTCCTGGAGATGTAATGACCTGGAACCGAGTTTGAGGTACTCTTTATGTTGTGCCTAGATCAACTCAATAAGATTTAGTTCAGAAGATTTCAGTGAGTTTAAACTCAAGTGATCCCCTCTTCTCCCCTAAAGGCTGCTGCCGAGGATTGCTTGGGGTTATTGCACTGGAGCAAGCATCATTTGTGGGTATCCTCTGGTTAATGTTCTCATGCGTATGGCAAGTGGCCCTGCATAATATTCTCTTCAAAGGAGGTTGTGTACCTTATGCCTTCAAAATCAATCAGGGACCCTGGGCCCTTCTTGGAGATCCCACCCTAGGCCCGTACTTTGATTGGATGCTTTGGCACTGGCTTGCTTGAAAAGTCTTTTTTTTTGTAAATGTTTTTTTTATTGCATATGGTTACTAGAACATTTTACAAAACAATCTTAAAACCTCAATTACACACCATAAAAAGGATAGCACATTCGATAAACAACACTTAGCGCTCAAAATCAAAAAATGGAAGTAGAAACAAGAAATCAAAAATCACATATGGTAAAACCTATTAGGCATATAAAACAGACCTATGACAAAGGAGCACAATTAACCACATAATTTCTGTGTACACAAATCAGTCCAATCCAGTCATGATTTCACATTTGATACCTGAACTTCAGCTTTTGTTCGAGATGTTTCATAGCTGTTTCATAGCCCGAAATCAACCTGTCCCAGAAGTGGTCAAGCAAGAAACCCTCCAGCCCCATTCCAAACTTAGCAAAAAACATTAATCTAGTGGGCCACGTGCCTTCACATTCTGTCAGAAAATGCTTAAGGGTTTACTTTCCCGGATCTGAACATACCTTACACAATTTCAATGCATTGTGCCCCTGACCCCTACTGTGCAGAATCTCCCCAGTGTAGATTACATTTAGTCTTATTCGCATGAAGTCTGTCCGAATTTTCCAGATCGGAAACTTAAACAAATATCTCGTGAGTGTCCCTAGCTTCTTATCTACTTGCATAAGAGAGTTATGGAGAGATCGGGATCTCATCGACTGAATAAGTGTCGATCCAATCCTTTGTCTCCAAATCCCTTTTTACCTTCAGAGGATTCTGGACCAAAGTCTCGACAGTTGTTTCCACTCCCGCGATGGCACTTTCTGTTCTTTTTTCCAGTGCTCCCAACATCTTGGATTTCCCTGAAAAGAGGTGGATTCCAATGTCACCATATAAGGACTGTTCCTGGTTTGTGATTATAAGCCGGTATGATGATATAGGTTTCCATTTGGCCTGGATTCTCAATGATTTCAGGCCCAGTTTGAATCTTACACTTGCTATTGGGAGACACAATGGAAGATTAAGGACACTCTTCCAAATCTTCCCTTCAAGTTTTTCCCATTCTCCAGCATTGGATCTTTCATGGATTCACATGCTTAGAATATTCCCCGTCGTCAGGCTGGGAATCCCCGGTACATTAAATAGACCCTTTCCCGTAGGAAAACTTTTTCGACGCTTATGCGTCCTATCCACCTCGTTTTGTATCATGCGTGCCCGAGCCGTCAGGACGCCATGATATAAATACAGGATCCGCCCCCGCGCTCCCTCAGATTTCAACCGTCTTTCAAAGTAGTGGGATCCTCGCGGTTACTGCTAATTGAAGTTAGATTGTGCTTTCGCTTCGGCAAAGTTACGTTTTGAGAATATGTCCGGAAAAGCTTTATTTCGCCCTTGTGCGACATGTGGACTCAAAAAAGTCTATGAAGGTGATGCCCACATGGATTGTATCTACTGTCTCCACCCGCACCACACGGCGGATACATGCGAGATATGCCAGGGTTTCTCCCAAAAAACCCTTAAAGACCGGAAAAGAAGGTTGGTCGACTGGCTTAACGACAGAGCGGGTGCCTACCCGGCATCAGAAGTTGGCTCCACGGCCTCCAGGAGCAAGTCGGAACCTTCCTCGAAGAAGGTGAGGCCTGTCGAAAAATGCCCTGCGGACAAGCATGCGGGGAAGCATGCTGGGTCTTCCTCATCACACAAAAAGTCCTCCTCCTCCTCATCCTCTAAGACGGAGAGGCAAGCGGCATCAAAATCCTCCTCAGGGGACCGTCCTAGGTCTTCCGTGAGTCGAGACGCTTCAGCAGGGAAGTCGGCAACGAAATCGGCTACGAAGTCTATAGGCTCGGTGCCGGCGACTTGCTCGTCGACCCCGGTATCGCTGACGATACCTATTACTATTCAGGCAGCAGCGGTGGGGATTCCTTCGTCGACGGGGACTCAATTTATGGCATGGCAGCCAGAAGTTTGCGACCCGGCCCCCCCTGAGGTCCTGCTGCAAGACACGGCCTTGCCGGGGTCGTCGGTGGAAGGAGAAGGTGACATGGTTATGCAGCCGTCGGACTTGGGCCTACGGCCTTCCAATACGTCGACGACGAGTGCGAGTGGGGGTGTGGTCCCTCTATCCTCGACGTTGCTGACCCCCCAGACGGTTTTGTCTCTGGATGTGCTTAATACACTTCAGAAGCTCCTGCAGCGGCTGGATACGCAGATCCCTCAGCCTGGCACTTCATCGTCGATATTCTCTGCACCTTCCGTCGACGAACAAGCTCAAGCAGCTCGCACGACGACCAAAAGTCTGTCGGCCTCCCAGGTGGTGAAGGATCGTCCTCGAGTGCAGGAGGAGGGGAGCTATCGGAGTCCGATTCTATACGAGGTGACTCAGGGTCGGACATCTCCCTGTCACCGTCGAGAGACCCAACATGGAATTCGGATGTAGAGGTAGAGTCTACGAGGAGCCAGGCACAACCATCTCCGCCGGATGATGTGGGAGCCTTCCATGCAATGATGGGGAAAGCGTGTTCTGAGTTCGGCTTAATTCCGGAGGAGCAAAAGAAAGATTGTTTTCTTTTTGATCACATGGGTCAAAGGAGGAAATCGGTATTTGCCATCCCAATCCTGGACCACGTATGGCAAGAAGGCCTCAAGACGATGCGTCATCCGTTCTCGGAACCGGCTATTAAGGGGCGTATTGAGAAAAAGTTTAAAGCCCCGGAGTCCACTCCAAAATGTCTAACATCACACCCACTGTCAGACTCTGTGGTATCAGCGGCAGCGGCTAGGAAGGCCAGAGTACAGCAAAAATGTTCAACCCCACCAGAAAGCGAGGCAAGGAGACAGGACGCCTTTGGGAAAAAGGTGCTCTCAGTCGGCGCCACGACGGTAAGAGCAGCCAACTCCTTGGCGATTGTATCGCGTTACGATAGGGAGATGTGGCATAAAATAGCCCCTATCCTAGAACACCTGCCGGAAGAACATCGCAAAGCAGCCATGTTACTAGTATGGGATGGTGAGGAGGCCTCGAACCATGCAATTAATATTGCGGTGGACCTAGCAGAGTCTGGGTTCAAACAAATCAATCATGGCGTAGTACTTCGTCGACAAGCGTGGCTCAAATGTACTACTTTTAGACCTGAAGTCCAGTACAAAGTTCTAGACATGCCATGTGAAGGAGAACATCTGTTTGGAGACAAGGTTGATGAAGCCTTGAAGGGGATGAAGGAAGACACGGATACCGCTAGGTCTCTGGGCGCTCTCCAGACAGGTAGAAGTTTTCGCTCTTTTCGCCCCTTCAGGGGTGCCTCCGGAAACTCCCGCTTTGGAGCCTCTAGGGACCGTGGATTTAACAGGCCCTCATACTCCTCACAAGGTTACAGACGGGCATCCCAGTCGGCACGTAGAGGCAGAGATTATCAAGCCTCTAGACGTCGAGGCTCGGGTCCCTCGTCGACGAAGGACAAGCAAACCAGCAACCAATGACGGCCTTCGGAACGTCCTGGGGGGTCGAGTCTCTCATCATATCGACCAATGGGAATGCATCACCACAGATCGATGGGTTCTGGACACGATTCGCATGGGTCATGCGCTGCAATTCGAAAACAAGCCTCCAAGTCTTCCGCCAGTGTTTTCGGCCCAGCCCCACCTTCGAGTTCTAAGACAAGAGGTGGCGCTTATGCTACAAAAAGGAGCGGTAGAACGGGTTCCTGTGGCACAGGAAGGACAAGGGGTTTATTCCAGGTTCTTCGTCGTCAAGAAGCCAAATGGAAAATGGAGGCCCATTCTCGACCTGAGGGTACTCAACAAATGGCTAAAGAGCTCAAAATTCAAAATGCTAAAGCTCCAGGAGGTTACCAGGTCAGTGCAACCCATGGATTATCTGTCGTCGCTGGATCTTCAGGACGCATATTTTCATATCCCAATACGTCCACGACACAGGAGATATTTAAGGTTCATCGTTGGGCGAAAGCATTTTCAGTTCAAGGTCCTCCCGTTCGGTCTCAAGTCCTCCCCCAGGAAGTTCACCAAGTGCTTGGCCCCCATAGCGGCCCATTTAAGGAAGGACGGTCACCATGTCTATCCATATTTAGACGACTGGCTGGTCAGAGGCTCGTCCATGGAACAAACACGAAACAGTCTGGAGGCCACGATGTCCCTCTTACAGGAACTGGGCTTCGCGATAAACTTCAGCAAGTCCTCCGTAGAGCCTTCGAGGACCTTGGTCTTTCTAGGAGCAGAGTTTCATACGCACACAAGCCTTGTAAGACCATCCAGCGAAAGAATACAGAAGCTACAAAGCAAGGCGTCGGAATGGAGATGCGGTACCAGGGTGTCGGTGCGCAAATACATGTCCCTGCTAGGGACCATGTCGTCCTGCATTCCGTTGATAAACAACTGCCGTCTGTTTATGAGACCTTGCCAGGAATTTCTAGCGGACCGTTGGACGCAGAGCCAAGGTCGCTGGTCCGACAGACTGGTCATCGACGAACAACTGGTACAAGCACTCCGCTGGTGGAGAGTTTCTACTCATCTAACGAAAGGAATGCCTCTGGTGGAACCGGAGTTCCAGAAGACGGTGGTGACGGATGCATCGCTGAGCGGATGGGGAGCTCATCTGGAGACGTTACAAGTACAAGGCCGGTGGTCGTTACAAGAGTCCTCCCTGCATATCAACCTGCTAGAACTGAGAGCAGTGCGGTGGGCTCTAAAATCTTTTCTTCCTCAACTGAGAAACTCTGTGGTGCGTGTCATGACGGACAACACGACTACAATGTTTTACTTAAGAAAACAAGGAGGAACACGTTCCAGGTCCCTGTCGATGGAGGCACAGAAAATCTGGCATTGGGCCCGGCAACACAACATGCTAATCTTGGCGTTCCACCTGCCAGGTGTGAGAAATGTGGAGGCAGATGCCCTCAGCAGGAAAATGAACGAAGTTCACGAATGGGTGCTGAACGACCAGCTACTACAACATGTATTCAAGAAGTGGGGACATCCTTCCATCGATCTGTTCGCGACGAAGGACAACAGGAAATGCCCGCAGTATGCAAGCAGATGGCCTCAGCAGGGCTCACTGGGGGATACGTTTTCCTTCCCATGGACGAACAAATTCCTGTACGCATTCCCTCCATTTCCTCTTATCCGGAGGACGTTGCAATGGATCCTCAAGTACCCATGTCGGGTGATTCTGGTGGCCCCGTATTGGGCCAGACAGGTGTGGTTTTCAGACCTGCTGCACATAGCGGCGGCGGAGCCAATGAGGTTCAGGAAGATCCCCAACCTTCTGTCTCGACAGGAGGGTACCGTTTGGCATCACGACCCGGACAGCCTCAAGTTGACGGCCTGGCTCCTGACTTCGCCGAATTTGGTCGGCTAACGATTCCGGAGGAGTGTCGTCGTATTCTGCAAGCGGCAAGAGCACCTTCCACAAACACTTCATACTCGTACAAATGGAGGAGTTTCTGTCAGTGGTGTGTGGATCAACCAGGTTTGGTTCAGCAGTCGATTACGCCGGAACAGCTCCTTCCATACTTGCTGTTCTTAGCTCAAAAGGGCTTATCGGTGTCGTCGATAAAAGTACACCTGGCCGCCATCTCCAGGTTTACGCGTCAACGGCATTCCGCACCATTATTCAGCGACCGCCTGATTAAGCACTTCCTTAAAGGTTTGTTCAGGAGTTTCCCTCCCGAGAAGAGATTTCCTCCGGTGTGGAGCCTCAATCTGGTGTTAGCGTCTCTTATGAAACCTTCTTTTGAACCAATGTCATCATCGTCTCTAAAGTTTTTGTCGTGGAAATTGGCCTTCCTGGTGGCCATCACTTCAGCCCGACGTGTTTCGGAAATCCAAGCTCTAATGGTAGACCCACCATACTTAAGATTTTTCAAGAACAAGGTGGTCCTTGCCACTAACCCACAGTTCATACCGAAAGCGCCTTCAGTGTTCCATAAACATTCCTCTATTGTCTTACCTACATTTTTTCCAGAGCCATGCTCGGGAGCGGAGCGCACGTTACACACATTAGACGTGAAGAGGGCTCTCAAGTTTTATCTTCATCACACGCAACCTTTCAGGGAAACGAGGCAATTGTTCGTGGCCTATGGTATGGGTGCTAAAGGCAAAGCCATTTCAAAGCAAGGACTGTCAAGATGGGTATCGTCTACCATTTCGTACTGCCATTCCAAGGCTGGGAAGCCTCTTCTGCGACGCCCAAGAGCTCATTCCACTAGAGCGGCGGCATCGTCGACGGCGCTGTGGTCTGGAGTCCCTCTGGGGGACATCTGCATGGCGGCTACCTGGGCGGCTACACACACTTTTACCCGCCATTACTGCCTGTCACAACAACATGCCGAAGATACTCGGATGGGACAGGCGGTGCTTCGACACCTATTCCAATAAGGTAAGCCCCGGTTGAGGGGTTTGATCTAGTTGCAATTATGATTGAATATTGTTTGTTCTCTAGGTTAACTATTGCCGATGGGTATACAACCATAGGGAACTGGCATTGTGAGGGAAGTATGTGAGTTTGCATGCACGCCTCCTCTTTTCGGGATGGTACTGCTATGTAATCTATTCTAAGCATGTGAATCCATGAAAGATCCAATGCTGGAGAAGGGATTAGTTTCTTACCTGTAACTCCATTTCTCCAGCATTGGTATCTTTCATGGATTCACATGCGCCCGCCTGCCTCCCCTGGCCATGCAAACTGGTTCCCCCCCTACTTTGGGGGCCGAAATCTGAGGGAGCGCGGGGGCGGGTCCTGTATTTATATCATGGCGTCCTGACGGCTCGGGCACGCATGATACAAAACGAGGTGGATAGGACGCATAAGCGTCGAAAAAGTTTTCCTACGGGAAAGGGTCTATATAATGTACCGGGGATTCCCAGCCTGACGACGGGGAATATTCTAAGCATGTGAATCCATGAAAGATACCAATGCTGGAGAAATGGAGTTACAGGTAAGAAACTAATCCCTTCCACTGACCAAAGTGCTGGTTTGGTCTCCAGGACATAGAGGATGATTGGAACAACTTTGGCTAGGTAGAATTTGATTAGAGGGATGAGTGAAACACTGCAAAACTTCAAAAAGAACTTTCATCATTTGTGGCACTAGTTGCATTGTTTTCCTTTTGAGCTTTTCCTCCATTTTTCTGATACAAGGAGTCGAAACGACCCTATATCCCAAGTACTTAAGTTCTTCCACCATTGGGATACTTCGGCCTGACAGTTCCCAGTTGGAGCGTACTACCCTCTTATTTGCATGTCTGAAAATCATAATTGATGATTTTGAGGGATTTACTATTAGCCCATTCACTTTTGCATATTCTCCCTATTTGTCTAGGAGACGCTGCAGTCCCAATTTGGTGTTATCCAGTAGGACCACATCGTCACCAAAAAACTTTGTTACCATTGATTGACGGACTGCCTAAAGCTGCCCCAGCTAGAAAGTCTCCCATATTAGATAAGAAGAGGTTGAAAAATAGCGGGGCTCCTAGACAACCTTGGCGAACTCCACGTTCAACTTTGATGGAGTCAGAAAGATTACCTTCATCGTCCAATCTCACCCTAATGGTTGTATCATTATGCAGCTCTATTAACATAGAGAGGAAGCCGCCAGGGATGCCCCACTTCTTGAGTTTGGCCCAAAGGTGACCCCTGTTGACTTGGTCGAAGGCCTTTAAGAAGTCTACCCATGCCCCATAGAGATGTAGCTCCCCTTTGTTCCTAGTATTTTCACTCAGAATATGCAAAGTTACCCCATTTACTGCAGTTGACATGCCTCTTCTGAAACCCGTTTGGTGTTTGGACAGGATATTGTTAGATTTGACCCATCCCTCCCATTCTTCAAGGAGAGAATTCTCATAGAAATCTTGCTATCTATGTCAAGGAGGGATGATTATTGCTGATTTCCATGATGGTGGAAATGTACGTTTAGTGAGGATGTCTCTGAAAAGCCAGCAAAGCCCTTTGGCCCAAAGTGTACTGTTGATCTTCAGCCCTTGATAAGTAAGACCATTTGGGCCTACCGCTTTTGAACTTGAAGAAGACAGGATTGGATCTTCCACAGTCTGTTCCTCAATTGATAGGGCCCATCCAGTATCTTTTTTTGTTATATCATCAATCCTCCCCTCCACGGATGCAAAATTGGGTGTAAAGTAATTAACCCACACGTCCTCTGCCACCAAATTACATTACTAGGGTGATCTTCAGGTTGATGGATGACGGACCAGAAATTTCTCGAATCCCCTTCCCCAATTATTTTTAACATTGATTTGCCGTCCTGCTGAAGGCGATAAGCTCTTCTACTGGATGACCAATATTTATGGGCCTGACTCAAAGCTTTCACCGCTTTCCCCTGTTCTTCCATGCCTCGATTGGAGGACTTTATCTTTCTCTTCTGTTGGTTCAAGAGTTATTTCTTCAGCCATGTCTCCTCATCAAAGACATGACTGTGCACCTTCTTTTCCGACCTTCCTACATTACTTGGTGGACAGATGGACCAAATATACCTGACAAAATTTTCACATTTGCAATTCAATTGCCAGGTTGATTCTGGAATCGATGCCAGAGCAACATTCAAATCACCACCCTCCTGATTGTACTTTATCAATCTCAGTTTCCCTTTTCTAGCTGTTAGAGGCATATTTGACTGACTGCCTTTGGGTAATATCTGAGACTGTCAATTCTAAACGGGAGTGGTCGCTCCCCCCCTCCTCCTCTATCCTCAAATTTAACTTTCTAGTGAATAAATCAGCTGACATGAAGATATAATCTAATGTTCACCTAGAATTCCCTCAAGACCATGTTGTGGCAGATTGTGTTTCCCCGTTAGGGCCTCAGTTGCCATTCTCAGGCCCCAGCTACTCAAAAACCCAACCCAACTTTTTCCATTTTTAGATATGTTACAAGATTTCTGGATTATGTGATCTTTGGTGAGTGGAATACACTGTGAGTTTAGATCCCTTGCCAAAATTATGTGTTCTCCCCCAAATGAAAGTTTGATCTTTTCCAAAAGAATAGAAAGATCTTCCTGAAAGAGTTGAATTTTGGCACAGGCAGAGTTCCAGTATATATTTATCACAGTCACCTCAAATGCTTTTTGCTGACCCTTAAGTGAAAAAACACATGCTTGAAAGCACATGTTGTCAGAGGCAATCTCTTTCATCTTCCCAATGGTTGCATTTTTAAATGCCATAAGGAGTCCCCCTGCTGGTCTACCTCTAGATTTTTGGAGTGCTGGTTGTAAAAATACGGCATATCCTTTCACTGCTACAGGGTTCACTAACCAGGTTTCTTGAAGTATAACCACATCCATTTCTTTGAAAAGTATTTATTTCATTTTCTTTGATGTGAATGTGTTAAAACCCTGTGTATTCCAACTCCCAAGATGGAGGCCTGTCTGACTAAAGGGACTGAGTCACCACACCCAATTTCTGAAGGACCTGCATGATGATTTCTGGTATCAGGGCAATAGTCTCATCTTGGGGCTTTGACTTGATATCCTTTCCGCCGGTTCCCGCAAAACTTCTAATGGATGTGCTCACCCTTTCAGGAAGGGAGTAAAGAGGGCTCCGCCCCACCCTTGCGGATTTCCCGCAATTTGGGAGGCACATATGGGGACACCAATAGACCTTAGTCCATCAGTTCCCTTGATGCTCCCAAGATGGCATCCAACGCTTTGAGTGAGGTTAAACCAACTTCAACCAAAAGCGAATTCTGACTAAATGGAAATCTGTATCTGTATGGAAACTCAATATCCAAAGATTCAAACAGATACAGATTCAACACCTTTTTAAAGTGTGATAAGATTCCGGTTCTACAAAGAGACTTATAGTTCTGCTTTTTAGCAACTGAGGTTAACCACATTTTTGGCACTGCAAAGGCTGAGATGACTTCATCTTTTTTTCCTTGTAGGTGAGGCAATAACTGGGGAAGCAGGTTCACCTGAGTAGTTTCCTTTAACTCATAAGATTTGCCAGACTCATTTGAATAGTGTACAAGTACAGTTTGTTTCCCCTCGCCCTTCTTCACCACTTCTTACAGTTTTTTGTCTTTAACATCCTTGTTCAGTTGTTTTAGGAAAATTGGTGCAATATTGCCCTTCAGTCCTCCTGAATCTTTAGTATCCAGATTTTCTTTTGAACAATAGGATTGATTGGGTCATTTATTAAATAGGAAGATTGGTGCTAATGGCAGCACTGCTTTTTTTGCTGCTTGGCCATTTTTCCCCCCAAAAAAGTTCATATTTTCCATTGATGTATTGTCTTGGCTTTTCTTATGTTTTGTCATGGGCTGCACTTTCCTTTCCTGCTGATCCACTTGAGTATCAGTTTGAAGCCCTAGGCCGATTTTTGTAATTATTGCCTCTTGTCCAGGTCTAGCTACTTCGGACTTGCTTTTCTCCTTCTGGATCTTGAATCTTGGATCCTGCGTCCGCTCCCCAATCGTGCAATCTGATGGCCTTCTGGAGGGGAAGCAGAGAAACTGGAGAATTCATCCTTCGACATATCCCCCTTTCTTCCTGTTTTAGAGAGGGCCCATTTGTGTCGGATTCTTTCACTTTGCCATGCTTTTGATTCTTCGTTTTCTTTTTTGATTCTTTCATTAACCTTTCTCTTGTTGTGTGTTGTTTCTTCTCTCTGGCGTCTTTCCTCCTTATCTTCCTCCTTCCCCTGGAGTTTTGAGTGCCCCACTCTGGCCCTGCATGCGCTGGGCCCTCGACCATATGGTCCACAGCTGCTTGCACATTCTGTTGTGGGTCTTTCTTTCCCTCCGGTGATCCCTCCATCACATTCACCAGCCTTCTGAATTCCTCCAAGACTGAATCCGATAGGAGTGTATCGTTAAACAGAGACCCTGAGTCTGGCACTCCCCTCCCCTCCTCTAGATCTCTGCCCACCGGACTCTCTGGTTTCCAATAAAGTAGAAGTTCTTGCAGAAGTGCAGTATTTGGTTCTTCTTCTTTTCTTTGCTTTAGCAAAGATGTTTGGATTGCAGATATATCCAGTCCTTGCTTTCTGACTTTCAGTCTCACTTCTTTCACAGCTGGGAATAAAACCGAATTAATAATGTTGGTTACACCAACTAACGTTGAATCACAGTTGCCCGTTTCCTTACAAAATTCAATCCGTGCCCCTGCTTGTGATTGCACTTCTGTTTTTAGCAACTCAAAAACAGAGACTAGAGAGTTTAGAACAAAGTGGAGGGCCGAGAGTGTTTTGTCGCTTGCTTCACTTGAAATGCCAGCCAGCTGAGAGGCTCCTATGGGTGAGATTATGAATTGATTTGTTGGAGACTCTTCGCAGCCCTCTACCTCACTCATACCTCGCTGGACAGGTTGAACTAACTTTGACTGTTCGTTCATTCTTACATTTTTTACCCATTCTGTCAGGGAGTCCCTCTGAAGAGGGGGCGTTCTAATTCCTCTGATTCCCTCTTGTCTCATTTGTGGCGGATAAACAGAGAGCACGTCTTCCCTATCATTGGAACTCTTGCTCCGTTTCCTTCCGAAATGGGTTGGATTTTTTGGGGAATTTTCTCAGTAGTCACTGTGAATTCCAGGCCGCGTTTCCATGACTCCCTAATTTGTTGCTGATATTCATTTGCTGCTCCCCCCCCTGTGGTGTTTGAGGGGCCTTTTCTTTTTGTGCTTGGTTTGGGAATTTTGAGTTCAGTGCCATAGAGTTTTTTTTTTTTTCTTTTAAATTTTATTTTCATTTTTAACAATACAACAATACATTAAAAACATCAAGGTGATATAAAAATAAACTATATACAAGATTAAAAATCACTGAACACAAATTCCACCCCACCTCCCAATCGTAGAATTCACATCCGAACATATTCAATTGTCATTTTCAGTATATTGAAAGAAATCTCCCCCATATCTTATTAAATAGCATTTTCTTGTCTTGTCTTTTGTATAAAAACTTTTCCACATCAGCCAGACTATGCATTTCATGAAACCAAACATCTTTGTGTAAGGTAGTAGCAGTTTTCCAATTCCTTAAGATGTTTTTTTTTCCAATCATGGCACCTCTATATAACCATTTCTTCTGCCATAGAGTTCTCACGTGCCAATGGAATTTGCAATTCACTTAAGGGGCCATGTTCACTAGTAGAGTTTTCCCATTCAGGGGCCCTTTTATCCTCTAACAACAGTGTGCTTCTCAGTTTCATTTCTGAGCCTAGCACTGGTCTCCCTCTCCCAATCTCTTTGTTCTGTTTTGCCAATTTCAGTACTTCAGTGTGACAGAACTGGCATTGAGTCTATGTCAGATTGCATTCGCATCAATTCACTATGAAATTGAATGAGTACGGATAGCAGAACCTAAGCGGCCCGGCTCGAGCTGATGTCCGACACAAGGTCTGAATACTACAAAAGAGCCGTGTAGTACTGCAGTACCCAGTCTTCCGGAATCTTGCTGGAGACAATAAAAAGGCGACTCAGTTCTAAAGGCTTCCAGACGCAGAAGCGAAAACATATACAACGATCCCTAGCCGCGCTTTTTGACACAGCTATGAAAAAAAATGAAGCGGTATGAAAGCGTGGGCGGGCCACAAAGTATGGATGTTGTCCTGACACCACAGATGAATTAGAAAGAACCCCCGGCTTCCCGCTTCTCGCTTACCGCTTATAATGTCTGTCCGCGTGATATTGTTTTAGTGACTCCACAGCTGTTCCCCCCAAGAATCAGGATGCAGACTTCCCTTGTCTCTGCTCGAAGTCACGAAGACACAGAGACTCTGCAGCAGACTCCGCAGAGTCAGAGTCTCTTTATGCTAAAGTGCACTGAACAGCAAAATAGGACTGCAAACTCGGGTCCACACGGCTCCAACACCAGCAGTAACACAGAGTCCCCGACACAAAGACTCTGCAGCAGACTCCGCCTTTTTTCTCCTAAATACCATCTGGATGAATTTTTCGAGGGCAACTCTGATGTTGCCCATGGACAGGACATCTGCAGAGTCTTCCATCTCCTCCATTGAGAATTTCACATTAAGTATCCACTTTTCTTTATTGTGGTTACTAATTATATGGCGTACACTGTGGAGCATGAATGCATTGTTATAATTAGGTAAATTAACACTGCCTTGCACCGATGTCTGAAGTGAAGGACAACAAAAGTGAGTGTTACTGCATCCTGAGTGCAGTGAGATAGAATGGGTGAGTGGGATGAGGTAGTTGTGAATAGGGTGAAGTATAGTGAGTAAATGGGGTAGGTAGAGGGAGTGAGTGGGGGTGAGGTAGAGTGGGTGAGTAGAATGAGGTAGGGAGGGTTTGGTGGGTGGGATAGTGTAGGCATCTATGGTCAGGTAAAGTGGGCGAGTGGATGAGTGGGGGTGGTAGAGTGGGTGAGTGGGGTTAGGTAGGGTGGATAGGGGTGCTATAGAGTTGGTGAGTAGGTTTAGTTAGGTTGAGTTAGAGAGGGTGTGTGGGGGTAAGGTAGATTTGGTGGGCAGGGTGAGGTAGTATATGGGCTGCGTGCCAATCCAACACCATGTGAGTGAAGACTGCAAAAAAGCAGATGAACTTTCACACATCCCTATAGGTGACTGTGTACTTGACTCAGGTATAAACTTGTGCCCGGGCACCATGGTTTCGGTCTACCACCATACCATAGAAAGAGTAAAGTGGTGCAGTACTTTCTCTTTAGGCATAACAGGGATGGGGAAAGGAATAAATCAAGCAGAGGTCACACTATGAAGCGGTCTTATATCAGGACATCTGTCTGATGGTATTGCAACATGTTGAATGCCTGAGGTGTCTTCTCACGGCAAGCAGCTTCCAAGTAATGAGTTCATCCAGATTTTTCCAGCATGGTCTACTACCATTCTCAGCATGTACCTTATAGTCTTATTAAACCTTTCCACCAAACTGTCAGTTTGAGGGTGATAGAATTAAGTCCTCATGGTCTTGTGTTTTAAGCGATACATAAATTCAGCCAAAGGCTTAGACATGAAGCTTCTACCCTGATTTGGACAAGAGTTCTTTGGGAAAGACAACGTTTGTGAAGTAGGGTACTTAGTACCTAAGGGTGTGGGCTCTAAGAAAAAAAGGCTGCTGGGTATCAGGGTGTCTCACAAAGACACTGGGAAAGACCACTAGACATACATGTATTTCAGGATAGTGTCTTTATTATTGTTTTATAGACACTGGGCACAAAGTTAAATGAAAGGGAAACTCTGTTGGGGGCAGAAGCATGAACAAACTAAGAAAAATGCAAGGGAAATGTTGCCCTGTTAGCTCTCCCCCTTTTTCACAGTGTTCTCTACTACCCCTTACACATTTGACATATTTATTTTATTTATTTATTTGTGCTTTTATAGAGCGCAACCAAGCCCTGAGGCATCTGGGTGCTTAAGGATATGGTTACAAGTTGGCATGCTGTGGTTGTTGTGTTACAGTCATGCCACAAGACTTACATCAATGTTATGCTACGTACAGTTTTTCATACTGCACGTGCATTGATTAATACATTACATACAGTTTACATGCAAACTCCTTGCGCAAACAGCCACGTTTTTAAGTCCTTGCGGAATGACCAGAGCGGCAAGTTCGCTCTTAGTTTGCATATATGTGCCTGAGAAGAATGCTAACATCACTTAAAGTCTTTCCAAGGCTCCCTTCTTGAACTATTGGCACTATCCACGTTAGCTTCATGTATGTTTTCCCAGGACCAAATACATGTTCCCTTTGGCAATTGGGTTCCCAGAACCACCATTTAGGTTATCTCCTCTGCCCACTAGTTCTTCCAAAGAGAGTTTCAAAATAAAAATGAAGTTCACAAATCAGTTCTTTCCCCTTTTTCCAGAAAGCGAATGCCTTTCTGCTTTAAGTAGTCTCTCTCCAGGCACCCCACGCTTGTCAATCACTGTCCCTGGCACAGAGTTGCTTTGATGAATGATGTCTAAGTGGGGAGTGGCCTTTTCCCCCTAGTAGGCCACATATCAGATTAGGTTCATTTATTTGGGCTGCAGTGAATTTATGGGAAGGTTCTTTTTGGTATCTTCCATCTTGGTCCCCAGAACAGGCTGCTCTGGAGGAAATTGGAGCCAAAGCCTTTCTTTACTAAATCTATTTGGAGCAGTCTTATATTATCTCAGCTATCATGAATTTTGATCTTTCCATGGATGTGTTCAGCAATGAGCTTCCGTACCTTTATTTGGTAGGATTAGTGGCTGGATTTCCAGAGAAGGACCTTTTCATTACCTGTATAGTCAACATCAACAACTCCGGCCCCTGCATCTTTTAAATGTTTAAAAGTCCTGATTTTGGTTCCATTGTCCCATATGTTCCTGTGGGGACCACAGTTTGTAGGTCGATCTAAATTAGGGACTTTTCCCTAGGTGGTATAGTACTGTTCTATGCATGATCTAAATCATAGAAAGCTGCTTAAAAGGTAGCACTGGTATGTAGCCTAGCCATATCAGAGAGGCTGATAATCTTCATTGGTAGTCCTTTCTGTGACTTGATTGGTTTAGGTTGAACCTTCTAGTTAGGTTTGGTTCATCCCACTTCTTACACCTTATGTGATAAGGTCAACAGTACACACAACTCAATGGGTAATGAGATACATGTCTATAGTTCCTATGGGTTTCTCTACAAAGGAAAATTATGCTATTTTCTCTGAATCATTTGAAGAAAAGATTTTTGAAAAGGAAAATCAATAATGTGCCAAGGTCTCAATATCTGGAAGGGATATTTGTTTCCCTCTGGCTCATTTCCTAATCTCCCACATTTGGCAGGTGTTAGCCTCCAGTAAGCTTCTTGACACCACAACCAAGTCTTAGCACCCAGCATGCTTCTTGTCCGCCAAACAAAGTCTCATGGATCTAGAGCTCAGCATGCTTTTTGACAATCTCAGGATTAGATTGCCCAGTTCACTAGGCTTGAAGTCTCCAGGATATAGTGTCAAGCTCCCTATGCTTGACTGGTTCAAAGATATGGTACGTGCTCGCTTTCTCAGCCAGTGCCAGATATTCTCCCTCTTGGGTGGATAACCCTTATGAGCCAGGTTTTCTCCTCAGAGGTCTGATTGGACTCTTCTTGGTTCTCTGTGGAATTCATATTCTCTCTTCCTTCCATCTACAGGTAGGGTAAGATTCTAACACCCCCTCCCCTTTTGGGGGTGCCATTTTTCAGCCTGAAGCCCCCTTTTCAGCCTTCACTCCTGCCCCTTACTTGCATTCTGTCATCTTCCATCAGCAAGGAAAAGAGGATTAACTTCCTGCTTCCTGTTTATATGTGTTTCCTCTTGAACTACTTCCGGGGTGCTTTGGGTATAAAAGCACTTTCCATTGGGTGCCCATTTGCCCGGCTGTCTTGAGAAAAGGGGAACAGAGCTAAGGTTTACTGCTATATCTTTCTCCATTTCATTCTTTGTTCCTTGTTATCCCCTGTTGACCACAGGGTGCTACAAACATGACACAAACCGGGCATACAAACAACATCCAAATCAAACTCAAGCACAACACACCCCTAAAACAGCTAATCACATACACCTGCATTCTGCTTAACTGCCACTCTACACCTGCAGAGAGACATGAAATCAGTGGCCATCAGCACACACCTCCACAAATATACTCTTCCTTACAAAAACATGACTCAAACTCCACCACACTCCTATTATCCCTGACATGCTGCCTCCAAAATATATCATCCACCACGGAGACCGGCCACACAAAAAAGGTAGCAGCATTGCATTATATGTAAATAGAGACACGCACTTAGAAATCCCACCCCCATACATTTCCTTTGAAGCACTCTCTCTCAACTGCTTCCCTTCATCACACCCACACCCAACTTGTAATCCACCTCATTTACCATCCCTCCACACACAATCCCTACTTCTACACTGACTAGACTGACTTCACAAGTAAAACCCACACCTCCCCTGCAACAATATCTCCCTTGGTGAATTCAACCCCAGTAGTGCCCATCACAACACCAATCTCATATTAAACACTATCCTCACTCCACTTACACCCTATGATCTCACACAATGTATCACCTTCCCAACACACATCACTGGCGACATCCTGGCAAGCAAAAAAGACGTCTCAGTGGAAAATCGAATCTGGGTATTGTCATCGAACCACATTGCTATCCCCTTCATGCTCACTTTACCCTACAAAATCCCCCCACCTTCTACACATAACCACCGCCCCCGCCAAATAAACCAAACACATTATGGACAAAGCCTTAGCACCACTCACACTACTCCTCCCACCGACACATGCCTCTGTTCTACTAAACAAATACAACACCATCATCACACAGGCACTCAACACAATGGAACCCCTCCACCCCTTCCAATCTGACCTCCGACCTGGACATAGCCCTGACACTGCTAGTCTTCACATCCTTGATGACCTCCACAACATAACTGACAAAGGACACACAGCACTACTCGTACTCCTTGGCCACTCCACAGCCTTTGACATCATTGACCATACCATTCTAGACATCCTAGCCCACAGAATGACACCCTCCGGCACCATACTCAACTAGTTCACCTCCTTCCTCGCTGACAGGACACACAATGTCTCCATGCCCCTTTATCCATGACACCCCACCCCTATCAAGAATGGGGTCCCGCAAGGTGCTTCCTGTCTCCACTTCTCTTCACATATATGTTAAATCCCTTGGACAGACAGTTAGCAAACACAACGTCCATTTCCACCAACAAACAGATGACACACAAATATACCGCCAAATGGCATCACCTTCACAATTGCACACCTTCAAATACTGTCTCTCCACCATCACCAACTGGATGGCCATGCACTTCCTCAAACTCAACCCTCCCAAAACAGAATATCCCCTCATCTGATTCCCCCACTTCCCCCCTGGCACAAACCCGACCTCACCCCATGGATCTAAGAACTCGCCACAGACCTCCCACACATACCCCTCTCCACACCTGTCACCATCGACCCCCAACTTTCTTTCACGCACCACATAGCTGCTGTGACCAAATAATACAACTTCACCTCCTGCGCAACATCAGACACATCCTTCCCCTCTTCCCCCTGAAGACTTGTGTACCGTAGTCCATGCACTGGTTCTCTCTAAGCTGGACTACGGCAATGCTCTCTCTACTGGACGCCCCACCAGCAAACTTGCCCCCCTACTAATCCTATGAAAACGCAGATGCCAGACACATCTTCCACCTACCCAAACATTCACGCATCACCCCCACTGTTGCCCAGCTCGACTGGCTGCCGTACCTCAGTGAATTGCATTCAATGGACTCTGCATTGTATTGAAACCCATCAAACGCACAAACACCAGACAAGCCAGCCAACACTGTACACACATTCCACTTTACAAACTCACATGCGCACAAAAACAAGCATTTACCCACTGGGCCCCCAGGGCATGGACCACCCTACCTCTTCACATACACACTGCATCCTCCATCGCCACTTTCAGAAAGAGCCTCAAAACATACCTGTTTCCCCACAAACAACCCCATCCCTCCACCTCCCCTGCTAGCACTTGTCTCTCGTAATCTTCCTCTCTATCCTGAAAACATTCTGTAACTTCTTTTCCAACTCCTACCTTTTCAAACGATGAACCATGTAAGGTGCTCCGAGACCCTTTGGGTAGCCAAGAGCTAAACAATAATTCAAATAAAATGAAATAAATAGGTTTTTATGACAGTCTGAGGATTATAGTGCCCAGCTCCATCTGCTTGACTCTTTCAGGGATCTAGTGCCCAGCTCACTATGCTTGACTGGCCCAGAGATATGGTGCTTTCTCGCTTGCCAGATACTCTTCTTCTTGGGTGGATTATCCTTGCGAGCCAGGTTTTTTCCTCAGAGGTCTGTTCAGACTCATCTTGGTTCTCAGTGGAATTCCCATTCTTGAGGTCTGTCTCTTTCCTCAGAGTTCTCAGTCTTATCTACTGCCTGACCTCTCTCAGGTTACTCATGCCTCTCAGTTCTGCCAGGGTTCTCAGCTCTCCTAAGCCATTGAGCTCTCATAAACCATTCATATCTCCAAAGATCATGAGCCCCTGAACCTCTTTCCCACTCCCTCCCTCCATCCCCACTGACCTGTGGGACTGGAGCTCTGTGCACTCTTCCTGTCTTCTGGTGCCTGTGCTGATGTCTCAGTCCAGACACACCTCTCTCACTCTGATATGTTAAGCATTCAGGTGGAGTGCAGTAATTACTTTAAGGTTCAAGTGTCCACCTATTAACATATCTATAATGGGACCCACCAGGACACACACATCTCACTCTCGCCCAGCTATACCCACCACCTGGTTCTAACTGGCCGATATTGACGATATGTCAATGCCCGAAGGTCCTAAGCAACCGGGAATATCCGTCGGTTTTGTGGAACAATGTGCGCCGCTTTGCTGAATTAGTGCAACGTGAAACTGCCACTATTAACCAATATTATTGGTCAAATGCATTTTTTTTAAAGCCAATTTTCCCAAATTCACATAAAAGTGTGCCTGCATTTACTACTATAACAGTTTTCCATGAGTCGTCACATGTTGTGATTTGCAAGTGGTGGCCACTTTTGTTTGGTGCCCAGCCCTTATTTATGTCTCAATCCCAGCCTGCCTTTCATACAACATCATACCAACTGCAAACAGTGGTGTAGCACAACATTTGGGGGCACCCGTGTGAGCCATGCTGAGGTGGCCCACTACTCCTCCACAGCTCGGAAACAAATCGCGGGTCATGCTACTGCTTTATCAGAGCTGCCCAGTTAAAATAAAGTCAAGCAAAACTAAGAAATGACTAGACTGGCTGCACCAAAAAGCCTCTCTGGCCACAATTAACACATATCATGCCTGCTTACACTCTGCATGGATGACCATTATGATTTATGATATGATATGATATGGCATTTGTAACGCGCCTATACACAAGTGTTTCAAGGCGTGATAATCCCTACACAATCCCCACACAATCCCTGCCATACATCACCCGCCCCAAAACCCAAAATTAGCTCCTGCGCCCAGAATTACCTCCATGCCCCTCTTCCTTGTCCCAGTGCCTATGTATGAGGCACCTTGCCTCATAGGTACGTACTAGGATGAGAAAGAGTGGGACTAGGAGCTAGGAGTAATGAAGATTACAGGTAACTAAGCCAGGTTTCGTTGTGCCACTGAACACAAGCACACACACCATTCACCATACACACACATGCACACCCATCCACCCATACATTTAAGTGTGTACCCTTTCACCATATAGGCTTAATTAACCAGGCAGCCACCCATACATTTAAGTGTCCACACTTTCATCATATAGGCACACCGAGGCAGCCACACATACATATAAGTGTGCACCCTTTCACCATACACTCACACAGGCACACCCAGGCAGCCACCCATACATGATGCACTCACTCATGCATGCACATTACATTATACATATACACACACACACTTACATGCATGCACAAACATTTAAAGAAAATACATTTGACCTTTAATCCGTTAATCCATGGAACAAGGCCTTCAGCTCCCTTCAGCAGCCAGGAACACTTGGTCCCGTCATCTGCAGAGGATCTTGAGGCCTCCATGTCATGGGGTGGAGGTGAGCCCTATTACTTCAAAAAGAAATGGTTTCTTTTTGAAGTCACTCAGACTTCATACAGATATTATTTCGGTTAAAGGACCAGACCGTGACTGCAAAAATAAACTATTTATTTTTTAAGTCATAGGGCTTTCCTCACCCCATTACATGGAGGTCTCCAGTCTGGAGGCTTCCATGCCATGGGGTGCCATGGGGCGGGTGCAAGATTTTCTTTTTGAAGTCACTCTGTCTTCACAAAGAAATGATTTCCGTTACACTGTACACGGTAACAGAAATAATTTCTTTATCGAGGCAGAGAAACACTTTTCCGAGGGGGCTCTCGCCAATGACTGCAAACAGTCCCTGTCACATACAATAAGGAAAGAAAAGAGGATTGTAGGGTAGTAATAGGATTAGATAGTAGTTTGCGTTTGTGGGTTGCCGTGGCATCCCGCTCAGGTGTGCCATGTTATGTTGTGTTATGGTTAAGTGTCCACCTAGCGCTATGTAAAGCTAGCTGACATACCACAACGTCACATGGGCAATCATGATTTATGACAGATGTATTTAAAATCGGTAGAACAATATAATATGGCTTTCGTGCCCTGCCAGGAGGGCGAACATGGCCTTTAACGGCCCGCCATCCCCAGTTAAGGCAGGCCCGAGAGCAAAGCGAGTGCCTCAGCTCGGGCTCTGGGCTATTAAAGGCCATGTCCTTCCAAATGGCAAGGCATGAAAGCCTTCGCACTCCGGGGCTTGTCCGGGGTGCGAATGGCTTTCACAATTTTTTTATCCGGAGATCCATGCTGCTAGCGAAGCCGATCTGCCGATGAAAAAGGGAAAGAAGAAAACAAATAAATAAGATGTCTACCGCCATATTGAAAAGTGAGTAAGTCCCTTTTCCATGGCTATGGCGGCCAGCCGAGAGGAGCTCTGGGACCGGAGCGCAATGCTCCCGTCCCACAGGTAATTGGAGGGTATGGGGAGGCAACAGCAAGAGGTTCCCTGCGTCTCCCCGCAATAAAAAAGGAGAAAAAAAAAGTGGCACCCGTGGCAGGGCCTCGGGGTGGCTGGGACAGCGGGTGGGGTTTGTGTATTCTCGCCCGCTGTTCCAGCCACCTGATTGGCTGAGTGCTCTTCCCCAGATGCAGATGTATGTTTTTGATTGATGCTTAAAGAATCCAAGTTGGGCTATTTCCCGGAAGCTCAAAGGCAAGCTATTCCCAAACCGAGGGGCTAGGTACCAGAATGCTCTGCCACCCCCATAAGTCTTCTTACATCTGAGTGTGAATGCCAGACATTGGTTGCCGGACCTCAGAAAACCGGCTGGTTGTAGGTTTGCAATTTTCTCTTTGATGAAGCATGGCCCTTGATCAATAATGACTTTACTAACAATGCTCAGGTCCTTACACTCAACTCATAAGGGCACTGGCATCCAGTCTAGGTCTTGTAAAGCTAGAGCGATATGCTAACTTTACTATAAATTTAGCACCTGCCTGGTTGCGGCCTTCTGCAAGGCAGGAAGGCCTAGGTACCGAGCACTGGCATAGTCCTACCTAGACATGTATAGAAATAAAAGAAACCCAAGTGTGTAACAGATGCCACCTGGGCATTAAGTAACATTCGTTGGTCAAACTGAGGATTCTTACCTTTTGAACCAGATTGCCAAAGAGATGCAACACCACAGTCTTTGATGGGCTGAGTTTTAACAAGTTGGGATGCATCCATTGGTTAATGGCAAGAAAGCAGGTTTGAAATCTTGGGATCAAGGGTTAAGAATAGAGAAACTTAAAGAGGAATTTTCTACAAATACAATTCATACATTTTCTTTGCAAAGGCAACTCTACTCTCAAGTTTGCAAGTGTTTCTTTAGAACCCTGGTCATTCACACGAACTAACACAGCTGGGCCAACCTCTTCAAGGCATCAGGCTTTCAATAAACACCCTTCTTGAAAAGACCAACCATGATGTTGAAAGTCCTCAAGGGGGTATTACATGAAAAGCCATTCCAGTGCTGGGACAGGTTCCACATAGACTTTAAAACAGTAACATTTCACCATTTGGGGATTCAGTCAAATTTGCGTGTACCAGAACTCAATGACCAGTTGATAAAGCCATGTAGGATTGTGGCCAGGGGTTCACTGCTGCAAGTGCTTTGAAAAGGTTTCATGGGCTTGCATCTCTTCTGGACCCTGAATTTCTACTGGTTTTTATTAATTTCCTAAAATCTTCATTAGTGAGAGTTATGCAGCTGCAGCTCAAGGCGATTCAGTAACCCTTACACCAAACTCCATGTACTGAGCTTCCCTGTCCTAGCTTCCAAACTGTGGAACACTCTGCCAACCCAGATAAGAATTGAACCTTCGTTCCTAACGTTCAAGAACAATGCCAAAGCTTGGCTGCTCACCCAGAAAGCATGAGGTCCCTCACGTTAGCCTAGTTCTCTACCTGCAATATATCCTATCTGTGTACATATGCCACACTGTATCGTTCATAACCTGTAAATTCTGTATTTGTATATAACCTGTAAATTTGTACTTGTGTATAACTTGTACATTTGGTATTTTTGTATACTCTTGTTGTAACCTTTACCTAAGATTATGCGCCCGGTTGCCCATGGGCCTGGTGCGCTTTACAAATAAACTAAACTTCAAACTTCAAACTACTACAATTTGTAAATAATGAAGGTACTCCCACAGTAAGAGTTGCTCAAACTGTATTAAACAGAACATGCAGTAAATCAATTTGTATGACTGCTAAGTCAGGCAAAAGCTAAAACTCTATTTTAATAGCGGCATCCCATTCATTCATACAAAATACTTAACTAAGATTGCTGCCACAGGGCTGGAAGACGGGGCGCCAAGCCGAGCCCCTCTTCCATTTCCATGTCAGTCCGGGAGGCTGGAGCGGCAGCGGTGGTTGAGCCTCCACCAAAACAATAAGGTGGGTGTAGTAGGGAGGTGGGGAGGTGATCGAGGGAAAGGGAAGGTGGAGGGAAGATGGTGAAGTGGGGGAGCAGCCATCAGGTTGATTAGAACACAGGCTTAGATTCAGCCAAGTATCCAAGTAACCTGATTGGCTGGTTTCCCCGCCGTGGCTGCTAATGCCAGTTAATCAGGCAATGCCAGATATGTCAAAGAAAGAAAACACAAATGTGGGCTAGAATATACATTCAAGAACACTCATTACGTTGCCTTTGAAATAATTGCAGTAATTAAATGCAATCCCACAGGAAATAACACCAATGCAGGCCAGAATGCCCACATTATTCCAGTAAAACATGCCATGCCATTGTAAGAGAAAACGTCCATGCTGGCTGCTGCACCAACAGCAATAGTGCCACACACACATTGCACACATACCACATACACCTACACATTCACATGCACACGGAGCACCTATCATGCATGTATGAAAAAACACATACATACATAGTATTATACTTACCAGCCATCGCCCTCGCCCTCAGCGCCAGACCGCATGGAGGAACGGATAGCCCATCTCTTCGTCAGCGTGTGTGAGGATGCATGCTATTGGTGCACAGTTGAGAGGCCTGTGGGTCCAGGCTTCCTACCCCACACTGGCCTCCCTATGGTTTGCTCTGCATCTTTTCAGTAGACCCCATTGGGCTTCGCAAAATAAAACATTCCCTGTAGTTTAGAGACACGCCCTGAAGTGGCATTGTGTTGCTGACACCAGGCCAGGCGAGACATGTTCACCTAATTAAAGGGGGTGGCACCCTTTTGCCCCCAATGACCAGCCACCACTGAAGAGGTCCCTTCCGTGCAATTTATGCCTGGGATCAAAACGAGCTCCTGAGTATTCTTCAGGCCAGCACCTTTGTTAGATGGGTTCGCCTGTCATCCGTGTTTTCCTTGCAGGATCCAGGGTGATTTCAACTGGGACTCTCCTGATTTTGTCACAAGGTTAAATCCCTTGCTAGTTAATGAGCGGTTTCCCATCTTGCCTGACACTGACACAGCGCAGAATAATCCTGAGGTGTGGTGGAGCAACGGATCACCTGTAAGATAACACCTGGCTTGACGCTTCAATAAAGCTTGCTGCAGCATTTGTGACTCCCACCTTTCAAAACTGGTCCTCCCTCTGTATTTCAGGGAAATCTGTAGGGGAGGACTGGTCCAAGAAGACCCCCCTCGCCTACGCTTTCTCCCCAGGTGAGGACTATGGGTCCTTTGGGCGTCCCCTCATGCTACCCGGGCCCAGGTGGTGGAGGGTTCACCCACTGGAGACATTGCCCGCACGTATTAATTGCCCACACGTTTTAAAATTTAGCGAGGCCTAGAAACCATTTTGTCTGGTAAAGATGGTGTGAGCTCAGCGCACTGTAGCGCGGCCCCCACCCTTGGAGGGTTTCAGTCCTCCTTGTTGCCGCAGCACCCTGGTAGATCCGCTGCGAGCACGTTCCCACGAACAAGACGGACATGAGCTAGTGTAATACACTAACATTGTAACAGTTCACCTCCCGCAGTGTATCATCGCTCCCAGCATGACCCGGCCAACAGGCCTAGGCAAATGAAAAGAACAGTAAACTGGTCGTTATATGACAGACAATCTTTGCATATTAATGTTGAGACTACTTGCAAAGGATGCTTTTCTTCCATAAAATCCCTTATATTACAAAAGCCTGTACGATGTATAATTACAAGAGATCATGCTCCCATGATATAAGCAATGGTGAGCCTATACCATTGCAGTTGGGTACTAATAATAACGGAACGCACCAGGAATCTGTTTGTTACGTGTATGACTGGAAAACTTACACCCCATGGGCTCGCGCCATAACTGAACTAATGCTGCTAGAGGACACAAGAAAACGAATGTAACCATACAAAGGGCCCATGTGAAGAACGCACGAGAAGGCACATGTCATGTGTGCATGTCTAGGCCCCACATACGCCACCACCGTCACGGACAAGGGGCGGGTTACTTTCTATGTTCTCCACCAATCCTAACTCTACCTCACTTACTGCAAATATATATGCATATAACTAAATACTGTACTTGTTAAAACATAATGTATGAATAAGGTACTCAGACTGGGTATAATCAAAACACATCCAGCAAAGTTTAAATGCATGTCTTGTAATGTTTTGAATAAGTATTAGAGAGTGTTCAACTGTTTGTGATGTCTTTACCTAAATCGGCAACACACGAGGGAGATACCTTTGTGAAATATGTGCAAGGCCATTCCCCCTCCCACCCTACGAAGGCTGCCAAGGCATGAGAGCAGAGACCGCGCCGCGCTGCGTTACCTCCCCCAACCAGACTGGAGTCGCTTCAAAGATTTGTAACCCCCTCTGTAGCACCCAAGGCCACCACCTGCCACATGCATTATTTACAGCACAGCAGTAAACCTCTGCCTGACCACACGCGCCCCCTCGTAAACCTCACAACCCACCGGACCATCTTAGACTTATGGCCCTGTGCAATCAAGACACCCAACACTTTGACAACCCACAGCGGAACATCCATAACAACTTCTAACAAGGCAGAAAGACATGTACCGCCCGTCCCAGGCCCTGAAGCTTAGCCCCTCGACCTATGGCCCCGGTCAACAGGACACTGGTAACCATGCCCTGACGTATTATCTCCAGTCCCCTCACAAGGTGCATTCCTCCTGTGTTGCATTAACCTGTTGTATAACCTATCGAAAGATTTACTAAAGAAGATAATACCAGAATGTTTGAATGACTGCGGTGTGCACGGCTTAGGGCTAACAAGTCAAGAAAAGACATTCATCTCTGCCACTGGCCGCGATGGCCCCACAACACCGCCTGGATGAACTCTGCCACCCTGCCAGGTCCAGCCCAACCCACGAGGCTGCCCAGTGACGTCTTCCAGCCAAAGCCAACCACATCACAGCAGCACCTATAGTTAGTCATCATCACCCAATCCCCATGAACTTGTGCCCCCTATAGTGTGTAGGTTCTTATGACGTTTTTTGTAAATATATACGCCTGTCTTTGCTATTGTCAGACAGAGCGCTCTCGGAGTTTGCAGAGTTCTTTGCATGCCCTATTCTGATTGATAAACTCCCATTTACGCTCACCCGCACTCTGTCTTGGCCTTATTCCCATCTTGGGAGAGTCCTTCATTGTCTCTCATTGCGGGGAGGATCGTGCTGTTTGGGGACGCTTGCCTTCAGTGGTGACCCCGATAGCGTGATTTTATTTCTTTCTAAACTCGTTATAACCGTCCCCTTTTTGGCACGAGAATCTCCGGTCGAAAAGGGATACGCACGGTGAGCCGGCTCCGGGAGGCTGCCCGCCAACGGCGACCGGTACACTAAGAAGTGCGCACTCAATAGAGAACGGGTACGGGATCCCGGTTGAAAAATCCCCTTTGAGTACCGCTCGCCGGAGTCGGGGCTGACTGTTGAGCTGACGGCGACACTGCCTGGACGGACCCAGTTTCGGAGACTATCGGTTCAAGACGGGCACGTGAGTACTGAGTGTGAGCGATTGTAAAGGGAGCGGGGAGAGAAGTGTAGGACAGGGAACGAAAAGGGGATACGAAGAGACACTAAAAGATTATTCTAAAATTTCCTTTCTTTTTCTTTGCATATGGCCATTAGGATTACGAGGTGAATAAGAGATAGAAGTGACGGGAACCTAGCTCCGAAAGGGGGTGGAAGGTGGCGCCGCATAGTGCTATATTGACTAGTGCTGGGAATATATGACGAAGTGAAATATAAGATAAAAGTGCTCAGCAAAAGGGGGCACTGAGAATATATTAGTGATCGCTATTACTTCTTTCTTTTCTTTTTCTTTAAGGGTAGGGGGAGGATAAAAACAAAGATTAGCACGAACTTGGGAAGAAAGTAAGAGAAAAGGGGGCCTACTAGGAGGGGAAGAGCAGGTTAAAACATATTAATATATGCACATGCGCATTCATCTATCTAAGTAAAACAGACAGGGACAGCCGGCTAGGGAGGAAAGGGAGGGCAGCGTGAATGGTGTACTGAGTGTTACCAAGAGGTGTGTGCACCTCGTATGTGTCAGGGGACAATTTGAGGTTGCGAATGTGTAAAACGGCTATAAATGTATAGTTGTCAAATGGTCATGGTAAGTGTGACCGGATGAAACTTTTTTGAAGGCAACGGTGGTACAGTGACGTGAGTGGGTACCTTTTTTGATTTCCGGGTTGCTATTGTCAAAATAAATGATGGGTTGCTCTTGTATGTGTCCCCCAAAGAAAACAAAGTAGAAATTGTGTACAGTCAGTTTTGTATTGTGCAGCCAAGGGAGGGAAAGCCCAACCGAGCATAACATTGAATGTGAAGTAGAACACGAAAAATAATATTGATACTACATTCACATTGGAGTTGCAGACACACAGAGACACATAAGCACTAGGAGGGCACACAGAAATGGGGGCTGAAACACCCTTATCACATATTTGTAAAAGTCTTCCAGGGTACGCGGAGCGGATTAAGAAATATCACGACCAATGGGTAACTGAGTTGAAGGGAGAGGGGCTACCCCAGATATGGCCAGAGGGAGGGTCATTTGACAAAAGCGTTCTGGATATGGTGATGACATGCATTTTCTTGAAGTACAGAGGGAAGCAGCTGCAGAATAGGAGGGAAATATTAGATCTTTGGCGGTTATTTGAAGAGGTACCACCGCCTAAAGTGCCAGCACCAAATCCTGATCTCCCATCCACTACAGACAATCCACTGATGATACATAAAGATATCAAAGAAGTGCCAAGTGTAGCGCCACCAGTAGAGGTAATAAGTTTATATCCGATATTAAAGAAACCTGTACCCGCAGAAGGATACAGTGATCCAACGTATGTACCTCCCCCGACAACTACTACACCCCACCGGCCCACTGCACCCCCACCATATGAAAGTACAAGGGAGCGAGGCCAGGCGAGTACACAAAGGGTGGACATAGAGAAACTCACAGATGATTTACAGTCAAGACTCTCAATAGCAAAAGATGAGCTCTCAAGAATTAAAGACATGTGCGGACAAACAGCACTTAATGTGACTAGATCAGGGCTCACGTCTAGAGCGCCAGGCGAGACAAGAAGAGCTGAAGAGGGGTGGAAGAAAGGTGAGATACTGTTCAGAATTGAGGAAGAACCAACCCGAATAATTGAAATAGAGACACGTGAGGGAGATCCTGACAATGATGAAAGGCCTATGGGGGATAGAGAGGAATTACTATGCGATATAAGGGACGAATTAGAAGAAAGTGACAGATTGAGCATGGCTATGGGAGAGGGAAGCGAAGGGGGGGATGGCACATGTTCAGTGAGAACACTGGACGATGAGTGGTCGGGACGACTAAGGAACAGAGTGGGGAAAATGGCATCACTAGAAGCATCAGCACCCACATCGGGTCCGGGTGCCATAAAGAAAGGGAAGCTACAGCTCCCGTTGATACACAGAGGAGGAGGGAGACCTAACTATATCCCATGGGCACAAATGGACAAAGCCAACCTATTAAAGCTATTGCCCCCGTTATCAGGAGGGGCAAGTAAGTGGATATACGCCTTTGAAAAGCATACTGCTGGGGTACCCCTAGCTGTAGGAGATGTGAAAAGTCTGCTCGTATCAGCGGTGGGCGATCAGGCTGAAAGAGTATGGGTTAAAGCCGGTTTCCCAGGAGTTACGTTAGATTGTGACCGCCATGATGGGGCCGCCTTCAACACAGTGCGGGCTAGGGTGTGGGACGCCTTGCGCGAAACATTCCCAGATACACCGGACTTGCAGTCGGTGATGCAATGTACCATGAATGAGGGGGAGGAGGCTATGGATTACATTTTTCGGGTTCAAGAGATGTGGAGAGCGGAGACGGGCACGCCCTGGTATCAATCGACATCTTTATTTTACTTCATTATAAAAAGAGGGCTCCCCAAGGAAGTGCAGAAAGCGCTCGACAAGATTGCAGGCGTTGAAGCGAAGGGATGGCCAGAAATCCAAAGCATAATAATACACCATTGTAAAAGAATAAAGGAGAGGGAGAAGGAGGTGGCACAGAAAAGGTTGGCGGACGAAGCAAAGTTAGTACAGACAAAATTGGTGAAGGTCGCAGCAGCAGTAGCTGCACTCCCACACAGCAGGGAGGGAGACGATGAGGAGGAGGGGCTGATAGCAATACAAGGAAGGATGGCAGCTAATTGGGCGGGAGCAGGACAGCGGCAGTGGAATGAGCAAGAGCAAGGTGGAGGTCCGCAGTGGCAAGAGTGGACCCCTCGAGGGGGACGAGGTGGGTACAGGGGCCGAAGAGGAGGCGGAACGGGATATGGGGCAATGGGAGGAAATGGATGGCAGGGCCCTAGAGGTGCACAAGGAAGTTGCTGGAACTGCGGGCGATGGGGGCACTATTCTAGAGAGTGCAGAAGCAGACCCAATAACGGGTTCCAAGAGGTAGAACAATATGGCCATCCCCACCCGGGAAGCCCATATGGCCTCCCAATGGGGCAACAACAATTAAGAAACCCAAGCCAAGGTAATGCCAGCCAGCAACAGGGACTCCAGTATAGAACACAGAACGGCCCACAAAACATGCCTAACAACGACAGCATACAATATACACCAGGCAACCCTTTCGCGACAGCAGCAAACGGGGCCCCCGCACCAGCACCTTACAACGGCATGTCAGTGGTCTCAGGTAACGTATTCAATGAAGGGGGGGCGATAAGACACCCCGCATAGGACAGCCCACAGAGAACACTTGCGTGTCCAGTTCTATCTACCACCCACAGTGCAGCAGAGGAACCATTGGTAGGGGCGCAGATAGGAGACAGGCAATTTGTATTCATGGTTGATTCGGGAGCGGAGAAATCATGTGTCAGAGAGGGCCGGTTCCCGTTATCTAACAGGAAGTTAGAGACGCAGGGGTTCTCTGGGGCTGTAATTGAAGTTCCTTACACAGAAGTTTTGGATGTAACCGTAGGGGGCAAGACTGTAAAGGCACCCTTACTGTATTACGAACAGTCCCCGATAAATTTGCTGGGGAGGGACCTTATGAGTAAACTTAACATGACCATATCATTTACCGAAGGAGGAATAGTGTGTTCTACACCCGGGATATGCCCCTTGCGTGCAATGTTGGTAGTGCAAGCCTACACAACCACACAGGAAATACGAGGGCTGCCACAAAATGAAGAGATGTTTATTGAAGGGCTAAAGACTTTGGCCCTTATAGTCCCAGAGCTAAAAAGCATGGATTGGAGGATTCCAGCAGAATTCCTCTTCCGCCCCATAGTGTGTCCAAATGCAGCACCAGGATCAGTGGTGTCGTTGGATTTGCACGCTGTGCAGGTATCAACGAAACGGATCGCTGTGATTGGAATGGACAGAGAGGGATGTGAGTGGCGCACCGTGCTGTGTACAAACGCCAACCTCGCCCTACGCGAGGTAACAGATGAGGATCTCTTTTTAGACACAGAAGCAGATGGTGAGATAGTAATGGAAATAGCGATGCCCTGTGACATTTTGATCCAAGCCAGAGAGATCCCCGTCCAATTGATGGCAGTGGTAGGAACACCACCGTCATTTTTTGATGACGACATGAGGTTAGTACCAAACAGATTATGGACAACAGGCCCCCATGATGTAGGGCTGTTGCATGGAGTACAACCTGTGATAATAAAACTAAAACAAGGAGCTATCTTACCCCGAGTCAAACAGTATCAATTGTCCCGTGAGGCTGAAGAAGGGATAAAAGAAACGATAAAAGCACTACTAGTACAAGGGATAATAGTGCCTTCAAACTCACCATGTAACACATGTATTTATCCAATCAAAAAAGCGAAAGGGGGGTCTTGGAGGATGATACAGGACTTACGCCCCCTCAATGATGTAATACAGAAAGAGTTCCCTCTAGTCCCGAACCCTGCATCAATACTATGCAGTATCCCAAAAGCAGCATCACATTTCACAGTAGTGGACTTGAAAAACGCATTTTTCTCAATACCCCTGGCGGAAGAGAGTAGATATCTTACAGCATTTACACTGGGGGGAAAAAGATATGAACATTGCAGACTGCCACAGGGATACTGTGAGAGCCCGAGCATATTCAACCGCATATTGCATGAAGACTTGGGAAACCTATCAGTAGAGAGTACGATTATTCAGTACGTGGATGATTTATTGGTGTGTGCACAAGACGAAGCGACATGTAGAAAAGATTCAACAACGCTCCTGACTTTACTAGCCAACAAAGGAGACAAGGTAGACAAGGAGAAGCTACAGTATTGCTTGACTGAGGTCCTATACCTGGGACAGCTCATATCAAAAGATGGAAAGAGAATAATTCCTGACAGGGTGGAGGCAATAAGGTCAGTAGGAGAGCCCACGACAGTGAAAGACATGCAGAAATTTTTGGGGATGTGCAATTATTGCCGAGCATGGATACTAGACTATGCAGCATACACCAGGCCCCTCCTACAAGCACTCAAAGAAGCACAACAGGAGAATGGAAAAATAAAATGGTCAGAAGAAATGAGCATATCGTTTCAATCACTGAAAGAGCTAATTTCAAGCGCTCCAGTACTAGCAAACCCTGATTATGGACACGAATTTTACCTATTTTCCCATTGCAAAGGAACACTTATGACAGCAGTACTAACACAAAAAACATCCTTAGGACACAAGCCCCTGGCGTACTATAGTGGTACTTTGGATGCCGTGATGCAGGGTCATTTCGCGTGCGAACAATCACTCGCAGCAGCCGCATTCGCGATTGAGAAAAGTGCCACAATAGTAATGGGATGTCCTGTGACATTGTTTGTGGAACACTCATTATTTGCAATACTTGAAAGATCGAAAAGCACACTGACCACACAGCGGGCAACAGCATACGAGATCATATTGTCCAGCGCCAACATCCACATAGTGAGATGTAAAACAGTGAACCCCGCCACATTCATTACAGAAGCGTGCACATTAGAGGATATGCAAAATCACGACTGCGCAACCCACACAGGAGAAGGAGGGGATGACACAGTGGTGTGTGAAAACGCTCTCAGCGAGGGGGAAGTGTACTTTGTGGATGGGTCCGCATCAATTGATATGGACACGGGAGAAAAACACGTCGGCATGGCGGTAGTGAGATTAGAGGAAGGTGAGTTTGAAACATTAGTACAGTACCGCCTCCCGTCGCATTACTCTGCACAGGCAGCAGAACTGATTGCGCTCATAGAAGCACTACATGCAGCGAAAGGCTGTGCAGTAACAATATACACAGACTCAGCGTACATGACAACGACAGTACATGGAGGTCTAGCAAGATGGGGCCGTAGGGGATTCAGACGGGCAGACGGAACACCAGTGCAGCATGCAGAATTGTTAAAAGAATTAATTGAGGCCCTACAAAACCCTACTGCTTTAGCAATAGTGAAGTGCCAGGCCCATACAGCCAACACAGACGTTGTGTCTTTAGGGAACGCGGCAGCGGACGCTGCCGCCAAGGAGGCTTCCTATTTTCAGAAATACGACACAGGTGAGTTTATGATCAAGACCACAACAACCGAAGAACTGTCAGAAGGGTACAACATGATGTCCTTATCACAAATACTAGAATTACAGCAAGGAGCGAGTGCAGAAGAAAAATTTACATGGACAAAACGGGGATGCAGCCAATCAGGAACAGACCTACTATGGCGGCAAAATAACTCAGGGAAAGTGGTAATGCCACTGCAGTTACTAGAAGTTGCATTTCAACAGCTGCACTTCCCAGCACATAACACTAAACAGCACATTGCAGCAGAAATACAGGAAGAATGGTTTGTGCCCTGTCTCCAGGAGCATGTGTCTCGATTGGCAATGGAATGTACAACATGCCAAATATACAACTCAGGAATGACATTACGCACACTCCGGGGAACAATTCCAAAACCCATTGGCCCCTTCAGAGAACTGCATATAGATTATGCAGACATGGGGGAAAGGTGTAATGGCTCGCGGTACATGATCGTGGTGGTGTGCCCATTTTCAAGGTGGGTGGAAGCGGGACCATGTGCGCGACCTGATGCCAAAAGCGCCGCCAAGTTCCTAGTAAGGGAGGTGTTCCCGCGCTGGGGAATTTGTGACGTGATTAGCTCAGACAACGGCTCTCACTTTGTGAATGAACTCTTCAAGGAAGTGGCCACATTACTGGGTATAAAACATAAATTATGTTCGATTTATCATCCCCAAAGTAATGGCGTAGTGGAAAAGATAAACGGCCTGTTAAAGGGCAGGTTATCAAAACTATGCTTCTCATTGAAGAAAAATTGGATTTACTGTCTACCCCTGGCGCTATTTGAACTAAGAAATCAGCCAAGCAAAGACCACCATTTGTCCCCGCACGAGATCGTGACTGGGAGACGAATGAACACAGCACACTCTCCACTGCGCGAACACTCAGATGCTCACAGAAGCGCCGCAATATTGGGAGATGAGTTCACAGACTATCTAAGAAAATTAACAAGGGCAGCGCGCGCAATATCAAAGCAACTCTCCCCACCCTTCACTAGAGAAGAGGGAAACATAACAGGACCTGTCACGGAACCAGAGCACCAGCTACAGCTGATGCCAGGGGACTCAATTTATGTCAGAAGCTTTGTACGTCGGTGGAATGCACCACGATTCCATGGTCCATACGAGGTAGTATTTTGCACGCCCACAGCAGTGAAGGTAAAGGGCTTGCGGTACTGGGTGCACTTGACCGACGTACGAAAAGCATACAGCAATGTACAGGAGGAGATAGATGAGGAGGCATAGACAACAGCAAACAATGCAAATGAGTAGGATGTCTAAATATCGACTTGCGTGAGTGTGTATGTCAGCACTGGAATTGAATGAAATAATGACTGACAAGGATATCAAAAAAAAAAAAAAAAAAAAAAAAAAGTGTGTGAGATTTCCTTTTTTTTTATCTTGTTGAGTGGTATATAATTAATGAAATAATACTGTTACAACTTCTATATACCCTTGTCTGTGAATACCCCTCCCCCACATCCCCACCCGCTTCCATTCCCCGTCAAATGTATTGGCACAGATGGTGCCAACAAAACGTTTACATGCATGCACTTAATGCACTTTTATATCTCAAACAGGAGCTTCCATGGCATCTAACGGGCAGCCTGCAACGGATAGAATTAGTAGAATGAGAGATTTAGTATATGAGAGATGTAGATATTCGTATGAGTGTGGATTATCAGTATGCATCACATTGTTTTTTATGATAATGTTTGGCTTGGTTACATATTGGTTTATAGCGTTCATCTCTATCGAGATGTACGAGGGGGGAGGGAGTAACAACACTACTGGATCAATTAACAGTACCACCGGGCCCAATACAACTGCAGGTGTCAATACCAGGGAAGGTGATTTTTTGATATGGGACGGAACTAAACTTGTGTGGGGGTATCATACCACACCATCCAGTGTTGTGGCCTCACAAAGAGAAAAGCCACAAGGTGGAATACAGAGCAACACAGTGTCTCCACCAGGGGTATCCACTTACAATGCCCACAGTCTCAATGACCGAAACCCGTCTGCCATATCATGGTTATATAACACCCCCACCAGCCAGCTTGCCCCCACCCCAGAAAACAATCTGCCAGATAACGTCAGGAAAGAAAACGATAAGCTACTAGCAATGCACGAAATATTATATGATGAATGGGCCAAGGGGGGCGGGAATGAGAAAGGGGGGTCTAGTTTGTCCACTGCCCAGGGGGGTGGGAAGTACATTAGTAACAAGAACAACAGACGAAAGAGAGAAGCAGGGAGGAGAAAGTACGATGAGTACTATGGGCTAGGTCTAGATGAGATGGAAGACCCACGACACCCCCATCAAACAAATAAGTGGTATGCAGACATGAGTGCCACAGCTAAACAGACAACAAACGAGAGCTGTTATGTCTGTTCCCTCATCCCCCATGCATCAGGTACACCCAAAGTGTTGTTACCTAAAGAGCTGCCTATTGTGGATGCCCAATGTCTCCTTCATCTCACGCTGTGCAGAATTAAGAACACCTTCCAGGCACACGAAGTGACTTTTCAAATGCTGCAGAACGAGAAAACGTGTTACCCAAAAACGGCAGGAGTAGTATGTTTGAAAGAACCATTTTTTGTGATAGAAGGGACACTTTTTTCTGACAACAAGCGGAAGGATGAAGAAGTACTGTGCAAAGCGGAAGCACTAAGAGGTGTGGCACCGGATAAATTGCAGTGGATAGAGGAAACATGTACACCAGTATGGAGAGAACACATTTCAAAGCTAACTTGGGTAACTGCCATTGAAAAGCCGTTCAAACTGCAGAGCGAAATGGACTATAAACTGTGCTTTAAAGGAGAAGGGAGAACCCCCATGGGAACAAACAAGAACTGCAACAAGACCCTCACCATCCCAGACCTAAGGAAAGGGACAGCGGCCCTGATGGACACGTACTGGGTGTGCGGCAAACAGGCATACCTACACCTCCCCCAGCCATGGAGTGGCAGTTGCTCAATGGCCACTCTGCACTCAGCCCTAATGGTGATACCAGAAAGCCACGTCGATGGGACACAGGAACGCATGCAGAGTGTGGCTCAACCAACTGCAGAGACACAAATATATGTCCTGTCTTCTGGAAACAAGGAAGAAGTGCTGACCCGTAACAGGCGAGCATCAAATTACATATCAAAGGCATCATCATAACTATTGGCTCAGATCCCAGACAAATATCGATTATTCAGCTCAGCAGAAACATTTTTTGCCTCACTCGTCTCAAGTGTCCAAGCACGGGCAAACGCAAAATGGCTCCAGATAACACGCTGGGAATTGATTCAGCTGGCGAACGACACTGAAGAAGGATTCAATATTATCAAAGTTGAACTAAGAGCTTTACGACTAATGACCATGCAAAACAGGTATGTTCTGGACCTGTTGACGGCGATGGACGGTGGTGTTTGCCGAAAAATAGGAAGTGCCTGCTGCACTTTCGTACCTTCTGAAGACGCAGAGAATGGCTCCCTGTCCCATGTGATTGAAGCAGTCCACAACCTAGGAGAAAAAATGAAAATGGAAGGCGGAGCAGAAGCGAGTACATGGTTCGACAACATCTTCTCCTGGGTTCCCTCATGGCTTGGAACAACTGTGAAATTTTTAATACCAGCTGTTGTGTTCCTCCTTCTACTTTTTTGCCTGTGCCAGGTGGGTCTTCGAGTTTGTGCTAACGCAGTACCAAATGGTGCAATGATGATGGTGACAATGGGCAACTCACACGGTACAATAAAAACGATGCAAGAAGCACAAGTACAAACAGGGATAGATAACTCGCCCAGGTACCAACTGGTGCCTATATACCACGATAAAGATATTGTAGATAAGTTGTGGCACACCACCATCCAAGAGCCCCGTATACTAGAATGGTATGAGGAAGTTTGGGTAGATTTGGAAGGAGATGGTGGGTGCATATATCTAATGTGTACCCCAGATGAATATGCCCGGAGAGGTGAGAGCTTAAGGGGGGTGTGCAGAGCATGGATGCCCATCAAAGGAACTCCTGCATGGGATGAGGCGGTGATGGACGAAGCAGAATGTAGGAGGATAGAAGATTTAAAGAATTCGTTACTTTAGTAACGAAAGGGGGGAAATGTAGGGGAGGACTGGTCCAAGAAGACCCCCCTCGCCTACGCTTTCTCCCCAGGTGAGGACTATGGGTCCTTTGGGCGTCCCCTCATGCTACCCGGGCCCAGGTGGTGGAGGGTTCACCCACTGGAGACATTGCCCGCACGTATTAATTGCCCACACGTATTAAAATTTAGCGAGGCCTAGAAACCATTTTGTCTGGTAAAGATGGTGTGAGCTCAGCGCACTGTAGCGCGGCCCCCACCCTTGGAGGGTTTCAGTCCTCCTTGTTGCCGCAGCACCCTGGTAGATCCGCTGCGAGCACGTTCCCACGAACAAGACGGACATGAGCTAGTGTAATACACTAACATTGTAACAGTTCACCTCCCGCAGTGTATCATCGCTCCCAGCGTGACCCGGCCAGCAGGCCTAGGCAAATGAAAAGAACAGTAAACTGGTCGTTATATGACAGACAATCTTTGCATATTAATGTTGAGACTACTTGCAAAGGATGCTTTTCTTCCATAAAATCCCTTATATTACAAAGCCTGTGAGATGTATAATTACAAGAGATCATGCTCCCATGATATAAGCGATGGTGAGCATATACCATTGCAGTTGGGTACTAATAATAACGGAACGCACCAGGAATCTGTTTGTTACGTGTATGACTGGAAAACTTACACCCCATGGGCTCGCGCCATAACTGAACTAATGCTGCTAGAGGACACAAGAAAACGAATGTAACCATACAAAGGGCCCATGTGAAGAACGCACGAGAAGGCACATGTCATGTGTGCATGTCTAGGCCCCACATACGCCACCACCGTCACGGACAAGGGGCGGGTTACTTTCTATGTTCTCCACCAATCCTAACTCTACCTCACTTACTGCAAATATATATGCATATAACTAAATACTGTACTTGTTAAAACATAATGTATGAATAAGGTACTCAGACTGGGTATAATCAAAACACATCCAGCAAAGTTTAAATGCATGTCTTGTAATGTTTTGAATAAGTATTAGAGAGTGTTCAACTGTTTGTGATGTCTTTACCTAAATCGGCAACACACGAGGGAGATACCTTTGTGAAATATGTGCAAGGCCATTCCCCCTCCCACCCTACGAAGGCTGCCAAGGCATGAGAGCAGAGACCGCGCCGCGCTGCGCTACCTCCCCCAAGCAGACTGGAGTCGCTTCAAAGATTTGTAACCCCCTCTGTAGCACCCAAGGCCACCACCTGCCGCATGCATTATTTACAGCACAGCAGTAAACCTCTGCCTGACCACACGCGCCCCCTCGTAAACCTCACAACCCACCGGACCATCTTAGACTTATGGCCCTGTGCAATCAAGACACCCAACACTTTGACAACCCACAGCGGAACATCCATAACAACTTCTAACAAGGCAGAAAGACATGTACCGCCCGTCCCAGGCCCTGAAGCTTAGCCCCTCGACCTATGTTCCCGGTCAACAGGACACTGGTAACCATGCCCTGACGTATTATCTCCAGTCCCCTCACAAGGTGCATTCCTCCTGTGTTGCATTAACCTGTTGTATAACCTATCGAAAGATTTACTAAAGAAGATAATACCAGAATGTTTGAATGACTGCGGTGTGCACGGCTTAGGGCTAACAAGTCAAGAAAAGACATTCATCTCTGCCACTGGCCGCGATGGCCCCACAACACCGCCTGGATGAACTCTGCCACCCTGCCAGGCCCAGCCCAACCCACGAGGCTGCCCAGTGACGTCTTCCAGCCAAAGCCAACCACATCACAGCAGCACCTATAGTTAGTCATCACCACCCAATCCCCATGAACTTGTGCCCCCTATAGTGTGTAGGTTCTTATGACGTTTTTTGTAAATATATACGCCTGTCTTTGCTATTGTCAGACAGAGCGCTCTCGGAGTTTGCAGAGTCCTTTGCATGCCCTATTCTGATTGATAAACTCCCATTTACGCTCACCCGCACTCTGTCTTGGCCTTATTCCCATCTTGGGAGAGTCCTTCATTGTCTCTCATTGCGGGGAGGATCGTGCTGTTTGGGGACGCTTGCCTTCAAATCCCAAGGGGTCCTTTCGGGGAGGTGGAGGGCGAGTCGGCCAAGGTGGGAGGTCACGTATGATGGGTGAGGCGGTGGATGCCTGCGACTATGGGGGAGGGGGCACAGCTGTGCCAGGATGTTGGTGCTACTTTGGGTACCAAAACAAGCATTGGGAAAGCCAACAGTTTTGACTTGTGCATGCATAGTAAGCTTTAGCTAGGCACTGCTATTAGATCCACAGGTACCCGCACCATTTTTCAGCTGCTTCTATCATTGGCCACTACATAAATTCCACTACAGCTGTGCCTGTCAAGTGTCTTTTTCCCATGCCGACACAAAAGCCCAAACTGTTGGCATTGCGTATGCTTGTTTTTAAAGTGCTTGTTTTACTGGTTTCTCGCAGTCATGTTATCCCTACCTTATAGTCAAACCAAGAATTCGCTAAAGTCCATTACACCACCTACATCTTGAAAATGCAGATTGCCAACACTTACGGGGTCATCACAAGTTTGGCGGTAACCCTTAAATGTGGTGGTAACGCTATTACCACTGCATTTAAGGGTCTGCCAAATCACGGGTTTGGCAGGATTTACCCCAGTTGTGTGCTGGGGGTAAATCCGCAGTGAGTTTGACAATTTTCGTGCAATTACTGTGCGGTAATACCGTTGATGGTAGTCGCGATGGGCCCAATGGGGAATGGGGATTTCCCAAATAGGCCCAATGGGGAATGTGGAATTCCTGTTCCGCCAATCCCGTGACCCAGCACTAATAGCGCTGGACCCGTTGGCCGGTAGCGCTATTAGCACGGGAGGTATCCCGGCGGGAATACCGCCGGTATACCGCCCAACTCGTGATGACGCCTTAGTATCCAAGATTCCTTCTTTCTATTATTATTATTATTATTATTATTATTATTATTATTATTATTATTATTATTATTTTAAAAATGTGGCCTTGGAAACAGGCATCCATGTTTCCTTTCTGTGACTCCTCATATTAGAAATTAAAATAGATAAGATCGGGAAGCGAAGGTGCTCTCGCTAAAACCCTGGCCTGCTCTCTCCCATCTCTAAATGAGCTCTGGGCATGAGCTACAACCAGGGAACAACAAAAAAGGTACAAAAACGCCCTTTCCATCAGTCTTTGAAAAAATATTCTAAAGTTTTCAATGCACACAACCCACTGCAAAATGTCCTCACCAAATATAACTTGAGTCGCGTACTTATTCCGAAAATGTGCAGAAACAGAGTAGTCCTGTAATGTAAGTCCTTCATTCTTTATTGCAGGTAATTTAGCATTTTTATATATTTGTAACTTTCACGTTATAAAAATCAGGCCTATAATTACCACAATGTATGTTCAACCCCACATAAATGGTGAACACTGTTTCCATGTCAACCAAGCAAGCCCAACACAGACTAGTCTGGACTGTTTGGTGCAAAACCGACGTTCATGTAAAGTTATTTACTTTGGAGGAGGCTCAGATGTGGGGCGCGGGGGTGCGGGGGCGAGGCTGGGAGCTTTGAAATGCTAAAGGACCAAAATTAAGTAAGCTGTAGCCCCGTGAAGCCCTGCTGGGATATGACCATAACGTTTTGCCAAAGCCCTTGACCAAATAGAGCAACCTTTAACTAGGAAATCACAGAGGCGGACCTCTGTGATTTACACTTTAAAGAATAATGCCTTTCTCTGTTTCCAGAGACACAGATGGGTAACGCAGTATTGCAATTACCACAAGTGTCCACTTTCTTTTTCATAGAATTTAAACCCCTGAAACATAACATTATGGAAATAGAAACTAGTGGGCAAAACTCATGTCTGCCTGAAGCTTAACGCGAGGCGTATTACACTGGCAGAGTGCCTTCTACATCTGGCATTTTGGGATGTGTTTCAGTGTCCCACTCTGACGGCCTCTTCTGGTCCCCATGCGCGAGTGCCAAAGATCGTTCATCATGCACTGAAAGTGCTTATGCACTTAACAGCATTAGTCTCCAAAAAAAACGTACATGTACAGGAATAGCAGCTTTTGCTATTTTGGAAAATGGGTGGGAATGGGAGGACATTCCTATACATTTCACTGCGCAATGGGCGTTAAATGGGTGGGACACATAGTCAAACCACCATGTATCCATCCTCACATGCCAACCTGCATTGAAAAGCTTTACAACAAACCTGCATCCAAAGCCCCTGTTTCAAGCTTTCATGTTAAAGCTCTTATTTTAATGACAATAGTTTCGGCTTTATAGGTAGCGCTTTCAGCACCACCTAATAGCCAGAACTAAAAATGGAGTTGTGCGGCTTGTAAGGAACTCATGGTGGCAACAGTAAAGACAGACACAAGTGATCACAGTTCAAGGGTGTTTATTAAACTGTAAATGCAGGGTGGAAAAACACCTAACCTAAATCTGAGAAGGGAGTAAGCTTTGACAATCAAACGAAAAATAAGGCATCCTTGTGGCGTCTTGTCAAAGTAAAAGGCCTATACTAAAAAAAAAAACTATTGCAGAATCCTTACAACCAATTCCAGAAAGAGTTTGGGATAGAGTTTTCAATAAAGAAAGAAGTGTTCATAAATAATTAGTCAGGATGTGATACCGGGGGTCTCCCTTCCCTTAGGTTTTGAGCACGGGACAGAGTGGATATCCTGAGTACAGTACACACTCGAGCTTTCCCAGCATGAGCCGACAGTTCCGTACCAGCTATCAGGTTCTTCGATGGTTAAGTCTCTTTTCAATAAAAAAGTCTTTTGCCTTCGAGGGCCTGATGTATTCAACAAAACAAACAAATAACTAGTTCCTTTCCAATTGGACTTTGGGTGTTGACTTTTCACCCCTGCATCTCCCTCGGTCGGGCTCAGACCCCTAGGCTTCCCTCGATCGGGCTCAGGAATTTTTTTCCATATCTCCCTCGGCCAGGGCTAGGAATCAAATGCTAAGGGGGACAATCCACTTCCCCTGGTCTTACAATACTTCTTGCATTCACAAATCTTATGTCTTTTAAAACAGCTCCTCAGGATTCACCCATTTTTGTCAACATCCCTCTGCCAGGTTCACGCTTGCCAACTTTTGCTAAACAGTTCACTGTGGACATCCCTCGGTCAGGTTCACTCCTGTCAACATACCCTATTTTGTAACTTTAGACTTTGCCCCTTCTTGTTAGCATCCCTCCACCGGTTCACTCTTGCCAACCTTTGCAACACACTGTTCATGCACTAATTTCACGAAGCAGAATTCATTTCCCTTTGCTTCACAATCATCTGTCGGTCAAAGACTTTTGATGGTACAGATGATTTTACAAGACCACTGTATGGCCACTTTGACTTCTTTTTGCCTTTTCCCAAGGCCTTCTGGTTTCAGTAGTTTCTACCATCAGGTAATCGGTCAGAGGTTCCTGTGTGAGCACCCACGTTGTGCAGGACTCCTCTGTTGTTGGTTTTCCCCCTTTTTCATCAGTAGTTTTTTAAGCCTGTCACAGTTCAAATTGGCCGTTTGCTACTTTCTGTTCAACACAGTTCGGTTTCTTATCGACTCTCCCCTCGACTCACTGGCTGTGATGAACCACTTGCTTTTCTTTCTCTTTGGAGTCAAGATTGGTACCACAGAGACAAGCGTCTCTGCCTGGCTTGGTAATCAGCGGCGGAGGGTCTTGTGTACCATTGACATCTGCTGCAAAACACGCAGGCTATTGTTCACGGTCTTATGATTCCATCAGCAGAGGTTTCACAGGCCTTGGTCGGAAAGCGCAAGGTCGCTTCTCTCCTTGTCACTCGGTATGCGCTGTCCTTCTCCTCCTTTTGAAATGCCATGCTGAGTTAGCTCTCATGTCGTGTGGTCTGCCTTGCTCGTTCAGTGCTCTCGTGTTCCACCTTTTATCTCTGTTGGGAAATGGAAGGGCCATCAGGTCCGTGTGGTTTTGGTTAGTTGCCTGACTTTGCCTGACCCTTTCTTTGGAACGTGTCAGGTTAACAGCTTGGATATTAGTCAGTTGTCTGTGGTGCGCAAAATTGTTCATGTTGGAAAAGAGGGAGGTTGGTGTTTCTAAATGTCCTATGTGGTAGGATGGGGAAAAGGTGTTGTAGGGAATTATAACCCTTGTACTGAGAGGGTTGGTAAACTTAAAAGGATGAGTTTGGTAGGGTTTGTGAAATACATGGGATTGACTACTTGGGAGGATACCCTCGGGTTTCTCACAGGTTTCTCACAGGCTGCACCATTTAAATGAGATGTTCATTTCATTTTGCCAGTGGGAACCTCCCTCCCTTTACAGCAAATGGTATTTCCCCATGGCCATTTTCCTTCCAGAAGTCATTGCACCTCGAGGACATCTTTGTTGAGGGAGCCTGGATGACTGATCATCGTTTATGTTAACTTGCCTGTTAGAGCGACACAATAGAAACCTTTTAGTCTATTACGGCTATTGTATAGTTCTCAGCGGCAGTGGAGAGGTTTTTGTATTACTGCTGGAGGTATGGTGTTGCTGATTGTGGAACTTGACACACATGGTAAAAATACCACTGGTGGAACACAATTTCCTGCCTTTCAAGTGGCTAAACTAATACAGAAGGGGTTATAAAAAGCATCTCCCCAGTGTAAAACATCTCTGGCCATAACATACTTCATTTTCAGAGATGGGAATGGGTAAATTTGCAGCAGCACATACCACATCTCCATCATAACACTGCAGTGTCGTCACCACAACAACACATGCCACGCAATGAAGTAGCTAGCCATGGGTTAGGCCCTTTATAGAACTAGCTTAATTCTGTTGTTTGTGGGTGACAATTGTCCCAATTTATCCAATGGTAGTTTCTTCTGTCGTAGTGTCTCAGGTCCCAACACTGAATCCTGCAGGAACAGACGAGAGTCCTCCAGACCCCTCCGCAATAAATACATCTAATGGTTAGACATCTTAATCTCACTAATTACTCCCTTAAATTGACTTCCCTTCTTCCTATAATTGCCCGACTCCCTCCGTCCTTTGCTTGGAGGTAACACTCAGAAGAAGACTATTTGTAGTTCTGACTATGCTCTCTTGCTGTGTTCTTAATATTATTGCATTGCTAGAGTTCTTTATTCAATTGGCTTCTGTTTGTCCAACTCAGTCTCTTTGTAGTTAACCTTTTAAAAACATATGTAATATTTCCTCAGACTATCTCCCACTGTGACCTTCTTTGAGTATGTAGTGAGCTTTTATGTATTCTATAGTTTCTTTAGGCTTTCAAGAACAAATGCCCTTTTCTTCAAAAATTCTCCCTTACTTTTCTCTTTTCTTTTAAAAGTAGGACATTTTTAATTGTGCAGGGCAGTGGGTTTCCTTGACCTTCCTCGATCCGCGTTTCGAAACGAGCACAATCTTATTTTCATACATTCAATTTCACTGACGCCTCAGGAGCGACGCCTCAGGAGCGACGCCTGGTCCTTTCTCTCACAATTGCATGCTGTGCAGCTTGCCTGGAGTCTTTACACCACACGTCGCTGGTTCTTCTCCCACGCTTTAATGACACTAAGTTGCTTTTTTAGGTCCCTTCCTCTTGCGCAAACTAACAAAAGCTCTGTCATATTCCAACTGTTTACATTAAAACAGATGATCGGGTGCTCGTGACTCCCTCAAGTCGGGTCCTACTTCGCTACTATTAGTTGCGGGACTGGCTCGCCTCGCTTTTGCAAGAACAATAAACGTTTACAATTTAAACGTTAACTTCAGCAAACAAATGTCTAGGAATTAGGATTAACACTTTTCTTAAGGCAGTTCCTTTTGAGACACTCAGTGAAAATTCAATTTCAAGAACGTGCCATTACTAAAATAGCTTTCTTTCTTCAAAACATAAAATCACTTATCTGAATCTTCAATCCCTCGATCTCTCTGGCAGTTCTACTTCTTGTAACCTGCTTCTCACATCTGTTAAACTTCAGTTTCTTAATTCTTTCTCAGGAGCCTCATGTAGCGGTGACCTTCCTTGAGCTTGACTTGAATGAAAGACAGTTTGACACCCTTACAGGTGTTCCAAACTCGCCTCACAAAGATTCCTGGACCAATCATTGCTGCGCAATTAAATCACAATCTTATATTGGGACAATTCCTGCCGTCTGACAGTATTGGTAAGGGAAAGAACAGACTAAAGCCAACTCTACTCCACAAGAAATAAAACTAAAAACGTACATCTCCCTTGAACCTCTACACTTGTCCCATGCCCTTAGCTTTCTTTTAACTAAGAAATTCAATGGGAACCTGGCATGGGGATTTGCAGCAACATTACGATTACCACTGGCAGTAATGTCTTTACCCATTGGTAAATTTGCAACCAGCTGTTATCCAGCAGCTCTGCCCTCCAGATATTATTGTTGCCTTTTGTAATTGGCATATGGTAATTGACTATTAACATCAGCAGTATTCGTATGGCCTTTTCCAGAATGAGGCCCTTGAGGTTTAACGTTGCCTGTTAAGTTTGGTTCTTCTTTCCAAAGAGAATTGTCTTAGTAGTGGTCCTGACTTCAGGTAAGGCATTCTTTGAATGCATTGTGTCCTCCCACGTATTCCTCATCTTTAGATATCTTCCCTTCCAGCTTTAGCTGCTTCGGAAATGTATTTTCGGCGGAGGGCGCTGTGCGTCGATGCAGTCGTCTCAATGTCCCTCGAGGTCCTACGTCTCGAGGTTGACGTCATCACTGGTGTATATATAGCACGTGCAGCGCCGTTAGCTTCAGTTCTGTTTTTCCGCGATAGCTAATGCTTCAAGAATTATGGCGTGCTTTGGTTTCCTCTGAAACTGTGACATTATCGAGAATGGCCTCGTCATCGGCATCATCAACCCCGAAGACTGTGGGTCTATGACAGGTAACGCATTGAAGAAGCGTAAGGAGAAGTTAGCAGCCGGTAGGCCCCCTATGAAATCCCCCTCAATGACACTGTCAAAGAGGCATTTGTCTGATGAGTTAAGAGGCATCTCTCCTCAGGTGAAAAGGTCCAAGAAACGCTCCCTTTCCAGGAGCGGTTTCCGCCATTCCTCGTCTTCATCGAAAAAGAAGAAGAAATGGCCCCACGGGTCTCCTTCCACTTCCTCTGATTCCTCACCTGAGAGAAAAATAGCCTGCCCCTCGAAAGGAGAGAACTAAAAGCCATGCTCCTGTTGCGCTGTCAAAAGCCGACAAGAAAAAGGTCAAGTCCAAATCCTGTGCGCGCTCGAGCCCGGGAAACAAGCTGGAGACCCCTCGAGAACCGTCGAAGTCTCTACTCAACGACAGGACCTGTCCTTGTCCGTCCACGCCAAAATTGATGAAGCCTTCAACGCCATCAGCGTCAAAATCATTGACGCCATTAGCGTCAAAGTCATCAAGGTTCCTGAGGCCCTCATTTCTGAGGAGTCCAGATTAAAAGATCATTATGAGAATCTACAGTTAGTAAGTGGCAAAAGCACACCGCTAGAGCTGGAATTTGGCAAGCCAGACTCGGCAGAGCATGCAGATGCTTCATATAGACAACTTATGTCCAGGATCATTGACTTTTTGGGATGGGGCAGGCCTGCTCCTCCATTTGAACAGGATAACCTTTGCTGACATTCTTGATAAGGGGCCTCCGAAGGACCCTGTACTACCTTTTCATATTGCTCTACAGAAGAGGGTTAGGGCAAATTGGGAGGCACCGGAGACAAGTAAAAAATAAACTCACCAGAAACTACAGGCCCTCGAGTAGTGATCCAGACTGCTTATGTAAACACTCAACACCAGAGAGCCTAGTAGTTCAAGCAGCTACTTCAAAATCCAAGCAACCAGCATATCCAACCATACCGCCCGATAGGGGCGATAAGCATTTCAATGCAATGGCAAAAAAGGTGTTTTCTGCTGGAAGCATGGCGCTAAAATCAGCTAATGGCACTTGCGCTCTAAAAAAATTCTCGTTCACCTTGTGGGACTGCATTTCCATGGTGAGCACATTCCCAAAGGTGAAGAGAGAGACAGCTTCCTGAACATTATATGGGATCGAAAAGAGGTGATGTGTGAGTCTCTTCAGTCAGGCTTACACTCTACAGACAGCATCAGCAGATCCATGGCAGCGAGCACAGTGATATGCAGATTTGCGTGGTTGAGGAAGTCAGGATTTGCACCGGATGTGCAGCCCAGACTCCTCAACATGCCCTGTGACGGCACTCAGCTGTTTGGCAGCAAGGCTGACGAGAGCCTGGAGAAGCTGCAGACCTCGAAGGCGGCAGCCAAATTGTTTGGCACCGTTATCAGACAGCCACAACCATCACACGCAGTGGACCTGCTTGGAGGTGTAGGTCTTTTTGTTACTACTCCTCTTTTGGTAGAGCAAGAGGACTGGCTGGTCACAGGGGCCAAAGAAAGTTCCCTTGTGGTGGATGGGGTAGGTGCCAAGTCCATCTAAGCAACAGCTACTTTACCCTCAGCAGCTGCTTCAGTCACCTCAAAACCTCTCTGAGGCCTTAATCCACGAAACCCCCCCGGTGTTGGCAGACTCTCTCAACATCTGCAAGAATGGTGGGGCATTACTTCAGATGCATGGGCGTTGGAAACAGCTGCCCAGGGTTACTGTCTACCCTTTTTAAAAATGCATCGGGATCATCTACTGGGGAGCCACTCGTTCAAAGTTCGGGATCCGTTCCTTTTGTAAGAAATTTCAAGCCTGCTAGTGAAAGGTGCTATAGAACCAGTACCTGTGACGGAGAGTACCAAAGGGTGCTACTCTCCCTATTTCTTAATACCCAAAAAGGACAGAGGATTGAGAGCCATCTTGGACATGAAATACTTGAACAAGTTCCTCAGGAAGGACAAGTTCAAGATGGTTACTCTTTCTCAAATCCTCCAGGCCCTTCAGCTTCAGGACTGGTTGGTGTCTCTCGACCTCAAGGATGCTTACTTTCATGTGCCTATCCATCATAAGCACAGGAAGTACCTGATGTTCGCTGTTGGCGGTTCTCAATATCAGTTTCGAGTTCTGCCCTTTGGGATGAATTCTGCCCAAGGGTCTTCACCAAGTTGATGGCGATGGTGGCAGCGGGTCTCACAAAAGGGGGTATTCACGTCTACTGCTACCTTGACAATTGGCAGATCATATACCATTCTCCCAAACAAGCCCTGGAACATCTCAGCGTAACCTGCCACTCTGTCCACAGACTAGGCTTCTACCTCACTTGCAAGAAGTCCCACATGATACCATCTCAAGGACTCTGGTTCATTAGAGCAGTGATGGATGCATCCTTGGGAAAAGCCTCACCACCCGAGGTGAGGGCTCAAGACATCTGCAGATGGTCACCAAATTCCAGAGTGTCCAGCGCCTTCCAGCCTTTGACTTTTTGAGGTTGCTTGGCCTCATGGCATCTGCATTTTTCTGGTGACAGAGACTCGCCTGAGATTGAGATCCCTCCAATGGGCTCTCAGGACACAGTGGTCTCAGTTCTCTGGCAAGATGTCGGATCTGCTTCAGGTTCCAAGCAGGGTTCCACAGGATCTCCTGTGGTGGGCCTGTGAGGACAACATTCTGAAGGGAGAACCTTTTTGGCAACCATGGCCGGAGATAACAATAGTTACGGATGCCTCACTCATGGGGTTGGGAGCCCACGCCAAAGACAGTCAGCAATCGTTGGTCTCCATCCGAGCCCAAACTACACATCCACATTTTGGAGCGGAGGATGATCAGACTAGCGCTGAAGGAATTTCTGCCCTCTGTACGGGGAAAGAATGTCCTGATAATGATGGACAACACAGTGGCCATGTACTACCTCAATCAGAGAGGAGGTGTAGGGTCACTACCACTGTGCAGAGAGGCAATGCAGCTATGGTTCTGGGCAATTCAAGAATTAATCTCTCTGTCTGCAGTTCACCTGGCCAGAGAGGAGAACACAGTGGCGGATGCTCTGAGCAGGCAGAGCACGGTCTCCAACGAGTGGGAATGAGCTCAGGAAGTCCTTCAAGAGATCTTCACCCTTTGGGGAACCCCTCAAGTACAACTGTTCGCGACCAGTGTCAACCGGAAATGGGAACTGTTCTGTTCCAGGGAATTTCCCCCAACAGGAGCTCGAAGGGACGTCTTTGCAGTGGACCCAGAGTTTCCACTCCTGTACGCGTTTCCTTCAGTCCCCGTCATTCCTCAAGTAATCAGGAGGTTAAGAAACTTTGGGAAATCCATGATCCTAATTGCTCCGGATTGGGACATGAGGACGTCATACCCGGACCTTCCGGACATGTCCATCTGCCCTCCAATGCATCTTCCACAAAAAGAGGACCTTCTCTCGTGAGAAGATGTCGGGTTCTCCATCCGGAGTTCAAGACATTCAGCCTTCACGCATGGTTTCTGAGAAGTTGAGATATATGGATTGGGACCTCCCAGGTGACGTAATGTAGATTTTGCTTTCGGCCAGAAGGCAAGCAACGAAATCCTTTTACCACTGCCGCTGGAACAAATTCTGCAGCTGGTGCAGAAAAAAGAAGGTGGGGCCTTTTCAATGCAATACACCTATGGTGTTGTCTTTCTCATTACAACTGGCAAATCTGGGGCTCCAGATTGGAACCATCAAAGGATACTTGGCAGCGCTTTCAATCTTCAAGCGGACATCAGAAGTGGTGTCATATTTCTAGATGCCGTTGGTTATACAATTTCTAAAGGGGCTCATTAATATCTTCCCTCCTTCATCATTTCAAGTTCTAGTTTGGGATCTGAATCTTGTATTAAAATGTCTTATGTGCTTTCCATTTGAGCCGCCCCACTCGTGTCCATTGAGAATGCTGATCTTATTAGCCCTTTAACATCAGCCTGCAGGCTGAGCGAGTTACAGGCCTTATGTAGTAAACCAACGTTTACAACCTTCTACAAGGATAAAGTTGTTCTAAGGGTTAAGTCTAATATTTCTCCCGAAAATTGTGTCGAATTTATACGTCTCTCAGGAGATTGTGTTGCCAACATTTTATCTGCCTCCATATCCTGGCAAGGAGGAGGAAAGGCTACACAGGTTGGATCCAAAAGGGGCACTTTTACATTTCACGTATGGCTAAAATACGTCAAGATGGCCAATTCTTTGTGGGGTACACTGGACACAAATTGGCACTGGCGTTCACAAAGCAAACATTATCCAGATTGATAGTACTAGGTATTATGGAAGGCTACAGGCTTGCAGGAAAAGATTCCTCAGAAGGCCTGAGGGCCCACTCCACAAGGGGCATGGCTACGTCTTCTGCTTTACAATGAGGGGTGCCGATTAAATGACATTTGTGCGGCAGCCACCTGGTCTACTATTCACACATTCACAAAACGTTATTGCCTGGATTCCTCTTCAGGCCAGGAAGGAGGATTTGGAAAGGTGGTTTTACATTCTGTCCATGACAAATTAGGAGAATAGTCTAAAAATGTGTATCCCTCCTAGAAAACGCACACTGCTTTGGGAGTCTATCTAAAGATGAGGAATACATGGGAGGACACAATCCATTTGAAGAACAAGTTACTTACCCCTGCTAATGTTCTTTCAATGGTATGTTCCTCCCACATATTCCTCATCGCCCCTCCCAGCCTACCCCGCAGTAAAATTTCCATGCATTACACCTTACCCTCCTTCATTGTCTGAAGCTGTCTTGGACCCGCTAATGCCGGTAATTCTGTAGGAAGAAAGCAAAAACAGAACTGAAGCTAACGGCACTGTGCGTGCTATTTATACCAGTGCTGACACCGACCTGGTGGCGGAGGGCTGTGAGGGACATCGAGTCGACTGCACCGACGCAAAGTGCCTTCTGGCGAATTTGTTATTTTCGAAGCAGGTAAAGCTGGAATGGAAAATATCTTAAAATGAGGAATACGTGGGAGGAACATCCAATCGAAAGAACGCTACCAGGGGTCAGTAACTTGTTCTTATAAGGGGTGGGACGTCCTGTCAACGGTCAAAGAGGGATAACTACTTCTAATGAATGGTAACAACTTTTGATGGGTGTTAGTAATGTATAATTGATGTATCTATCCTAATGAGTGAGTCTGAGACCTCATAAAGAAATCCTGCCTTCAAAACAGCTGGGATTTCAAGATATCCCTAACTGCCTATGTTTTACTCTTCGCAGGGTACAGAAGGCCAGTGCCAAGGCGGTGCATTGCTCCCTGTTGGATAGCCCGCCATCAGGCGACATATGCCCCGACTGTCAGATCCTGTCCTGCAAAGCATGCCAGACACTGCACGTGAACCCAATGTACATCCAACATTGCATCCTCGACCACTACGACGAAGCTGGCGGTCCTTGTGTCAGGGTCACCCCAGAGCCCAAGCCAGGTACGAGTCTGTTTTCTGTGTCAATAACAGCACATACAGAAGGCAAGCTTGTGCTGTCCATCTACAGGACGTTCTGGAACACACTGCCCTGCCCTCTTATAATTGCATCACGTTGTCACTCTCTGTTTAGCATTCCGCACTGTTGTGCTCTAAGTACTGGCACTCTTTATCTAGCACTGCCCTGTTCTCATATGTTTGGTTTAACAATGCCATGGCCTAAAAATAAATCTCCTATCATCCTGCACAGCACACACCTCAAATACACACCTAATCCAAGTCCACAACCAGGGCAACCAACTGCGCTTCCACAGGACCACACATCAGCACTACATCTCGCAAATCCACATCCTTACGATTACAAGCAAACATCTGTACAAGACAATAGACACACCCACAAATGTGAACATCACTACAAGTTTCTTGGCATGCCCTCGCTCACATGTTATTTCTTTCTTTAATTAGTGTTAACTTATACTTCTACACGTGTTGCACCACCTGTTGCGATGGGTCTTTGGGAGGATTTTTCGATCTTTAAGGGTGTATGATATTTGAAAACTGAATCTAAAAAAAATGAAGATGACAGGGTAATTCAAACTTCTCTGGTGCCTGTCTCAAAATTCTCTTTTTTCTAATATCTGTCTAATATTCTGGATATAATAGTCCCAGAGGCGCATTTCTTATTGTGTTCACGCGGGTTCCCCTGATATTAAGGTCCTGACAACATTTAATGAAGTGGGAGGGGGCATTTAATACCATGTATTCTGTTGTGGTAGTCCATAATGTTATTGAAGCTTTCTACTGTCTACTGTCTGCTGGCAGATTGTTCAAACTAAAAGACATTTCTGACCAAGGAACTTCATAGGTTTGCCAAAGAACTGTTATGACTGTGGGCGAGTGAGATGGTAAGGGGTTAGTGTGTGTGTGTGTGTGTACATGATGCAGGTGGGCGAGGGAGGAGAAGTATGAGGCAGAACAGGTACTATCAGGTGGTCATTGGGCAATGGGGTATTCCTTGAAGAGCAGCGTCTTGAGGTTCTCCCTGAAGTGAAAGTGAGATGGTTCTGGTCTGATGAACCCTGGTATGTTATGTTGCCAGGGCCCATGTGCGAGTTAGTAAGAGTCCAGTGTTTTAATGATCCTTACGTGTTTTTTTTCTCCCTTTTTTAGGGGTTCACCCGTCACAGTCCAGTTCCTTCCTATTCTATTTTCCTTCAGATTTTGACATCCCCGCAGCACTCACAGACTTAGGGACTGCAGCGTTGCACGCCTTCAACGGGACAACCTGATATGGGAATTCTATCTCTAATCACAAAATGCAAATACATTTTTGAAAATTGCATATTTTTCATAACTACTTTATCTGGTCAGTAGTGTCACCTACTATGGAGGAAGTTAAACAATGTCATACAAAACAGTTAACTTTTGGCCTTAGTTATGTAATAAATGAACAAGTGCTACGATTTATGATTAAAGAAGAAAAATCACCAAATGTCACTGGCTCAATAGTATTTCCCTGTCTTAGTTACTGGCCAGAAATCCATACACACTTCTACAAAGACATTCTATTGGCCAGAATTATTCCTCAAAGGGGAGAAGTTAGCGTTCTGATATCCTGCACCACTCAAGGTGCAGCTCGGTGGTGGGCTCTATCAAAGTAGTTGGACCAGCCCATAGCATTAACATCCATGTGCCCGCACACCATTCTATCAGAAGAAAGTATTTGGATGTTTTAATTGCTTGAATCATATTGGTAATCAAGTATTAAAATTTCCTACATGTTGATCACAAATTTCATGATTGCCATTGATTTTTTAATGTCTCTGGGCATTACATGCTTTGGCGATTACCACTTTTTCAAAGGACCAGTGAACACAATAGAAAAGAAAATTGGGAACATTTGCAAAGTTGACTGCCTAGCATGTTCTAATAATTTAGATACCTTAACAAAGTACATAAAAATGTCAATACAACTTAACTGAAACGGGCAAATACTAGCTCATCCTCACAGCGATATCCTTCCAAAACCGGAAGTTGCTGAAAGGCCATCTTCATTAAAGAATAGCACCAAATAGTCAGGCATATCCGTAGCACTTGCCTGCTCCAGAGGTCATAGTAGAAATATTTAAGGCAAGTAGAGTAACCAATACAAAGCCGCTGTCTTCAGCTCATCTGATGTTTCATCACAAATGTAAAAAATTCTATTGATAAAATCATCCCAGCTATTGGTACTCAATCTTTAATGTTGTACCAGAATGTAATGACATTTTTGAGCTTTCACTGACTATTCATTTTTGAAGATCATGCTAAATATCCATCATCCAATATATTCATATGATCTCATGCTGAACAAAGAAGAACAAAATACAACAAAGACCAACAGAAAAACTAGACAAAAACAGGGCCTCTTCTACATCAACACTCTAAAAACAGATATCTAGGGACATCTCCCAAATAATCATATACAAGCGTGCACACTGTGTGTGTACATCGGTGTGCTGTTAAATGTCAATACCAATACTTTGATTATGCCTCCACAAACCTACCAATGGTGTTGCGTCATACACTGCTAAACACAACACGCTCACAAATGGTTTTGGAGAAAAAGATCAAATGTAATTGAGAATATAACTAAAACAATATGTACTTCATACTCTCAAGCACATAATCAGTTGATGATGAAATTTAAAAATATTGACATCCTCTCTAAACATAGCGAAATAGAAAATATGAAAAGAAAAACCAACTGAATAAAAAAGCACCTCTACAAATACCAAAATACATACTACACATTTAAACAAATGTTTCTTCATAAAATGTTTCGGAAATATTTTGTTTATGTGTAAGACATTACAATGGCAATAATAATTTTAAAAAAGTGTTTTCTGTAGTAAAATCTAAAAGTGGGAACTGAATGATTTCCTGGCAATAATTCACAAAAATCAATGTGATTTCTGGGAGTCCTTTGAACACTGAGAAATATCATCATAGATACATGTTCCAGAACAGATATTCCTTCATCTCAAATGGTCCATTACATGTTAAGTTCTCGTCCCAAATGCCTTTTTTTGTGATTTGCATTGGTGAAACAATCTAGACAGTTAAGAAGAAGAATGTGAAATCTAGTGTTATCAGGCACTTGGCAGAGTGGCAGCATACTGTCTGTCATCTGAGATGCAAGGGTTTGGAATATGTACCAGTTCACTCCCGGGAATGGGCAGAGAAATTCAGATTTGCAAATGATACTATTATTGGATTTACACAATTATAAGCTGCTACCCTTTTGGGATGAATAAATATCTAGACAGGAATATGTGACATTTCTCAGCGTACAAAGAAAAACAAGGAATCGCATGGATTATTGGGCATCGTTGTCATAAAAGCTCCTGCTTTTTAACTCTCCAACACAAAAACTGTTTTGATTATTATTGGCATTTTAATGCCCTACACATATTAAATCATTTTTCCAAAGCTCTTTTATGGAGAATTTTTTAAAACAATGTTTGTTATTTCTGATATTTATGAGGTGGTTTTTATTCAATTAGTGATTTTTCTTTTCTTTCTCTATTTTTAAAACTCATGGTAATATTTTTCAGTGACAACACCAACTGGTTTTGTGCTTGAGAGCACAAGGCATATATAATTTTAAATTACACCTGTATGCAAATAATTTGTATCTTTTTGTCCAAAACCATTCAGGAGTCCGTCAGGTTTCAGTAGCTTGTGGTGTAACATCATTTTCCCAAAGATAACAAAAAATTGGTAGGATTGTAAATGGCAATTCTGCCATGGGGCGTGATCAAAGTATTGATATTGACATTTGATGACACAATGATATAGATAACCAGTGTGTAACAGTCATTAGAATTATTTTTGAAGTTTCACTGTAGGAAATCTGTTTTGAGAGTCAACATGGAGAGAATACGCTCTTTTCCTTTTTGTCTGTTTTTTTAATTCTGTTCTGCGTTAGATCATATGACTGAATTGAATGATGAATACATAGTGTAATCCCCTAGAATTTGCTGAATGTGTGCTCAAAGATCTTTTTATGTTTGTGCGCACTGCATTAAGGAATGAGTACCCTTATGAGGAATGATATTATCAATATTGTTTTTTCATATGTGATGAAACAGAGTAGCTGAAGTCAGCAGCTTGGTATATGTATTTCTGTGTTTCTCTACTGCCAATGAGTATTTTTACTGCATCCATGGCAGCAGGCGAGTGCTCCTGAAATGCCTGACTGTTTGGTGTTGCTGTGGTCTCTACTAAAGAGGGATATTCAGAAACTTCTGGTTTTGGGAAGAGAATGCTGTGAGGCTGAGCGAGTATTTCTCTGCCTCAAGTATGTTGTAGCAACATCTTTAGGGAATACTTAAAGGTAGCTAGCTAACGGACAGCAATACACAATTTTGCTTTAGTACATTATGTTACTTCAAACATTTAATAAGACGGTAACCCCCAAAACAACTTATATCTGGACATTTTATACAGATGGCAGTAAGTACATGCAAGTCATGAAATGTGTGATTAACGTGTATGAAATTTGGATACTTGACGACCAAGATGACTAATGCAGCATATTGAAACATGCCAAACACTTGTTCTTATAGAATGGAGAGTGGGCACTGGATTTAATTGGCTAACCCATTTTCACAGTAGAAGTTAATATCAGAATCCAAATATTTAAGAATTAGGCCATATCAGAATCCAAATATTTATGAATTAGGCCACTCAACATCTGGTTTTGTATGAATTTATATCCTTCTCTAAGAACCTAGGAAGGCCTTTAAGAATTGCTGAATACTTATTTGGGATATGCGAAGCCTCGTCTTTGCCTAAATACCCATTTCTGATTTTTTAAAGGGAATTCGTGAACGCTTGTTCCACCTTCGATCGCAGTGTAGTCCCAATCCTATGTAGGTAGCTAAATGCATTATTACCTCAATCAGTCAGACATATTGGCATACTGATATTGATAAGCCCCCCAGAGGTGATCTGTGGAAGATCTTGAACCTACTGGTAGCTACTTTCAGTGCTTTCACATTATAGAACCTGTATAGGGGTACGAAACAGTAGACAATGCCCATTTGCTGATCCAATTTTAATAGCACAAAGAGACTGAAAAGAGTGTCTACTGGATGCTAGGATATTTGATCTTTGTTTGGCAAATATATATCGGAAGTATTAGCTGTGTCTAATTTGATCCCCCCTGGTGGTAGATAATATTGATATGCAAAGGTCACTAGTACCCAGTTGGATTGCAGTGTCAATGCAAATGAAATGAAATTTCATGTACAAATCAAAAAGCTATATTGTGTCAATATACCATGCCCCCACGCCTGCCCAAAAATAAAAATTCAAGACAGGAAAAATGAAACAAATGGTGTATGTATTCCCCAGGATGGATTATATGGAATTGTTCAAGTACTGTCAATGGCGCGACTGTACGGGAGTCCTGTATTGGATTTTTATGGGAACAAGTTTAAGGATATGCACGAAACTCAATGTGTTATTAAAGCTGCATTTTTAAAAGATTTTAATAAATAACAATACAAGTATTTTAAATATGTTTGTGCATTTGTTATTGTCATACATGACACACTAAGTATATTAATAACATGAAAGAAAATATGTATGAGTCTATAAAAACCTATTTTCTTTTTATTTATGTTCCGACTCCCACGGGTTAGATGGGATACACATAACCATGTTCCCCCTTTCTAGAAAAGACAACTAGTCCCTTGGCATGGAATACCTTCTCATAATCAACTTCTACTGGTGCAGGGGTCTGTAATCTTTGACTCTACAGATTTTATGGACCACAACTCTCATCAGCCACTGTAGTCCATAGTGGGGGATCAAGGGATGTGTAGTCTAAAACATCTGGAACCACATGTTGCAGACCCCTGGTCCAAGGGCTCTATTGAGCACCACCAGTAGCGGCCAAACTGGACATTGGGCCTCATCACGAGTTGGGCAGTATCCCGGTTGCTAGCGCCCACCCATCAGGCTGTATTACCGCCAGATCATGGGTTGGGCGCTAATCGTTACTCCCCATTCCCCATTGGGTCCCTTAGACCCAATGGGGTATTTTCGGCACAATTACTGCCGTTGCTCTGAACTGGGGGTAAACACGCCAGACTCGACATTGGGCGGAGCAGTAAATGCGGCAGTAACACTGTTACCGCTGCATTTAAGAGCTACCGCCAACTCGTGATGCGCCCAATAGACTAGTAAGAGATTATTCTACTGAATGGGAACTCTGCCGAAAGTTTCTGGACAGCAGGTAGGAAAGAGGAATATGCCTCTTTTGTACCTAGCAGTGGGCCTTGCACTATGCAATTTGGCCCTTTCTGTACATATGCAGTGGGCACAGCCTCGCGTAAGGCGACCCCTTTGTACAAACGCAGTGGGCCCTGCCATTGTGCCAGTTGAGTGTCTTAATTTCCCCTGATTCTCATTCGCAGCCATCTCTGATATCTATAACAGTGTTTATTCTTTTCATTCATCTGATGATTGGGCCTGGAAACGAATAGCAAAAGCCAGGATAATCATTTACAATGTGTATATTCATTATCATTAGTAATATGAGACTCAAACCACAACCCAGGCTCCAGGTAGTGACACTCTGTGTATTTGTAACTTGTTTGTTTTGGTTTATCCTGCTTTTCCGTTCAATATTGATTCATTTTTGCACCTTGGTTGATTTACTTGACCTATGTATCTAAGAGATTTTGCATCACATATGTACACATGTGCATAACATAATACAGGTAAGTATTTCAGAGGCCTGATCTGACACTCGGTTGAAACTACATTAGCAGCACATGGACTGATTCCAGAGATCTGGTCTGACAGGGTACTTAGTAGCATGCAAGGGAGCCATTTCCGGGTAGGGAGGATCACTTTTAAATCATAGAACATTTGAGAACTGGTAGCATCAGGGCCCTCTGTCTTGGAATCATGCTTTGATTGTATTAGGAGTAACGCATCTTCCTTCAAGGCTGTTAATCCTTGATGCCGTTATCTAGCCGAGTGAGACAAGGTCAGCAGAGGACGGACAGAGCTGCTCAGCAGTGAGGACTAGAACAGAAGCTTCCCTTACTAACATGAAGGACGCAACACCAGAAGAGTATGCATACGCACGTCTGCTCTATTTCACAGCTACATAGGAACTGCCATTTCCGTTCTTGACTCCTCCCTCTCGCTCCCGCTTCCCGCCAAGTGTCCCTGTCTCTTCCCTTAAAGGTGCAGAGACCCGTGACAGAAGCCATGCCAGAACCTCCACGCTCGGGACTGGCAGGGAACCAATTCTATGGCAAGACAGGAGGCTCCTATTATGCATTACAGTCTTTACTCTGAAATCACAGCAGCAAAGAAAAACTTTTACAAAACAAAAAGTTTCAACAACAGAACAAAACAGAGTTCAAAGTCAATGTAAGGGGGAACTCCCCAATCCATCATGGAGGACAGGTCATACCCTGCAGGAGACCAATGAGCAGGGACCCCCTTCTATATAAGTCCTTTACTCCAAAACCAACTCCTCTTTCTTTGCTGCTGACACCACTTACTCCTTTCAGTTGTGTCTTGCTTGTTAGTCAGTAGTAGGCCTTAAGGGTTTAAATAATGTATATATTGTAAGCCGCATGTGGCCGTTGCTTTTGTTAATGTGTCTTTTATTAGAATGTAGCAGTGACTTTTATTATGTCTGTAACTCATGTTTCATGGGCATTGGGAAATAAAGAATGACGAAAATGTTTGCTCGCGCTTGTGAACTTCTGGGGATTAAGCGCTTTTAAAACATATGTGAGTGTCATTTGGACCCGTACGCTCCGGTCGAGCGGAAGCCTTGGCTTCTCTCCCGGCGGGCGCGAGCATAATTTATTAGTCTCTGGCCTCTTTTCGTTCCGCCTGGGAATTCCAGGTGCAGTGGATTTAAGGGGTGAGTCCCCCTTTAGCCTCCCGTTGCAGGCAGGTCGGAAAGAAGCTCTTGCTTCAAACCTAGTGCGCGCAAGTCTATTGTTTGAATTCGTGCCCTTTAGGGGTTTTACGGTCACCTGGGGATTATAGGTGCTGCAGGTTTTTGGGCTTGGCTTGCCTTTATGGCCCTATGTTTCGTGTCCATGCTTGACATTTTGAAGTGTAACAAAGGCCTCTGTTTCAGTTCAGAGGCAGGATAGCTCAATGATAGAGCTGCATGTCTCCCGCCAAATACAGTGCATGTTTATTTATTTTTATATATTTTTAGAATATATATTTTAAGATTAGATATTTTAAATAATTATATTTTACAATGTATGTATTTTGATTGAGTGTCACCTTTTGGCTCAGAGTTTGGAGCATGGATTTCCTTATGGGGATATTGTTGGTTCAAAACCTCTTCTAGAAAGGGCACAAGGGCAACCTGCTGGTCTTGGAAGCAAGCCCACACAGAGCAACAAAGTTTTGAATCCCGGATACTCCTTAGGCGCGAACATATTAATATTAAAAATATAGTTCTGTCTAAATGTTTGATACTTTTGTAACCCTGGTGCCACAATAACATTTCCTTTCCTTTAGTGCCAGAAAGAAAGAAATTTATACTGATAGACTGTGTGTTTGTTAGGTCAAAAATTGACCCACCAGCGCAAGAGCCTGATGCGCTTCCAGTCTGCAGCTTTGTTGAAGTGCTGTAAATGGTTAGGTCGATGGCAGGTTTTGCCTGTGTTCTAGTGCAAGATTGCCCCCCTCTTCTGGTTGCCACACACTGCTAGGGTGAGCAGTTGAGGTGCACTTGATCAGTGTATTCCTCGCTTGAAGTTGGCAGCTTTGTTTGGTTTCTGCATATGGCATAGGTTGTTACTTTCACTGTAAGTGTGCCATAACTGGCTCGGTGACAGGCATTGCCTGTGTTCTATTGCGAGGTTCCCTCTCGTGTACTACTGGTTGCCACCCTGCTCGGGTGAGCAGTTTGAGGTGCACTTGCTCAGTGTATTCCTCGCTTAAATTCTGCAACTTCGCTTGTGTGCTGCATATGGCATTGGTGATTACCTTCACTGTAGGTGTGCCATAACCTGCTCTGTGGCAGGCTTTGCCTGTGTTCTACCACAAGTTTCCTCTCGTGTACTGCTGGTTGCCGCACCCTGTTAGGATGAGTAGTTTTTTTCCTGTTGGCAGTAGCCCGAATGGCTCAGTAAGCATCAGTTTTTTAAGGGTTCGGATCCCTGTCGGCCGTAACCCCACTTTCCTAGGAAAGGATTACTTTATATTGTTTGTTATATTTTTTATTGATTATGTATTTATTATTATTTATTCAGTACTTCAAAGAAAAGAGTGTTTGTTCCCATAGGTTAGTTGTTTACAGGACAACTCAGTCCATTACTTCCTTAGGGTTTCTGCTCCCCAAGAAGGGATCAGGGCCTTAATAAGGTGTTTTAAAATATCCTAGATCTACTCCCCTTTTTCTTTTTGAATAAAACAGTTCTGGTATCCTTTCTTTGCTCAGGAATGGGAAAGACCCTAAGAAAAGGGTAGATGTGGACTGGAAAGATGGTTATGATGAGTTCAGTCGATTACCTAGTTTCTGAGCTGGCTGAAGAGGGAAATAACAAATATTTTCCCTATTGACATGCAAGAACTGCAGGGCTTGAGATACAGCCGGGGTCTGCCTGCTCGACAACACCAATTCCTCGATTCTTAAGAGCGGCATGTTTTCCCTCACTTGGCATTCAATGAAGTCAATATTGGGATCTTTGCGGTGGCATAACAGCTCTTTAGTCTTGTAAATAAGACAATGTTGAGCAACCCTGGTTTAGCCCCATACAGTGTTTTTAAAACATTGCGGGCGTGAGGGTGAAGGATCACCAAAAAGGTAGCTTTATAGAGGCCGCCTCTATAGCCTTGCTTCCCAAGGCTTTGCTTTTCCCGCTAATACAGCTAGTGGGGTATACAATCTCTCCTCTGCTCGAGGAGTTTAAACCCAAACTTTTTGCCCTCAGGTGAGTTTATTTAGTGTTGCAGTTTTTAAGTTGACCCTTTTTCCCTGGGGAAGCCAGTCAGGCTTGCACTTTCATGCATGCAGAGGTCCATGCCTCAGTTTTGAAGGGACAGTGTTCCCTCTATCCCTTCACAGCTTTTCAGTTGCTGTGCACGGTAATTATCCCAGGAACCCTGACCTCGCCCCCCCCTTTTCCTGAGGGTTTGCTTAATAAAGTTACACATCTGAGGGGAACGCCTGATGGTTTTTGTCTCTCCTGTTAGCAGAGGTTTTTTTTCTCGTTCATGGCCAGTGCAGAACTCACACTGGATATTTTGCTTCCTGTCTCTTTGCTTGTTCTATTTGACAATTACTGGTATTTCACCAGGTTAGCAGAGCTGATGCTGGCTCACCCCGGCTCCTTAGAGGCCCGGATGATATGCTTGTTTGGTCAAGGTCTTTCAATTTCCAACCTCCTGTAGAGTTAGCGGGGCCCCTTTCTTCAGTGTTGGGGGTTTGGTTATAAGTGCAGGAGTTCTTATTAGAACAATGTAAGGTGCTCAATTTCTGCACTTCAAGGTGGACTCCAGGCTTTGCATCCCTCTCTATTCTATCGCAGGGTGTTGCAACGCCTCGGCATTATCATTCCCGCAAGACTTTGTCTGTGCGATTGTTCGATGGCAGGGAGACACTTTGTTAGTGATTGAATTGCTTCGCTGCCGGCATGGTAGATAGTCTCTTTTTTTATTGCCTCTGGGGGTTGTTTGGAATAAGATGCCAGCACAGTGTGCTGGGGGTGCCAGGTTAAGTTCAGATGTTCACAGTCGGAGGGTAGTCCTCCTCCAGTAAGCAACTTTGTTTTAACGGTTTAGAGCTCAAGTTTTCTCTTTGCAAGTTCTGCCTCTTGGGGCAAGTTTAAGTAAATAACCCCATATAGTGATAGCAGAATACTTGTTCAAGGACTCAGGTTGGGATTGCATTGGGTGATTTTTCTTTCTATCACTCCTCCTGAGGCTCTCTCTGACTTGTCAGGTCCCTCCAACTGGTCCTTAAGGGTCTGTTTTATGGCTTGGTGCATTTAGCTCTCCCTGGTGTTTTTCAAGGATTTCACAGGAATATCTCTTTTGTCATCTTTGTTCCCTTGTTGGTCTGCTCTTAGTAAGGCTACTATTAGCAACTAAATACTGGAGTTTAGGTGTGGCTCATCTCTTCCATCCCGCTTCTGCATCCAGAAGACGTAATGCATTTCTGGTATATTGGTTTGGGAAGGTTTGATGATTCAGGTGTTACATTTGACTAAGGGCAAGTGTGTCATTAAGGGCATACCTCAAGGTACACACTTACGGGTGCTCAGGGCCATCAGGTCTATTTGCATTTAGGTTCCACATAAGCTAGGTTTTTGTTCTATGACATGTTATGAAAGTGTCCCCTTTCTCCCATTGGGACCTTCTAATGAAGATTTGTCTTCCAACACTGTTTCCCGGGATGGTAATGTGGTATTTCTAAGCTTACCAGAAGATGGTTTTACTTCAAGTGTTTTATTTGGTTTTGTGTTGAACACAGAGAAGCTCAGCACTCCTATTGCCTTTTCTTTTTTTTCCGGCTATTCCTATACTGAAGTTGGCACATCTTCCTCGTTCTTTGCAGTTACGACTGCTATGCCTTCTAGGACAGTTCCTGGGGCGGTCTTAGCCTATAGCAAAAAATTGTGCAATCAATTCATTAGTAAAATAGAAACATTCAAAACATTTCTTCTTGTTTTATTGTATTGTCACTATTGTATGATCAGGTGGCAATTAATATGATGCAAGGGCTTCAAACTTGCATAATAGGAGCCTCCTGTCTTGCCATAGAATGGCTAATCCCCTCACTAGCATGAGAAGGTGGTTTAGATTCTATTAAAGACAAGGAGGCGAGTATTAGCCCACCCACCCATCCTTGATAGGATATGATATGGCATTTGACCTGTTCATTTGACCTAATAACCTGTTTGTATTTGTAAATATGCTTCTCTCACTCTGTACCTGTTATATATTGTAAAGCGTTTTGGGTTAAAGCGATATATAAATTAAATAAACATAACATAACATTATAGTGCACCTATGTACAGGTGTTTCATGAGAGAACATTTTGGTTTGTTGTTCTTCCCATCCACCCACCCTTCTTTGTTTGTTGTTCTTACAGCTTCGGGCTGAGATTTTCGGTGGAGAAACGTTGGTAATAGTTACAAGATGTGGGGAGTGCAAGATTTAGGAATTTTAGACAAATCATATACAGAATTTTGGGGGATTAGTATTTAAAGAGTAGCCAGTTGCGGTGTCCTATAGAGGTAGCTGGTTTCAGGGATTGAGGACAATCTTGGTGTTTAATTGGCCTGGGGTCATTTGTCCGGGTTTACAGCAGGAGGTCGGGCAGCATGTGGGGGAGGTGTGGCTCGGGGGCTTTGCTAGCAGCTTTAGTTGGGCAGGGCAGTGCACAGGTGGAGCAGGATGGTGGGGCAAGGGGAAGAGTGATAATAATTAATAAAGCATAATTAAAACTTTAGCAGGAAGGTTCCTGTATTAAGAGTATACAAGTTAAGTGTTACCTCCCCCCACCCCACGCGTGGTTTCCCCGGGTAGGTTTGGCTCAGGGGTTTATTTCATCTGGGGTAGAGCAGCTAGGGGCTTAATTTGGCGGCCAGCTATAGTATTTCTGGTTCGCCATGGTGGGACAGGGGTCTAAGAAGAGAAGAAGGGATTGGTGGATGCCCAGAGCCTGAGGGAGGCTTTGGAGATCATTAGTAGGGCATCTAAAGCCCAGCTGGAAGGGGCTGTGGGTGAGGTTACGGGTGAAAGGGAGGAGGGTGGGGATAGGCCACAGCAGAGAGCAGCGGCAGATGGGGCTCTCGCGGCAGTGGTGGCTTGCAGCCCCGCGGCGGGTAGAGGGGAGGTCTGGGAGTCTAGGGGTAGGAAGATGAGGAGGGAGATTGACGGGAGAGCGTCCGGGGGGGAGTGCAGTTGGGAGAGGGGTCGGAAAGGGGTTTGGGGGAAAATGACCAGGTGGACAGTAGGAGGTTGCAGAAAGGTACAGGGCGTTTGGGGGGTGAAGGTGACGGGGTGCAGATAGGGCTAGACAGGACAGAGGGGCAAGGGGGGAAAATACCTGCAGAAGAGTGCGGGTGGGAGGAGGAGAGAGCAGTCCCCTTCGATGGGTGAGGTTAGGGGGGGCACAGAACGGCCCCCCCCAGCTAGGAGGATTTCGGGCGGAGGGCACAGAGTAGCCTCTGCTATTGCAGAGGTAGAATATGGAGAGGGTTTAAGAACGGCCCCTCCACGAACTTCGTGAGGACAGTCTAGAGGGCATGGCCCCTAGCTAGGAAGATCACAGGGTGGAAGAGAGGACCCCTCGCCCGAGGGAAGAGGACCAGGAAGGGGTTTCTGTGGCCCCACCAAGAAGTTGCTGACGGAGTGGCAGGGGGGATGCCCCAGGCTCACAAGAGGAGGATCTGCCCGGCCCGAGCAAGTGCACGCAACAGCAATGGTATTACATGGGCGATGATGAAGGGGTGGAAGAATACAGGGGGCAGTGGGAGGACGAAGGGTACAGTGCTGTAAGGAGGAGGGTGAGGTCAAGAAGGGGCCTAAGATGGGAAGGGGAAAGACAGGAGCAAGAGGCCTGGGTGGCAAGAGGTCAGGGGGATAACTGGCTGGGTGAGACTGTTGACATGTTTTGTCCCCGCAGCAGGAGCCCAGTAAGGAAGGAGATGGGGAGCGCTGGAGTGAAGGCCAGGCTTCAGACGGGCGATGGCAGGGCAGAAAGAGGTGAGAGGGAAGGGGACTGGTCAGCAGCACTGCAGAGGGGGGACACAAGGTTGGGGCAGAGAAGGGAAGGGACAGGGTTGCAAGGGGTGAGGAGAGAGATTGGCGTGCAGGCTATGGGAGCCTTGGTGGGGGAGAAGGAGATTTCTGCGGTGGAGGTGCAGACAGACAGGGTGATTGAGCCCTTGGCACCCGAGGTACAGGTTACAAAGGAGAAAGATGCAGATGGAAAGGGAAAGGAGAAAAAGCTGCCAAACATGGGCATTACGAAACCCCTGGGAGCACATTTGATGACAACGACAAAGGATAAGATATGGGCAGGGGAATTTGTGGATGTGTTCAAGCTGCTTCATAGGGAGGTAAGAGCCAAAGAGGGTTCTAAAGAGGAGGAGAGAGAGCTGGCCTCGTGTCCAAAGATACCAGTGTCGATCGAGAATTGGACATCAGCTTTTATTGTCTATGCGAGTGTCTATTGTGAGAAATTTCCAGAGAGATGGGTGGCTCTGTTAAAGTACATGGACTTGATTAGAAAGGCATTCACGAGTTTTGGGGGCTTCTCGTGGGTGCGTTATGACGAGAAGTTTAGAGCAAGTTTGGCAGAGGACAGTCAGGCGGTTTGGGGGGAGATAGATATGGATCTCTGGTTGCAATGGATGGCGCCAACGAGGCCAGCTCCAACGGTACACACGGCAAGCGACTTACCATGGCCTTACCGGCCCTTTCTTGGTCACCCTGCTCCAGAAGGGGTGGGGGGAGGAGGCAGAGGTCAGCCCTCAGCAGCATGTTGGGCGTTCAATAAAGAAGGCTGCACGAGAATGATGTGCAAATTTAAAGACGAGTGCAGCAGGTGTGCGGTCGGCATCCGATTGCACATTGTTTTCAGGCAGGGGACGGAGGGAAAGGGCGAAGAGTGGGGCAAGGAGGTTGGGGGGAAGGACCGCATGCCAGTTAAAGTGGGGGCTTCCTGTAGGTGGGGCATCAGTTTATTGGAAAGGGAGGGAGTCAAAAAGGTTGGGGAGAGGTTTTGGGGGCGATCCCAAGAGTGTAAGAGAGGGGTGAGGAGGAAGACGTTTAGGTAGGGCGGGAGAGGACCTACGGAGGGGATGTAACTGTGAAAAATGTTAGGGGGTGGTGGCCATTGTAGGGAGGGCAGGGAAGATGATGGCGAAGCCCTCATACTTGCCGCACGACAAGGTGAGCAAGCTTTGGGGGGACGTGAGAGGGTTATGGCGGCACAGAGTAAATACGGAGAGACCGACGGAGGTTAAGAGGATATCGCAACTCCAAGCTTACGTTAGTAGCCCCGGTTCGCAGGGGGGGCAGGAGACAGGGCACATGCTCGGGCGGGAATTGAGTAAGCACAGCACGGGAGGGACTTGGCTCGTTTGGCCCTTGGTGCAGTTGGGAGAATGAGGAGAGGTGACTGCATGGACGGGGGTGCACGAAGGCCCCTGGTGCAGGATGGAAACATGGTGTAATTATGCAAGGTGCTGGAAGAGTAAGTTATATGTATTGGACTGCATGGACGGGGGCGCAGTTTTGGCCCCTGGTGCATTGGTGGAGGGGAGTAAGGAGGAAAAGGGCCTGCATGGACGGGGTGCACGTGGGCCCCGGTGCAGGGTGGGCAAAACGGGGCAAAAGTAGGAAGGTGATGGAGGGTAGGGGTGGCAAGGGTGAACAGGAGGGTAATAGGATAGAGGAGGAAGTGGGTCTAAGTGTGGGTAGGTGAATTGTTTAAAGGATGGGTGTTAAAGGTGCGAATTATAGGGGGCCAGGTTGGGAAGGACCGGAGGGGTGTTTCCGTAGTGGGAATAAGGAGGTGGTCAGGTGAGGATGGGTTGTCTGAGGAAGGTGTTGTAGCGGTGGGGGAAAAGGCGTAGGAATTTGGAACTCATTTGTTTAGGAGGGGTGCGGCATCTGAAGGAAGTCAGTTGGGTTTATCTGAAGATGGGGTGAAAAGTTGGGGGTCGGTAGAGGTCCGGGAAGTACAAAGGGTATATTAGGGACTTGGTTAAAGGGGCTGTTTGAAATACGTACTAGGGGCGCAGGGGAGAGCTGAATGTTGTGGGATGGTCAGGACTGGAAAGTGACATTGTAATTTCTTTTTCAGATGCAGTGCGGATTTGGATTGTGGGCCCCTCTATTGTTAAGTGGGCGGGGAAGGAGGCGGAGAAAAGGGTTTTTGGCACCCAAATGGGGTGCAGCTACAAAGTGGCGCTGGTAAAGGGGTCAGGTTTAGGGGGGCTTTGTTGGGATCAGCTGCTGCCTATGTTGGCGGGGTTGAAGGAGCGCTATGGGTCTCCAGAGGGGGTGATAATTCATGCAGGGGAGAATGACCTAGTAAGAGATACAGTTGAGGCTCTGCTGAGAAAAATGAAGAGGGATTAAGTATGGGTCCGGGATATATGGACCAAGGCTAGTGTAGTGTGGACAAAACTGTTGCCGAGGAGAGTATGGAGGGGAGCGGTAAGTGAGGGTGCAATAGAGCAGGCGAGGAAGGGTATCAATAGAGAGATGGTAAAATTGTGTGGCTTGGCGAACGTGTTGGTTTTGGAGCACAAAGAAATAGTATATGAGGACGTCAAGATTTTTCAGGAGGATGGTGTTCACCTGTCAATTTATGGGAACAGTTATTACCTTGTGGATTTGACCTTACAGGTGCAAGAGATAATAAGGAGTTGGAAGTAGAAGGAAGTTGGTGGGGGTGGGGCAGAAAGAACACCTCAGTGGAGGGTTTTTCTGTTGCCGGGGGCATGGCCCATTTTAGAGCAGGGGGGAGTGAAGCACAATGGGGGAATAGTGCGCAAAATGATGGTGGTGGTGCTGTTTGCACCAACGGGCTACCGTGGGGAACAGTTATTGAAGATGGAGGGGCATGACCTCGGGGAGAAAGCGGGACGCCTTGAGAAGATGGTAAGGAGACAGTAGGGACCAAGGGATAGGTAGGGAGGAAGTGGAACTGATTTAATTATTTAATTGTTGGAGGGAATTGAAAGTGTTCTATTATTACATTTAGTTTGGTTGTTAAAACATCTTGTGTTAGTCTGTAAGGCCAGGGACCCAGATTAGCGGTTATTTGTGAGCTTTGGCCTGTCACATTAAAGACACCTTTTCCACTACAAGCGAGTCTAGGTGTTTCTGTGCAGTAAGCCCAAAGGAGAGTTTTTGCTGTGTGATATGCAGACATTTGCCTTAGTGAGTGTCACATATAACCCTGCAAACAGAGAACACGGTTGTTGTGTGGCCCAGCGGAGTGTGGGTGGCCAAACACACGTGCACACACACACGCATGCACAGAGGAGTCAGACACGATGTTGCCGGTTGCATCACCCGGCGGCAACTGCCGCACGGACTTACTTTATTCTATAGCGCATGTGCGGGCCCAAACGAGGCTCGCGCATGCCCAGTGCACACTCGGGACGTCACATCCCTTTTTATCTTTAACAACAAACAACAACATGAATTTAACTTAGTAAACCTTAACTGGAGCGACCTCGGAGCAGGTTTATTCCCGTCACTTACTGACGGCCACGGATCTCCTGACCTCAGTCCCCTGAGTCTAACACATAGTCCTTGAGAAGGGCAGGCGGTCTCCTGGACACTCTTGAGGGATACCTAGACGTGACTGTTGGGGTCTCCGTGCTTGCTTCCGCCGCTGGGGCTCCGATGTTCATGGGTTCCTCACCCAGCTCTTCAGGGCCTCCTTCCTGGGTGGGCACGGCTTGGGCACTGGACATTCCTGTTGATGTGTCCACCTTCTTGAAGAAAGATACATTACGCGTGACCGTACCGCGCTCACAGGCGGCTGTCACCATGGTCCCCTTTACATGGGTGACCTTCCAAGGGTGCAGTTCAAACGGTAGAGCTAGCTTTCCTTCGGGGTGACGGTTCTTGACTAGCACTGAATCTCCGACACGGATCTCCTTGCCCTGCAGACCGCAACTGTCACTTTCCTTCTGGTTGTGTATGGCCCGCTCTTGTCGTACCTTTTCATTGTCTATGATGCCCGGACTCCTCCCCTCCATTTCAGGTATCATTCCTCTGGGGCAGCGCCCAAACAGGGCCTCCGCCGGGGCGACACCCGTGGACTGATGGGGTGTGGTCGGATATTCCATCAAGAACTCCACTAGCTTCTTCTGCAGGTCGTCACCTCCGTTTGCCGAGATCCTCAGCACTTTATTCAGGGTGCGCATCATTCTTTCCGCTTCTCCGTTAGCGCGAGGCCACAGTGGCGATACTCTGCGGTGCTGGATTCCCCTATCACGGAGGTATTGCGCAAATTGGTTGCCGGTAAACGGCAGTCCGTTGTCGGAGCAGAGCATCTCTGGAAAACCGTGTGCCGCAAACATTCTGTCGAATGCCCTCGTGGTGAATTCTGTTTCCGTTGATTCTACCACTTCCACCTCCGGGTAGCTTGACCATTGGTCAACGGCCACCAGGAAATACATGCCCCGACCCGTCGAACCAAAGTCTACATGGATTGTCCCCCACGGCTTCTCACTCTGCTCCATCAAGCTTATCGGGGGAGCCCCTCACCCGGGGTCGCCGCCTGGCAAGCCAAACACCTTTTCAAGAAGCCCTCGACCTTTTCTTCTAGATCCGGAAACCACACCTTTGGTCGTAGTCTCGCTTTCGTTTCGACCACCCCTTGATGTCCGATGTGTGCCAGTTCAAGCACCCGCTTCCTTAGTGTCTGCGGGATTACAATTTGCCTCCCTCTCAGTAGCAGACCATCGTCGGAGATTGAGAGCTCCTCCTTCACCCGCCATAGTGCCTGAAGATCTCTCTGGGCCTCCTGCTGGCGCCGGGAGTTGTTGCACAGCATTTCCTTCCATTCTCCACTTCTAATGGCTTCTTTAGTGATGTCAAAAACTTCATCCTTGGATGACTCAGAGGCAATGGTTGCTCTCGACAACGCTACGGGGAGCGCCCCATCCACCACATTACAGAGTAGACCCTGGCAGTCTGACACCTCTCCGCCTTTGTTGGTACCTCCAGCATTGGGGTGACGTGACAGGTAGTCCGCCGGATTGTTGGTGCCTGGCCTGTACATTAGTCGCACCCCGTACTCCATCAGGGCCAGCATCCACCTCTCTATCCTTGGTGGCGGCTTCGAAGATAGACCCGCCAGAATTGGTAGTAGGGACTTGTGGTCTGTTACCACTATCACCAGCTTTCCCAGAATATACAGGCGAAAATGGTGGCAGCCCCACAAAATGGCAAGCGCCTCCCTCTCAATTTGCGAATATCGCATTTCAGTATCAGAGAGGGCCTTGCTGGCGTACGCGACAGGTTTCATGTCTCCTCTTCCGTCCGGCTGCAAGAGCACTGCCCCCACTCCCACCGGACTGGCATCGACGACAATCTCCGACTCTACGGCGGGATTAAAGTAGGCCATAGTGTCCCCATCCGACAGGGCATTCTTGAGTGCCTGAAACGCCTCCTGCTCCTTACCTTCCCACTTCCACACCGCATCACTTCTGGTCAGTGCTCTGAGGGGTTCTGATAAGGAGGCCAGGCCCTTGATAAAGCGTCCGCAATAGTTCACCATCCCCAGGAAGCTTCTTACCTCCGTGGGGGATGTTGGCGCCGCTGCCTCCCGAATGTCCCTGATCTTTTCCGGGTCCGGTGACACTCCCGCTGCGTGAAATATGAACCCAAAAAACCCAATCCGATCTTTGAGGAACTCACATTTCTGGCGGTGCAAGGTGAGGCCTAGGTCGCTCAATCTCTTGAGTGTGCTCTCGAGCCTTCTCATGTGCTCGGCTTCTGTGTCCGCAAACGCCAAGATATCGTCACTTATGTTCAACACCCCTTTTAGGCCTGCGAGTGCCCCTCTTATAGTGTTCTGAAAAACCTCCACCACTGAGGAGATACCAAAACTCAGGCGTTTAAATTGATAAAGCCCCTCGTGCGTCATGAAGACGGTGATGAACCTAGAGTCTTGGTGAAGCTCAAGCTGGTGATAGCCCGCTCGTAGATCCAATTTCGAAAATACTTTCGCTCCCTGTAATTCGCCAATAATATCGTCCAGCGTTGGCGTGAGGTGCCTCTCCCTCTTAATGGCGGCATTGGGGAGACGCATGTCCACACAAATCCTCACCTCCCCTGTCTGCTTTGGCTTTGGCGCCACTACTATGGGGGATACCCAGGGTGTCGACCCTTCCACCCTCTCAATAATGTCATTGTTGACCAGCGAGCGAAGCTCCTCTTCCACCTTCTCTCTCAGGTGGAACGGAATCCGCCTGTGCTTCAGGGCGGTCGGCCTGATCGTATTATCAATGTGCAGCCGCACCGGTGGTGCTTTCAACTTTCCAACCCCTTCAAAAATGCCTGTAAATTTGTTTAACATTACCTCGATGTCCATTTGATAGACTGCCATCGTGAAATGGACCAAGTTCAGGGCCTCGGACGCTGCGCAGCTGAGCAACGAGTGGTGGCTCACGTCCGTAACGAAGAAACATGCTTTTATGGTGATACCGTCCTTGGACACGGGCGCTATAAACACGCCATCAATGGGAAGGGGGGTGTTCCCTCCAAACGTAAAGATCTTGGCAGTTGATGTACATAGCGCCGGAGGTCCCGGAATCCGCCTATAGTGGTCTGCGGCCAGCACACAGACCGATGCACCGGTATCGATGAGCACTTGCGTCGACACCCCTTGGATGTCGACTACGCATTTAGGCTGTCTCTTGTTCTTGGCACCTGAAGCAATGTTTGAGATGAAAAATACTTCTTCTTCTTCCTCCTCCTCCTCCTCTTCTGCCATGTGCAGCCTCTGTATCTCCTGCTCCAACGCCGCGATGCTTCGCAATTTTCTTGATCCACCGCCACGTGCTCTGGCTGGGCCTCTCTGCACTGACACCGGGGCGGGGGCGCGACACATTCAGGCATAATGGCCAGGTCTATCACATCTGCCACATGACCTGTCCTTGGCAGGACATTCCTCTGAGTGGGGCAGATCATAGCCGCATTGCTGGCAAATGCTGTCGGACCCCGCAGTCGAGCGACTTTCCTGCTTTCTCTGCCCCCACTTGTCTCTAGACATCGACGGTTTCCCCATGGCGAATGCTTCCTCCGATGCTCCTGGACGCACCGCCGCATCCATTTTCGCACCTCTGGACTCGGCCAGCTCAAATGTTCTGCCACTGTCCAAAATCTGCTGCAGGGACCAGCCTGGTTCTCTTAACACTTGTCTCCGCAGTTTGCTGGAACTGCAACCCTGTAGAAACTGATTACGTATCATGCACTCATCATTGTCCCATCGACAAGAGGTGGCCATCATTCGAAGCCGGAACTGGTTGAGCGACGACTCCTCTCTCTGCTTTTCCCCACAGAAGAGGAACCTCTCGTAATCGACATTCGAGAGCGGTATGAAATAGTTCTCAAGCGCCTTCTTCACCTCAGCGTATGTGTCTACCTGCAAGTTGAGGGACTCGTAAATGCGTAAAACCTCTAAGCCTGCTGAGTACAACAAAGTGGTCCTTTTTGCATTTTCATCGTTAATCCCCGTTGCTGTAAAGTACATATCCAGTTTTTTGATCCAAAGCCGCCATCTTGGGCCCAACTTCAAAGGGGGTCCTGACACATCAAATTCTTGCATGGGTAGCAAGGCTCCCTGTTGTGCTCTCGCCGCCACCGCTGCAGTTTCTGTCTCTCCATCACTGTCTGACATGATCACAGGTCGCACAGGCACCTCCTGCTGGGCTGGAGGCCGCAAACCTGACTTTGGAGGGTCTTGCACGTACCTTCACTTCTCTTACTGCGTGTAGTGGCCCCCTTGTTGCATTTTGCTGCTTTCAGGTCCCCTTCGTGTGTTGCCTGCCTTCAATGGGTCATCCTCTGGGCATGGAGGATAGCCAGAAATTCCAAAAATTGGTCGAAATGGAGCTAGTGGCCCACAAGCACCTTCTCAGGCCGCTACCACTGTGCTCCTGCTTCTAAACGTCGCCGGAATGCACCCGCCGGGTCCGTGACTCATCCACTGTGACGTCGCTGCTATAACGTGCTATGTGTTTCACGAGCGCTCGTGCGGCATCCCGCCTCGTCGCCAGTTGTTGTGTGGCCCAGCGGAGTGTGGGTGGCCAAACACACGTGCACACACACACGCATGCACAGAGGAGTCAGACACGATGTTGCCGGTTGCATCACCCGGCGGCAACTGCTGCACGGACTTACTTTATTCTATAGCTCATGCGCGGGCCCAAACGAGGCTCGCGCATGCCCAGTGCACACTCGGGACGTCACAACGGTCACTGCTCGCCTTAGGTAGGGGGGCACAAGGTGGTACAAGGGGGAGGCACAGGATTTCAGAGGGGGGGCCCAGCCCCCCTAGCGACACCAATGTTCCTAGCACACATTAAGAAACTGCGCAAATGAAAGTATACAGCATGCTAAAATCCTGGATCCATTGAGAAAGACAAGCAAGTCGTGCTGGCACATCACATGTAAACTGAACCCAGAGAGGAGCTCTACACACTGGGAGCCAACATTTAAGAGCTCCTCAAAGGCATTCAGAGAGTGTACACAGAAATGCATGTTGGAAGGAAGGAGTTTGACCTCCTAGCACAACTTCATATTGTGAACAGAGAACAACTTCATAATGTGAACGGAGAGAAACACTATCATCTGGACTCAGAGTTCCCTGAACCACTTGAAAGACTGATTTCTTTGAGGTGAATCACAAAAGAAAAGATGCCTGTTAGAACGTGAAGTCATCGGTCTATAAAAAAAAAGCTACAAGACCCCAACAGAACCGTGTGTCCAAAGGTCCACTTAAACATTTGAGAAAAGAGAACGCTTGTCCCATTCCAAAAGCTAGAATGAAAGTTCAAAAGCACGAGAACACATTCTCTAAACTGGTGTTAAATAAAAATAATCACACTTTATGTTCTGTATTATGTAATCATTTTTCAGATTGCCACGCCCACTACAAACGAAAATGCATGCAGGTCAATAACGCTTCTGGCCTTCAGGAGTGACCTGAGGCCTTTGGGCAAATGGCGCCATATAAGAAATAGATAGATAGATAGATAGATAGATAGATAGATAGATAGATGCACATATAGATAGATAGATAGATAGATAGATAGATAGATAGATACATAGATAGATAGATAGATAGATAGATAGATAGATAGATAGATAGATAGATGCACATATAGATAGATAGATAGATAGATAGATAGATAGATAGATAGATAGATGCACATATAGATAGATAGATAGATAGATAGATAGATAGATAGATAGATATACATATAGATAGATAGATAGATAGATAGATAGATAGATAGATGCACATATAGATAGATAGATAGATAGATAGACAGATAGATAGATAGATAGATGCACATATAGATAGATAGATAGATAGATAGATAGATAGATAGATAGATAGATAGATAGATGCACAGATAGATAGATAGATAGATAGATAGATAGATAGATAGATAGATAGATAGATAGATAGATAGATGCACATATAGATAGATGCACATATAGATAGATGCACATATAGATAGATAGATAGATAGATAGATAGATAGATAGATAGATAGATAGATGCACATATAGATAGATAGATAGATAGATAGATAGATAGATAGATAGATAGATGCACATATAGATAGATAGATAGATAGATAGATAGATAGATAGATGCACATATAGATAGATAGATAGATAGATAGATAGATAGATAGATAGATAGATACACATATAGATAGATAGATAGATAGATAGATAGATAGATAGATAGATAGATGCACATATAGATAGATAGATAGATAGATAGATAGATAGATAGATGCACATATAGATAGATAGATAGATAGATAGATAGATAGATAGATAGATGCACATATAGATAGATAGATAGATAGATAGATAGATAGATAGATAGATAGATAGATAGATAGATGCACATATAGATAGATAGATAGATAGATAGATAGATGTTCTAGCATAGAAAACTGCATTTTGTAGCCAAGTTCCAAATGTCATGTCATGTGTTTTAAGGTAGGCCTAAATGACAGCCAGAATTAGAATTCATAAAAAGTGTTTTAATACCATTTCGCTATCATGGTAAGTTTCATGAGGTAAAAGAAGTTCAGAAAAAGATACGCATATTTCCTTGACATTCGTACTCTCAGCTAAACACGATAGTACCTTTTCTCACAGTTCTTAGCTTACCTCCCAGTCACTTTCTATGTTCTCTCAGACACACCTCTGTGTCAGAAACAGAACTAAACAACTCACTGAATGGTGGCAGCCATCTTGAAATGTTTTGCACCACATATGCCAAAGTATCTGCTAGATCCATTCATAAGATCTCGCACTTCTTTTTCTCTTATAACTCTTTTATATTGTGTTTATATGGTGCTAGATTCTTATTTCTTTAAAAAGAAAACGGTTTCCAATTTGTTTAGTATTTGCAATGCGGAAATAGAATGTTAAAAAGCAGTACGTTGCATATCTTGCTAATTAATATGTGGTTGCACTTGACCATATTCATGAAATGTTTCTTTACATTAATGAAAGCAGTAGTTCAGAACTGTGAATCAGAAATGGAAGGGCGCTTGTTTTCTTTTCCGATGACTTCTTGTTCTGCGTTTGGATGGCTGCCATCTTGATACGTGGCACATTTTTGTCAGGGAGTTATCTTGTTTATTTTAATGCTGAGATGAACATTTCTGTCACTCTGATAGAGTTCATCCAAATATCACCAACACATTGACACCTCAATTAACGATTAGTATTCATTAAAATTACATAAAAACAGAAAGACAACAAAAAAGCATTAAAAATGACCTGAATTCTTTCGTCCGAACTTTTCCACTTTGATTAAAACATGAATTAATGTAAAAGCATATCCTACATCCTGCCCATTAACAAATATTGACTATGCCTTCACCATTGTTGTGATGCCTGATACGTTACATATTCTTTTCACATATTCTTTTCTAAGTTATTTATATTATGTGATATAAACATGTTTGGGTCTACTTGGTTGTAAATATTTGACCTTTTCACATTTGACCGAATTCATTTGGCTCTTTCGTTGGTCGAAAATGCAGGTGGAGACCCCCGCAATCCTCCCCTATTCCCTAACCCCACCCCATATATATATTTAATAAAATTGGACTGAATTTCGACCAAAAAACCAATACATAAATTAGGTCAAAAGTAAAAGGTCAAATGTTGTTCAACCAAGTATGCTAATACCATAAACATAATATTGCCTCACTCATAAATACATTGCAGTCACATCTGAGTTTTTCCCATGTGATACCCAAGTGTGCACCCCCACCACTGTTGCAACAGGGAAATACCCTAATCGAATTTGGCAAAACAGGTGTTGCTTATAAAGTGTGGGAACACAATTAAAGTTGTATAGATCGCTCTTTGTATTCTTCCAAAGCTGTTTTATATTGCATGTTGTTCCAATCACATTCAAACAATATTTCCAGGATCCCCACATTCCTGTGAAGTTTAACCTGCCAAAATACTTCATCTCAACTCATCCTCCATAATATTATGTCAAAACTCCCAGTTTATTTTGACGACCCAGTCAATATGCAGCGTTCTTGTTAGTGGGTTTTGGGGTGAGTCAGCTGGCCTTGTAATGATCATTTTAGTGTCTTCTTTGAAGGCCAACCACCTTATCCCCAGTTTCAACTAGACTGTAGCATTGGCTCTTTTCCAAACCCAGTCTCAAACATGTCTGTCTCTGTATGTGCATTAATTCCCTATACACCATAGCCTTACATTATCACCTGCAACACTTTTTATAATATGCCTCAAGCAATGGGCCTCAGCTCCTCTAGCAAATCTCATAGCATCCACACATACCTACTTATCTCTGTCTAATGTCTGAGATATTTGGTTAGCCCATTATAAAGTTGTAGTAATATATAAACCAAATATTTAGAACTCATTTCATGTTCCAACAGTCTTACCTCCATTGAAGGCGAATTAGTGTTTGATTCAGTAATACGTATCATTGGCACACAATGGTTATGTAGCCCGGGTCCTACCACTCTTTGGTGGAAAGAGTCAAATTTGCATTAAGGCTCTAGGGAGATTAGATACATACTTGTTAAAAAAAAACAAGAGCTAAAATGCATCAAATTGCGTAAATTAAATGTGTACATTTTCTCTGCGATCTTACCTAGATTCCTCAAAGACGACATCCTCATCCAAGTATCCATTTGAAAATATTTAAGAATATAAATGGAGAAACAATATCACAATTCCTGAATGTCTTAATTTTGACCCTGGTGTAAATTGGTCCACTTTGGCCCTCATTACGAGTTTGGCAGTAAATCTGCTGATTTACCACTAAAATCATTTACTGCAACCGCCACTCCCACCACTCCGGGATTGCCACGGGATTATAAGTGGTGGTATGGGGTTGTAAAATGCCATTGCTGGAGTCCACAGGGTTCCATTGGGATTTTTGGTAGTTTTACAGTGAAAGTTCTTCACGGTACATCTGCCAACTTTTGTCCTAAAGTGGAGTATTTGCTGCAGCATCAAGCCAGAGGTAAATCCTCTATGACAAGGTAAAAATGAGGATTCCAGGGTGTAGTGACAACAGCAGTAATTCCGTTACCACCCAAAAAGGTATCAGGCCCCTTTTTCTCAATTTGGTGCAGTGAAGGTGCTAAACAGCACGATTCACTGCACCAAAAGAGGAAGCCCAGGCTCCACTGCTATTCTCAAGTGGGCCTGGCGTCCTCGTAGAGCACGACAGTGCTCCGTGTGGATTGCGCCTGTTTTAAGGTGTTACAGGCGCAATAGGCGCAATCCAATCTCGGCAGCATTTTTGTAAAATAACTACAGATTTGTTATTTTACAAAAATGCTGCTGAGAACACAGATTAACATGTTCCTGTACACCAAAGTGAGCAGCTTCAACATTGCAGGATGTTGAAGCTGCTTGCTTGGGTGTAAATGAAAGTGTTCATGTACACCGCACGGGTGAATATGAACACTTTCATTTACACCAAACAAGGGGCCCTATTCTCATCCAGGTGTTAAGTACTGAAAAGGACGTTAAAAGGCTTAACAACCTTTTCAGTACTTAAGACCTATTCTGAAGGTGGCGCATTCTTCCGAAGTCTGAAGGAATGCGCCACTTTCAGAATACATGTGGCAGTTGCTGGGATGGGTTGGAAACCAACCTAGCAACCGCCACATTCGTAAACTGGCTTATTGGAAGCCTATTCTTGTGGCACTTCCGCCAGTTTAATATGTGCGCTGAACTAGCGCACATATACGGTACCCTTTTGGTGCCGTTAAACTGGAGGAGTGCCACAAGAAGCCTTGTTTAGTGTAAATAAAAGTGTTCATATTCACCCGTGTTGTATATGGACACTTTCATGTACACCAAAGCAAGCAGCTTCAACGTTGCATCCTGCAACACTTTCATTTACACCAAATCGGCAGCTTCAACGTTGCAGCATGCAACGTTGAAGCTGCTCGCTTTAAATGAAAGTGTTCATGTACACCGCACGGGTGAATATGAACACTTTCATTTACACCAAACAAGGGGCCCTATTCTCATCCAGGTGTTAAGTACTGAAAAGGACGTTAAAAGGCTTAACAACCTTTTCAGTACTTAAGACCTATTCTGAAGGTGGCGCATTCTTCCGAAGTCTGAAGGAATGCGCCACTTTCAGAATACATGTGGCAGTTGCTGGGATGGGTTGGAAACCAACCTAGCAACCGCCACATTCGTAAACTGGCTTATTAGAAGCCTATTCTTGTGGCACTTCTGCCAGTTTAATATGTGCTCTGAACTAGCGCACATATACGGTAACCTTTTGGTGCCGTTAAACTGGAGGAGTGCCACAAGAAGCCTTGTTTAGTGTAAATGAAAGTGTTCATATTCACCCGTGTTGTATATGGACACTTTCATGTACACCAAAGCAAGCAGCTTCAACGTTGCATCCTGCAACACTTTCATTTACACCAAATCGGCAGCTTCAACGTTGCAGCCTGCAACGTTGAAGCTGCTCGCTTTAAATGAAAGTGTTCATGTACACCGCACGGGTGAATATGAACACTTTCATTTACACCAAACAAGGGGCCCTATTCTCATCCAGGTGTTAAGTACTGAAAAGGACGTTACAAGGCTTAACAACCTTTTCAGTACTTAAGACCTATTCTGAAGGTGGCGCATTCTTCCGAAGTCTGAAGGAATGCGCCACTTTCAGAATACATGTGGCAGTTGCTGGGATGGGTTGGAAACCAACCTAGCAACCGCCACATTCGTAAACTGGCTTATTGGAAGCCTATTCTTGTGGCACTTCCGCCAGTTTAATATGTGCGCTGAACTAGCGCACATATACGGTACCCTTTTGGTGCCGTTAAACTGGAGGAGTGCCACAAGAAGCCTTGTTTAGTGTAAATAAAAGTGTTCATATTCACCCGTGTTGTATATGGACACTTTCATGTACACCAAAGCAAGCAGCTTCAACGTTGCATCCTGCAACACTTTCATTTACACCAAATCGGCAGCTTCAACGTTGCAGCCTGCAACGTTGAAGCTGCTCGCTTTAAATGAAAGTGTTCATGTACACCGCACGGGTGAATATGAACACTTTCATTTACACCAAACAAGGGGCCCTATTCTCATCCAGGTGTTAAGTACTGAAAAGGACGTTAAAAGGCTTAACAACCTTTTCAGTACTTAAGACCTATTCTGAAGGTGGCGCATTCTTCCGAAGTCTGAAGGAATGCGCCACTTTCAGAATACATGTGGCAGTTGCTGGGATGGGTTGGAAACCAACCTAGCAACCGCCACATTCGTAAACTGGCTTATTGGAAGCCTATTCTTGTGGCACTTCCGCCAGTTTAATATGTGCTCTGAACTAGCGCACATATACGGTAACCTTTTGGTGCCGTTAAACTGGAGGAGTGCCACAAGAAGCCTTGTTTAGTGTAAATGAAAGTGTTCATATTCACCCGTGTTGTATATGGACACTTTCATGTACACCAAAGCAAGCAGCTTCAACGTTGCATCCTGCAACACTTTCATTTACACCAAATCGGCAGCTTCAACGTTGCAGCCTGCAACGTTGAAGCTGCTCGCTTTAAATGAAAGTGTTCATGTACACCGCACGGGTGAATATGAACACTTTCATTTACACCAAACAAGGGGCCCTATTCAAATTCAGAGGACAGTACCCACAAACAAAAAGCTGGCGGAAAGCACGAGGCAAGACCGCCCACAACAAAGAGCGGCCAACAGAGAGAGAAACGACCCGAGAGAGAAAACGAACGGACGATTCAAAACTCAACAGCCAGAAGAAGGGACACAGATCCCCGGCAGGAATACACCGAGAGAATAAGACACTGAGCGAGCCCATGGGAAAGAACAGGCCGCAAGCGCTAGTCCCCACAAGGACCAAGATGTCTTAAGAATTGTCACGTGGAATGTCAGGGGGATGAACGCATATGTCAAGAGGCTAAGGATTTATACCTGGTTGAACAAAACAAGGACCCACATTGCACTGTTGCAAGAGACGCACCTGACGGCGGAAAAACAGGCCAAAATAAAGAAAAAATGGGGAGGCCAGATGTATAGTGCAACATACTCCAACTACGCTAGAGGAGTCATAACCTGGGTCGCCCCGGGCGTCCCATTCCAGCTCATCAACCAAGAGAAAGACGCAGAAGGGAGAATCCTGGTAGTCCATGGGATGCTAGAAAATCGGGAGATATGCCTCGTGAACACCTATGCCCCTAACCACGACGCTACAGCCTTCTTCGGGACGCTCCCGCCCCGGCTGGCCCCGTACAGGAATGCAACGATGATTTGGGCAGGCGACCATAATTGCACACTGGACCCCCGGCTGGACAGGTCGGACAATAAGCACAAGAGAGCGGCGCCGCCAGCGAGAGCACTACAACAGACACTGGACCGGCTCGGGGACGTCTGGAGGAAGGTACATGGGGAAGAGAGGGGATACACGCATTATAGTGCCCCACACAAGACATTCACACGGATAGACTACCTGTTTACGGGCAAGGAGACACTGGGGGAATTCACTGAGGCACACATACACGCGCGAACCCTATCTGACCACGCCCCCCAGATGATCACATGGGCGCACACACACAGGAGAGCCCCTATACCAACATGGAGATTGAGGGCAGAGGCATTATTGGACGCGGGCTTCCAGGAACACATCCAAAGCGTAATAGAAGATTATTTTGAACATAATGAGGGTAGTGTGGAAAGCACAGGAACGGTCTGGGAGGCCTTCAAGGTGGTAGTCAGAGGGGAGGCGATGGGGAAAATGGGAGGTCTCAGACGAGAAACCCTAGCACAACTAGATGAGTTAGAAAGGAGAATCGAGAAGGCTGAGAGACAAGCGGGGGAGAAGGGGGCGGAACAAGAGAACCTCACCACCCTGCGACAACAGTGCGTGGAGACCTGGGAAAGATTGGGACGGCTAGACTATGGGAAATATATACAGAAACTACATGCTGAGGGGGACAAGCCTAGCAGACTCCTGGCCTGGCTAACCAAGCAGGAGACTAAGCGGGAGCCAATTAATGAAATTCAGAACAGAAAGGGAGAGGTGATAAGATCCCAAGAGGGAATAAACGAGGTGTTCTCGCAGTTTTACGAGGACTTATACTCCAGGGTCCAGGAGGCAGAGGAGGGGGACCTGAAGGAAGCCCTCGCGGAAATTAGACTCCCACAATTGACGGAGGAGCAGGCCCAAATATTAGACGCCCCTCTCACTGTAGAGGAACTAACGGAGGTAATCGCCCAGCTCCCGACAGGGAAATCTCCGGGGCCAGATGGGCTCCCGGGGGAATTTTACAAACAATATAAAAATGACATAGTCCCGAGACTGCTAGAAACACTAGAAGAAGCATACGAGAAAGGAAGACTCCCGAGTAGTATGTCAGAATCTATAATAATCCCGATCCTTAAACCAGACAAGCCCCCCCTTGAATGCGGTTCCTACAGACCGATTTCCCTAATAAACCAGGACTCCAAGATCCTGACGGCGGCACTAGCCAACCGCCTGAAAAGAGTGCTACCCACCCTGATCCACACGGACCAGACAGGGTACGTGCCAGAACGGAACACGTCCTGGAACCTGCGCAGACTCCACTATGTTATAGAAAGGACAAACCAGGAGGGAGGGGAGTGTGCTGTAGCCTCACTGGATGCAATCAAAGCATTCGATTCGGTGGGATGGGACTGGCTCCTGGGAACGCTCACCCACTATGGGATTGGACAAGGGTTTACAAGATGGATAGAACTACTATACAAAGACCCGAGAGCGAGAGTCAAGACGGGTAGACAAGTTTCTAGGGAATGGGGCATAGAGCGAGGCACAAAACAGGGATGCCCCCTGTCCCCAATGTTATATATCCTGGCCCTGGAGCCGTTCGCAGTATTCCTAAGAACGGATTACAAAGACACGGGCATAGAGATAGACGGGGAAACACACCAGATATCCATATATGCAGACGATATACTCCTTTACATACAGAACCCACGCACCCACCTGCAGGACTTACTAGAGGCGCTGCGCGCGTTTGGTAGGTTATCTGGAATAGTGGTCAACAGAGAAAAATCCTTGCTGTTTCCCCTGGCAGGCCTACGCGCAGTGCCGTCAGATCAATTACCGCCTCTGGGCATCACATGGGCCCCGAACACCTTCAAATACCTGGGAGTGGACATCTATCACGACACCATGGAAACACACGCAGGTAACACACAAGTAGCTTTAGACAAAATTGAAAAGGCTATGAAATTCTGGCAGACGCTACCGTTGGGCATGATAGGCCGGGCGGCACTACTAAAAATGACAGTCCTACCCCGACTCTTATATTACTTCACGAACATCCCATACAACATACCAAGGCCCTTCTTCAAGCGCCTACACACTATGGCGAGAACCTTCCTATGGGGAGGGGGGCGAAACAGGGTGGCACTAAGCACACTACAGAGAAGCTATGAGTGGGGGGGCATCAAACTCCCAGATTTTGAATATTACTATTTGGCAGCACAACTCCAATTTGTGGTGCGATGGCTGGGCGAGGAGACCTCAATAGATGCAATAATTATTGGGCCAACACTCCGGAGGTATTACCTGAGAGAATTATTATGGGTCAATGCCGCCCAAGCCAAAGACCTACCCAAAATAGCCCAACTAGGCCGAACACTATGGAAAAGAGCCTGGAAGACACAGGGCATACGAGACCCCTGCTCAAGACATATCCCACTGGCGGGGCTGGTGGACACCCGAGTGGCCAGCCTGACCACGTACAGGGCACAATGGGAAGACAAAGGTGTGGCCCAAATTGGGGACCTGTGGCGTGACGGACAGTGGGCTGAATTCCAGACCCTGATGGACGAACAAGATGTACACAGGGGCCAATTCATCCTGCACAATAGCCTAGTTCGGACAATAAAGAAGAGGTGGAGCACTATGCCAGAGCCTGAGGACACCGAAGGGGTACTAGAGGCATGGTACGATATATCCGAAGGAGGTCATACGGTGTCCAGACTCTATGAGCAAATACTGGGACACACCAACAAAAAGACACTAACAGCACGGATGAAGTGGGAAGAGGAACTGCAACAACCCTTCGAAGACGAGGAATGGAACAAAGTCCTCATGTACACAAAAAAGGTGTCCAGAAACGCCAGGTTCAGACAACTGCAGATATACATAGTACATAGAGCATACCTAACTCCCAAGAGAATGTCAAAGATGGGAGAAGGACAAACCCGGAGCTGCCCGCGGTGCGGAGACGAACAGGCCGACATGGTGCACATGTTCTGGTCGTGCCCGCAAATAGCAGACTTCTGGAACACGGTGAGAGAAAAGGCGTTGACAGCAGACATACGGATGCCAGCAAGAACGCCAGCAACATACCTATTGGGCCTGTTCCCAAGGGGGCACCGGCAGATGACACACGTGGCAAAAATGAAGGATTTAATGACAATACTAGCGAAACGCCGCATAGCGATGGCATGGAACAAGAGCGAAGGCCCCTCGAAGGAAGGATGGTGGGCCGACCTACAAAAATGGGCAATAGCAGAGACGGCAGTCTGGGCGAGAGCTACACAAAGGGGAGAGAGCGACAGCGGAGCCAGACTACAAGCATGGAACTCCCTGGTGCAAGACCTGTTTGGCAGCGGAGGCGAGGATGATACGACTGACAATAGCGATCCAGGCGACTCAGGAAACGATGAAATTGAACCGCCCACGTCGGGAGGCACTACATAATTCAGAGGAAGAGAACTAACGGGAAGAAAGAGACGAGGTCGTGACCAGCGCGGACTCTGAACAGTGCAAATCCAACTGGGAAAGACCAGCAAACACATGCAAGGACAGGACCAAGGGAAACTCCCAGGGAAAGGAGGGAGGCCACCGGGAGACCGGCCCCTCCGCTACGAACTTGACAACGGCCGGCGCCGGCCCCGAGGCGGCAACGGACCACGAACATACTGCGGCAGCCTTTGGGGAGAGGGAGGGGGGGAGGAAGGGGGAAAGGAAAATGGGAGGGTGACTTTTGTTTCTGTTTTGTCTGTTCTCTCCCATTCCTTTTATGTTGTAAAACCAATAAAAAGAAGTTAAAAAAAAAAACAAGGGGCCCTATTCTCATCCAGGTGTTAAGTACTGAAAAGGACGTTAAAATGCTTAACAACCTTTTCAGTACTTAAGACCTATTCTGAAGGTGGCGCATTCTTCCGAAGTCTGAAGGAATGCGCCACTTTCAGAATACATGTGGCAGTTGCTGGGATGGGTTGGAAACCAACCTAGCAACCGCCACATTCGTAAACTGGCTTATTGGAAGCCTATTCTTGTGGCACTTCCGCCAGTTTAATATGTGCTCTGAACTAGCGCACATATACGGTAACCTTTTGGTGCCGTTAAACTGGAGGAGTGCCACAAGAAGCCTTGTTTAGTGTAAATGAAAGTGTTCATATTCACCCGTGTTGTATATGGACACTTTCATGTACACCAAAGCAAGCAGCTTCAACGTTGCATCCTGCAACACTTTCATTTACACCTAATCGGCAGCTTCAACGTTGCAGCCTGCAACATTGAAGCTGCTCGCTTTAAATGAAAGTGTTCATGTACACCGCACGGGTGAAAATGAACACTTTCATTTACACCAAACAAGGGGCCCTATTCTCATCCAGGTGTTAAGTACTGAAAAGGACGTTAAAAGGCTTAACAACCTTTTCAGTACTTAAGACCTATTCTGAAGGTGGCGCATTCTTCCGAAGTCTGAAGGAATGCGCCACTTTCAGAATACATGTGGCAGTTGCTGGGATGGGTTGGAAACCAACCTAGCAACCGCCACATTCGTAAACTGGCTTATTGGAAGCCTATTCTTGTGGCACTTCCGCCAGTTTAATATGTGCGCTGAACTAGCGCACATATACGGTACCCTTTTGGTGCCGTTAAACTGGAGGAGTGCCACAAGAAGCCTTGTTTAGTGTAAATGAAAGTGTTCATATTCACCCGTGTTGTATATGGACACTTTCATGTACACCAAAGCAAGCAGCTTCAACGTTGCATCCTGCAACACTTTCATTTACACCAAATCGGCAGCTTCAACGTTGCAGCCTGCAACGTTGAAGCTGCTCGCTTTAAATGAAAGTGTTCATGTACACTGCACGGGTGAATATGAACACTTTCATTTACACCAAACAAGGGGCCCTATTCTCATCCAGGTGTTAAGTACTGAAGAGGACGTTAAAAGGCTTAACAACCTTTTCAGTACTTAAGACCTATTCTGAAGGTGGCGCATTCTTCCGAAGTCTGAAGGAATGCGCCACTTTCAGAATACATGTGGCAGTTGCTGGGATGGGTTGGAAACCAACCTAGCAACCGCCACATTCGTAAACTGGCTTATTGGAAGCCTATTCTTGTGGCACTTCCGCCAGTTTAATATGTGCGCTGAACTAGCGCACATATACGGTACCCTTTTGGTGCCGTTAAACTGGAGGAGTGCCACAAGAAGCCTTGTTTAGTGTAAATAAAAGTGTTCATATTCACCCGTGTTGTATATGGACACTTTCATGTACACCAAAGCAAGCAGCTTCAACGTTGCAAGCAGCTTCAACGTTGTATCCTGCAACACTTTCATTTACACCAAATCGGCAGCTTCAACGTTGCAGCCTGCAACGTTGAAGCTGCTCGCTTTAAATGGAAGTGTTCATGTACACCGCACGGGTGTATATGAACACTTTCATTTACACCAAAGCGAGCACCTGCTCGCTTTAAATCAAAGTGTTCATATACACCATATAGGTGTACATGAACACTTTCCTATACACCAAAGTAAGCAGCTTCAACATCCTGCAATGTTGAAGCTGCTCACTTTGGTGTATAGAAAGGTGTTCATCTGTGTTCTCGGCAGCATTTTTGTAAAATAACGAATATGTGTATTTGTTATTTTACAAAAATGCTGCCGAGATTGGATTGCGCGCATTAGATCTAAAAACAGGCGCAATCTACACAGATCACTGTCGTGCTATACTAGGACGCCCAGGCCCATTTGAGAATAGTAGCGGAGCCTGTGCGTCCTCTTTTGGCGCAGTGAATCGTATTGTTTAGCATCTTCACTGCGCCAAGTTGAGAATAGGGCCCAAGGCTTCTTGTGGCACTCCTCCAGTTTAATGGCACCAAAAGGGTACCGTATATGTGCGCTAGTTTAGCGCACATATTAAACTGGCGGAGTGCCACAAGAATAGGCTTCCAAAAAGCCCATTTACGAATGTGGCGGTTGCTAGGTTGGTTTCCAACCCATCCCAGCAACTGCCACATGTATTTCGAAAGTGGCGCATTCCTTCCAACTTCGGAGGAATGCGCCACCTTCAGAATAGGTCTTAAGTACCGAAAAGGATGTTAAGCCTTTTAACGTCGTTTTCAGTACTTAACACCTGGATGAGAATAGGGCCCTCAGTAACGTAATTACCGCCACATTTTTACAGCATCGCCGAACTTGTAAGGCCCAAAGTCGTATGTTTTAAAATTGTATTTATTTATTTATATTTGTATACCGTACTTAAACTTTTACAAATAAATTAATATTTCGTACAACTCAAACAAATTATAACACAATTAAACAATTATGATGTGCTCAATCAATATATAGTATTGATAACAATATAACAATCAGTTACACAACTGTTATTGGAAATGTAATTCAAATTCTTATTCTAAAAATTCATATTCTAAAATACAGTTCACATATATTATTACTATTACTGTTGTTATTATTATGCCCAATCCTAGATAGGAGGGGGGGCACCATACTTTCAACACAACACAACAAAACACAACAAGGCCTTTATCATTAACTTACCTTAGCCTTAAAAAATCCAAAATAAGATAAATACACAAATATCCAAATTACAAAATAATATTTAAAAAGCCATGTGTTGAAGAATGGCTAGTACATGTGCAGCTCCTTTCACGTTTTGAGAAGATTACATTTGGTAAATGGCATAGAGAAGAAGCTTATAGAGAGCAATGGAGTGCATTTAATGAGGTTTATGCTTGATACTCTGCCAGAGCAAGTTTTACTGTGTATCATGTTTTAAGGAGGGGTGGGATCGAGGGTAGGGGGGGAGGTAGGAAGGGTTGATGTTTGTCGTGTCTGGAGTCTTGTGTTTATGTCTACGCTGTATATTCTTCTGATGATAATTTGTTAATAATCAGATTATTTTTCGATATTGCCTTTCCTGTTAGTTGTATTCTTTCTGTACTTATTACTTGTAAATAGTTTTGCCTGATTGGTATTCTGATTGTTATCCTTATGTACAGTTTTATAAACATGTTATGGTTGATAATAATCTAAATTAAGTGTTTTTTAAAAATAAACAATTAAATATTATAAATAGTAAAACTGCAAGACAAAGTCTGCATATTATTCTCAAACCTAAACTCTTAATCAACTGATAAAGGCAGCGTTTCTAACATAAATATTCTCAACCTACTATTCCAGAAATCTGGAAATGATCGCTTGGTAACAGTTTTTTAATCGTACCCCACATCCTGAACAAGGCAAAATTCACCCTTTCATTCTCAGTATTGAGACAATATGACCAGAAAGAGTCTGTTTTAATAGTATCATGGCAATGTACACATTTACCCAACGTTGTCCTATTAAGGGATCTTAACCCAGAGCACTCAGTAAACAGATGTTTAGCAGTTTCTAATGAGAGCTTACTTTTACAAATAGGACATCTGCGTGCTTGACGTGGGATATTGTACCTGGCCCCCTAGATACATAATAACGGTAGCTGATTAATTCTTAACGTCATAAGAAATAATCTAAGAGCACGGCTCGGGCACGTGTAACATATCTTTGTGCCTTATGGTAAGTGTGTGTTACCAATCCCACTTCTACATGAGACTTAAGACTATATCGATGTTTGTAATTTTCTGTCCAGTCCCACGGTCGTAATTTCTTTGTAAATATCCACTTCAAAGTAGCAAATTTAGTACCCTGCCTAAAATCAGGGGTCAAAGCCATCTTCTCAAAACATTTTGCCATACATCCAGTAAAGTCGTTACTTTTACTTTTTAACTCAGAACCCCTGGTGAGGGCCATTAATGACAATAGTTCACATCTCGGGTGTTTTCAAATACAATATACCCTGCCTTATTAGGGCCTGACTTTTTAAAGATGTTAAACCAAGCTCAAGCCTAATATATTCAATTGACGTAGATTGTGTTTATGTTGTCTTGCAAATTATACAAGGGTAAAGAAATTATTTGTCATTATAACCACAGAGATAAAACCTGTCTGGTACACTGGCACCACCATTTTTCCTGTTTCACTATTGCAGTCATATATTAAATAGCCATTTGATATTAATCTGCCCGTGTTCAGCTATTCACATTCCTTTCTGGTTTCACAGGCATACAGCTCGATACAATTACTTTTTTATGTGTTCGTCCTGAAGGCCTCTATGTTCGGTTTCACTGCTAGGGCTTGGGATGCAAAGGTGATTCAAGCTCTTTTTCAGGTTACACTGCCACTTCCAACTGGGCCTGCATAATACTAGGCCTCACTTCCAATTTGGCGGTGCTTCAGTATTTCTCGCGTTTAGGACCAGGGCCTACATCTTCATCATTGTACACTTTCTTATCACTAATGTACTTCAATATCACTCATGCCCTATACCTGGCCTATCTACATTTTCTTGACTGCTACAAACAGCTATATTTGTTATTCCCACCCGCGCATGTTCGCTGTTGTGGGCGCTAATACATTTTCCTGGGCCTTAACTGTTTGGACAGGTGTCAAGAATCGTGGTTGTCGTGTGGATAGAAAAAAACCTACGTCCCCAAGTACCAGCCAGAGAGAGAGAGAGCACTCACTGGCCAGTCATTGAGGCCGCATGAAACTGGAACAGCAGCGCTGGGACTCCCGGTGGCTGAAAGGGAAAACAGAACAGGTAAGGCACAATACAGAAGGGAATGGAACACAAGCGGGCAATCAAGCTGTGACCTACCTAGAGGAGACCTGGGGTAAGTGTGGAAGCGGGGAAGGATACCTTTCTCCAGAAGGACCAGAGGTGCTTCCCCACCCTAGGCGCTGCGGTAAAGGAATAAAGTTCCAGTGACCTGTGAAAGCCCAGGAAGGGTGGAGTGCATGGCAGCCCCAACAGAGGTGTAGGCGTGATGATCCAAGACAAGGTGTTCCTGTCGCGAGGAGTTGCGCAGGTAAATGCCAAAGAAAACACGAGGTACAAAAAGGGCAATCCAGTAGCAGTCCGTAAAAAGTCTGAGGTCAAGCACCGAAAAATTCCAGATGCAATAAATCCAAGGGTGATCCAAAAACACTCCAGCAAAGCAGAGCCACAAGATCATTAAACACCAGTAAATCCAAACAACAAACAAGAATGAGTAAAAAAAACACAACGCTGCACTAACTGGCCCACGGACACAGCTGAGAGGTGGCTCGCATAGCGTCTTGGTTCATTTTATACAGGTTGCCGTGGCAACGGGTCACATAATGCCTTACATTGCCTGCTAGCAGCTGCAGGCGCTCTCCGAGTGTCCTGCAGTCGCCAGGGCAACTGCCAGCGAGACTGCGCATATATCTTCAGCTTCTACTCCTGCTTCAGTCTCCATGCCTGTCTTCAGCTTGTGTAGGGCTCCTATTATGTGTGACAGGGACACGTTTTCTGCATCATTTGGGGAATGTATGTGCAGCATGGCAATCCAATGTTCTTGCACACATCCCCCTTCATGGCTGTCAACAGGTCCAGTATGTATCAGGTCCTGCAGGGCCGTAATGACCCGGTAATTGCTCATTCGTGGGTGCCAGAAAAAATCGCAAGTTTGGCGGCAGCCAGCCAGTTTTACCGGCAAGGCTACCGCCAAACTTGTAATGAAGCCCAGTGTCTTGCACTTACTTACTGTTGGTTCCCACTGCAACAGTCCCATGTCCTCGGAAACCAAATTCATATTTGTCTATGGCTTGCACATTTACTGGAGTTCTTTTCTTTCAATCCCTGTCAATTTTGACACATACGTGGCCCAAATGGTGAGACAGTTCTTGTTTATGTTCCAGAATATCTCTTCATCGAATCCCACCAGCCCCCTGCTGCCAGTTTACTACTGCCTCCTCCCACCTGTTCGATACACACAACACTCCGTCCATCTTCAGCAATGGGCGTGCCTTGCATGGTGTCCTTTTCATCTTTTGTGCACTTTTTCTTATCTTTGTCCATCATTACATCTCATACTCTGTGCCCTTGGAACATGCTTCGTACCCGACACAGTGCCAAATGAACTAAACACTCAGCTTCTAGGGGTGGCATCTCTTGGGGTACTAATATTTTGGGAGCCCCTCATGCATGCAGGATGAGAGAGGAAACATAACAGCTCCTATTTGAACTTTGCTTCCCCACTGAGTTCATGTGACTGTACCAAATGTTACTGAATTCTGGATGATGTACATCAGTCATTGTATCAAATACAACCTCTGTATATTGGTCATACTCCTTGTCTTCCTCAACCCCTCTTTTGACTTCCATTTCCATGTAACTATCAATTATCCAGGTTCTTTTTATATTTAATAACTCATTTTGAAAAACATAATTTCGAACAGTACTTTATGTAAAATCTTCTTGTTCTGTACACCCTATAATACACCCGCCCTTTAAATGTCCCAACCATCTAAACTGGCTTAACGAATACATGCATAATCCTGAAATGAATCCTAAACAAATGTACAATATAGAGACATTATTACACGATGCACATGATGAGAAACATGCAGGGGCGAGAAAAATTAGACAACTATGCATTAATCACAGAATATCTCATATTGCTCAATATCAAAACAATTGCTTTGTAACGCTGGAAACACATAATTCGCTGACACTTTTATTTACACAAAATGACAAGGCCTAGCAACTTTATTCAGAAGGGCACTGGAAATCTGGCAAGGGGGGCTGTATTGGAAGCCTTCCAGACTTTAGAAAGGTGCACCCAATAGCGCAACTCCTTTACTTTGACTGCAAACAGGGTGGCATAAACCACCTCGTAGGGACCATTAAATTTCGGTTGGCTCCAGCGACAGACCAAGTTTCTTATATGCACAGTATCGCTGGGCAACAACTGGAATGGTGGTGAACTTGCTGGAATGGGCATCATGAAGTCGTCTGCTTCTTCTCTTCTTGGCGCTATCTGGAGAGAAATAATTTGTATGCACCTGGTTAACAGATGCAGATATGCTGTAAATTTATCTCCCAAAACTGTGGAAGTCCTGTGAGCATCAGATGCCCTACGTAGAGGTGAAAGTGACATGTGCATTCTTCCCATCACTATTTTGTGAGGCGAGAGGTGATGGTACTTACAGGGCTCCATGCTCCAACTGAAAAGGGCCAGGGCAAACATTGGACCCAATTCTTCTTGGTGGTTTCACATACCTTTGATAATTTGTCCTTCAATAGGCCGTTCATTCTCTCAACAACGCTGATGGCCTGATGGTGGTATATGGAACACATCTTCTGTCTAATGGCTAACAATGCAGCTATTTTGTTGAAGAAGTGAGTGCTGTTATTTGGTTTAAGAACTTTGCACACTCCCGATTGGGGCAACACTTCTTGCATTAAAAATGTGTCCACTGATTTAGCAACTGGATGTGCATATGATCCAGCCTCAATCCAACAGGAGAATGGGCAAACTACAACAATAAGATATTGATATGTATTGCATATCGGCAAAGTTGACATGCAGTTCTCAATATGGTCCATTGGGGTGAGATAATGTGCCATACAGTGTCCTCATTGTTTGCCCCGTGTTATAGATATGACAAGTGACACAATTGGCAACAACAGTATTCAGCAGTTCTTGGAGGTTTGGCACAAATCAATCCTCTTGAATGCCTGTGGCTGTGTGTTGCTTGGAGAAGTGTGAGGGATAGTGCAGATGTTCAAACACAACCATGGCCAACTCCTGAGGCATCACTACTTTGCCTGTGAGGACCTGTTTCCATATTAGGTAAGTGGGGGACTGCAGGCACCCCCTATATTGCCACAATTCTTTCTCTTCTTAGGGTGCTTGTCCCTGCAATTCTGTGATCTGGGTAATTGCCACTGCTGTTTAGGGAACCTCTTGTTGTACGTGAACCCTTGCTACTTCAGGGTATGCCTCAATGTCTAGCACTGGGAGGTACACAGCTATTTTAGCCACCTCATCTGCTTTATTGTTCCCGAGTGAAATTGTGTATGTATTCTTAGTGTTGGCAGCGCACTTGACGACAGTGACAAGTGTGGGCTGTGAGAGAGCATAGATCAACCTGTCCAATAGTGCAGCATGTTGCATGGAGGACCATCAGTCGTTCAAAATCCCATCCTCTTCCACCGCAATAAACCAGAATGCACAGTGGTGTTGACATATGCTGAGTCAGAGTATATTGTCACTCTGCACCCTTGGGATGTGTCTAGTGCCTCAATCAGGGCAATCAATTCTGCTACTTGGGCAGAATAGTGCATTGGCAATCTCTTTTGTACTAGGACCTCGTATTCCCCGTCCAATAAGCGAACTACCACCACCTGTGTGTGTCTCTTGCCCATCTCCTGATCAATGGTGGCTGAACCATCAAAGAAAAATATTTCCACATTATCGAGAGCACAGTCCCTTGCCTTAGGTATATCGTCTTCAGGGCTTTCATAGTTAACACAGTCATATATGTCGTCTCTGTCAGTAAGTGGTTCAGTGATAAATGTTTCTGGGTTTTACCGTCTTGCACCTCCCAATATGGGACTGAATAGAATGACCTGGTACGCTGATGCTCTATGTGTCGCCAATGTGGATTTAGACCTTTCAAGAATTGCGAATACTACATGTTCAATATAGAGGGTAACTGAACGCCCCATCGTAATGGTAGCAGATTTTTCAATGGTGAAGGCTGCTGCTGCCAAAGCCTGCTCACATGGAAATTGGCTCTGCATTACCAAGTCCAGCATACTACTGTAATAGGCCAAGGGCTTGTCACCCAGGGTGCTTTTCTGCATCAGTACTGCTGTCATCATTTGTCCATCCGAGTAGGAGAACAAACAGAATTGTGTGTAGTCAGGGGTTGCTAGAAAATGGACTGTGCTGATGATGTGTATAAGCTCTTGAAAGCTTGTGAGCATCTCTCCAGTCCATGTTATGGTGCTTTTCGTCTTTTGGGTCTTTTTTAGTCTGTGTAATAATGGTCTACTGTATGTGGTGTTGTCAAATATCCAAACCCTGCAATAATGACACAACCCTAGGAACATTTGCATGTCTTTAACCTTGACTGGCCGGGGATGCTGCGCACTGCAGCAGCACACTCAGGCGTTACTGTCTTACCATCAACGGAAATCAGTTGGCCTAAGTATAGCACTTCCTGTTGACAATACTGCATCTTTTCCTTGTCTACCTTATACCCCTTGTCTGCTAGCAATTGCAACAACAGCATGATGGAATCCTCTCTGCACTGTTGCTAATTGGCGCTACACAACAACAAATAATCAACATACTGGATAATGATACTGGGAACTTGTATATTTCCTAAATCAGTGTAAAACACTCTGTTAAAAATACTGGGGGGCTCACAGTATCCCTGTGGGAGCCGAGTATGCTGGAATCTCACTCTGTGATAGGTAAACATGGTGAGGTACTGGGAATCGGGATGCAATGGAATAGAGAAGAACGCATTCTTTTAATCAATGACAGTAAAGTGGAACTCTATGGTGTGTATATTACAGAGTATCATTGCTGAGTTCGGTACAACTGGGAACTCATCATGCACTATCCTGTTCAAGGGTGTAAGTCCTCAGTCATCCTCCAGCTTGCCTTCTTTGCTTTCTTGATGGGGTGTATAGCTGTATTGCATGGGGACTCTGATGATACTATTATACCCTGGCGTAGTAGTGCTGTAATGTTATCATATAGCCCCTCATCTGCCTCTTTAGAAAGCGGATACTGTTTTACTTGAGGTCGGATTGCCCTGGTATGAGGGTGATGTGTACTGCTGCTACACTGTTCAACAAGCCTACATTGTGGGGTTTGCTTGTCAACAATACTCCTGGTACCTGTGCCAAATCACAATGAGCAAACGGTGACACACTGTCTGCTAACATCATAGGACAAGGAACATTTTGATACTGAATCATTATTTCACATGGGATACACACTTGGGCTGAGTCGATGTACAGAACAGTGCGTCATTCTTCTCCCTCCATATCTGTCCCTATCAACACTATTTTGTTTTTCGAAACCCCACCACCACCACCACCAACAATCCAAAGAAAAAACACTTCAAAATCATGAAATAGGTCAAGAAAACTCATCCTGCAAGAATTCCATCATCCTAACACAAGCACTTTGTGACAACATCACCAATCACCTTGGATGAAAAATAGATACAATCCAGGAGACCATCACCACAACCCAGGCTAATACAACCAAAACTGCCGAACCACTGACACCGGGTGAAGCACAGACTAGAGCAAAAATCACTTGCCTTGAACCAATCACAGAACCTTTGCTACACTGATCAGGGAAACCAACATTGCAGGATCCCCAAGGGACCCATGCCTACCTGACATCTTCAAAGCAATCCTCAACCACAGAACCCTGGCGTAACACTTCCGGAACCTAATGAACCTATCACTCAAAAAAGGAATAGTACCGTCCACCTTCAAATCAGCATGCTTAAAACTGATGATAAAAAATCAATCAGAAAGCGCAATGGACCCGAGCAACTACAGACCAATATCTAACCTGCTCTACCCAGCAAGATCTTGGAGAACCATGTGTACACGATCCTACTTAAATATGTCAAAACAAACTGAATACTCGACCGGTCACAAGTTGGCTTCAGACCAATGAGAGGAACAGAATCAGCACTCCTATCGATATCGGATGATCTGAAAATAAACACAGACGACGTCACCCAATTGGCCCTCATAATACTGGACATATCAGCAGAATTTGACTCAATCAGCCATGCCACACCAATAAAAAGACTTTTGGAAGGTGGCATACAGGAATCCGCACTAAAGTGGCTTACCTCATTCCCAATAAACTGATCCAAAAGAACCTACCTACCACCTTTCACCTCAAACACCAAAAATATATCCTGTGGAGTTCCACAGGGATCAAGCCTCTCTCTTCTGCTTTTCAACATCTACCTTTGCCCATTGATGAAAATCATTCGAACCCATGGACTAACCACTTACAACTACTGAGATGACACACAACTGATTGTAAAAACAAACACAACCCAGGAACAAAATAACTGTCTCAACAACTGCCTCACAGACCTCTACAATTGGATGACAATGAACAACCTTAAAGAGAACCCGGCAAAAATTGAAATAATGCTCTCACCCGCAGGATTCAACGCAGGCATGGGAATGCAAACAGAGACTGCCAACATATTAAATAACCTATGAATACTCATGGACAACGGACTATCCGTGGAACCGCAAGCCAATGCAATCACCAGAAAATGCTTCTTCCTCCTAGGACGACTCAGAGGATTACTCCCCTACCTCTCCATCCCTCACAGAACCCTCATAATCATATCCTTGATACTCACAAGAATTGACTACACAAACAGCCTCTACCTGGGAATGCTGGAAAGACTCACCAAGAAACTCCAAAGGGTGCAGAATACAGAAGCCAGGATCCTATTAAGACTAAACAGAAGAGACCACATCACTCCAGCACTGAAAAGCCTACACTGGTTACCCGTAAGCACATCAAATTCAAAGCACTCTGCATCACCACACAGCCTTGCACAGGAAAGGAGCTGAATCCCTCCAAGACAAGATCAGCCGGTACCGCTCAAGAAGGGACCTAAAATCCAGCAATGACCTACAAATAGAGGCAAAACATATAAAAGGAAATTTGGCAGTGTTCTCACATCTAATTGCAGAGCTCTGGAACACCATGCCCAAAGAAATTAGAACCAGAGAAGACCAGATCACCTTCAGGAAATGACTCAACACCTGGTTATTCAAAAGACAATACCAACTGCAAAGGGACACCGGCAGCAATAACATCAGACAAACAACTAGAGAGGAAGCCAGGTGGGCCAACAAACCGCAACCAGGAACATGGGTAGATACCATCAAGTGGCAACTAAAGAGTCACACCAGAGGCTCCAACAAACCGTCTGACTTACTAACCCACTTCCTCTTTCTGCTCCTCCAACATAACCAACGCCACTACACCAGACCTTGGGCTATCCACGCTACACATAAACACACCAAGAATCAATGCTATGTCCACACCCACCATCTCTGAGATGCTGGAAGCACATCTAGAGTGAACCACCTGCCACATAGTCCATAAAACAGTCAACAAAGCAAGTACACACCAAGACTCCAGATAGTCATACAGCAACAGCCTGCGACTCTGGATCTTTTATGGACAAAATCTAACAAGTGCGCACAACCACAACCCACCCCAACATCACACAACACACCACACACTAACACCAACATAAGCACTAGCACACACAACACACAGGGCCTCCGGCACCAACTCCCACATGCAAAACAAAACTCACAGACACCAGTTCCTCCTGGTTCTGAACCTATCCTATCATCCGATCCTCACTAACCTCTCCACACCCTCTCTCTTTCAAAGCCATGCGGGCAACTAGAGACTGCCCGTGGATAGTAGCAGTGCACAGTGTAAATCAACATTACATAACCCCTTACAGGTGTAGTGTGATAATCGTCCCCCCGTCATGGTCTTAGGGCTGGGCTGGTCTGAACAGAAACTCGGATGGTACTCTCCACGGCTGCTTAGCCACACTTGCCTCCGCATTGAGCAACACTGTAGCCCAGTAGATAAACAAGGTGGGGTGCACTGGTACCCCTTGGGTTGCTCCCTCACTTCCCAATGCATGCACAATGCCACACCTTCCTATGTGTATGAGATTGTCATGTTCAATTTGCTCAGCAGATCCCTCCCCAATAAATTCACTGGGGAGGCCGTTAAAAACAATAAAGGTGCCTGCACTTCCTTGTCACCTACCCGAATGGGTAATTCTTCTGTAAATAGAACCAATTTTATTGTCCCAGAGAACCCTTGCCTGTTCATTACCTCACCCGATAAGGGGAAATGCCCCCCTTAATGCATGACTTTGTTGCTCCAGCATCTACCATGACAACAAATGGTTTATTGCCTTTCTCCATGCCCACCCATGGTTCCTCTTCTGGGTTGGCCGTGACTGACAGGATTGGGCACACTAAGGCTCTCTGTGGGCTGTCCAAATCTGGATATGTGCTCGTTCCTGGGATGTCACACTCAGCCCTTTTTCTCACCTGTTTATCTCTGGTCGGTGTCTTCTTGGAAGATCTTTCCTTATACTTGGATATTCGGGACTTATACAGGTAAGGGCACATATCCTCAGGGTCTGGGTCCAGTGTGAGGTTCGCTGTCTGCTTCAGGAAGCAGGGTAGAGTTCAGGATCCAGGAAAAGAATAGGAGCAGAGATTCAGAGTTCGGAGCGTGCGGGGGTGAACCCCACTAGCACGGAATCACAGAGCGCGGTCCGGGATGGAAGGAGGAAAGAACCAAGTAAATGCAAGGGCAGTTTAAGGGGCAACCTGGAAGGGAAGGACAGAAGAAACTGGAACAGTGTTACACTTCAAGCTTCCTCACGGGCCTCCTTGCAGGGTACGACTTCTTTACAAGCTCCTCTATGGACCAGATACAGGCTACCATGGCGTCTGTACAAACTTTGACGGACTGCGGGTCAGCTGACTCTTGTACGTGGAAGACGTATTGCAAGACACGCCCCTCTTACGACTATAAAACCACCGTCTTCCAAGGTGCTCTTTGCTGCTAATTAGCGTTACAAGCTACACGCGGTTTCGTCCGTTTCCTCTTCGTGTCTTCCTACACGATTTCCTCATCTGAACTCCTGGTTTTGACCTTTGCCTGACTACTGGATTGCCTCGTCTCCTCCTTTATTCCTGTCGTGCTCGTCTGGGGCTGCACCAACCCAGCACTAGTGCGACCCTCGTGCCGTCTGGGGCTACTTCCCTATACTAATATCCCTGTTTGTTATTTTCTCCTGTCGTTGTCTTCTGTTTCCTGGATTCCTTTCCTCAATATATCCTTATTCAGGTTAGTTGTTATCGATTCTATATATAGTTGGGACCGATATTGAATTAGACCATTTCCACTCATTTTGTGTTATTCCTTGTAGATCCACCCGGGGAAGCTCCACTCCAATATCTATCTAGGTAGGTGCCCATTTAATTCAACTGTTCTCATCACTTGCATTAGCCTCAACACTGTCTAATATCTTTGTATCCCTTTGCAGCATTGGTATTGGCGGTGTGTGTTCTCCCCGCTCTTTTATTCAATTGACACCTCTGTCTGTCCCAACTGAAACAGCAGAGAGGTACATTGTGGAAAAGAGCCCCTCTTTGAGGAAGCCTGAGTCTTGTACTGTAACGCTCACCTGATTCTCGCAGAGGCGCCGGTCTTGACTGGGCGACTACCGTATCTTCCAAGGTGATGTGTAGCACCCGGTTGGCTCTTGGGCTGGACCCCTGTGCACTGTATGCCTGACTTCAAGAGTAAGATGTCTGCAGATAGAAAATATGGGATTAATGAACTGGGGTGATTGGGGTGTCCCTATCTCTTTCCTTTTTGCTCTCCTGTAGACCCCCAAAGGTTAACGCTCTCACCTTAGGTAAGTGAATGCCGAGCTCTCCATCTGCCTCGGGGCAGGGTGCTGTAACCAGTTTCTTCACTGGATCGGTAGCGCAGGCCTCTTGACTTCAGAGGACTGCTGTCCGTCGTTTACTGCACGAACGGTAAGTTTCGAGTAATTCTAGTGTCTTTAAAGTCTTTAGTAATGATGTCTCTTGTTTTGCAGGTTCCGGCGATGGCGGATGACGGGCTGAAGTGAGTTGAAGATGGAGTCCGTGTGATGAATAGAAGCGCCTGGAAGCACGTAAGTAAGCGCTTGTTGCCTGCTTCACGATGCGCTTTAACTGTCTTTTATTTTGCAGGTACAAGTTCGGAGCGGCTGCAGGGTGCCGGAATACCCACTGGGTTAGGTGTGGAAAGGAGTAATGGCACGTGAGTATTAAAGTTCCCCAATGTCTTTAAACGCACCTTGTTTTGTCTTTCAGATGCGGGATGCAGCGCCGAAGGCCTCCGGAGCGTGCGAAGAGTTGGTAAGCTTTTGTCTTTCAGATGCCGGAATGCAGTGTGAAGACCTCCGGAGCGCACGAAGAGTAGGTAAGCCTTTGTCTTTCAGATGCCGGAATGCAGCGCGAGGCGTTGGTGGCAGCCGATGGACCAGGTAAGTGAAGAGCTGCCACTGAAGACCGTAATGCTAACCTGTTCTTTCTTGTCTTTATAGGTGTTGCTGAAGACTGGATTCAGAATGGTAAGCCTTTTTCCTTAGGCCCAGGATCAGATGCAGAAGACACGATGAGCGTTCTGCTGCTGAGAATGCAGAATAACGCAAAGCAAGATTCATCCACCGGGTGTGGTTTAAATAGCCTCCTGTAGTGCTTAGGTGTCTCCTTCCACAGCCACGCCTTGGTAAGAAAAGAGTTCCTGCCTTCCAGAAGAGTTCCAGTGTTCTGAATCTAGGGAGTGGCTCCTGCCCCACCCAACAGGAAAAGTAGTTCCACACAGAAGAGGATCAGAGACTCAACTGGCAGGCAAGTAAGCAGCATGGTCTGCTGCAGGTAAGTCCACCCAAGCATTATGAGCCCGGCGCTTCCAGCGCTGGGACTGGGCATATTTATGAGCCTGGTGCCACTGGCGCCAGGACTGGGTCCAAAAGGTCCCAATTGGGACTGGTTGGTCCTCGGAACCTGGGTTATGGATCTGCTTCCAAGGGAGTTGGGAAAACCCTGACCTTTTGGAAGCAGAGATCATGACATGTACTCAGGAGAGCTGGGATGGAAGGCTGAATATCGATTCTTGTACCACCATTATCTCCAAGGTCACTTCTCTGCATCTTCGGCCTATTTCGGAGTGGTGAGTAACAGAATTAGCAGCCACGAAAATGTCCACGGAGGCCAGTGATGCTTTGAATCAAATCGTGCAAATGGTCACGGATTTACGTACCGACTTGACCAATGCACAAGAGGCACTGCGCCAAAGTATCAATGCCATTCAGGCTTTGGTTACCACACCAGCGCCACAGATGGCAGGTGCTGGTGTTACAGCATCAGGTTCAGGGTTTCCACCTCCACAGCAGGAATCAAACCCGATCATGCTTACAACCCAGTTCCCTCTAGCTCCTCCTGAATGCTTTCTAGGCGACCCTAAACAATATTGAACATTCATTAACCAATGCAAACTGCATTTTTTGTGTCGCCCCGCTTCATTTCCCACCTCTACAACTAAAGCGGCTTTTGTTTTGTCTCATTTAGGAGAAACTGCAGCCGCATGGGCTAATCCATTGTTGGAATCCAATAGTCATGTTCTTTACAATTGTGATGCCCTTCTTGCTATGATGAGTAAAGTTTTTGATACTCGTTATACTACTCAAGCTACTGACCTGGAACTCTTAAAGCATCGACAAGGGAACAATTCTTTATTGGTCTATTTGGCCCAGTTCAATCAGTTGGCAGCAGAAACTGACTGGCCTGAGCAAAAGAAGACAGACGTCTTCTATCAAGGTCTCTCAGATGAAGTAAAGGACATCCTCTCTACTGTTCCTGTAGTCCCCACGGCATTCGGGGAGCTGCTTAGTCCTTCAGATTGATGCTCGTAAATCTGAAAGACGTGGTGAAAAGAAACCAGCCTTGTTCAGCACGGTTTCAGCAGAGGCCTCGTCTTCCTCACTTCCTGCGCCAGAACCTATGCAGATTGGTGTGGTTAGGGGACCACTTACTCCTGCTCAACGAGAATATCGTAGATCACACAATCTCTGCATGTACTGTGGGGCCTCTGATCACTTATTGCCTGAATGTTCCAAAAATCCCAAAAGAAAGGCGGGAAATGCCAAATCCCGACAGTAGACCAAGTCCCTATGTCGGGAAACTCACCTTTGGACTCTACATTACAGAATCCGAGTCATTTAGTCCGCCTACCTGTTACATTTTACTTAGATCACGGTGTTTCATTCCAGACAACAGCTGTGATCGATTCAGGTGCAACAGGTAATTATGTTGATCAATGCTTTGCCTCCATGTCAAGAATACCACTGGTTCGCAAAACTATACCTGAAGCAGTGAATGCAGTGGATGGTTCAATTCTTGTCTCAGGAATGGTAACTCACCAAACGGTTCCACTGCATATGAGTACCGACGAAGGTCATATTGAAGACATATCATTCGACATCATTAAAGCACCAGCCTACAAAGTCATTCTGGGCATTCCATGGTTGAAGCTTCATAATCCTGCCATCGACTGGTTGACATCTCAGAATAAGTTCCCTTCCAATATATGCAATACTTGATGCACTACATTACTCGGTATTACCCAGGATAGTCCAGACAGGGCACTGGTTTCTCCTACTATGCATATTGGAGCTGTCTCTAAAAATGTTGTCTCTGTGATACCTTCTCAATATGCAGATTATACAGATGTTATTGACAAAGGGATGGCAGAGACTCTACCCCCACATAGAGCCTATGATTGCCCAATAGACCTAATACCGGGAGTAAAGATACCATCCGGCAGAGTGTACTCCCTCACTCTCAAAGAAGATGAAGTCCTTAAGGATTACATAGACAAGGCCTTGGCCATGGGATTCATTCGTCCTTCTAAATCACCAATTTCATCACCACTTTTCTTTGTTCCTAAGAAGGAAGGGGATCTACGTCCCTGTATTGATTATCGTGCTTTGAATGCAGCAAACATAAAAAAACAGTACCCTCTTCCTCTGATTTCTGTCCTCCTTGATCAATTTGGTTCTTCCAAAATATTTACTAAGCTTGATCTCAGAGGAGCTTACAATCTCGTCCGCATGAGAGAGGGGGACGAATGGAAGACCGCATTCAAAACACGTTATGGTCTATTTGAGTATCTTGTCATGCCCTTTGGGTTATGTAATGCCCCGGCCACCTTTCAGGCATTCATGAACGATCTGTTTTACGACATTCTTGATCAATTTGTTGTTGTCTACCTGGATGACATTTTGATTTATTCACAAAACCAGGAAGACCATGAAAAACATGTCAAAACAGTACTCCAACGCCTGAGAGAACATAGATTGTTTGTAAAAGCTGAAAAGTGCATATTTCATGCCTCAGAGGTGGAATTTTTGGGATATGATCTTACTAACAATGGAGTGCGCATGAGTCAGTCCAAAATTAGTGCAATCCTGGAATGGCCTGTGCCCAATTCAGTCAAATCTTTACAATCATTCCTGGGATGTGCAAACTTTTATAGACACTTCATCAATGGATTTTCTGAAATCTCTGCACCTCTTACCTCTCTGACAAGTGCCAAGGTGCCATTTGTATGGTCTTCAGAAGCTCAGAAAGCTTTTGACCAATTAAAATCAGCCTTTACTTCCACCCCTGTCCTCAAACATCCTGATGCCAAGCTTCCTTTTTTTGTTGAAGCTGATGCTTCAGGGTATGCTCTTGGGGCGGTGTTGTCTCAAACCTGTCCTCATTCGGGAGAGACTCATCCTGTTGCCTACTTCTCTCGTAAATTGACAGCTTATGAAAGAAATTATTCCATCACAGAACGCAAACTTCTAGCCATCAGAGACGCATTCTTGGAATGGAGACAACACCTTCTGGGGGCCAAACACCTTGTAACAGTGTACTCGGATCACCGCAGTCTGTTAGCCTTCAAATCTATGAAATGTCTTACAGCTAGCCAGGCGCGGTGGCATTTGTTCTTTTCACAATATCAATTTGTTATCACGTACCGTCCTGCTATAGCTCAAGTTTCGGCTGATACTCTCTCTCGCTTACATGCGGATAGCCAATCTCAACAGATCGAAGCACTTCCTCTTCTACCGAACAAAGTTGCATGTACTTGTTCGGTTCAGCCCTCTTTGCGTTCAATCATCCTTGATTGGGTCTCAACCCATCCAAAAGAGATCACTGACCTCAACCTGGACATAGTACAGGGTATGCCATTCATTCAAGGGCGCATCTATATACCCTCAAGTCAAGCTAGAGATTTAGCGCTCCAGTGGTCTCACGATTCTTTGATTGCTGCACATCCAGGAAGTCAAAAAACTCTTGAAGCCTTACGGCGTTGGGCTTGGTGGCCTTCCATGGTTCGTGATGTAAAGGACTACATTTTGACTTGTTCCATATGCACCCAGTGTAAAACCTCTAGAGCCAAACCAGTCGGTTTGCTACAACCTCTTCCTGTTCCGTACAAACCTTGGCAGATGCTGTCAATGGGTTTCATTGTGGAACTTCCTGACGTTCAGGGCCATGACACCATTTGGGTAATCGTTGATTATTTCACAAAATATGCATTGTTCATATCTTGCTCTGGTTTGCCCGCGGCTCCAGAATTGGCGAGACTGTTCTTGACGAATGTGTTTCGTCTCTTTGGATTACCCTCGGTTATTGTTTCCGATCGTGGCACACAATTTACGTCACGATTCTGGAAGTCTCTTACAGCTTCTCTGGGTATTGAGGACAGGTACTCCTCGGCTTACCATGCTCAAACGGATGGGCAGACTGAGAGAACTAACACTACTATCGAACAGTACCTACGCTGTTTATGCCTTCAGTTCCAACAGTCTTGGTTTACTTCTCTGCCTTATGCAGAATTTGCATATAACAACTCTATGCATACATCAACTGGAGTTTCTCCCTTTTTTGCTCTGTATGGTGGTCATCCTAGGGCACTCCCACTTGATCCGGTATTACCGGCCATTAATCCTGCAGCGAGAGATTGTATGAGAGATCTCGATAAGATTCATAGGGATGTACGCTGTCATTTAATCTGAGCTCAAGATCGTGCCAAGAAGTATGCTGATGTGCATCGATCACCTGCTCCAGTCTATCGCAGTGGCATGAAGGTGTGGTTGTCATCCCGTAATTTGGGAATTGCAGGCAAACGCTCGCTTCTGCCCAAATATGTGGTGCCCTATGTCATTACTGATGTTATCAATCCTGTGGCGGTTAAGCTTTCTCTGCCACGATCATGGCGCATACATCCGGTCTTTCACGTCTCCCTGATTAAGCCTTTCATCCAGGGGACCCGCCTGCCTACTCGTCCTTCGCCGATCTTGGTGGATGGTGAGGAGGAATATGAGGTCTCGCGTATCCTGGACTGCAGGGTGTCTAGGGGTACGTTGTTCTACGTCGTAGATTGGAAGGGGTATGGGCCTGAGGACCGTACTTGGGAGCCTCTCTCCAATTTGCATTGTCCGGATCTTCTGAGGAGTTTCCATTCCGCCAAGGGGTTGCTGGAGTCTTTGAGGGAGGATGCTGTTACACTTCAGGCTTCCTCACGGGCCTCCTTGTAGGGTATGACTTCTTTACAAGCTCCTCTATGGACCAGATACAGGCTACCATGGCGTCTGTACAAACTTCGACGGACTCCGGGTCAGCTGACTCTTGTATGTGGAAGAGGTACGGCAAGACACGCCCCTCTTACGACTATAAAACCAGCGTCTTCCAAGGGGCTTGTTGCTGCTAATTAGCGTTACAAGCTACATGCGGTTTCGTCCGTTTCCTCTTCCTGTCTTCCTACACGATTTCCTCATCTGAACTCCTGGTTTTGACCTTTGCCTGACTACTGGATTGCCTCATCTCCTCCTTTATTCCTGTCGTGTTCGTCTGGTTGTTTGACTAGAAACGTTACTGGATCCGGCACCCTTCTGCGGTACTTCATTCCTGGTTGCCGCCTCTGCACTCGGAACCAAATTGCTGTCTGCTATCCGGATCTTATCTACAGCTACTCGGGATACATGTGTGCTCAGGGACATACTTAATTGGCTATCCCCATCTCTGCAACTCTTTATCTCCACAACTTATCTGGATATTTGTCTTCTGTTGGATTCTGGGACATTGAGTGACTTTCATGTGAGATTGTCCTTAAGTGCATATAAACGCTCTCCTGAAACTGCACCAACCCGGCACTAGTGCGACCCTCATGCTGTGCGGGGCTACTTCCCTATACTAATGTCCCTGTTTGTTATTTTCTCCTGTCGTTGTCTTCTGTTTCCTGGATTCCTTTCCTCAATATATACTTATTCAGGTTAGTTGTTATCGATTCTATATATAGTTGGGACCGATATTGAATTAGACCATTTCCACTCATTTTGTGTTATTCCTTGTAGATCCACCCCGGGGAAGCTCCACTCTAATATCTATCTAGGTAGTTGCCCATTTAATTCAACTGTTCTAATCACTTGCATTAATCTCAAAACTGTCTAATATCTTTGTATTCCTTTGCAGCATTGGTATTGGCGGTGTGTGTTCTCCCCGCTCTTTTATTCAATTGACATCTCTGTCTGTCCCAACTGAAACAGCAGAGAGGTACATTGTGGAAAAGAGCCCCTCTTTGAGGAAGCCTGAGTACTCAGGGGAGCTGGGATGGAAGGCTGAATATCGATTCTTGTACCACCATCATCTCCAAGGTCACTTCTCTGCATCTTCGGCCTATTTCGGAGTGGTGAGTAACAAACGGGCACTGACGAAACGGAGAAGTAACGATAACAATCGCTAACAACACTGAGCAGTAGCATTGAGATGCACAGAGCCGCGGGGCGTACCTATTTTCTAGAAGGCAGCGCATCAAGTGTAAATGCTTGAGAGAGGCGTTCCTGTGCAGGCGGCCATGTTGGTAGGATTATTGACCCGGTGTTGCAGTGCCTTATGGACCATGAAGTCCATAGGGGTGAAAGCGGCGATTCATGACATGGGAAGGAAAATGAATTCCCCCCACCACACTGGCACCTTGATAGTTTGTGACCGTATCATGAGGTATTGTGTTGTTGTTAGGCACTTGGGGGACCTGGGACTTCAAAGGATGTATCGCATAAGCTGGAGCGCTGTTAGGTGTAGGGGTCGGGATCTGTGTAAACAGAGGCAGAGCTGCAGGAGGGGCCATAGGTGGCGGAGTACCATAATGGACATTCTGGGGTGCCACGGTATATGGCTGTGGATAAGGGGCCAGTGGGCCTGGTGTGTACAGGGCCATTTGTGGGTTATATGCAATCACTTGTCTGCTCCTACAATACTGCCTCCTCTACTGTCTCCTTCACCAGCTTCAATTGTATAAGTTTTGCTTTCTCTTTTTCTTTTGCTTCCCCTTTTTCCCTTATCTTCTCTCTGAGCTTTTTACAATGGTGGACAATGATAGATTGTATTTCCACCAACCCTTTGCCTTCGATCCCCATCACTTTATCTAGCATTTTCTATGCCTCCTTGGGAAAGCCGTTCTTTACTTTATAGTAGAAAAAGGCTATGCACCTATACCATGCTTCTCCAGTCTCTGCCGTCCACATTTCCTGCATCTGTACTATATATTGTGCCAGGTCCTCATCATATTGCATAGTCTGTGGCATTATAGATTGCATGTCTGGTGTGTTTCAGGGCATGTGCGCCGCCCATACACGGTTCCTGCAGTCATTGAAGTGGGCCTCGTCATGGCTGTCGTCTACTATCTCCACCCTGGGATACCCTGCCTTGGTCCAAATGTCATCTGCCTGATCTCCCAATACAGAAACAAACAAGCTCTTTATATCACCTACTGCTAGAGTAATGCCTACTGTCTGTTTCTAGAACACGTGTATCCATTTTCCAGCACCCACAGTAAGAGAGGGTAGCAACTTGATCAAATTGTTTGTTTCATGTGGGGCCAACGAATATATTGTGCCCTCCTACTGGTCCTTTTGTAATAACAGAAACTGTACTGCTTCTTGTTTTCACTCATTCTTGTTACCCTCTTGTTTCCACCTTCACTACGGCCATGCACTGTGGTAGACACTCAATCTTGGCCCCCACAAACATTCCACCCACGGCAAAATCATGTGCATAGTTTCATACTACCCCTGCTCATCTTCAGTATCCCACTCGTCCTCCTACGATGCTGCCATGTTAGCATTGGACTGCATTGATCCGTAATCTAAACTCCCAGCCCGCGGACTACCTCAACACTGCCCCTTGGAATACTTCCTGCTGCCCTCTGTTTCCACATGCACATCCCTTATTGCTGTGCTATCAATTTTGAATAAATTATCTCACGATCTCCATTCATTTGTCCCAACTGGTGCTCTCTGCCCATCTCCCCGGCCCAACTTCAACCGTGTTTGCTCTTCTTCTGTCCTTTTTAATGCTTCCTCCATCTCCTTTTGTGGCCTCCGCTCTGAGTCCCTATGTAATTGAGATTGAGCGGCTGCAGTTGCTATGGGGTTTGGAATTTTCTCATATTGAGCTGCCGTTGAAAGGGGAGGAGGGGCTGTGGCAGGCAGTGGGACATACGTGAGATTTGTGTACATTGCACATGTGGGATAACATCCTGCCGGGGGAAGCTGTGCTACAGATACAGCGTTTGGTGAGATGGGTCACTGCAGAGTGGTTGGGGCAATGGATGCGGCTGGGACCGAGACACAGGTTACCGATGGACCACTCACTGTTTTCGTATTATTGGTGGAGACATCCTCCAAATCCTCCACCATCCTCTATAATTCTAAGAACCATTTCTATTCTTCAGTTTCTTCCCCTTGTATTTGGCAGACAAAAACATGTGCATTTGACCCAAAACCTCCTTGTTATTTGTTCCTTGTTCTGGCCCTGGCTTACACATTCCCCCTCTCGTCTCGGCCACCCACTCTCTATGAAATATTTTTTTTAAAACTTTATTTATACAGTGCTTGACAATACAACAGAAGGTAAAGATAGCAGCATTAGCAACAGAATTCAATTTTCTTTACATTTGTTATCACTCACGTTGGTTTCAGCAGTGGTCGAGGCGTGATACAGAGTGGATGGTGACCTAGGTGCAATCAAAACAACTTAAAAGGGATGAGAAGGAGGGAGAGCTACTGATTGGTTGGGGAGTTTCCATTGTCCTGGGTATTTTCCCGTATTGACAACAAATAGTTGCGAAATGGGTGCCATATGTCTATTGGTTTACAGTGCAGGGGTTGTAGTGAGCACCAACGCTGCTCCTGGTCTGAGGCCCAAGTAACAGCGCGCAGCCAGTGTGTCACAGACAGGGGAGTGGGACGCAGCCATAGCAGCAATATACATCAGATTGCCAGTAACATGCAAAGGCTCACCAAATTATGGAAGCCGTGCCGCAGCCGCTCGAACCTGTGTAATGGGTAGTTCAGTGGAGTGGGTTCAATGGTGCAATTGAATATCATAGACATAGTATCACATATCTCGCCCCAGAAACCCCCCAAATTAGGACAGTCCCAAAGCATGTGGAGATATCCCGCACCGTCCAAGTGGCATCTGGGTCACAGCGCGGAGTGGGTGGGAGAGAAGTGGTGTAGTCTAGCTGGGGTGTAGGGGAACTTATGTAGTACCTTTAATTGTATTAGGCGGAATCTGGAATTGAAGGAGACAGCTTGGGTTTGCAGACACATAGTCATCATTAACATCTATGCCTAGATCTTTAGCCCAGGTCTTGCGGCACTGCAGCAGGTCGTATAGCCTGGCCACTCCGCCCCAGGTCGAGGTTCCCTCTATGATGTCCAACAGCGGTTCATCGGGAGGTAGTGTAGGAAACTCCGCCCAAGTTATTATAGGTGCTCTGGGGAGCCCGGTGTATTGCAGCCAGTGCGAGGAGAGTCTCTGCTTTGGCCCTGACAGATCCTGAAATGTAATAAAGGACCCCATGTTGTAGACGTCGCTTAGAGTTGCATACGCATCCATTGTTGCACAGCTGTTTTATTTATTTTAGGGAATGACGGGAAGAAGTTCCATATTGGTAACTCCCCATGGAAGGGGCGGGAGTTGTCCAACATGTTCCATATCTTGCCCCAACCTAGGGCTGTCGCAGCGATGGGGTCACTGACTGCAGTGTCTTTCCATATCGGTGATAATATTAATGAACGCACATCATGAGAGCCAGCCGCATGCCATTTTATTTTAACATGTGGGTGGTGTGTATCATCATCAAACCAATAGGCTGCATAATACTCTTGTGCTGCAACCCAGTATTTCACAAAATCAGGGGCAGCGCGTCCACCCTGTATATAAGGTCTCATTAATGTGTCTCAGTTTAGCCTGACCGCACCTGCGTGCCACAAGAAGTTGCTAATAGCCACTTTCAGTGTATCAAAAAAAGCGGCACCTGGCCACATTGGTATATTCAGAAAATAGTATAGTAGCTTTGGGAGGGTGCTCATTTTGAGAAGTGGGAGCTTAGCCCAAGCGCAAAGTTTGGCTAAAAGTTGGGGTAAATATAACCATAGGTGCGGGCGTAGAGTGAAGTCGGGTGCCGTGTCACGACAATTCTGAGGAACTTGATTTCAGAGGGTGTCCAGGCAAATCCCATAAGTTCTAGCGGTGCATCAGTGGCATCAGTGAGTGGGAATAGTTCAGACTTGGCCCAGTTGACACGAAATCCGTACAAGGTCCCGAAGGATAGGACATTGTGCATAATTGGGGCTAAATTCAGTGTTGGGTTTCGCACAACTAAAGGGTGCATCATCTGCATATAGCCAGATCATTTCGGGCTCGCCCGAGAGCCTGATCCCCCTTTGGGCGTTTCCATATCGGATTGCATCTGCCAGTGGTTCCATCACAATGGCAAATAATAAGGGTGATAATGGGCACACCTGCTGGGTCCCACTGTGAATGTCAATGGAAGCTGAGAGTGATCTGTTTATATAGACCCTGGCTGAGGGTGATGTATATAATAGTTGCACCCATGATATGAACCCAGGCCCGAAGTTGCATTTACCCAGTACTGCCCACATGAATTGCCATGCCCCGTACATAAACCTTGAACCTTGAAGAATCTGTGTTTATCTAAAAATATGCATCAACACATCTCCCCATTTCAGCCTCAAATATTGGGTCCAGCAACGCCTGTGGTTTAAATCACCACACTCTTCTCGCGCCCAGCACCAGTGTCAATGTGATTGGGGAGTGGTGCGAGAAGGTTCTGGACAGTATGTCAGTGTTGCTGAGGTGAGTCATGAGGGTGCCAGACAACCACCACATGTCTATCCGGGAGTGGGAAAGTGTGCACTGTGGAGTAGTAGGAGTATTTTCGTGACTTCGGGTTCAGTACCCTCCAGCCGTCCACCATTCCAACTTCAGTGACACCCTCCCAAATTGCCTGGGCAGCTTTGGTCAGTTGCCGGGATTTACATCCAGACCTGTCGAGATCTATGTTCATTATAGTGTTGAAGTCACCTCCCCAGAGCACTGGTATAAGGGGATATAGAGCCAGTAGTTTGAACACTTCTGAGTAGAAATCGGGGTCATCAACATTCGGTCCGTATATATTCAGCAGAACTATCTCCTGACCCCTCAGTACACCCGCAATAACACATAGCGTCCTAATGGGTCTAAGTGTGCCTGTTTATGAACATACTGTACAGACTTGTGAATAAGGGTCATGACCCACCTACATTGAGTCTAGTATGTGGTAAAATGTCATTGTGCGCCCCAGCATCTTGCAAACTTCTTGCAGCCTATGGTTAGTGCATGTGTTTCTTGTAGGAACAGGATGCGCACCTTGTGTCGCTCCGTATACGGCTGGAGGCGCCACATTTTTGTTGGGTTGCCCAGTCCACGCACATTCCAGCTCATAAATTGTAATTGTTCAACTCCCATCGGGCCACAACAGAAAATAGGTCATGAGCCCAAGGTGGCCCAGTTTCAGACGATGCAATGGAGCCTTAACTATATAGCTCTGCATCTTGTCAACAAATACACACATGTCAAGCATTTTTTGTATAACCAACCCATAACCCACCACCCCCATCCCCACCCCTCTCCCAATCAGAGGAATGTACCTCCCTTCCCCAATAACCCAACAACATTTCCAACTTTGCATGGTGGGCTGTCCTCGACTATGGCCCGGCATTGACATAGCCTATCTTTAGCAGTTTTTGTTAACAGATTACGGATGCATACTTCCCAAGTGTACAAGATGTAAGATATAGATTTGCAACTGTCACATTGGGGGAAATGCAGTGTAAACATACAGGTGCATGTCACCCACTGTCAGGGTCCTGTTAGGGATCAGCTGACCGGGGCGTTAGGAGATCTGAAGTGTGTGCTGCCTGGGATCACCCAGGGAAGTAGTCCTCCAAAAACTCGGGTATGGTGAAGAAGTACACCTTGTTACCATGTTCAATTCTCAGTTTTGCCACGTAGAGCATGGCATATTTCATATTAAGGTTGCAGAGTCTATTCTTCATAGACATAATTGCGTTCTTGCTGCACAGTGATCGAGAAGTTGGGATATAAGTGGATTCTGTTGGAGCCCAGTAGTAGCTCACCCTTGGCTCTTGCAACTCGCAGCAAGCATATCTCTGTCTCGATAGTTAAGTACTCTGGCTATTATCGGGCAAGAGGAAGCACCGGCTTGGTGCTCCCGCGGCGCACCTATTATTCGCAGGTTGTTGCATCGTTATCGGGATTCCAGGTCCTCTTTCTTTTTGCTGATGGATAGCACTTGTTTCAAGAGCGAGGTGACATCCGCTCTAAGGGCAACAACCTCATATCCACTCTCATTTCCACCTCCGTGATGCGGGCATCTTTTTTTTTCCATCCTAGATTAGATTGAACTAATTGTGCCACTCATGTCGTCCAACTAAGTGTGTAGGGCAGTAAATCCCTCTCGCATATACTTCATCATACGGTTGAGCTCACTGGTTTTGTCCGGCTAAGACACCCCACCAACTATGCCTTCCCCACCACCCGTGCCATCCACCGCCGTGGGTGTAGTTTTGGCAAACATTTTGATCGAGCTTTGTTTTTTCCCGGCTCCTTTGGTCATTGTTTCTCTGTAACACAGGCGGGGGGATGTGGTATGCGATAGGAGGTGGAAGTGGGCTTTGTAGCGATGACAGCGCTGGTGGCCTGGTGACAGAAGGCCTGCTGGGGTGTTAAGAATTACAGGTGTAGTGTCCAATTGCAAGGATTAGACACTGAGGCGCCAGGGCGCTTAATGCCGTATGGTACAAGGGACAGTCAATTAAGTCTTGCAGAGTATTCAAGGAGGGGGATGCCAGTGCCAATTTGAGGGAGCATTTTGCCTCAGCAAGTCGTAGCAGTGGTGGAGAGTATTTCACCCTCCCACTCCAATCCACTGCAACACTGGATAGTTAGTGGGGTAGGGCAGCACGGCACACCACATGCAACGGCCAGTGGGCCAGACGTCCCACCCGGCCCACGGAGCTCCTCAATCCAGAGGGTCGGTGCAGAGCAGCATCTCACAGCTCTACTGCAAGACAGAGCAGCAGAGGTCAGTTATGTGGCTGGGTTGTCCAGTGTATTTTGCTTGAGTTGGCTGCATGAAGCAGGCGTGTGCCGTAAGAAGAGCGGAGTGTGCGTGCACCAATGTGCCACTCCAGCAGTGCGGGTCCAGGGGACCACATAGTCGTTCCATAGGGATCGGGGCCAGCAGCAGGGTCATGTTGCTGCGCCTCGTAGTTGGTGATTGTCGCCTCGTTAGCTACAAGCCCTGCAAGCAGGGCGGGTGTGGAGAATGCTGTGCGGCACAAAGCCTGCGATGTTGGTGAGGCTGTGCACTCCGCGCCTTGGGAGATCCCCCATTCAGTAGCACAGTATCAGGCAATACCGCCCCTGGGCTGCAGGACCAGGCCGTGACGTTGGCGCAGCCCATCACAGGGGAGGAGCGTTCGGGGCTGGGGTAGCGGTTGGACTGACCTGGGTAAGTCTACGGTGAAGGGTTGAGGCAGGATTGCATCTCCTGGTACTTGTGCCTGCCTTAGTGGCAGCATGGCGTTCAGGGACTTCCAAGCAGCTGGTGTGTGGCACTAGTTGGCTCTGGGATGGGTATTCTGCATCAGGAGATGGAAATGCAGGCCAGCGCAGTTGCGTCCGGGCGCCTTCAGGGCCATGGAATTTCAGAGAACTTTCCGTGTGGCGAACAGGGATACGACTTGAATAGATCAGCAGCGTAGGGGTTCCGCAATGTATATGGTCCGTTTGCTGTATGTGTCGCACCCTTAAAGTGAGGATTTTAGGCACTTATCAATGCCAGGCTGTGCAGCTTCTCTATCAGACGTCCATCTTTGTCATGTGCAACAGCACCCCCTCTCTACAATATTTCATTATTTTTCCCAAAATAAAGGGAGGGCCGTACACATATGTTAAAGTTCTTATACCACGCACTGTTGCCACGTGCATGGTTTCTTAGTATATACTCCATTGGAGTTGATGGCTCCATTGTGATGGTCCCTACCTGTATAAACGGTATTCAGTCAAATCAGGCCCTGATCCTGCAGTGCCTTAACACCCATACTCCACCCCTTTCCTGTTTCTTTTCCTCCGCTCTCCCCGCTCGTCACCCCCACCCACACCCCCCAATCTCCTCACTTGACTACAATCCACACACACTCATACCACTCTCTCACAACTTGCTTCCAGTTCACAATATAATACACAACTTTTGGACCCACCTTAGTCCACATCTCAACAATAAAAACACCAATAAAACACAATAGACTTATTTTACCTCACACCCTCTTTATGTCAGGCGGAGGGATCCCAGGGCCCCTCAGTAAACGGGGGCCTCTACCCTTCTCTGTTTTCCTCCTAGGTTTACAGCACTGTCTTCTACCCCCAATCTGAGAGGATTCTGTTTCACTCTTATCCTTTTACTTCATATAATAGAACCCGAAAAGATATAATGCCACGTAGTCTTTCCACTCCACATGCACTTCACCGTCCAAACTCACGCGCTCCCTAACCCTCCTGCACCCCGCTCCACTGTTCTTTATTCCAAAGTTCTGCACTTACATCTCCACTCCCTCCCAAGTTCCTCATCACGGGGGCATGTCAATGGCCTGCACAATCCGGGGGCAGCGCCCCACTTAAACGAGCAGACAGGAATTCAGCCAACTTGGCTCCTGTAAACCTCTCCAGTTTGTGCGCAAGGGACTGGACGCTACAGGTGGGCGCGGTCCTTCTGGATGTGCGGCCAGGAATCCTCTGTCACCACAGAGGGTCGGGGTCACATCGGAGTCACCAATTTTGTAAGGCAGACCCCCAGACAACCAGACAGTAAAAACCAAACGTCTAAAGAAAAAAAGCTCGGTGCACCTCTTTGCAAGGAAAACAAGATTTATTTTGTATACAAAAAGGAAAAAGGTGACAGAAGGTCCCATAGAACCAAACTGCCATGGAACACTCTGTTAGTACAAAGCAAACACAGGGTTATGTGGAAATACATTGCCATTAATGATGCACAAAATATACAGTGTTCATTCCCCACCCTCATTGGCTACCATACTACCTGTCCCCTGTTGTCCCTCGAATGATTGGCCACATACTAATCCACCCTTGCCCTCTAACACGTGGTCCCCTATTCTGTCACTGTGGTTCCCAGCTTCAGGAATGGTGAGTTACCGGGAATGTTACCTGCCCCATCGGCCTGTTGACTTGGTGTGCACCAGGTTGTTAACAGGAGTTCAGTGGATACCTCCAAAGTAAAATTGGCATTTTAGAATAACGGTGTGCCTCACTTGATACCAGACATGTGGGCACCCCCACCATGCCTCCCCATCAGTGGACTAAATTTATTTGTTGGCATCACCTCCTGCTCCTCATATAACAAAGCACGGGGTGTTTCACTCCCAGCTCATCCCTTATCAGCTGCCCCTCCCTGGAGCTTCGTCTGGGCCTTTCGAAGACCACACTAATCATCCCAATTCTGATAGATTTAGGTTTTCTGTTTTATGAGCATCTGGCAGTTCAAATAGGATGGTCATTCTCCCGGGGGACGCTAGTGCCCTAAATCCAGACTGGACATTTGGCAGCTCATGACCTCTACCCCAGCTCCCATGGGTTTGTCCTTCGGGATGGGCACAGCCCCGCCCGTGTTCAGCTATTCACATTCTTTTCTGGTTTCCAGGCCTACAGCTCGATACAAATATATTTTTATCTGTTCGACCTGAAGGCCTCTTTGTTCGGTTTCACTGGTAGGGCTTGGGATGGGAGGTGATTCAAGCTCTTTTTCACACTACACTGCCACTTCCAACAGGGTCTGCAAAAAACTAGGCTTCACTTCCAATATGGCAGTGCTTCAGTATTTCTCCCATCTGTGAACAGGGACTAAGTACTACTGATGGAACTCTCTCTCAGAAGCTCCTGGTCTAACTTTTGCTGGTGGAACTCTCACCCAAATACTTCTCATCTAACTATTACTGCTGAAACTCTCCCTCAGAAAAGTACTCTGGCTCAGGGGCTCCTTGTCTAACTAGTGTTGCTGGAACTCTCTTCTGGTCTAACTATTCCAACTAGAGCTCTCACTCAGAAGCTCCTGCTCCAACTATTGCTGCTGGAACTTTCACTCAGAAGCTCCTACTCAAACCACTGTTGCTGTAACACTCATTCAGGAGCTCCTGGTCTAACCACTGCTGTTGGAACTCTCTCCTGGTCCAACTATTGCAACTAGAACTTTCACTCAGAAGCTCCTGGTCTAACTACTGCTGCTGCACCTCTCACTCAGGAACCCCTGGTCTAACTATTGCTGCTGGAACCCTCTCCTGGTCTAACTATTGCTGCTGGAACTCTCGCTCAGGAGTTCCTGGTCTAGCTATTGCTGCTGGAACCCTCTCTTGGTCTAACTATTGCAACTAGAACTTTCACTCAGAAGCTCCTGGTCTAACTACTGCTGCTGGAACTCTTGCTCAGAAGCTCCTCATCCAACTACTGCTGCTGGACCTCTAGCTCATGAGCTCCTGGTCTAACTATTGCTGCTGGAACTCTTGCTCAGGAGCTCCTGGTCTAACTATTGCTGCTGGAACTCTTGCTCAGGAGCTCCTGGTCTAACTACTGCTGCTGGACCTCTCGCTCAGGAGCTCCTGGTCTAACTACTGCTACTGGAACTCTCGCTTAGGAGCTCCTGGTCTAACTACTGCTGCTGCAACTCTCGATCAGGAGCTCCTGGTTTACCTATTGCTTTTGAAACTCTCTCCTGGTCTAACTATTGCAAATAGAACTTTCACTCAGAAGCTCCTGCTCCAGCTTTTGCTGCTGGAATTCTCGCTCAGAAGCTCCTGGTCGAAATGTTGCTGCTGGAACTCTCGCTCAGAAGCTCCTGGTCTAAATGTTGCTGCTTGAACTCTCGCTCAAAAGCTCCTGGTCGAAATGTTGCTGCTGGAACTCTCGCTCAAAAGCTCCTGGTCGAAATGTTGCTGCTTGAACTCTCGCTCAAAAGCTCCTGGTCGAAATGTTGCTGCTTGAACTCTCGCTCAAAAGCTCATGGTCGAAATGTTGCTGCTGGAACTCTCGCTCAGAAGCTCCTGGTCGAAATGTTGCTGCTGGAACTCTCGCTCAGAAGCTCCTGGTCGAAATGTTGCTGCTGGAACTCTCGCTCAGAAGCTGCTCGTCGAAATGTTGCTGCTGGAACTGTTGCTCAGAAGCTCCTGGTCTAAATGTTGCTGCTGGAACTCTCGCTCAGAATCTCCTGGTCGAAATGTTGCTGCTTGAACTCTCGCTCAAAAGCTCATGGTCGAAATGTTGCTGCTGGAACTCTCGCTCAGAAGCTCCTGGTCGAAATGTTGCTGCTGGAACTCTCGCTCAAAAGCTCATGGTCGAAATGTTGCTGCTGGAACTCTCGCTCAGAAGCTCCTGGTCGAAATGTTGCTGCTGGAACTCTCGCTCAGAAGCTCCTGGTCGAAATGTTGCTGCTGGAACTCTCGCTCAAAAGCTCCTGGTCGAAATGTTGCTGCTTGAACTCTCGCTCAAAAGCTCCTGGTCAAAATGTTGCTGCTGGAACTCTCGCTCAGGTGCTCCTGGTCTAAATGTTGCTACTGGAACTCTCGCTCAAAAGCTCCTGGTCGAAATGTTGCTGCTGGAACTCTCGCTCAGAAGCTCCTGGTCTAAATGTTGCTGCTTGAACTCTCGCTCAAAAGCTCCTGGTCGAAATGTTGCTGCTGGAACTCTCGCTCAAAAGCTCCTGGTCGAAATGTTGCTGCTGGAACTCTCGCTCAGAAGCTCCTGGTCGAAATGTTGCTGCTGGAACTCTCGCTCAGAAGCTCCTGGTCGAAATGTTGCTGCTGGAACTCTCGCTCAAAAGCTCCTGGTCGAAATGTTGCTGCTTGAACTCTCGCTCAGAAGCTCCTGGTCTAAATATTGCTCGTGAAATCCTCCCTAAGACAGACCAAGTTCTCTGCTAGAATAGAAGAAAGGGAAGAAAATGAAATATATGGAAACGAAAGATGACTGCAACGATAGACAGATTAAAAGAGAGACGGAAGAGAAGAGGGAAATATTAAGAAAATATACTGAACAAAGAAAGGTGCCAACAGGGAGTGACAACATGAGGTAGAAAGGGGTGGAAGGCAAATAAAAATGGCGAAAACAGTACAATTGTGGAAAAATAATTGCTAAAAGGAGTGAAACGGAGATTAAAAGGAGAAAGACAGCAACAGAAAATGAAAACAAAACCAGTGCTCAAATAATGACACCGGGTAGTTTGGGTGGGCAGGCTGCGTTCACTTAGTATAAAAAAAATAAAACTACCCAGAACAGTATATATAAAGGATAGTGAGAGTCAGCCTGCGTTCTGAGACCTCGCAATGGAATTCAGCCCGTGCGCTTACTCCTCTGTGCTCCTTGCACACTTGCACATGCAATACATTAATAACATTTCGTTGGGGGTACTGTATTCCATTTATCTCACTGCGGAAGAATACCTTCCCTTAAAGCCTTGCATTCTGCCTTCCATCGCGTTCTCTGCTGCGACCTCTCCTTGGGGATGTCAACAGCGGGCCGTTAATGAGCGCCTGGAGCCGCGACTTGGCGCTGATTAGTTTCACGTTATGAGCTTTTATTTGCCCGGCTCAGGTGTGCGGCGCAGCCCCCAGGGCCCCAAGCAGCCCGGCTCGCTGCTCCTGGTTGCTAAGGCTCACCTGCAGCGCACGCCGACGACGGCCACCGTTGGCAGGCAGGCAGGCGGGCACCTTGAGGGAGCCGCCAGGATGCAGACCCTTACCAACATAGTGTCCCAGCGAGGGGGCAAGCTGGCCGAGGAGGAAATCAAGTCATGGAGCAAGCCGATGGAGACCCAGGTGTCACAGAGGTGAGGCGAGGGTGGGAAGGCCGCAGGGCTGGGTGGAGTCCGTGCATGGACTCCAGACATCCCACAATTGAAGAGCTGTGTATGCCTCTGACAGGCGGTGATGCCACGGACCCATCACCACGTTTTGGAGCCAGGCGCCCACTTTTTAGGTTTGGCAATTAGGTGGCACTTAAGCATGGCAGGGTTCTAGGACTTTCCTTTATTTATTTTTTTATTTTTTTTTAAAGCAGCCCAGTCCATTGGAGGGTCCGCTGCGCTGCTGCCTCTCACGGACGATGTCAGGGCCTTTCAATCTTTTCAAAGGAAAGGGGCCTCAGGAGGGCCCCCAGCAATGGCTCCCATGTTGCCACTCAGCAGTCTTGTAGCACGGCAACATATTAATTTCTCTATTTTAGTTCTTGGGCTTAAATTAGATGCTGTGTTTTCTCTTCCCATGAGATCTACAGACGTGTTATCACCCCATTGCCTTCTAACACTGGTCCCTCACATCAGCCATTTGCTGAGAAATAAGGGTTTATAGCTTGTCAGTGGGCATTTAGTGTTTAAGCTCCCTGCTGGCTGTCTCTTGATAATTGGCGGCTAGTAACCATGGTTGTATTTGTCTCCATTGTACTATGCACCCCACGAGTGCCCCCAGACTGTTTATGCTCTTTTTTTTTTTATTTTTTATTAAAATGCATTTGGTTTACATCTTAAACCTTACATTTAGCGTTTACATTCAATCTACATTATTCTCCTCATAAAATAACCAATTACAAACACCAATGTCTTTTATCTTATATCCTTCTTCCTTATTGTTATTATTGTCCGACATGATGTTTTCCCAGAAGTGAATTATGATTGTGACCATCTTTCTATTATTTCCCATTAAGATTTGACTCCATCTTTCTTCTTTTCCCATTTCAATTTTGGCACTAGCGTATTTGGCGCTAAAGATCAATCTTTTTTGATTTAGTGCCTCGCACTCCATAATTACATGATAGTGTTTCGGTTTTCCCTATTATCTGACAGAATCTGCAGTCACTACTTGCACTTTTATTTTGGCTCCATTTTCCCAAAACTTCTCTTGTTGGCAGTAGGTTTAGTCTGAATCTCAGGAACATGTCTCTGATTTTTCGATCCGGATATAATTTTAAGTAATTTGGCAGTTGATTAAGTGCTCTTTCCTCTCCCTCACATTTAAGTGTCATCTTATATAGATCTTTCTGCTCTTGGGTTTCAATCCAATCAGTTTGACTTAGTTTCTTTTTTGCGATTTGAGGCATTTTCGTCAATGTATCCAGTGTAATCCCTTTTTTGTTGCATATACACAGGGATACTTCTTTCCATTTGTCCAGTGCAACATTATTGACGTGTATTTTTGAAGTTCTTAGAATTTCTAATGCCGGTATCCTTTCTTCGCTATTGATTTTTCTGTAGAGATCTATTATTTTCCATTCGATTATTGATTCTAATGATTGGAGACCCAGTTCATATCGTATCCGTATCATGGGCGTGTTCTGAGGTAGACTCAATACTTTCCGCCAATACATCGCTTCCAGTTTCATCCATATGGTTCTATCATGATTAATCATGGTTTCTGCTCCATATGCGAGGATCGCTGTCACTTTTTGTTTATATTAAACGTTACCGATGGTACAAGCGAAAACTTTCCAAATTTCTTATGAATTGACAGGCCTTGTCTGGCAAGCATTCTAGTTTTTGCTTTTAGCTGTTCTGCCCATGGTGCTTCTGTCAACGATTGGTTTATCCATATCCCTAGATATTTATAGGTGGTAACCTGGATCAATTTTTCATCTTGGAGATAGTATTGAAATGCTTTTTTCCCATTTGAATTTTTCTTTGTTAGATACATGATTCTTGTTTTCTTGGTGTTTATTGTCAGTTTGTTTTGTTCCATGTATTCGTAGGTTTGGTTAAGAGCTTTTTGTAATCCACACGGTGTTTTTGCTAATAAAATGATATCATCCGCGTAGATCAAACAAGGGACCGCAGTCGCATTTAATTTTGGAGGATTGATGGTTGGTGTATTTATAGCCTCTTCAAAATCCGACGTAAATAAGCTGAACAGGGCCGCTGCAAGCGGACACCCTTGCTTTAAGCCATGCCAGGTGCCAAGACATTTGTCTTGTTATTATTCCATCCGCTGTCATTCTTACTTGTATTTTTGTGTTGGTATACAAACGTTTAATTGGTTCTAGTATGTCATTAGGGCATCCCCATTGTTCCAATTTCTTCCACAGCAGATCTCTATTAATTTTATCATATGCCAGGCTCAGATCAACGTATGCTACTATTGTGTTTGTTTTTGTTCTTTCAGCTTCATGTTTCATCAGATTTAGAATCATGAGGTTCACATTTGTTCCGACGTTGCGCACAAATCCTGTTTGATGTTTCGTTTGTTTTGCCCATATGTTTAGTCCTGTCAGTATATGGTTAGCGAAGATTTTCCCTAGCGGATCCAGAAGTGCAAGAGGTTGATAGTTCTTCGGTTATTTTGATGATCCTTGTTTGTATATAGGGATTAGCGTTGCTAATTTCCAGGACTCGGGCACGTTTTTCGTGCTGTTGATCAGATCTATAATTTTGCCAAAGAATTGTGCCCAAGCTTCTGGATTTTGTTTTAATGTTGCATTCGACATGCCATCCGGCCCTGGTGCCCTTGATATATTTAGTTTTTTTATTATTTTGGTAATCTCTTCAATGTCGTATATAAAGTTCCATTGCTTTGGCGGATGTTGTTGAATTTCCTATATCACAGTTGTTCGTTCTTCATAAAGAGCTGTAAAATAGTTAACCCACGCTGCTTCTGGGACATCCACTATCATTGCATTTTCAGCCTTTTTACTCGCTTTCAAGAGATCCCACAAATTTCTGGTGTTACGATTTTTCAGGGTGGCCATCATAGATTCAGCATTTTCTTGGTCTTGCATCATTTTGGCGTTTTCGTGCCAATTTTTGAATTTTTGTTTTGCTTGGCCGATTATTCTTTTTTTGGATTGTGGTGTTTCCTTTTGTGCTCTTTTAATAGATTTCCTTTTTTCTTTTTTGCAATCTCTTGATTGTAGATATATTTCCGTTCTGGTTTTGGTAATTGATTCGATCTCTGTTTCATTTGGAATTGATCTGTTAGCCACCCATAATTGATTTTGTTGGAATCTTTTTGCTCTGAATTCATTAATGTTTCTGTTATTTCAGTTAGTCTATTCTGCGGAATTCTCAACCGTTTCATTCTATTTACTAGCGTCAACGTGGGTATGTTTTTTTGTGTCGTTCTTCTTTATTCATTACCCAAGAACGCTTTAGTATATAGTGGTCGCTATGTTCACTGAATAGATTTTTTGCCTCGACTTTTGCTTGGGTGATTCCCGTATTAGTATAGATGTAATCTATGATTGATTTATTTTCCCCTCTTGACCAAGTTGGTATCGGTTTTTTTTCTGCATTGAGGGCATCCCATCTTTCAAAATTTCTGTTGCGTGTCTCTATTTTCCATCTTCGTGCTCTATTTTCCAACAGTTGATCTACAATTAGATCTCCTTTGTCATCAAAAATATGCAGGTTGAGATCCCTGCATATAATAAATTCTACGTCTTTATGTTCTTGGGCAATGCTGTCTATCTTAGTGAAGATAGAATCAATTATCATTTCTTCTGGAACTTTCTTTGGATTCCAATATATATTGGTGATGTTTAGGTATTGGGTGCTTATGGGCTCTTTGTTCTTCTGCGGATCTATCCTCATTTGTCTTTTAACTAGAGTATTTTGCGCCCAGTTTCCAATATTCTGATATTCGGTGATTTCAGTTGCTAAATCTTGACTGATTAGAGTAATGAGGCCTGCTGATGGTCTTCCTCCAATGTTGTTAATAGCCGGGTTCATGCATGTTAGAAATCCTTCACATTCTGGGGGGGTTGATAGCCATGTCTCCTGTAAACATATCACCTGTGTTGAATTTAATTCGGGTCGATCTGTTTGGAACAGATGTATATGTCCCCTAGTATTCCATGAACATACTGATACTTCTTGTATATTGTTTACCGTTCGTTGTTATTGGCTTGGTTTTCTCACTTCTTCATTTCTACTTTTTTTCCATACTAATTTCCTGCCAGTAGGGTGATTTTTCAAAATTCCATTTGTTCGGTGTTTTATTGTCATATGGTTTTAAGTTCCTTCTTTTTTGTTCATCATTATTCCTTCTTGCTTCCTCTGTGTCGTCCCATCCTTCATTATATGTATTGTTTTCTGCACTACTGATTTCCGAATATGATCTCCTACTCTTATGCTGCGTCATCCTGGATATTTCATTCATGTCGTCCGCTTTATCCTCATTTGCCACTCTGAATCCTCTATCTTCCAGTTCTTTCGCACATGATGCTATTAAGCGTTCCAATCTTTGTTCGTCTCTAAATTCGATTTGTTTCAGATCTTTTGATTTCAATTTTTCCAATTTAGGAATTGCCTTAAAGAGGCGTAATAGATTGGTTCTATTCATCACAATATTTGCCTCTTTTTCCGATCTTCCTCCTAACTTTAATCTAATTACACTTTCTTTAAAGTAAGGGTCAACAAATTGAAGATGTTCGGGCTTTGATCTTCCTTCATGTTTCGTTCTTGGGTCCGCTTTTTCATCTCTGTTTTTGTTTGTTTCTTCAGGTTGCTTTCCCAGATCTGATCTATCTTTTCTTATTGTTCTCACAGTGCTATTTCCCATATACAGATCTTCGTCTGAAATGTCTTCGCGGGATAGCTCAACTGATATATATGATTCTGTAATAGTTTCCTCATAACAATCAATTACCAACATAGATGCAGGATTTGGTTGTTGTTCCTGTTGCGCTTCTCCAATTTTGTCTTCATTTCTAGCCTTTTCAGGTTCTTGTGTTGAATAGGTGGAAAGGTTCAACAGTAATTCCATATTTCCTTCTTCACTTGATGAAACATTCACAGCCTGTCTGTTTTCGCCCTTACTTGTTATTTCTTGTGTTTGGGTGGATTCTTCTACTCCTCTTTTTTTTACTTCGCTTGTTTTTGTTGTCACATCCACTGTACTCGTTTCTTTGTGTTGTTGGGGCTGTGGTTTTTTACTATTATCTTTAGCACTTTGATCAAGATTTCTGAGAAATGCTCTGGATCCTCTCTGTTGTTTTTTTGTCTGTTTTTTAGCCGTTATTATTTTTGTTTTATTTGAATTATTCATAGTCTGTTGTTCGAAAATGCTATAATTCGCATTCTCTTGTGTTGATTCAGGCTGCGGATCTGTAGCGTCTGTTCTTAATTCCTCTGTCCGTTCTGTATATTTTTTGTTTATTTTTGTCTTAGTTTCTTCCGTTGTCAAGTCTATTAGTTGAATGTCGTTCTGGTTTCCTATTTCATCGTTGTGATTATTCTTTCTCATATTCTGTATGCTATCTTTTGTTATCTTAGTGGAGCCTGTCTGAGGTGCTCCCGAATTTTGATCTTTCTCTTTTTGGTTATTTCCTTCGATGTTGTTCTTCGTTATGGTTGTTTTTGTGAACGAGATTAGGGCTTCCATGAGTGTTGCTTTGTCCATTCTGTCTTGTCTTGCTATCTCTGCCAATCTTTGTTGCCATATGTAGCTATTTTCTGCTTCTATGCAGAGCCGTTCTTGTATTTTGTGTATCAACAGTTCTAGATTCTTTTGTTTAGTGAATATGGAATTAAGTATCATAGTGTGTTCTTTCATTATTTCATGACTTGCTTCTTGTAACTTTATATATGGTATCATTGTTTGTGTTGTTACAGCTATCAGCATGTTCTGTAAGTCCAGCATTGATGTAGCCACTGTCTCTTGTTTATTTTCTGCCTTGGGTGTACCCTCGCCAACCATTTCCCCAGGCTTCTGATCTGTTTTCTTTACCTTTGTTTCTCTATTTACTCTTTGTGTCTTACTTGTCGTTGTGTAACTTGAGTCGGTATAATTTTGCCAGCTATTGGTTTCATAACATGATTCTACTGATCTTTCATCTAAATTAGCTTGTTTTTTGTTGTTCCTATTTTTCTGTTGTAATTCCATCAATGTTTCAATTTCTGTTAAATCCAACGATAAACGTTCCATTCTACATTGACTAATTGGAGCAGTCTCTTTTATAAGTCTTTCTGATTTAGTCGCTCTTTGGTAATATAATTTCCATTGCTCTTTTGCCTTAATTGCTTTTTCTTTCTGTGATACTATTGGCTGATCGTGTTTACTAGTATGTTCTTGCTGTAACTTTTTTAGGCCCGGCTTTGGTTCAGTGGATGTTATTTGATCTTTTATTTCCCTTTTTCCTGTTTTTTCCAATGGCTCTTTTTCCCTCTGTCTTTGGGGATTAATTTCTTCCTCCATGTTTGTAATTTTGGGATTTGTCTCTTTGTTGTCCTGTTGAAGGCAGCTTGGTTGCCTAAATTCTTCTTTCTGCATATCGCCGGTTTTGTCATTTATTGGTAGTGATATTTCATGGTTTGTGTTGTTAGTGTTATTATTTAGACCCTTAATAGTTTCTTTCTCTTACATGTAAACGGGTCCCTGCAGAGTGCAAAAATGGATGCAACAAGTCGGCGTACAAGCTTACAGCTGCATTTTGCCCTCTCCTTTTGCACTCCGCCGTGAAACTGATTAAACGCTGCCTATCATGTACGCATGGCAGCCGCGTTTACAATGGAAACCCTATGGAGTACATTTGCTTACTGCAGCAAAAGGCCACCTGACTTTACGGGGATCGCCAACATTTGCGCCTGCATTAAAATGCTGGAGGATTTGCATGGCAGAGAAGAAGAGAGGTGGTGGAAGCGTAAGTCACGTCTGATATCTAGGGTGATGCCCCACTAGATAGAATGAAAAAGGGGATGAGGAATCGGGGCGGATATCTGATCAAATAGATTTACAAAGATTGTAAATCACGGGCAAGTGGTGCGTTACAAGAACTAAAATAAATAAATAAAATTGTCCTTGTACAAAGATGTGGCAACTCAACTCACCGACTGCAGAGGTTTGCGACCCGAAATCACACAATTTCCGGCAGAAAAAATCTGCGCTGAATATATCAAGATTCTGTTTTAATTGATTATGCACCCTCGAAGTGATCGTCCTGAGAGTCGGCATTCCGAAAAGTGAGCGCACATGTAGGCTTTGTTAAAGGTCTGAACACTGACAATGATTCATGGAATTATTTACGGCGAAAAAAGGGGATTTGCGCCGAAAAACTGGGATTTGTGCGCCTTTCTGCCTGCAAATCTCCATTTGTTAAACAGGGATTTGTGGGCAGAATGGCGCACAAATCCCCGTTTTTTGGCGCAAATAATTCCATGAATCAGCCCCACTGTATCACCCTGTGATGACATGCCCGACAATTGTGCATAAGCGAATTCTGTATTTTAACAGTATGTGCATTCCACTACGGCAGTTATTCCATTCAATTTGTGGGCAAGATTAACTGACAGTCGACGAACATCAATCATTGTTGCCGTAGTGGCCATTTTGAGAGGAGTCTTGAATGAAATTAGTATTATTAACGGACTGAGTTTTTAATAAAGTGATTGAAAGTGCCATTTTTAAGTGCATTTGGTATTTGATGTTAGTATGCGTTTTGCTATTTTTTCCTTCTGTGTGATTTTGTTGTGATTTTACATTTTCAACTGTTTTCTTGTATTTTTCTGCTCGGTGTATATAATTGTGTAAGTCATGTTCTCCCCTTTCTCTATGCCATACAAATGCAGGAAAACACCTGTGATGGGAATCAACCGCGTAAATGCCTTACGCAGGGCTTTGATTCCTGTTAAGCGGGGCTCAAAATGAGCACCTTAGTGTTCAGCTCCCTTCTGGCGGCTACTTCTGTGATAATCTGCAGCTATTAACCACCTCAAGGCATTCTTTTTTTATTTAAATGTTTTATTGTTTGAGGCATTCCTTTGACTTAATTATAATTTAAGCGGCCCACAGGTTCCCAAGACTGTTTTCCTCCAGCTGTAGGGCAAGTGGGGTGACAAACATCATGTTGAAATTGGCCCCCACCAGCCTGGGCACATCTTCAGCCATCCCTGGGCTTAAGCACCACCTACAACCCAAAATGATTGCATTGGAGTAGAGCTAGGAGGGATAGGATATGTGAGGAGAGATACACTGACTGTTTTTAACCCACACATGGCCATACTAATCACTATAGCTAGTAAAGCCCACTTCCCGCCCAAAATACATCCTCCTGAGATCTCTTTGAGCTAGCTTTATCAAGCAGTAACATTAAACTTTGGTCTGCCAGTGTTATTTCTAAGCAGTCTGCTGCATATTCAGTGTCTTAATTTCAGCCGTAATGCTCTACTGGTGTAATAAAAATGTCTTAACTAAGTGTGCCTTTAGCTACTTGATTTATTTGTGTCCCTTGCACTGACCTCCTCTTAAAACAGACATTTACAAAGTCAACAGTTGTGGCCTGTGTGTAGGTTTTAGAAAGGCATTTGCTAGACAATTCTTTCATTTGTGCAGGTAATCACACCACTTTCCTTGGCCTCTTATGGCCAAGTGTAGTACCATTGTGACAGTGCCTGGTAAATTGCCATCTTATGCCTACACAAAATCCACACCTGGCTTTATCAGCGCTTGTTTCGTTATGCCACTGGAAGAGGAAGTTCATAGGAGAGGTGAAGAGTGACAGGTGGAAGCAGTAAGAAAGTACACCAATGGTAGAGGGCAGAGGGGAGGTAAACGGTGACGGGAGGAAGGGGGAAGCAGAAAGGAAGTACACCAATGCTAGAGTTCACAGGGGAGGGGAAGAGTAACAGGAGGAAGGGGGAAGCAGAAAGGAAGTACAACAATGGTAGAGGGCACAGGGGAGGGGAAGAGTTACAGGGGGATCAGGAAGGAAGTACACCAATGGTAGAAGGCACAGGAGAGGGGATGAGTGATGGGGGAGGCAGGAAGGAAGTGCACCAATGATGGAGGGCACAGGGGAGGGAAGAGGGAGCAGGAGGGAAGTACACCAATGGTAGAAGACACAGGGGAGGGAAGTGTGACAATATGGAAGCAGGAAGGAAGTACACCAATGGTAGAGGGCACAGGGGAGGGGAAGAGTTACAGGGGGAGCAGGAAGGAAGTACACCAATGGGAGAAGGCACAGGAGAGGGGATGAGTGAAGTGGGAGGCAGGAAGGAAGTGCACCAATGATGGAGGGCACAGGGGAGGGAAGAGGGAGCAGGAGGGAAGTACACCAATGGTAGAAGACACAGGGGAGGGAAGTGTGACAATATGGAAGCAGGAAGGAAGTACACCAATGGTAGAGGCACGGGGGAAGGGAAGAGTGACAATATGGAAGCAGGAAGGAAGTACACCAATGGTAGAGGACACAAGGGAGGGACACAGTGACGGGGGGAGCAGGAAGAAAGTACTCCAATGGTAGAGGGCACAGGGGAGGGGAAGAGTTACAGGGGGAGGCAGGAAGGAAGTCCACCAATGATGGAGGGCACAGGGGAGGGAAGAGTGAGCAGGGAAGCAGGAGGGAAGTACACCAATGGTAGAGGGCACAGGGGAGGGGAAGAGTGACAGGAGGAAGGGGGAAGCAGAAAGGAAGTACACCAATGGTAGAGGGCGCAGGGGAGGGGAAGAGTTACAGGGGGAGCAGGAAGGAAGTACACCAGTGGTAGAAGGCACAGGAGAGGGGATGAGTGAAGGTGGAGACAGGAAGGAAGTCCACCAATGATGGAGGGCGCAGGGGAAGGAAGAGTGAGAGGAGGAAGGGGGAAGCAGGAAGGAAGTACACCAATGGTAGAAGGCACAGGGGAGGGGACGAGTGAAGGGGCCAGCAGGAAGGAAGTCCACTAATGATGGAGAGTACCGGGGAGGGAAGAGTGAGGGGGGAAGCAGGAGGGAAGTACACCAATGGTAGAGGACACGGGAGAGGGGAAGAGTGACAGGGGGGGCAGGATGGAAGTACACCAATGGTAGAGGGCACAAGGGAGGGGAAGAGTGAAGGGGCCAGCAGGAAGGAAGTCCACTAATGATGGAGAGTACAGGGGAGGGAAGAGTGAGGGGGGAAGCAGGAGTAAAGTACACCAATGGTAGAAGGCACAGGGGAGGGGAAGAGTGACAGGAGGGAGCAGGAAGGAAGTACACGAAGGGTAGAGGGCACAGTGGAGAGGAATATTGATTGGGGGAAGCAGTAAGGAAGTACACTATGGTAGAGGACACAGGGGAGGGGAAGCGTGAAATGGGGGGGAGCCGGAAGGAAGTACTCCAATGGTAGAATGCCCTGGGAATGGGAAGAGTGACAGGTGGAAGCAGGAAGGAAGTACACCAATGGTAGAGGACACATGGGAGGGGAAGAGCGACAGGTGGGAGCAGGAAGGAAGTACACCAATGGTAGAGGGCACAAGGGAGGGGAAGAGTGACAGGGGGCAGGGGGAAGCAGGAAGGAAGTACAACAATGGTAGAGGGCACAGGGGAGGGGAAGAGTGACAGGGGGAACAGGAAGAAATTACACCAATAGTAGAATGCGCAGGGGATGGGAAGAGTGACAGGGGGAAGCAGGAAGGGAGTCCACCAATGGCAGAGGGCACAGGAGAGGGAAGAGTGACAGGGGGAGCAGGAAGGAAGTACACCAATGGTAGAGGACACAGGGGAGGGGAAGAGTGACGGGCAGAAGCAGGAAGGAAGTACACCAATGGTAGAGGACACAGGGGAGGGGAAGAGTGACGGGGGAGCAGGAAGGAAGTACGCCAATGGTAGAGGGTACAAGGGAGGGGAAGCGTGACAGGGGGGAGGGTGAAGGAAGTCCACCAATGGCAGAGGGCACAGGAGAGGGACAAGTGACAGGGGGGAGCAGAAAGGAAGTACACCAATGGTGGAGGGCACTGGAGAGGGAAGAGTGACTGGGGGAAGCAGGAAGGAAGTACACCAACGGTAGAGGACACGGGGGAGGGGAAGAGTGACAGGGGGAAGAAGGAAAGAAGTACACCAATGGTAGAGGGCACAGGAGAGTGAAGAGTGACAGGTGGAAGCATGAAGGAAGTACATGAATGGTAGAGGGCACAGTATAGCGAAGAGTGACCAGGGGAAGCAGGAAGGAAGTATACCAATGGTGGAGGGCACAGGAGAGGAAAGAGTGACAGGGGAAAGCAGGAAGGAAGTACGCCAATGGTGGGGCGCACAGGAGAGGAAAGAGTGACGGGGAGCAGGAAGGATGTACACCAATGGTAGAGGACACAGAGGAGGTCAAGAGTGACAGGGGGTAGCAGGAAGGAAGTACACCAATGGTGGAGCACACAGGAGAGGAAAGAGTGACAGGGGGAGCAGGAAGGATGTACACCAATGGTAGAGGACACAGGGGAGGGCAAGAGTGACCAGGGAAAGCAGGAAGGAAGTACACCAATGGCAGAGGGCACAGGGGAGGGGAAGAGTGACAATATGGAAGCAAGAAGGATGTACACCAATGGAAGACGGCACAGGGGAGGGGGAAGAGTGACAGGGAGGAGCAGGAAGGATGTACACCAATGGCAGAGGCACCGGGGAGGGGAAGAGGGACAGGGGGAAGCCGGAAGGAAGTACACTAATGGCACACCAATGGCAGAGGGCACAGGGGAGGGGAAGAGTGACAATATGGAAGCAAGAAGGATGTACACCAATGGAAGATGGCACAGGGGAGGGGGAAGAGTGACAGGGGGCAGGGGGAAGCAGGAAGGAAATATACTTATGGTAGAAGGCACAGGTGAGAGGAAGAGTGACAGGGAGGAGCAGTAAGGAAGTACACCAATGGTAGAGTGGACAGGGGAGGGGAAGAGTGGCGGGGGAAGCAGGAAGGGTTTTTCAATGCCTCCATAGCCCCTTTGGCCCACAAGATCTTTGCCTTCACCTCCAACTTCCAGTGTTATGCAGATGGCACACAGATCTTTCAGTCTACCCTCAACCTCTTCCTCCTCCTCGCTCATTCCTGACTGGCTGTCCTCAATACAGCCCTGGTGTGCTGCTAATGATCTCTGCCTTAATGCCAGTAAGATAGAGGTCATCCTTTTTGGGACCCCTGCTCCCGCTTTCCCACTTTCATTCTGGCCATCCTCTATTGGTCCTGCGCCCTCACCTACCAATGAGGCAATACATTTGGGGTTCATCTTTGACTCCACTCTCTCCTTCTCTTCTCACATCTCGGACATGTCCAAAAAGTCCCACTACCAGCTGCACCTCCTCAGAGGTATTCTACCCTTTCTCTTCTTTCCCCAGAGGCTCATTGTCTCCACAGCCCTGGTTCTCTCCAGAGTGGACGTCTGCAACAGTCTTTCTCTATCTTCCATCTTCTACTCTTCAACCTCTGCAATTTATGTAGAACAGAACTGCAAGACTTATCCTTGACCTCAAGCCCAGGGACCGCATCTCTCCAGCGCTTCAATCCCTACACTGGCTCCCTGTGGCTCCAAGGATCAAGTTCAAGTCCCTCTGCACAGTCCGCAAGGCTTTCTGGGGCCCGGGCTCTTACTATCTACAACACACTGTTCCTAAATACTCTTCTGCTAGAGCCCTGCTAGAGCCCTCTGCTCAACCTCCTGCAACTCACTGCGGGTGAGCCGTTTTTCCAAACAGAGAATTGGGGGTAGATCCTCATCCTCTGCAGGTACCTCCCTCTGGAACAGCCTCCCTGCCTCTCTCCGTCTTGAGCCGGACCTCCTTAAGTTCCGGAAACTCCTCAAGACCTTCCTCTTTCTCTATCCCTCTCCCCTGCTTCCCTCCTTCTTTCGCTCCCCAACTTGCTCAGTTTGCTGACTGACGACCTGGTGCACCTCCAGAGCCTCACAGGTCCCAGGCTCCCCTGCCAGTCCTGCACTTGCCTCCAGGCCTCTGCACTCTGCTTGGCACTACTGCACTCGGAATACATTCCATGAGAGGGGCAACTTCTCTGCACTTAACTCAGGCCCCTGCCGGACTGGGTGCATTTGGACCCACCCCACCCCCTCGCACTTCCTGTCTGCGCACTTGCACAACCGTGAATGTACTAGACCTAGCAAGTTTGTCGTCAGGGCCATTTTAAGCACTTTTGGGGCCCTGGGCACGGACATCGTTGAGGCCCCCCTCCACCAAAGCAATTAAGGGATCAAGAATATCTGCCCCCCCGCCAATAATCACAACCCATAGGTTGATATGCTACCTCACAGCATTAAAAATAAGGATGCTTACTCCCTTTAAGTCCCCTTACCCTCTTCATTCTTGCTCTAATCAGAATGATAAACAAGTAGCATTTGAAGGCCAACATTATCAGTCTACGAAGAGGTTACTTCTGTTCTAGCATAGATTCAGGAGACTTTTTATCAATAGAATCCAGGAAGGTATGCAGCCTGTATGTAGTATTAATGCAGGACTGTATGTAAAAGGTACATGTAACCAAGAATAGACAGATAACTCACGTTTGCTGCCTCACAGAATGCAAACGTGCTCTAGCATGGATAGAGGAGATCAATTGGTAGGAAGGAGAACGCTACACATACCATAGCATGGATAGTGGATGCAGATTAGAAGCTACCAGAAAGGTGTCTGTATCCAGACAGACTGAGATTATAAATGGGGCTTTGTTTTCACACAGTGTTGCCATTAGAGATAAAAAAAAAGAAAGTGCCTGTGGTGTGAAGTATATCAATGCTCACTATTATAGTGGAAGCAACACTATAGCCAGTAAAGCCATGAGTGAGGCTGTTTTGAAGTTCATACCCTGAGAAGGAAATGCTCTCTGAAGGGCTGACAATTTTGAAAGGTTTAGGGACTGGCAATTTCGAGAGGCTAGGCAATGCAAGAAGATTAAATTAGATGCCCAGCATTACACACACTGGGTAAGGGGTGAATCTGGGATTTGTGCCAACTCTGCAATTTCTGCATTTGAACACTTTCATTACCAGTTCTTACCATGAACCAAAATAATCTCATTTTATAAAACTGACTTGGACAATACACCAATCACATTACCAAACATCCCAATTTTTAAAAACAAAATATTTTTGAAGAGTGCAATACAGAATGATTCTAGCTTCATTCTCTCCATCATCAAGAGAAGTATAAGGGCCACCATGCCAATCAGTGTGATTGAACAGATTTAATCTGGGTTGGTCTTTTGTATTTTAAAGCTTTACATAGTTTCAAAACACTGGCTTGTGAAATTGGCATTTATAAACGTGCAGAAAAACCATTGACTTTTACAAAAATGCAAAGTGTATTTTTGTGTCAAACGATCACACTTTAAAATATGTTTGCCCGAGTCCTGCACCATCTGGTCCGCTCCCTTCTGTCTACCACGCCTCCACTCAAATGGCCTACGTAAGAAGAAAGATCAAGTAATGGGCTAAACGCTGCCACCAGCATGCGAGGAGGCAAACTTCACAGAAGACAGTACAGTAATGTATGAGATTTTAGATGATTTGATCAGGATCACTGTATTGTCTGCTGGCAAAGCCAGTATACAAGTATGAATGCTTTGGTTCCAAATTTGGATACTTATTCATCTCTTGGACTAACAGTTTATGATCATCAATGGAGGTGATTGCCTAGGTTTTACAACACTCCATCTGAACAAACCCATTTCTAAACCTTCACCATAAGGATGACATGTTCACCTTTATATCTGGTGCTGATACTTATCTGATAATAGCACCTGTTGTGCTGCAAGACCAAGTACAATATACAGGCAGGTTTATAAACTTCAGACATAGGAAAGGCTCAGCCATCCTTACAGGAATGCGCTATTCTAGTCTGGAATAGGAACCCATATCCCTGCAATGAGTGCTTTACACATTCTGAACCATTGTGACACTCAATTTACCAATTTGCATTTCAAATGTGGCTATTGCACATGATCAACATAATTCCCACAGGAAGGAAAGAATGCTACAGGAGTTGTGCCACAAGGAACACACAAACTGTATATACCACAGTGAACACAGAAAGCATTACATGATGATTTGATGGAGGCAGAAAGTGCTTGCCAAAACAGACAGGCAATAGGCTTAGAGCCTCAGCACCATGCCATAAAATATCCTGATGCGTGAAAATTAAGTCTGGTGAACAAAGGAATCTTACTTCTTTAGATCAGGCAGCCTTGTGAGGCCCCCTCCAAGGTGGGGGCCCTGGGCAAGTGCCCCTTTTGCCCTCCAATGAAAACGTCTCTCTTTGTAGTCCTGTCCTCCATCTGTCTCCCCTCCCCAGCTCTCTTGGGCCTGAGGTACTTATGCATAGGCGCATTAGATGACCAACCACCGTTCAATCTGAAATGTTGCCAGGGCTAGTTTGGTAGTTTATTGTTCTGTATGTCCCTCCCCCCCCTTCTGTCCCCACTCTCTGTCACACACTTACACTGGTAGAAATGCCTCTGGCCTAGTATACTAGTTATTGTTGTTAGATCATTTGGAATCTTCAAGGCCTAAGAATGATGACTGTATTACCATTGTTCCCTTCCCGCCTTGAAGCGCTTTGAAACACTTCACTTGTGTATAACCGCTTTACAAATAAACAATTATAATTTACAGATTACACCAATGGCAGAGGCACGGGGGAAGGGAAGAGTGACAGGAGGAAGCAGGAAGGAAGTACATCAATTGTTTTAAAAAAAACATTTCTTTTTAATTGATTTAGTTGAATACATCAATTTTTCAACATAACACACTACACAACATCAGAATTAAACATAACCATAAATCACAATAAAAAGTGAAAAACAAAGTCATTAACACTATGAAATATGTGACAAAATAAAATCGCATATGTCAAATGCTGTCCGGTCAGTTGGTCGACAGAAAATTGGTCGACAGACAAATGGTCAACACAATTTGGTCGAAAGACAAATGGTCGACCTTTTTTTTTTATTTATATATATATTTTTCAGGTTTTCGTTTAGGAAAAAAAGGGTTTTTAAGCAATAAAAGGGGGTTGGGGGGGCCCCCCAAAAAGAAAGTGAAAATACAAAAAAAATAAAATTCGACCATTTGTCTTTCGACCAAATTGTGTCGACCATTTGTCCTGTCGACCTTTTCTTTTTCGACCAAATGACCGGTTACCATGTCAAATTACAGCAGTAAAATAATGCAAACAATACAAATCAAGCAAGATAAACTAAAACCAGTCTGTGAATCAAAGCATTATTTAGATTACAAATTTAAAATATCATGGACTTTTCGCAGTAGTTATGTATCAATAGTTTCAAAGATATCAACGCTGTCTATTTGCAATGAATGCAAAAAGTGTACTGTTGCGATCTGTAGAACCAACGAGAGGATCCAAAAATGAGGGCCCAGCATTGATTCTGGTCACACAGGGCAAAAGTAGAGCAGTACTTATGAAAATGTATTTGTCTTGTAGAAAGCAACAGTGGACATTGACTAATGAGATGTTCCAAAGTTTCGGGAGTACCAGCATTTATACAGACGGAGCTTTGTGCAAATAACCTTCCATAGAGCCTCTTGATTTTGGTGGAAAACGATGACTGATGGCATTTTTATATGATAGACATTGCTGTTGGTTATCAATCCAAGCCATTTGAAACATTTTTGTTTTGCCTTCGCCAGGAATTATGATCAAAAGATCAATTTCAACATCAGCATGGGCCAATACCTTATATGTTGACAAAAGCCATTCACGAGGAAAGGCATGTTTTGTGCTAAACATGTAGTTTGAAAGCATTTTAAGTAAGGTTTCTGTATTCTTTGATATGAGCCACTTTCTTAACAAAGCACATTGTCTCCAGTGATAGATGGTAGACAATGAATTTGTGCCTAATTCGTAGCGTATCCACGAAATTGGGATACATTGGGGTAACCGTAGGACTTTACGCCAGAACTTGGCTTCCCATTTATCCCAGATGTATGTGGATATTGGGGATCCTGTTTCCAGCCCATACAGAATAGCTGTAGAGACTTTCGTTTTCCAAAAGATTACAGCCTATGTGATCGAAAATTTGCCATATCTGGCCACAAGAATACGGGCTTGGGAAATAAATGATAGAAGTTCAGAATCTATCAAATTTAGATGTTTTGTGGTTTTGGAAACTGGTTCAAAAATCACACCTAAGTATGTATAGGCAGGTACAATTGCCAAGCTGACGTTGTCAATAGTCCAATGCTTTAGAGTATGGATACTGCGGTGAGGGTTATGCATAACCACTTGTGTTTTAGATGTGTTTACTTTGAGATCATTTTCCGAGATGTAGGATTGAAAAGTTGATAATAGTGTTTGTAGGCCAGCAGGAGTTTTCGAAATTAAAACAATGTCATCCGCATACATAAGAGCTTTGATCGGGACTCAATTAATTCTCGGGGAATCAGATATTGCAGCTTCAAACTTGAATTTAACGCCCTGAATGAAATAATTAAAGATGGCTGAGGCAGGCAGGCAGCCCTTCTTAAGGCCACGGGATATGGGGATCGGTTTTGAAAGTAGTCCATTCAGATTGAGTCTGATTTGTATCGAGGTAAAAGAGTGAAAGTTATACATTGTGTCAGATAAGGTGGCTGGGCAGTTATCTCTAGCAAGTTTTGTCATAAGTTTGACTCTAGAGATTGAATCAAACGCTGAATGTAAGTCTATGAAAGCAAAATAAATCTGCAGTTTCAGTGAGAGGCATTGCAGTTTTAAGGCATTGAGAAGAAACAAATTGACTGCTGTGCCCATACCTGCAACAAAACCTGATTGGCATGGGTCACGCAGTTGATGGCGTAAAGTCCAAGCGGAAAAGTCTCGCAAAACTAGTTTAGCGAAGATTTTTCCCGGCGTGTCGAGGAGAGCAATGGGTCTGTAGTTTTGTGGGGAGGCACGGTCACCCTTTTAAAAAATGGGCACAATGATGGACGTGTGCCAAGATAATGGTAATCTTTTTGTGTTCAATATTTGTTGGAAAAGGTGAGATAGAAGTTGCGCCCATTGTTCAGGGTTGTTCTTTAGCATGATATTACTTAAAACCATCCGGCACGGCCGCTCTCGAATTACTGGCCAGTTTTATATAGTATAAAATAGTTTTGATGTCATAGTCTACTAGCCATTTACTCTTGTTTGCAAATGATATTCAAAATTGTCAAATATGGGATCAGCATATAATTTGGAAAAGTGTGAGACCCATTGCTCCTCGTCCACTCTGTTTTCTTGTGAGCCAAGTTGGTATGAGCAATTTGTGTGATTTAATAGTTTCCAAATATCTGCTGAGTTCTTAGAGAGAAAGGTATTGAGCATTTTCTCACTGTCCTGTTGATAAAGGTTAGACCTATGAGAGCGTACCCAATTCAGATATTTAGTTTTAGCCTTTTTAAGAGCTTCGAATCGCAAAATGTGGGAGGATGAAAGCAGTACTTTGCGTTCTTTTCTATAACCCGCTCTTCTTTGGTGTAACTCAAGATCAAAAGTGTGAAGGTGAGTAACAGGTTTGGATTTTGCAATTAGGATGTTGTTCTTGAATTTCTAAAGAATGAGAGTGTAATCCATCTTCATATTATTCAGAGTCATATAAGCGATAGCATTGTTAAAATCGCCAAGTTTGATAGGATTCCGCAAAAAGCGAGTTTTAGCCTGGTTAATTGTTAATGATGGATCATACCATTGTCTTTGGGAATGAGTGGACCAATCTGTTCTCGAAAATACAAGAGATAGTAACTTGTGATCACTATGTATTTGGGATGTAACAATGTATTAATGTCATTGAACAGATTTATGTCAGAGTACATATAATCAATTGTACTAACAATTCCGTCCCCCTGCAAAGTAGTGGCTGCTGGTAAATCTCCAGGCACAGCCCCGTTAATCATTTTGAGGTTGCGTTCGGACATAAAGGTAGACCATGTCGCTGCCTCTTGGGCAGCAGCTTCATTTTGGGGTTGAGACAATCAATTTTGAGGTCAACAACTAGCAAGGTAGCTGTGGTGTCTTTAGTGAGAGCAACAGTCTCTAACATGTCTGAGAGTGCTTCTCGAAATATACAGTTTTGAATCTTTGTCGGGTTGTGGTTGATGTTAAACAATGAATATTTCCCGATGAGCTAATTACTTTGACCATTTGTATGGAGGTATCGAAGCCAAGCCATGGTTCTATAGAAAAGTTTGATGAAGAACAAGCCGCTACCAATAAGCCCGACATAGGTCGTGCCTCATCTCCTCTTATAGCTGTAATTAGTGCACTAGAATGGTTATCCCAAACTGGTGGAAGAATGAAACAAGTTTCCTGAAACACAAGAATATCAAATGAATCTGAAAACAAATCAATGGATTTCTGAAGGTGTGCATGACCTCTTGTATTCAAGCTGCATAATCTAACAGTCCTCTTTTGATATCTGGTTTGCAGTTATGAAATGGTTGAGTTTTTAGTAGGTGCAGATGTGCGTGATTTGGGAATCACACATAGGGATTTGGATGGGGATGGATTCATTGGAGCAAATAAGATTTGCGACCTCTCAGGATCTTGAAAAATAAGGAACCCCATATCAAACAAGGAAAATTTAGCGTTCCAGATCGTTTTTGCAACTATCGCTGAGGGGATCCATAATCGTACAATGGTGAAATCATTGCCAGCAATAAACTCTACAAGCTTAATGTCAGTCGAAGTAATATTTTCTAACTGATCGACATTGTTGAAGATGTTCAAAATACACTGCCTGCTCAGGTCATACAGAGGAAAGTTACTTCCTTTGAATTTCATGATGAGCGAATGACTGTTCGGGCCAGGTTGAAGCGAAGACTGAGAAGGTTTGTTGGTGTTAGTACTAATCAGTGTGTTAGAACTCCGAACAACCGGCATCAATGAATGGAAAGTAGACGCTCTATCTTTTATTAGGGGTGCTGTGGATCTCGTGGCCCAAGGAGCAGAATTAGTCTGGGTCACATTAGAATTCTGCTGTGGAATTAGATTTCGTGTTGATGGTGAGGACATTCGACTCTGGGACATGATGTCAAACTTAGGCTCCAAACTAAAGGCATTCAATGAGGTATTCGATTGTTTGGCAAAGAAAGCGTCTACTAGAGATTTTATCTGTGATGTAATCAGACAGGTTTCTGAGGATTCTGTGTGTAATGTTCTACCATCCATCGGTGGAGGAACCTCTATTACGGGCAGTGATGTTGGCAATGTTTGTTCCAATGTGCTAAGAGTAGAAGGAACTCTTGGTGCCATAAGTGCTGTCGTCGGACACGGGAGTGTTGGAGGTGATTTCAAATATTCATCAATCATTGCTCTCACATGATCTCGAGTTGAGGCGTCAAAATGGGATGTGGAAGGCAACGTTATGGCAGGAATTGGAATGGTGTTGTGTGCATAACTGAGGGATTGGGCATGTGCCCCGAGCAAGCGCTTTGGCGTAAAGCGCTATATAAATTCAATAAACATTACCATAAATTAGAAACGGGCAAATACTCACTTGTAAAAGAAGGTATGGTACCAGAAGGTACAATTAGAGATGTCGAAACATTTGTCAATGATGTTAGGGGTTTCAGGGACGATTGCAGTGCAGGGTCACCCAAAGCATTTACCAGTTTGCTCAACGGAGAGTAATGTAGACTATGGCCTGGTATGTGCAGTATTTATAACTGCGTCCTCTGATGAAGATGATTTGCTGTTCTTATTGGTGCAAATCTCTGCATGAGCGGCTGATGACACAGCTTTAAAGAACGTGGCAACAGAATTTTTAGGGATCTTTGGATTGCACATATTCTTAGATTTCTTAATCATGGATTGGCACAGTATTGCCTTCTTTTTTTGTCTTTTTTTTTTCTTGCGAACGAATTGGAGGAAAATTTGAAATAGTTGGAGCAGGCTGAGAAGGGTGATCAAGATCAATAACAATCTCGTTCGGTGTGTTTACAGACTCTTGTAGGGGTACCTCTTTTTCAGCTGGTACGCTTACCCACGAGGTTTCACCCAAATGGAGTTCAGAATTCGGCATTAGACTCTCAATGGGGCGTATCACTTTGTCAAATGTGGGCACAGTCGGATAGGTGAGCGAATGTTCTACGGAATTAAGGGTAGCCATAATTTGTGATGGGCCAATGGAGGGGCCAGAGTTTTTTAGTGACATCATCCATTCATGTAAGGAGTTGATCTGTGTCGCCTCTAGGGATGCTTTTTCGTCTAACCGTTCTAAGAGTTTAAACACACTCAGGATTGTGGTATTGATGGCAGCAAGAGTAATTTCTAGCATTGCGGGGGAAGTGCAAGAAAGATGTTGGTTTGCAGAGGGCTTAGAGCGATGGCGTAGGATGAACATACTGGGAAGTTTCGTCAGAGGCACCACTTATAAACGAAATGTCATGTTGTTGATCTTGTTTCTCACTAGAAATGGAAATGGGAGAAACCCCTTGACTTACATGAATGGAGATATCCTCATTATTCGCTGAGACATGATGAATGGAAGTTGGAGGTGTATTACAAGATAATACCGGTGCAGGTTCAGTTGACATGGAGGTCCTGAGACCATCAGCAGCAAGCAATGTAGTATCAGAAAGCAATTGAGGCATTGGGAGCGCATTGTGAGTTTGAGAATTGTTATACACAGAGCGAAGAGGGTGGTCAGAAGCACGAAATGGAGAGTGCATAGAACCTGGAAGACTACTGAGTAATGACGGCATGTTTGTAAGTGAGGATACGTTTGAAGCCAAAGCACTCATCGAACTACATGTATGCATGGCTATATTTGTAGTAAGGTTGTGGTTTGAGTTAGGTGAAAATTAATTCAGGGTGTGTGCTCTGCACATTGCATTTACGTTGCCAGAGGCAACCATTTTAGAGGAAATACTGGCGTGATCAGGCATGCCTGATTTGAGTGAGTGCAAGTGATTAAACATCACAACCTATAACGTGAATACGATGGATAATTCCTTGGTGAAGGCAGATATCAGGACAAAGTGCTCACCGGGTGACGGCTATACGCTTTGCTAGGCTGGGCGAAGCAGGCAAAGCAGTACTTTCCACAAGGTACTTCGCTCAGGATGCGCGCGCTGAAAGGGGCCCCTAGGGGTCCCTCGCGATATGGAAACAAGGCAATAGCCATACACAAAAAGATGCGCCAGACACAAGGTTTAAATTCCCAATGCTAGGGTTTATTGCAAGCAAAAGATAGTATCAATTGGTCAATTCTGATCTCATGCCCCGGTCCGGTGTATCGCACTGGTAACGCCTCCTGCGCCTGCTGATGAATGAAACGCAACTTCTGTATTAAAAGCCCACAGTACGTGCTTAACATAGGATGCTCGACCTCACATAATCTTTTGGGGTGCGGTGCGCACCATACATTTGCTGGTCTCCCCATTATAATCTCATAGGGGGAGAGCCCAGTCTTAGCTTGCACAGACTTGCGCATACACAACAGCGCTAGGGGTAATGCATCCACCCAACTCAACTTGCTCCCAGCGCAGATTTTTGCTATCTTTGACTTCAAGATTCCATTGTCTCTCCACAAGCCCGGCAGAACTGGGATGCCTGGAACTGTGGAATCTCTTCTCTATCTGCAGACCTGCACAGATCTGTAGCACTACTGCGCCCACAAAGTGGGGGCCGTTGTCTGACCACAGGACACGGGGCAACCCAAACCGGGAGAAATACTCTTTTGACATTACTTTTGCTGTGGACATGGCAGTACAGTCTTTTAAAGGATATGCCGCCACCCACTTGCTGAATGCACAAATTACCACTAACACATATTTGTAGTTCTGGCACCTTTCCATTTCTATGAAATCAAAATGGACCACCTCAAATGGCATAGAGGGTGGGCCGAAACTACCTGCTGGAGTCACGGTTCCCTTCCCTACATTGTGTTGCAGGCACGTGATACAATTCTGCACTAGCCTTTCTGCATTCTTTTTTATGTGCTCATTCTTCCATACTGTGGATAAATGCTGTACCATCTTCTTCGCGCAAATGTGGGTAGGGCTATGCGCCATTATAACCATTGCAGTCACGTAACAATTTGGCAACATACAGTTCTTTGTTTCCTTGTCCACCCAACATCCTTCCAAATCTAACTCGGCGGAGCCCTCAGCCCACCCCTGAATCTCTTCGGTCGTGGCCTCAGCCTGCATTTCTTTGACTGTGGCAACTCCATTCTCTATCATACAAGGTACTTCCTCAGTCTGTACTGTCATCATTTTATTCCCCAAATTTGTGGCTGTTTGCTTCGCAATCCTGTCTGCAAATGCAATTCCCTCTTCCACTCTACATGTTACTTTCTTATGCGCCTCGCACTTCACTATAGCTAGGCGCTTTGGAAACGTGAGTGCAGACAACAATCGCACAATCAAAGGGCCATGCTGAATCCTGGCCCCATGTGATGTCAAGAAACCCCTCTCAGCCCAGAGTCAGCCAAAGTTATGAACCACGCCAAAGGCGTACTGACTGTCAGTATAAATATTCACGTTCAAATTCTCAGAGAGTTCACAGGTTCGGGTCAGTGCTATTATTTCTGCGGCTTGCGCCGAATTGTAGGGGATTCTTCTGCTTTCTACAAAACTCTTTAGGGTAGTAATTGCATATGCGGCCGTTGATGTGCCATCAGGTAATTTAAAACAAGAGCCATCACAAAATAACTCCCCATCTGGCTCTTTCTGTGGGATATCGCTCAAATCAATCCCTCCTTTTGTTTCTTCTTCAGTGATCATTAAACAATCATGGGGTGGTAATTCGTTGTCACCAATTTCTGCTATGGGCAGTGGCATTAATTCTGCAGGATTCAATGCGCTACACCTCATAATTTGGATGTGGGGTGCAAACAAGATGAGCTCATATCTTGTCAGTCTAGCAGAGGTGAGGTGTTGCGTCTGTGTCCTATTTAATAGAACGTCTATAGCATGTGGCACCATCAGAATTAAAGTGTGCCCCAATACCATTCCTTCCGTTTGTTTCACTGACGCAGCAGCCGCTGCGACAGATCGCAAACATCGTGGTAGTGCGCGCGCTACAGGGTCCAATGCGCAAGAAAAATAGCTGCATGGCCTATTTCTTCCACCTTGTTCCTGTGTCAAAACCGCCAATGCACATCCTTCACTCTCACTCACAAATAGTCTAAAGATCTTTTTATAGTTAGGAGTGCCTAAAACTGGCACAGCACACAATGCAGCTTTCAATTGTTCAAACGCTTTGACATTCCTCATCCCACTGTAAAGGCATCTCTGCATCCTTTTTAGGCAACTTTATCATTGGCTTCACAATCAACGCAAAATGACTGATCCACTGCCGACAATAAGAGGCCATGCCTATTACAGCTCTCACTCCTTTTTGAGTTTTTGGAATAGGCATACTAGAAATACTTTCTATGCGTTCTGGTGTTAATCTTCTCCCTTCTTTCGAAAGTAGGTAACCCGTATAAGACACCTCCTTCTGATTAGACTGGAATTTCTTCAAACTTGCCTCATGACCATGAGTCGCTAAATGTGTCAATAGTAATATAGTACTTTCTTTACAGATCTCTTTCGTGTCAGCAGCTAATAACAAGTCATCTATGTACTGCAAGAGTACGCAACCTTCGGGTAATTCTAGCATATCTAGCTGTTCCTTTAGCGCTCTGCTGTAAATACTCGGGCTTTCTGTATATCCTTGCGGAATGCGTGTGAATGTGAATGCTCGACCTCCTGGAGTGAACGCGAACAGATATCTACTGCTTTTATCCACTGGAATGCTAAAGAATGCGTTCTTCACATCGACTACACTAAAGTATTCTGCAGTGGCCGGTATCATTGTCAGTATTGTTGTGACATCTGGGACCAAAGGAAATTGTGGGTCTAACACTTTGTTTAATGCGCGCAGATCAATTATGAAACGATAGGGTACCTCATTGCCTCCTTTCTTGTAAACTGGACGAATCGGGCTGTTGCACGTGCTACCTGCAATTTCCTCAACCACCCCCAATCTCAACAGGTCAGTAACAATGCTTTTCAATCCCTTCTCACCTTCAACAGAAATTTTATACTGGGGAATTCGTGGTAGTGTGACGCCTTCTTTCAAAGTTATTTTTGCTGGCTCTATTTTCAAGCATCCTACATTGTTATCATGCATTGCCCACAGACAGGTTGGCACTCTACGTAGCTCTTCTGGCAACTCTTTTCACATAAATTCCGTCACCGGTGCATCGTGAGGCCACATCGTGAGGAACACCCCGTCTGCCGTACAATGTATAACTGTCCCCAATTTTCTCAACAAATTTAATCCTAGCAAGTTCTCTCCACAATTTTCTGTCAAAAGAAATGGACACTGTTCCGTAAATGGTCCTATTGTAATTGGGACAGCTTCGGACATGGGGTTAATTACTGGTGTACCTGCAAATCCTACAGAAACATTCTTCTGCCCCGACAGTGGTATCTCCGGAACCAAGTGGTGGTCTATCTAGCACTTCTGTGCCCCTGTATCTACAAGGAAACGGTGCTCCTTATTCCCGACTCTCATTTCTACGTAGTGTCCTCTCTGATTCACGGGAATAGACACTGGTTCCGACCCCTGCCGTGGGCTGTCCTATCGCGAAAATAACACATCGTCCGATGTGTAATCACCGCTACTGCTATAATACATGTTTGGTTGTGTATCAAAAATATTCCCATTTCCCCCTCGATGTCCTCCACTCTGATCATTTCTCTGTTGGCCCTGCCCGCCCTGATTTTGGTTCAAAACACTTTGGTTCAATGCCTGGTTCTGTTGCGCTTGGTTTTGACCATAGGTTTGGGTTTGAGTACCTCCATTGGTATATCCCTGCTGCATGTTTATTTCTGCTTGGGCCGTTTGACCCCTGATGCCCTTTATGAGGCCTTCTCTGGCCAAACCCACCTCTATTCTGTAGGTGCGGGCATTGCGCTCGCCAGCGTCCTTCCTCCATACAATACGCACATTGATTTAATCCCAATGACACCCCATGCATATTATTCAAATTTCCTCTGCCTTGTGCATTTCCTCTACCTCTATTGTATCCAATGACCTGCTGCAGTAACACCCCTACTATCGTTTGCATCGCTTCCTTTCTCATCTCCAATGGGTACCCATTACATATCTCACTTACTTCCTTTACTGACGTTCTTTTGTTCGACATCCATCGCATTGTTTCCCCTAGCCATACCTGCAATCTTTGTTTATCACCTATTTGTCCCGGTACCGGCAAATGCTTTGTACCACCTGGAAAAACTCTCGGCCATGATTTTTTCATATTCAACCTTGACGCCTCCTTCCTACCTTTCTTAATAAACTCTCTACTATACTCACATCTAAGCATATCTGTCTTCCATTTCATTTTTTACTTCAATGAGTTTGTGCACATGTTTTCTTACATCCTCATCTCTTTGCTCACGGCGTGCTAACTTATTCAAATCTAACAATCGCTGTGGCAGTAAATTCCCGAGTATCTTTTTCCATTCTCCCACAAAAATTTCCCCCATGCATTCCAACACTACCTGTCTCTCGTCGCTTCTTCGGTACCCATACAATGAGGCCAATGCTGCCGTCTCATCATTTCCTTCTATGTACATTTCTGCCTCTTGCCGTAATTCAATCTTTCTTTCTTTGCTGATCGCACTTCGAGTTACCCGTCCAAATCCTGTTCCTTCAGCCCCGCCTCTCGCCTCCCCGGTCTCAATTTCGACTTCGGGAGGGGCGGATGGTGCTGAATCTGTCTCTGGAGCGGGAGGTGCGGATGGGACAAGTGACATCTGTGAAGGGCCTTCCTGGATGCTGGGAAATTGTGTGTCCGCGGTCTGCACTTGTGGAAGTGCTCGCGCTGTGGGTGGGGCTTGGGTTAACGCTTGCGTGAGGGGAAGTGCTTGGGCTACGGGAGGGGGTATGAGAGCTACTGGTTGGGCCTGCGCAGTTACTGCTGGCGTGTTTGGTTTCGATTCTGGTTTTGGGCCTCGACCCGTGTTAGTTAACAAATGTTCCATTCATTTGTCTGCTATGTGTAGTTCCCGCTGTGGGTATATTCTTTCTATGTTCATCTGGTCACATCTCCCTTCCCATCTTAGACTTGCCGTCCACTCCTCCTCTTCCTTTTCTTCTACTACCTCAAGCTTCGTTTTGTGCCTACGCGCATGCTTCTCTCTACTCCTAAGTCGGAGCATTGCTTCCCTCCTCCAATCTTTGATAGTCTCAAAAGCTGCAGGTCGCGCTTTCTTTCTAATTATCACCCTTTCTAGGTTATCTATCCTCCCAATCTCAAAACTACCATTAATCGGCCACTGATGGTCGGGTTGCTTTCTAGTCTGCCTATGCCAAATTTCACAAAATATTATCGCATCCACACCATATTTTGCATACATATCATAAGCCGGCGTTCCCGCAGGCGGTGCACTTTGGCCATATTCTAAGCACTGTCTACCACAGCTGAAAAGCCCCGCTAAAGGGGACAGTACTGCAGGCATGTTTCTTTAACCTTCCCCTTTGGTTAGCTAACTTTTACCTGGACATTTGAATTTGCAAAATCAACACTCTACCAAAAATCAGGTTTCTCTTTGAATCGGGGAATGACTCACCTGATAAAACAAGTTGCCTGTCCTAACGCAACCTCTCCCAACGTCGTGTCTGCGCTTCTCTGGCTTCTGCCTCGTCTCGGGACCCTCGCCTCTTTTGCCCTCTGGCCCGGTACATCGATCAGGGATCAGATGTGTGCAGATCTGCGGAAGGAATCTCTCCTCACTTCTACAGGGCGCCCCGTACACTTCTTGATCCCGGCTCGACCGTCCCGTCCTCGCCGTTCTTCCGTCTTTACTCCGTTACAACGTATACGATGGGGCAAGTGGGGGGGTCCCTATTCGGGCGCCATCTTGAAAGGGGCCCCTAGGGGTCCCTCGTGCTATGGAAACAAGGCAATAACCATACACGAAAAGATGCGCCAGACACAAGGTTCAAATTCCCAATGCTAGGGTTTATTGGAGGCAAAAAGTAGTATCAATTGGCCAATTCTGATCTCACGCCCCACGACGTGAGTTTCCTAGACCTCGAGGGACACAAGAGAGCGAATTACGTACATCAGTTACATACATACAAAATGCATACATACAAAATGCATATCATACAATCAGCAATGTCATGTTTAACACCCCTCTTTATTAAGTTCCTTTGAACTCGGGATGACGATGGACATATCCGACGAGTATGACGATTATGACACTTTCTATGTCTATTCTAGTAACAATGTGCAATTAGAAAGTGCGGAGGCATCTTTTAGTTGTTGAACAGAACACGGTGGTTCTGTTCTTGGAAGCAAGCTGCACACGGGGGAAGAGCCACATTCCAAGCTTTGCTATCTATGAGGTACTATTCGTGTCCTGGGAGCTGACGCGTTCTAAAGGGTTTTGCGAAGGGGGGCCGTAGGAAGAGCATAATTCAAGCCTTTAGCTGTTTTATTCTAACATATTCTACCATCGTACGAGACTCGTTGGCAGCTGTGAAGTGATTAAATGTCCTGCAGCTCTCTCCCAAGGCTACAGAGAGAGAGCGTGGGCATTCCTCTCTGGGCTACTCATGAGGAGTTTCAACAAACTCTTCAGTCCCGCGACCTTGTCCTTTCATATTCAGACAACAATGTTAACAGTTGAGCAGACTAAGCAAAATTCACATGAATTGCAAGCTTGCAAGCAGTTTTAGACAGAAAGCAATGAGCAATGGTTAACAAGCAAAATGGCGATTCTTGCAACATTTAAAATGGCCGCTTGTTGGTCAAGCATAGCAGTTTATATTTCTATAATTCGGTGCATAAAACGGTTGGCCCACGGCCATCAAGTTACGTCTATCATACAAATGAAGGGTATTCATTTTTCCAGATTGACAGCGCGCACGCTTCTGAACGTGTAAACACAAGTTCAGCCCTCTTGTGGACGTTCCTATGCACTTAGAGAAAGTTCACTCTAAAAGCAAAACAAACAGAAAAGTATCAGTCCTTGGCTTGCCAAGTAGGTGAGGTAGAGACGCAGACTGGGGTGGGCAGACTTCAATACCTTCGGTCAGCTTAATTGCACCCTGGCTGCTTGCAGTCACAGCATTGGATGGAAGCCAGGAAGAGCAGCGCCTCAGAGCGGGCAAAGCGGTACTTTCCACAAGGTACTTCGCTCAGGGTGCGCGCCGAGGGCACAGGGGAGGGGAAGAGTGACAGGAGGAAGCAGGAAGGAAGTACACCAATGGCAGAGGGCACAGGGGAGGGCAAGAGTGACAGGGAGGAGCAGGAAGGAAGTACATCAATGGTAGATGGCACAGGGGAGGGGAAGAGAAAACAGGTAATTGCAGCAAGAGTCCAGGAAAAACAGCTAGGAAGGCGACAGATCGGCAAAGGGCATGCACATACTGCAAAATGGAAACCAGGATTGGCAGAGCCAGTATTATAGGCTTTTGTGTATTTGTGTAGTGGAAAGCTGGGGAAGAGCAGTATTAATTGCAAGGGCATAGTTACTTTGAGGCAAAATGTTATTCATTGTTCATGCTTTCTAGTTCCAGTCCAAAGGCTGAAAAGCCCTCGCAGTAAAAGGACTCAGTGTTGAGCGACGCAAGTGCGCAGGAGACGCTGCCTGATTTTATACATAGTATGCTTCGCTATGTCCAATCTTCACTACCTATAAGAACCGAGGTTGCGACCCTCTGCAGCAAAGCCCTCGCAGGACAAGGCCGCGATGTTGAGTTACGCAGGTGCACAGGAGACTCTGCCCAATTATATGTAGCACACCTCACTACGTCCACGCTTCTGTGCCTAGAAGAGCTGAGGTTCGAACCCTCTGTGGCAAAACCCTCAGAGGACAAGGTTGCAGTGTTGAGCGACTCAGGTGCACCGGAGACGGTGCCCGATTATACGCAGTACACTTTGCTACGTCCATGCTTCCATGCCTATAAGAACCGAGATTCGGACCCTCTGCAGCAAGGAAAAGGCAGCAGTGTTGAGCAAGGTAGGTGTTTGGAGGCGATAGGGTAGTGGTGTAGACTGTGATTGCGGACAATCTCACCCTCCCGTCTGCAGCCACAAGGTAAGAAAGTGCTGAGAGAGTTAGCTTCACTATACTCCACGCAACCCCCATGACCTTGTGCCCCTTCGCACTCTTGCATATGCATTCCCCCCCCTGCAACTGATCCTCACACCCCCTCCCACATGCTCACATCTCTCCTTCCTATGTTCGCTCCCTTGCAACTTAGGCTGTGTGCGCTCCCCCACAACTTCAGGACGCATGTGGCTCCCTCGCACCTTGCCCGTGTGCGCTCCCTTGCTTTTCAAGCCGTGTGCATGGCAGGTCCTCGCATCTTGTTTGTGTGGGTGTGCTCCCTCGCAACTGGCCAAGTGCGCTCCCTTGTTTCTCTAGCCTCGTGCGCTCTCTTGCATCGTTGGTCCCTGCACCATGCTTGCATGCATGCGCTCCCTCGTATCTTGGTCGCGTGTGCTCTTTCTCCACTAGCCACGTGCGCTCCCTCGCATCGTAGGTCCCTGCATCCTGTTCCGTTTCCCCCTGCGTTCCATTCCTTCTGCATCTCAGCCCCTCCCTTCTTCGATCTATTGTGTGCTGTTTTCGACATTGTGTTTGATCCACCACATTCCTTCTTCTAGGCTCCGGTGGTACTCTGTGCCTTGTTGATGGAATTGACTTTGTGTTGTTCTCTACGGGTTTGATATTGTGTTGTTCTCCATGGTCTATGGCAATAGACTGCCTTGCCTGCATTCTTCACCTGCTTTTGGTTCTGTATTAAATCTGCTTTCTTACTTCTAGGTTCCCTGTTGTGCTCTGTGCTTTGCTTTTGGTTATGCATTACATCTGCTTTCTTACTTCTAGGTTCCCTGCTGTGCTATGTGCTTTGTTCTGGCTCTGTATTGCATTTGAATTCTCTATGTCTAGGTTCCCTGCTGCGCTCTGTGCTTTGCTGTTGGTTCTGTATTGCATCTGATTTTTAGGTCTGTTGTTCTTGCTCTTTGTTGTGCTCCCCTCCCTCTCCTTTCCCCCCCTTGTGCCTTCCGCATGTCTACCCCCTCCCTGCTTGGCTCCCTTCCTCCCCTCTCTTTCCTTCCCGCAGACCCTATGGTGTTCTCAGTCCCACCTATCTAATCTAACTGCTTTTCTATCGACCATCCTATCCAACTCACTAAGTCTGACAGGAAGAAGCTCAAAAGGGCCAGCCTGGTCTCCAACCCAGGCCTCCCTATCTCACCCGGCCCCCTTCCACTCCTCGAAGACCATCATTAATGTCTACTTAAATTGCACTGTCTTGGTCCAGAGCCCTCAGGCCAATCTCTTCCTTTTTGATAGATGCCTTCTGCGCCTCATCAACTTTCTTTCCTCTCCTTCTATCCCTTCTTACCCCTCTCATACTCCTCTGCCACCTCCCTATGGCACTTTCTTCTTCCTCTCTGACTACCCTGTCTTCTCTTCCTTCCTCCTCTGCCCATCCTTGGGCACCGCCAACACTTCGCAGGGGGTACCTCTGGCCTGTATGCCTCCCCGGAGTTCCTTCAAATGTGGCAACCTGCTCCATATTGATACTGGCAACTCTCGCTCACCTGCCAAACATTCCTCTGGCATCTACCGTCTCCTGGATGAGCTTGATTTGGATGCACTTGGTCTCACCGCCAGCTATGTCACGAGTGTTGACACTCTCCTTCCCGATTGGCTACAAGATCCTATCCAAACCCAGAACCAACCGTCCCAGTGGGGGTGTAGCCAATCATTCCAATGCAGGACTACTCCTCTGAATGCCTGGTCTGCAGGCTATCAGTCTCTCCTGGCCTCTCTCTCACTGTGGTCACTACCTACAGGCCGCCTGGCCAGGGCACCCTCTTCCTCTCCTTCTCTCTTCCTCTCAACTTCTCCTCTGAGACCTGAACATCCACCTGGATGCTACCAGCCCTTCTCAGGGACTCTTTCGCAACCTTTGCGACTCTCTCTCTTGTTTTCGAATCTTCCCTCTGGCCCGACTCACTCTGCAGGGCACACCCTGGATGTTCTGTTCTCTTCAGACCTCCCCTCTCTAACCCTCTCACCACTCTCCTCTCTTGGAGTGAACACTTTCTCTTTTCCTCCCACCTCTCTACCCCTCAGGTCCAGTACTGGCACCTGCCTTTTCAGTCATCCAACCCATTAAGCGCTTGTCAGTTGAGGTTTTTGCTGCCATTTTCTCTCCTCCTCCCCCACCTTTGGTTGACTCACACCCTGACACAGCCCTCTCTAACTTTCATCTCTCTATCTCTAACACTCTGGATGTCCTTGGCCCTGTCATGAGGATCCGCTTGAAGCCCAAATCCAAATGCAACTCTTGGTACAATTCCAACCTCGCCACCCTTAAATGCAAGTGTAGGGCAGCGGAGAGGAAGTGGAGGCCATCTGGTGCACCCCCTGAAAAACTGGCTGTCACCTGCTCGAAACGCAGTACAGAGTCTATGTCTGCTCTAAGAAGAGAGCCTACATCCAAGACTGCGTCTCTGCGGCATCTAACAACTTGGCCAACTTTTCAAAATCTGCAAGGAGCTGTCCAATCCTGCTGCAGTCTCTACCTCTCCTGTTCCCTCCGAGGCCCTCTGCAGAACCTTGGCTTCTCATTTCACCACTAAAACCAAGGACATCCTGTCCACCCTCTCTTCCTCCTCTACCACTTTACCACTCCTGGCCTGCCTGAGGCCATCTCTCCTCCTCCTTTCTCCTACTTTCCCCTATTCACGACTGACAATGTTTCTAGACAAATCCGATCTATGAAATTCTTGTTAAAGCAGGTTCTCCCCAGCTCATCCAGAACCATCTCTGACCACATTGACACCCTTGCTCCAGCCTTGGCCAATTTGTGCAATCAAATAAAGAAAGAGAAGATTCAAGCTTTTGAACCCTCCCGTCCCCTGCACACTATTATGTGTTGGCTAAACCAACTACTATAAAATTAAGGTAATGTACATGAATAAATAATGAAATTCAAACAAAACCAATTTTATAAAAGCACATAAGTGTATACATTTTGTTTTGGATTGTGCATTGGATACAAAGACCAAAACAATCTCAATGTTGTTACAGAGAAAGAAAATAAATTGAGGAAATGTTGCCAGTAGTCTGCTTTCAATTGGCGACGCGTTTCGAGGATGGACTCCAAGAGTATTATACAGTGATTCCTAAAAGGTTGAAGAATCTCTAAATAACCAAAAAGTAACTGTTTCTAAGGTTACAATCAACACAATGTTAATATATTTACATCCACATCAATTTGTGTTTCATAAGGTTTATAAGGACCATAATGGTTCCAGTCAAATCAATAATTCCCAAATGAACGCCTCTAGAGAGGAGCATGCCGCTTAAGTGGTGAGAGATCCAACTCCCCATGCCGCTTAAGTGGTGAGAGATCCAACTCCCCGACCGCCTTCCCAAATATCCAGTGAGGAGAAAAGTAGAAATAGTAAGTCAGAATTACCTGATGAAGTAGAATGATGTGAGCGCAATTTCTAATGCCCCAAAGAAAACAAGGGGTAGTGCGCATCTCAAATGCAGGAGGCTGCTTCAAAGAATGAATGATGGTGACCAATCGATCAGTATTTAATGGAGATTGCTCAATCTGGAAAGGAATATTTGGAATAGATAGGACACTGGTATCAAGAATTGTGTAAAACGTAGTAAAAACGTAGCAACAAAAATGCCAATTAGTGTCAAAAGTTGGTTAACATAATCGTGTAAATACAGATAACTATATCATCCCAAACACGGGGGAAAAAGATCTCTAAGCAGGTACAAGGCAAGGTCTTTATAAAATGGATCTTTCAACTAGATACATATGACTTACGCTGTTCTCGTGTGGTATACGAGTCCAGTTAGATAAGGAGGTATTAGGTAGTCACCAATGGTTGTGGGCGATAGTCCGCGTAGCGCGTAGTGTGTCTAGAGCGAGATCATTCAATTTGTGCAATCACTCCTTTGCCACTGGAACTTTCCCCTCCCCCTTAAGCAGTCGCTTGTGCATCCCCTTTTAAAGAAGACCTCAGCCGATCCTTACTCTCCAGCTAACTATCACCCTATCTCCATTACTCCTTTCCTGGGCAAACTCTTGGAAAAGCTGGCCATCTCCCTGCTTAATCTCCATACTGAATCTGTTGGTTGCCTCCATGACCATCAGTCTGGCTTCAGAGATTCCAGAAGCACAAGACTGCTCTCCTTAACACCCATAAAGACCTGCTCTCCAATCTTGACTCTAATCTCCCTTCTGTCCTCATTCTCCTCGATCTATCCTCTGCTTTTGACACGGTCAACCATGCCATCTTGCTCAAACGCCTCCGTGACAACCTGGGTATCACGGATCCGGCCCTGGCCTGGTTGACCTTCTTTCTCACTGACCGACCCTCCTAGGTCCAACTTGGGCCTTTCCTCTCTTCTATCTCTCTCTCTCTGCCTGTGGTGTTCCCCAGGGGTCTAACCTCTCTCACTGGCTGTTCAACCAATACCTGGCACCTCTTGCCCAACGCATTGCTACTTTCTGCCCCAATTTTCAATGTTATGCGGATGACACCCAGCTCTCTTTCAGGCTCCCCTCAGCCACCTCTGCTCCTTCTCTCATACCAGACTGTCTGGTCGCAATTCAGGAATGGTGTGCCGCCAACGATCTCTGCTTTAATGCCAGTAAGACCGAGACCCTCCCCATTGCGACACCTGCTCCCTCCTTTCCTCTCTCTGGCCGCCCACTCTAGGCCCTCTTCCTGCTCCTACCTGTGAAGCTAAGAACCTTGGTGTAATCTTCGACTCCACCCTCTTCTTCTCTCCTCACATTTCTGACGTCTCTAAGAAATCAAACTTTCAGCTGCACCACCTCAGAGGTATTCTTCCTTTTCTCACTTTCCCCCAGAAGCTCACTGTCTCTAGAGCCCTGGGCCTCTCAAGGCTGGACTACTGCAACAGCCTCTTCCTAAATCTGCCTGCCACTACTCTTCGACCTTTCCAACTTATCCAGAACAGGACTGCTAGACTTGTCCTTGGCCCCAAGGCCAGGGATCATATCTCTCTAGCACTGAAATCGCTGCACTGGCTCCACGTGGCTGCAAGGATTAAGTTCAAGACCCTCTGCATTGTCCACAAGGCCTTCTGGGGCCTGGGTTCTCAATACCGCCAACTCTCTCTTCGTAAATACCTTCCTACTTGAGCTCTCCGCTCCTCCACCTCCAACTCCCTCGGGGTCAGATGCTTCTCCAAGCAACAAGTTGGGAGTAGATCTCTTTCTTCGGCTGGGGCCTCCCTCTGGAACAGCCTCCAGCCCTCTCTGAAACTTGAGGAGATCCATCTCCGGCTCCGGAAGCACCTCAAGACCTTCCTCTTTGTTTCTGCCTTCTCTTTTCCTCTCCCCTGCTGATCTCCTGCCTGATTCTGCACTGGTCACCTGGCTACCCTCTGATTCTGGTCCCAGGTCCCTGCCAGCCCAGTTGCACACCTGAACTGCCTCCTGGCAACCCTTGCACTTGGGTCTGTATCTGTAACCCTACAGAGCCCCTGCCTGAACTTATTGGACACCCTCTGTCTGCACTTACCCTTGAACCTGCCACCTGCTGGCCGCACTTCTTGTTATTGTGATCTCATGTACAGCACTGCCCCCCTCCCACTCCCTTGGCACGTTTCCCCTCCCCTCTCCCCTGCACTTTCGCAATCTCAATGTCACCTGGCCTAGTAAGATTGTTGTCTCTGTCCTCCCCCTGATCCCCCTCCCTTGCATCATCGCGCATTGAAACACTTGTGTATAGGCGCAGTATAAATGCCATAACATATATCATATCCAAATAGTTCCAGACAAGGCAGAATTCCCAGCGCAATTAATGTAGATATAGGGCAGTGCTCCCCCAATATCGTCTTCCAACTCACGGTAACTCGTACCACGTTCCAGCAATGCTCCGGAGGGTCTGCATGTGACCTGCTACAGTGGTTCCAATCTCGGCTGGTCTGCGGTCTATGGTACTCGGGGGTCACTGGTAGCCCCAGCAACAATGCCGCCCCACGGTCGCACAGACCCCCGCTCCTTCCGCTAGTGGGCATTTGTCCCTTCAGTGCAAGTTGCACCTCTCACAAGGACACCAAGCAGTGGCGTCGCCAGAAATCAAATTTACGAGGGGCACAGAGGGGGCCAAAGACAAAAGTAGGAGGGCACAGACAAAAGTATTGGCACAACATGGTCACTGCTCGTCTTAGGTAGGGGGGCACAGGGTATCCCAGGGGGGGCCTGGCCCCCCCATGCTCCCCCCCAGCACGCCACTGTCACCAAGTACTGATTGGAGCTGCCGACACACACCCAGCGAGGTTCTGCCTGGGGAGTAGTTACGCGGTGGGAGCGGGGACAACTGCAGACGGCCGCTCCTCCTCCTGTGCTCTCACCCAGCTTCACTGTTGCGGTCTCCTCTATAAGATGTGCTCTTTCCTGTTCGAGTCGCTGTAGGCTGAACTCTAGCTCCACACAGCTTAAGGGGCCCGGATAAATGTAGTCAAGGACGAGTGTTGTCGCACCTAGTCTGGGCCCCAGCCAGCACTGCTATGCTGCCCACATTGCACCCTCACCACGCCTTAGTGTGTGAACCCTGCTGGCAGGCTGCAGTGCACATCTCAGCTGTCTCGCCAATCAGGATTGCCAAACTTCCTCAAGATGTGCCAGTAAGGTTTAAACAGCCCATGTGCTAGATATAGTTATGGTGGCAGGTCAGGATGCGGACGGATATTTCCCGGAGTTTATGGGGTGTTGAAGAGCTCACAGGCTAGCAGCCATCTTGTTGGGCTCGCAAGCATCCCCCCTTCCTCAATCTGCCTTTATCCTCCCTTCTCCCCCTTCAACTAATTCATAATAGCACTATAAGATTTATACTTGGACTCAAGCACAGGGACTGTATATCTCCAGCCCTAAAATCTCTCCACTGGCTCCCGGTGGCTGCTAGGATCAAGTTCAAGACCCTCTGCATCATCCAAAAGGCTTTCTGGGGCCAGGGACCCAGCTACATCCAACTCTCTCTCCCTAAATGCCTCCCTGCTAGAGCCCTTCGTTCTTTTAGCTCCGTCTCTCTGCAGATCAGACGCTTCTCCAAGCAGAGAGTGGGGGGTAGATCTCTCTCCTCGGCAGGAGCCTCTCTCTGGAATTGCCTCCTTGCCTCTCTCAGGCTTGACCCGAATCTCCTTAAGTTCAGAAAGCTTCTGAAGACCCTAATTTTCTCTTTGTCCTTCCCTCTCCCCTGCTAATGCCCCTTTGCCGCATTGACTGTCTGCCTGGTCCTTCCTGATTCCTACAGGGCACCAAGCCTTCCTTGCCCAGTCTACCCCAGCAACCTGTCTTCCTGCCGACCCCCCAACCTGCACTTGCCCTTCCGGGCCCCTTTTGCCTTGACTAGCCTGGTGGGGTGTGCTTCTCTACCGAGCCTGGTCCACCCCCGTCCTAGCACTTAGGATGTGGTCCTCACTCCCTGCATCCCCTGGCACCTGCCCACCTGGCCTCCCATTGGTGCTTGCCTAGCCGCAGTGGCTCTCTTCTTCCCCATCTCCCCCTGCACTTGTTTACTTCAACTTGCTCCTCACCTCCCTCCCTAGCATTATCCCTCCAAAACAGTCAGTTGACTCAAGAACGATTGTCGATTAATTATGTCCAAGTCCGAATAGAAGATAGTCTGAGAAATGAAAATCCGGTAATAAGTTCTAACAGCATCAATGAATCCGCCACAAGTAATAACGTGGACACCTCTGAAGGTGTGCTACAATTGGCAGTGAAAATTCTATTAAAACTATGTAGTGTTATACTCAAAGAAGTAAAAACTCATGAAGCAGCTCTCAAAGAACAAAATTTGAGACTATAACCCGAAACACAAGATTCCAAAATACTGGTTCATAATGGCTCGGAGGTGCCTATTGACATGGTTTCTGAAAATATAGACTGTGAGCCAAGACCCATTCCTACGATCTTAGAGACAGAAGAAGTAGATGCCTCTGACTTATCTATGTATAAAACTTGCAAAGAAAGACGCCTTGTAAAACTAGCTAGACTATGTAAACTGATAACCAAAAGAAAACAGCTGCTCCTTTTGATCTCAACCTCCATTCTGCCCAAACAGGTACCTGTGGTGCAGAATCCAACGAATCTTAAGAAGAAACGCCCAAAAGGTCAGGATGCTCCAGGTACCCTGCAGGACCCTGCAACATTAGGTCTTGCTGTTGATTGATGATCCCCAAGCAAGACCTAATGATGATGAAACACCCGTACATTAACCTAATGCCGACCAAGGTGAATTGACATGTTTTTTGGCCGAACATGCCCTATTGGCCACTGGAAATATGGATCAAGCTAATTTGGTACAACCATAGCCAACCATGTGCCCACCTCCCTCTCCTCCTCTTGTTGTGAGTGAACCAAACATTATCACACTGAGTAGAGGCCCAACGACATTTACCGATGGTCGTACTAATAGAGTTGATCTTCTTAATGTGTGTAGCAGAATACCTGCATTACGTATATTATCTTCTGACGATTTTAGTTTTGTTCAACCTGCAAAGGTAAAAAGTGGTAATTAAGGCTGTGTACATTGTTCTAATGCTGAAGTGACCTCCCTTTTTTCGAGACCACCAGTCTTCAATACAAAATGTGGGTTATGTGATCGGTTTTCCCTCACATGTCCCTATACCTCCTGTATCAAGACCCCCCACCATGCCCATGTTACCAGGGGTCAAGCTAAGAAGTAGAACAGCTGAACTTGTTAATAAGGATGTCCCTGATGATGCCACTGGTTGGGACTGGTTTAGAAAGTATATGGCATGCCAACTAACCGAGTCAAAATGAACTTTAAAGTTTGTCAGTTGGAATACTAGGGGTTCTCCCACTTATTAGATCCAGCAAGATCATTACCCCTATTATCTGAATTTGATGTATTTTGTATGCAAGAAACATGGCTCTGCCCTAATATCCAATTAGAGGGATATACATTGATACAACATTTTGCCCAGCAAGGAGCCCACACTCAACCATTTTGCGGCCTGATTATCAGAGTGAAACATACTGTTCCATTAGTTAACATGAACACAATAGTGAGCTTATATAACATTCTTGCAATCGAAATTATAGTACGTGCCGATGGTTGTATGTTGGCAATGCTGTTTATCAATATGTATGTCCCACCTGAAATGGACAGCCTGGAAGGAATACCTGAGTCAATTGATATTTGTTCAACATGGATGTCCATTCAAGGACATGAATTTGCTTTGATAGGTGGTGATTTCCACGCAGCATGTAGAGATCCTGTGCTTAGCCCCTATTACGAAAATGTTAAACCAAAGTGCATCTTTGGTAAACCTAGATGCAATCAAAAAAGGTAAAATGTGAATCGATACTCTGAGAGAGTGGGGGTTCTTGATGTATAACAGACGCACCCAGGGAGATTGTCCTGGTAAATGTACATGGTCTGTTGGGACCCGTTCCTCAACTCTTGATTATTTCTTTGGAACTAGTCCCTGTTTAGAAAGAGATGCACAGCTGGAATCCTGTGAGAATGACTTTAGCGACCATAGCATCCTGATTCTCACCCTAAATATGAACACCGAGTTTGAAAAAATGATAACCCATGCCAATGTTCAAGTCAACAATGAAGGTAACAGGATATGTTGGTCTGCTAAACATCTAGATAAAGCCACTATATGTATCAACAGCCTCGTTTTAAATGAGTTTTATTATTGGTGTGGATGTAATGCAGAATATATTATGAGTCGTATAGCAAATCTTGCGCATGAAACGAGAATGTCGGCATCCAACAATTTGCAATGATCATAAACATACCTTTGACATCGCAGTACGCGGTGCAAAGCGATTAATGAGGAGCAAGATTAGGTGCGCATAGACAGAAGCTGAGTGCAAATGGTTGTATGATGCAAAAGTTAAAGGCATAAAAAAGAGTTTAAAAATTGGTTAAAAGACAAAGATATTCTGTCCTTAATAGACTGGCGCAATCTATGTTCTCGTTACTCTACAGAGGGAACACAAGATCCATTTGGCAAATGTTAGCAAGAGCTAAAGGTAACTCTCGCAGTGCAATGGTGAACCCAATTCCAGAATACAGGCGGAAGTGACACGTAATGCAAAATGTTATGTTCAGAAAAGATTTATTCATTGAAAACGATTATGATTGTAATTTGTTTACACCCCCTGGTATTATTGAAATTTATAATGCAATAGTTAACCTGAAGAACTCGTGAGCACCTGAACCTAACGGGTTGTCTAATGCTGTTCTCAAATCTGATCCTGGAGCTCGGGCAGAGGCATTGTATATCTTATTCAGTAAAATATGTTCTGAAAAATGTATTCCTAAATCATGGAAGTCAGCGATTCTCTTGCTGTCACATATACTGGAGAGCAGGCAGGGGCAAGATGGGTTAGAGCCTGGCAGACTAAACACGCCTTGCAGGCATCCAACACTCCTTTTCCACACTCTCACAATGAGGTACACATCACAGTTGGCCCCTGCCCCGTTGGGGGAATCTGATTGGTTCAGCCACACTTCCTATACACCCAAGATTGTCCCTGGCAGCCTTCCTGTTGTGGTAGGAAAAGGACACAGGCCCTGTTACGGAGAATTCTCTGTCAATGCTAATTTCCCAAACCTAGTGAGTCCCCCAGCAGCTTTGCTGGATTTTTGGGGTTTATTTTTTTCACCTGCTAGGAGTGAGACTCTTTTTCTCCCCCTCTTAGGCATGATTTGAGAATGTCCTTTGACTTTGTAATGTGTTTTATGGGCTATGGGGTCTTTTACTCCGTAGGGCTTCATGTGTTTTTGGGATGTGTGTTACACAGCACCCTCAGTGCAGTAACACAGGGGTGTCATAGTGACCCCCAAACATAGACTCCATACCCTGGGACTAACTACTGTCTCCCAGGGCATGTAAAGTCACCATTGGCTTTATTAATCCAAAATTGTGAACAGAACCAGTACAAACCATCATATTCTGGAAGTACTGGAAGGGGTTAATTAGATTACCCCTGGGTCTGTTTTCAAGGGGGCACTGTGCAGTCCCCCCTTGTCGAGTTTCTGGCTGGTGGCAGTGGTTACCACGCAAAATATTCCACCAGAATATTTCCTATGGGATTTTCCCATTGATTTTAAACGCACCACTTTTTGGTGCAATGTTAAAGATACCGCCGGGTTATTTATTTAATATTTATTCCCCAGCTGGGTCTTTTTGCCAGGACTCGGTTTTAAAATGGCGTTTGTGTTAGCCTCTGTAACTCCAAACCCAAGTCGAGCCCTTTGTTCCACTTTTGGCAGGTTCTGCACATAAGCCTCCAAAAGTGGTGCCACTCTGTCTGGGTATACAGGATGTGTGGGAGGGGGGTTTAGGCACCCTGGACTGAGTTGCCTTGGCAACTCAAGTCGCACCCTTGTGTGATTGGCCCAGTGGTGAGCCGCCCGGCTCACCACTTAGCATGTTTGATTGACAGCTAGGACTGGTGAATGGGGGTTTTCTGCATAAAAGCAGGGCTTTGGGGACTGGAACTTCAGAAGTCGCCACAGGACCTAAAGAATCCGAAGAGAGAGAAGCTGAGCCGACCTGCAACGACGACACCACCGGTGGAGCCTTGCTGAACCGTCTCACCACTTCCCAACGACAGAGAAGATCTTCATCCAGGAGAGTCTTCTTCCCCTGAGCTGGTGGGGTCAACCAGTTTGTCTCTTTTTTTTCACCCCCTGGATCGTCCTGTGGTCGAATCGCCCGTGCCAAGCACCCCAGCAGCTGGATAGCCACGCTTCACCACTACCGCGAATAAAAGGATCGTACCTTTTAATCGAGAAACTCCGCGGCTGGTTTCTTCCCTGGTAGTGCAATGACCTCCAGCTTTCCTCCACGTCGAGATCTTCTCTTCTCCTGGACGAAGCACTGACTTGCACCCGCTGCCAGGAACAACTGCCCCCGCTGGAGCTTCCTCACCATTTCAGGTACTGTGTCCCGCCTGGTCTCTCCCTTGCAACAGACTGTTCAAGGTGTCCCGTAAATCCTTGACTCTCTATCCTGGGGTGACCTGGGACCTGCTAACTTTTCTGAACTGATCCAACTCTTTTTGAACTATCTGCAAAGACTTTAAAAGTACAATTCAACTGTGTGATCTTGGACACATTCTTGCTCTACAGTAGACTCTGCCTTTCTTGCCTTGCTGGTGTTTCTTTCAAATGGGTTGGTATTCGTGTTTTTTCTAATTCTGCCTTTTCCCACCCTTTTTAATTAACTTATTGGAGTGCCATCTTAGGTTAAGCGCTCACCTCTGTCTGCAAATAAGTGGTGTTTTAACTAAGACTTGTTCAATAAGTAATCAGGGGGGTGTATATATTTTTAGTGACTGTGTTTGGAACTTGCTTGCCATATTAGTGTTAGTGTATTTTACAAGTGTGTTTTTAAATAAATAATTATATACTTTTATACCAAAGCTCTGGTCAGTGTTTGTTTGTGCTACTGTATTTTGGTACCTAATGTGTATACTCTATATACTGTCTAACTCTTCTTGTGAGAAGTCTGACTGCTCAGCCACAACTACCAGGTAAATCTGGGTGGTACAGACTGCTACCAATTGGGTTTACTGCCAACACCTGTAGTCCTAAGCCTTTTGCAGTGGTCCCTAAGGGAACTGCACAGGTTTCTGCCTAACAGGCCCTTTAAGGCAAAGCGAAAGTAGAACGAGGAAGGGGGGCGGGGCGGGAGGAGAGGAGGCAGAAAAGCGAGAGTTGGCAGTTAGAGTTTAATAAAGAAAGAGTTAAGACGTACCCCAGAGTCCGCCTCTTATTCCAGGTACATTTAGACCCGTAACAACTGGTGACAAGCACGGAGGAACCCGTCTTCAGGGAGGAGAACGACCGTGTTACGCGGTAGGGTCGAGGAGTGACTCAACGCCTCAGGCGAGAGACGGCAACGCCAGTGAGGAGGTCCGGCGGCCCCACCAGAGGAGAGCGGAGTGAGGAGAGACGCATGAAGCAGCCGGAGTTGAGGAGGGACCCGGCACCCCAAGCGTGAAGGAGAACTGTGGCGCAGGAGGAGTGACGCGGAGAGCAGCAGGAGTTGTGGAGGGATTCGGCGCCCCAGCGTGAAGAAGACTTGTGGCGCAGGAGGAGAGATGCAGAGAACAGCCGGAGTCGAGGAGGGACCCGGCGCCCCAGCGCAAAGGAGACCTGCAGTGTGGGAGGAGCCGAGGAGGTGCGACCTGGCGGGACGGCCAGAGGACTGCAGAGCCATACGGAGGAGGAGACCAGACGCGTAAGAGCACGCTAAAAGGAACCCGAGCCCGTATCGCCCACCAAGAAGCAAGGAGACGCTGCCCGTGTCCGTGAAAAGTCCCGGGCACACGAAAGAAAAGGAGCGCATTGACGCCGAAGCAGAGGAGGCCTGAGAAGGTCTGCAACAAGCACACAGGTACGGAGAATAGAGGGCCTGGCACAGGCAAAGGGTGGCACAACAGTGATACTGCAACCAAAGTCATAAGCCACTTGAAAGCGAGGACACAAGGGCAAGCATCAGTCATAGTCATAAGCCATTTGAAAGCGAGGACACAAAGGCAAGCATCGGTGATAGTCACAAGCCACTTGAAAACGAGGACACGAAACAAGCATCAGTCATTATTACAAGCCACTTGAACACGAGGGGAAAAAGGGCACGCGCCAGTCATAGTGAAAGCCACGTGGAAGCACAAACACCAATACAGCCACAACACGTGTAAAAGAAGATTCTGAGTGCTGCAAAACAACCACGACCAAGCACGTCGACATGTCACAGTTAGGAAGCGCAGCAGTGGACACCACGGCACCTGCAACTCCAGGGGTAACGCCCACCAACCCTGTATCATTCCTACGCCGCCCGAACCCATTCGCACTAGAACCGCAGGACAATCAAGGCCAGAGATGGCAGGAATGGGTGGACGAGTTCAAAGAATTCATGAGGGCAGTAGGAAACCAGGACGCACCGAACAAACTAGACATCTTCACAAACCTCGTCGGGAAAGACAAGAGCGTCATCAAGGCCATCCCGCAAGCAGAGAGGATGACATACCCGAAACTCATCGAAGCCATCAACAGTTGTCTAGTAGTAGACCCAAACAGAGACTGCGGATGCTATATTTTCAATCAGTGCACCCAGATGCCCCAAGAAGCAGTCGGACAGTTCATACTACACCTCCAGAGGAAAATCACATATTGCGACTTCGCCAACTTTAATGACGACGAAGCCATCCGCCTGAGAGTTATTGAGGGATGCCTGTCCTCAATATTTCGCAAACACCTGCTGAAGAAGCCGCTACCCCTCAAGGAGATAGCTGAACTAGCCAGAGCATATGAAAGGGTAGACATCCATGCCGCCCACATAGAGAACCCAAAGAAGACAGACTCTAGAGCGGCCATTACCGGCAGCCAACCAAGTCGCCAACCCAGCAACACATACAGACAGGATCAGTGGAACCCCACAAGACGAACACCACCGGATAGACAGTGCTACCGCTGTGGCTTTGAATTCCCACACACAGGTCAATGCCCCGCCATAGGCCAAATGTGCATGAGGTGCGGCCAGGAAAATCATTTCCAAAGCATGTGCCAGGAAAAGGCACCCCCATTGCCTGCATATCGACCGCCCAACCAACAAACACCAGTAAGGCAATTTGAAGCACCGAGACCCTTCAACCCACGACCATACCCTGAAAGGGAGTATACCAAGACTGCCACCACCCCCAGACCAGCGGCCAACGCTGGGTTCATCAGAGCAGTAGAGAACTTACAAGTAGAACAAGCGAATGAGACCTACGCCAATCAAGAACAAATATACCACATGCAATCCTACCCAGAAGAAGAACGCCAGATGGAGAGCATCACCAGGGACTCCTATGAGAACCCACCACTCGAAGAACAACCAACAGAACAGGGCCAATACGCAGAATATGACCGATACAGCAGAGAGTATGTCCGACTCATTTCTGAAGCCTCAGACGACAGCACTGCACCCCGGGTGACGGTCCACCTAGGAGGAATTGACACCCCATTCCTGGTAGATACCGGTGCCACCGTCAATGTCATGAGCCACCTGACATACGACCACCTAGCAGATAAGTTCCCACTACAACCATCACACGCCCACATATTCCAATGGGGCGCTACGCAACCACTAACTTCCAAGGGACAGTTTGCGTGTGATCTCATCCTCGGGGGAAAAAGAGCCCAGACGACGATGCACATCATCCCCAGCCCAGCAACAGGAAGGTGTCTACTCAGCCACAAAACCGCTGTCACCCTACATCTCATCGACATCCACTAGGACGAATCAGAAGCAATTCAAGGGATCCCGCCCAACTCCCAACTCATACAAGCCGTTGACCAGAAACCCCTAAACATCGAAATACTAAAGACCACCTATCCAGCCCTATTCGAAGGAGTGAGCATGCTGAAAGACAATGTTATCAAGCTGCACATCGACCCAATGGTACGACTGGTGCCACAACACCCCAGGCGGATAGGTTTTCACCTAGAAGCGAAAGTCACCCATGAACTGCAAACCTTACTAAACAACAACATCATAGAGAGAGCGACAGGGCCCACAACGTGGGTGTCCCCACTTGTAGGCATCCCTAAGGCAGACAGACACCTCCGCCTCTGTGTTGACATGAGGATCCCCAACACAGCCATCCAAAGGGAGAGGCTTCCAGGCCCAAACATTGAAGGCATGCTAATAAGGCTCAACCAAGCCACCACATTCTCAAAGCTGCATCTCAACCAAGGATACCACCAGCTTGTCATCGATCCCGAATCAAGACCCATTACCACATTCACGACTCACAAAGGCCTGTTCCACTACAAACGGCTAAAGTTCGGCATCTCATCTGCCACCAAAATTTTCCAGGAAACAATACACAGATTAATCAGCCCGGTCACCAACGCATTCAATTACAGTGATGATATCCTCATATTCGGAGTCACCCAAGACCAACATGACAAAGCTTTACATCAGGTCTGCCACATCCTCCAGGATGCCGGACTCTCACTCAACAGCCAGAAATGTGAGATCAATAGCCACACCCTATGCTTCTTCGGCCACACTTTCTCGGACCAGGGCATCAAAGCCGATCCAGACAAAATCTGCGCTATAACGAATGTACCCAACCCGAAGGACACCTCTGAACTTTGCTCATTCCTGGGCATGGCAAGGTACTGCGCCCGCTACCTCCCACAATACACCTTACTCACGTGCCCGCTCCAGCTGCTGAAGAAAGATCAACCCTTCACATGGACAACCAGTGCCAACAGGCATTCTCCTCCATCAAAGGAGAACTGGCTACCAATCGCCAACTAGCATACTTCAACCCGAGCTGGCACACTGAAATCAACGTCGACGCTAGTCCTGTAGGGCTAGGCGCAATACTGGCTCAAACTGATCCACAGCACAACGCCAAAACTCACATTGTCGCATACGCCAGTCGTGCATGAACGCAACCGAACAAGTACACTCGCAGACAGAGCACGAAAGTTTGGCAGCCGTGTGGGCATGTGAGAAATTTCACCATTTCGTCATTGGACACACCTTCACTCTCATAACGGACCACCAGGCCCTGCTGGCCCTCTTCAGCAATCTGAAAATTAAAATGCCACCGCGCATCGAACGATGGAGCATCCGCCTCCAGGAATATGACTATACAATCGTTCACAAATCTGGAGGCGATGCAAACCCAGCAGACTGCCTGTCACGACACCCGGACGGGGTGTCTGACACCACAATGCAGGGAGAAGCCGATGGATATGTTGCATACCTGTCACTAAACGCCCTTCCCCCAGCCATCACAGCACAACTGTTTGCAGAAAGGAGCAGAGCAGACCCCACCATCAGGGCAGCAGTACACCTTACCAACACGAACAAGTGGTGACAGGCAGCCAACGAACACTTTGAGCCGGGGGAGGGGGAGAAGTGGACAGAAGAGACATAGCCAGAATGGAGAAAATGCACAACGAACTGGCCACAAGAAGCCAAGGCACGCTACTCAGAGGGAATCATTTGGTAGCACCCGAAAGCCTAAGGAAGCCACTAGTCATGATCGCACATAAAGGCCATCGAGGCGTGGCCAACACGAAAAAGATACTGCGGAACCAAGTGTGGTTCCCCCATATGGACACCATTGTGGACGACCTACTAAGACACTGCAACCCGTGCCAAGTAAATGCAGTCGGCTCACCACCCTGCCCTTTGCAGATAGTTCTGCTCCCAGATGGACCATGGCAGCGCATAGCACTCGACTTTTACGGCCCACTGGAAGAGGGAGGCCACCTCCTAGTGGCCACACACGAGTACTCACGATTCCCACTGGTGAAGCACGTGCAGTCCACAGCCTTCCATCACGGGGTAGGCATAGTAGATGAGCTGTTCAGTGAGTGGGGCATCCCCAACACAGTGAAAACGGACAATGGGTCCCTGTTCAGGGACAAGAATTTAAGAAATTTGCAGCACATCTAGGGTTCCACCACCAATGGATCACACCACTATGGCCCCAGGCCAATGGAATGGTGGAACGCTTCATGGCGAATATCAAGCGCACGCGCCAGAAAGCAGCGACGGACCAAGCCTCGATGCCAAAAGCCATGTCACAGATGCTACGGAGCTACTGGCATACCCCACACGAGGCGACCGGCCGTACCCCGGCCAAACTCATGATCAAATACAAGCCACAGTCCCGACTTCCCCAACTCGAGGATTACACACCAGAGGAGGACGACGAGATACGACAGGGAGAAGCGGAAAAAAGACCAAAGGCCAAAGAATGGGCTGATAGGAAACGGAAAGCGAGGGAAACCCTATTCCCAGTAGGAGAGACCGTACTGGTCCGGCAAGCCCAGCACCGGAAAACAGACTCGAGACATCAGCCTGAGCCAATTATAGTGAGGGAAGTAAAAGGACCCATGGTCACCGCGATTGGAGACCAAGGCGAAATAACCCAAAACGCATCATATATCAGGCAAAAGTTCCAAGAAGATCAGACTGAAGACATGCCGCTACAGGAGGAGGACCCCGAGGACCCAGAGACTCCCCCAGACCCACCTGAGGCGCCTTTGCCAACAGGCCCGGATGACGAAAGAAACAAACAAGCCGGACGACCCCATAGGTCAGCTATAAGGCCCACCCGGCTCATCAAAGAAATGTAGACCACGGACTCAATCGATAAGTAAGGGGGGGTGTTGTGGTAGGAAAAGGACATGGGCCCTTTAAGGCAAAGCGAAAGTAGAACAAGGAAGGGGGGCGGGGCGGGAGGAGGGGAGGCGGGAAAGGGAGAGTTGGCAGTTAGTTTAATAAAGAAAGAGTTAAGACGTACCCCGGAGTCCGCATCTTATTCCAGGTACCTGTAGACCCGTAACACTTCCTGTGAATACAGTAGCACGTTCTAGCCTCTGGGCATAGTTGGCTATATAAGCCACGCCCAAAGGCAGACCTGTGCTTCGTGTTGCATCTGTGGCTTCGAGCAACACGCTCACCACAATCCTCGACCTGCACCTACCTTGGCTTACTCTGCACACACGTTCCTGAACTCAGACTCTGAGAGAAAAAGAAAACACAAGAAACTCTTGGAAACTTCAAAGAAGCATTCAGAGTTCTCGCGCACGTCTTCTTTCGGCGGACTCTTCTGAAAACAACCTGTGGAGAAAGAACAGGATTAGAATTAGTATCTGCAATTTCCTTCTGCGGGCAGGACTCGCCGCATTGTAAGAATTTGCAGCGAACACACCGAATAACCAGAACTTACCTGCCAATGCACTAGAGACAGTGAATCAACTGGAATCAGAACTTACCTGCAAATGTACCAGATTCAGGGAAGCAACTGGAAATCGGAATTTACCCACAAACAGCACCAGTGAAGCAACTGGAATCCGAACTTATCAGCTATATCATCACTGGGTGAAGGAACACGGTGAGTGGCAGAACAGAGACTTACCCAGCGTCTAACGAAGTAATGATCCGGGGGGCCCAGAGACACAGCGCCCCTGCCTAATTCAGGATGGAGAGTTCGCCTAATCAATCCTAAAGGTGAGCCATACTCCTACACTTCACCATCACAGTACACACAAGGGGAGGAGGGAGAAAGCGGGTTCAGGGTCCAAATCCAGGTAGACTAAGCATCTCACCTCTCTCTTGACAGGTACCTGTAGTACCACTCTACTAACCCCGGGAAAGTAGGGAAGGGGTCCGGAAGGCTTCGTCGCTCCCGCAGAGACCCAGGTGAGTGTGACACTTGCCTACACACAAGAAAGGTGATAGATTATGTCCCGCAAACTATCGACTCCTTTCCTTGTTAGACTTCACAGGTAAACTGTTCACTACTTTGGTGTTAAAAGCTCTCCAATCCTGGGTCGAAGGAAACAATATATTGCATGATATGCAAGCAGGTTTTCGTTGTGGGTCTGCGACCACACATACTATTAGGTTGCTGGATGCATTAACGTGTGAAGCTGCGCCAAAAGGGAACCCTGCACTCTATTTCATTTTGGTAGATTTCAGCGCTGCATTTGATTCTGTCAAACGAGCCACCCTATGGAGAAAGTTGCAATCTTGTCAATTATATATTTGTACTCTGGTAACAGTGTACAGGTGCGACTTGGCAATACTTGGACAGTGATATCCCCCATGGAGGTGAACAGAGGGGTTAGACAAGGCTGTATCCTTGCTGCCCTTCTGTTCAATCTATATTTAGCCGATCCTGCAGGAAAGTTGTTGGTTGCCGAAGGATGTTCTGCTAAGCTCGATACCAGATATATTGCAAGTTTGCTTCATGCTGACGACCTAGCTTTGTTAGATCTAACAATAAGAGGAGCCAAAAATAAATGTATGACCCTTATTGAGTTCACAGATCAAAACAACCTACATATTAACATGAATAAGAGCAAAGTCATGTTGGTAGCAAACAGACATAGCAGAGACTCCCATGAAGTGGAATATGTTGATGGCTATTTAAGAATTTAATTGGACGCTGACCAAATCTATAAATCCATTGTGGAGACCAAAAAAAGAAAAGCAAGACAGCTGACCTGTTTGATTAGCAAATTTGCATCCCAGACAGCAGGATATTCAATTGATGGCATCCTTAGATTACATAGACAAAGCTTTACACCAGCGATATTATATGGTATTGAAGCCTGAGACATGAAAGACCTTACATGGCTTAATGTAGTTGAAGGTAATTTTTGGAGAAAACGTATCTCGATCTACCACAATGCCTTGAATTAGGCTGGGTTTCATTGAAAAGTCAGGTTTTAGTACATAGAGGTTCTCTGTACATTAAATCTCGCAGCACCCCTCAATGTTCATTGTTACATTTTATGGGTGCAAACTATGACCTGAAACCATTCAATAGCTTTGTAAAATTAAATGATGAATGTTTTAAAGACATGTGTTGGAGTCCAGACTAGACACAAGGGACATGATTTGGAGGTTTTAAGGTTATATTTAAACCTAAACTTGAACAGCAGGACTGGATTAATAACTATTCACATCTCCAGACACTGCATAATTTCAAGTACATATCATCCATCAACCATCTGTACTTCAAAACCCAACAGTACCTTCTAAAATGTCCAAGCCCTGCCGTTCGTAATTTCATGCTGAAACTGAGAATAAATCAACTCCCAGTTCTTGTGTCACGAGGGAGCCACAGCAATATTCCTACTGAGCAAAGAATGTCGACATTGTAAATGTCAGCTGACCCTTAAAACACTAAGACATGTTCTGACATCTTGTCCAAAATTGGGCGCCCTTTATTTGACCAACATGGGCCGTTTTGTAGGTAATTATGACACTATAGAAAATGATGAATTCTGGAACTACTGTCTTACTTCTAACTTACAATCAGTGCACATTGCTTTATTTAGGATTTGGAGCGTTGTATCTAAAAATCTGGACGCATATTTGAAACACCAGTGTTACTGTCTTGCATTACTTAACCTGGGTTGGAAACATGTGGTGTAAAGAAAAGAAAAGATGTGAAATGAAAGACATTTTTAATTTAATTAATAATTGACTTCTTAACGATATTATACAATTTTAGACTATGGTATTTGCTGTATGTATTTTTAGCTAGTTATTTCAGCTGTTGTAGAAACTCCTCCTGTGCTGACCCCAGCATCATCAAGTGTGGTGTCCCGCAAGGCTCCTGCACTGCCCCTACCCTTAACCTTTTTACGAGGCCCCTGTTTAAAATCCTTGACTCCATGGGCATCTCATACACAAATTATGCGGATGACACCCAGATACTTATCCCCCTCTCAGGTGACTACGCATCTGACCAGAATACTTTAAACTCCATCTACTCAACAATTCAAACCTGGATGGCAGAAAACTGGCTCTGCCTTAATAGTGATAAAATCGTGCTCCTACTGGTTGGCTCGCCATCCACCCTAAATAAGTTAAACAAACAGTACTACTCCTTCATCATTGACAATATCCCTATCACTGTTTCACCGTCCATCAAAACCCTTGGAGTGTATCTAGAACCAGACATCTCCATGAACAGACCGGTCAATGCCATAACCTCCACGTCCGCCTATTACTCCAAATTTATCAATGCTACCCAACCTTTCCTGTCCCAACAAAACTGCCTCACCATCGCTAGTGCCATCATTGGCTCGAGACTCGATTATTGTAATGCCTTATTCATTGGTACCACTGCCAAGAATATCGCTAAACTCCAAACTGTTCAAAATAACGCACTCAGAGCTGCCACAGGCCTTTCGCGTAAAGACCACATCTCTGAACTCGGAAGACAAGTCCACTGGCTTCCTGTTAAACAAAGAATCATCTTCAAAGCCCTGGCCCTGACTCACAAATGTCTCCATGACCTTGCTTCTCCCTACCTAACTCATAGGATTATCAAACCCTCCTCGCACAAACCATCCAGATCACAGTACTCTAACCTCTTGTCTGTCCCTTGGACTCACAAAGTGCGTGCGGGTGGCTCCAGCTTCCCTTCAGTTGCCCCCACCCTTTGGAATGCGCTCCCTCACCACCTTAGAGCCATTGAATACCACACTGTCTTCTGTAAAGCCATCAAGACCAACATCTTTGTTTGATTTCTTAAAACCTGCAATATACTGTAACCTGTAACCACTGAAATGTAATTAAGTTCCTTCTAGGGCGGCTTCTCTGTAACCCTTAAGTAAGCCTCCTTAAGCTTTGATTCAGCGCCTCGATGTCTGCGGGCTGTTTGTGCGCTTTACAAATACAAATAAATAAAATAAAATAAATAAATAGAAAGACAATTTGAATGATGAATTAGACTAACTGTGGAATTTAGTTTGTAGAGCATTATCTATCACTGCGAACCTCTGAAAGCAGAACAAAGAAAAAAGGAAAAATTCAAGGTTACTAATTGAGATGATGAAATGGTATATGTTGAAAGCTTAAGAATATTTTAGAATGTTTTGGGTTGTATCACGTTTATGATGTGTTTTTAGATGTTTTAGACGTACAGATGTATACACATGATCTACAGAATTGTATGTGACTATCCATATATATGGATGTGATTATATGTTTATATGTGTTACACGTTTTATATGTTTTTTTGTAAAGGTTCATAATGAATCAATACAAATCAAAATAAATAAAACATTATCCTTTCCTCCCCGACCGGCACTTCCCGGCCCCCTCCCCCTGGAATTCTTGTTACTGCACTTGCACGATCTGAATGACGCATGGCCTAGTAGGACCGGTATTGTTTTCTTCCCTATCTCCCCCTTTTTTTGCCTTGTGGCACTTTGAAACACCATTTGCTGCATATGCGCCTTATAAATAACCAATACATAAATAATGCTAAAATAAGAATGGGTGCAAAGGACTGCTCTTAGGGGCAGGCAGCCAGAGGGGAGCTGAAACACTAAACTACCACTGAAAGTTTAGTAATTGCTCTGTCAGCAAGGAGCTAACGCAGATGAAACCAGAGTAAACACCCAAAGAGGTGATAACACTCCTGGATCATGTGGGCTATCAACAGCAGTCTGTAACCTGCTGCAAAGGCCCCATTTAAAGTTTTCAGTTAAGACGACAGCAGCCAGCAAAAGGGACGCCTGTAACATGCACACAAGGCAAAGTGCACATTTAATGCCATGAAAGAAAGAGATATGTTACTGTTTAGTAAGACTGCCAAAATTGGAGCAGCTGTTTACCCCCACCCCTACCCGCCCCCACCTCCCCGAGGCTCTTGAACACATACACAGAACAACAAAATCACAACAATGTGGGAGTGTTAGGCGTACAAGGCACTGATATGTTCTAATTTGTCTTCTGGACCTGTCCAGCAAAAGATATGCAGAACCCTAATTCGCACAATATGGATTGACATGATCAGAAGCGACATCACAGTAAATAGCATTACAAGCAGTGGCATCAGTCTTCAGTACTCCAGTGCATCATTGGTAAAGACATTAAAGGAAGTTTTCACGTGTAAGCCAAGAGAATAGTGTGCTGTACGATATACAAATATTCACTATTATTAATATGCAACAACTCAATAGTTTAGTAAACCATAAGGGTTTTTCTTCATAGGAAAAATTGCAAACTAAGTCACTTCTAGCGACGTCCAATGTCAGCAGATCAGGCACAGTGAGATTAAAGGATTTCCCGAGGATCACACATTTCGTTAAAGTGGTGAAATCAGTATTTGAACCCAGGCTGTGATTTAAGCACTTGACTACATATCTTCCCAGTGATAGGTCACAAATATTTCTTTTAAGATTTGGATTCCAAAAAACGAAATACTTTGTTTTTCTATCAATGCCTTGAAAAGTAGACAAATAACATAAGAAACAACCTGACATTGTTATAGAAATAGTTCAAGCAAAAAGACATGTATAGCTTCATTTTCACTACCCTGAATAAACGACTGCAGTAGCAGCCTGCAAAGGAATGTCGATCTAAAAACAATATCATTTGATTTTAAAAAGGTATTCCCATTGAAAGAATTCAATAGAAGATAATCTGCTCGAGCCATTATTTTACACACCATTCAGTGTTATACTCGCCTCCCATTTATTGTTACCCACCATCGCACCTTTTAAGGGACAACAGTCCTTAGCCGGTCACCCTTGTGTCTCGGTCATCAACCCCTAATAGTTTATTGAAATGGGGTTGACACAAAGCTGAACCTGATGGTGTTAGGGGATCAGTGGGAATGGCGCTGTGCTTCCCTGCACCTTTAACTGTCACACAAAGTGTCAGCTGGGAAGAATGTGGACAGCTGATCCTGCTTCAGAGGAGAAATGTCAGGGCTTATTGATGTCACGAGTTGGCTGTAATTGAGACATGGCACATTACCTTGGGACCGTCTCGCAAAATGTCGTGATGGTTGGCCACCCTACAGACACAAACCGCCCCGGTTCCATGATATTCGGGTTTCATCTGGACTTGCTTAGCTGCCAACTTCATATAGGGCGAACGTGAGAACTTGCAGAAAGGGGATTTTTGTCAACCATGTGGATCTTTTTGGCCTTCCAATACAATCTTATCGAAGTGGCTGCATTTTAATTGTTTCCTGTTCATTTATCTATTGCAGTTTGACTACATATAGGTGGGCAGCGAGGGCAAGCAACTGGCCACCTCGCATCACAAATATGCACCCCTTTTACTCTTTTCCCTCCTGCTTCCCTTTTCTCCTATACAGCATTCTTTTTGTCCTTCTTTTTTCCTTACTAGCAATTTCCTCTCTACTATCCCACTCTGTCCTGCTCTTTTTGAACACTATGCCTTCCCTTGTGGTAATTTAGTGCTTCATTCTCTTAATCCTCCTGACTTTTTCTTTCTACATTGCTGCCAAAGGTTCTTTGTTATAAAGATCCCACTCTCTTCCTCATTTTGCTGCTATTCGGATACTCCCCTGCCTTCCTTCACTCCATTTTACCCTCCCTCGTTTACCCACGCCACACCATTTGACTTTACCTTGCTGCCTTTCCACTTCCCATTCCTCACTCAATTGTATCCCTTCTCTTCCTTTCTCCTGCCCTATACCACTCCCTGACTTTTTACACCTCCATTATTCCCCATTCTCCTTACGCTCCTGATCCCCTGCTCTCTGTTTCCCCTCCCCTTAATCCGCTCTACTCTGCATTTCCCCTCTCTCTTGTACTTCAATATCTATTGCCCCATTCTCCTGCCCTCCTGCCCTCATTCATTCTCTGTATCTATTCATCCTTTTACCCTCACCTGGCTCCCTTCAATCATCTTATCCCCTGCCTTCCCTCACTCGCAATCTCTCCCTCACTGAAGTAACCGCACCAGACGCCAGCAAAGAAAGTTAAGTCTTTTATTATTGAAAGACCCTGCACAACGAGCTCAGGCAGCTCTCTTTCCAGACCCCAACTGCCAACTGCCCCTTGTGGTTCCATTCTAGAAATGAGGGTTCAGGCAGCAAGGGTCAGCCGCGGCAAGCCAACCACACTACCAACCCCCTAAACCCCCCTTGTCACCACAACCAGAAAATCTTCCAGGGCGGAAGGGAAAAGGACGAAGTGGGGAAGAAAGGGACCAGGGCAGGAAAGGGAAGAACTGGACTAAAAACAAGGGTCGGCACACAATGGAAACAAGCAGTAACAAAAATAGACCAACAATGAAAACAAGCAGAAATATACAACAGAGTAACAAGAGCAACATATGTAAAGTTATACCAAATTGCCTCAATATAAACAAATTAAAAAAACAGTCTACTTAATGTAATCTTTCATCCACACAGGCGCAGTCCTCTTCGTCCCCTTAGTACCCTCATCTATACCTGCAGTAGCCCCCTCCAGGCCTATGCCAGCGGCAACACCTTCCAATGCACCCTTCGCTCCAACACCCTGCACTTTGCTTCCTCCATCAACTTCACTGAACAGCTATCAAACTCGCCATAAAGATCGCTCAGGATAGGTCTCCGTCTCCACACTAGCTGCTTCTACAGCAACCACCCTGTCCAAGTTCCAAATTGAACCATCTTTCACCCTTATTGTATTGCCTAGCAGTCAAATGACTTTCCTGGGCTCAGAACATTTTGATTTTCCTTTGGTCACATGCACACCATGCCTGACTCTCTCCCATGATCCTACTCCCTCCTCAACACGAGCCCTGGTCCTTTTCGCTAACCTGGCCTCATAATCTCTTTTATACTCCTCTTGCGCCATGTTGGCCCTTTTCCTGAGAATCTCTATTACCTCCTCATTACCTTTGTCACCATCAGCCACACTATTCACCCAGGCAAGATTGAGACCTGTGTTGGCCTCCCTCTCTCTCATGGCTCTAAAAGGCGATGCACCAGTGACTCCATTGGGAGACACCCGCACATTCCACAACAACTTCTTGACCGCAACCACAGCATCACCACAATTTCTCACTGCGTGCTATACTACCCCCACCAATATCCTGTTAAATTGCTCAACAAGGTCATTAGACTGTGGTCTATAAACAGACGTCAACCTCCACCTGAGCCCCCTCTTTTCAGCGTAGCAAGACAGCTCATTTCATCCGAACTGCGTGCCGTTATCACTTATCACCTCTGCAGGGTAATCCTCCTTCCTGAAAATCTGCCTAAAAAACTTGATGATTTCAACGGTCGTAACATTCCTGACCCACTTAATTTCTGGCCATCTCGAGAAATGATCAATCAACATGTCAAAAATCTACTCTCTTTCTCCAAGATCTCATCTGGCCCTAAAACGTCAATCGCTTCCCGTGACCAGGCATTCAAAGGCAACGGCACTGGCGACAACTCATGCCTGTGCGTCTTCAAAGCCTTGTGACAATTCTGAAACTCTGTACATTCTCTGACTGTTCTCTCCACCATCACATCGATTGCGGGCCAATGGTTTCACTCCCTCAACTTCCTTTTTGTGCACGTAACACCTGAATGCCCCTCATGAGCTCATGAGCTTTGCTAACCAACTTCTTCCTGAAGCACACCAGCATCACTCCACCCCTCAAAAGTAGACCATTTTCCAACGTGAACTGGTCCCTGAAAATCCCAGAGAGCCCTGAATTCATCTGCGGGCTCACTTGTAGCCAGTCACTCTGACTTCGTCCACCCCACTACCTTACTGAGGGTGCCATCCTTCACCACGCCCTTCTTCCAATTCCCCTTCTTGACAATGGCATATTTATCCACAAACACCTCCTCCAGAAAGACCACTGTTTCCTCCTCTTCCTCAGCACGCTCCTTGCTATCAATGTCCTCCACGGGCACCATTGACAGAAAGTCAGCAACAAGATTGAGCACCCCAGGCATGTACTCCACTTTAAAATCATATTCCTGCACCCTTAAACACATGCGGGCAATCCTGGGAAGTAGCCATAATCATCCCTCTCACAGTGAACACTTCCACTAGGGGCTTGTGATCTGTCCTCACAATGAACCGCTGACCCCAAATATACTTCCTGAAATGTTCAATACCCCACACATATGCCAACCACTCCCTTTTTGATTACTGAGTACCTGCACTCACACTCCGTAATGGCCATGGACGCGTGACATATAGTCCTTTCCTCCTTCCCAACCCCTTGTGAGAGCACAGCACCCAACCTATAGTAATGATGCACTCCTCCTCCTGAAGCTTTCAAGATTCCTGGCATTGCAGATTCCCACTTTGATCGATTCCAAGGCCTCCTGACACCTCGCTTCCCACACAAACTTTACCCCCTTCCTCAACAACGCGCGAATAGGCTCAGACAATGCAGCAAAGTCCCTAATAAACTTATTATAAAACTCTGCGAGACCTAGAAATGCCCTCACTTCATTCTTACTCTTGGCTATCGGTGCCACCCTACAGCTCTCATGACATCCTCCTTGAAACGATAATCCCTGCATCTCACCACAAGCTCTAGATATTCCACTTAATTCACCCTGAATTGACACTTACTCCGCTCAATTGTCAATTCCTTGTCCCTCAACCTACTCAAAACTTCATGCAGCCTCTTTATATGTCTATCATTGTTTTGCCATGAACCAGAATATCATCTTGGTACACTAGTGTACTCTCCACCCCCTTAAGAATCTTGTTCATCACACATTGAAAAACCGCTGCAGCCGAGGCTAAACCAAACTGCATGTGGCAAAAGCAAAAGAGACCAAAAGGCGTGATAAATGTGGTCAGCAACTGACAATCTTCTGTGAGTGGTATTTGGTGGTATGCTGCTGACAGATCCAAACTTGTAAACATTGCTGCATCTCTGAAGCTGTTCAGCATGTCTGTTATCATGGGCAGGGGATACTTGCCCACTATAATGTTCTTATGTATCTCTCTGAGATCAATACGTATCCTTATTTTCCCAAGTTTCTTGCATGCCACCACCTATAGGGCTGACCCATTCAGCGGCCTCAACCCTCTTGATTAAGCCCTTCTCAAGCAATCTCTACAATTGAGACTCAACTTCACCCATAATTGACATCGGGATGTGCCTTCGTTTGTGACTCACAGGTTTCGACCCTAACTTCACTAAGATCTTGTGAGCGAATCTACATAGGCACCCCACCTCTGCAGCCATTTATGTCATCTTCCCAGTCTTTGTCATGTGGTGTTCCTCAGGGGTTTGAGCTTTCGCCTATCCTTTTTAAAATATATGTTCAGCCCCTTGCTCATCTCATCCAGTCCTATGGTCTGTGCTGCCATATGTATGCTAATGATACCCAGATCATAGTTGCACTTAGTTTGGATAATCTGTCCGGGGCGGCCAGTCTTAGGGCCTGTCTAAAAGTGGTGGTGGACTAGATAGGCTGAAATTGGCTTAAACTGAATGGCAAAAAAACTGAGGTGCTAATTGTCGGACCGTCTTGAGCCATCCACTCCTGGAAACCTGACTATTGGCCCCTTTCTTTAGGTTATTTTCCTCAACCTGTACCTATGGCAAAAAATCTGGGTGTCAAGATACTGGCCTTCCTTTCTATGGAGGCACAGGTTAGTGCAGTTTACCAAGCAGTCAATTTTAAGCTCTTTGTTCTTCAGTTTTTGCCGGTTGGGCTGCGAGCTCCGGTGCTGGCCTCTCTGACTTTGAGTGAACTGGATTACTATAATGCCATGTATTTGGCTCAACCAGCTTACCTTTTGGATCAGCTGCAGATATTGCAGAACACTGCATTCGAGTAGCTCTTGGCCTCTCCTCCCGCGATCATGTTTTGTTAGTAAGGCACTACCTTTGTTGGCTTCCGGTGGTTAAACGAGAGGAGTTTAAGGCATTGTGCCTATTCCACCCTGCTTTTGATGGCCAAGGGCCTGACTATCTGCTTCATAAATTCTGTCGCTATGTCCTGGCACAACCGCTCTGCTTTTCTGCGGATATCTGGGAAGCAGTGCCTAGAATTCGCTAAGCTAAGTTAGGTGGCAGAGCTTTCTCTTTCACTGCCGCCGGTTTATGGAATAGGCTTCCTTTGGAACTCCAATGTATATCAGGCCATTTCACCTTTCGTCGTCATATGAAAACCTTTTTATTCCAGTAACTGTGATCTTCCCTTTTTTTGACTGTGTCTCACTGGATCTCTTTTAGCGCCAGGATGCCTTCTGGTGCATGTGCACTTTATAAGATTGATTAACGTAACATAACCTCTTCAGTAAACACTTCAGGGATTCTCTCTTCATCCGTGGAGTTGCCCTGTAGGAATAATACCAGCTCTGCACACCTGGGATCAAGTGTTATCCCTAGAGTCCACCCTTTCTTCACCATGTAAATGCTAATTACTGCCAACCTTCCTTTATATTGAACAACTTCTTGAAACATTCCAATAATGGCGATCCTCAAACCTTCATACGCTCCCGGGTCTCTGATTTTGGAGTGCTTGAGAGAGATCTTCAATTCTGCATCTTGTAGTTTTCTCCACCTGTTTTCAGTTAATATTGTGAGTTTAGAGCCCTTTGTGTAGCATGCGGGCAATGGATGGGGATGCAGAATAACTGCAACACCAAATAATCAAACCAACTCAGAAAGTTGGCAAAGTTTGCTCTTTTAATATCATCTATCTAAAACAGGGAGTTACAACAGACATCAACGGACGTTTGCTCGAGCTCTCTGCTCATTTCACATCAAAACATTTATATACAAAAAATGTGTCATACGTGACATCATACTACGTGGCAAAAAACCTACGAAGAGTGGTGATAGGCTCAAGGGGAACATCTAAGAATACTTTCTATATGGGGTGGGATTATGATTGGATATCTACAGTAAGGTGGACATCTTATGCCTACCTTTATTTTCAACACTATTAAGTACACAGTATATCGTTGGCTCTCAAACTATAAGGCCCTTGGTTATATGGCCCTCTACAATTTGTTGGCACGGTTGTGCCATATCTGGAACATTCAGTTCACTTAGCAGCACGTAAGCTCATACCCAGGTGCCAGGAGGGGGACTTGACTTTATCTCTCACCAAATAAGCCCAACGTCTCTCATCAACCATGCCTTCTGCCTTGAAGATTGTCTTTGAACTTGTCCTTGCAAAGTATTCTCGTCTCTGGGAATATAAGGGAGTGTGAACATGCTCTATCGCTGTTCTAGGACTCCAAACTGAACTCTATTTCCATCCTTGGCTCACGTGACAGGAGACCATGATTTGGACCATTTTGCAGCATTTAAATGTCTTAAATGAATAAAACTTGGCACGCTTGGTGTTCTTTCTTTGCACCTTAACAAGGGAGAATTCAGCGTCTCATGTTCACGGCCTTCAAGAATAGATAACTGACCTTGGCTACTTTGACTTTGATACCAGGCCAAACAGTCTTGCCATTCGTGTCCACAATCTCAGCTAATTCTTTCTGTAACACAGTTCTCGGTGTTTCTTATCCATGGGTCTGAGCTTACTAAATTCATGACACTGATGTCCAGCTTCTATACAATGTCGGCTTCGCCTGTAGTATATTCACTACATATAGCCAGCTTCCAAGATTACTTTATCTACTTGCGTTTCTGCAACTGTACAGATATTGAACGACTTGCATTTTTTACAGTGCGTCACACACATGCAATCTTCTTTTCGCATATGAAAGTTTACTCAATTCTTTACTTCGTCGTCAGTTTCTATAAGATCCTTGCATTCTCTCCAGCCAGTATTCTCAGGGCATCGCGTTAGTCTCTCTTGACGTCACCAGATACTTTTTCAGTCGTTTTTCATATTTCTTCGGGGACTTCCTCTCTCAGATTGTCATCTCTTCAGGAACACATTTGATGGGATTTTTTCAGAAGGTACCTTCTTTCGAATATACGCTGTGGTATGGTTACAACTTATGGTGTCAAGCATGGAACAATCTCAGGCTTCCAACATACAGGAGGTAGGGGGCGGGATTTCCTGCAGAGGCATGTAACTGCTCCTCTACATTCCCCCCTCTGATCGAGTTCTCGACCACCTCTTCACCAGTTTCCACATCTTCATACTTTCTCTTGAAGTGCTTCTTTGGAGTCCAAATCTTTATCACCCCCTCAGGGGTGCCTGCTGATTTAACATGCTCATCCACACTCCAGGTCCTGTAATTGCACCGTCCTTCCGGATTACAGTAGACTCATCATCCCACATACTTCTTTTGATTCTTTGGATACAGGAACTCCATTCCCTCAGGTGCTACAGTGCTGGCCTCTAAGTATTTTCTGACATCTTCATCTGCCAATTCCTTGGGTCCAAATCCTGATTCGACATCAATCATGATCTTCATTCCTACTTCTTTCTTTGCTGTCTTCCTACATTGAGCAATTGTTATCTTGATCACACCGAATCCAAACATCACCATGAGTAATAGTGCTCCAAGAAACTTGAAGAAGTTTGCCATCCATTGCGGAATCCATGAGAATATGGGCGCAAACCAACTGTCATCTGCAATGTCCTCTTTATCGTCTTCCGTCTTGTTATGCAGGTTTGTTACAACGTTATGGCCTCTGTCAAGGTCCCATTCTCTTCATCACGAGAAGGAATGAGTGTGCAACATGATGGCCCTATTTTGGCGCAAACTCCTCCTTCCATCACTGTGATTATGTCAAGAACATATCTGTTCTGCAGGGTCATCAGTCGTATGGCCCTCAACTCTTCCTTGATAGCATTGAATCCCTTTATGGTGGTGTTGATTGTCTGCAGAAGCTCCCATCTCGTAATTTGCAACCATTTGGCATTGGCTATTGTCTGGATCCGAGGCATGAAGATAGTTGTGAATATTGAAGCAGTCTTGCTGAACAACCCATGTTCGTACGGAATGGATTCAAAGGCCTCTATTGACTTGGCTGAGAAGTAGTTTTCTCTTCTGGTTCGATTAAGAAATTCAAGCGCTCTTCTCTTTCTCAAATGGGCATATACCTTTGGAAATTCTTCAATGCTCAGGTCACTTTGAGGAATCACTAATGCTGGAACATGGATGAGCACCAAGGAACACGTTCTTCCCCAATCCTTTGGCAGCTTCATGTAGGCCCTAGGCCTACAAGCCAAATATCAATCCATCAGGACGGCTGTCCTTTCTCCCATCCTGGAAACATCAGATGTAGTGTTGCAGCCTTTGTTATCTCCCACATGATTTCTTCCTTCTCTTCCGAAGCACAATGTCGCAGTCGCCAATGGGATCCCAATCATTGGACCTGATTCATCTTTTACCCATGTCACTAGTTTGGCATGCTGAGCCCATGACTTCAAACACCCATTGTTTACTTTCTGTACCTCTTGCACATATTCTGACTTCAATAGATGAGCTGCACAGAACATCAGTCCTCCTTTCCATGCTTTCTTGGACTTCACTTGTCCATAGACTAAGACTTGAGTTTGTTCTCAAAATCCAGGTGATCCAGCTATCTAAGTAATATCAGGGCATTCCATTCTCTTCATGTCTTAACAATACCCTACCTCTTCCTGTCCTGTCGCAGGATACACAAGCATCTTGCTCTCCTATCCAGGTTGCTTTTCCATCTGTGAAGTCTTGATATAATCATCCTGAAATGTAAATGACCATTTTGATCTCCATCGCAAAGTAGCCCAACTTCCCTGGAATTGTCCTCTGGTCATGCATGCTGCAAGATGAGGAGGCACCTGACATTGTGTTCTGGAACTTCTCTGGAATTGAAAGTGCGTGCTGCCTTCATGGCATAGGGTATGAGAGTGCAGATGTAGCAACTCTCGTCGTTTTCTCTCCCACATTTTTCATGTTCTGATACCCCATGTTATTGCTCAAGTCAGCTGCATTGTCTAGATAGGTATTTGTCCCCTCATTGTTGTACTCTGCATTTCTTTTATGTCTCCCAAATGCAAAATTTGTGTAATACCCATGAAGCAAATAAAAAACAGATCTCCTAATGGGGGGAACCTTAGAAGCTCTGTGTCAGTGGAAGTAAATAAATCAAAAACAGTTGCTGTAGTGGGTGGAACTATAAGGGCCTCTGCCTCAGTGGCAGTACTAGTATGATGGAGACGGTGAAAGAGGAGAAATAGAAAGACAAAAAGTGTATCGTGCATGCATACATTATATACCAAAACATAGGCAACTACCTTTTGTGCCATCCTGGTATTTGTTGTTCATTCTCTAGAACTGTACCAGCTTCCAAATTTTTCATCGTTAATACAATTTGTAAAATAATGTTATACTTTTGCAAAATTTGTTCAATGATCGCAATGAGAAGCCTTCTAATCACAGGGCCATTTTCAGGATCCTGTAAAAAAGTGCAAATATCAATGTCTCTTCTGACAAGAGCAGGATAAGCTTGACAAGTCAATATGACCGCCTCAGCTACTGCTCACACAGGTAAGCTGATCAGGGCCTGTAGACCCCTGCTATCCCTCAGTAGCTGCCTCACATTAGCTAGAGCACTTATACAATCTAAATTGGACGACTGCAACGGCCTATATGTAGGCGCAAACAAATCTGTAATCAACAAACTGCAGGTCCTCCAAAATAATGCACTCCGAGCTGCTCTTAATATTCCTAGGAGAGAACATATCTCGGCCACTAGAATATCATGCAAATGGCTCTCCATCCAACAAAAAATTGACCTAAAAACGATCTGCCTTACCTACAAATCCCTTAATCCCTTTGCCCCGCCCTACCTAACCAACAAATTCACCTTAAAACCTGCTACCAGAATAACCAGATCTTCCAAATACATTACACCTGATAGTGCCCAAATACACCCTCAAAAGAGCTGGTGGAACTAGCTTCCTGGTTCCAGCCGCCCAACTCTGGAACACTATTCCACTGAACATTAAAACCATCCCCTCCTTTCAAGCCTTCAGACCCCAGGTCATCACTTGGCTTCTAAACAAATAAATCAGGGATCCTTCACTAACACTGACTCACCACTACCCTGCATCCACCCCTGTATTAGCTACTAAGCTTATACAGCTCCTTTATCTCTGTGTTCTTCTCATTTTAATTAATCAACGCCTTTATCATACTGTCTGTTTGCTATCTACACTAACTGCATTTTTGTAAACTGTATAAATTCCTGCACACTATTTCTGCAATGTAAATATTTTGCACAACTGCTGTAATATTGCCTGTAACCATATCCTTGAGCGCCCATATACCCCTCGGTCTGGAGCGCTATACAAATTAATAAACAAACAAACAAATACCAAAAACAGCAAGCACAAGCCTATGCACATCACTATCCGTGAGGACCATAGGTTTAATGTCTTAGAAAAGGTATGCACCACGTAACAAATCTGGATATTGATCTTGTTTTCAATTTCTGTGTCAGACTTGCTACTGTAGCAAGCTCCCAATCTTGGGTAAAAAGCCGGCCGGCTGAAAAAACCCTGAGCCGAGTTGGTAGTACGCCTTATCTTGTGATGATTTGGCTACGGTTGTATAGTCCTCTGAAGGGAATGGTAAGAGAACCAATTAGTCCAATGTCTTTTATAGATGGACTGGATAGCTGGATCAACCCAGTCTTTCCTCCAAGGAAGTAGCTACTCCTTTGAACATAAGAAGCAGCTGCGTCGCAGAACTCAGGAAGCAGCAACACTGCTGAGTCTAGGAAGCCGCCAAGCTGAAGTGCACCAAAGATGGCAGCGTCGCTGATCACCCGAGGCAACAGCACTTCAATCACAGTTGACTGTAGCGCCACCGGAAACAAGAGGCGGCTACACCGCTAGCACAGAAGGTGGAAGGAAAGTAGGAAACAAAGAAGATACAAAGAGTATCAATGCTGTAGCCGCCGAGTGCCTTAGAGTTATGGAGAAGAGGCAAGAGTGATACACTAAGAGCGGGTGTTCCTTTACAATTGCTGAAGAATCTTAGAGAAAGGTATAGACCAGAAAAGGCAGAACGAAAGGAGATAGATGGCTAAGAAAGACGAGAAACGAAGTACCAATTCCCACCTCCGTGTACTGTAAGATTGCAGTCCCATGAAAGAAATACCTGAATAAGAGTAGCCTCTGAATGTGTCAGGAAAATAGACAGTGGATAACAGCAAACAAAATAGAGAATGCTAAGAGCGAGTCACTGGATCACAAGATCGATAGCGTTAGAAGTTTAGTAAAAAACAATACAATGCATCGGAGTAATGGTGTGTGTGACGTAAATTCGTTCCAGCAGCCATATTGGAAAAGGCATAGACTGGTAATGCGGAACGCCATCATTCATGTTAGGTGTATCTCCATCGGAGCCAAACCCTCCACAGCTGATGCATTACTTTCTGATCAAGAACTGACTTTTAGGCATCATTTCGATGGTTCAATGTGTTTTTAGAGTTCATTTTTGGCCCACTAAAACTCGCTGCAAGTCTTTCTACTCATGCTAAAATATCTATAAGCAGTATCACCTGAGTTTTAGTCCAAAATAAATCTGCATCATTCACAAGTCATTGCTTTGTCTTCCTTCTTCTTCGTATTCGATCAAGTCTGCACACGGTGAAATTCTTCTTGTCTTGCTTCTGGTTCGGCAATGGTGGGAGGGAGGGTCTCACCTTTATAGACTTTCACATTTCCCAAGTTAAGCCAAGCTCGTCTTACTTGGACCTTTGCAGCTGAAGGGGTTCTATTTTCAACGCAAAAGCAAAAGGGGCCATTTCAATGTGGTTCATGACAATTTCTAGTGAAGGTTTTGATTAAGACCAGATCACCCACATATAACTTGGGTGTCGATAAAAGTTCAGTTGAGCTGGTTGTTGAATTGTCTTCATCTGTGTTCTGAGACCGACCCCACTTGGTGCTTGAGTTGATCTGAAATGAGAGAGATGCTAGAGGTCATACATGTCAAATAGTCATGCAATTCATCACCTAACGTTTTAGCTACACTCTGGACATCACTTCTACTTCAAGATGGAGGAATAAGAGGTGTTCTCATTTGCCCCCTGTTACTAGTTCATGAGGGATGAGTGTCAAACTCTGTGTCTTGTTTGCTTGGAATGTCCCAACGTCCTTCCTCCTCCTCCTCCTCACCTGTGTTGTCTAAGCCTTTGTCCACTGAGCTGAGGGATCTTCGGGCTCTGTAATCCTTTTCTTTTTTTGTCTGTGGCTTGTGTCTCACACGGGAGGACGCCACAATGAAGGCTATTGAAAGAAGCCTTCCATGGTGACCTCTTTCCCGGGAGGGACCAAAAAGGGGAAAAAGCCGAAAATGGCAGAAAAAACCCCTGTGGATTTAAGGTCACGGAAGGACTACTCTTGGAAACTGGGCTCGTAGTAGTAGTAAGATTGCAATGGAATATGCAACGTATAACAATCAGATTCCGTGGAACAAGGAATCAATGAATCCAAAAGTAGAAGCAGAAGATAAATGGCAAGCCAACTGGGCCCAGCAAGAAGAAAAGAGGAGCAGTCAAGAGCGAGAGAGTAGGAAGAAAGGAGGAGAGAGAGGGCACCTAATGAGGAAAAATGCCGAATGGTTAATAAGGGCGAAGAAAGTAGAAGCGAGGGCACAAGAATGAAGAGGGGAAGCAGAAAAAGCTCTGAAAACTGAAACAGAGTGAAAGAAACGCATAGCGCAACAGCGGCAGGGCTGAGGCACAGCTGACCGTAGGGGTTGCAAAGCGATTTGCAGAAGGGAGGCGTGGCTAAAGAAGACCTACGTACATCCGAAGCGGAAAAGAACTAGACCGCTGGATGTACGCAGAGTACTGAATGTGATGGGAATCAGGAACTGTGAAAAAGAACTCGGGGCTACAGGCGCCAAGATCGAAGACGGCGCATGACAGTAAGCCCCCCCTCTCAGTCTCAAGCCCCCGCGGTTTGCCTCGATGAGCCCTGTGAAACTTCCTAAGAAGGACGGGGGCATGAATATGCGAAATGGGTTCCCAGGAATCCTCTGCATGAGAGAATCCCTTCCAATGCACAAGTTATTCCAACCATCCTTTTCGGTATCTGGAATCTCTCAGTTCCGAGACCTCATATTCAGGCACTCTGGAAGGGTGAGACGGTACAGGGAGAGGTCGTAGAATGCGTGACTTATCAGCACTCCTCAAAGGTGAGGCATGAAAGACAGGGTGGATGCGCTTTAAGGCAGAAGGTAGTTTGAGGCGGAATGCCACTGGGTTAATTTTGGCAGTAATAGGATAGGGCCCAATGAACCGTGGTGACAGCTTAGACGGATGGGACCACGGTGGTAGATATTTAGTGGAAAGCCATACTTTGGAGCCCACTTTCCAGTCAGGAACTGTCAAGGATGGCACTCCAATACGAGTGGCACAAGACACCCAGACAAGTTTGGGTGTTGAAATAAAGTGGACAGATAGGAACACACACCGTGGAAAGGAAAGGGAGTGAAGAGTAGGGAAGAGTAGCAAGGGAAAAGGTATAGAGTGAATACCCTCTTGGGGTGTATGCAGAATAGGAAAAGAGTATTCCACGAACCTTGGAAATACTCTAGCCTTCTGCACAGTTTGCTATAACAGTCCCACGCTGTTTGCTCATAACTTGGAACAGCAGCTATGGGTGTCTGTGATATAGAAACAAGACAAGGGAAGGGGCAGAGGTTGTCTGATGGGAACCAGCAGACAAGCTCTGTACAAAGGGTCTACAAACAGTACAAGAGTAGATACAACAGACAAATCCAGGAAAGGAGATGATAGCAAACTAGCAGAAGGATAGGAAGGGAAAGTCGAGTAACAGGATATGAATAACAGAGGACAGAAAGGGAGGTGGAGCGCTCAGAGGAGCAGGAAGGCAAGGAGAAAGCCCACAAGAGTGGGACGGTAAGGTAGAAATATCAGAGGAAAAGGGCTACGGCAGCCGGAGTGAGGAAGGCTGCAGAGCAGGGAGCCCAGAGGACAAGGGCAAATGCAGCCGGAGAGAGGCAGGCTGCAGAGCAGGGAGCCCTGAGGACAAGGGCTAAGGCAGCCGGTGTGAGATAGGCTGCAAGCGGGGAGCCCAGAGGACAAGGGCAAAGGCAGCCGGAGAGAGGAGGCTGCAGAGCAGGGAGCCCTGAGGACAAGGGCTAAGGCTGGAAAGCAGCTGAGCGTGATACGCTGCAATGTGGAGAGCCCGGTAGGGCAAGGGCGAAGACTGGAAGACAGCAGAGCGTGATCCGCTGTAATGTGGAGAGCCCGGCAGGGCAAGGGCGAAGGCTGGAAGGCAGCAGAGCGTGATCCGCTGTAATGTGGAGAGCCCGGCAGGGCAAGGGCGAAGGCTGGAAGGCAGCAGAGCGTGATCCTCTGTAATGTGGAGAGCCCAGCAGGGCAAGGGCGAAGGCTGGAAGGCAGCAGAGCGTGATCCGCTGTAATGTGGAGAGCCCGGCAGGGCAAGGGCGAAGGCTGGAAGGCAGCAGAGCGTGATCCGCTGCAGGGTGGAGAGCCCGGCAGGGCAAGGGCGGAGACTGGAAGGCAGCAGAGCGTGATCCGCTGCAGGGTGGAGAGCCCGGCAGGGCAAGGGCGGAGACTGGAAGGCAGCAGAGCGTGATCCGCTGCGGGGTGGAGAGCCCGGCAGGGCAAGGGCGGAGACTGGAAGGCAGCAGAGCGTGATCCGCTGCAGGGTGGAGCAAGCAACAAGGCAGGGAGCCCAAAGGGCTAGGGCTGTAGGCAGCAGGTTGTAACAAGCTGTAAGGCAGGGTCCCAGCAGGAGAGAGGATAAACAGCATACAAGGATCCGAAGACACTCGCGAAAGGTGGAGGAAGGACTCTCAATGCAAGAGGCCGAGTCACTGCAGACAGCAGCCTTATATACTGCCTAGCCCAGCACAGAGGCAGGCCAATTGGTTTCACCTGGCGAATCACACCTGCAGGCAATCGGCCACCGCCCTTTCTGTTCCTGGGCTGGTGGAAGCAGGACCAGACTCTAAGGCTTCTGGGGGGTGTAGTTCCATAGAACTCCAATAGGAAAGGCCAGAAAACAATGCTTGCGGCCAGGTGCATTATGGTATGCGTAGTTAGATTACCATAATCATTAATTAGTAAAGTCCAAATGGAGCAAAAATGGATGTGCCCATGGCGCATGCATGACAGTATGCCCCTCTCCAGGCCCCTCTCCAGGCTCCCTGAAGACCGACCTGTAGGAAGAGTGTCTGTACCACAGTACAAGAGTCTTACTCCAAAAAGACACATCATGAGGCACCAGAAACGAGTTGTAAGGTGAGAGTCTTGAATGACGGAGCTGGTACCAATGTTCTGAACCTTGGATGTAGAATTCAGAAAAGATGAAGTCTTTGGAACACAGACCCCAACTGTGTGTGCATGAAGAGAGGAACTGTGAAAAACTGCTGCAGGCTCCAAGATAGATTTTTCCTTGATGGGCAACAGTATGATTCTGGAAAGTGGAGCCATAGGTACAGCAGAGTTGGTACCTTTAGGAAGGTTTTCCAAGACATCCGAAGTAGTAATGACAACATCAGGGTTTGCCATAGAGAGTTCAGAGGATACAGCAGCGGTGAGATCTTGGATGGCTGTAGGGGGTATCAAGGCTGTAACAACTAGGTGTGAGGGAGCCATGAGAGAGCCAGCGGGCTGGAAAACACCTGAGACTGGTAGAGTAAAGTCTGGCAGTCTTAGTGCTATGGATATACCAGCAGGAACAACTGGAGTAGTAGTTTCAGGTTTCACAATAGCTATAGCGACCTCAAGATCTGTAGTAGGGACTTCAGGAGTCTCAAATGTGTCCGGGGGTTTTGGAACCACAGCAGTAGGCAGATCATGAATAGCAGTTGGAAGTTCGAGTGATATAGCAGCTACAGACAAATCAGGTGTTGCAACTACTGGTAGATCGGGTACCACAACCACTTGCGATTCAGGGGGTATCGAAGAAACAGAAGATGTTAATTTCTCGAGAGTGATTTCTGATAGCACAGCCACACTTTGGCAAGCCCCGCTTGCCACTTCCGCATGCTCGGTGTGAACCGTGCCAGTCTCTTCAGCTGCCATTGTCATTGCAGAGGAGGTTGTAGGTGTGGGTACTGGACGATAGGCAAGGGTGAGGGCGGAAGCATCCTTTGACTCAGAAGGATTTTCAATCAGTGGACCACCCTTGTCTTGCGGTGTAATGACTGTGTGTGTGATATGACCCTCCGGAGGAGTTAATTCTTTTCTATCAGTACAACAACCTGAGCTTCTGCGGCTGGAAGGTGAAAGAGCTGTGTCAATCTCTAGAAGGGATACATATGATATATATAGGTCTTCCATCTGCTTGGTAAATGTCTGTATACTTTTCCGTATGGCAACTCCAGGCCTTATCATGTCGATCTCTAAAGATAAGATGTCAGGTGTTGGACAGAGAGTCAAAAGGTCTGGTGACTTGTGTCCCTTCATAAGATTCTTGTGATACAAATAAACAAAGTCATCATAAAGGTCTTCGGTCTTTCTTTTAAGTCGTAGGAGTTGTTTGTGTAGCAGGTAAGTATCAGTAGTTTGATCTACAGCTTCAGAAGCGGGTGTGGCAGAAAATGTGGTTGTAGCAATGGGAAGACTGACCTTAGGGTTATTGTGGTTAATAGATACTGTGGAAGTATTAAGACAACCAATGGTTAGTATAGGTCCTTTGTACCCGGAACCAGATGCACAAACCTCAGGATAATAACTGCCTTGTCCTGTCGAATAAGGTTTTCCAGCATTCTGGGGAGCTTGCCAAGGTGATCTTGCGCATATTACACTGGCAACAGCGTATTCTGGTTTAGATTCTCTCACAATGAATGATATGTCCTTAGCTGTTACGGTGTTAGCAGGCGTGTCAGAAGACGCAGGAGAGTTTTCCACTGTTTGGTCTAATAAGATCTGTAAGAATTCATTATCTTGCTGTAGCTCTGCAACAGATAAGGACTGCGGATCATAGTCGCAAATGTCATAATAATTGTACATGGAAGAAGGGTCAGCTAGCCAGTGGGTATAGTACCGTGCTTGTAAATCTTTGTTTTCTAAGGCGAGACTGTCCTTTAGACTAAGTTTCTTGTTTGCTGTCCTTAGGGAAACCATAGGTTTATGCAAAGGTTTCTTAACTCGAAAGGGAAGCATCTTTGGTCTGTGTGTGCCCTTCCGGCCAATGGAATAAGAAATCTTTGGCTCTTGCATTCTGTCAAGGATGGCACTCCAATACGAGTGGCACAAGACACCCAGACAAGTTTGGGTGTTGAAATAAAGTGGACAGATAGGAACACACACCGTGGAAAGGAAAGGGAGTGAAGAGTAGGGAAGAGTAGCAAGGGAAAAGGTATAGAGTGAATACCCTCTTGGGGTGTATGCAGAATAGGAAAAGAGTATTCCACGAACCTTGGAAATACTCTAGCCTTCTGCACAGTTTGCTATAACAGAGTCCCACGCTGTTTGCTCATAACTTGGAACAGCAGCTATGGGTGTCTGTGATATAGAAACAAGACAAGGGAAGGGGCAGAGGTTGTCTGATGGGAACCAGCAGACAAGCTCTGTACAAAGGGTCTACAAACAGTACAAGAGTAGATACAACAGACAAATCCAGGAAAGGAGATGATAGCAAACTAGCAGAAGGATAGGAAGGGAAAGTCGAGTAACAGGATATGAATAACAGAGGACAGAAAGGAAGGTGGAGCGCTCAGAGGAGCAGGAAGGCAAGGAGAAAGCCCACAAGAGTGGGACGGTAAGGTAGAAATATCAGAGGAAAAGGGCTACGGCAGCCGGAGTGAGGAAGGCTGCAGAGCAGGGAGCCCAGAGGACAAGGGCAAATGCAGCCGGAGAGAGGCAGGCTGCAGAGCAGGGAGCCCTGAGGACAAGGGCTAAGGCAGCCGGTGTGAGATAGGCTGCAAGCGGGGAGCCCAGAGGACAAGGGCAAAGGCAGCCGGAGAGAGGAGGCTGCAGAGCAGGGAGCCCTGAGGACAAGGGCTAAGGCTGGAAAGCAGCTGAGCGTGATACGCTGCAATGTGGAGAGCCCGGTAGGGCAAGGGCGAAGACTGGAAGACAGCAGAGCGTGATCCGCTGTAATGTGGAGAGCCCGGCAGGGCAAGGGCGAAGGCTGGAAGGCAGCAGAGCGTGATCCGCTGTAATGTGGAGAGCCCGGCAGGGCAAGGGCGAAGGCTGGAAGGCAGCAGAGCGTGATCCTCTGTAATGTGGAGAGCCCAGCAGGGCAAGGGCGAAGGCTGGAAGGCAGCAGAGCGTGATCCGCTGTAATGTGGAGAGCCCGGCAGGGCAAGGGCGAAGGCTGGAAGGCAGCAGAGCGTGATCCGCTGCAGGGTGGAGAGCCCGGCAGGGCAAGGGCGGAGACTGGAAGGCAGCAGAGCGTGATCCGCTGCAGGGTGGAGAGCCCGGCAGGGCAAGGGCGGAGACTGGAAGGCAGCAGAGCGTGATCCGCTGCGGGGTGGAGAGCCCGGCAGGGCAAGGGCGGAGACTGGAAGGCAGCAGAGCGTGATCCGCTGCGGGGTGGAGAGCCCGGCAGGGCAAGGGCGGAGACTGGAAGGCAGCAGAGCTTGATCCGCTGCAGGGTGGAGCAAGCAACAAGGCAGGGAGCCCAAAGGGCTAGGGCTGTAGGCAGCAGGTTGTAACAAGCTGTAAGGCAGGGTCCTAGCAGGAGAGAGGATAAACAGCATACAAGGATCCGAAGACACTCGCGAAAGGTGGAGGAAGGACTCTCAATGCAAGAGGCCGAGTCACTGCAGACAGCAGCCTTATATACTGCCTAGCCCAGCACAGAGGCAGGCCAATTGGTTTCACCTGGCGAATCACACCTGCAGGCAATCGGCCACCGCCCTTTCTGTTCCTGGGCTGGTGGAAGCAGGACCAGACTCTAAGGCTTCTGGGGGGTGTAGTTCCATAGAACTCCAATAGGAAAGGCCAGAAAACAATGCTTGCGGCCAGGTGCATTATGGTATGCGTAGTTAGATTACCATAATCATTAATTAGTAAAGTCCAAATGGAGCAAAAATGGATGTGCCCATGGCGCATGCATGACAGGAACATCCTGCCGATGCCTGTCCGCCTGCTGTTTATATGCCTTGAGGCTCTCTGACAGATTGAGTTTAGCCATTTCTTGGGCGTCTTTAAGACGGAATAACTGTCAGGTTGCTTCATTGTCGTGGAGAGTATTGAAACCTCCGTCCCCAAGTACCACAGAGAGAGAATACAAGATTACTCCCTATGCGATCATTGAGGCCACAGGTGGGTAGTTCTTGCAGCTCGGATCCACAGGAAATGTTGAAACCCAAGGCAGCTGTAAAGAAAATCTTTATTAGCAATCAACTGAGCACAGTACAAGCAAACAGGCAGAATAAAGAACAGGGCTTACCTAAACTGATGGATGAGGAAGCCCAGAACCTAAGATAGTTGGTAATTCCGTGGATGGGCAAGTGAGCTGGTTTCCCCGATGACAGTAGGGAGAAGAACTGTAGGCTGGGTTAAAACCCAACTTGCCCTCCTGTAACTTGATGAAACAAAGGACCAAAATCCAAAGTACTTGATAACGTAATGCAGTGAAGGGATCAATGCCAAGTCCAATTCAGGGTAATCCAAGACAGTCCAAAAGCATTCCGAGTTCGAGATGATCCAGTAAACAGAGCCAAAGATGTGAGCAAAAGCAAATCCAAAAACAATCCAAAGGTCAAGAAGCCGTGAAAACACAAGGTATCCAAACGCTGTACAGGGTCCTCCAAAGAACAGCTGTGATGTGCGGAAGTTCAGCGCTTAAATAGCGGAAGCTTCAGCGTCACCTGATCCGTGACGCGTCACGTGACCCGCGGATGCGACACGTGAGCATGGTCTCCATGATCGCAGACTTGACTTTCTGCGAGCAGCGTCCCTCTTGCAGACGCCATGGCAGACGCCAATGAAGGAACGTAGGACCCCTGAGTCTGCATGTGTGGCCCTTGGGGTAAACCCGCTGACAACCTTCCACTGTGAGGGACCTGGAGTGGAAACCTGACTGGGGTAACTGGTGTATTGTGAGTGTTGCCTGTCCTATTGTCTGACCCTGTCCTATTGTCTGACCTAGATGTTTGCGAAAAAGGGACAGAATGAGAGGACAGCGTGACAATAACACCTCTTCCACCGCAGGAAGAGAAGATTGAATGGGAGAGAGTGGAATGACGGAACAGGGATGAAACCCATACTAGCAGTAGAATGGAGACATCCCACTTGCAGAATGTCTGACGTTGTTATATGCAAATTCCGCTGTGGGTAACAAGTCAACCCAGTTATCTTGTTCCAAATTGGTTTAGCTCCGCAGATACTGTTCCAATGTAGAATTAAGTAGCTCAGTCTCTCCGTTAGTTTGGGGATGATGGCCTGAAGATAACGCTCTTTCGATGCCAAGGTTTTTACAAAGCGATTTCCAGAACTTGGATATGTAGTGACTACCACGGTCCGAGATAACTTTGTCCGGGAGACCATGTAGCTTAAATATATCCTTGATGAAAGTCAATACCATTCCCTCCGCAGTGGGCAGACCAGGGAGAGGAGAGAAGTGAGCCATCTTAGTGAGAGAATCCATGGATACCATAATGCAGGAACAACCTTGTGAAACTGACAGATCTACTATAACACCGGTTGTGACGTGGCTCCACGGACAATCGGGGATGGGGTCTTTTTGTACTGTACTTGCTTTGGTTGTACACACTACACGTCTTAACATACTGTTTGATGTCTTTGGAGAACCCAGGCCAATAGAAAGCCCTTTTGACTAAATCCAACGTCCCGGCTTGCCCTCTATGTCCAGCTGTTTTATGATCGAGACACCATGACAGGATATTTTCTTGGAGCACTTTGGAAGGCACCCATAACTGCTTCTTCCTGAACAGTAGGCCATCCGTCTTTGTCAAACCTCTTGGTTCCCGTTGATTGGTGACTGCCTCTCTGATTTTCTGCAAGAACGTGGAGACGTTACTGATGATCCGATTCCTTGGGAACAGTCTTTCTGGTGTACGGGGAGAAGTGTTTGAGTCATACGACTTCCTGGAAAGAGCATCGGCCAAGGTATTCTGACTCCCTGGGATGTAGGTGATACGAAAATCATACTGGGAAAAGAAATTTGCCCACCGTGCTGGTCTAGAATTTATACAATCCATGGACTGTAGGACCTGAGGTTTTTATGATCTGTCCTGATGATGAAGGGGTGACTACTCCCCTGTAGTAAGTGTCTCCATACTTCACATGCCTTTTTCATGGCTAGAAGCTCTCTTTCAATGACTGAATAGTTTTGTTGGCTTGCAGTGAGGGTTTTAGACAAATATGCTATTGGCTGTTCTTCATTTTGATGTTCTTGTAGCAGTACAGCCCCTATAGCGGCTGCAGAGGCGTCTGTTTCGAGGATGAAATGTTTACTTTGATCGGGCTGTTGTAATATGGGAGCACTACAAAACTGTCTCATCAAATTTTGAAACTGTTCTTGGCTTGTGTACTCCGGGTGAATGGCATATATGATTTCTTGAGAAGATTAGTTATTGGCAGGACTATTTCAGAAAAAATGGATATAAAACGCCTGTAAAACCGAAGAAGGGGTAGGCCATTGGAGAATGGCGTCTATCTTCTTCTCGTTCATCTGGATACCTTGAGGCGACAGGATAAAGCCCAAATAGGCCACTGAAGTAACTCCAAAAATACACTTCTCTCTCTTAGCCAGAAGATGATGTTTTTTGAGACGTCTCAATACTTCAGTAAGATGTACCATGTGATCTTGCATGTTTTGGGAGAAAATCCGAATATTGTCAAGATATACGACAACTGATAGAAATAGGAGATCCAAAAGAATTTGGTCCATAAACCTCTGGAATATGGCTGGGCGTTTACAAGCCCAAACGGCATCACATGGTACTCGTATAGACTGAAGGGTGTCCTGAACGTGGTCTTCCATTCATCCCCCGAACGTATTTTAAGCAGGTGATAGGCGCTGCGTAGATCCAGTTTGGAGAAGACAGAAGCACCCTGGACGGCTTCTAAGATGTCGGGAATGAGGGGCATAGGGTATCTGTCCTTTTCAGTTACCTTATTAAGTCCCCTGTAGTCAATGCATGGCCGGAGGTCTGTAGAGTCCCGTTTTGGTATAAAGAACAATGGAGCTCTGGCAGGGGATTTGGAGGGCCTGATGAGACCGTTGTATAGATTATCGTCGAGGTACTTCCTAAGCGCTTCCTTTTCCTTTTTTGATAACGCGAACATTCTGCCAAAAGGTACCAATGCATTTGGCACCAGATCTATTGCACAATCCTCCAGTCTATGGGGAAGTAGTTCCAAAGGAGTAGTTTCAGCAAAAACCGTGTTGTATTCATCTAGCACTTGTGTAAGAGAGTGAATACTGACAGTTGTGTGAAGAGCGCTGGGAATGTTCCTTGAATTTTGGTAGCATACTTCCTGAAAACAATTTGTGTGACAATAGGCTGAGCTGAAATTCAAACAGTTGGATGTCCAGTCTATGCCCAGATTGTGTTGACATAACCAGGTGATTCCTAGGATGAGCAGAAAGTGTGCAGCACGGATGATGTCAAATGCAGTAACTTCTGAATGCTGGTGAATGATAAGTGGCAATGCTTCGGTAGTCTGAGTAATCTGCACAGGAGCTCAAGGGTTTTCCATCCACACCCTCCACCTTTTGACCTTGCCTGCGGTCAATACGCTTAGCACCAACCTTATCCACCCAGAGAGTGTCTGCAAAATTGCCTGCGGCTCCGCAATCAAGCAATGCCAGAGCCTTAAAGTGATTGTCATTGATATTAACTTTTACTATCAGTACCATCAGTACCATGAGGCGAGAGTCCTCTGAAGTGTCTGTGGAGCCAATAGACATCGATACATAGGGACTACAGGATTTCCCTCGATATCCCGTCCCTTCTGGGATCGAGGGTTGTTGTTTTCCAACTGTTTACTGGGCAGTTCCGTGCAGTTTCGTACTGCATGTTGATCTGAACCACAATCGGCGCAAAACCCTAGTTCCCTCCTTCTCTTCCTTTCTTCTGGAGTAAGGGATCGACTAGTTGCACTGATCTGCATGGGTTCGTCGAATCGTTTGACAGTGGATGGAGGAGGAGAGCAGGCATCCAGGAATTCCTTTAATTTCTTGGGAGACCCGTCAAACTTGCCCGAGGACAGTGTCATTGGGGGTAGGTCTGTGGTTGGTGGTTCACGAGCTGCCACCATCTGTTTCAATAAGTTGTTCTCTGCCTTCATATTTTGCATCTCTAAGGAGAGTTTTTGAACTGCGGCTTTTAGCAGCAGCCATTTTTAGGATGGGATGTTGCAAACTGTCAAACTCTGTGGGCCTCATTACACGGTACGCGGTAAAAAACGGCATTTACCGGCATGGCGCTATTAACGTGTCCGCCTTGGCAAGAGGCCGCTAATTGCGTACCATTACGAGTACACGGACACAAGCATAGCGCCATGCAGGTAATGACCCTACCGCCATGCCGCTAAAGATCCCAAAAAACCCTTAGCGGCACCGACAAAAGCGCTGATAGCACTTCCGACCTCCTGCACCACGCAAATAGCTGTCAACGCTATTAGCTGTCACTGTTAAATAGAGGAACTGGAAATAGCGTCATCGCACAGGAACGGGAAGGAGTTTGGCGGCCATCTTTAAAAACACAATCCATTGCCATCCTCTGCCCCCTGGACCTGTTTCGACAACTGTGCCATCCCAAAGCCACAAGGATCCCCTCACCGCCAAAGGCCATAAAAAAAACCACCGAGCGCCAGCGTAAAGAGAACTTTACGAACGAGGAACTCATAATGCTGACAGAGACCCTAGCAGCAAACTCTGATGTGGTATTTGCCAACGACATGCGGCGGGAGACCCTGAACCAGAAAAAGGCCATCTGGGCAGAGGTCGCCCTGACCTGAAAGTGAGTGCAGTGGGCACCACCACCGGCACCGTCAGGGAGTGCAGGAAGCGGTGGGACGATCTCCGCCTCCGGGTCCGCAGCATACTGTCTGCGAACCGCAAGCTGGCCATGGCCACAGGAGGTGGTGCTGATACACCAATTAAATTGGAGTGGGAGGAGACCTGCGCCAGCACGATTGGCGTCGAATCAATCAAGGGAGTCGGGAGCATGGTGCATGGTGTGGTCACTACATCAGATGGAGGTGAGTGTACACGTGAAACAATGCACTGTGAATGTTGAGGTACCCCCCCAAATGTGAGCCCAGATTCACCCCATGGATGCGGCCACAATCATACATGCACACAACCCTGCCCATGTGAGTGTCACACCCCAACACACACACATGCACGCATCACCACAGACAAGTGCCACACAGACTAATGCATGGACGACCCACTCAACAGCCCCATCACCTGAATCCCCACCAATGAAGTCCCAATGCACAGAACTGAATCTGCGTGAAGCACTTTGAACCATCACCAATGCCATCCATCTTTGTCCCCCACAGGCTCACATACAGACAGCGAAGCACCTGCCACTGAGACTCAGGCTCCCCCTGCCAAGAAAAAACCCAGGGCACAGGAGACCGGGGACACCCCCACCACATCAAGGGGCACAGGGAGGAGTCAGCCCCTGCAGAGGGGCAAACATCGCAAGAGCGCCACTGCACCAATCCCGCAGTCTACGCAAGCAACAACTGCCACACCCACTGATGTGAACCCCCCACCACAGGTTACACCCACGGAGGGCCCATCCTCCGCTGCCACTAGTTGCACTGGTGAGGCAGCAGCCACAGCGCCGCTGTCAGATGTGGAGGACCCTATAGAGTTCACCATGCAAATGCACACCCCCACACCCTAAGGAAGCCCAGAAGCAACTCTGGCTGGCTTCAGAGCAAGAAGAGGATGAGAGTGAGCCCCTTCCTGATTTGCTGCATAGCAACCCTCAGGATGGCTCAGTGGAGGGAGTGCAGCTCTCTGTAGATTTGACAACCGAGCAGCAGAGGGCCTGCAGGACTTTGCTCCAGCAGTATGCCTCTCTGGTTTCGCTGACGCCAGGCCTTACACCGTGGTGTAAGCACGAGATTGACACTGGTGACAGCGTGCCTGTCAAGAGCAGGAGCTACCGAATGGCAGATATGGTTAAGAACCACATCCAGGCTGAGGTCGCCAAGATGTTGGATCTGGGTGTTATTGAACCCTCAACCAGTCCCGTGGTCCTTGGTACCTGCCTGGGAACTTGCATCCTATTATATTCATCAGTAGACAACTCAAGGGTAGAGAACTTAGGTGGGCTACTGTTGAAAAGGAATGTTTTAGTATAGTTTGGAGTCTTAGGCGTTTTAGGCCCTACCTTACGGGGTCTACCTTCAAGGTCCAAACAGATCATAAGCCCCTGAAGTGGCTTATGCAGATGAAGGGTGAAAACCCGAAACTGCTCAGGTGGTCCATTAGCCTGCAAGGGATAGACTTCACCATAGACCACAGACCAGGGAAGAGTCACGATAATGCAGATGGCCTTTCCAGAAGGTATGTTGACCGTCTGGATGAGGGTGTCTATCCCGTGGGAGATTAGGCACCCTCCACCTCAGTCTGGGGGAGACATGAGACTTCGGCTCGCCTGTGGAAAGGCTTGAGCCTATTAACATGGAATACCATATAATTGACCTTGCCCATCTTGGAGATTATCCTGAAGGGTCCAGTCCATTTATCTGCCAATGCTCGAGGCTTGGTAGGCTTCATCACGAGGACCTCCTGTCTCAGAGTCCAGTCCACTTGTGATGCTTTAAGGTCATGCCAGTATTTGTTCAATTCCTGGCTGGCCTTGAGATTCGCCGTTGCTTGACCCATCTGTGTCATCCTCCGTCTGAGGCCTAAGACATAGTCCCCCACTTGCTTGGCGGGATAGGAGGGGTAGCTTTCAAACCTTCTCTGATCAAGGCAGGGGGCCCCCTCACGGGATGTCCAAAGAGTAACTCAAAGGGGCTGAAACCAACACCCTCTTGAGGTACCTCTCTGTAAGCAAACAGCAGGCATGGCAGGAGGAGATCCCATTTCCTCCTTAGGGGCTCTTCCAAAGCACCTAGCATGCCCTTGAGAGTTTTATTAAATCTCTCGACCAGACCATTGGTCTGAGGGTGGTAAGAGGTGGAGAACTTGTAGGTTACCCCGCACTCTTTCCACATGGTTTTCATGTAACTAGACATGAAGTTGGATCCTCGGTCAGAGACAACCTCCTTGGGGAATCCAACACGGGTGAAAATGCCCAGGAGTGTCCGGGCAACCACCTTGGCCGTAACACTCCGAAGGGGTATAGCCTAAGGGTACCTGGTGGCATGATCCACAAAACCGGGATGCACCGATGTCCACCTGACGTGGGAGGGTCAAGGGGACCGACAATGTGGATGCCCACCCTCTCAAACGGTGTGCCAACCACTGGCAATGGCTGTAGTGGGGCGATGACACTGCCTCCAGTCTTGCCAGACAACTGACAAGTTGGGCAGGTCCTGCAGTGGGACTCCACTTCTACTCCCATCCGGGGCCAGTAGAAATGGGCAGAGAGCTTCTGCTTAGTCTTCTTGGTGCCAAGATGACCAGCCAAGGGCAGCTTATGCTCCAACTGCAGTAGGAAGGGCCTGTAAACCTGGGGTACCACCAACCTCTTGAGGGCTCCAGGTTCAGGCTTAGTGGGCTCACTAACAAGGAGCTCACCCTCCCAATAAATCCAGAATGTCCTAGGCAATTCTCCTCGTGCCTGGGACAGGGCCTGTTTCCTCAGACCCTCGAGAGAGGGAAACTCTTTCTGTCCTTTACAGAAGTCCGCCCGGGAGGGTCCCCCTTCAGCTAACAAGTATTGAAGATCGGGATGATCCTCCGGGTTGAGAACCTCTCCCACAGGAGAGTCTTCTGGTTCTTTTCCCACAGGAGTTGAGACGGGGTTTACCACTGGACCCAGCCCGTCTGGAGCATGGATCCCAATGGGTGCTGTAGGAACAGCAGGAAGAGAAGTAGCTCCCTCCACAGAGGTGGCCTTCTTGCCCTTCCTTCGTCGTGCCTTAGGCCGTGCCTTCGGCTCGGGTACCTGACTCACAGCCAGACCCGGTGTCATTTGTGACCTAGTGACCGCAGCAGCAGTCATGGGAAGACCATCCGCGATCAATCCCAACTTCACTAGATCGTTACCTAACAGATGTTAGCAGGGACGTTGTCCTGAACCAGGACAGGAAGCTTTGCCGTCTTGTCTCCAATTACGAGTGTGACTCGGGCTGCAGGCGATAATTTCGGAGGCCCACCAGCTACCCTGGTGGTTCTCAGAGGAGCATCTACCTAGTCCTCTGGCTTGAGCAGGGTCCTGTCCACCACTGTCATGCTTGTCCCAGTGTCTCTCAAACCAGTAGAAGGCTGGCCATTCAGGAGGACACCTCTCAAAAATCTACCGGTGTTCTGTGGGATAGTCGCAGTACTTCCGCATACTGGTCACAGGCCCCAAGGGACACTAAGGAAATCTCTACGGGAGCACCAAAAGTGATTCCTGTAGAGGAGGGGAGGACAGTGGCCTCCACCTCAGACATGGGGTAAGGGTAGGTCAGGCTGACAACCTGTACTCTGAGTGCCTTACCTTTACACTTGGAGTCACCCCTTTTGTGATCCAGAGCCCCACAGTTCCAACAAGTGCCGGGAGTGCGGGGTACGGTACTGGAACCACCGGGAGCCTGCTTTGCAGCAGGTGGACCACTACTCTTATTCCAACCCACAGATAACTTATCAATAGATTTTTGGGTTTTAGGAGAGGAGGGTTTAGGTTTATTCGACTGTGACTGCTTTTGAGACTCCTCAGCTTTCTGAGAGGCCCCCTTTTCTTTGTCCTTGTCCTTCCCACTGGAGTCCTTAGCGGACACCCTGTGGGAGACCCACTTGACAGCCAATCTAGCCAGCTTAAAGGGATCCAAAATGTTCTGGTCAGCAACATACTGATGCAGCTCTGGTGAACAGGCTTCATAAAAATGCTCAAAAAACAGGTGGGACAATTCAGCAAAAGTTTTCACCTTGTAACCATCAATCCACCCCATCATATTCATGTGCGCAGCACTCACCCAGTCAACCCAAGACACATTCTCTCTTTTCTTAAAATCCGTGAACCTTTTAAGGTATTGGTTAGGCGTCTTGCCAAACTTGGCAATCAGAGCAGATTTCATACACTCATACTGACCCCTTTCTTCCACACTCAGCTTCAGAATACAGTCATATCCAGTTTGAGGCACTCTGCTTAGCAAACACTTAGCCCAATCTCTTTTGTCAACATCATGAATTGCACAAGCCATTTCCAACTCTTCAATCCATTGGAGGATATCAGAACCCTCAGAAAACACACCACCCAAATCCTTCATAAACTTGGTTGCTGGGGACCTGACACTCTCACTAGGGTTTCGCTGAAGTCTCCACTCGAGCTTTCTCTAGCTGGATTCTCTGACATTCAGTGTCCTTGTCTTTGAGTTCAAGATCCCTATTCTTGAGCTCCACTTGTTGAGCCAACTCCTCCTTCTTAAATTCAGCATCTATTTCCAACTTGCGATATTCAAAGGCCAATTTCATCCTTAATAACTCAAGTTCCAAGGAATTGCTGGGTTTCGGAACAGAGGCAGCAGGAATGGCGGCATTCCCAGAAACAGATTCAGTAGAAACCCCAGGGGCAGAGTCCTCATTGGTTGCATTCCCCCCCTCATCAAGAGTTTCACCATCGGTCTGGTAGTCCACCAGGGCAGCTATCAGCTCAGCCCTAGACTTATCCACAGAGTCTAACTCCCTGTCTTCACAAGCACTCTGGAGAGCCTCTAAGCTCATCCGAGTCAATTTACCATTCGCAATAGACTGCATTGCTTGTAATGCAGTTATTTTGTACACACCCAAACCTTAATCTAATAAAGTGCAGATATTTTGTAAGTGGCACAGTTATACACTGATTCTTAAAACCATAAGCATCCCACCACTGTAAAGACTGGTAGGGGGTGTCTGTACTTCTGCTCTCTATATGGTAGAGGAGAGGCACAGAAGACCCCAGCCAAGATTCTCTATAAGGTAACAATGGACGAGCAATCAAGGCCTAGCTTCTCAGGAGGTGATGCAGGCTGGTTCTTAAGAACAGTGTAGTCCCTGAACCCCCAAAAAGGAATGTCCACACACTGTATTACTGAAAACACAGTCTTTATATAATTAATATTCAAAGGTATGTACACGATCACAATAACTCACTTTGTACTCGGAAGTCAATAATGATAAATATATACAATTCTAAAGTGGTGCCAGTAATGTTATCCAATCTCATTAAAGTGCATCAACTGTATGGTTAAAATGTCACACAGATTAATAACGAGGAAACCAGCCATCGAGATAGGCAGGAACGTAAGATGGTTGAAACAATAGGCAGAGTACTGGCCCCGTACCCTAGACACAGATCTGTGTGGAGATCCCCCCACCTGGGTAACCTGTAAAATAAGGATATATCGCACAAGCCCAGTCCATATGTTCAGTAGTCTCACTTTTTCCTATTAAGGTTTTACCCCCCCCAATGTACCTGGTGGAGTAGAGTTCTCCGACGATGCATCGACCGATCCTTCTTGAGTGCCTCCCTTTCAGGCGGGAGCCACGGAACGTCGAGAGGTGTCGGGGAACTTGGCGTTCGGTGTCGGGGAATCGACAGCCCTTCTTGAGTGCCCTCCCTTTAAGGCGGGAGTCACGAGTCGTCGAACGTCCGATGGTAAACAGGGTGAACTACGGCAGGGAAGTGGCAGCTCCGTTCCTAGCGGTGCTCGTCGACGACAGAGCGTTGGCGTCCTGCAAGGAAGAGGCGTGCGGGGCACCTCGGTGATGATAGTTTTGGACCGCAAAGAGATGACGAAGAACTGTGGCCCAGCAAGGGCGTCGAGTCGTTGGCGTCTCTATGGTCTTTAGGTGGCGGGAAGCCCATCGGTGGATACTCCTTGGCGCGTCGACGGTCGGGCCTTCTCCAGCGGGAGACAAGCGGATGACGATGCAGGCGAGAGCGTCCAATGATCAATGGAAGTTCTTAGGCAAACAGGAGCACGGCGGCTGCGGTCGGCGACGGCGGTCGTCGACAGTGGCGGACAACAGTCCGAGTGCTTCTCCTTGGAGTTCCGCAGCAGTCCCCGTATCGGGTCGACAGCCTGTCGTAGGTCTATCTACCAGGGCGCTTTGGCAAAGATCAGCTGTGCACGATGGTCCCTCATAGCTCGGGAAGAGGGCGCCTTACCAGGTCCTCTCTGGGTCAGTCCTTGGAAACACAGCAGCTTTCAGATTGCGAAGGAGATCAACAGCAATTCTTCTCGTCCAGCAGGGCTTCAAGGTCAAGCGTCAGTTACTCGTCGTAGTGGACTTCTGAACACGATTCCTAGCAGTGAGAGGTCCCCAAAATATACTGTTGATCTCCCATACATTCCGCTGGGTCACACTCAAGCATCCAATCACGACTACGGGCATTCATGCAGGCAGGCAGGCAATCAGGCACACAAGGTATTCAGGCCATTCACTTCCCTCCAGACACTCACAACACGTTATGTGTATTGGGACAAGTACCGAGCCATTCAACACTCCAAGCTGCATTCATACCGGTTTCGGGCAGGGTTGTCTCAGTCATTGTGTCAACCAGCAGATACTAGACACCCACAACACAGAATGCATATTCGTCACGCACTCTATTCCCCCAGGTCCCACCCACAGGAGGTACCCACAACACACATCACTGGGAAGGCTCCAGCTGGTCTGGCCGGCCCTTCGCAATAACACCATATATGGCACTTCCATCCAACAGCCAGTCAGGGGGAAGGGACAGAGTCAGGGCTTCCCATGACTTTGGGAAAACAAGGTAATGGGTAATAGAAAGCAAGAGGCCACAGGGGCCATCTTGTTTTCCATCAGGAATCAACTGATCCCAATGGCAGGGCAGGGGTATCCCAAAATGAAGGATACTCCACGCACCTGTCAACTTCAGCATGGAGCTGCCACCAGCCCATACCTTGCTCTGTGGGCCACCCACAGGTGCCCAAAAACATACACTAGGGGCACAGGGTTGTACCCCACCCATGGGTGCCATAAGGGTATCCCACGGGTCCGTTCACCAAACCAAAAGAGAGAGAGCTGCACCGCCAGGAGTCCCACATGAACTCCTGCACGGAAAACATGACAGAACACACGATAAAAAGCAGTAAAGGACAAGGATACGGAGGCCCTGTCCCTCCGATGCATTTCCAGCATCACACCATGCATGGACGACCCACTCAACAGCCCCATCAGCTCAATCCCCACCAATGAAGTCCTAATGCACAGAACAGCATGATGAACTGAATCTGCGTGAAGCACGTTGAACCATCACCAATGCCATCCCCCTCTTTGTCCCCCACAGGCTCACATACAGACAGCGAAGCACCTGCCACTGCGTCTCAGGCTCCCCCTGCCAAGTAAAAACCCAGGGCACAGGAGACAGGGGACACCCCCACCACATCAAGGGGCACAGGGAGGAGTCAGTCCCTGCAGGGGCAAACATCGCAAGAGCGCCACTGCACCAATCCCACAGTCTACGCCAGCAACAATTGCCACACCCACTGATGTGAACCCCCCACCACAGGTTACCCCCACGGAGGGCCCACCCTCCACTGCCACAAGTTCCACTGGTGAGGCAGCAGCCACAGCGCCGCTGTCAGATGTGGAGGACCCTATAGAGTTCACCATGCAAATGCACACCCCCACACCCTGAGGAAGCCCAGAAGCAACTCCACGGCCTGCACCAGGATCCAGTGTCCATGGCCAGTCTGGCGAGGAGAACACGGGAGGGTGCTGGAGCCCACCGGTGGCCTCACCTGATTTCCAGGATGTAGAGGAAGGCGCATCAGCCACACCACGAGCTGGCCACAGTGGCCATGACCTGGCCACCATCAGGCAGCGCCAGGAGGACATTACAGTGCTGGTTGGCCAGCATGTGGAAGAGGCTGGCCGTCTCAGGGGGGAGATCACGGAGACTGCTAGGCACTCGAGGGAGGCGATGGAAGCCTGTACCAACAGGCTCTGCGTGGAGATTGGCCAACTGAGGCAGGTCCTCACGCGCATAGCGGACGCGATGGACCGCCAGTTCCTACCACCACCACAGGGACAGACAGCCACCTCATCATCTGTGAGTTCAAGGCAGACAAGCCCCCTCCACCGCTCCATGCGCACCACGAGGCGCACATCATCCCAACCTCCTAATGGTGGTGGTGGCAATGGGAAATAGGGACAGCAGGGTCTAGCTGGCACGTGTGCAGCAGGACACCAACATTGTGCAAGCCACACATGGGGTTGTTGTGGGGGGAGGGGGCAAAGGGTGTTTCGGGAGTGTTTTGGGGGGAGAGGGGAAAGGGTGTTTCGGGAGTGCTGTGGGGGGTGGGGTGGGCGAAAGGGTGGTGGGATAGTTGGGGACATGCACTTTTTCATCTTATTATACCTTAATGCACTGGTGACTAGTTGAAACACAGGCTTGGACTTCGTCATTCAGTATGTGTACTTTATTGGTGACAGGGTCCATTGTGCGCTTCACCACAGACACCAGTGCACTAATACCCATATCCATCCTACAGAGTTAAACCATGTGTCTCAGAATATTTGGTTGATCAGATGCTGTCGCACATCGCGTCCTTCCTGGGCATCGCCTCTTGCATGACCAGCATCCCCGTCACCTCCGTACTCATCCCCGTCATCATCCTCATCAGGTGGTTGCATTTTAACGTCAGGGGGCAGTGGCACATTCCGTCTGATACACATATTGTGCAGCATGACACATGCCATGGTGATCTTGGCCACCGTCTCATGGCCGTACAGGAGGGCCCCACCCTACCTGCTAATGCACCTGAACCGTGTCTTCAAAAGGCCAAATGTCTGCTCCATCACGACGCGGGTACGGGTATGTGCACGATTGTAGTCCTCTTCGTGCCTGTTCTGTTGGCCACATCTTCGTACTTCTGCTTTGTAGATTAGGGTGTCCCTGGAGGTGTGAGCGGAAAAGTGCCAAAAAAGGAGGATTCGGGAGGGCAGAGTGACTGGGAGGGTGGGGCAGAGAATAGGAGGTGAGGAGGAGGGAATAGTAGAGGACCTGGGTGGAATGGGTATTGTATGGGAGGCAGGGTGTGGGAACCCACAGTGGAAAGAGGAACCACATGAAAAGGGGAATGGGATGGTGGGGTAGCAGGAGCGGTAGAATAAAAGCAGCCTTATTACGAAGCAGCTTCTAAAAACCAACGGATCTAGCACCCCGTGGTGGGCCATGGACTCTCAACAATAGGTTTCGAGCGGTCTGGTTTGGACCCTAATCCTTGAAGTTCTTAGACACCAGTAGAACCATGCCACTTTGTGCTATCCCATCCATGAAACAGCTTGTTGTAGAAACATCCCTATTTTTTCTAGTTACTTCCCCGGTTCCTGCAGGTTTTTAATTCACTCACTTTCCTGGAAGTCAGCGCGATGACGTCATGGCGTTCAACGCATAAATAGCATTCATTTTGAAACATGCGAGACCCGCAGATTTAATAACTGGTGTCTCATGGGTGTAGTATCCAGCATTACATGAGGTAAGAGTGGATGGAGGATTCCCCCCCCCCTTGTTTCAGCACCCGATCAGTGATCCCTTTTGTGGACATGGCCCTGCATTTATTAATGAAAATATTTCTGGCCCTGCAGAATGTTGGACGTGTAGCCAATGGCAAGATTATACCTTGCCCCTCATTCTTTTGTAGAGACCTTTGAACAGGCATAGAGGTATCCCCAAGTAAGTGGCATGCATTATTTACCTGAGAGTAGTAGAATAATGCATAGTTTGCTGTGAAGCTACTATCCTTGTGGCTTTACGTTTTTTACATTTATGTCTCCAGCTTCTGTAAATTGCGTCCCTCTATGAAATAGAACAACAGAGACTGGTTCCATCCCCACAGGAGCACCCAGTTAATCCGATGCCATAGCTCTCCTAGGTAAAACACTGGGGGCATTTCAAGCTTTAAATAATATCAAAGGTCAGTATAGAACCCATTATTGATTTTGGCTTCTATTGTTAATTTTTTCTAGGTCCGGAAGAGGAAGTAGACTGACATTCCTATATCAAGGAAGCCAGCCATAGCAACTAGTAAAGGTATCCCGGAGGCATTGGTAATAATACCCAAGTTGCCTACACGGTATTTATTGAATAATATATCTTAGTCCTAAGGGATCAGGGACTGTACCGATCGAATTAGATTATTATTATTTTATACTAAAAGTTTCTTTATTCAACAGGGTTTGACAGAGAGACTAGGAAGAAAAAATTGACACACATCGTTGGGTTCTAAATACAGCACACACAAGTGGATATGTTGCCCCTGGTGAATGTCCAGCATTGAAGTGCATGGTTAGGACAGAAACTTGTACAAGTTGGGTTCAAAATGCGAAAAGCGCAATAGCACGAACAATACACTTTAGTGAGAGGAATCCAGTGTAAAGATTGTACATAGATGTTTTGCTGTACCTTGGAATAATTGTTTACATGTTTGTATATACTTGTGGTTTTATACATTACTTTTAATGTTTTGAAACAATTTGTGATTGTGTGTTTTTATAACTAATAAAATTGTATTTTTTTTTAAACTAATAATGAATGTTTGGGAGTAAGCCCAAGGATGTGTAGGTCTCCCTGTCTTTCACGAGCGATGACACTTATTGTTTATCTATTTTTTAAGCTATATACATACAGAACGTCTCTTGCTGTGGCCGCAGGATTCAAGGATGTCCGGGCGGGGATTGGGCTTGGGGTGGCTGGGAAAAGTAATGTGCGGTCGAAGCAGACCCTATTTACCAGAAGGGCTGTGAGGCAGTGAGAGTAAGCAGTTTCAAAGTTCTTCATGTGTTAACAAAGTCAACAGGGCTCTAGACCTCAAAAAAAGTGGGGGGTTCATTGATATGCACACAGGAAGTGAACACATCTAAAATTGAAATCTGCAAAGTTAATTCAGTTGGCCTTTCTTATGAGAAGAAAGTGCACAGGACAAATCAGCGTTGCCCCTTCAAAGAAGATACACCGACACACCCAAGACTATATGACATTCTGCAAATTACTAAAAACATGGCTCTTTTCATAATGCCAACATCAACCTTAAAGATGCGACTGAACTCCTAACAACCCAATGACTAAATACACAACTGGACTCCCAACCTTGTCTTCAATGAATACGCCCACCGATAGGGCTATAGACGAACGTTCCAATGATATCGCTATGTATCCCAATGTATTATGGTTGGAACAGATGGAATGGATAGATGGAATGAATGGATGGAATGAATCCGTTCTCTCTCTACTGACCTGAACTGCGGTTCCCGAGGGCGTTCAACCTACCAGCGCTTTGAGATCATTCCAATGATATATAGAGCACTATATCCAAAGTAACATAACATAATCATCACCACCCTTAAAATAACCCAAGAGAGGAGATGCCAGCAAAGTATAAAAGGTGCACACCCAACAACAATGAAACTCAAAAATCTATATGGAAATATTCTCTGCAAAGCAAAATCCCAAATACAGGACCTGCTCTGTTTTATGTTTATTGAATATTGTAAAGCGCTTTAAGCCAAAGTGCTTTACAATATAACGGGTACAAAAGTGAGAGAAACCTATATACAAGCATGAACAGGTCATTAGAACAATAAGTAGAACTATTTAGAAGGGGGGAAGTGGGATAAGGTAGAGGAGGTGGTAGGAGAAGGGAGTAACGGTGTAGGATTTGAGGTAGGGGGGAGTGAGGGGGAGGGGAATTTGAGGTAGGGGGGAGGGAGAGGGAGAGGGGATTTATCAGGGGTATAGCTGTGTTCTAGTTGCTCTGATGACACTTTTGGGTGGTTGTGCTGAGAATGTGACGACCTGGGTTCAGAGGCCAGTGGCCAAACACAGGAGCAAACACATAATGCCAACCTCAAAACAACCCAAGGGGGATGGCATCGCCCTTTGGAAAAAGTGGGCATTCACTGTCCACCCACGTGTACCCTCGACTTGTGCCTTGAAAATCAGCACAGTGCCACGTGCATGGAAAACAACCCCTCCAGTGTCCAGGCCACCAATCTACCATCCCACCTGCCTAGCAAATGCTCATGTCTCACATGACCCTCTGCCCCTTTTCCCTCCACATCCCTCTCATGTTTTGCTTTCAATAATACTCTATTTTTTAAAGGTGACTAGAAACGTTCATACTTTATTAAAGGAAGACTACCAATACCAGAATGCAGTTCAGCAGAAGGCTTCAAACTTCCTGTGGGTTTTGAAAATGTACCTTAAAGATTTACAGTTAGAAAAAAAATGTTTGATAAGGTAACCTGGTTGGTGTTCATTGTTTGACAAGGGCATGCTTCATAAAGGGAGACGAAAATGTGATTTTCAACAAAAGAATATGCTTTTGGTGTGTCAAATAACACATGAATATTAAGGAGATATTTTTTTTTAAAACTGCATTGCATATTTTAATTGGCATGGTCAAAGGCATTGATTAAGGTTGCTTACTGGAGATTTCTGTGCGTTTTTCGAATACAAATGCACTTTTTTCAGTTCTTTCAACCAAAACCTTAAGAACAAGTACAAAAAAGAATGGCTTAACTTCACATGCTCTGCAACGCAAAGAGAGTGATACATTGTATTTGTGTGTCCTCAATCAGACCTTGCGTGCAGCATTTCATGGGGGTGGGGGTGGGGCGGCGGGTATTTCTCTCTAGAGATTCACATAGGGTCGTGAGGTGATGGGCAGCACGGCCACTCTGGGACAGACAAAAAAGCATCGCGCCTGGATACATCGCAGCCCCTCTTGAATACAAAGTGCATTACTTGATTTACAAGTGGCAGCTGGTGCTTGGCCATGGGGCCCCCATTACCTGCGGGCCCTGGGCGACGGCACAGAATGCCCAGGCCTAGCCTCAGCCAGCCCTGATTATGCCTGCCATTCAGTGCACAGAAACGGGGCAGAACGCTGCCAATGCGCGATGGCACCGGTCAATGACCGGCGGCGGTGGGAATTAGCAGTTGCTCACCCAGGTAAGGCCTGATGCCAGCGTGTGGGGAAACTGCGCCACCACCATCGCACCAAACTAGAGGGGCAGAGTGGCCATTGGTGGGGAGAGAGATGTGACCTGGATTCTTTTGTAAAGCAGGGTGGGTTCGAGAGGGTGGGATTGAAGGCAACATGCGCTGGGCAACAGCTTCATCAGCGAAGAGGGAAGTGCACCTTTGAGAGGCATGATGCTGAATGCTAGCGGGGAAACCCATTGATGGCACAGTAATGGGTTTACAGGTGGAGGTTTTTGCACAGCTGCGTGAAGGCAGATGGTGGCAAATAGTTCAAGAAAACTTGGGGGTGGGGGGTCTGGAGTTTTAGCACCCCTTTCCTATTTCTACAGTTTGCAATTCAAGCAGTAGTCTATATCTCCACCCATCTCAACTCTAGTTTTGCAAGAATGCAATAACAGCCACATGTCAACTCAACCTGACATCATATATGAAACCATGTTAGGCAACATTATTGGGATCATTCTGAAAGGACACAAGAGCACAACCGAGAATGCACAACTGCAAAGAGTTTAGAAGGCAATGAGCAAAGTACTTGGATTAAAAGAACAGCTATGTGGCGCTCCACAGTGCCCTGCATATAGTGCAATGATTGTGAAAGAACTATGCACATGCTGCCCCCTGTGAGCAACACCAGTTTCACTTGGCTAACACACTGAGAAGTCATCATGCCTGGTGAGAGGTCAGCACCACGCGCCTCAGTTGTAGGATTGAGGTGCTTAAACCATGATGCTCTAGAACTTGAGGAGAACCACCTCCGGTTCCGGAAGCACCTCAAAACCTTCACCTTTGCTTCTGCTTTCTCTCCATCTCTCCCCAGCTGAATTCCTGGCTGAAACTGCACTGGTTACCTTTCTGATCTCGGGCCCTGGGCACACCTGCACTGCCTGCCTGGCAACTCCTTACCTCTCTCAATCTGCTCTATTCCTACCTTTTCCTCATTCCGCACCTCCCTTAAATCTCTGCTTCCCCATTCTCCGCCATGATTCCCCTCCCCCTTATCACTCCCCCTCTCCCACCCTCTCCCTCTTCCCCTTAATCACCTCCCTCCACACCCCCTTCCACACCCCCTTCGCCCCTCCCGTTCCCCTTCTCCTCCTCCTACCCATTCCTCCCTCTTCCTCCCAGTTCCACTCCACTACTCTCCCCTCCCCCTCTCTCTAGATGCTCTACATACTGTTTTGTTGGTCTCATTCAAAATTCAAAATTGTTATTTGCTTCTACTGTTACTGTTAATTTGTTATCGTTAAATGTACCCTGTTGTTTAAAATGTGCAGCGCTTTGGCGTAAAGCGCTATATAAACCTAATAAATACAATACAACCCCTGCACTTGGGGACTGTTTTCTGTCTCTCTACAGTCCCCCTACCAGCACTTATGTCTGCACTTACCTTGCACTTGCCACCATCTAGCCGTTTTTTATTTATCTTATTTATTCTACTATCCCATGTACTGCACTTTCCCCTCTCCCTTCCCCCTTGCACTTTTCCCTTTCCCCCTTCCCTTGCACTTGCGCGATCTGAATGACACCTGGCCTAGTAAAATCGTTGTCTGTCGTCCCTTTTTGTTCCCCCTCCCTTGCCTCGTCGCGCCTTGAAACACTTGTGTATAGGCGCGTTATAAATGCCATATCATATCAGTGATGTGCCCACCACCCTTAGCCCCTCCTCACCCCACCCCCCTTTCTGTCTGAGTTCTTTTTGGCTACTCAGAACCACATGTAAAACCACAGAAGAGTTACTGAAGCACAGCACCCAGCATTGATCCTTTTGGTCCTTTTCAGTTTATAATGCAAATTAAATTTGCAAGCTTCCCCTCACCTTTTCTGGTTTCTTGCTCCTGGCAATTCTTTGTTCTTCTTCTCACCCACTGTGGTAGAGGCGGCGTGCGGGTAGAGCAGTCCTGCCAGCATTCTTTACATCAGCAGCCCCGTCACATTCTACTGTCTGGATCCTAAACTTTCCCCCCTTTAGCAAACACTTCCTATTCTGGAATTGCCCCATTTTCGATCCCCGTGGCCTCCCTTTTGGACTCAGGCCATCATGGACATAGAAAAGATACTCGGACGTATTTAGATATAGCATTTGGCAACTGATTTACACTGTGCAGAACAGAAATCTCGGTCAGTTTGAAATATGCAAGTGAAGGTGAGCTTTGGTGTTCCACCGGGCTTCCAAATTTGCCAAATTTGCAGCAGTAAATGGTCATTAGTGCCGGCAAGGCTCCGGCTCCCCAACCGGGCAATCTGGGAGAAGTAGAATAATAATAATGGGGCAAGACCATGAAAGGACAAGCTAATTATCCAGAGTGGGGGCACATCAGGCTTTGATGACCTTGTGCCATTGGAAAGCGGCACTGAATAGGTGTTCATACCAGAATGGGGGCGAAGGACAGCCTGCCAGGGGGAGATGAGCCCATCTCCATTGCTGATGCAGCCTTTGACCCGCACCTTGAGACTAGGTTGGATAGTGCAGCGGAACGCAAAGTCTTCGGAGGCCCTTTAATTCCTTCAGTGATGACGGCAACGTGACCACAGACCTCACTAAGACCCCTGTCTGGGAGAATATGGGACAGCAGACCTGTGTGTACAGTTGAATTTTGCCGGATGAACCCACCGTTTTGCAAGCATTTGAACTGCAAACTAGCAATAACCAATGTAGCAGTTACAAAAAAGTGCAGCTAAAAAAAGAGCATTTATTAAATCAGTCCAAGAATTGAAGACATTGAAGAAATACTGAGCTGTGAGCCTGAGGTCCCCCATATAGCCCATTTACCAAATACATACAAACGAGTAGAGTGGAATATGGAGAAATGGTACGGTACCAAAAGGCTAAAACATGGACACGGTGTATTATGAGAAATTGGGAATGACTTGAGAGTCAAGGAAAATAATAGCATTTCCTGTTCTTAGGCTGACCAGTGAGGGGTAGGGAATGTGTCTGAAAGGAACCTATGTGCAGGGTGTGTCACTAAAGTGGGAAATATGGGAATATAGTATTTGACTCTTTATAATTGCCTCAATGCTGCGGACTAGAAATGTGAGTCTGCTTAACATGTACAAATAAAGGCGAGCTCCAAATGCTGCTGGCCTTCTTGTTTTTCAGCTCTAAAAGGATACCTTTACCCACTAACTACCAGGCAGATTGGAAAGTGGCGGGCGGGATTATTCTAGAAGCAGGGAGTGGTGACTCCCTGCTCTCCTTATGTCTCATGTCTCTTATGTCCTCTCCTTGGGGGTTAACCTATGGCGTTAACCCCTAAGGAGAGGACATAAGAGCTAGTGCAGAGTGGGGGAAGGGGGAGGCCAACAAAGTTTTGATTTGGGGAAAAGTTAAAAGGAGGCAGAGTCCAGGTGGCCCATGCAACAGCTGGTGACTGCCAGACTCCTCATTACGGGGTCCCTTCCAATCATGGTTTCTTTCACCAAAGCATTGCCTGAGACATCATGGAGTGCCCTCTCGAAGAGCGACAGACAGGTTCATAACCTGGGAAATGGGACAACCCTCATGACTCAGTAGGACAGGACCTATGACAGATGTTAATTAGACAGAAGAAAGGAGGTAGCAAATAGCAGAAGCAAGAGCACCCCATGAGGGTTTAACTCAGTGTGCTACCATACCACAAATTAGATCTGGAAGATGTTGTGTTTCAACTTTCCTTAACTAGGTCCCATATGCTAAGAACTTAAAATGAGGTCTGCATGCAGAGGACTAACCTTTAAACTAGTCTTAACACAAGTCAGGGAAGCTGCATAGTCCCCCCATCTAGTCCATTAGTCTGGGCTTTATAGATACACAGTCCCACAACCCATGAGGCCTGATATGCTTGGTGAAAACCTCTTACACACTAGGCTGAAGCAGCTTACCCCCAACAAAATGTCACAGATCCAAACCATGGGGTCCTGAATGCTAGCAGGGACACTCGTGGAGCATTCCGCTAATGATGGAGAAGTAAAACTGCCAATGTTTAAGGCAGCATGCAGGCCGGCACCACACAGTCCGGCACCACAAGGATCCAAGATTCTAGATGAGATTCGCAGGATAGCATGGCGGTGGAGAATGGAGCAGATCGAAGAAGGCAGGAACACTGGGGGAAAAGGCTGTCTTAGTAGAGAGATAATGGTCAGCCACCCCTGGGGAGCAACGGAAGGCAGGATGTCCTCCGTTACTAAAACTTCCTGCTGGGACTGTTAATGTCTGAACTGCACACAAAGGTTCTGCAGGTAAGTGCAGTTTTAGTGCGGAGGTGGAACAGCCGGCCAACATGAACCATGGTTCCTGCTTGCAACCGGAGCCGGCATGCAGTTGCTGGCTGCTCACTTCCATATTTCTTGCCTGAGTCGCTGTGACACGAGGGATGCTTCTCCCATTTACTCTAGGTAAGCCCTGCGGGCTGTGTGATTTCAGTGTGCCTCATTACCTCTAAATATGGCTACCACCATTAAGGGCACAGCAGTGCCTCGAGAGTGAGCCCAGGAGCCTGCCCTACTTATTTTTGACTTGCCCGGGAAGCACATTGGCCAATTCTGGGAGCTGTAAAGCGTGAGCCGGCCCCAGCACAAAGGCCCTATACTAGGGCCCCTGACTGGCCATGGCCGCAGGGCCACTCCACCTTGCCCATTTGCTTAGCCATTCCGAATCTATGTTTGCCCCTCCTGAGGCCTGCGGCTTCCAGCTCCTTCCTTAAAGTAAGCGCTCTCTGCCGAACGTTACACTTCGCTCCACTGGTCTGCTAAAGGATCAAAACCATCTGCTGAGACAGCAGTGCCCTGCCTGCCTGCTCCTGAGCCTCCCTGCTCTCTTGCACTCAACAATCACCCTCTACCTGCATTTTCATTACCCCTGCTGTTTCCTTCAGTATGTTGGCCTTTACTCCCCGATTTTGGCCCATCGAAAATCCAAGGTGCAATCATGAATACTCTTCCACCTTCTTTTTTCGCTGTGGTTTCATCGTTCTTTCAGCCATAACATTCAAATGTATTGCGGGCTAAGTGACTAGCCAATGCTGAACCTTTTCTTTATGCTAACTTTCTCTTGGTGCACCACCTGCCTGTGCAGCTTTACACTGGCCCTCACTGGACTACCTTTACCTCTACCAGGCATTCTGTTCTTGACTCTTTTATCCCACCTGTCTCCTTGTTGCAATTTTTACTTGCATAAACCCATCGCCATTCCAACCTTACTCCTGCCTGTAACCTATTACTGTGCCTATTCCAATTGTGATCATTTTATCTGCATTTTTGAAAAGTCCAATCTGGGTATTTTGTAATGTGCTGTGCTTTCTCCAATGTATGGGTATTTTGTCTGTAATTAATATTGGAAAACTGTTTCCGGCTGCCCTAAACCCCTCTAGCTGTGCTATTTAATTGCCTTCTTTCTTTGAACAGTGGAATTCTAATCACAATTACCCAAAGTCAGTTATGCCAATTGCTAGGCCTGCTATCTTTATCCTGGTTTATTTATGGTTGCTAATTCTCTTCTTACCAATGCTGAATTGTTCCTGCTTCCCACTACATCTTGTAACCTAGGCCCTATTCCTGCTAACCATTTCTCTAACTGTCTCATCTGCTGCATTTGATTGGATTTGATTTGATATGATTGGTTATTTATAACACACTTAATACCCAGAGGTGACTGACTTACTACTAGGCTTCCTGGTGAGTTACTTGTGCATAGTGCAGTCTCTTCATCTACTCCCCCTTCCCCCGCCTTTGCAACTATGGTACTCTCTATCTCTCCTATCTAATTACTCTATCTCCTTTCCTCCTTTCCTACCCTTCATTCGAAGACTGGAAGGAAACCATTTAAAAAAGCACTCCTGTCCTCCAACCCAGGATGGTCCATTGCTGACACCTACATCAATGCTTCCTCCAGGCTGACTATTACTGACATCCTCTTCACTGTCCCCTCTTCTGACTTATGGATTCCCCATAAGATCTCTCTCTTCTCCCCTTTTTCCTCCCGTCCCAGTAATGGTGGAACCAGGTGGGAAGGTCTCTTGGCACACTTGCTATCTTGTAGGTGTCTCATTAATGTGTACCAGAATGGCACTATCATGGTCCAGTGCTCTCAGCCCAACCTCTTCCTTCTCGGCAGGTGTCTTCTGTCTCTCATTAACTCCATCCCTTCTCCTGCCATTCTTCTGGCTGCCTCCCCTCTGGCTTCACTGTCCCCGCTGATAGGTGTACCCTGCCCCTGTGCCCCACCTCGGTAAACCTTTAAAGGTGGCAATCAGCTTCATCTGGCTACCCTCAATTCTCATTCTGCTGTCAAACATTCCTCTGACATCTGTCACCTCACTCTCACTGAGACGTGGTTGAATGCACGCTCTGTCACTGCTTTTGACACTCTCCTTCCTGAAGGTTACAAGATCCTCTCCAAGCCCAGGTCTAATCGGTCTTTAGGCAGTGTGGCACTTGCCTACCCTGAATCGGACCCTGCTTCTGTCATTCCCACTCAATCCTACTCCTCCTTTGAATGTTTTATCTGCAAGCTTTGCGTCTCTCCTACCTTTTTGCTCACTATCTCTACCCTCTACAGACCTCCTGGGACTATCTCCCCCTTCCTCTCTGAGTGGGCCGACCTTTCCCCCTCACTTCTGACCGCTTCCTCCAAGCTTCTCCTCCTTGGTGATTTCATTATTCATCTGGATTCTCCTGACTCCACCACTCTACTCCTTTGCAACCTCTGTGACTTTCTCTCACTCACCATCCTTCCCTCTGGCCCAACCCACTCAGCCAGGCACACCTTAGATGCGCTCATCTCAGCTGATATCTCCCTCTCTAACCCTCTCACTACTCCTCTCTTCGGGCCTGACCATTCTCTCCTCTCCTCCCATCTGGAGCTCTTGGGCCCCCCGGCTAAGCCCAAATCCCAGGCCACTCAGCGATTTAGGACAAGGTGATTGTAGACTGAGAAATTGTATGGGAACTGGGAGACTGAAGGGGGAGCTGGTCACCCATAGAAGTTGGATTGTAGTAGAAACATAGCAAATTTTGTTGGTAATATCGTAGATGTTGTAGGTTTTCATTTTAGTAGGTAGACACCATCTTGAAACTGAGGCCTAGTGCTATAACTATGCCAGTATGCCTAAATCCTGTCCCGAGTGTTAGGAGGGTGCTGGTGCATCTTCTCCTTGTAAGCCCTGGCAACCCTGAAGAGGGTTGATTCACTGAAAACACATACACACCTCTCCATTATGTCTTATCGTTAGTGCATGTAACCCAAAAGGAATGTGCCCTGCAAGGACATGGGAGGGTCGGAATCACTCTTTGAAGAGTTATTCCTCGAGAAGTGGAGCAAGGGCTTTAGGCCTTTGCCTAGCCAAGTCCTATAAGATATATTAGTCAGGGACTGCCAAGTTCAAGCCTCAAACATCTGAGGGCACTGACCAACCCAAAACCCCTGTCCATAAACCCATGAACTGGCCAATCGATCAGAAACATCTGAGAACAGTGACGGGCAGCCCTCACAATCAGTTCATGTGATTTGTGTTGCGAGGTGCCAGGGGAGAAGGTAACAAATGTAGGCCTGCGGTTGGGAATGTTGTGGGGGCGGCAGCGTGTCTGGGAGAGGCGCGGGGATACACATTTAGTTTCGAGAAGTTATCGGGACCTCAAAAGTATCCGCCTCGCTCACGTCCTTGGTAACAGGTGCACGGTAGAACTATGAAATAGTGATTTATGCACCTGAAGTTGCCAATTGGAATCTTTGTACCCGATGAAGGAAGAAAAGATCCCCACGTGGAAGAAGATGGAGAGAAGATGCTGGGACCAATCACCTGCATCCCACGTGGAGCAGGCTACATGTGTACAGGGTCATACCAACCAAGTACCCAGATTTGTACCCTATGTAATGTGCATCACTTGTGATGATGTGTACCTTTATAACACATTGCTTGTGCTGTTTTTGTCAGACGCTCCGTGGCAGCAGAGTTCATTGTTAGCACATACTTATATTTTTTTAGATTAAACCTTGTTCTCCTTGCAAGAGGTGTGCTGGGACTTTTTCTCCAGTGGGTTGTATTTTTTTCTGGTGTGTGCATTGTGGGATCACTCAACAGATTTAGTGACCCCGACATGATCCCAGATTTTCTGCAGAGATGGAGGATTCCTAGCTGCACATCTGAAGGGGCAGCGCCCGCCTGAAGCGACCAGTCCCAAGCATGGAACCCGTAGTGGTGTACAGGAGCCGTTTGCACAGAATTCCTGTCTGCTCTTTGGAGAGGGGCGCATTTCCTTGGATGGTGCAGGCCCTTAATGGGACCCCGTGATGACGGAGATTCGGTAAACACGCAGGCCTAAGTACACCTCTTGCAGGTGAAAACAGGGAAGGACACTGAGAGGGAAATTGGGGAACAGTGTGTGGGTGTGTGTTTGTGTGTTGAATAGAGGAAGATGAGAATGCAAGGTGGCATGTTGTCCGAATATATTGAGTAGCATGTTAAGACCATGTGGCAGTTATAGCTATATAAATATATATATAGAGATGTATTATCATCATCATCATTAACTTTATTTTCGGAAAATAAATCTCCATCAAAGTACACATTTTTATGATATAAAACATTAAAAACACAATTTACATTAGTATCTACATTATTCTCGGTGAAATTAAAAATTGTTTTGGTTAGAATTTACATACAATGATAAGACATTGGTCAGCTTCTAACAATCAGGGCCTTGGTACACGCCTCCCAACCAACCTACTACTTTGCCAGTTGGGTGCTCATTCTGGTTCCTAGCATTCTCTTCTTGAAGGCAGATCTTAGAAATGTTAAGACTGCTATGACATATTCAGGGTGGGTGCAACATTGCAGGGCACGACTTGCTGAAGGGGTTGACTAAGTGGCTCCAGACCGGGGTGAGCCAACGCCCCCTTGCCTAGGAATGGGCCTTGCAAAAAAAGAGAAGAAGTGCCTCATCCTCTCGCCCTTTACCACAAAGGGGGCATACGGACGAGGGGCAAGACCCACTCTTCCACTTAACAGAGTCTTGGGGGCAATGGGAGTATGCCTAATCGGAATTTTGCAAACCAGGTTTTTAATTTTGCTACCATCGGGAGGTCCAGAAATGCCTCTGACACCCAGATGTCCTTAATCAACAGGTAGGCCCTTGCTTTTTTCCCCCTTAGGCAACTATCAACCATCTCACTCCAAGCCCATTCTCTGAGATTATTCTTGACCACCACTTTTTAGGCACTACCCACCCTTGTGGGGTCACTCCAAAGATTCCCCAGTCCAATGTTAAAAAGCATGGTTCTGACATGCCAGAACCAAGGAAGTTTCCTACCAAGTGGCGTCGAGAGAACCTCCTCCAAACTTACCCTAAAAAAAAACAAGGCTTCATTATTCCAAATGCACAGCCCGTAAAACACTGGTTGCATCATAATGGCATACTGAATCTCAATAAGGCAAAATTCGCATGCCACTGGCGTGGATGGCGCATTAGCAGGTAAACCCAACAATGCTTTCAAAAATCTATTTTCGGCTATCTGAATGGCAGTGCAATCATTTACTCCCCATAAATCGACACCATAGATAATCCCTGGGATTGTCTAGGCATGATAAATCTTTAGGGGTACCGAAAGAGCCTCACCCTCCAATCTTGACACCAGATTCCTGATGAGACCGCACTGACGCAAGTGCGAAAGTGAGCACCTTGCTATCTGGTCCTGCCATTTCAAGTTATTTGAAAAGATCAGCCCCAAGTATGTATATGAGTCCACAGACTCCAGGGGCTGTCCATTTAGGTTAAAATGTGCCCTGAATCTGGCCTTTTTCCTAGCACCAGCACACTGCGTGGTTTTGGTTTTGGAAAAATGTATTCTAAGGCACTTTGCAGAGCAAAGCTTATTATTTATTATATGAGAATAGAAACTGAGAAGTGGTATCCTTTCCGAGGTAGAGAAGAAGATGGTGCCATATTTTGAATAAAGATACGAGAATACAGAAGTTGGGGCTCCGTATAATTAGAGGGCTCGAATTCCTGGGCCCAATATATCGTGTGTGGGTAAATAAGGTGAAGTAGTGGTTGTTGTTATTTTAGTTTATTGTTTTAGCTTGTTGTTTTAGTATTTTCTATTTATGTTGTGTTCTAGGAGGAGGCCAATGGAGGGAATGTGGAACAAGTGGTGTGTGTGTGGGTGCAGGTGCATGTAGTGAGGGGAAAAGAAGGGGCTTGAAAAGTGGTCGATGGGGAAGAGGGTGTGAATGACTGGTAGGAGCGCTTAAGACAAACTACATTTTATGTATGGTGTGATATTTGTAAACATAGGGTTTTTAATATGGGGGTAGCTGCTCCATTAGAGTACATGTGTAGTGCATTACCGTTGTACAAGGATACCAAACAGAAATACCATAAGCAGTAGATGGCAGAGACACACGGGAGGATGTTTTGCCCATGGTCAGAGCCTCTTGTATCCCCAGAGCTTGTGACAGGGATTGTGATTTCATTGGATTTGGAGTCATTGGTGCTGTCGGAAAGGAGGGTTGTGGTAATCGGGACTGATTTAGACTTGTGTCAATGATGCACCGTATTGTGCATTGAGCCGACAATGCCCTTAAAAGAAGTAACAGATGCAGAATTATTTGAGAATGTGTCTGATGATCTAGAAACCGTGTTAGCTATTTCTATTCCCTGTGAGATAATGGTGCAGTATCGCAGAGTACAGTGTTCCTGATGGCCCTTGTAAAAATACCCTCTTTCACTGAGACTGGCCTAGCAAAGGTTCCTGAGAGGTTATGGAAAGCCAATGCCCATGATGTAGGCTTCTTAAAGGGAGTGGCAGTCGTTCAAATCACACTTAAACAAGGTGCAGTGTTGCCCCGGGTGAGACAATACCCCCAGTCCAAAGAAGCAGAAGATTGGTACAAGACACCATGTCTGCACTCCTACACCAAGGAATCATTGTGCCCTTGAATTCTCCATACAACATGGATATATACCCGATAGAAAAGGTGATGGGGTCAAGTTGGAGAATGATACAGGATCTCCGCCCCTTGAATGACATTGCACAGGCAGAATTTCCTGTCGTTCCTAACCCTGCAACCATTTTGTGCAATATCACAAAGCAAGCCACACATTTCACTGTTATATATCTAAAAGATGCCTTCTTTTCTATACCCTTGTACCCTGATTCTCAATATCTCACTGTATTTGCACATGGGGGAGAATGGTATGAACACACGAGATTACCGCAAGGGTATTGCGTATCCCCTAGTATCTTTAACAGAATACTACATGCAGATTTGGGAAACAAACAGGTCACCAGGACCATCATTCATTATGTGGTTGATTTGCTAGTGTGCAGTGACAATGAACCACAGTGCCAGAGGGACTCTGTCACGCTCTTACAGCTATTAGCACATAAGGGTTACAATGTGGATAAGGCAACACTACACTACTGTCTCCTGGAGGTTCTTTACTTGGGTCAATTAATATATATCCATGGGAAGAAAATCACACCAGAGCCTGCTGCATCGGTGCGCAGTGCTCCCCAGCCACAAAATGTCAAGGAAATGCAGAAGTTCCTTGGGTTATGTAATTACTGCAGAGCGTGGAACTTGGATTACACTGCCTTCACTATGCTTCTGTTGCAAGGCCTTCAAAAAGCCCAAAGGCCAGGCAATAGGATAACACGGACAGAGGAATTGCTCACAAGCTTTAATGAATTAAAAGAAGTCATTTCCACTGCCCCAGTGTTGACAACCCCTGACTATACTAAAGAGTTCTCCCATTCCGATGGTCAGAAGATGACAGCAGTCCTCGCGCAAAAGAGTACAATGGGCCACAAGCCACTGGCCTATTGCAGTGGGGTATTCGACTAAGGGATGCAGGGATGGTTCCTTTGTGAACAAGTGCTTGCTGCTGCTGCCTTCGCAATAGAAAAGAGCTCCACAATCACCTTGGGGTGTTCCTTAACTTTGTATGTAAACATGCAGTATTTGCCATATTAGAACGCTCCAAGTCCACATTGACCACACAGCAAGCACCCACGTATGAGGTCATTTTATTCTGCAAAAACATCCACATAGTTTGATGCAAGACTGTAAACCCTGCCATCTTTCTGACAGACTTATGTATCGAGGAGGACCGTGCTAGGCATGATTATGTGACATTTGAGGGGGATGAGGAGGACATACCAATGGCTAGAGATAGCCTGTTTGAAGGGGGGGAATACTTTTTGTTGACTGTTCAGTAACTATTGACCAGGGGACGGGCCTGAGGCATGCTGGAGCGGCAGTTGTCAGTTTAGTGGATGATGAATACGAAATACTGATACTCAAAAGGCTGCCCATGCATCATTCTGCCCAGGCTGTAGTATTTATAGTGCTTATTGAAGCACTTTTATCATCCCACGGTGCCGAGTGACTATTTACTCTGACTCGGCCTCTGTAACAACAATGGTGCACTCTGGGCTTGTTAGGTGGAAAATAAGAGGGTTTAAGAGGGCTGATGGGTCTCCTGTTCAACATACAGCGCTGCTAGACAAACTGATCGATGCACTTTCTCAACCTTCTAAGACAGCAGTGGTTAAGTGCACGACCCATACAAATTATACAGACATAGGGGGTCATTATAACCCTGGCAGAGTCATGATTTTTCCAGCACCTGGCAATGGGGACTTACTCGGGCATTACAGCCCCGGCGGTCCCGGTAATTCCCCATTGCCGGGTGCTAGAAAATATTACTCTTCATTCCCATTTGAGCCCCATTGGACTCAATGGGGAGGCCGGATGCACCGGCACCATCACATGTCAAACCGACAGTACTGGCCATACCCTGCGAACAATAAGAGGGGTACTGCCTCACCCAACTGCCCATTCCAGGAGCTTCACATAGACTATGCTGACGTGGGAGAGTAGTGTAATGGGAGTAGGTACATGATTGTAGTTGTGTGTCCCTTTTCTCAGTGTGTTGAGGCGGGTCCTTGTGCACATCCAGATGCTAAATGCGCTATCAAATTCTTAGTGAGAGAGGTATTTCCTTGTTGGGGAGCATGCAAAATGTTGCAGTCAGTCAATGGCACCCATTTCTTTAATGAGCTCTTCAAAGAAATAACAGTGTTATTGGGCATCAACCATCAGATGTGCACAATTTACCACCCTCAGGCCAACAGATTTGTTGAGAGGATCAATGGATTATTAAAAGTAACAGCTTTTAAGCTGTTTGCTACCCTTGAGAGAAAATGGGTACACCGTCTTCCTCTTGCTTTATTCAGTTTGCACACACAGGCCTGTGATGATCATCACTTATCACTACATGAGGTGGTAATAGGCTGGCATATGCATACGCCTGTGTCTCCTATGAGAAAGGCCTCTGATGCTCACAGGGCAGCGTCCATTATGGGTGAGGAATTGAATGACTTCTTGACTGTTTTAACCTGATCCATTAAACTTATTTCTCAACAGATGGCACCATGCTGATCTGAAGAAACAACCAACACTGTACCTACTTCAACAACATCACAACCTCTCCAATTGTTGCCCAGTGATTCTGTCTTTACTAGGAACTTTGTCCGCAGGTGGAGTGAACCTAGATACAACAACCCTTTTACTGTTGTGTTTGCCACTCCGTTTGCGGTGAAGGTCCGGGAGCTGTGATATTGGGTACACCTTTCAGGCTCCTAATGCTGCACCCCCATTAAGGAACCTGACAGTGCTACATGAATAGTGTCTACAACTGAGTAGACATTTGCAAAGCAATTTACTGAATGTACATAGGTATACAAATTTTAGGCAGAGTTTTAACATTGCTTATTTTAATTATATGCAGACTTGATTTTATGTGTTAATAGTTTGACCGTTTTGAGCACTTCCTCTCTTTCGCCCCCCCACAATTGCTTTTTGATTCGCCTATTCCTCATGGGCAACATAACTATATGAAGACACCTAATAATATTATGCCTTTTTCTGCCTATGCATGTGTGATACACTTTACTATGAAAGTATTTTGCCTTTTTATGTTGGGTGTTGGAATTTATTTGGCATGGAATTTTATATGGTTGAGGGATATAAAAGGGCGGGATATTCGAGGGAGGTGTCCCATGGGTGGGTGTACCTATCAGAATGGGGACGATAATATAATATTTGAAATTGACACCAAGACATCAATAAATAGGGATGTGATGAATACAAGTATATTATCAGACCCAAAGTTATAAGTGCCATTCCAGCATATTAAAGTATTTTAGAAGGCTAACTAGAACTAAGAAATATGACGAATATATATGATATGATAGTTTATTTATATAGCACCTATACACAATGTGTTTCAAAGCGCTTAAAGGCAAGAGAGGAAACAAGGGAAAATACAATGACATTCTTACAGGCCATGAACAGTAAGGATGTGAAATTAACTATCGTACTATGCCTGACGACATTTCAGATAGTGCAAGAGCTAAGACATAAATAAGGAAGAGAGGGGGAGAGTGCAAAGGAACTGGAAACAGACAAGCGACTACTGTACTAGGCCTGATGACATTTCTGGTAGAGCCGGAGAAAAACAAAAGGTGAGGGAGAGGGGTGCAGATAGGGAGGGGAGGAACAAAACAAGTGACTATCATACTAGGCCTGACAATGTTTCAGATAGTGCTGGAGGCAGTGGGGGGGGGATCAGTAAGGGGATGGTGGAGCGACAGACGAGGTTGCTATCATACTAGGTCCAGGGACAATTCTGATAGAGTAAGTGCATAGAAGAAAGTAAGGGGAGGAGATAGGAAAAAGGGAGAGGGGAGGGGATGTGAGAACAGAGAGTAAGCAGTCAAAAATAGTGATGAAGCAAGAGGGGTGAGCGAATACAATTGCAGAAGTCAGTAGTAACACATAATGTTGCAAGCCAGGATACAAGATGAAGATGGGAACAGCATGATTCCGGGCCACCATGAGTACAAGATGCAAAGGAAGTCCAGCATGAGTTGAGATAGGGTGACGCACCATGAATCAATGAAGTCCATAAAAGTAAAATCCAGCATTGGCCACAAGATGGTGATGGTGAAACTAGAATGTATCAGGACAGACTCCTGTGTGCGGGAAGCGAGGGCACAAGGGAACAACACAGGGGGACCAGAGAGGGTGGTGATGGCCTGTGGGGATAGAGGGTGTAAACACATGTTGGTGCATGCTTACCCTGCTGTTTTAGCAGGGGGTTGGACCCTGGATCCTCCTGGTCCGAACAGGAATTGCCCTTTTCTTTCACTGCCCTTCACTTTGTCGCCCGGGCGAGAGATGCCCTTGATCTAAGAGTTAAGAGCAGGAAGGTAGAGGCAGGGATAAGAAGGTGGGTGGTGCTTAGGCCAGGTGACCTAGATCCACGTACACCAGCTCCCTAGCTGCAAAGGAAAAGAGGCTGGAGGGCTCCTTAAGTAGGGAAAAGAGCAGCAAGCAGGAAGGCACCAGGTGGACGGGGCTTGCTAAGTGGTGAAAAAGAGAGGCAACCAGGAAGGCACCAGGTGGGCGGGGCTTGCTAAGTGGTGAAAACGAGCGGCAAGCAGGAAGGCACCAGGTGTGGGGTGCTTAGGCCAGGTGACCTAGATCCACTTACACCTGCTCCCCAGCTGCAAAGGAAAAGAGGCTGGAGGGCTGCTTAAGAAGGGAAAAGAGCGGCAAGCAGGAAGACACAAGGTGGGCAGGGCTTGCTAAGTGGTGAAAAAGAGCAGCAACCAGGAAGGCACCAGGTGGGCGGTGCTTAGGCCAGGTGACCTAGATCCACTTACACCTGCTCCCCAGCTGCCTAGGTTTAGGTTTTGACATGATAGAGGACGTGCACCATCCAGAGATGAGTAATAGCTGGTACGCGGACATGAGATCGGTGGGGAAACAGAGGGTAAATGGGAGTTGTTACATTTGCTCATTAATACCATACACATCGGGAGCCCCCAAGGTACTAGTACTGCAAGAGGGTCCGCTTTTGAATGCTCAATGTCGTGTCCATCTAGCACTATGTAGGTTGTGAAGCACATTCCAAGAGCACAGCATACACCTTGTGATGATGAATCCAGATGAACAGCAGTGTGCCCGTAATGCCAAAGCCCACAGTGCCAACAGAAACCATACATGCAGCTGGAAGGAGTGAAGTTTGTGGCCAATAGGTGGGAAGAGACTGTGATGAGCTGTATGGCAGGAGGACTTGTAGCATATCAAAAAGAATTAATTCAGAGGCTAAACAAAACATGTCAACAGTACGGGGGAACCTCATGGCAAAGCTTACATTGATTGAAGCAAAGAAGAAGCCAGTGAAGGTGCTGAAACAAGAAGAATAGCAGTTGTGCTTCTATAAAGCAGAAGATGTCCCTGTGGGTACAAATGACAAGTGCAACATTGCAATAAACATTCCAGACCTCAAAAGGGGGAACCGCCGCAGTGATGGATATGTGATTGGTCTGTGACCAGCATGCGTTCTTGCACCTCCCACCATCATGGAGGGGCATATGCTTGCTGACCACGCTGCACTTAGCTCTTCTTGTGCTCCCTGAAGCGCACCTAACTATGAAACCAGGAAGTTTGGGGGTCCCCATGCCACTGCCAGAACCGACTGTGCATCGCCACTGCAGCTATCTATCTTCCGGATCTTGCCAGAGAAAGAAGAAAAAACATACTCCTGAAAAGGAAGAAGCGATCTAACTATTTAGCTTCTCTGTTGCTGCCAAAAGTACAAACAGCAGCCAATGCTAAATGGCTGCAAATTGTCAAGTGGGAACTGAAACAGCTGGCGAACAATACTGAACAAGGATTTAATGCAATCAAGGTTGAACTGAGAACCATCCGGTTAATGACATTGCGGAACCGGTATGTGCTCAATTTGCTTACAGCCATGGAGGTAGGAGTTTGTAAAAGAATCGGTGAATCCTGCTGTACTTGCGTAACCCCAAATAATGCTGTGAACAGGTCTCTCATACAGATAATAGAGGCTGTACACACCTTCAGAGAGCACATGCAGACGGAAGCAGGGATTCAAAAGAGCGATTGGTTCAATTACCTCTTCTCATAGGTACGTGGATGGGAGTAGTCGTGAAAATACTAGTGCCAGTGGTGGTGTTCTTGCTGGTGATTTTCTGCATGTGACAGTTGGGACTTGGATGCTGTGCTAAAGTGATCTCATAGAGTGCGATGATGATGCTTTCAATTGGGGTAAGGAGTGCACATTGCTATACAAAAGATGGGCAGGTACAAACAGATTACTCAAATAGGCATTGCATGGTGAGATTAGAGCAGATAATTGACTACCCTGGAACACTACTATGCACCCCAACCATGAAAACATGAAAACTATGAGGAGCACTGGGTTGACCTAGAAGGAGATGGGGGCTGTATATATCTTACCTGCACTACTGGAGCAGTAGGCTCAGGCAGGAGAAAGTTTGCATTCAGTTTGTAAGGTGTGGGTCGCCAAGAAAGAAACATGGAGATATGAGGAGGCTGAGAGGATGGCAAGGGATTTAGTTAATACAGAATTAACAAAAGGGGGGACTGTTGGGGGATGGGGCAGAAATCCCAGGCCCCTCAGCGATTTAGGATGAGGCGATTGTAGACCGAGAAATTGTAGGGGAACTGGTAAACTGAAGGGGGAGAGGGTCACCCATAGAAGTTGGATTGTAGCGGAAACATAGCGAATGTTGGTAGTAATATTGTAGATGTTATCGGTTTTGATTTTAGAAGGTAGACACCATCTTGAAACTGAGACCTAGTGCTATAAATATGCTGGTACACCTAAATCCTGTCCTGAGCATTATGTATTATCGTTAGCACATGTAACCCAGAAGGAATGTGCCCTGCAAGGACAAGGGAGGGCCAGAATTGTTATTTGAAGAGTTATTCCTCGAGAAGAGGGGCGGGGGGTGAGGGCTCTAGGCCTTTGACAGTCCAGTCCTAAAAGTTATTTCAGTCAGGGACCCCTGAATTCAAGCCCAAAGCATCTGAGTGCAATGGCCAACCCACGACCCCTAGCTAGAAACCCATAAACTGGCAAATCGATCAGGAACATCAGAGAACGGTGACAGGCTGCCCCCACCATCACTTCATGTGATTTGTGCTGTGCGGTGCCAGTGGAGAAGGTAACAAAAGTAGGACTGCGGGGGAGGCGGTCTGTCTGGGAGAGGAGCAGGGGTTCACCTAGTTTTGAGAAGTTATCACAACCTCAAAAGTATCTGTCTCGCTCATCTCCTTGATACCAGGTGCATGGTAGAGCTATGAAATAGTAATTTGTGTAACTGAAATTGCCAATTAGAATCTTGGTACCCGATGACGGAAGAAGATGATCCCCACTTGGAAGAAGATGATGGGACCAATCACCTTGCATCCCACATGGAGCAGGCTATTTTTGTATAGGATCGTACCAACCAGCTACATAGAATTGTGCCCTATGTAATGTGCATCCACTGCTTGAAAGTGTGTTTCTACTTCGCTTCCCGAACTCGGTGGACAACTGCATTTACACGCAGCACTGCGAGCTCGTTGCTCTTGCTGCCCGAAGCGCTCCCAGGAGGGGCGGTGCTTCACCCGACCACGTGACTGATCACGTGGCCTAAGAAGGAAGTACTTATTGCCGGCATATTCGCCCTTGTGGCGTTAAGCCCTGGAGGCAGTAAGGGCTGGAGCTGCTGTTTTGCTGTTTGGTTGTGACTTGTCCTTGTGCCACGACCCTGTGAGTACCTCAGACTAAGGTCTTACGCTCCTTCATTTGCTTAGCACTAAATAGTAATCAGGGTAAGGGGGAGAGTCGGACTTTGGCCACTCCTCGAGCTGTCGGGCGTTCCTTACCCTATTACTGGGAGCTCCTTAAGATCTTCGCTGCTTAATGGTTCTCTTTTATTGACTGACCCTTTAAACAGATCAATCAATTGATATACTTGCTCCTATATTCAGTTTTGATTTTTATCCCTAGTTTTGAAGGGGATCCATATTTATTGCTTTCTATTATAGTGTTTTAAACTGTATTTTTTGTGCTATTTCATGTATTTTTGCTAAGCCCTGTATTCAGTGCGTTTTATATATTGCTTACTATTAAGGGACTTAGGAGCCAGGTAGCTTTGGAGGCCTCTTTTGATTCTACTCTCCCCGTAGTGTTGGCTCTTTCTCCTCCCTCGATGGATGGTATTCCATCAGGAAAACCTATTTCTATTTCTTTGTGTAAGTCGCAACATACAATAGGAGACACTTTGGAAGATTATGTTTCCAAAAAAAGTATGGCTCATGCCCAAATTCATTCGCAAGAAAGGACTGATTTACTTAACCTGATGGGTATTATTCCACGCACTCCAGCCAATAATAGTTGCATCTTTACTGGAAATCAAGATATCTCAATAGATGCACAGGAGGATCGTCTGGCGGCCACTATAGCTTCAAATTTGGAGGAAGAGGGCAGCCTACCTAGGGCAAAGATGTACACTGATCACCTGAATTTTATCACAGTGAACTCTGTGCACCAAACCCCCGTTCCACTCCAACCTAGGCTGCCTTTACCCGCCTTAATGTCGGATGATTCTGTTGTGAATTCTAATTAATCTTCTGCTCTTTCGAAAGAGTCTACTGTGCAACAATTGCCTCCACCAGAGGCTGATAGGAATTTTGGTACTTCTGGTATTAATTTATCAACTGAGGCATTTTCCTCTGGTAAGGAGGTTAACCATACTTCTTCTATTCATGTTACTCTCTGCTACACCTGTTGGCATTGCCAACATTCCTATAGTGAAACCCATATTGTTTAAAACTCCACTTACAAGACCTTTGATTAATTCCCCTAAAATAAAATCTCATACAGGTTCTCAGCGCAAACCTATCTAAGGGAAAAAAAATCTATTTTATTTGGAAAAAGGACAGCCACTAGTACCCTTATCAAACCTCTGCTTTCAGTCTTATCAGTGGTCACTTTGGATCATACGCATTTGGCAGACGTAGTAAAGAAGTTGGACACTGAAGACCACTGAGATAATGACATTGATGATATTAGTATCATAGAGTGTGCAGATAAGGCAATAGCTGAGAGTCATTTGGATCCTAATTCTATTAACTCAGCAAACCTGTGATGCCTCTTATCGGAACTTACTGATTTTATTGATGAGTGTGCTGAGTAGCAAAATTGGCTTTGAAAAAGGGGTTTACTTTTAGACTCACAAAAGGATCATGCTAGCCAGTCTGTTATGCACCACACACTTAAAGATGCAGATGACAGAATAAAATGAACTCAACCCACTTTATCTGCATTGAATATGGTTCTTAGTTCTTTTGTGAGTCTTTATGACAACATATGGTCAGAGGTCAGATCGCACTCTCTCCTACTCTCTGAAATCGGAAGGTCTGGATAGATTTGAAGAATTGGTTAAAATTATTAAGGAAGAACATCTCTTAATAACAAAACAGTCTTCAGACTCTGTTTTCTCTACTCATCCGACTACGGAAATACCTTCGGTCAAGATGGCCTTAAGTGTTCAAACGGCTTCTCTTCCAGGGGACCCCATCAATAGGGCCTCAGGGATTTCCTCTCATGGTATGGACAGGGGAATTTCTAACCAACTTCCCCTGATCTCCCCAATGAAGGCTGAGGCTAAAAAAGTGGGTCATATCCTGGATGTTGATCCCGTTATTACTTTCACAAAAGTAACTACCAAACTACTAGTAGAGAAAGCCCTAGAGGGGTCGATCCCTAAATCTTTAAGCCCATTTTCTAAGGGTCTACCCTCAGGACCTACCACTCAAGTAATGGCTGAGTCACTTAAGGGAAATAATATTGCCCATTATTAGATTCTAAACCTGAATTGACTGTGGAAAAACAGGCTGATATTATCGACCTCACTAAGGCTACGGCTCAGTCAAAGGGCTTTTCTCATATAGTTAAAAAAAGCATGACCAACAAATAAAGAAAACAAAAAATCAGAAGAATATGAAACAAATAAATTCTTATAATAATCAATTCTTTAAAAACCTTTTTTTGGCAAGTGCCCCTGTGTGTGCAACAATTCCCTCCCCTTCTAAGGGGATTACGAATCCGGTTGAATTAGCAGTACCTGTGACCGCTACTTCTACTGTAGCCACTGCTTTTGCTGGACTAACTTCATTACCGTCTATTCCGGCTATACCTAGTCAGCCTGATCCCTTGGTACTTAGTCCTATACTAGGGGATAATATTCCTGGGGTGGGGGTTGCTCCTACTGGGCAGGTCGAGGAAACCTCTATTACCTGTCTTCCAAAAATAGTTTTAACTCAACCGGAGCCTATAAACAATACCGCTCCAGTTATCTTGGATCCCCAGATTGTTTGTAAACAGATGGAACCTGTCTCTGATGCAATTCCCCTAACCACTCCGTGTAATGCTTCATCTACATCAGTTCCTACCTATCCTGAGCCTATTATCACTCTGTTATCAGTGAATTTGGTCAACCTCAACATGGTAAAACAACTATTTCAGGAGTTATTTACTACGAACTCATCTACTGGGGGGGTTCCTACTTCAGCTATGTGTTTGCTCAAGGATGGGGCCTCGAATACCTTTTCTGCTCCCATAGATAGCCTTCCTTCCTGTCACTCCGACGGTCATCTGACCAATAGAGAGTCTACAATGGGGGCGAGTGTTATGGGATTTAGACCAGTGGAGGGCCTCTATGTCCCTAACTTCCTTAATTCAACTAAGTCTAAGGTGCCTAATGGAGGTTTAATTAATGGTCATCAAACCTCCTCCACCAGCCCCGAATTCTCTCAAAATGAGAATTCTTCTCATTTGCCTGAAAGATTCCAGTTGGGACCATATGCCTCTCAACATAGGTCTATATTAAGGGGTGCTAGGGGCTCTGATCTGGAAGCTGATTCGCGAAGTCAGTTTACTAAACATATAACTGACTCTTAACCTCATCCAGTGGAGGCTAAAGATTCCCTTGATATTCTGCAGCTTACTAGCCTTTGTGGTCAGGATATGCCTATCTGTCTCAATCGTGGAAATATATTAAACATTTTCCATCAACTTCCCTCTCTTTCACTCATTTCTTGCTATGATATGGAGAGGATTTTCTTTCCCATTAAGGGACGTGTAGATTTGAGCAATATTGTTCTGAAATCTAGATTGGTCTTAGAACTAGTAATGGCCCAAAGGGATGGTTTAATGCAGCTTGGTTTTGAAGTAAATGTATTACAAACTAATCATCCGCCTGGTAAATATGGAGGGTGTGAAGAGTATAGGGGAAACCTTACAATGGTATACCATCTGGAAAAAGTTCCACAATATCATCGGAGGCAATTTATGCCCAGATTCAATGGAAACGCTAGAAGCTGGGCTCAGGTTACCTCAGGTCTGTGAAAATGATCTCTCCTCCAAGTGCTCTGTTACATCTATACATGCTCCGGCCCTGAATAAATTTATTTTTCTCTCCTGGAATTCAAGGGGAAGTACTCATCTTTTTACTAATACTGATACAGTATGTATGATTAGGGCTTCACACTGTTTCTTCTTACAGGAAACCTGGCTGCTCTCCCCACCCGTTGTTGATGGATTTGTTAACCATTCCCAAAGTGCTAAATCTGGTTCAGGAGGGAGGGCCTCTGGGGGCCTTCTTATTGGAACTAGAGCCTCTTTTGGCTTTAGGAGCAAGGTTGTTGCGGATACGCCTTTTGGTATTTTGGCTTTGGAGGTTACTTCCCTTGATGGCCTGGTTAATATTCTTCTCATTAACGTATATTGGCATAAGGGCATTGCTGCTCTTGAGTCGTTTTTGGAAAGTCTAACAGATATAGTACTTACATGGAGATCTCTATATCCCAGGGGGAAGTTGATCTTGGCTGGAGATCTTAACTCTGATTGTTCCATTTCATCCGAGGCCAAATATGATGAACTGGCCTTGATTTGGGAGGACGATAATCGGCGATGACAGAAATTTGATTGGGGTAAACTTTGGAATTTAGCCCTGAACTCGGTTGGGCTAACCTGCCTTAACGGTTTCTAGAATGCTACTCTTCCATCACATCCCACTTGGCATAGAGGTCTTTCAGTGTCTACTATAGACTATGTCTTTGTAGACCACTCCTTGTCTTCTCTCTCGCCTGAGGTTGAGGTTTCTTTTAACTCATGGAGTGACCATAGGTCTTTGGTAGTTACTTTTCCCTCTCCCTTTCCCATGAAGTTATTGCCCACTGGGGGTTCTTGTCATCTTAGATCAGTGGGACAAGGGACAGGGATACCTTGGTCATCTGCCAGTATTAATCTCCTTAATTGTAAATTGATCTCCTTGTTTAACCATATTTCTCTCTCGTGGAAATTGGCAGTGTTTAACATTTTAAACTTTGACAGTTTTCTTGGTGCTCTCCATGGCAGTATCTCGGGCTCTCTTAGGAAGGGTTTCCCTAAAAAATTCCACTCTCATAGGTTTGATCAGGAGTTGGCCAATGAAAAGGCATATACTCGGAAACTCATTAGAGAGGTTCAAGTACTCGACATTGACTGGGATAATTAAAAAGACCCAAAAAAAACTATCCGCCAACACTGCTACAAAATGATGCGGAGTCTATGCTTAGAGTACTTGTTAAGTGAAATCTTAGGGCTTTTTGGGCCATTTTCTCTAGCCAAGATGATCTGGCTGACCAGTTGAATGCCATTCCTGAGGACCAATGTGTCGAGCATTACACTGAACTCTATGGTACAGGGGGAGAGGGGCTAGAACCTTGTACAACGGGGCAGAATGATCTAACTATCCCTTGGGACCCTCTCATTGACTGTAAGATAATACTTGGTCTCATTGCCATAGCTAAGAACTCAAGAGCCCCTGGGCCCAATGGTTTAACAAATAATACTTTTAAAGCGGAACCGGAAACTTGGGCAAAACCTTTGTTTGTTATTCCAAGATATTGTTGTCTCTGGCAATGTTCCAACCAGTTGGCAGACGGCACATATTGTCCCCATCTTTAAGAGAGGCCAACAAACTTTGGTCAAAACTTATAGACCAATCTCTCTTATTGATGCGGACTGTAAACTCTTCGCCTCTATGCTTCTCTCCCATCTGACGGCCTGGATTAAGGAAAACCATATTCTCCCGAAGCAACAAACAGGGTTCAGGGCTGGCCATTCTATCAATCTCAATGGTTTTATTCTATCTGCCCTCCAAAGTTCAACCTGGGGAAAATATGGTGCTTCTCTGTATGTTGCCTCAATTGATCTGTCAAATGCTTTTGACTTGGTAATTAGGTCAAGACTTTGGGGAAAGTTGTCAAAGTGGGGGATTCCCCAGGTCTTTTATCCCTAATAATGGTAATGTATGAGAATTCAGGGGTCCATATTAGGATTGATCTTGAAGGAGCTCTCTCCAGAAGGATTAGGACTCGTATCGGGGTTAGACAGGGCTGTTCTTTAGCCCCATGCCTTTTTATCCTCTATCTTGCAGATGTTGAGCAATTTCTTGGAAATTCAGGCATGGTTAATGCTAAATTGGGGGATCTTAGGCTCTCATGTTTGGCATATGCCGACGATTTTCTTCTTTTTGATCATACTAAAGTCGGCCTTCAGAGGCTTATTTGCAAATTTGAAGAATATGCCACCCTTAATGGGCTAAAAATCAACCAGTGTAAAACTCGTACAATGGTCTTCTCAAGGGGGAGAGAGGGGAACAAAAATATCTGGAAAATTGGCGGGGGAAAAAATAATAAGAGCACATAAAATTGTCTATTTGGGATTCCTTATTCTGGCTCAGCCATCAGCCATTGAATTAAGGCGTTCCCTAAGATATAAAATGCTACAGCTTATTTCCCAATCGATTAAGCTTGATAACAAGTATGGTATGTTCTCATTTAAGCCTACTGTTGATTTCTTTAAGGGTAAGGTGACGCCAAAATGTATCTATGGAATGGAACTGCACTAGCTAGCCTTTTGACCTTTTGGGATACCCTTGAGGGTATTTATTGGAGGAAAATTTTGAAATTACCTAATAGTGTCCCAATAGTGGCTATAAGATACGAATTGGGCTTGGTCTCTCTGCGAGTTAAAATTCTCTGGAGAGTTTTAACCCTTTTTTCTGCCTTGCTCTCTCCCAAACAGGATGCCCTCTATGTTGATGTGGGTAAAACCCTTTTTGCAAAGGGATCTTTAGACCGTAATCCATATCTCTCTTGTTTCCGTGATCTCTGTGACAGGACGTTATCAGACCTTTCCACAGATAGGGATACCTTGTTAACAAATCCCAATAAAGTCAAGGAATCCCTTTTTAATGCTGATTGGAGTCGCACGCTTGAAAAATTGCATGTTTATCCTTCTCTTAATGACTTACAATTTGACCATAAGAAGCGAGGTTGCCTGTCTTTTATATTGACTCCCTACGGAATTCCCTAACCGTCATTATCGCTCACTTCTTCTCAAGCTTAGATGGAATCTCCTCCCTACCAGGGAAGTTCTTCATAGAAGGAAGGAGATTAGTGATTCAGATCTTCTATGTCGGTTTTGTCATACTCCTGCGGTAATTCAATCTACTCGACATCTCTTTCTAGATTGTACAGCTTTGAAAGGTCCTAGGGATTTTTATCTAGGAAGATTCAATACCCTGGGAATTTTAGGGGCAGAAAATCTCATATGGTCTTGGTGTCTTGCCATCTCTAATATTAAAGATGGTCTTGCTGTGGCTGGATTTATCAAATTTTAAGATTTGAATGCGCCTGCCCTCTGATTAAACTGTTTGATAATCTGCATTAAGAAATTGTTGTAATTTTACTGTTATTTCTTTAAGATTGATGTTATGTAAAGAGAAACTGCTATTTACAGCAAAATCATTTAGCATTTTATACTTGCACTGAATTATTTTTATTGAAATGATTTGTTATGTGTTTCCCATTCTTAAAAAGGGATAATTGGGTCTTTAAGTATCTTTTAATATACATGAAATGTTTGTTAATGTATTTGTAAAGGTTTCTTTTTGTAAACCATATACAATAAAAATATTTTTTTTAAATGATGTGTACTTTTATAATCCGTTGCTTACACTGTTTTGTTTTCAGAGCGCTTCTTGGCAGCAGAGTTCTTTATTGGCTCATACTTATATTTTGTAAGAATAAACATTGTTCTCCTTGCAAGAGGTGAGCTGGGCCTTTTCCCCTAGTGGGTTGTATTTTTTCTGGTGTGTGAATTGTGGGATCATTCATTGTAGGATCATTCAACACCGCTCTATCAGTCTCCTTCTCCGTCATTCAACCGATGTAGTGGGTTTCAGTAGCTGCTTTCGCCGCCTCCTTCACCCCCCACTCCCACTATTCACTCTCACACTCACTCTGCTCTTGCTACCCTTCACCTCTGAAATCTCCAAAACCCTTGATATCCTTGTCCCTGCCATGCGGATCCGCATGAGGCCTGCTTCCAAGTGCAATAGTTGGTACAACTCCCACTTAGCCTCATTGAAACACAAATGCAAAGTTGCAGAACGGAAGTGGCTGGCTTCTAGCACACCCTGACAAACTGGCCTGTCGCCTGCACCAAAGGCAATATAGACTCTCTATCCACTCCAAGAAATGGGCCCATATCCAATCCTGCATCTCTGGAGCCACAAACAACATGGCTGAACCTTTCAAAACATGGAACTGGCCAATCCTACTGAAATCTCCACCTCTTCTCTTCCTTCTCAGGCCCTCTGCATGGCATTGGCCACCCACTTCACAACCAAGCCCCATGATATCATGTCCTCTCCCTTCTCTACACCTCTCCCTCCCCACCTACATGCCGGCCATCCCTGCCAACCTCTCCCCTCCCCATACTCTCCTCCTTCTCACCCATTGCACCTGATGAGGTCATCCAGACAATCTGCTCTACGAAAGACTCCTCCAAACAGGTGCTTCCATGCTACTCTAGAACTATCAAGAACAAAATTGCCTCTCTTGCTCCCTCTGTGGCTGAGTTCTGCAATCACTCTTTTGCCACTGGTTCCTTCCCTTTACGCCTCAAGCACTCCCTTGTGCACCCCCTCCTAAAAAGCCATCTGTGGACCCTTCCTGCCCGGCTAACTACTGCCCTATATCCACTACTCCTTTCTTGGGCAAACCCCTGGAGATGTTGGTCATCTCCCAACTAATCCATCACACATTATGTTGGCTGCCTTCACGACCACCAGTTTGGCTTCAGAGCATCAAGAGGCATGGTAACTGCTCTCCTGAACACCCGTGATGATCTGCTCTCAAACCTCAATTCGAACTCTCCTTCCAGCCTTATTCTCCTCGATCTGTCCTTTGCCTTTGATCTAGTTATCCTCATGTATAGGCTCTGTGATACCCTCGGCATCACGGACCAGGCACTGGACTGGTTAACCTCTTCCCTCTTGAACTGGCTCTAAGTGCAACTGGGCCCCTTTCTCACTTTCGCCTTGTGGCGTCCCTCAGGGCTCTATACTCTTGCCATGGCTCTGTAATATATACCTTGCCCTCCTTGCCCACTTGATCTCCACCTTCTCTCCTCATTTCCAGTGTTATGCTGATGACACACAGTATTCCTTTAAGCGTCTCTCCTCTTCCTCCTCTCCTTCCTTTCTCATTCCCCACTGTCTGACTGCTATTCAGGCATGGTGTACTGCTAATGATCTCTGCCTTAATGCCAGTAGGACAGAGATCATTCTCATTGGGAGCCCTACTCCCTCCTTCCTTCTTACTCTCTGGCCACCCTCCTTGGACTCTCTCCCCTCACCCTCGTGTGAGGCCAAAAACGTGGGTGTTATTGACTCCTCGCTCTCCTTCTCACCTCACATTGCTGACCTTGCCAAGAAGGCACACTATCAGCTTCACCACCTCAGAAGAATTCTCCCTTTCCTTATCTTCCAACAGAAACTCAATGCCTCAAGAGCTCTGGTTCTCTCAAGGCTTGATTATTGCAACAGTCACTTCCTTAATCTACCTCTCTCCTCACTCTGCACTCAACTATGCCTTGGCCTAAAGCCCAGGGATAGCATCTCGCCAGCCTTAACATCTCTCCCCTGGCTTCCAGTGGTTGCAAGGGTAAGATTCAAGAGTCTCTGTATCATCCACAAGGCTTTCTGGGGCCTGGGACCTTGCTACATTCAACTCTCTCTCCCTAAATACCTCCCTGCTAGAGTGCTTTGGTCCCCTAGCTCCATCTCTCTGCAGGCCAGGCGCTTCTCCAAGCAGAGAGTGAGGGGTAGATCTCTCTCTTTGGCTGGGGCTTCTCTCTGGAATGGCCTCCCCACCCCTCAGCATCTTGAGCTGGATCTCCTTAAGTTCTGAAAGCTCCTCAAGACCTTCCTTTTCTCCTCCTCCTTCCCTCTCCCCCTACCCTGCTAGTCTCCTCCTCTGCTACGACTGGTTGCCTGTGTTCCTTATGAGTCTCCTTGGGTTCAGGCCCTCCTTCGTCCAGTCACTGCCTACCAGCACTTGCCCTCAGGCACTCTTTCCCGAATAGCCTTCTGAGGCTGGACCTCCTCCCCATCCCCTGCCACTTTTACCTTATTCCTGGCTTCCCCTGGCACTTACCCTCCTGGGCACCCCCTTGCACTTCCCCAGCCCCGCCCCCCTCCAGCACTTCTTCATCTTGCCCCTTCCCATCCTTTCCCAGACGTGTCCCCCTCCCCTGCACTTCTTGACAGTGCACTTTCAATATCCAATTGTCACAAGGCCTAGTCGGACCGCTATTGCTGTTTTCCTCCATGCCCTGCCCCTCTTTTTGTCTTGTGGCACCTGGAAACACTCTCTGCTGTATAGGTGCCATACAAATGTTCAATAAATAAAAAATAAAACCATACAACAACTGAAGAGCGTATTCCATTTCTGGGGAACAAGATAGGAAGTGGGTGAGATCCTGGCCTACACATATCCCTGTATAGTTGGTGTTTGAGAGCTACTTAGATCCTGTAGAGAAAGGAAGCAGGACACAGCGTATGGGCGCACAGGACCCTCACAAGAGCTACAATGAAGGATAGTGGTAGCGCAGCCATGACGGTACGAATAGTTTCAGGAACTGAGGGCTGAAAGTGGACACTCTTCCCCTGTTAGGCAAGAAGTCAATGATCCCAAACTTCTATCCCAGTGAGCTCAACACTATATCATGGAAAGAAGTGTTTCATGAACAAAAACCTTTCAGAAGTGATTTGCCATTATATCCTTATGCAAGTGAGATGGCCACTTTATCCATAGGAAAGTGAGCTTGACCGGGGAAAGTAGGCTTGGCACTATATCCTGCAAGATGCAAGCACAGTCCTTCAGAAACAAGAAACATGTTGGGTGCTATAACGCTGAGGATGATCCAATAAGCATACTGTGTGCTGTATCACAGACACTGGGCATCATTACGTCAGTGGCGGTAAGGCAACAACGGCGCTGGTAGTGCTACCCGCGCCGTTGTTACCATGCCGCCACATTACGAGTTCTTCTCGCGGGTGCCGCTCTGCACGCGTGGTCAGACCAGGCGTGCAGAGCGGCACCCGCGAGCAGAACATGATGGTACCAACGGTACCGTTATGAACAGTACCGCTGCTACCATCCTCCCCATTCCCATTGAGCCCTATGGGGGCTCAAATTGGTGTGGGGACGTACCGGCTCCGGGTCCCACGAAAGGGAAATTACCGGGCTCTCCAAGGTCAGAATGTCCCGGTAATTCCCCTTTCGCGGGACCCAGAGCCGGACCCGAGTTTGGGGCCTCGTAATGAGGCCCACTGTGTTTAAATCAATGGCTCTGGGGTGAGGCCCCAGAGCCATTGATTTAAACACAGTGGGCCTCATTACGAACTCATACTCATTATAGTTTGTTCCCTTTTATTAACTAATTCCATGCTTGGAACAACCTTTTTAGTTTTAAACAAATACCTGTCAACAATATGCATTTATCCCAACCCCACCCTGTCAATGGTAATACATCCATTTGTAAGTGAAGTACTGTGTTGCATGCTTTGACTGTCTGCTCCAAAATGGTGTCAGAAGAGTAATGACAGAGCTTAACCACAAGATTCAAATCGGGCTAATCACAGACCCATCCTCGGTTCCTCGGATGCTAGATAAAGCTTCTCCCAAGGCATCCAGATCCGATTTCTGCACAGAGAGCTACACTATACCCCTTGGTAGAAATGCGTGTCTCGATGCACCTAAGAATCACTGTAACCAGGTGACCTATGGGTGGATACAACATGCCACTGACTTAGGGGCAGAGGTGGTCAAAGAAGAGTACACTGGGAATGTCGAGGTCCTACTCTTGAATTCTGGCTGGACAACCATACCATCTGATGATTGTACGTATTGCCTAACTCATCTGTGCCAGACCGCAAGGAAACGTAAATGGGTGAGAGAGGTTTTAGATCACGTCTTGTTCGGTGAGAGCACTGTGTGCAACAAAATGACCCAAATCCGAAAAGGGTGTTTGGTGTTTTAATCCTTATTGCTCAGCAATAAAACTTTCAGAGTTCCTTCTTCCTGGAATCTTGGCTAGAACGGGAACTGAAGGGTGTGGCTGCATCTGTTACCAACTCAAGGTTCTTTGTGTTTTCCATGGAGCAGGGACAGATCGAACTGCTTCTCATCTTACTGCTGCACATGGGGGGCTAGCGAAGATGCAGTGCTGTGCCTTTCCAGGTTCGTCTTGACTGGGGTTTACAACCAATTAAAGGAGTACTGCACAACTTGTTCAATCTGTTAAGTAATCTGACACTAACATACCAAGAGCACAATTGCAACTCCTTTCAGTGAATGGGGTACAATTCAGCCACATCGCTTTGGATAGGGTGGGAACTGTGCATCAATCAGGAAGTAGAAACAATACATTTTGTGCTACAAGATGTCCAGAGACTAAAATAGCACCAACAGAAGTTTCAAATAGTGAATACTTTACTTCAACCGAGTGGGATTCCCATAGTACAAATTAACTGATCTGACGTCCAGCTTTATGTCTAAGCTTATGGAAGAAGTTGAGTCCATCATGTGAATCAAAATAGAAACAACATCAAAGGGAATTTAAACTGTAGGCTTTCCATCCGTTCAAGAAAATCAAAGCAGGTTCAAAAACAGAGCAAAAAGAAAGGGGGTTCATAGAAACTATGAATGGAAAGTTTCAAAACAAAATCTTTACTAACCGCGTATTCCTTTGGCTTTATTTGCTGTTTAGAAGGTTCCCCAGGCATCCACAGGATTCTTCACCTTTGAGTTGGTGTATGATCAAAATTCAAGAGATGTAATTGAAATCCTGAAGGATGTGATTAACAACAAGAGGTACCTGTCACTGCCATCCAATTGATCAAAGAGATTTGAGAGAGAAAGGTTCTACTCCAAGAATCAGTCTACAAAACCTAAACAAAAGTGCCAAGTTACAAACCTTTAAGGTAGAGATTAGGAATGGCCTACTATCAACAATCGGCATGATGGCATGGGCCATATGAAGTAAAAGAGGTAGCAAGAGACACGATCCACAGAGTACGAACAGTGAACCCCAAAGGAGGTCTATCTAGTGACCTGGTACAGATCATGGAATAACCACTTCAACCATATTTTGATGACCAGCGCACTGAAAGCCCAGCAAGCCGCCTCCTGTTATTGTGAAGAACCTCAAAGATGGTCAATTGGCCTTTCCACCAGAGGCCAAAAGGACCAAAGTGATCCCTTGGAAAATCTTTTTGATTCTTTCTCTAAAAAAACAGGCTGCATGAAGAAATCTTTCCATCTCCTTCGAAAGCCCCTGGGAAAACTTGCTGCCAACTGTATCGGCTCCTGCCTCAAACCGATGGTATGGTAGGGCCCTCGGCAGCTGTCTGAATTCCCAATTTCAGAGACATAAAGCTGTTATGAGAACCATTGTTCTTCCATTTTAAAATGACCTTCATGTCGCGGCACTTACTACTAAGAGCAACAGTGCCTTATTCCTCGACTACATTGTGACTCGGGAGATGAACTATGAAGCATTAGTTGCTCTGGGGCTGACTGCTTTCAAGGCCGCTGGAATTGATCCTGTCACTCGGAAGGATGTGATGTGGGATCTGTTCATGAATGGTAACAATGAACCTTGTATTATTTCCCTCACAATTATGTGGAAAAAGATAGTACTGATTTTGGAGGGCTATAATGTTTATTGAGGATTCAGGGCTGGGGGAATGTGGGATTGGCGGATGAAGGGCGGCGAAATGAGGGTTTTATGGGGATGCTGTTTTCTTTTTACTTGGTTTATGTCGTGTTGAAAAGTCGCCCTTTTTGTACAACTGTGTAACACGTTAATACAAAATTTAAAAATAACCACTTCAGCCAAATTTGGATGACCAGCGCAATGAGAGCCCAGCAAGCCGCCTCCTGTTATTGAGTGGAACCACAAAAAAAAAAAACTGGCTGCATGAAGAAAAGTTTCAATCTCATTTGAAAGCCACGGGGAAAACTTGCTAACAACCCAGAAGGAAAGCCATACATGAATTTGGGGGAAAGGCCTGATCAGGGTATGATTGTGAGGTCATATGGTCATCCACCATCAGTGAGGTCATGCAGTGAATGGTCACCTGCCATCATGCTGGCTTCCAAACTAGATCTAACTTGGATTTTTGAATTGACTTTCGAAAGTGAATAGGTTGTCTGAATTCAAACCCTATCCAATATCCAGGATCGACAATTGATAGAAAAGCTGGGTCCCTCCACCATCATTTCCACCTTGGATATTACAGAAGGTTTCTAGGTGGAGCCCTTGCCCCTGTTGACAAAGAGAAGGGGATATATTCTATGCCCAAGGGTCTGTTCCTGTTCCCAGTGCATCCCTTTGGCCAGTACAGAGCTCCAGCAACATCCCAACGGCTGATGGATCATGTACTAGGACCTTAACAGCAATTTCCTGGGGCCTGTATTGATGACCTCATAGTACATATTGCATGGAACCAGCATTGCCTTAAGCCAAAAGACATTACAGAAGAAAAGCAAGGGCAAACATTGTACAATTTTCCTGATATGAGATGTCAGTTGGGGGAAACCTGGCATTGCCATGAGCCAAAAGACATCACAGAAGAAATAAAGAGGCATAAGCAGCAGTGGTCGAAGTGAGCAGGAGCGGTCGGGAGCGGTGCTCCTCTACTTTTTAAAATTACCTTTTACAGCTCCCATACTTTTATTTTAAAAAGAAACCGTTACGGAACGGATTCGTTTTAAAATAAAGGTGTAGGAAGAAGTTGACACTTACACTTTCAGTGCACTGCACTGAACGTTCCCTTAAACAGCAGGTTCAAGTGTTTGGGGGGGGGGTGTATTGTGTGTGAGAGGGGATGTGGTGATGGGGTTTGTGGGGAGCGGGGGGCAGGCCAGCAGGGAACGTAGCTCCACTACTTCTTTTCATACACTTCGACCACTGATAAGCAGTACAATTCTCCTAATGTGAGATGTTAGTTTGGGGAAACCTGGAACAGGTATTGCCAAGAGCCAAGAGATATTTAAAAAAAGATTGACAGACAGAGCTTGAACAAACCGATATATGTGGGATGCCAGTATTGGGGGAGTTGGAACAAGATGTAGCTGAAGTCAACAAAGTCGTATCATTGAAGAAATGCAATTTTGTTGTATCTAAGACAAATGTGAATGTTACAGTGAGACCTGATAAGAGTATCAGGTAGTGAACATTTTTGGGAAGAGATACCTGCCAGGAGAGTACACCAAGGGATATGCATGAGCCGAAAGGGAGATATTCCTGGCAGAAGAGTATACCAGGAAACCCATTTTGAACTGGTGTGTCAAAGAGCAGCTTTGTCATATCAAGTTGTTGTTGACATTGAACATTTTGCCAATCAGAGAATTAAAAAAGACTTCCATTTTGCCATACTTCAATCATTATTCGAGAAAAGACATTTGTTTACCCATCCTGAAAATTAGAAAAGACTTTCCTTTACCATATTCCAACCAGTGCTGTGTGTGAAGGCAGAAGGAAGCAAGACACAGACAACAGATTCAAATTATTACTCAAAACAAGTTTATTTAACTTAAAAGGTAGGGTAGAGTAAGGCCTAATTTGCCCTATGCTAAGGTGGGATTTCCCTACCTAAAGAAAACTACTAATATGTTGTGTCAGGCTGTCCAAATCAAGTATCTGTCTGTGTCTAAAACCTAAACTTGCCCTCACAACTAACTGTATACAATGTGTAGGGATGTCAGCCTCATAAGAATAGTGTTAACAGAAAGTTCCAAGCTCCTTTTTAAGCTGTTGCCTTAGGATCAGCTTCCCCAAGTTCAAAATAGTTCTCAGAATATTGAGGTTCCCATCCCCAAGAGTTCAAACCTTCTTGCTTCCAAAAATAATACAGTTCATTGGGACGCTTCCCAAGTCAGGCTTCTCTTGCCCAAGAGATCAAAACGTTTAGCTTTTCAGAAATAACACAGTTCTTTGGAACACTTGCCAAGTTGGGATTTCCTTCCCCCTAAAGTTCCGAACTTTCAGTTTTCAAAATCAGCACACTTCTCTGGGACACTTCCCAGTTCAGGACTTCTTTTCCCAAAAGTTCAAAACCTCTAACTTTCATAAAATAATACAGTTCTGTTTCTTAACTTCACTTTCTAATAGAGGAATGTGGCAACACATAAACCTATCTTCAAACCTTCTTTCATTGGCTTCTTCCAAATAGGGTACTCGGTCTAGGTGCAGTTGTCGGCCCACACGGCCCACCTATTACAGGTCGCACAACTGATATCTCTTCTTACTGCTTCCATCAACACGGAGCCACCGGTTCCATCTGACAATGATGCTTGGTTGATTCCTCAGTGTCACATTTTTCAGACACTGTCCCGTGGCTAGCTCAGACACTTTGCACTTTATTAGCCTTGTTTGTATTCCTTTGGCTCTTGCCAACACGAATGTCTTTTAAATTGCAATGCCGGGCCCCCTCTTGACATTGGGCCAACCTTTAGTTTCTAAAGTTCATACTCTCCTTGGCATTCTCTTGGCTTTGCCACTACTTGTTTCATAATCGGTATTCTTGACTTTACTTTCATGCACTACTTTGCTTTCATTCCATTTGTGAGCATTCAATTGACTTTTCAATCTGTGCTGCATTCACACGTTCTTTCAATACTTTTCCTTATGTGTGGTATTCATAAATTTCAGTTCACTCAATATCAGTATTCACAAGTGCTTTCAATACTTTTCACTCTGTTCTGTATTTATAAGTACTTTCAAGTAGTTTCCATTGGTGCGATATTGGTATTCACAAGTGCTTTCAATACTTTTCAATTCATTTGATATCTTGACTGTTAGGCAAGATTGTATGCAGTACCCTTTGGGTGCACTATAATAACCTTGACCTCCTGGCAATAGGGACCCAACCTTTGGTGTAAGTCTGAACTATGTAGGTTGGTAGTGTGGCGAGCAGCCAGGCTTATCTCGAGAGGGGTCAATGTGAGAAGTAATGTTGTGACAGAGTTTCACAGTACAGTTATTCAAATAAACACTTACACTCAATGTTTCTTGATTAAACAATTATTAATTTATTTAACAGTCAGTTATCTAAGCCTTCTTCAGAAGGGAGCAATATATATGTAACACGCAAAATACACTTCAAAACGCACACTTCAGATGATACCCATTGGGGATGGCACACAGACACTTCCTACACCCTCAGGTGAGTTAAATAGCTAGGACACTGTGGACATTGATTCATCACTGGTACATTTAGAGCAATACTGAGTTTGGTGCAAAGAAATAAAACAAAGGTTAACAAATAATTCATAAACGGGTAACTACTTTCAAGAACCTTCCAAAGCAGAGGAAATTAACCCTTTCCTGGGGGAAGGCCAAAGCACAAAGTGAGAGGTCAGAAGAATCATTAATCTGCCAATGTTAATTGCACAATGTCTAGGGGACCTTAAGATCTTCTTTGCAGGTAGGTAAAAAGTCTTGCACAATGTTTTTAGAAATGTTTGTAGAAAATAGAACACTTGAAGGGTCACAAGCTGGGAGGCTTGTGAAGGGCAAAGCTTTAGCAACTCTGCAGGGTAACCAAGACAGGTCTCAACTGGGGGCAAGTAAGGCTACAGAACAAGAGGTAAGTTCTCTTAGACTGTACAGTACCTTTGGTTAGAAGAAATGGTTCCAGCTGGCTTCTGTTCCTGTACAGCTCTGCAGATCCTTTTGTTCTTGGGCCTTAGTCATGGGGACAAGAGAGAGAATTTCTGGGGATTCCTGCTCTGCAATGGGACGGTCTGCGGCAGCAATGGGCAAACTTCAATTGAGCGGTCCTTCTTTGTTTCAGCTCCTCGCGTCTGACAGCAAATAGCAACACAGCGGTTCTCGGATACCACTTCAGACTTTCCTTGCTTCTGGGGTACAGCGCTCTGTTGAGGTGGCTCAGGCTTGGCCAGTCCTGCATCAGGGAAGTCCAGAGGATCTTCCTAGCGCTCAGGTCCGACTTAAAAGCAACGCACACAATCTGGTGTTCCTCTCCCTGGCTCTTCGGTTCCAGCAGCAGTGGAAATACAACCAGCTTCGAGAGGATGTCCAGATGGGTTTACTTTGGAGTTGATTGGTCCCACCAACTCAAAGGGAGAAGTCGTCCTTGCCGGGTTTCTTTAGTCGAGGTGAATTCGGAGCTTCAGTACTGCAGCAGGGCTTCACCGGGCAAACCAACGGTCCAGGAGTTGCAGCAGGTGTCTCTTCCAAGTTCTTCTTCGGATTCCTTCATCCAGTGGTTGACTCTGCCTTTCAAGCCAAAAAGTCTCACCTTTTATGCAGGTTTCTCCCATTCATTCCAGCCTAGCTGTCAATCACACAGCAGGGTGGCTGTCCTTACCGGACAGTCAGCCAGCCAATCACCTTTGGGTGCATTCCTGTGACCAAGGGGATTAAGCACAGGGAGCTCCCTCAATTTCTGCCTCTGCCAGACATACTGGAGCCAGAGGCGTGCTTCACTCGTGAATCCCGCCAAAGAGAAAACGAACAAAGGGACCAAATCTGGTTTGGCCGCAGACTAAATCTCAAGAAGGACCTTTCCAACAAGAAATGATGAAAAAAGAAGACCAGGCCATTTTGACAAAATGGGCACCCATGGGTGCCTTACTGCAGCTGCGGATGCAGCCTGCGGTAAAAACACACAATGGTAGTAAAAAGTAAACCACTGCCACCAGCCATTAATTGTAGAAAGGGTAACATACAATGTTTTAAATGAGAAGCTAGACAAAGGGGATACTAAGTAACCCCTCCAGCACTCTATGGTAAGATAGTGTGTGCTGGGTCTAGAAAGTTACAAAATGTAAGTAAAGTCAATTTCACTTCACTGCTCTTGGAAACAGTAGTTTATCCAAGAGAAGGTATTTAAACCTTTGGGAAATCTAAGAGACTTCCCTGTGCCACTGCACTGAAGGTGCTGTGTGACACGGTATCAGGTAATATTATCCCCACCAAAAATATTGCTGTATATATATGGTAATCGGGAACAGCCATAGGTGATATTTTTAGTGGGGATATTATTTGGGGTTATTGGGAGCGGGTGTTGCGGGGGTGTCCCCTGCTCCCTTTAAAATAATATGGTGGTTGCAGGAGTGTCCCCCGCAGGTTCCATGCCTTAATATCGATGCTAAAATATGGCGATATTTTTGTATGCCGATATTTTTGCGGGGATATTAACACATGGAACCGTGTGACACAATGTAAAGATGATGCCTATGGAGTTTGTCAAACTCCAAAGTCAAAAGAAAACACAGAGAATGAATCACATGAGAGATAAAAAGTCCTAAAGCCCAGCAAAAGAGTCTCTAACGTAGAAGGGAATTAGCACATTTCTGAGAATTATCCCTTACATTGACAATACTTGTACCGGTATTCAACAGTACTTTTAATCACTTATCACTCACTCAGCAGGACTTGTTATACGTTACTGGAGCATCCTGGTTGGAGTGTGTATTAGCTTCACATTCACCAGTCGCTCACGGCAGAGTTCTCCCTCTTGGCGTCCTTTGCGTCGGGCTCCTCCAGGCTCCGGCGGCTTCTCGGCTTCTCCAGACTCTGCCTTTCCCTCACGGTCTGGACCGCGCATTCCCCCGTTCTCCTGGCTTCCATTGGTGGCAGCTGCAGTCACGGTGATAGCAAGACCTCTAGACCCTAGCACAGCCGACCATAGCTACAGCTTCCCCTTCTCCGGCGCCGCACTGCTCCAGCCACTTGGGTCTCCATCTTCCTTTTCTCCAGCCTGTTTGTCATCTCTCAAAATGGCTGCCATTTTTATTTCATCAGCTGCGTTAAGTGACCCCAGGTGTGGGTCATTAAGTTCTCTTGCCTGACTTTGAGGACTCCATTAGGCAGGCATCCCTGGCTGCTCTTCTGGTATGCCTCCATAGCCCTCTTCCTCGTCTCAGTACCAGAGTGGTGTTTGGCACTGTCTGATTTCATAAAAGAAGCATTTTCACCTCTGTTTGTTTGGTCTCTGATATATGTGTGTGTTAGTGAAATGAGGATGTGTTCTTCAAGTTGGTCTCTTCCTCATCCCGGTACCAAGGTGTTGTTTCCAGGGACTAGTTTGGAAGGAGGAAAAAGGAAAGTGTTGACAATATCCCACAAAGGCTTTCGGGATTGAGGGCTCATTATGAAAGGGAACAAGGGGGATACCGTGTCTCATCCAAAGACGTCTTCTTTCCATTCCCCAAGTTCCCTCCAGCCAGGTGATCCTCCCCCGCATATCCACCTCCAGGGTTGGGATCCAAAAGCGATGTCCTTTCCCTAGACACCTGAGAGGGGGATTCTGGGGAAAAATAATTGAGGACGCCTTCAGGGTCCCCACATGTGGAAAAAACATTGTTTGGCCATCCTGAAAACCTAGGGGAGACTTTCACTTTTTATATTCCAACCAGTGTTGCGGAAGAGACATTTGTTTTGCCATCCTGAGGAAAGTAATGGATGAAAGAGACATCGTCATTGTCTTTAATAGACTATTGTTGAAACAGAACATGTTGAACAATTTTCCTGAAACAATTCAGGGGAAGGGAACCAACCCCTGGACACAAGGATTGTTTTTTGTTGAAGTTATGTGTTTAGGATTTTACACATTTTGGTTGAATTGAAATCAGAAACATTTACCCTGCACCTTTTGATTGTGTATATTAGTGTGAGGGTCAGCGATAGGCTGGACATAAGGTCAGCCTGCTTTAGTTTTAGTTTGATGGGAAGGGGCATTCCCTTTAGGATTGGGAAAGATAGGCCTTTATCCACACTCCTTTCTGTTAATATAAATGCCAGATGTTGAGCACATCACAACTTTGTGTCCGCCTCTCATTCCTGACCCCTCACAGAGGCTACCTGACTGGGAGAGGTATGTATGTCCAGAAGTGAGTCCCGAGTTTTCTGTGCCAAGCGAGTCAAGTGGCACTTCATGGATGAAGCTCGATAAGGAGTGCTTTGGGTTGCTTGAGCCCTCGTAAAGAGTGGCATCGATGTTAAAATGGATTGCCCATTTATGGCAAGGTGAAGATTGATCTAAATTTGGTTGGTCCTTCTACACATAGGGTGCATAAGCAAAATAAAACAATGGCATGGAATGTCTCCTAGAGGTCGCCCTTGTGGTTTAGAAGCATCTCCATCTGCCATTTTTTGGTTTCATGCTCTGTACTTGGATTCTAAGATTCTAAGACCATACTTCACATCTATGATCTGTGGTTTCATTAAGCTTTACCCCCCTCCCCACTAACATTGCACTCCACGCATGCCATCCTATTCATGTACCATTAAGGGTTTATCTGTGATCCTCTCACTCAGTGTTCTGTTTTACTCAGTTGCTCATTGCTATGTGTCTCTTAACTTCCAATATATTCTCTTTCTCCAGCTCCCCAAAGAAGACCAGGATTCTGGATCCCTCTGGAGACCGGTATTACTGGTGGCTCAACATAATGGTGATTCCTGTCACGTACAACTGGGTCATCATTATAAGCAGGTGAGGATGCTGGATATGCTGGGACGATGGCACGCGGGGGCGTACGAGTGGGCTCAGTGTCCACTCAGTGGTTGTTATCAAAGCCCCCTGAAGTCTTGGTAGAATGTCTGGAACTCTCCGTTTATTGTCTCACTCCCCATTTTATGCTCACACTTCTTCCGCTAGCCAGTCCGGTGCAAGCGGGACACCACCCGATACATACAGCCAGAAACGCTGCTGGCTACTCCGCTGTGAGAAGATTTACGGCGCATTAGTAACATCCCCGGGACAGGCAACAAATCTTGTGTTCGGTCTGAAGTTACCTGTAGGGGGCTGAAGCTCCACCCGCAGTACCTCATTCTTGGGGCTGCAGCCCCCCAAAAGTGTCCAAAACCTGAAGCCAGGCTTTTTCTCCTGCAGTCCATGGTCCCTGGAATTTCATTCCCATGTCTTTGTCTTCTCCCTGATGCCCTTTCTTTCCGGTGCATCCTTGAACCATACTTTTATAAACTCTCTTTTTATATGTAGAAAAGTTTTTCTCCTCGCTGGTCTCTTCTTCCCCTCGTTTTAAGTTTATTTAAGTTTTTGTAATTTTGGTTCTTCTTTGTTCTTCTTCACTTGGTTGATTGTGTTCCCAATATTTTGTCTATTTTATTTGTTTAAATAAAATATAATCTTTTCTTTTATGGCTCCCTGTGGCTCCTTGTGGTTAGGAGTTGTGCTTTATTGAATGTCCTAAATAAATAAACAATATACGTACCAATTTTATGAAAAAGTGGTCACAGGGAAAATAATGGGGTTTCAATGATTATTAAAAGGCTTCTTTGCAGGGCTGAATAAACCAATATTAACCTATTCGGTGGAGGGCAGCAGTTTTCCACCTCTGGAATTAATATGGGTGACTCTTTCAACCAACCTACGCTTCGAGTAGTGCATTGCCGTTTGCTCCGGAACGCTAAAGTGGACAGTCTGCACTAACATTATTTATTTTTAAGAGTATGCAAGAACATTGGTCCTAATGACACGATTGAAATCACTGCAGTTTGCATGTTTTTGGTGATCTGTTTAAAGTTCTGTGTTGAATGGCGATTGTCATGCACATTTCAAATGCCCTAAGCACAAGCAGGCCCTGTTTCTACTGCAGGATTCATGGCTGCCAATGCTAGGCTCTTCATGAGGGAAGCAGACAGGGAATTCCCAACGCAACACCTGTTTCCTTCCTAGGAGATGATCTTGCCTCGTGGCTAAATTAACAAGGATGCAGGGCTGTAAGTGGGCAGGGGCTTGCCGAGCCTGAGCCCCAGCAGTCTCCCAAAACCTCAATTGAGCCGGGTCTCACAGCCCCCTGACAACCCTGACATTCACTGTCTAGCCAGAGTTAAATTGCACTGTGCTATTCCGTATGTGTTGGATTTCGTTTCTTTCATTTAATAGACTACGGCCCTCATTATGAGGTTGCCGGTAGGCCGCTGGTCCAGCGGCCTACCGGCAACCTCGTCTTACCGTTTCAGGCGCCCGATATCCCGGTAATACTAGGATATTACGGGCAGCGGCGGAACGGTAAGCTCCCATTCCTAAGGAGGCCCATAGGACTCCATCAGAATGGGAACACTGAAGCACCGGCTCTGTCAACAACGGTGCTGGTGCTTCAGTGAATTATCTGCCAGGCCTGCAGGTAGTTCACTGCCCCTACCGTCGGAGTGACCCGGTCCGGAAAAGGTGCTGGTAACTGTTGTTCCCAGCTCTGCTTTCCAGAATGGGTCACTCGTAATGAGGGCCTATGTGTCAAGCAGTCTCTTGAATGAAACAAATGAAATTGAGCATACATTAAATAGCACAGTGCAATGAGACACAGGTTTGTCACTAGCAGGTCTCAGTTTCGAATCCCCAGCGCGGGACAGTAAAAAAAAAAAAAAAAGGTATCCGGACAGCTTTTGTTTTTTATTGCCCTGTGCTGGGGACACTTCAGGCCACATCCATCATTTAGGTCATGCCCACTCGTTGCAGCCTCCCCTCGATGTCTCACCCCACTTAAAGCACTGCTAGGATGTGCTCAGCTCTTTTCTGTCCCTCTTTCTTGTTTGAGGTTTGCAGATTGGCACTTGCCGTCATGTTTTCTTGGAGCAGTGCTGGATGGGGCCCCAGGATTGAGCACGTGCCGCCAGATAGGTCACGCTTACATGCAGAGCATTGGCACGCGCAATAAACACCATGCGACCCACATTTTGAAGCATTTCTTCAGGATTTGAGAGCATATGCTCCTTGTCTCTGCTGAAGGGATCTCTTTCTGAGGCGCAGGACTCCTTCCACAACTTGGCGCAAAGACAGGGGAGCCAAAGGAGCACCTTTAAAGGAGAGGGGGTGCTTCACCACTTGATAATTCTGACCCTGTCTGGCTCCTTGGTTCCTTTCAGTGTGCATGCCACATCCTATTTATCTATCACAATATCCTTATCTCCCTTAAAGCCCCATTCAACAACCAAAACTAACTATGGGTCGAAAGCGCCCTGCTCAGCCAAACATATGCAGCCTGTCTAAGTGGCGAGAAAGTACTAAAAATGTGACAAAAATAAGTTTGAGATCAGAACACTGTCATCTTTTGGTCGTCCCAAGTACAAACTGTCTCACAAGAGACTCCCTTTTGACGTCGGCACTGCTGGATCACTGGAAATAGTCCGAAAAACCCCTCAAAAACGTATCTGTTTCCTTGACCTTTGGCCACATGACTTCTCGCCTATTCCCCTTGGTTGGTTTGTCTTGACACTTCACTGGTATGACACCTGCACTAAGATACAGGTTCGCTTGATTGGTTCCCTCTGGATGCGAGGTTTAAATTATACATCAATCCAATCAATCCATCAATAGTTGCCCTCTTGCGCCACCTGTAAGATAAAACTATGTAGCCTCAGTAGATGGCGCTAAAGTGCTATATATGAGCCAGACATATACAGCCTCTGTAGATGGCGCTAAAGTATGGTGACCAGATGTCCCGGTTTTCCCGGGACAGTCCCAGGTATTGCAAGGGTGGGTGGCTAAGGTCCTGGTTTTTGCCGGGACCCAATTTCAAAATCGGGCCCAGCGCGACTCTGCCTGCACGTGATGTGGGATGTTTCAACCCACTAGTCCAGGCCCTGCAACATTACTGAGCATTGCTTGCAGCAGAAACATCAGAATGGCCACCAGAAAGCATGCTGCTCGCTAAAGATCACCAGAAAGTGTGCAGTAAACATCTGAAAAATAGGCCGCCATCCACTTTTGCCTATGTCAGTGGTAACACAGGAGACCACTGCCAAAACCCATCATTTGGCTGCCCACAGAGCAAAATCATTGCAAAAGAAACACAGAGCTGTTTTAAAAATCTGTTTTTCCCTGACTGTCAAATTTGCAAAAATCATGGCTCACAAACCATCCAAAAAGATCCAACCTCCTTGTTGGGTGGTGAACATCATTCTACTTCAAGAATCCACATAACATATACTCATGCTGACATTATATTTATCAGAACAAAGTCCACTTTTGAAGATGGTTGCTGGACAGAAATCTGTCAAAAATGGGTCTAATACCGTTACTCACCTCTGTCAGAAGCTGGCGATTTTAAAACCTGTCATGTTTAAAATTGTACATTGAACTCAAACTATGCCAAAGAAAGACATGCTCACAGAAGCCTAAGAGGTGGATACAATTCAAAACCATATTTTAAAAAGGTTTGAAGTAAGAAATTGGTTGATGTATTTGTTAAAAAGGACAAGACAATTTCAGACATTGTGTTTAAAAGTTAAAGCTTTCCACACTGAGCTTCAAAGACATTCCACACCCTTTTACCCAACAAAGGAATATTCCCCCTGCTCTCTACTAAGAAACTGGCCGGCTGGTGTGAAAGGAACTAAGAGGGGCACTCTGGCATGTTGCTCTGAGTAGAGACAATGGAGTCCTTGAGCTGAATGGAAATGCTAATTTGGGTGTGACTGACAACTGCTCTGGCAGGAAGACAAGCCATGTGACTCTCTGACTCAGCCAAGATCTTGGAGGCGGGCTAGACTGAAAATGTGGATTGAAACTGGAGTAAATATATATATAGACTTATAACAAATTATAACAAATTGTTATAGACTTATAACAAATTATAACAAATTGTACAGAACTTGGAGATTATTAAAATGAAAAATTCGCTCACAGTTTAAAACTAATCTGGAATCTGTGCGACATTCAGAGACTGAACCCCGGAAATGTTCATATTCTAGCTCTGGTGATTATGCTAGGAACATGAAAAATTACAGGAATATGCCCAGAGTGTATGTGCATGTACGGTTAAAAATTGTACAGATCCGAAAATGTGTAACCGCTCAAAAGCGCGAAAAACTGTCATTTGTGGACCAAAACTCGTAGGAACCTGAGACTTTGACAGAAACGTACCTTAGTCAATCTATCATGTAAATATGTATTATGAACAAGTTGTGCATATTGTAAATATGTTTTTATGAAAAATAAGATATACTGTACAGAGACAAAGGGGAGGTTTTCTCTCTGAGCCATAAACATGACACATGATGGCACACTGTTCCTTCCTCAAATCAGCAGAGGGGAAATTCTCTGACCTATCAGATCCTCAGAGGGTTGGGCATAGACAATAAGCCTCCTCACCCACTTTGGAAAATGGATAAATAGGGACTGTTGACCCACAGACACACACTGTTCACTCATCAACTGATCCCCTGGCGAAGCACCCGGCAGGAAGATCCAGACTCCAGAACCAGACTCCAGATCCGCACTCTAGAACCAGACTCTAGAACCCTGAAGCAGAGGCCTAATCCAAAAAGCTGAACCCTTTTCAGACAGCCTTTAAAAATCTTGCAAACCTGATTTAACCCCTAACTTCCACGGGGCCTAACCTAACTGATCCAACAGCCTGGCTGAGCTGTTTTTTTGCTACTGGCCAAGAACCGTGCTAGAACCCAAGATCCAGATCAGTCCAGCAGAGCTGTAACCCAGAACCCGTCAGACCCAGTTAAGAGGCCACGCAGACCAGAGTACCTTGCTGAGAGCACAGTCCAGGTGCCCTGAAGCCTGTCCCGTGCCGAGCAAAGTCCAGCCAAACCCTTGACCAGATCTTTGACAGGCCCATTCCAGTCCAAAGCCATAGTTGTAAGTATTTAGTGTAGAACTGCCCATAACCAACCTCTTAGTATTAAGTAACCCAATCCAACCATTCCAACCTATCCATAACTGCATTATTGAATCTCTTTTGTCTATCCTAAATTCTTCTCTCCTCCACATAATCCTTGATAATTGTAGTGATAATCATCTTGGCGCTAATATCTATATATTCTGGAGAAAGGCAATCGTCTCGTGCAGACAGAAACCATCCGGAGGCATCTCTGGATAGGTGGCTGGGCTGTCGTGTAGTTAGACTCTTTAGTGTTAAGAAATCTTTGTTCCAAATCTTCAACAGCGCATTTTTCATTTGAGATTTTGACTCCTTTTTGAGAAAAATCGACCTTTATTAAAACCTCTGTAACTTTTGAACCGTATGTGCTAGGAACGAAATTTAAATGTCATTTTGAAGGTAACATCCCAACAAACCAACGACGACATACCTACTCCTTATCATTATTCTGTAATCGCATTTCCCGCACGCAGAAAAGTTGCCGCAAATTTGCATTTGGTTCAAGTTCGCCCCATGTAAAAAAAACAGCTATTTCTTGATTTCATCTTCTGTATTTCGTTTTCCATCTGCTAATCATTCTACAATCATTGCTAGTGTTGACCTGAACCAATCCAAAGCAACTCTCACTAGTTCTGAATCCCATTTAGCGAATTAAAATCATTTTAAGCATTTTTCCTTCAATTCAACCACATTTAAATGCCATTGACCTGTTTTAAAATCATTACTGTTCTCTCTAAGCTTGCTGGGGGGAAGTGGGATTGAAACTGCAATTGTTGATTGTTATTCCTGATACCTGTGTGCCCTCATTCAATCTCTTCATATTGCATAGTGGGGGGAGTGAGTAGTCACAGGGGAAAGAGTGATCACATTGTCATATCGATTCTATTTCTGTGTTGCATTCCTTCCTATCATTGCAATTTCTTGAACCCATACAAGGTATTCTCTGCTACTTTAATCTTCCTACTCCTAATTGATTAAAGAGATTGTTGATATTGTAATATTACCCATTGCTGATCATTGCTCATATTCATAAGTGTGATATTCAGATATTATTCATATTCATAAAAGTATAATCTACATATTGTTCATTTCTTCAAATAAATCTTTTAATTTGCAAAACAAACCTATTTCTTGGTTCAGTGAGACCAGGGGGATTCAAATAGAGGGGCGTTATATAAGGGTACATCATCCAGAATTAAACAAACTTTTGACATAAAAATATATAAATAAGGGTTTCCATTAGGCATCCCATACTAGCCATTGACTTAGTTGGAGTGCTGGATTGAAATCACTTACAGATTGGGGGCTCGTGGCTGGGATTTCTGGATTAGACCTACCACTTATGCAGCTTAATACAGTGTGCTAACTGACAGGATACATAAATCCTGTTGGGCTACTACGCTGTGTTACGCTGTAAAAGAACCCGTCAAAAGGGAACGCTCTAAGGAAATGGTCTGTTTTGCAAAGATTAAAAAAAAAACTTCAAAAAAAGTCAGGAAGGAAATTAATATTTCCAAAATGGTGACATTGGTAGACATCAAGATGGCTAGAGAGCACATTTACATAAGTTATTTGTGAGAGGTGAGTGGACTGAGCAGGACCAGAATGTGTGTTTGCATGCAATCACACAACAGATCACTGCAACAGGGTTGGATATCTGGAGAGATCAGGGTCCCTTACATGTGGCCTTGAGTGAACTTTATATGGCCAGGTGTCAGAAAATGAAAGCAGGCAGTATATAGTTAAAATGAAAGAGGATATGGGTATCCTGCAGCAGGAAAAGGCAGAACAGGATACCAGAATTCTGGCCTTGCAGAAGGAGTACCAAGAAGGTTTGGACTCTCTACTGCAGAGCCAGAAAAAGTTGGAGCAACAACTGGATTTCAACAGGGCACGCACAGAGCAGGTAGCCACCCTGCAAAGCCACGTAGATAGAGAGAAGGCAGAGAGCAATAAATTGATTTTGAAAGACCTGGATCCCCAGGCAGAGTTTGATGAAGAGCCCCAGAAAGCTGGTGCCCTTAAAAGACAGAGGGATGACCTGGCGGCACAGAGGCAGGCTCTTGCGCAGGAAAGGGACACCTTCGGCCAGGAAGTCTGTCACTTAAAAGGGAAACTGGAAGAAAATCACCTGGCCATCCAGGGACTGGGTGACCTCCAAAAAGAGCATGCAAGATTTTTAGAGCACACCAGGAGGGTGGAAGATGCTCTGGCAAGGAAGGAACAGGCCAGTATGGACGACTCGGGAGGTAACCGTCCTGCAGCAAAGACTGGCCCAGTACTCAAAAGCAACCCAGGAAGCACAGGGAGAAAATGAGGCTCTCTGTGAGAATAATGACAAGCTCCACAGGCAGATAGCCATGCAAGAGAGACTGATAGAGACTAGTAAGGCCTTGATTGAGGAACAGAAAGCTCAGGTTCTTGCATGGCAACAGGGAGCAGGGACTGATAGAGATGAGGTTCACTGGGAAAGGGAAACACTTGAGCATAACCTCAGGAACCCTAGTACCAGAGGCCTTCATCTCTCCCAGTCCCTGGACTCTGCCACCCCCATGTCCACTGGCGCACATGAGCCCAGGGCCACGGGGATGGCAGATTACTATCCAGTCAGAAGTATGGGGCTCATAGACCAGTACCTCCCAGGAATGGATGGGCGGGTACCTGGGTATGGGTACCCAAGTAATGGATATGCCGGCAGATCGGATTACCGCGGCCACCCACGTTGTCTGTTGAAAGAGTTACGGAGGTTTAAGTACCTTCATGGTCACAACTTACTTTATTGTCGCGGTTAATGCTTTTCGACGGGAAAAGTTGTTTTACGACACGGTCGAGACTTAGACAGAGACTGGATAGCGTTTAATTTTTCAATATAGGCGATAAGCTGCTACTACTCATGTACTGAGCCCAGATTGAGGCTCGTCCTATTAAGTTGGGGACTGAACGTCTGGTGATTTTCTGGCGACGGAGTACCCCTAATGGTGTGTCCGTGGGAGTAACCCACGGTTGGGTTCTCTCCCTACAGAACCACAGGAGACGTAATGTGAGCTCTGTTGGTGCATTCTACATATTCCTTGTTTCCATCTACATTCCATCTGACTTCACCGGACCATAGTGCCCCTGAAGAATTTCTGTTTACTGGATTTTACACAGAAAGAAACATGTCGGTTGGGGAATGTTTTGTTATTGATGAACATTTTAGAAGTTAGATCCACCTGAGCCATAAAAGTTCATAATAACATGGAATAGGCTCAATGGTGTTAAACCTATGGATCATATCAATAATGGATTAGACAATGTATATTGAGGTTTTAGATTGTTTGAGTTTTATTGATGATATATTGTTTTATCATTGTATGGATTGTGAATGAATTTTCGAATGGTTTGTGTATGTATGTGGTATGGTTGAAGTGTGGTTGGATGTTTTTTTAGATGGGGATGATGTATCAGATCAGTCCAATAATGAACTGGAGGGATTGATCAACGCAAAATATTTTTGATACTAATGTTATTGTATGTTTTTACTATCAAGAATTGACCTTTTCTAGTGATTTATTTAATAAATGTTAATAAATAAAAAAGACTTAATCATTTGAGCGTCTACTGGGTTGAATTTAATTGTTTCACCTCAGAGTGTTGTTTTTGTTTTTTGATAGACGCTTCACGACTGTTCTGTGTACTCGGAGATGAGTATGATTATGTAGGCTTTGTCATTACATCAATAGTTGTCACCTGAACACTTCAGTGCTCTGACCTTTTAAGTTTACTTTGTGCATGTTCTATCCAGGTCAGGTCACAGTACTTAGATATCCCTGGTATCCCCTGTTACTCCTGTGTTTTGGTTCAGTGGGGAACTCCAGGAGGGTAGGACCACTAAGGGCATCCTAAAAACCTCTGCCCAGCTAGGACAGCGGGGGGAGAGGGTACCCATCAAATCCTGGGAGCAAGGGGGAATAAGAAGATTCCTCTGAGCGCCCCAGGACACATGAGACTAGGTCCCAACATTCTGCCAGCCATTCCCAGGCTCGCAGAATCCGGGAGAACCTAGAAGACCAGACAGGCACCTCTGGGAGCAGTGCCTCCGAGTCAGAGGAGGATTAGACCAGGGATACCCGAACCAAGAAGGCCAATAAGGCAAAAAAGGGCCTTGCTTAAGGACCCCTTAAAACAGATCAAGGCAATAAGGAGCGTCATCACGCCTTATCATAAGAATGCTAAGTATTCTGTTTGGGAACACTTAGAGCTCTTTGAGCAGATGATGGAAACTTTCCATCTGAAAGACAGCAGTAGCTGCATTCAGTATGTGAAATGGACCTTTTCACCAGGGCACCCATCTTGAAGCATTTTTCTGTTCACAGAAATCCCCAAGAGGCTCGCAAGGCAGCCTACAACTTGCAATGTGGGGACGATCAGGCCCCACAAGAATTTGTGCAGGAGTTAAAGCGTGCCTTTGCGCAGACTACCAGAAGGGTGCGCACGGACAGCAAAGAATGTGTCAATACTTTTTTCCATGCTCTACCAAAATACATCATGACCCAGCTAGTGAGAGATTTTCATGAGAAAAGATCACTAGACTGGGTCATTGAACAGGCCACCCGGATCTATGAGGTGCAAAAGCCCATAGACAACAAGAATACTCAAAAAAGCCCCAAAACAACCAACCCCCATGCTGCTGCTAAGGTGGCAGAGGTAAAAGTTGCCCCCATTTTAGATTTGGAGATGGGGGGCCTAAAAACTTGCCTGCACAACAGAATAATCCCAAGCCCAGAAGACCCTCGGGCCAGTCACAGACAGGGAGCAAATGGGATCCCTCACTCCCATGATTATGTAAGTCCCTGCTACAAGGGGAACAGACCCATCCTGGGTTATGTGTGGACTTCTCCAGCCCAAGGGGGCGATCCAACCAGGCACCTAACCCAGGGAAATTCCCTCCTAACTTCCCTCAGGAGGGCAAAAACTCCCAAAATCCTGGACAGAACTTCTTCCCCAGGTATCCACAAAACTTTCAACCCCAAAATCATCCATCCTTCTTTCCCCAATTTCCTGAGCCCAGACAACCTAATGCGGTAGAGCGGAGGCCAAGGGTGGAGGGGTACCCAAATCTTCCCAACCCAGGACACTACTCGAGAAGGGATATCTACCCTTCCCGGGATCAGCCCAGGGGAGAAATGAGAACCCCGTATCAGCCTGAGCGGGTTTCACAGCTAGAGCGCCAGGTCCAAAACATGGCACAGCATCTGGGTCACATGCTGAGGGCTCAACAGAACCCTTAGATGGGCATGCCCGTGCAGAATGCCCCAAACTCTGGACCTGGTGCTCCAGAACAATGACAGGGGCAGCACCCCGACAACCCACCGGTTCCCAGGGAGGAGGCACAAGGGGAAGGTGGGTGAAAAGCCTTGGAAGAAGCTTCCTTCCCCACTAGTAGAAAGCCCCTGGAAACCCAGGAACCGGAGCAAAAATCTCCTGTCTGCCACCAAAGGAGCAGAGGGGGGGGTAGGAGAAACAATGTGCCCAAACAGACCCATTTTGTGGAGGAGGTACAGATCTTCCAATTTGAAGGAGAGGGGTCCTCAGAGGATTCTGGGAAAAGGATCTTCTCCTTCAGAGAGGGGGGGGAACTCCTCCCAAAGAAAAACGGGTCCCCAAGGATTCAAATGCAGACTGGGTAGATGTGGGGACTGAGCTAGTGCCGCCCATCATCCCATCCCAGAACCAACAACATGAAAATCCCCTGGTTCAAACCCATCCTGGTGACTGCCTCCAAAAAGGGGGGGGCGAACCAGAACCAGGGGATCCCAAAACTTCTCCCATCTCTAGTTGCCACCTTTTTCTTTGATTCCCTAGACTCCCCACAGAATTCTGCACAAATATCTTCCCTCTCAATGTCCAAAACTAAAAAACTCACCCACCAGTTGTCCAAAAATGTACATTATCTGTGCCCCCTTGCGGAGAAGGAGGGAAGATACTATACCCCGGTACAAATACAGGGGCAGGGTGCATTTTTGGCACTGGTGGACACTGGATCCCAAGCTACCCTTCTGTCCAAAAGGGCCTTTGATGAACTGAATTCAGAAAGGGGGGAGAATTATCAAATTCCTCTCACCTCTCTTCCTGGACAACTTCAGAACTTTGACAGGAAGGATATTCCCGTCGAGGGGACTGCGGATTTGGATATTAAAATTGGACGACACAAGGTGAAGCACCCAGTCATAGTTGTGACTCCAGGGGGCACCCCTTGTTTACTAGGGAATGACCTCCTGCGAAGGTTGTCACCCCTAATAGAGTGCGTAAACAAGGTCCTCTGGACCCGGACTAGCCGACCGATAAAGTTAAAACAGAGTGTCAACCATGTTAGTTTAAAAATCCACATGCCACATGGTTGAACAAAAATATGACCAAGAAGAATTTCACTTCCAGAACAATCAAATTCCAGATGTGACAGTAATAGCAGTAAGACAACAAACTGGTGATGTGGGTCCTCTCTATTTCTGAAAATTAACCTTCCTTCCAGTTTAAGGTGGCATTCCACACTGGAAGGAAACGCTCTGAAATTCTTTACCAATCCACAATCAGACATTCCCATTCCTATATTCCAGAAACATGAGAAATCAGCTCAGAGCCTGGCTGATATTCAGCAAATTGGAGAGCAGTTGTTCATCCCTATTCAGTTAAATGAAGGGAAGGACTCTGTTCTCGCCAGAGTATGTGTAAACAACGGTAAGAGCTTCATCAGCGAAGCCATGTTCCACCAATTCCCAAAAGATCCAGCCATTCCCACATTTAGACTGATAGACAAATGGGAAATGGATCTGGAAACACCCAATTCCAAACACCTCCTGCCCAGCAGGTGTATGCTCAAAATCTCCATAGGCAACAAGAGCATAGTTCATAATTGTTGGGTCGTGCAAGATGTCACTGCCGCCTTTTACTTAGGCAGTGACATTCTCAAACGCTGTGCCATTAGTTTGGACCTAATAAACTTCAAAGCTTGGTCTCGATTTGCGGATAATACCATGGGCTTTGATGATCCAGAGAAAGCATTTAGGTCAGCTCAACTGCTGCCTTATGCAGTTGAAATTCAGATTGGAGAGGAAATCACGATCCCAGAAAGGACCCGACAATTCTCCCTGGAAGTGAAAGTTAAAAAAGGACAGAAATCGAAAAACCCTGATGCTTATATTCATCTAAATGCTTCTCTCCAACAGCAAGGGTTGGTGGTAAACCCAACACCACTAGTCAATGTAGAACATGACACCATTCCAATAGAGGTGGATAACAGCAACTTAAAGAGTATCACTCTAGCCGCAGGCACCATTATTGGAATGGCGGTTGATGACCAACATTTTTCCATTGATTTAGGCAATTAACTGTTAGGACCAATCCACAAGGACTGTTTTGACAGTGACAGTGATGACAACACAACACCAGACAGGATCTTCACCTGACAGGGGGGGAACTTCCTGGTGTACACTTCCTGCCCATATGGCAAGGAAGATGTGACTTGTGACTTCAGGAGGGATGAGGTGATTTTCCAGGTCCATGAGGGCTGCCTTTCCCACCTGAAGCCATCAGTCCAAATTAGCACTCTGACCAGGGACTTCTCCACCCAGCTGGAGGAGGCTGCTGAGATAGCGAAACCAGAAGTCTTTCCAGGCTTCAGGCAGATGGTTGAAGAGAGAGTCAACCTAGCTGATGCCTGTGAGACTCTGGAGCAGAAGCAAAAGTTGAAACAAGTTTTCTTGGATTTCCAAGATCTCTTTGCGGTGGGCTCATATAACTGTGGTCGCACCGACATCCACACAACAACAATTCCCACGGACCCTGGCATGACTCCAGTGTTTGTGAAGCAATATCGCTTGCCTCTCGCATCAATGGAGGGCCTTACTGAAATAATTAAGAACCTTGAGTCCCGTGGGATAATCCGTCCAGTCCACAGCACCTTCAATAATCCGGTGCTGGGGATATTGAAGCCAAACGGCCAGTGGAGACTATGCGCTGACCTTAGGGAGCTCAACAAACGGGTCTATACTTCCCGATGGCCTCTTCCCTACATTGACCTAGGGCTGGCGCAGATCCAGGGGTCACAGTTATTCACTGCAATAGACCTGATCAATGGATGCTGGACTGTACCTGTCAGTAGGGAGGACCAATACAAGCTGGCTTTTACCTTTGGTGGCCAGCAGTACACATGGACCCGGACTCCCTTCGGATACATCAACTCCGGCAATGAATTCAACATTTTTCTACATAAGGCCATGCCCGACCTGGGTGAAAGGAGTAACCTGTCTTATGTAGATGATGTCCTCATCAAAAGCTCAACTGTGGAGGAACACATAGCGGAGATCCGTTATGTTCTGACACAGTTGAGAACCGCCGGAGCAAAACTTTCCTTTCAAAAGGCACAGTGGTTTAAAACCTGTGTCAATTTCTTGGGGCATGAGATTACTCCTCAGGGTCTCTGTCCCCAGGAAAAGAAAGTGGAAGCACTCCAGAAACTGAAAAACCCCATCACTCTGCGGGAACTAAAGAGCCTTCTTGGACTGACTAATTACAGCAGAAAGTTCATTGAGGGCTACGCAGAGATCACCAGACCCCTGATTCATCTTTTGAAGGGGGGGGTCAAGTGGGAATGGGGTCTAGAACAAGCCGAGGCAGTAAGACAACTTAAAAGAAGCCTCTCACAAGCGCCTTGCCTAGCTTACCGTGTCAGAAACAAGGAGTTCTTCTTGGAGACAGGGTTCTCTAATACATGCTTGACTGCAGTATTATATCAAAAGCATGACAAGGTCAATAAAGTAATCTCCTATGCGAGTAAAACTTTATGCTCTGTGGAGGAAAAAATCAACGATTGTGAGAAGGCACTCCTGGCAACGGTGTGGGCATTGAAGAATTACCGCCCGTTCATCCAGGGGAAACACATCATAGTGGAGACTCCACACCAGCCTCTGCAATATCTCCAAAGCAACAGAATCCGGGCAGGAAATGTGAGTAATTCCCGAATTACTTCCTGGATTCTGTCAATGCAAGGCTTTCCTGTGGAGGTCAGATATGGCCAAAACAAGAAGAGCCCCTCGCGCAAGGTCTGGCTGACTTGCATGATTGTGCCAGAGAAAACTGTCTCGAGGACGAAAGTCTAAAAATCAAGGACAACATGGAGGCATACCTCAATTCTGCACACAGTCTTTGAAGAAAAGTGTGAGGGAATGCCCACTGTATGTGGATGGATGCTCTTACCATGTTGACAACAATGGGGAAAAAGAACTTGTGGCCGGCGTAGGGAATGCATGGATGAATGAGACCCCAGAAACCTCTGCTGGGTACAAGATTGATCCCCAGAGTAGTCAAGTGGCAGAGTTGATGGATGTGCATCAAGCCATCCTCACTGCTGTCCAACATCAACTCCACGAACTGGTCATAATCACGGATTCAGATTATGTACGGAACGGGTTTGTGGAGCACCTTGTTAATTGGAAAACCAGAGGCATGCTATGTACTAATAACATACCCTTGAAACATGGGAAGTTAATCCAAAATATTGATGATCTGTTCACCTCGAATGGGATGACCATCTACTGGAAAAAGAGCAAGGGTCATTCCAAAGTAGAGGGACCAGACAAAACTGGAAATTACTTAGCTGATCAGCTGGCCAAAACCGGGGACATCCAAGGGGATCTAATTGAGATCAAGTCCCTGTTGGGGGAAATCCAGGTCACTGCTATCACTAGGTCCCAGACAAATGCTCACAATGATCTTTCAACTGCACAATGGAGTAAGGAGACCCCAGATGCTGATTTGATTACGGCTCAAAAAGGGGATCCAATAATTGGTAGGTTTTATCAACACATTGAGGACCCTGAGAACTTTCCCCTGACGGATACCGATTACATTGGGAAAGAGGACCTCAGAGTGTTGATGAAATGTCCAAAAATGTTCCGAATCCAAGACGGTTTGTTGGTAAGGAGATCCCTAGCTGGCCATGATTAGTGGGTGGTCCCTACCTCATTCCGAAGCCTGATGTTAAGTCACGCCCATGATGCGGCCACAGCCGGTCATAGGGGGTTTCATACAACACTTGAAATCATAAAAGAGGTTGCATACTGGCCACACATGGGGCAGGACCTCGACCAATACTTGAAGGGGTGTCTTGTGTGTGCACAATTTCAGCCAACATCCCTCACACACCGTGCGCCTCTCCAAAAGAGGGGGCTGACACTGCCATGGTCAGATTTGCAAGTCGACTTTATCGGGCCCGTGATTCGCTCCTCTAGGGGAAACAAGTACATGTTGACCATGACATGCTTGTTTACTGAATGGGTGGAATGTCTCCCGGCCCCAAACTGCAAGGCAGAAACAGCAGCTGCCCTGATGATCAATCACATCTTTTTGCTTTTTGGACTACCCCAAAGGATTGAGTCAGACAGAGGTAGCCACTTACACCAGCAAAGTAATGATAAAGATGTGGGAGATACTTGGGGTCAAAAGGAAGCTACATATTGCTTACCGGCTAGCCTCTAGTGGTGCAGTGGAGAGATACAATAGAACAATTGTGAGCATATTAAAAAAGTTTGTGGCAGATTCTGGGCCAAGTTGGGATATTCGATTACCTCTTGTCCTAATGGCCATCAGCTCTACCCCTTCATCTGCAACTAAAATGTCACCATTTGAGGTGATGACTGGAAGAGCAGACATTGATCAATGCCTCCACAACTCATGAGTATGTTGAAAATCTAAGAAAACACCTTCAACATCCTTTTGCCTATGCTCAGCGAAATCTAGAAAGATCAGCAGACAGCATGAAGACCCACTATGACTTAAAGGCTACCAGAAAGGAATACAATGTAGGAGACCGGGTCTACTTATACAATTTCCAAAGGAACCAGGCCAAACAGCGAAAATGTTTGCCTACCTGGAGGGGTGCTTTTGAAATTGTTGACAAAATCTCACCAGTCGCCTACAAAGTCTGCATCCCAAAGGCAGTTTGGCAGAGGGGGAAGATAAGTGGGTCCATATTAATCAACTAAAGTGTTGCCATCCTAGGCACACTCTGCAGCAACTGGAGGTGTCTTCTGGAACCCCAGAGGGGGCCACTCCAGCTCCATAAAATTCCAACTCTAGTCCATATATAGTATATATAATATACTATTAAAAATATGTCCTGATTATCAAAATATATGTGTCCGCCCCACTACATTAATAGTGGTGGGGAAATGTCTTCAAATATGTTTTTTTGCTTTGTCACCCTAGGATAACCTATAGTTGATTGGAGACCATGGAGACTATCCAAGGAGGACTACCCAGGGACCAGGAGCAAAGATCCGAGGGGCCTGGAGTATCGCTCAATACTCCATCAGGACTGGCGAGGAGAACCGATCGATCCACCCCAGATGGAGGAAAAGATGATGAACTTTGCCATTTGTGGAATCAGAAGAGATGAAACTGACATCCCACTCTTGCGAATTCCCATTGATCGTCGATCAACACCAATCGCAAGAGGGGGGGCTTGTGGGATGTTTCAACCCACTAGTCCAGGCCCTGCAACATTACTGTGCATTGCTTGCAGCAGAAACATCAGAATGGCCGCCAGAAAGCATGCTGCTCGCTAAAAATCACCAGAAAGTGTGCAGTAAAAATCAGAAAAATAGGCCACCATCCACTTTTGCCTATGTCAGTGGCAACACAGGAGACCACTGCCAAAACCCATCATTTGGCTGCCCACAGAGCAAAATCAATGCAAAAGAAAGAGTTGTTTTAAAAATCTCTTTTTCCCTGGCTGTCAAATTTGCAAAAATCATGGCTCACAAACCACCCAAAAAGATCCAACCTCCTTGTTGGGTGGTGAACATCATTCTACTTCAAGAATCCACGTAAATATAATGTCAGCAGGAGTATATGTTATCAGAACAAAGTCCACTTTTGAAGATGGTTGCTGGAAAGAAATCTGTCAAAAATGGTTGTAATACCGTTACTCACCTCTTTCAGAAGCTGGTGATTTTAAAACCTGTCATGTTTAAAGTTGTACATTGAACTCAAACTATGCCAAAGAAAGACTTTCTCTCAGAAGCCTAAGAGGTGGATAAAATTCAAAACTATATTTTAAAAAGGCTTGAGGTAAGAAATTGGTTGATGTATTTGTTAAAAATGTAATTTATGTTTTAGGACAAGGCAATTTCAGAAATTGGGCCTCATTACGAGTCATGCCGGTAAGGGAAAAATGATGCCGGTATGTAAATACCAGCATCATTTAACGTTCCGTAGCATTCTGACCCGCAAACCTGGTATGAACGGCACCGTTATTTATGGTGCCGCTAATAGCGGCATAGGCGCGTACACGCGCCTCTTCAGGTAGTAAATACCGGGCTGCCAGTAATAGGGGGTAATCACAACCCACGCAAACATGCAAATACCGGCATCGCGAACACGGTAACAACGGGCTGCATGATGCCGGAAAAACAGGCATCGCGGGCCACCCGCAAACAGCAACCAAGATACAAGGCAGCTGCCACAGGTGCACACAATCCCCACAGGTGGAGTCAAAGGAGGCTGCGCCAGTATGAACTGAGCACACCCACACACCACAACCCCCCCCAGGTGTAGGCAATGCAGAGTGGGCCAGTACAAAAGGAGCACACCCACACACCACAACCCCCCCCCAGGTGTAGGCAATGCAGAGTGGGCCAGTACAAAAGGAACACACCCACACACCACACCCCTTCCTACACCAAAATGCTACCACTAGCATTTGCAATCATGGCGCAGGAGGACATGCCTATACTGCTACAACTACAGCAACAACAACAACAGCAGCAAGAACAGGCAGCACAGAGGAGACGCAGGAGGAGAAGGAGGGTGAGACAGGCCCAGCAATTACCACCAGCGCAGCCACCAGCGCCTCATAGGTAGCCACCAATCCCTCGCACCAGACCCAGCCCATTCAACCTAACCCCTGAGGAGATCCACACCCTGTACCGGTTGGACGGTGACACCATCACCACCATAGTGGACATGATACAGAACGACATTGCCAGCCACATACAAATACGCACTGCCATCCCCCCACTACTGAAGGTGGTGTCTGTGCTACACTTCCTGGCCACAGGCACCTACCAACACACAGTGGGCCAGCTGCATGGCATTTCACAACCTACTATTCTCACGCATGCTGAACCAAGTGCTGGATGCCCTCCTGAAGCACGCAAGCACCCACATATCCCTACCACGGACTGCCCAGGAGATAGCCGAAACCAAAGTAGGCTTCCATGCACTGGCAGGCATGCCCAATTGTGTCCGTGCCATCGACTGCACCCATGTGGAATTGGTAGTCCCTCATGCCACAGAGGCGGTGTACCGCAATCGCAAGAAATACCACTCCATCAATGTGCAAATGGTATGTGACTCCAGCAAGATCATCACTCATTGCTGCGCCCGATTTCCTGGATCCACACATGCCATGGTACTGCGCAACTCCACGCTACCCCGTCACATGGAGCAACATGCTGGACCACGTGCCTGGCTGCTCGGTGAGTTGCACAACAGGCCCATGGCCATGCTGATGGGTACTCATGTGTGCGGATGCAGAAGGGGGGGATAGTACACCTGGGTGGGAAAGAAGGGGGGTAGTACACCTGGGTGGGAAAGGGGGGGGTAGTACACCTGGGCGGCAATAGCCAGTGAGTGTAGAATGAATGCAGAGCTAAACACTCCTCACCTGACACAGCCAAACTGAAAATGACACATCACTGGGCCACATATCACAAATGATGCAAATGGATGACAACAAGTAAGAGGCAGAACCAGGCCACCATGGTGATGGCAAGCAATGCATGACTGAATAGGATGGCAACTGTGCCAATGCGGCCAGTGTGACCATGCATAGCAAAGAGTATACTGCATGAATTGGAGGCTAAATATTGTCGCACTGCCACAGCACATCTGCCTCAGCATGCATGCTTACACCCTGCATCATCTATTCAACCCCATCCAGTGTTCCACACCTCTTTACAGTATACATTCCATATAGGTGACTATTTGGTACACGTACAGGGACATGTGCATGCTCACACCTAATAGCTGCGGCCATGACCGTGCTCCCTGAAGGTGTCAGTTCAGAGTGACACACACCTATTTGTATCTGCTTGCAGGTGATGGAGGATATCCCTTGAGGCCGTGGCTACTTACCCCTGTGCGGAACCCGCAGAACAGCCATGAAGAGGAGTACAATCGTGTGCAGACTCGAACCCGTGTTGTGATTGAGCAGACCTTTGGCCTGTTGAAGGCGCGGTTCCGCTGCCTAAGCAGGTCTGGTGGGGCACTCCTGTATAGGCCTGAGAAGGTGGCAAAGATCACCATGGCCTGTGTCATGCTGCACAACATGTGCGTCCGAAGGAATGTACCACTGCCACCTGACATTGACATGCACAACTCCACGCTACCCCGTCACATGGAGCGACATGCTGAGGATGAAGGGGATGGAGATGGAGGCGAAGGAGCCCCCCTGCCAGTACGTGATGCACGGGATGGCCATGCTGTACGCCAAGCACTAATTGACAAATACTTTTAAGACACAGGGACCATGAATGACTTTTGTCAGTCAGACACTGGGCCAATGTGAACATGCACAAAGGGAATGTTGTAATTTGGACACTGAACACCGTAACACATTAAATGGATGCACACCAAAAATTACAATGTCCAGCCAGGGATTGTTCTCCAGAAAACTTGTGTATATGAAAGTGCAAAACTGTGCCCACTCCCCCCTCCCACAATCCCAAAAAAACTCCCTCACCTACCCCACAGATCCCAAATGTCCCCATGTGCGCAACAAACAGTGTTGCCTTCACCAATGTTACTCCTCACATTTTTTCCAATTTTCAGAAAGTCACTTTTTGGTGACTTTAGGGTCTGGGGGTTCCATGGCCATGCGCCATGCGCTCCTGCGCGTTAAGCGCACAGGGCTAGATTGAACAGAGGTGGAAGGTGTTGACGTGGTGGATGTGTCAATTGTCAATCCCCTTGCAGACCCATAGTGTGCCTGCTGCACTTGCCTGATGTTGGCTAGTAGGGCCTCGGTCAGTGACCCCATGCACTGCCTGAATGCAGACGTGGACGCCTCCACGGCAGCTGTATTTGCAGCAATGGCCGTGGCTATGGCCTTCATGGCCTCATTACCGGCAACGACCTGTTGCCGCATAATCTGCAGCATCTCGTCTTGGCGGGCCTCCACCCTTGCAAGACGGACCTCAAAGGTGGTTTCTGTCTCAGGTGTACCGGTGGCTGGTGGGGTGGTGGAAGGCAGGGTGGTGGAAGGCTGGGTGGTGGCAGGCACCTGCGTGTGGCCTTCGTCCTGGGCACTGTCGTCCGTGAAAATGCCGATGTCCGAATCTCCTAGGTCGGAGTCATGGAGACATGGGTCATCCCGGCTCTCTGTCTACACAGGGGGGGAGGGGGTGCCAATGGCTGTTGGGCCGGGCAATCCCAAAGATTCTTCGGCCTCTTCGACCACCTCTGTGGACACGACGTCCGTGGTGGCCGGTGGTACAGCTGGCACTATCGCAGCAGGTGCACCCTGCAGAGATGATGCCTTGTGTGGCACACTGGGAGTGGTCGCAGGCAATTTTTCAGAGGAGGGGGTTGCGGTGGCCCTGGTCACCTTGCGTGCACTGGATGTGCTTGCCCCCCTGTCCTGGGTTCCACCTTCCTCATCGGTGCCTGGGGGATAGAAGAGATGCAGGTCATCAGTGAGATTGCCAAATGGCAGCTGTGATTTGTTGCAGTGTAATATCTTGATACATTCAGGCATGATTTCATTTCTGTTGTGTGGCATTTGGTGTACTGAGGGGACATGTTGGCAATGATTGCATGGCTGGTGTCAATGGATTGTCTAGGTGGGGGGGCATGTGCATGGATGGGTCATGTTGCACCTCTGTTGGGTTTACATATTTCACGCAGCATGCATGTGGTGCAGGGGGTGACATTCAGTATTCTGTTGGTGAGTTGATGTTGCCTTGGGTAAAGGAATTGTCTTGCCTAATCGGACTCCCACCTCACTTGTGTGACATCATGTTTTGTTATTGGTGGATGTGATGGTTCGCTCACCTTCCTCTGTTGCGGTAGCTGCCCCGAACTCCTGCTCTCCGATCCCCTCTATGGATTCTGGATCGATGAATCCACTTGCAATCTCCTCCCATGTGCTGAGCTTAACAGGGGAGTGTGTGCCACCGCCTGTCGCCATTGCGGCCCTCCGGTTCTCCGTAAAGGATCTTCGGGACACGGAGGCAGAGGTTGTCCCAGCACTTTCTGCAATCCCGGACACTCCTTGGGGTGCACCCCACTGCTGTTACCCTCTGCGCAACCTCCTGCACACCTGTTTTTTACGCGTTTGGGCTGCATGCTTCAGGTCCGTGCTTCGGATGTCAGCATGCTGTTGTAGGGTGTCCACTAGCATTGTCAATTCTGCATCTGAAAAGCACTGCTTCCTCTTCCTTTGTGAGCTTTTTCCAGTGGCCTTTGACATCCTGGTTGTGTTTTGGCACTCAACAACACGGGTGTAGTGGTAGTAATGGAGGATGGCAATGGATTGTGTTTTTAAAGATGGCCGCCGGCCCATTTCCCGTTCCTGCGCGATGACGTAATTTCCAGGTCCGTTTTTTGCGAACACGGTAATAACATGACGGTATTACCGTGCCGGTATTTACGGGTTAGTGTGAGGCGGTAGCGCAATGGGCGGGCCCCGCGATGCTGGTATAGGGGGCTTGGAGGCCCTTTACCGGCATGGCGGTATTGCCACTACCGGCATGGGGGAACGCGCGCGCTCGCGCACTCGTGATGACCCGCAATTAGCCGGTAATGAACCCGGTTTTACCGGGCTACTCGTAATGAGGCCCATTGTGTTTAAAAGTTAAAGCTTCCCACACTGAGCTTCAAAGACATTCCACACCCTTTTACCCAAAAAAGGAATATTCCCCCCGCTCTCTGCTAAGAAACTGGCAGGCTGGTGTGAAAGGAACTGGGAGGGGCACTCTGGCATGTTGCTGTGAGTGGAGACAATGGAGTCCTTGAGCTGAATGGAATTGCTAATTCGGGTGTGACTGACAACTGCTCTGGCAGGAAGACAAGCCATGTGACTCTCTGACTCAGCCAAGATCTTGGAGGCGGGCCAGACTGAAAATGTGGATTGAAACTAGAGTAAATATTTGTTTAAGGAAAAGACTGTACGGAACTGACAAAAATATGGAACTTAGAGATTATTAAAATGAAAAATTCGCTCACAGTTTAAAACTAATTTGGAATCTGTGCGATATTCAGAGACTGAACTCCGGAAATATTCATATTCTAGCTCTGGTGATTATGCTAGGAACATGAAAAATTACAGGAATATGCCCAGAGGGTATGTGCATGTACGAGTAAAAGATTGTACAGATCAGAAAATGTGTAACAAGCCCAAAAGCGTGAAACACTCATTTGTGAACCAAACTCGTAGGAACCTGAGACTTTGACAGAAACGTACCTTAGTCAATCTATCATGTAAATATGTATTATGAACAAGTTGTGCATATTGTAAGTATGTTTTTTATGAAAAATAAGATGTACTGTACAGAGACAAAGGGGAGGTTTTCTCCCTAAGCCATAAACATGACACATGATGACCCACTGTTCCTTCCTCAAATCAGGAGAGAGGAAATTCTCTGACCTATCAGATCCTTAGAGGGTTGCGCATAGATAATCAGCCTCCCCACCCACTTTGGAAAATGGATAAATGGGGACTGTTGAGGACCCACAGACACACGCTTTTCACTCATCAACGGATCCCCTGGCGAAGCACCCGGCAGGAAGATCTAGACTCCCGAACCAGACTCCAGATCCAGACTCTAGAACCCTGAAGCAGTCGCCTAATCCAAAAAGCTGAACCCTTTTCAGCAGGCCTTTAAAAATCTTGCAAACCTGATTTAACCCCTAACTTCCACGGGGCCTAACCTAACTGATCCAACAGCCTGGCTGAGCTGTTTTGCTGCTGATGGCCAAGAACCGTGCTAGAACCCAAGATCCAGATCAGTCCAGCAGAGCTGTAACCCAGAACCCGTCAGACCCAGTCAAGAGGCCGCGCAGACCAGAGTGCCTTGCTGAGAGCACAGTCCAGGTGCCCTGAAGCCTGTCCGGTGGCAAGCGAAGTCCGGCCAAACCCTTGACCAGATCGTTGACGGGCCCATTCCAGTCCAAAACCATAGTTGTAAGTATTTAGTGTAGAACTGCCCATAACCAACCTCGTAGTATTAAGTAATCCAATCCAACCATTCTAACCTATCCATAACTGCATCATTGAATCTCTTTTGTCTATCCTAAATTCTTCTCTCCTCCACATAATGCTTGATAATTGTAGTGATAATCATCTTGGCGCTAATATATATATTTTCTGGAGAAAGGCAATCGTCTCGTGCAGACAGAAACCATCCGGAGGCGACTCTGGATAGGTGGCCGGGCTGTCGTGTAGTTTGCGGCTCCATAGACTCTTTAGTGTTAAGAAATCTTTGTTCCAAATCTTCAACAGCGCATCTTTCATTTGAAATTTTGACTCCTTTTTTAGAAAAATCGACCTTTATTAAAACCTCTGTAATTTTTGAACCGTACGTGCTAGGAACAAAATTTAAATGTCATTTTGAAGCTAACATCCTCAGCTTTCATACTCCATATAGTTTCGCATTTCCCGCACGCGATAAAGTTGCCGTGAATTTGCATTTGGTTCAAGTTCATCCCATGTAAAAAAACAGCTATTTCTTGATTTCAACTTCTGTATTTCGTTTTCCATCTGCTAATCATTCTACAATCATTGTTAGTGTTGAGCTGAACCAATCCAAAGCAACTCTCACTAGTTCTGAATCCCATTTAGCGAATTAAAATCATTTTTAGTATTTTTTCCCTTCAATTCAACCACATTTAAAAGCCATTGACCAGTTTTAAAATAATTACTGTTCTCTCTAAACTTGCTGTGGGGAAGTGGGATTGAAACTGCAATTGTTGATTGTTATTCCTGATACCTGTGTGCCCTCATTTAATCTCTTCATATTGCATAGTGGGGGGAGTGAGTAGTCACAGGGGAAAGAGTGATCACATTGTCTTTGAAGTCATATCAAGTTCTATTTCTGTGTTGCATTCCTTCCTATCATTGCAATTTCTTGAACCCAAACAAGGTATTCTCTGCTACTTTAATCTTCCTATTCCTACTCCTAATATATTAAAGAGATTGTTGATATTGTAATATTACCCATTGCTGATCATTGTTCATATTCATAAGTGTGATATTCAGATATTATTTATATTCATAAAAGTATAATCTATATATTGTTCAATTCTTCAAATAAATCTTTTAATTTGCAAAACAAACCTATTTCTTGGTTCAGTGAGACCGGGGGGATTCAAAGAGAGGGGCGTTATATAAGGGTACATCATCCAGAATTAAACAAACTTTTGACATAAAAATATATAAATAAGGGGTTCCATTAGGCATCCCATACTAGGCATTGACTTAGTTGGAGTGCTGGATTGAAATCACTTACAGTGAATGTGGGCGTGAATGCTTTTCACGCTCCCATTTCCTCACCCTCCCCCTCCCTGGCTGCTCTCGTCCAATGAGAGTAGCGTGCCTGTGAGCATCATCAGGCCAACGATACAGACGTAGGACTACAGTTTTATTTGTGTTTACTTTAGTCCTACATCTATGTCTATGGCCTGTACCATTTAAAAAAAGAATCTGGTCACCCTTCGCTAAAGTGCTATATATGAGCCAGACATATACAGCCTCACTTGGTGGTGCTAAACATCCACATATGAGCCAAAACTAATAGTGATGCTAAGGCATCACCTAGGAGCCAAAAAGTAAAAAAAAAGGATTATTGGGCTGTTCATCTGTTCTTCATCTGAGGTTCTCCTGTAAGAGCCTTCACTTAGAGACCCCATTCTTGGCGAAGGCCTGGCATTGTTGGCTCAGTGGAGGCAGTCGATTACCAATGAAATGAAAGCCCCTATTTCTCAGGGTCTTTTCCCAGGGAGTCACTCTCAGGCAACAGCAGAAGCTTGATACCATCTCAGAGTTCTGCCCAAGAAAAAGGGAGTCGACTTCAGAGGTAGATCTAAGCATCCTCCATTCAGTCAGGGGGCCAGGAACGTATGAAGTTATGGGACAACAAGCATTGGCAAAGCCAAAAGTTTTGGCTTGTGTCAAAGGGCCTCATTCTGAGTTGGGCGCAAAGGGATTTACCGGCACCTTAGCGGGTCCCTCCTTTAACGCCTGGTCTGACCAGGCGTTATGGACGGGACCCGTTAAGGGACTTCAGAGCTAATAACGGTACTGCAAATTGCAGTACCGTTATTAGCTACTTCCCCATTCCCATTGAGCCCTATAGGGGCTCAAATGTCAATGGGGAATGGATTTTTCAATGGGGACTTACAGGTCCCGCAAAGGTCGGACTACACCGGTAAGTCCCCATTGAACCAAGTCGGAGTCGGTACCGGTATGGGAGGTAGTCATGGCGCAAATAGCACCATGACTACCTCCATACTCGGAATGAGGGCCAAAGTAGTAGGCATTTGCCAAGCACAGCTAATAGATGCGATGCCCAGGTAATCACACCATTTTGCACCTCCTACCATCAATGGGTAGTTAATACCACTGCGGTTGTGCCTGGCAAGTGCCTTTCCCATGCCTACACAAAAGCCCAAACTGTTGGCATTTGCGTGGCTTGTTTTCTTTTGCCTTGTAAGCACTGTAACCCTTAGTTTATGACAAACTACAAAGCTACAAGTCTCATAAGGCAAGGAAGAACACTGAATGGGTGAAACTGGATTGACATGCGTCAATTTGAGAGCTCTGGGGAATGGCCTTGGAATTAGATTTACAGCCTAACCAAAAGAAAAAAACGACATTTCAAGAACAAACAATTCTACATGTGCACCATACTTATTAACTGATAGGATTGAATACCCAAAGAGAGATTACAGATAATAAACGAAACTGATCAGCCATTACCTATCATTACGCGGGGAAGCTGTTATGGCAAGGAGGCATGGCCATTTGATTTGTGGGCAGGGCTTCCAGTCCGGTGTTTACATTGAGCAAAGCTGCTCCACTCTGCACACCTCCTTTTCCCACCCTCTTTACAGCTACCCAATTTTCCTCTGCAATTGCCAACATCTCTGATCCCACCAGCCTGGAGAACCGCGCCAGCTACTCAAGTGTTCTGAATCCCACACACAGCACCAAACTACAGAGCTGCCAGGGGCATTCTGGAATGTGTGGCACCTGCAGCCAGCCCAGGCTCTTAAAAAACAACAACCTGCATTCCTTGTCTTGCATGTATATCACAATAACAGAAAACTATATGTTCCATGATGCAAAGTGGTGCTTGCTGAAAAGCCAGCTGTCAGGCGTGTCATGAGGCTCCTTATCAGCAGCGGCCCAGACACCTTGATGTTCCGCTTGTTGGGTTGGTCCATGCCCTCCTCCATGGCTGCGGGCGCTGCTCTGTCACCGCTCACTTCCCACAGGCTCCTGTTGGGAGGCAGTTGGTCCCTGACTGTCCTGTCCCACGCTTCCCCGTCCACTCACTGCGCAGTCCACGCGAAGGGTAACCGGTGCCACGGCTTGCGTCACAAACGGCACGTGAGCAGTCCACAAAAGCCAAAGAACTACAGTACATGGATCTCTGCAAGAGCTTCGCCCTGACAGCGGCTTCTGCGTGTCAAGCCTCCCCTAGTAAAAAAGAAATCCACTTTTTGGATTGTTTTGGGATTGCTTCTGGCTTGTTTTCAAGCTGCAGATTTTTTTTGGATTTATTTTGGATTTTTTGGGGATTTTTTCAAGCAAGGATTTATTTGCCTTGGGTAGGAGGATTTATTTTGGAGTTTTACTGACTTGTTTCTCAGTAAAAACAATCCACTAACACTAATTGGCAGGCAAGCATTTCTAAAGGATTTATTTTGGAGTTTTACTGACTTGTTTCTCAGTAAGAACAATCCACTAACACTAATTGGCAGGCAGGCATTTCTAAAGGATTTATTTTGGAGTTTTACTGACTTGTTTCTCAGTAAAAATAATCCACTAACACTAATTGGCAGGCAGGCATTTCTAAAGGATTTATTTTGGAGTTTTACTGACTTGTTTCTCAGTAAAAACAATCCACTAACACTAATTGGCAGGCAGGCATTTCTACAGGATTTATTTTGTATTTTTTTAATCTTGTTTCTCAATAGAACCAATCCAGCAACACTACACATTTTTACTGCATTTATTTTGGATTCTTTTGCAAGCAAGGCTACATTGGAAGATTTATTTTTGATTTTTTCCAACTTGTATCTCTGTAAAAACAATCCAGTAACACAGGCACACATTTTTACTTCATTTAAATGTTGGAAAAATAATGTCAAACTGCACTTAACTAATTTCTCCAGTAAATAATGCCCAGTCGCTATCATTCAGGGTGTATCAATTTGCAGCAATGGGTAGAAGGAATGCTAACACCTCGGCCATCCCATCTCCCATCGCGCCACCTGACTCGCTGGATGGTGGCTGACTGTCTCCTGCCTGCCACCCGGTACAGCTGTACCCCTCCTCTGTGCTCCTCTGTTTACCACCCCTGGCTGTATATCTGTTCTGTTACGTTTGAAAAAAAAGAATGCACCCGCAATTACTATTTTATTTCTTTCTTTTATTTATTGGATACTTTGTAAGTCCCCTACACATAAAATGGTGTTTCAAGGCACCTCAAGACAAAATAAAGGGGGCAGGAGAGAACAAGGGAGAAAGATAACAACATTCCGGCTATGCCTTGTGACATTTGGATCATTGGCAGCAAACCATGCCTGAATAGCCTACTGTCTCTACCCCAAACAATAAATACTATGTATGGTACTCTTAAATAATTTACATTTCTTATGCAGATGTAAGTAAACCAAGCAGAAAAGAAGCAGAAAAGAAATAATATGATTACCAGGTGGGGCTAGTGGCCGGCACTTGCTTCTGGCAGGCACTGGGCCACGATGGGGGGTTAGGCCAGAGTCCTAGGTGAGGCTTGTGCTGGCCCGAGCTCCGCTGGGATCTCCTAGCTCTAGTCTCCCCACCTAAGAAAACACTCCTTTTGGGTTTAGCTTTAAAAATGCCATATCACAGTGAGAAAACATGTCCAAACTGGATGTACAATGTAGGCCAGTCTTATAGTCAGGCCTGGCCTAAGAGGTATGGGGGCCTAATTCAACATGATGGTTGGGGGACCCTTTGCTTACAATGCAAAACAGTCTGAGGCACCTGTGGGGTGCATACATCATAATGGAGAGCAAGAAATACAGCCATGGGTTAATAGCTGCCGATTTTCCCATTGCACTTGCACGATGCAAATGCAACGTGCCTGAAGATCCTCTGTCTGTTCTCCCTTGTCTTCTCCCCTAAATTGCACTGGTAAAACTGCAAAATTGCTGACGGGCCTATTTGCAGTGTCTCAACTGTTAAATGTATATTACACACTTACTGTGCCTCTGGAGACTATTATCGTCTCAGAATTTCAAGGTATACTAGACTGGGGGCAGCAAGATCAAAATGATTTTCCCATGATAAGACACTTTAGGGAAGTGGTGAAATCAGGATTGGAGTCCAGTCTTGCAATTAAAGTACTTAACCACATATCTTCCCAGCTACAGCTTGTGGACATGTCTGGGTTTTGATGGAGATGGCTTAAAAAGTATGCAAATCACATGATAAACCACGCTGACAAACATTTCCTTATAGAAATATGTGTAACACGAAAAAGAAAAAAAACACAATTTTTGTTGCCCCAACCCATCCTCCTCCCCATTTTCACTGGAAAGCTACAAGTACCAGAAGTAATATAAGCCCAATCTCCAAGTAAAAACCACTGAACAGGTTATCATGCCATGTTCATTCTAGAGAGGAGTGCCTGCTACCTTTTTTGTATTTTTTCAAGGAACTTGGGGTTGGTCATCCTCCATTACCTGGGAGAACACAGACGTGGACCCCTTGCTCACTGTGCTCAGAGAGGCACAGCTCCACCTCACTGATGGGACCCAACAAGGCTGAAACACGTGTATGGGGTTTCTGTTGGTACTCTTGTTCAAAGGAGGTTTGCCTGGCATTTTGGTGCTGTAGTGTCCTTGTGGGCGGGACAAAGACTGATATGCAAATGGATATTCCTCCTTTGTGAAAAGTACAGTGAGCAAAAAGTGATGGCTGCGGACTCTCAAGTGGGTAAAAACCATTGAACAGGTTATTATGCCATGTTTATTCTAGAGAGGTGTGCCTGCTACCTCTTTTGTATTTAAGCTCCATGGGGTTTGCAAATGTGATTAGACACACAACAAAATGTATTTTGTGGTAATAATATGGTCACCCACATTTAGTCATTGTTTGACTAATAAAGAGAATGCAATTTAACTGTGCTGTTCATAACAAAATGTGTTTTAAAAAAGAGTTTCTGAGGAGAGTGGGGTTAAATTTGCTGGGTATACACTCTGTTCTATGTATAGTTATGGTATTCTGTTAAATGTCTTAATTTTGACACCTTACCACAGCGTTTTAAATGAGTGCTCTTTCCTGCTTATTTAGTTGGGAGTCGGCTTGTTTTGGGCTTCTTTTGCAGGGTCATTTGGCTTTTTTTTCTCGGGCCTGGCAGCGTGGGCAGCAATGGCGGCGGAAGAAGAAGATACGATGGTGGCCGTGCTCCTTGTGGGCACGAAAAACGAGATAAATACCATACCAGAGGTAAGTGTGCACACGTTTAGGGCACCTTTATTTATGTGGATGTGTATCTGGACACAATCTGGAGCACTGCGCACTCCACGAATATCGAGGGGCATGGAGGGGAGATGCGGGAAAAAAATAATCTTATTTCAAAGTCATGCTGGAAAGGAAGGAGGCTCTGACGGACTTATTCTGTGGCCCGAGGGACTGCTGAGGGAGGGTTAGAGAGGAATTCAGGAGGTGAGCCCCGGAGCAGTGTGCTGATCGAGAAACAAAGTTCACCCGTCAACACAAGCAGGCGCACTCGCCATCTAGCCCAGCACAACTATGAACTGGGGATTTATGGCACAGCCGGTTCCCCGTATGTCTCCTTCTCCCATTTCCAGGGCAGGGCACAACTGTAAACATCTGTCTACTGGGCAAAAGAGAATGGCAGTTCAATCTCACTGCTGTCTTTGAACGCGAAGCTTATCCTGTGTCATGCGTTACTTATTCACTTCAAACTGTTCAGCGCGCCATTAAAACCATCTAAACGCTGCGCCTGAGGGTTGAACACTAAACAGTTTGGTACCACAGTGACCGGAGCTGGATCTTTGAAGAAACCGTGCATGTATTGTAAAAACACATTGCAAAATGTTGCGGCCATTGACCACAGTACTGAAATTGCCAGAATCAATGACCCTGTAGAAGGGTCAGATGGGGTACTGGGTGTCACTGCCTGTTGGATCAAAGGACAGTGGCTCAGAGCAGGCAGGCAGCACGTGCATGGTCGAGAAACCCAGGTCTAAAAGGATGACTTAAGAGACCATCCTGGAGTCATCCGATGATCATCAAACTACATTAGAAGTCATTCCCACATCATCAGAAGTCATCATGCTGTTAAAGTCATCAGCAAATGTCTCAGAATGGTGGGTGATGAATTGGGGATGGGTTTAGGATGACTTGCTGATGATGCCAACATCATCCCTATTTTAGAAAACTCTTTGTTCCTGATGATTTTAGGATGACTTGCCGATTACGTCAAGAGCATCAACAGGTTTGCCCCAGATGATTCTGGGATGACCTGCTGATTACTTGAAGAGCATGTTAAGCCCTGATGATTTGGGGATAATTCTGGGATGACTTGCCGATTACTACAAGAGCATCACCATGAAACATGTTTATGTATCGCAAACTATTCTTAAAATTGGGCTTTTTTCGCTGCCGGCTGTCCCCGGGATAACCACAAGTTGGCGCCCCTGGTACTGGGTGCTGCACCGGGAAACATCCAAGATGTATTGAACATGTAAAACAAAACGTTTCATGAAGTAAAATATTTCCTGATATTTGTTCAGATTCAATATAGCCTGCATACGAAAGGAACACAATTGTAAAAAAAATAATACTTGTTACTATTTCAGTTCGTGCACACCATACTCATGTGTCCAGCAAATGGCAGCTTCTAAATACGTTCAGCACTATGACTATTAAAACACTATTTGAAATGCATACACAGCCAGTCTTACTGTTTTCGCTTGTGCAACATATAACCATTGTCCCCATTTGTACCCTGTACATCAAATTATATATATACTGGATAAGTGAACGAACTTGCTGTTGTTTGATGGGCTGATTTCCTGAAATGGCGTACGACCACAATATGTATATATATATATATATATATATATATATATATATATATATATATATATATATATATATATATATATATATATATATATATATATATCATGGCCTGCTGTAGCGGCCATGTAGTTATGGTTAAGTTGCTAAACCCATAGGAAATTAACCATAACGTCCCCTTAACAATGTTTTTTATTGAATGAATATATATATATATATATATACACACACACACACACACACACAGCACTGTGTAATAAAAATGCGTATCCGGGACACACAGATCGTTGAAAACGTGTAACTGTCCTAATTTTATGTTTGCATTCTGGGACTTGTAGTCTTGCCGTTGTAATGGCGCTACAAATCCCGGAATACAAATAAAAAAATATATAGGCATTGCCCTGTAGGCCAGTCCAGGCCTGGCAGCATCCTGGCAATGTAGACATGGCTCTCTTCATATGAAATCGTGCAGGTCAGGGCATGGGACCATTGGTGGAGGGCTTTGCAGTTCCCTCACTGGGCTGTCTCCATGTAGCTTTCATCTCGGGTCAGGTTGCCTTGGCAGACCTGCTGGGCTGCAGGTGCTCCATTTTTAAAATGTAAACTGCTTTTCACTTTACCGAAACATGGGCCCAATTCTGAAGTCCATGTAAAATTGGAAAAGTATTGTTCCTTGGTGGAACAACACTTTTCCTAAAAGCACCGTATTCTGTGACATTAAGAATGTGGGGGTACAGACATCAAAGCTTCCAGTGTCCCTAATATGGCCTGACAATGGCCATAGTGCCTCTGAGGAGTGCAGGACAGGCACTGCCTGGGGATTCTCCTTGCAGAGCGCGAAAAGGAGTTAAAATACGGTGCCTGTGAGGTATCGTTAACATCTATTGTGCAAGTCTTTCCTATGTAAGCTGCACATTTCCCAGATGGCTGTACCACTTTTCTGATTTACTGAAAGCATAAAGACACTTTTGTAAGTCAGAAATGGCAGAGTTTTGAGAAATGCTCAGAAATTAGAAAATGGCAGTTTTGAGAAATGTTCAAAGTGACACCTGAGAGAATTGTGTCTTTATTTAAAAGTTTTCAAGCTTCAGATTTTTTTTCCATTTATTTTGGATTTGGGGGATTTTTTCCAAGCAACGATTTGTTTGTCTTGGGCTTCAGGAGTTTTTGGGATTTTTTTACTGACTTCTTTCTCAGTAAAAACAAGCCACTAACACTACTTTTTATTTTAACTTAGTATATGTGTGTTTTCTCTATGTTTCTGAATTGTGCTGTTTCTTACTTTTGAAACCCACTCATGGCGTTTACATGTGCGCTTGCTTTTTTCGGTTAATTTGGGTGGGTCAGCTTGTTTTGGGCTTTTTTCGTACGGCGATGCAGCGCGTTTTTTCCTTCCACCTGGGAACACTGGACACCAGCTGAGCAATGGAGGACGAGATTCGAGCGTGGATCATGCTGCTGGGATCGATAAACAAAGCCAGAATCATTGGGTAAGGAGCTGATGTACACGTTTTAGGCTTTATTTCAGAGTGAGCCTTTTGCAAAGTGAGGAGTGTGTCTCTCGGGAGTCAGACAGGTTGTGTTGATTTATGAGGCAGACTCTGCCTTTGTAGTGCGCGCTCCCCACGTCCAGCGCCCCCATCCGCCTCCTTGGACCAGCGACGCCATTTCTCCGTGAGCCTCCAAGCAGTGAGCACTGTTGCAGACCCTTGGTGTATATCATATGTTCTCCTGCTAAAGGCCGGCACAGTGCGTTTATCTGCAGGACACCGGGATGTTTTCCTTCCCTGGATAACAGGCTGCTGGCACATTTCATTACTTTCACACGGCGCAGCTCTAACCTGCTTTAAAAGTGATATTCAAGCAGGCTAGAGCTTTACAGGAGAACATATAATATACACACGTGTCTGCAACATTGTGCTCCATTGTTTTCATACGACTTCAATGATCCAGCGTCATATATGCCAGCTATGGCTTTTGGGAGTTTCAGTCCAAAACACATCAACGTACCATGCAGCTGCAATTGTACTCGGAGCTGGGATTGGGTGTATGTGTATCATAGGCAGTGTGGGAGGGAAGGGGTGCAGTGGGCGCGCCTAGACCTACTGCAATTGATTTACTGGCACAACTGCACTTTATCACAAAACCAGCTGAGTTTTCGGGAGGGGCCAATGTATAGGACATGACGCATGGGTGGCACCTCAAAGAAAAGGAGCCTACAGTCGTAAATCCTACTTTGGAAGCTGTGCAGTTAGAGCAGCATCTGTGGGGTTCGATGGGGGAGCTAATTTAATGAATATGTTGACCCAACTGTGCATTTTGAAAGCTCACTGAGGCCACGACTGTGTTCAAAACGACCACATCCCTTTCAATTTACCCGCATTTGGCTGTCCTCTAAGAAATTCATACAGATTAAGAAAGTTCGTGCATATGTAGCCCCTTTTTCCCCAGGTCTAACTTGGGAGCCTGCACTTGAATGGGACAATAAGTGGGGGGGGGGGGGTGGTTTGGAAAGATAGCCACAAGGATAACCTGAGGCGTTTCACACAGTACACATTAGCTCTACATCGTGTGCCATCATCTGGGTGTAGTTGGTCACAGCTGTTTCACTGCATTTGGTGAAAGGCCGTTTTGCCAGGTTTTTTTGCTGCATTTTTGTTATGGGGTTTGGGGTAGGGGAAAATTAAGTAATTGTGGGTGTTGGGAGTGCGCCCCCATAGATAAATGGGGCAAAATGGGCAGGCGCCGTGGTGGTCCATCTCCCCTTGAATCATCTTTCCCTTCCCTGTTGATGCTCTACATTCATGGCTGCCTCTCCCTTGCCAGATGCCTTAGAAATATTGCCTTCTGCTTTCCTTAATCGGCTGTTGCAAGACCCCCCCCTGTGGCATGGAACATGCACATTCGCAACCACTGGAATGTAAACATGTCTGTCTTCAGCACTTAGCAATGGCTGGTTTGCTTTCGTCTTTGCAATTTTTTTTGGCAAATGGCCTGAACGATGGCACATGAATGCGGTTGCACATTGATGGTGCCATTTCACGACCAGGTCCATTCCACTGAATGCCCAGCACCTCTGAAAAGCTGGTGGAGATGATTGATCAAACCGCAGTCGCTTTGACATCTGTGCAGAGCCTGCTGACGCAGGTTCGAATCCCGGCAGCCCCAAACTCAGCCTTTTATCCTTCCGAGGTCGATAAATGAGCACCACACACCGTGGGTAATAATAAGCAGCACTCGGATACCTGAGGGTTCGTAGCACTATATAAATGCTAAATTATTATTATTATTATTATCCTGGCTCAGTTTGTTGGATCAGCCTGACAAAAGCACAATGTTGTATTTGAACAGCAGAAGTAGTTATAAAGCAACATACATTTGAGTAAAATGGTTATTCTTTAGGGCAGGGGTGCACAACTGATTTTGACAGTTGGCCAAAAGTACCTTACATGATGGCTATAGTGGGCTGAAAAGTAAATGTGGGCGGGGCGGTAGGCGCAGCAGGCGTGGCGGGAGGCTTGGCCCCACCCCTCAACCAAACACTATGCCCCATGGCGCTCAACCAAACACTATGCCCCATGGCTCCCCCACCCCTCAACCAAACACTATGCCCCATGGCCCCCCCACCCCCAACCAAACACTATGCCGCATGACACCCACCCCTCAACCAAACACTATGCCCCATGCCACCAAGCATGCACCATGCATACATACTCATACAGACCCAAACCCCCCCACACCCAACTCGGCACACAAACTCACAAGCATACACCAATACACTATGCACCCATACAGACCCGAACTCCCCACCCCCCAACTCGGCACACAAACTCACAAGCATACACCAATACACTATGCACCCATACAGACTCGAACCCCCCCACCCCCCAACTCAGCACACAAACCCACAAGCATACACCAATACACTATGCACCCATACAGACCCGAACTCCCACCCCCAACTCAGCACACAAACTCACAAGCATACAGACCCCCAACTCACCATACAAACTCGCAAGCACATTCAGGCAGTCGCGACACACACTCCCCCTCCGCATCTCAACACACACTGCACTTGCACACAAACACATTCAGGCAGACCCGACACACACCCCACCGCTGCATCTCAACATACACTGAACTTGCACACAAACACATTCAGTCAGACCCGACACACACACCCCCTCCGCATCTCGACACACACTGCACTTGCACACAAACGCATTCAGTCAGACCCGACACACACCCCAACCCCGCATCTCAACATACACTGAACTTGCACACAAACACGTTCAGGCAGACGCGACACACACCCCAACCCCGCATCTCAACATACACTGGACTTGCACACAAAAACAAACATTCAGGCAGACCCGACACACACCCCACCCCCGGATCTCAACATACAAGCAGCACAAAGATCCAACAAACACACACGCTCGGAAGACAACAAAGACTTTCCTAATGGAGGGGGCCGATGCTGCTTGCCGGCCGCCCTCCATTAGGAAAGTCTTTGTTGCTGGCGGGCCGGACAAAACGGCATGGCTGGCCGCAACTGGCCCGCGGGCCTTATGTTATGCACCCATACTTTAGGGTATATCCTACTTTTTTCATCTTAACACTTCCAGACTTGTTCAGTTGCTTCGTTGAACTGCTTTGTGGCTGAAGGCAGACCTGGTTAAGACATTTTTTTTATCACAGCAGTAGTGGGTTTACAACTCCAATTAAGTAATTAACTCTTAGAATACTGCTTTGAAAATCACAGGCAGGCACTTTAAGCGCAGGCACTTTAAGCGCAAAGTCTGATAAGGCTTGATTAAAGTGAGCTCAAAGTTCCCATAAGGAGGTATTTTGGGAGGGGCAGGATCTGGGTGTAAATGGCCATAGGGATTAAAATGACCATGGGCAGTCAATATTTCGGCAAATAACCAAACGCCTACTGGCTTTGTGTGCCTAGGTGTTCACCATTTCAGAAGTTCAGGTAAGACTGGCACCTGCCCGAGACACTTCCATGGGTGGGTTCCTAACAAACTTCCTTACTTGCTGGGCTGTGTCTGGGTACCCATCTGGCTCCCTGCGCTGGTTCCGGGTCTTGGTAATTGTCATTAGAATGCGTACTGTATTAAAATGTGTAATATTAATATTTGTGCTATTATTTCAGCATACTGGGACACAGTGGATTCCTGTCAGCAGGTAGCAGTTGAGCACTGCTTGGAACTGGCCGTTCAGTGGATATAGAGGAGGCGGACAGGAGCCACAGAAAAAGTTTTCCCGATACAAATCCCAACCCTGGTCCATCAACTGCATCAGAGGTAAGTGCCATTGGAGTTAACCAAAAGTTGGTTTGTGCCCTTATGAAATAAATAAATGCTTTTTCTCTATCCAAATACTATCGGTTGTAGGCTTCTGTGTCTCCACCCCAATCTCAAACCCTCCTCCCCAACATTCCTATGAAGCCATAGGGCTTCTAGACGACTGTGTCAGAGGGTGGGAAAAGGTAGCTCAAATACTGTGGCTCATGTATTAACCGGTTATTGTCCATCACTCATTATATGCCCACATGCAAACATATTGCTTTGTCCATTACTTATGACCCGTTAAGCTTCAAATGTCATAGTGGTGTCCTATGTTATTTTTTTAGATTGTTACAAAAGCAAGCACGCACATAGTTAAATTCCCATAGGTATATAATATCGGCATCAGTTGGCCCGGGAGCCAAATTTAGCTCCTGGTAAGCATGGTGTAAAGCTAACCAGGCTCTTCAAGGCTACAAACGGGGCTAAATAGCCCCCAGCTCCGCTCAATTTCAAACCCTGTGTATTTGTTTTGCTTGTATGGCTCCTTTACCAATGCACTGTCCATGGGGGAAACACGAGATTGGTAATTTCTTCACAATATACCAATTATGGAAAGAAGATAAACGGAGAGCCACTTCCTGGGGAAGTGACACTAATCTATATTAAATTCTAAGGAATTGCCATGGTTTCAACCAGATTTACAGCTTTGAGAAATGTAGTAATTCGAATTACGAAAGCACATTAGAGGGTGTACAGTGAAAATTGCCTATGCTTTATTTCTCACAGCCATGTGTCAACCAAAAAGTACTTTGCTTGCTCTTTTCAAACTTTTTACACAAATCTTTTTTGCGTTTCAGAATGTATCCATGTTAAAGCCAGGGAAATGGGCTTTCCAGTACTCTCTGCATCCGAGTGCAGAAAAGCCCTCCAACACAAAATTGGGAACTACCGGATGAAGAAGGAGCCAAACCTCGTCTTTTCTACACAAGTGTAGTTCCACATTCCCTTGCTCTTTTGCCTCGTCCTGGATACTAGTGTGACTCCCTGGACTGGTTCTCTTTCCCCTCTCAACCTTGCTCCCTGGGCTGGTCCCCACCGGACTCGCTTGCTCCCTAGGCTGGGCCTGTATACTCGTGTGACACCCCTGGACTGGTTCCGTGTCCCCTATCACCCTTGCTCCCTGGGCTGGACCGAACCTGACTGGTTCTGGGTCCCCTCTCACCCTTTATTTTTAAATTGTGAAGCACCCGTGTTTGGGATTGCTACAGTTGTGTTTTTGTGCTATGTACACAGTGTCCGATTGAACCTCTGCCTCTTTTTAATAAATATAGTCGGGGAAAAAAAAACGTGTCGCTTCTTTTTAAATATAGTTTATATGCCATTACATGGTCTTGACTTTCATGGCCATTTTACCTAAATGACTGTGACCTAATTAGTCATCACTATTGTTCTAAAGGCAATTCAAAATGCAACTCTCTGAAATGGGCAGCAATTAAGCCACAGTGACGCTTTTAAAGCCCAATTCAACAAGGTGCACCAAATGTGTTTTTAAGCATTTCTTTTCAGGATTATAGTAAACATTATTTTTGTTAAAACTCCTAAATTTATTTCCAGCTCATAAACCGAAACAATGCCTATATTGTTAAAGAATATTTTTGGGATTGCTTTGTTGTTTTGATTTGTAAAGTATTATTTGGTGACTACATTAATTGCTTTTGGATTTCAAAAGGTTTATTTGGGGATTGCATTGCATTGCTTTTGGATCTCTACGAGGGTACATTTAGCCAAAAGGAAGCCAGATGTAATCCGTTGCTTTTGTATTTATTTAGGGATGGCACTGCTTTAGGATTTTTATAGGATTGTTTGGGGATTGCATTGTTTTGGGATTTTTGCTGGATTGTTTGGGGATTGGATTCTTTTTGGATTTTTAGTGGATTGTTTGGGGATTGGATTGTTTTTGGATTTTTAGTGGATTGTTTGGGGATTGGATTGTTTTTGGATTTTTAGTGGATTGTTTGGGGATTGGATTGTTTTTGGATTTTTAGTGGATTGTTTGGGGATTGGATTGTTTTTGGATTTTTAGTGGATTGGATTGCTTGGATTGTTTTGGGATTGCATTCCACTGAGGATTGCTAATTAACATATTTCAGGGTGCATGAAGCCAAAAAGAAGCCAAAAGCAATCCTCTCAGTACAATGGGAGTTTCTGGAGTTAAATAGGATTTAAAGAGGATTTAAATGTTTGGGAAAATCCAGTAGCAATCCACTTTCAATCCAGATTTTTTTGGTAGGGTCACTTTGGGATTACGTTGAACCACTCGAACGTGACAGTGTTGCCAACTTAGCGACTTTCTCGCTATATTTAGCGAGAAAGTATGCCCCCCTAGCGACTTTTTCATTGAAAAGCGGCTAGCGAGAAATCTAGCTACTTTTTTCAATTGGTTTGGAGACTTGCTCATTTATGCAAGTTTCCAAAACAATTGAAAAAAAAGTGTGGTCATTCTCCCGTTTTCTAACGGGAGTAATGCAAAAACACACTGATAACGTAAAAGGGAGGTGTTAAAAGGGGAGGGGGCCACAGTAAAAGCCATAAATCGCAGGGGGAAAGTGGAGGTAATTGTGCAAATTAGGCAGTGACGTCATCTAGCTACTTCTGGCGACTTCTAGGAGAGCCAATAGCTACTTTCTTCACTGAGGAGTTGGCAACACTGGAACGTGAATCTTTTTTATTTAGTTGATGGGTGGAGTCGCATTGACACAGTACCATTGTCCATGCAACCGCTGCCAATGAAATGGCCCACAAATGCGTGTTTAGCTATTTGGTGCAGTCGTGGGCATACAAGAAGCCATTACTATCTGGGCACCGGCATCAGCGCTAATAGGATTTAACAAGCAGTGCCTGGCTGTCTGCACAGACGTTGGGGGATGAGCTCGAGCCTCGAACACTGTAGTGCAGGCAGACACAATGGCGTTGCCCGCTGCCGAGGCAGGAGCGTGCGCTTTGTTTTAAGTATTTAAAATGCAGATGACACAGCTCAGGGATTGCTACGGATTACAACGCTTACACTAGTACCAAGGACACCGGACACAAGCTCTAAACCAGACTCTCAATGCGGCAGGGAAAAAAGGTTACCGTGCCGAAAAAAAATCACATACTGCAGAACCAATCACAGCCTACTAACATACAGCATATCCAATCAGGAACGAACAGCAGAAAACACTAGACACCCACAAGCAAGTAGTGGACATTTTTTAACAAAACGTAATTATTACAGTAATAATTGTTTATTTTAAATACAAAATACATTAAAATGTGTAACATACATTTAAATCTGTAGTACATATTTTTTAAAGCATCAGTCTACTCAAATAACTTCACCACACAGTAGAAAATCAGCCAAAGAGTGCACAAAGGGGTGTGTTTTGCCCACAGATGGGTGGACATGGGAGGACAATCCTATTGATTCAACTTAAGAGATAGGCGTAAATGGGTGCGACACACAGGCCAAACAACACATATCCATCCTCATATGCCAACCTGCATTGAAAAGCATTACAATAAACCTGCATCCGAAGCCCCTATTTCAAGCTCTCATGTTAAAGCTCTTATTTTAATGACCATACTTTCGGCTTTATAGGTAGCGCTTTCAGCGCCATCTAATAGCCAAAACTAAAAAAGGGCAGTGCCCAGGGCGCCCAATAATAGGTGCCTAGTTTCCCAATATAGTGCTGCCTGTACCTGCATTACACAGGCTGCAGGAAAGTGCTTGCAAAGTATCCCGCCCAGTGGAGAAGCAGTCTGTTGTTTTAATACTCATGTTCTTTAACTTTGTGCAGCTTTTGTTCAGTGTTGACTGTCTCTTTGAGAGCGTTTCGGTGTTTGCCATTTTACTGTCTGCCTCATGAAACGCACATGAAATATGGTCATAATTAGTGCCCTAGTTGCAATATGCTAGTGCCTAGAGGGACTAATGGCCGCTATATTTTAATTGAACGGGGGAAGTTGCATCTAAAGAGGCTAGCTGGGCAGCTCATATTGTCGATTTACTCCTCAATTAACCAACAAAGTTTAATGTTTAATTAAGGTTTGGGCTTGCACATTCCACATCCATGAAAAATCTGTATGTTTCAAAATCTAAAGTACGCACGAAAACATCTTGTGTGTTTACATATATCTACACATGTACATGTACAGTGAGAAATTGTGCTTTTTTAGATCAGTGGAAGATGCTGTCTGAATCTTCTAAATAGGATCAGTTTGGAGTTACGGTAAATACCATGAGTACACAATACTTGCCTGTTGGATATCAGATGTGCACAGTACTCCTGATTGTGGTGTGCATACTGCATATTAGAGTGTGCTGCTACATCACAACAGGGTGATCTTTAAATGGGCCTGATTAGGCGGTTTGGCAGTGAAACTAACAATCAGAAGGTGGCTTTTGCAGGCGAGGCAAAGCAAGTGTACCTCAAGCAGGACTCCACAGTTGAATATGCAAAGGGAACCTACAATGCGGAACTGAGACAAGTGCACATCACACAGGGGGGGGGTACACCCACTGAAATGCTGAACAATTACCCTCCATGCAAGAATCAAACATGCTTTTAATTCCAAACAGAGCACATCTACTGCAGTGCTGCAAGGTGTGACCCTGTCAAGGGAGAGGGGTGGTACCTGAATCCCTGTTATGCCGTGACTGTGTATAACAATGGATGCTCTGGTCTCTGAACCGGGGCCTATCAGCCCCTGTCCTGGCCAGCTCTCTATTCTCTCAGGGAATATGAAGACCAGCCTGCACCAGACTCATCATTGTTAGGGAGAATTCTCCAGAATGGCTAATTTCCCTTACCCGGTGAGTCCCTCAGCAGCTTTGCTGGATTTCTAGGATTTATTTTTTTCACCTGGTAAGAGTGTGAGCCTTTTTTTTCCCACTCTTGCATGCGTTTTGCTGTGTGTTTTACATTTTTGTGTTCAGACTGTGGAGTCTCACCTACTCCATAGGCATCATCTTTTTACTGTGTGTCACACAGCACCTTTAGTGCAGTGACACAGGGTTGTCTTTTTAGACTTCCCACTTTAAACTCCATTTTCTGGGACTGACTACTGTCTCCCAGAACCTTTAAAGTTGCCATTGACTTTAGTAGTCTTTTGAAATTTACAGACCCAGTACAAACTATCTTCCATAGAGTACTGGAAAGGGTTAATATATATCCCTTTTTGTCTGATTCTCATGGAACATTATTTTGTTCCCCTTTCTCTAAGATTTGGCTGGTGGCAGTGGTATCTACCATTTTTATTCTACCGTGAGTTATGAAAATAGCCTCGGTACCGTTAGAGGCTATGGTGGTAGCCTCAAACTCTGACCCGCTGTACCCCTTTGATTTTATTTAGATTCCGGTCGGGTTTATTCGCCATTTCTTTTTGTAAAGGTCTTTCTTGTGTTTTACTCTACGCGCCAAACCATGTTTGGTTCATTTCTTCACCGTCCTTTGGCGGGCTTCTGCACAGGAGCCCTCCTTAGGCGCCTGAGTGTCTGGGTGGACAGGATGTGAGGGTGGGGTTTGAAGCTCTCTGCACAGGGTCTCCTTTGAGACCCAAGCCGCACTCTAGTTTGATTGGCTAGGTGGCTGTCCTGCCAAGACAGCCACCCTGCTGTGTGATTGACAGCCAGGCTGTGTGAATGGGAGAAAACTGCTTAAGAGCAGGTCTCTGGGACTTGGAAGGCAGAGTCGCCACTGGATCGAGAGAACCAAAGAGAAGCTGAAGGAAGACGACTGCTGCAACTACTGGGCATCCCGGTGACGCCCTGCTGCAGGTCTGAATCGCTCGAAACTTCGACGACAGAGAAGCTCTGCAAGGAATCTTCTTCCCTTGAGCTTGGTGGGACCAACCAGCTCGCCATACGCCGGCCTCCCTCTCCTGGTCAAATTTGCTGTGCATCGCTGCAGTAAACCGGATAGCCAGGAGGAACGGAACCTGTTTGGGTTTTAAGGAGCGCACCTTTTATTCAACACTTTGCTCTGCTGCTGGTTTCTTTCCTGGGCAGTGCAAGACCCTCCAGTCTTCACCCTTCTTGTCACCACGACAGTCGCTTCAGGAACTGTGAGCCTGCAGGAACTGCCAGGAAAACCCGCCTCAGCTACAGCATTCTTCTTCATTTAAGGTGCTGTGCAAATCTGTTCGTTCGTTCCGCCTGACCGCAGTGAAAGTGTTTGAAATATTTCGCCTCCCCGAAGGCTTGTCCTTCTCTTCTTAGAATAACTTTTCTTCCAACCAACTTCGTTTTGAACTCTTGGCAAAGACTTAACCGTGAACTACTCTGAACTGTGTGATCCTCTGCAAAGACTCTGAACCATTAACATTAGCCCAGGCCTAGTGACTTGAATCCTAGTTGTAGTAAGCCTTTTCTAGATTGCACTGCCTATAACCTGTTGGTGCTGATTGATTGTTGATAACCTTGTCTTTTCCTCCCTTTTAAATTACTGGAGTGCCATTTTGCTCAGACTTCCTTTGGAGCTTAACTTGTCCAGAATTGATTGGGGGTTATTATAGTGTATTAAGATTGAGATTTTCTGCTGCTTTATGATAGTGAACTGTTTTATAACTGAGGGTGTAAATAAATGTATATTCTTTTACTCAGAAACCTTGAATCAGTGTTTGTTTGAACCATAGTAATTGCTGTCCTTTGTGTGACTTCTGATACTGCTCACTTTACTCTTGAGATAAGTCTGGCTGCTCAGCCAGAGCTACCACTGTACTGTGTAGTACAGGCTTGTACCAAAGGTGAAATTGTACTTACACTTGTATTCTTAATTGTGTGTGGTGTTCCCAAAGGGTACTGCATATGATTCTTGGCATGTATCATGGATCCCACGAAGCAGTTCAAAGTGAAGCAAAACCATAACTAAAGCTACCAAATGCACCTGGGCACAATAGACAAGACCCGACCTCGAGCAGGAGGAATGGACTCATTACCCAAATGGGAATGGAATGGGCTTTCCCCTTGAGGAGCTGAGCGGGACACCAAACGCCACCCACCCAATCCCAGACAGGCTACAGGGGAGAAGTCGGGCACTAGTAGAAAAACTGCAACTGGCAAGAGTCTACATGGCAACAGGGGAGACCCAGAAACACTCCTCAGACTCACAAGGACAAGAGAAAATCAGAAAGCAAATGGCCCCTCTGACCACATGGCTGGCTGGAGGAAAATGAAGACTGAAAATGGGGTGGGGCTAGGGGGAGTTTTGAAGTATTCCAGGGCATTTCCTGGCCCTCAAGGGTCTAGCCTGGATATAGAATGGTACAGGGAACCAATGGCAGCTGAGGGGAGCTCCTAAGCAGGAAGGGAAGGGCTATAATAAGCTAACGGATTCAGATGTGCGTGAGCAGTGCACCTGTGAGGTTGGTAGAGGTGGACCAAGAGACCGGCAAGGAAGGGGTTGTAGGTGGAGGAGACTGTTGATGAGAGAAGTTGGGTGTGTCAGAGGGAGTGAGAAGAGTAGAGGCAGGGGTAATGTTGGGAGAGGGGAGTTTTGGGAGAGGAAGAGCGCAGGAGGGAGTTGGCGGGCAGAATTCAAAGTGAGAGAGCATGCGCGAGAGAGAGAGACCAGTGAATAGGGTGTACAGAGAGAGAGAGAGAGAGGTAGGACCAGGAAACAAGGCATACAAAGGGGCTAGAGATCATTCGGAAGGAGAGGGCACGGAGTTTGGAGGGAGGGAAGAGAGGAGACAGACAAGTGAGGAGGCGGATAAGAGATGGCGATCAGGAGAAGGGATCCAGAACAACCAGAGTACCACTCTAGCTCCCGTAGGAAGTCACTGAGGGGATTTACTAGATAAGGTTATGGCCTGTAGGCCTCCCTTGTGCAAGGGAGAGAATTGGACAATGGGAGTACTTCTGGCTGTAACCAACCGGTCTTGGAACAGGGAAAAAGTACAGGGACCACCCCTAGACTGGGAACCCCAATTACTTTGTGATCCTGTTTTGAGAATACGAGTTTGAAACGTATTGGTTGTCGTAGGATTCATTGAGCACCTTGTCAAACAGGTGAGCATCAGTGCAGGACTGGAATAAGTGAACCTCACACCAAGCAAGACACCACCACTATTGCATGTGATGTAATGCAAAGTGGTCTTGTGTATGTCACCCTTCTGACATTTGTGGTGGCCTCTTGCGGCATGTGCTGATAGATAGAGGGGCAGATGTGATGAGTGCAGGTCGGCAGTACCGGAATTCTGAGAGCCTCTGGATTTGGGGGTGACATTGGGAATAATGTTTATGTGGAGTGGAGCGTCCAAGCTATGATATATCAGAGTGCGCTGGGCCTGGACTAGCTGCTGATGTGGGGCTATGGTGGAGCTCCAGATGTGAGCTTTGTCATAGCTCAATTAATGTTATGGTGTAATTGATCTGAGGTGGACGTGTGAGGGTGATTAGGTAGATTTCAGATGGGTGTTGTGGCTAGACGAGAAGAGAAGTGTAGACAAATGAGGGGCACATGTAACGGGGAGGAGGAGCATTGGCCAACCAGGGGAAATTATGAGTGCAGTTTGTCAGTTCTTTGCAGTAGTATAAATTCGATTCAAGTTTGTTTATATGGATTCGGACTGGAAAATTGAAAGGCGACCTTCTTTAAAGGACTGAGGAAAGCGCGCCTCCCTACAGAATGCACCCGGAGCAACAGGACTGAGGCAAGTGAACTTCACCCAGCATAGGAAACCCTCAAAGGACAGCACCACAATGAATGGCGACATCACCACATGACTGAGACAAGTTCACATGTAAAGGTAACCCTTCCTGCAAGACTTAGGCAAAATAACAACGATCCTCCTCTATGTACCTTAACATACCTTGCACTGTATTAATGTTTTTCCCGTACTGTCGACCAAACTGTAACCGCCAGCGACATTTCCATGCACTGACCTGTATTAATATGCAAGCCGACTAACCTGTAACCTACAGTCGGCAAGCATTGCTGGCCAATGTACTCTATAAGTATCTGCCTGTAACTTTGTCTCAAGTCAAGCGCTCAGTTACCTCAGGGTTAGGTGCGAGTTACAAATGATAAACTAAACTAAACAAAATGCTGCCAGTGCAACATGGAAAGGTGGAACGCATTGCAGGACTGGGACCTGTGCATTTCATGCAGGTCCACACCACTGCAGTGCTCTAAAAGGGACCCTCGATGCAGAACTGTACATGTGCACCTCACTGCACCGTTACTGCAACACCGAAAGTTGGCATTACCTGAAGGACTGATGCAAGTGCACCTCACACGTAAATGACCCACACTACAGCACCACATCTGAAATGCTATGGTCTGAGCAGGAGTAAAATAGGTGGACCTTCACAAATGGTAGGACACCATCACATCAATGATTGACCATCTTGTAACGTGGTCAATAAGCTTAGTATCTATTGTTATTGTTTTTCTGCTTTTTTTGTTTGTTCCTGTAACATTCAACTATGTTGTAATGCCCAGATACCCCAGGGTTCGGTGCGCTCTACAAATAATAAACTAAACTAATACTGAAAGATGACCCACAATGCAGGATTGAAACATGCACACCTCATCTAGGAAGGTACATTGCCACTAAAGTTCCTGATCGTGACCCTCACATGGACTTTAATAGAGGGAGTTCTCATTCACTGCAGAGCTCACAGAGCCAAGTGTAGTTCCTGCTAGAAGGACCCACCAATGCAATACTAAAGGATGACCTACGCTAAAGGACTGACATTCCTGCACATTACTGGGGAGGCATTCCTTACCCTGCCTATCTCCTATCCTGACTATCTATAGAATTCACTTGACTTAAAACAACATTCCATTTAATATATTCTATCCCTTGAGTAATAGTGGCCATTGGTGTGGCAATATGTAGACTTACACGTTAACCCTCATTCTCAAGTGGTATCACATTTAAAGGGGTTGCATCCACTAAAAAGCATTCTAATTCATTGGAGGAAAGCGATTTGGAGGGAGAGGAATCTGTGACCTGAAGCACCCATACGATCATTATGAGAACATATATTTACAACATTGATGACTGCCAAAGCTCACAGGATTTAATTTCTGCATGCACCGTGGACGTACATGAATCGTAGACTGAGCAAAGCAGTAGCCATGATAGCAGATGACGCGGCGGCCTCAGCCATGTTAACGGTGGTGGCGTGGAGTGAAAGCCGATCCGTGGGCCCGCACAAGAAAGCGCTTGAGGCTGTGCATGTTACCTCAAGCCCTGTCCAGGGCACAGGTACAGCGAGTCCAGGTTCAGCGTCGTCATTGAAGGAAGGCCATGCTGCCTGAAAACCCGAACAAGAGTCACTTGGGCATAAGGTGCCAAATCAGACTATTACCTATGAAAAGAAGATCTGCTGAGTTATATCATGTGGTTGGTGTAAGGGCGAAGATGTAGGCGCAGGTCAGAAAGGTGGCATGCTTGTTGGCATAAACCTTTATTTGATAGCAAGTAAGAAAGAAAAAAACCGACCCGTCCCTATAACTAAGAGGGGTTTCCCTACCCTACAAAACTAAGGATGGCGTCAGAACGTCTGTCAAAACAGGAATAGTCCAGTGACCTATGTACCAAACCTATTTCTGCCCCTTAGACTTCAAAAGAAAACTATCGAACTAGTTCCACCCTGACTCCAGAAACGTGGCTCCTTCCTTCTGGATGGTTTTAGGCAGTTTGCAACTGTTGGGGGAATATCCCTCTCCCCCTGGCAGTCACTAGGCCTTTCGATATAGTTCCACACTGATGGAGTGGGAGGTCTCCCTTCCCCAGGCCTTCTTAGGCAACTCTTTATAGTTCCACAAAGATTGGGGGAAAATATCTCCCTTCCCCAAGCCTTTCTTAGGCTCTCAATATTCCCAATGATGTCTGTGGTTTTGCCAGAGGATATAATCTTCTTTCCCCTGGTGTTAGGGAGAATTTTCATTTCTGTGCTAATTCCCTTCAACCTTAGCTCTTTTGCTGGACTTAGGACGTTTTTAAAATTTTAACCCTAGAATGAGTGAGACCTTTTTCTCACTCTCTGATGTGTTTTTAAACCTGATTTGGATTTTGTGTTTTCACTGTTTTTGGAGTCTGACAAACTCCATAGGCATCTGCTTTGTGTATGGTGACACACAGCACCTTCAGTGCAGTGTCACTGAGAAATCCTTTAGATTTCTCTTAAGGTTTAAATACCTTTTTTTTTGGAGGAACTACAGTTCCCAGGAAGAGTAAAGTGAAATTGATTTTACTTATCTTTTCTCTTTGTAGGTCCAGCACACACCATCGTATGTGGAGTGCTGTGTGGGGGGGTGGTTACCTAGTAGCCCCTTATCCTACATTCGTATGTAACATGTTACCCTCACTACTTTAAATGGCTGGTGGCAGTGGTTTACTTTTTCCTACCATTGTGCTTTTCTACCGCAGGCTGAACCCTCAGCTGCAGTATAGCACCCATGGGTGACCATTTTGTCAAAATGGCCCCTGTCTACCTTTTTTACCATTTCCTGTTTGTGAGGTCTTTCTTGGTTTTACTCTGTGCGTTGAGACAGGTTGAGCCCTTTGTTTGTTTTGCCTTTGGCAGGCTTCAGCCCTGAAGCCCGCCCCTGGTTCCAGTGTGTCTGGAAGGATGGAAGGAGTGGATGTGATGGAGGGTCCTGAAACTCCCCTGTCCTTTGTCTCTAGGAATGCCTGAATGCAACTAGTCCTGATTGGCTGGCTGTCCTTCTGGGACAGCCACCCTTCTCTGTGATTGACGGCCTAGGCTGTGCATGAATGGGAAAAACCTGCTTAAAAGGCGAGGGTTTTGGGACTACCGGCAGTCGACCACTGGGAGAAACACCTGACGAAGAAACCGTGAACGTAGCTTGTTGCAACCTCCTGGACATTTGAATTGCCTGGTAAAGCCCTGCTGCTGTGCTGAAACTCCTTTTTCACCTCGACAGAGAAGCTCCGGATGGAACGACTTCTCCCCTTGGATTAGTGGGACCAACTAACCCAGAGACAAACTCCACTGGAAAACCATGCCCGACTGGCTCTGCTTCTTCGTTGCTGTGAGAGCCCAATGCCAGGGGTCAAGTGTCCGTAGTCCAGTGCAATGTCTGCCATGGAACGAATCTGGGTAGAAGCTCCAGGAGACTCCCAAGGACCATTCAGAAGCAGGACCTCCAGATCCAGAGTCCCCTAACCAGAGTGCAGGACCGAGGGAGCAAGGAGAGTCCAACCAGTGTCCGAGATACTCATCGGTGCTGTTTGCTAAGCACTGAAACCGCGAAGTGGCTCTTAATCGAAAAGAGCTCGTAGCTGCCGACGACCTCCCAAGTACCGCCGCAGGAGCCCTCCAGACCTCCTCCCTCTTGTCCCCACGACTGAGGCTCAGGAACCAGGGTCTGCACCGCTGTAGCAAGACGGAATCCAGCTGGAGCACTCTTCTTCTAACCAGAGACACTGTTTAGGCTTGGGGTACTTACCTTTTTGCCTTTAGCCACGCTCTTCTCACTTGGGAATTGCATTGGCTTACCTTTTCGAGTTGATTTCAACTCCCTTCTCACAAGTTTAATAGGTTGTGGCCCTACAAGTGATTTTACTGAACTCTCTAACTTTGTGCAAGACCTTGATCCAAGAAGTACATCAGATCCATAGACTGTGTTCCAAATGACTTTGCCTGTCTTGGCTCCTTAAAGGCACTCTTCTAAATCCATTGACTTTGATGTTGTTTGTCCCTCATATGTGGTAGCTTGTTGTATACTGTACTGCTGGGAAAGGCTTATCGAGACTTCATTGGAGGATTTAGTTGTCCTCACATTGACTGAGAAACTGTTCTAACCTTTTTACTTCCTAAACCCTTTCATTTCTGCGACCTCAGAAACTGCAAAGTATACTAGTACGAAATATAAATGCCATTCCTGTCCTTGTGGTTGAAGTCATCTCAGGGTATAGGAATTGTATATGAAGCATATCCAAAGATTATCCACTAACTTGTTTTGATTTTGAAAAGTCATTTTAAAGTATATTTCAATTGTTACAACAAATTGCCTTTTTAACAAATGCTTATTTAAACTGACGTTAAATAAATAAATAACTAGTTATAACTGAAACCTTGAGTGTTAGTGTTACTTGGTTACTTGTATTTACGAATTTCAATTGTACAGCTCTACAGCTCACATTTACCCCTCTTGAGATAGTCCTGGCTGCTCAGTCACACTACCAACTTGTGTAGTGCAGACCTATACCAAAAGGTGGGTTACCTAATACCAAGCAGATAAGTGTTGTGTAGTCTCACACAGTGTGACTGCACCAATTCTTACCTAACACCTGGTATTTTCTCGACTTTTGCCAAATGATATCTCTCTCTTCCCCTGGTCTTCTCTTCCAGTTGTGGGCGTCGTAGATGCCTTTCTCAGGCTTACAATGTCTCTCACTCAGGCCCGGTTCACTATACTGCCAGACACTGTTTCGCATATCCAACTCTTCAATCCTTTCAACATTCGGGTCCCAGACCCTCTTCTTAGGTTTATAATGTATCTTAACCAGGCCGGGTTCACTATCTCGCTGGCACTGTTTCTCATATAAAGTCCTCTGGGATTCTTCAAAGTTCTGGTAGGAGATAGATGACGATTCTTGTACTCTGATTGTTTCCAATAACTGGTTTCATCCCGGGGGTTTCTTTTTTGCCGCAACCTGGTTCAACTCCACCCCTCAGGATCTCAACAGGGTCTTTGCTCTGCCCCCTGTTTTGTAAACTAATTTTCAATTCATCAGCACAGTTCTCTTTACAGATTCTCTCAACCACAGGGGCTTGCTCCGAACCCCTGCTCTGCAGGTTGCTTTTCTATCTGGCTCCCAGCTTCTCCGGGCTTCTCTGGCTCCTAAAATGTGTGCAGCGGCTCCATAGCCCGGGGTCCCTCACAGGTACATCGGTTCCTCTTTCCGCTCTCCAGCTTGCCGCTGGATACCTGTTTCTCCCGCTGTGGTCCTCATGTTTCAGCAGCGATTTCTGTCTGGTCAGCATCTCGGTCTCCTTCGGTCCCTGTTCTCTGCATGGCAGCTCCCTCCAGCTCGCGGTTCCTCCAGGGAGGATCAGACAACGAGAAAAGTCCTTCCTCTCTTTTTATCTTTAGCTGGCTCATGTGTGGTTGAGAGCTAGTACGTTCGCTTTGGTTACGCGATTGGCTCTTCAATCCTCTTTTCCTCTTCCTCGTGCCAGTATCTATAGAGCCATAGCTTTTTAAATTTTCCTTACTCTTCCTCATCACAGTACGGTTTATCTCATAATCATAGACCGGTCTACTCTGCATAAAGTAACTATGAGTAGAAAGAGGAGGTAAAGAGGATGGGAGTGTTTTGGCCCTAGCAGTGGGGATGGGGGGTGTTTTTGAGGTTAGAGTGGTAGTGGTTACACCACGTTCTCCCTTTAAAATCTTCCGTTCCTCCAAATAGGGGGACCCCTCCCATAGGATCCTACCATTTAATGCCACCCGCAGGGGGACTCTAGGGTAGTGGCCTCACAGCCCTGGCCCATGGGAAGAGTCCCCACCTAGGGAGGAAGTGACGACATTAAGGGATTCGTCACAGTGGGCTTGGCGGAATTGTACAGTTCTCGTCCTCCATGTTTGGTGGATCTACAGTTAGGAAGTTCACTGTTAATGTAACCAACTAAATGCATCATACTGACTTATTTATGTTATGTTATTTTATATTTGTATAGTGCCTACTGTCATTGATATGGCCTCGAAGCGATGTGGTGGATGAATGCCCTTTGTAAGGCCGTAGTCTGAGCAGACATGTAAACAAAAGGAGTGGTACAATGCATGCGTACATTTATTGCCAAATCTGTGATAAGCAGAGAATGACTAGATTTAGCGCAATTGTTTTTAGTCGTGCAGTGCATATTGCAAAGGCATAAGGAATAGTGCTGTGTTTAGTCGTGCAGTGCATATCGCAAAGGCATAAGGAAGAGTGCTGTGTCAGTGGCTATGTGACAGCTGGACCAAATTTATTGTGGGACTCTGTCGGTTGCAGCACGAGAGAAGTTGAGGGTGACCTAAGACGCCTGCCAATCCCCAAGGCAACTGTCTACAGTTAAGGGCTCTGCTGTGCATCATATGCATGACACCTGCCTCATTGGCTAATAGGCAGTCGACATGCAAATCACATGCTCACATGTACCGGTACCACCAGCGTACATCCTCTTGTCTGTAGCATCTTTTATGCTGAATATAAAATACTAAGTTGGATTCAAGCATGGTGGTGATAATGCATAGTCGCCTATGGGAGATCGAGCTCATTGGTCGTCCACGCAATTTCCAGTTTCCCGGAGTACCCGGTCCTCTAGAGAGAAATCCCATGCTAGTACCCATCTTGATCAACCACCTACTTGACTCCCCTGGGTGTCCGATACCACACATCGGAGGTTTCTGACTGCCTATTCCATATTGCTTGTCGAAGGTAGGGTAACCTGATGGAGAATCTGAGTACCTACTGATGTAAACTAGGGAGTGACGGGTCACGGAAGGCTTCAGTGTTCAGAGGGTCCATTGGGGGAAAGAGAAGCTTGTATTTAGGAGAGCCTACCTTTTAAAATACCGGATCGCGAGGTATCTGTAAGATGCTAAGACAACTTGAGTTAAGAGAGTGTAGAGTCATTTATATTCAGCTAACAGGTGGGCTCTGTGAGTGGGTAGAGAGAGTTATGCTGGGAGAGCCTGATTCCATTCATTCCCATTTACTGACTCTTGTGAATAGGCCAGTTCAGAAGTGAGTAGGTAGGAGGCAGATGGATGAGTTGTGTGGGATGTGTGACGGGAAGGGAATGGGGCCCTGATCATTCATATGGCGGATGGGCTCATGAGGGGGATATTTGTTGTGCTGGTCGAGTGGCTCAGATTACGTATGCAAGGGTGCATGAAGGAAGGCTGATGGATAGGGTTGTGTGGGATGTGTGAAAGGGGGGAAAGAAGGTGCTGAGAATTAGTGGGGTGGATGGGGCTGGTGAGGGGGTCGACTGTGGTGAGTGTTGGGCAAGAGGCCCTGATTACGTATGCAAGGGTCCAGAGAGGAAGAGCCAGGCTTTGAGTGTTTTCCTGAAGGTGAGATGTTTCTCTATACAGCAGATGTTTATGAGAGAGAGTTCCAGATTGTGGGTGCTTGTAGTCAGAAGGAGATGCACCCCATATGGTTGATTTGTTCACTGGAATTACAAGTAGAAGTGCTGAGCCAGATACACATTTCTGTTAGGCCTGTAGCAGTACATTTTTGCTTAAGCTATTCAGGCCATTTGTTTTAGAAGGCACGATGAGTGATACACATTGCCTTGAAGGAATCTCCTCGACTGATCAGAAGTCAATGGAGAACTCGGAGGGTGGGTGAGGTGTGTTCTCTAGGACCTAAAGCTAGGAGGACTCTTGTGGCAGTGTTTTGCACTCATTGAAATGTTCTCAACTGTGAGGCGGTAGCTCCTAGGTAAAGTGTCTTGGCATAGTCTAGACGTGAAAGGATGATTGAAGCAATAGTGGTGACTACCTGTGTAAATGTCAGGAAAGGAGAAATGTGGCCAAGGATGCGTATGTGGCGTAAACAGCTTTTTACCACTGAGTTGATGTGAGAGAGTCAGGTCTGAGTCCATAATGCACCTGAGTTTTATTACTGTGTGGTGGGGCTAGAGAGAGGGGTCAGGGTTTGGGTTGAGGGAAGAGGGTGGTTTTCCCACATAGCATGACCTTGGTGTTGCCTGTGTTGAGTGGAAGGTGACTGGCCGTCATCCAGCGTTCGATCTCGGAGAGGCATGTAGCGAGATCGGGAGAAGTAGAGGACATGCTATTTGCGATTTTGAAGATGAATTGGGTGTTGTCGGCCTATTTGTGGCATGATATACCGTGAGCTCGAATGAGTGGGGCATCTGGCTCAGGTAGAGGTTAAAGAGGAGAAGGGAGAGAGAGGTGCCTGTGGCACCCTACTGAGGACTGGAATTGGTGCCGAGGAGAACAGAGAGGAAGACGGATATCAATTCCAGAGGTATTTTCCAGATGCCTAGAGTGCGTAGTCTCTCAGTGAGGATGGAGTGGTCTATAGTGTCAAACGCTGGTGAGAATTGAGCAGGATTAGGGCAGCACATTAGTGAGTCAGTGTGTTTTTTAGATCATCCCAGATGGAAACTAAGCAAGATGCTGTTCCTCATATGGGTCTGAAGCCTGATTGAGCAGTTGGATACCGAGAAGAGGCATAGTTGCGAGTAAGCTGCTCGGTCAGAAAGTTTGACTATATAGCGGCTGTTCGAGATGGGTATGTAGTGGGTCAAGGGAGACATTTTTAAGGAGGGGCCTGATGAAGGAGGCCTTAAATTCTGCTGGGGAGATACCAGAAGTGAGTGACGAGTTGATGAAGGATTGTGTGAGAATGCCAGCAGAAGTGGATGGCAAGACTTATTTTAGAAGGGAAGGGGGTAGGGGTCACCTGGGGAGCCTGATGAAGTGATAGTTTGAGGAATCTGGGTTGGAGAGCGAAGAGAAGGAGGAGAAAAGTGGAAGGGTAGATGGTGGTTCTGTTATGAGGGACGAGATGGTGTGGGAGAGAAGGGAGTGGGATCGAGATTTTAGAGAGGATAGAGCTGTCACTCTAGCAGTTTGCTGTGTAAGTAGTCTGAGAGAGAGTCACAAAGGGATTAATGGTGGTGGTGTGAGTTGGTGGAGCATGCAAGGGGAGTTGAATTCATCAATGAGCTTAAAGAGTTCTGTGGTTGGGTGTTCGGCTTGGGAGATTCTGTTCCGGTAATAGGATTTTTGGGCTTTGCAGACGTCTGCACAGTAGAGTTTGAGCTGTTTGATGAGGATGAGGATCAGCATGCATGCCATCTACGCTCCAGGATATGGCTCGAGGTTTTCATTATTTTGAAGGCTGGAGTGAACAATATGGACGGAAGGCGTTTTCTGTTTGAGAAGCGTAGAGGAGCGAGGGGATGCATTCTCCCTAGTCAACACCCTCTTACCCCCACCCTATTGGAGTGGCAGACGAGGAGCTACAATTAGGAACCCATGTACAAGTTTATGCGACGTGTCCTTACCACTTCGACTGTATGAAAAATGATATGCACTGAGGCAGCCATTCAGAAGATACCCTCATGTTGAAACAATGGAGGAAACCTACCGAGAAGGATGTCCCTTGCTGAGTTGTCCATTATCTTCATGGAATATGAGAGGATTTAAACATCTCCTCTCAGAGGGTGCTACCAACTGAAAAGAAATGTCCATAATATGCCTCCAAGAGACTTGGTTATCTACAGAAGTTGTTTGCGATGGGTTTTCTACTTACATGAATCCGGCGATCACCATACAACAAGGTAGACCATCTTCCGGTATGATAATCATGACTAAGATAGATCCCAAATGGTCAATAGTAAAAAAGAAAAATATCCACCCCTGGGCCCAATACATTGTCATCTGTATCTTGACCTCGTCATCTGAATTAAATCAACGCCTGAATAAAAAACACTTAACAATCTTCAACATCTATTGGAATGCAACAGCAATGAATGATAATAAGTTCATAGACTCCATCTGCGACGAGTTTGACAAATTAGCAAACTCTTCGCGCAAACTGAATTTGCAGTCTTGGGTGATCTAAATAGCCACCTTTATAACTCTGAAGGCTTCCGACTAGACATTCAGAAAATATCCCCAGGAGCAAGAAAATGGACCAAAGAGACCGAGATCCGAAAATTAACTCTAACAGAACAACCGCTAAACACACAAGGTCAAATGCCTCCAACATGGTCCAGTGGTAAATCCAAATTGATTATCGACTACATTTACATCTCTGAAGGAATAAAGAACAATCCAATTGCTACTGATAACTCCGCACAACCTAACAGTGATCACTGTCAAATTTCAATAACATGGAAGGCAGAACAAATTGAGAATCTTTACCTTAACCTTCCAGATCTCGAAATAAACAACGGTCTAACGAAACTAAGAATAAAACAGCATCAAAAGACTGATTTAGTCTCCAAATTTGAAAGATCATTGCTACCTGACCCTGCAAAACTCAACTATGAATGGGCACTCAGAGACTATCAGACCTTCCAAAGTACCAATACCACTACCATACACAAACAAGCATTCAACATGGAAATCAAAGAGAGAAAGAAAACACAAAAAAAAATACGTCTACTGAAAAAACTAAATACATCAGCTGCAAAAATAGCCATAAAAAAAGAAAAACAGAACTACTCCAATTCGATTAAATCAGCCAAAGGGCTACTGCAACAATCAGACGCCGAAGCAATCCTAGCGGCAATCAGAGGGAAAAATACCAGACAACTATGGTCACTCTTAAACTGTAACAACAAAGCAACAAATATGATTCAAGAAGTCGTATCATAAGCATGGACTATACATTTCAACACCCTATACAGCGCCAGTGTATCTGTAGAGGCTACCCAACAAGAACCCATATGTCCAACATGGAACCTGAAATGGGAAACTGAAGACATCATCCAAACCATCAGAACTCTAAATCCATCAAGAGCACCGGGACCAGACGGATTATCAAACGCAATCTTGAAGGCTGCACCGGAAAATTGGGCAAGCTTCTTATCCCATCTGCTCCTTATTATCGAAAGAACCCAACAAATTCCACGCAGCTGGTCCTTAGCCATTTTAATCCCAATTTTCAAAACTGGCGACAGAAAGAACCCACACAACTACAGACCCATAGCCTTACTAGACCCGCTAGGAAAACTATTTGCGAACTTTCTACTGGTTGGGCAGCAAATGACGGGAAACTAGAAAAAAGGAAAACCGGATTTGTAAGTAAGATTGGAACTAACGTTAATTTGATAATACTGAGCCTTCTCGAATACGAGGCTGCATTAAGAAATCAACAGGTATACGCAGTTTTTATTGACCTAAAAATGGCATTCGTCTCAGTAAACAGAACAAAACTATGGACCAAATTAACAACATGGGGATGTCCACCAGCAATCCTAAATCCAATCAAACAATTATACTCTAATACTTCAGCTCGAGTCAGGTTAACAAAAAACAACAAAGTTACCCAACCGATTAATACTCAACGGTCTGAAGCAAGGCTGTCCCTTAGCTGCCTGCCTCTACAATTTATACACCTGCAACTTTATCAACTCAATCGAGGATCCACTTGCTAATCCACTGAAATTAAACAATGAATCAGTACTATCATTAATATACGCTGATGACATTACAGTCATGGATAAAACACCATCGGGATTGCAAAAAACTCTTGACAAAGTAGTAACCTATATGACAGTCAACGAACTTCAGATCAATATAAACAAAACCAAAGTAATGAAATTAACCCAGAAAACAAAGAAGAACCGAAAAATCTCAAAGTTCTACCTCGAAGACAAAGAAATTGAAACAACAAACTTCATCAAATATCTAGGGGTAATGGTAAACGCTTCATCCACGGAACACGAGTGGAAAATTTATATCAAAGAAAAAGCTAGATCCTTAGCCAGACTAGGTCGGTTCTATCATTGCAAATTCGGGACATATTCTTTCAAATCAACAATCACCTTCTATAAACAAAATGTTGTTCCCATACTGACCTACACTGGCAAAACCATGGTTAACAAGCAAGGACTGAAATGGCACCTTTATGAAGCAATATTCTGGAGGAAAACGCTAGCATTACCTAATAATTTTCCTATGACAAGGATCCGCTTCGAACTGGCGTTATAATCACTACAATCCATAATATCATGGAAGCAAATGGACCTCTATAGGAAAATAATCAGCCACGAAAAAATACCAGCTGTAGAAATACTGAAAAGCAAAAAAAACGCATTGAACGCAACGGTTCTCCAACAATGGGTCAACAAGATCAAGTCACAAATGGAAGCCGAAGGCATTACTGAAGAAACATTAATAAACAGACCACAACACGCAAAACTAGAATTACAAAGGAACGACTGGATAAAAACTCTCGAAGATCAGACTAAATACAAATGCCATCAAGTATGTGAAATAGACATAAGAGCCTCACATGAACTCCCACCATACTTGACCTGTTTTCCAGATCGACATATCCGAGATCTCTTCCTAAAGTTCTGATTGAACATCTTACCGACTCGTGAATACCTGAGTATTATCAAACAGACAGAAATCAAATCCTCACACTGTCGTTTTTGCCAGACTGTGGACACCAAAGAAACATTATTCCACATGATTATGATTTGCCCAGCACTGCAAGAAAAAAGAAATCTATTCAAGGAATTCTTCAGAATATCAAAAAAACAGATGACTACACAAGAACGGTTGAACCAACTACTAAAAGGCAACGACAAAAACTTAATTCTAACGGCCATCAAATTTTGGATCCAGATTGAAAAGAACCTGGAGAAATAACAAGTACGTCTACCCACAACGATCATCCTAATGACCCTTTGAAAGACCGATATAATGAAAAGTTTGGAGTACCAAACATATCATTTTAATTAAAAAAAATAAAAATAAAAAGTTGTCGAAAAGCAGCAATGAATAAAATAGTGAACGACATGGATATGCGTTAAACAGTCTTATAACAGCAAAAGAAGGTCAGAAAGAAAATATATGACCCTATGCTGATAAGATATGAAAATACTTAAGAATGACAATGTAACAGAAACATGTACTCCAGATGGAGTATTTACGAATATAAAGAAGAATGAAGTGACCCCCTGGTCAATAACTGTAAATACGCTGAAACACAACGTAGAAAGAATACAAAGACGATTGCTTATGAGAGGTATATATTTTTTAATTTTTATTTTACATTATTTCTATTTAGTTCTAAAAGAGCTTTTCCAAAAAGAACACAAAATAGTAAAAACTCTTAAACCATAAAAGTTAAGCATTACATGATACAGCAATTTACTTCACAACCAACTTCACGGAATGCTGATTCAAGTCCGATCAAGTTAAACCAATCATATCAATTCATATACGTCGGTGAAATAAGACAAAACAAAACAATCCATGCACAATATAGGTAAAATTCATCAGGTTACTGTTTCTAAAAATTATTAAGAATTCTGTCAATTTAAAACTTGAACTACTAAAATCATTGTTTGCACAGATAATACATTATTAAAACATTGGTAATAAAATAGGTCATACTTCAGCAGTTTAAAAGGAAAACTATTTATACTGGCAAAAATGTAAATGTAAATAGCAGTGTTGATTATCCAATTGGACAAGCAAACAAACATTAAATAAAATGTGTAGTAAGTCGGATTAAACTGCACTTTGGGAACTCTCGTTGACTGTTTCGTTAATGGTTTTCTGAGAGTAAATGTTTTGAGATAATACGTCATAACTGGTCCAAGGCTAAGTGCACTGTTTCTGACTTCGTATTAAGACAGTAATCCCAAAATGCATCTCGTTTTATTGAGTTAAGATTGTGCACAAAGCAACCCATGGTGGTTGTACATGCTGTGCCCAATAGTTTACACTCAGTAAAAAGGTGTTTTGCAGTTTCGAGGTTGCCAGGGACTCTGCATATCCGAAAAACCCTATGTGCTAATGGAATCTTAAATTGTGAATCTTGAAAGAGTAAAAGAGGCAGTTGGTTTTTACGTAATGTCAGTATAAAATTCGGAACTGCCGGGCTTGGGCACTGTATCAGATATCTCTGTGTTTGTAAATATCTATGGGTAATGTTTGAGACATGTTTGTACGTATGTAGGGTTGAAAGATGTGCATTATTATTTGCCCAGTCCCTTTGGGCCAATTTCCTTTTCAAAAGAAGTTTTAAAACCGTGTATCTAGTACCTCGTGTAAAATCAGGGTACCAGCCCATGTGTTCGCAGAGGATTGCATTTATCTGATTAAAGTCTTCCACTGCATGTTTACGGCTGGGTCTGCTACCAGTCCCCAGTAGTGCAAGTAATTGGCATTTTGGCTACAAGTTGATTTTTAAGTGTAACAATTCCTGCCTTGTCAGCGTTTGGCCCCTTATGGATATCAACCCCACCTCGCATTTAAGGAATGGGACAGAAGTCAAGGGGCTTAATTTTAGTACCTTTTTCCAAAAGTACTCCTCGATTTTGTCTAGCCAATTCAGCTCGCTCAAACATTGTCTATAGAAGGTAATTATCCCTTCCAGTGTGTATGCTGCCGTTTGTCTTGCAAATGCCACTATCAGGTGGGTCAGTTGTCGTGCCTTTAATTCCTTGGCCTCTTTTATGTGCGTGTTTATTCGACTAGTGCTAATTTCCACTTCCAGTTATGGATATTTCAACACGTATTCCAATGTCCACAGGATGGGAGTGAAGTGCAGTGGTTTAATCCTTTTAGGTGCAACTAACATACCGTTTGTTTTCCCCATGTTAATGTTTAGGTCATTTTCTGAGGCAAATTTTTCTAGTGTGGGAAACATATCCCTTGCGCCACTGTAGGTGTGGTTGAACATCACCAGGTCGTCGGCGTACAGCATACATGGGATGGGTCTGTCTCCTATTCTTGGACAACAACGGACACCTGGGACGAAGCGAGAGGGAAAGTTGGACATGTAAATAGTGTAAAGCAGGGGAGCCAGGGTACAGCCCTGCTTTACCCCCCATGAAATCTTAATGGGGGAAGATGTGGCACCCGAGCCATCTAGTCTCACACGGGACTGAGTGTTGTAATGTAGACCCCTAAGAACACTCATCAGCCAGGTAGGACAGCCCCAGCTCTCCATTTTGTGCCATTACTTATTGCGATTGACTCCATTAAAAGCTGCTTGAAAATCAACAAAAATGGTATACAGAGCGGACCCTCCGGGTGCCGTGGCTCCTCTAAACAATGTATCCATGATCCTCTGGATGTTTGTAGTGGAGCTCCATGGGCGATACCCAGTCTTCAAAAACTGTAGCAGATTTGTGTCATCCATCCACTTCCGGGTGGCTGATTGACTAGCCCCAAGGATAAACATTGAACATTTTTTCCCTGTGATGTCTTATGAGAGGTATGTATTCAACGTTTAGGACTACCATCAGACCAAGAAGGGCAGCAGCTTATGTCAGTCAACCCAGTTACCTCAAAATATAGTTGGCCAAGGATTCCAAATTATAGTGAAGAATTGTACTTATTTTCTCAATCAAATGGAGAGGTCATGACAGCAGTCCTTACACAGAAGACGGCATTAGAATCTGGCCATTAACCATTTGCTTATTACAGTGGGATCTTAGCTCCAGTTATGAAAGGTTACTATCCTTGTGAGCAATATTTGGCAGCTGAGACATTTTCCATAGAAAAAGCTTCAAGTATAACTATGGGATGTTCCGTAACTCTATTTAAGCAGCATAAGTTATTTGCAATTTTAGAGAAGCCCAGATCACGTTGACCACCCAAAGAGCATGGGGGTATGAAGTAATTATCTCAAACCCTGTGATTAAAATTGTAAGGTGTAGTATGATACGATAGGATCACTTATTTATATTGCGCCTATACACAATGGGTTTCAAAGTGCTTCACAGCAAGGGAAGGAACAAGGGAAAAGACAATGACACTCTTGCAGGCCATGCACAGTAAGGATGTGAAATTAAGTATCGTACTCGGCCTGATGAATTAAGTAATGAATATAAAAGCATGGACACATGTTTTTTAGGTATATGAAATCAAGTTTTAGAGGGTTATAAAAATTGTAGGTTTTTGAGTGTATCTTAGGGTGCATTTTAGAGAAACACAGGTAATACAAGAGATTAAGACAACGACGAAATTGTGCAAAGGTTTCATTTGTAAGAGTATGTCTTGTAATGGTGGTATATGTTTATGTTTTGTAAAGGTTCCATTGTGAATCAATACAAGTACAATAATATAAAATAAAGTATTGTGCAAGGGTGGAACTTGGGGGTGTCGGAGAGGGGTGTGGGCAAGTGAAGATACATTTATCAGAAAGCCTGATTTGGGAAATCTTTGAGGTGACAAGCTGCATCTGCCTCCTTTGTTTGAAAATGGAGTGATAGAAACTCTTTAGCGTGAATTGAAAAGTTCTCATTTCGTGTATTCTAGCCTAAAAAAGCTCTTTCTCATTCAATATAATGCACATGGTGCAGGAGCTCAAAATAGAACAGTTCAAATGGCTGACAAATATCCATAAAAATACCACAAGTTCTTACTTAAATAGTCAAAAAGGTCCTCTGAACGCCATGAAAAAATTGCCAATTGATGGACTTCTAAAGCCGGCTTTAAAAGTAGTTGATGTAGTGTTGCCTCTACAAACTGTGATTGCCAAAGGCATTCCAGAGTCCATGAAGAATGTTTCTTCCAGCTACTCATGTTGAGAGACAAAACAGGTGAGCAAGACTAAGAAACTATACAGGTTTTTATTAAAATATTTATTTATTGAAACAAATATACCACATAAATATAAAATGATGATTCACTGCAGTTTACATGGAAATAACAGGCTAGAGTGTTTTAGCAAACCAAGCACCAGTTTAATACACCCCAAAATACCATTTCTATGTACGGGCCCCAAAATAGAACCTCACTTTCTTTACACAAAATGAATACCCTTCACATAAAAGACACACCCTTACTGCCACAAACATTCCTCTGGCAAAACCTACCTGCACCATGATCCAAAGGCCCCACTTAAAACACCCCCTTCCTCTTCAGCCATATATCAATGGAGACTTGGGGAACCTCTCTCCACCTCTCACAGGTGGGCCTCTGCCCTTACTGTACCTCCTACAGACGGACCCCAAAGCACGGACGACTCCAACGTTCCCCTAGGCCACTTACAAACCACTCAAAGGGGGTCATTTTTAACTGGGCAGATTGTGCAAAATGAAACCAGCGTAAAAGCAAGACGTCATGCCGCATTATGTACCCGAGCTCATTTTCGTGCCCCTCCAGGGTGTAGGATGAGCATGCAGCTGAGTTTGCCACGCTTTCCTCCTCCGTCTCGGAAGCGCCCCACATTAGACTTTCATGCAGGGGTAAAAGCAATGGATTGATTCATATGGAATCCTCTTTGCATGTGCACCTGCTAATAAGAAGACGGATTCCTTAGGAATCCATTAGTAAAAGCTGCCTACAAAGTGTAATTTGCAAAACGGAGCGTAAAAGTGAGTTGTTTTGCTCTTTACTTTTGAACACTGCCTTGCAAATGTTTAAAATTGCAAAGAGACGACCCTCCGCGTGCAATTTGCACTTTTATGGACATTACCTCCAAAATGTTCACAATAAGTATAAAAACTAATCTACACTTTACTATTGCATTTGAAAGGGTTTCAGCCTTTAAATTAACGGAATACCTTTACATTTCATTTCCTCAACCATTATTTTTGAATAAACCAGTTTAAGCTTCATTTGTTTTTAAAATATTTTTCTATCTGTTGAGCTTTCAGTTATTTAATTTTCAATCTACTGCACTCTCCAGCTGTTCATTTCAAACTGATCCTTTTCAATCTAGAAAAACTGAGCAGTTGGGGCAAGCCAGATGATCATGTTGGTTGCAAGCCTTGACCTGGCAGAATAAAGCATGTTTTAGATTTTAGTAGAGCCAGGGCAAAGATATTCCAACCCTGCCGGTCTGGAAGCATTTCCATATAACAGCACTTTTCCGGACCGGCAGAGTACAGGTTTGCCAATGGGGGTTTACTGGTTTACCTTCAGCCAAGAGCTGGAGGTAAATCAGGGCCCCACCGTCAAAAACAGACGGTATTACCGGTAACGGTAATACCGAAAATCCCCTCCATGGAATGGGGAAGGACAGCCGGTGCCGGCACCTGGAATCTCCTGGTAATACCGGGATATCAGGCGCCGGGTACGGTAGGCACATTTGCCAGTTTCCTGACGGATTTACCACCAGGATACCGGCAAACTCGGGATGAGTCCCATTGTGTCACTTTGTCCTTTTGGGCAGTGCCCTTTCCTGAATTGGTTTGGGTGATTTTTGCCCAGTCGTTGCTTTTTTTAGAAAATGTCAAAAGGTGCAGAACAAATGGCATGAGCGTAGTGCACATGCAAAATATCAACAGATTAGGGGGGCAGGTGTGCACATTTTAAGGTGACAGTAAAGTGTGCATATGTGTAACTGTTGTGTAGTTAGTCAGGAGTAGGCTGGGTTGCTGCAAGAGACACACAAAGCTTGGAAATGTCTATACTCATTCTCTGCGTGTTTGAAACCAGTATTTACACCATTTCTAACATGCCTTTGCACTGCCGCTGACCTTGCAAAGATCTTCACAGCAGGCGGAGCAACCTGCTGAGCTATCTCTCCTTCACATTTAGGCCCTGATTCACATTTTCCAATGGGATTTTGCCATTATAAAACCCTTCTGTGAATTAAGCCCTCAGTGTTTTATTTTTTGAGAAACAGCACATATATTGAGAATCTTACTTTTTCTCACACAGTTTCCAACTAGTACCATGATAATACCAGTTTTTATATAGCCCTCGCTCACCCGACGCTCGACCTCGAATGGATGAAAGGCTGAGTTGGCCCCGCCAGGATTCGATGAAAGGCTGAGTTGGCCCCGCCAGGATTCGAACCTGGGCTAGCAGGTTACGCACAGATGTCATAAACGAGCGCTCAGCTCGCTGTGCTATCTGACCATACACGTTGGAGGGCACCTTCAGGCAGTTCTGGTTTATAAAGTAACAGAATCTGCATTGGGGGCAGGCGAGCCCACATTCATAATAAGAACCGTGAAACTACAGGGCCCAGAATTTAAAATGTGCTTCGCTGGAAAAGCAAAGATTGCCTGGTGCCCGTCAGGATGTCTTGCAACAATATACATCTGGCCCTCTGTCTAAACCTATGGCAGTGCTCTATCTAGCCCTACCACTTAACAAAAGCAAAATAAAAGTTAGCCTAGGAAGCTGTGCCTACGTCCTCCCTTCTTGGCTTGTGCTGGTTGCTCTGTGACCTCCCTCCCCGAAGTGTTTTTCAGTTTGCTCAGATTTTCGCCTGAGCATATAGTTCCAAATGTTCTTCCGAAGTGTCTCTCAGGCCTTGGCATGGTACAGAGTTCCGGCACAGCGCCTAACCCTAGCCTATGCTGGCCCTCATACTTCTCTGGCCAGCATAAATTGATCCATCAATAACCTTTGCAGGGGGGGGGGGTTCAAATGCTTTACCTGTATATTTTGTATCCATGGTCATAGGTTGCTCTTAGTTAACTGCCCATAGAAGCCATGCACTTTTAGAGAGCGTTTGACCCTTTTCATCTAATGGGTTAAATGCTTGGTCTCTATCTCTCACCTGCCCCCCAGCTTGCCAATCCCCACAGCATCACGATCGAGCCTATAGTGTTACTGTGGCACAATGGCTACACACATTGCTGACTGCTTGCAGGTAGTTTTGGCATTTCAGCAGTGACTACAAGAGTAGGCCGCTGCATATCTACTCCACCACATTGCTAATATTAGGAACTGTGTATTGTTTGACTGCACTATTTCTAATACCTATATAGTGTCGCTACAAGACAATCACAAAAGCAACAAGTCTGTGCGCTGGTTCACTTAGTGGGAGCATTATCTGGGAGAGGTATTGATAGCATCTATTGCTGATCGTGCACACACAGGTAATGAGCAATGTTTCCATAGATACTCTAAAGGTCACCCCAGAGCTGTGCTCAGGGGAAGTAGTTTCTCTTGCACTTGGTGCAGGGATCCAAGTCTCTCCAGAGCATTGTTTTGGGTACTGCACTATTCTCGACTGCATAACGTGCCACAGCCAGGGGGGTGGGGGGGGCGGCATTTAGACCATCTCTGTGCTTCAGGTTAGGCTTTGGCATGCATGGTATGATGTTAATCATGACCGGTCCCTCTAATGGCCATTAGAGCACCATGTACGAGATAAGGCATGGGCACTGATCGCCCCATCCCTAAACCTTGCACAACTCTTTGCAGGGCATTAGGGACACCTCCAGTTGTTGTATTTGCAAAAAAATCGAAATGTAAAGACAGAAGTGGAAAACAGAAGTAAATGTAAAAGTCATAGCAGGAGCATAGACAGAGGGGTATTGGTGGTGAATAGCCGAGGAAAAGGAGGGCGGGGGCGGGGGATATTTCCCTAATTTACAGCCTGCCAAGGGGGTGAAAAAACATGCCAGATTTAAACCACAGCCAGCCTTTCCTTTTCAGATGGGCAGACAGAATAGAGAAGGCGAGCATCAAGTGTTCTCTTTTCAAAGCAAAGGGCGATCTTTGTACACAGCAATCGGTTCAGACCATAGAGATGCCAATCTGCGGGCAAACGGTTCCATGTCATTTCAACGCCATTAATTAATTCAAAGTACCAGTCATTATTTCAAGGTAATTTCTTCGAATTTTTACTTCAATTTTTTGATTTCTTTTATTTGTGTGGTGGTGCCCTCGCATGCGCCACCTTTCCCTTCACGAGTACTCTTGCCCCCAAGCCCCTGCCCACCCCCTTTTTATCACTTAACCCACAACCCCTTATATTTTGCGAAGTAATTTCACAGTAATTACTTGGAAGTAATTACTGGTGTTTAAACCACGGGATACCGGGGAAACTATGTTTTCTGGATGAAGTTCAGAGGAACCAGCAAAGCCATAACAGCATTCGGACATCGAACCACTTCAGGTGCCGCTAATAGTGTTTAATACCCCTTGGTCCTCAGTGCTATATGCATTTTTGTAAGACTAGACAGGTCAGTAGTTAACCTTATTTTCTACACAGTGGCAGCTGGTGGATTTTCCAATTCGTGAGGCATAAACAATAGCCACAATTTGCACTAACCGAGTATGTAATGTGAGGAGCTCCACCCCATAACATTGGGTTTCAAGGGCTTCATCCCCCAGCAAAATCTGAAACAAACGAGGCAAGTTGAACATTTTACAGGACCGTTTTTCAAAGAAATTAGCCAAAAAACTATAGTTTTTAGAAGCAACCGTGAAGGACCCCTCATCAAATGTTTGAACAAGAGACCACTGAGCTCATCTGGACCAGCGCAAGGACCCCGATGGTTATCATGCTATTACAATTTTGAAAAAAGAGAGGCTACGAGAGTATTGTACAGCACAATCTACCCAAGAAATCAGGGTAAAGGCCATAGATCCTACAAGCAGGATGCAGTTTGTCATAGCTGTTCCTTACAGTACTTCCATTTCTCCACCTACTATTTCCAAATGCATTATCAGCCACATAATATGGCTGATAACGCTACTTGCAAGGGGTAGGATAGAACATTGAAAAGATATACAGATATAAGAATGTCTGCCTCACATCCCACCAGTTCAAATTATCGTATCGGCTCAGGCCGCAAAGCTTTGGCTCCAGTTGCACTGAGCCTAGACAGTCCAACAGCAGGCTTATCCATCAGTTTGCACTGATTTGATAGGCTCTGGTCTCAGACAACAGAGTTATATATGTTGATAAGATAGCTATCAAATCTATAATTTATAGATAACTAGATCGGGTATCTGTGCCCTGATCGAGTGGTGTTGCATGTGCACTGTAGGATGTTGCCCATGTCCTTTTGTCGGCAAGCCTTGCTTCAGTTTGCTCTGGTGTTCATGTGCCCTGGAGGAGGTTGCTCTTGTCCTCTTGTGGGCAAGCCTTGCTTCAGTTTGCTCTGGTGTGCATGTGCCCTGGAGGAGGTTGCTCTTGTCCTCTTGTGGGCAAGTCTTGCTTCAGTTTGCTCTGGTGTTCATGTGCCCTGGAGGAGGTTGCTCTTGTCCTCTTGTGGGCAAGCCTTGCTTCAGTTTGCTCTGGTGTTCATGTGCCCTGGAGGAGGTTGCTCTTGTCCTCTTGTGGGCAAGCCTTGCTTCAGTTTGCTCTGGTGTGCATGTGCCCTGGAGGAGGTTGCTCTTGTCCTCTTGTGGGCAAGTCTTGCTTCAGTTTGCTCTGGTGTGCATGTGCCCTGGAGGATGTTGCTCTTGTCCTCTTGTGGGCAAGTCTTGCTTCAGTTTGCTCTGGTGTTCATGTGCCCTGGAGGAGGTTGCTCTTGTCCTCTTGTGGGCAAGTCTTGCTTCAGTTTGCTCTGGTGTTCATGTGCCCTGGAGGATGTTGCTCTTGTCCTCTTGTGGGAAAGTCTTGCTTCAGTTTGCTCTGGTGTGCATGTGCCCTGGAGGATGTTGCTCTTGTCCTCTTGTCGGCAAGTCTTACTTCAGTTTGCTCTGGTGTCTCATGTGCCCTGGAGGAGGTTGCTCTTCTCCTCTTGTGGGCAAGTCTTGTTTCAGTTTTCTCTGGTGTGCATGTGCCCTGGAGGATGTTGCTCTTTTCCTCTTGTGGGCAAGTCTTGCTTCAGTTTGCTCTGGTGTGCATGTGCCCTGGAGGAGGTTGCTCTTGTCCTCTTGTGGGCAAGTCTTGCTTCAGTTTGCTCTGGTGTCTCATGTGCCCTGGAGGAGGTTGCTCTTCTCCTCTTGTGGGCAAGTCTTGTTTCAGTTTTCTCTAGTGTGCATGTGCCCTGTAGGAGGTTGCTCTTGTCCTCTTGTGGGCAAGTCTTGCTTCAGTTTGCTCTGGTGTTCATGTGCCCTGGAGGATGTTGCTCTTGTCCTCTTGTGGGCAAGTCTTGCTTCAGTTTGCTCTGGTGTGCATGTGCCCTGGAGGATGTTGCTCTTGTCCTCTTGTGGGCAAGTCTTGCTTCAGTTTGCTCTGGTGTGCATGTGCCCTGGAGGATGTTGCTCTTGTCCTCTTGTGGGCAAGTCTTGCTTCAGTTTGCTCTGGTGTCTCATGTGCCCTGGAGGAGGTTGCTCTTCTCCTCTTGTGGGCAAGTCTTGTTTCAGTTTTCTCTAGTGTGCATGTGCCCTGGAGGATGTTGCTCTTGTCCTCTTGTGGGCAAGTCTTGCTTCAGTTTGCTCTGGTGTGCATGTGCCCTGGAGGATGTTGCTCTTGTCCTCTTGTGGGCAAGTCTTGCTTCAGTTTGCTCTGGTGTTCATGTGCCCTGGAGGAGGTTGCTCTTGTCCTCTTGTGGGCAAGTCTTGCTTCAGTTTGCTCTGGTGTCTCATGTGCCCTGGAGGATGTTGCTCTTCTCCTCTTGTGGGCAAGTCTTGTTTCAGTTTTCTCTAGTGTGCATGTGCCCTGGAGGATGTTGCTCTTGTCCTCTTGTGGGCAAGTCTTGCTTCAGTTTGCTCTGGTGTGCATGTGCCCTGGAGGATGTTGCTCTTGTCCTCTTGTGGGCAAGTCTTGCTTCAGTTTGCTCTGGTGTTCATGTGCCCTGGAGGAGGTTGCTCTTGTCCTCTTGTGGGCAAGTCTTGCTTCAGTTTGCTCTGGTGTCTCATGTGCCCTGGAGGAGGTTGCTCTTGTCCTCTTGTGGGCAAGTCTTGCTTCAGTTTTCTCTGGTGTTCATGTGCCCTGGAGGATGTTGCTCTTGTCCTCTTGTGGGCAAGTCTTGCTTCAGTTTGCTCTGGTGTGCATGATCCCTGGAGGAGGTTGCTCTTGTCCTCTTGTGGGCAAGTCTTGCTTCAGTTTTCTCTGGTGTCTCATGTGCCCTGGAGGATGTTGTTCTTGTCCAGTTCTCGGCAAGTCTGGCTTCAGTTTGCTCTGGTGTCTCATGTGCCCTGGAGAAGGTTGCTCTTGTCCTCTTGTGGGTAGGACTTGCTTCAGTTTGCTCTGGTGTCTCATGTGTTCTGGAGGAGGTTGCTCTTCTCCTCTTGTGGGCAAGTCTTGTTTCAGTTTTCTCTGGTGTGTCATGTGCCCTGGAGGATGTTTCTCTTGTCAGTAAGTCATGCTTCAGTTTTCTCTGGTGTCTCATGTGCCCTGGAGGATGTTGTTCTTGTCCACTTCTCGGCAAGTCTTGTTTCAGTTTGCTCTGGTGTCTCATGTGCCCTGGAGGATGTTGCTCTTGTCCTCACGTCAGCAAGTCTTGCTTCAGTTTGCTCTGGCATCTCATTTGCCCTGGAGAAAGTTGCTCTTGTCCTCTGGTCGTCAAGTCATGCTGCTGTTTGTTGTTGTGTTTCAGAAGCTCTTGATACTGGTTTTCGCTTTGCATCAGATGGAGCTTTTCCAAGTGATGTTCGTTTTTTGTGCGGCATGTTTCAGTCACTCAATGGCTTCCGCACATTTCAGAAAAAGTCCAAGAAAGGTTGATTGATTGTGCTCTCTTCTCGTGAGTGAACTTAAGTAAACTGTAACCCCACCATTTCCCATATTTGGAGTGACGTGAATAAAAAATGTAAAAATATTGTTTTTAATTCCCTTTAGAAATGCTTTAGGAACACTTTCGAACTGTATACAGTAGTAATACATTTCAAAGGAATAACCATCACATCGAACATTTTGCTTCAGACACTTTTCCAAATGTTGCCTCCTTCTAGTACCTACTGTAGTGAATCGGGTGAGCATCAGTAAATGAGGGTGTCTGCAGAGTGAATTTTGTGCATCCAAACATAGACTTCAATATTGCTGCAGACAAATGAGGAATCCATGCACAATCTGGTAGCAGTGGGTTCAACGGTGTGGATTTGTATAGCCGGACAAACCTACACACACACATACATTCAGCTTTATATAAAAAATGAAATTACTCCATTTGAGTCAAGTAACAGCAGCCACAGCAGCAAGAAAGTGCCATGTCTGTACTACTCCAAGCATGGAGCCAATACGGTCACAGGCGTTGATGGGTGGGGTCTGAGGAGGCTATGACTCCAGGTCTTTTGTTACTAGTCCCGGTTAGAAGCTCAGGGGCTACAACCAAAAGGCTAGCTAGCCCTGAGTCCCGAAAGTCCTGACATTAGCATAGCCCCGAATCTTTTCCAGACCTAGCAACACCACTGACTACAATGCCAGCAGCAAGACATGAGGCCTAAGGCTGCTTCGCTGAGGGATAGAATTAAAACTGATATTGCGTGGGACATGCACAGTTTAGCTCTGGCAGCCCTGATCTGCAGTGTGTCCGGGATTACCAAAATAGCCGCACTCTGCTATTGAGGCCTTTGCACAGGCAGTGGCACTGGCCAGCATGTTCACAATGTCTCTGTGGCCTAGAGGAGGGCATTGCAGTCCAGACAAGAGAAGCATGACACAATATCAAAACCATAGTATTACACCTTCTCTGGTCTTAGTGGAATGTTTCTGGCTGATCCCAAAGACCAATATCAGAAATAGGTTGAAAGGAAAAAACCGAGACACCCCTTATCAGTCCCCAAATCATGTTACTACTGTTCAATGAAATGATGGGGTGACGCCAAGGTAGCTGGGGACACAAACCGTGTGCCCTTCCTAGAAATGGGGAAAACATCCTTTTCCTGGCTCATCCAAGAATATACTCTCTGCTGTCACTGCAGTGGTGCTAGACTGGCCAGTGCACACCTGCAATTACAGGTGCAACTTGTGTTGCAGGTGGTGCACGTTGAAGACCACCTATGCTCCCTTGGTTGCACTCCACGTGTAAATGGCTTCAAGCAATGCATTCATAGTTCTAGATATTCATGACTGTCATGCATTAAGCCTTCGTCTGCTGCCCGCAGAACGTCAAATGCATGCCTGTGTGCTTATTCTGTTCTTAAATAGGTTTGACTTCCCTGAAGAACTGAGAACTGCTGCAGACATCCATTGACTTTGCTATGGTACAAAAGCTGCCACATATAGGTAAGATGCATTTGGGAGCCATATTGCAATATGCAAAGTCTGTCAGTATTGGTCTATAGGTCAGTCCTAACCCAAACAGGGTTATTCCTTCTGACACTGTCCTTTTTAGGAACGCTTAGAGGACAAACCCCTAGTTTAAAAAATGGTGACTTCCGTTTTCTACTCCTCCAAGGGATCTGAACTAGCGTTGGCTTCCATTATGTAGAAGTCTTTCGAACACACCGCCTCCCATAACTTAAGACGTTTTGTCTCATGCAAAACATCCCTCTTAGTTGTGATCACTTCTGCAAGAAGAGTAAGTGAGCTGTGGGGCTTGTCTTACAAGAAACCTTTAACATTCCCTAATGCACAAGGTGTTGCTACGTGTAGTTGTTTCATCCACCCCTAATGCTTTATCAGATTGTCCTCTTAACCAGGAGCCCATTCTCACTGATTTTCATCCAAACCTTGATCTTTGTCACTAAAGGAGACCTTGCATGTTCTACAAAACTTACCCGGAAGCAGTTCGGTCTTTAAGGATTTCTGATAATATTTTTGCCACTAATGAGGACCTAAGCTGCAGTGACCACATGCATTACTAATCCAATATATTCCAGTTGTAGAATGTGTCAAGTTCCTTCAAGGCAGCATGAGTGCCCCTCCAACCATAACACAAAATTTAGGAACATTTTAGGAATTACATGAAATAACATTTGACTATGATGAAAAACTATTGTACAGCTCTTTGGAAAATGGTCTTTATTAGAGGTTTTCGATAAAGGATATGTCTGACGTGAGGAGAGGAAGCCTTCCTCCACAATGTGTCTAGATCCTAATCGGGCAATATAGGTCCCTGCTCTGTATGTGTGATCATGTATCTTTCAGAAATGTTAATGCAGACACCAGAAGAGGGCTGTGTGTTCACTTTCTTACCACAGAGGAGTTCTCTAAGACACAGGTGTGTGACAAGTAATTCTGTAAATCTAGTCTCTTTCCAACCCAATCACACGGTGCCTCACCATTTTTAACTCCCTGGTAATTTCAGCGTTACTGTAGATTTCAACGAATACCATTTCACTTAATGAGATTTCACCAAAAATGATAGGTGAAATGGTATATGTGTAATGCATAATAGGTGGGTTTTGAGGTAAGGGTATACGTTAGGGTAGGGAGGGCTGAGGGGAGGCCGCGGGGGTCTCTCCCTGCATTATTTTTAAAAAAGTAGAAAAAGTATAAAGTTAATTTCGTTTTTTAGTGAAATCGATTCGGTGAAATCTCCAATAGGTGAAATATTTTCGAAGAAATCACATACAACGGTATTTCAGTACCTGAATTCAATCATCATATTGTAAGGCCCTAGACCTGTTGCTTACAAGGATTGCCTGTTGCACGCATGGGGAGTTCTGAAGTTGGTTCCACGAACCTGAATATGCGTGCCCATGTGGACAGTTTAATCTCGTCGACAGCATATCACATTAAATTCCTAGCGCAGACTCGCCCTTAGATCTCCCAAACCAGTTGCGAGACACTAGCCAGAGCCAGCATGGGGTTAAAAATGGACTATTGCAGTAGCCTGCTTGTGGGCATTGGGAAGTCAGACAGCAGCAGACTGGAAACTGGGCAGAATAGCGGTGTTAGAGTGATTTTGAGCCTCAGGAGGAAGGACCATGTGTCTGAAGCCAGACGTAGCTTGCATTGGCTTCCCATTGAGGCCAAAATTCAATTTTGCCCCCCTGCTCATCATGCACAAATGCCTGCCCGGGGTTAGTTCCCGCATATCTATGTCAGTACTAGGACTCTTAGATCCAGCTCCTTGAAACAACATAAGATACCTACATGTAAACTTATGCAGATGAGGAATTGCGCGTACTCCCTCGCTGCTCCAAGAGTTTGGAATGCCATGCTGCGGGATCCTAGGGCAATTAGCTCCACTCCAATCTTTAGGATACAATGGAAGACTTGGCTGTTTATGTGATGTTGTTAGGATCGCTCGCCCCAAGTCTGGCTATGTGATTAGTTGTCGGAAGCCCCACTGTGTGTACTACATGTTACAAGTTGTCTGCGCTGTAAGCCTCTGGATCATTTGGTGTGCTATATAAATATATTAGGATAGGAAGATAAGATGGAGCCACATGGGTAATCGGAACTCTACCTATGCCAAGCCCACACTTCATGTTATAGGCTTCTATGTCTGTATTTATTTATAATGTGCCAACGACTGCTACTACGCCTGTCCCTCTGTAACTAAGCTCATGCAAGTAACAGCGCCTCAATGCCCTTGTGCTGCTGCGTGCTATATAAATATAAATAAATAAAATAAAAATAAAATAGTGCTCATCTGTGAACAAGGAGACATCCACAAGTAAATCTGTATGGATGAAAGTGCCGTTGTGCTGTTGTCAAGAGAAGAATGAAGGATGGTGATTGATCTCAGGGTATGATCAATCCTTAATGACACTTACAAGTGCCTAACTACAGCTTTGTGGTGTGAATTCAAAATGGAGGCAAGACTAATAAGTGATACATGTGTAAAGCGCCTTCCCTTTTATTAAGTAAGCAACTTGTGCCTTGCATGACTGGTTGCAATCAGTTTTTTGACAACTCCAGAAGACTCTGGAGGTTGCCCCATCCAGTGGAATTCTCCGTCATCTGTGCAATGGTGGATCTCCTACGCGGGCCTGGTTTTGAATCCTGGATTGGGAAGAAGCAAACGTGAGTTTGGTGAAACATCCCCACGTTGCATTCAAAATGTCTCACCACTCAGGTTGATGCCCCACCATTATCTACCAGGTGCAGAGCCATTCCAAATGTCAGCGACATTGCTTATGGGGCTGCCCCTGCTTACTGGGGGAGGGGTTCTGTTGGATCCTGTTGTATTGTAAGCTATTCCGGCTCATTCATGTGCACACCCAGATAGCATGTTGGGGGATGATAACAATATTATCAAACGACACTGCACCACGACCTGGTGTGTTTGTTTACTGTGAATAAAGGCCCATACATGACCTACCTTCCAGTGTGATCTTTTCTGATGCAGTATTTTGGCACCACTGCCAACAGATTCCCAGTAGCCTACTTCTGGGTTACCAGCAGGTTATTCCCATCATCACTAATTTCTCCGTCCAAACACGCGCTACATGTGACCGGTTGATGACACGACTCCTTGATGACCAGTACAGACTATGGATGTCGTAGAAAGGCAACCAAACACTCATTCAAAATTTATCTTTAGGGCTTTATGGACTTGTTCTGTTTGCAAACACCTTCCTTTGGGCAATGAAACCTACTTAGAGAGCAAATGTTGGGGATTTGTTTTTGAGCAGGAGTGACATGTTGATGGTTGAGTGGGAGGAGCTTAGCGGGTGGGACCTATTTACTGTGATTCCTCTCTGAGTTTGATTATTAAAGGAGTGCATTTTTACTGAAGCACATTCTCCTATTGTGCCACCCTGACCTGACTACCTGTCACCGATCAAGGCACCTCCCTGGCATAAATCAGGGAGCAGAACCTGCAGTGGGCAAAGGAGGTGATGAAGAACATCAACTTTGCCAAGTGCAGAGAGTGGGCAAAGGAAAGCTGAGGGTCCCAGGAGAGAGTAGAATGTTTTAGATGGGGCAGTACCCGGCACATGGCGCATCCATTCCAAGTACCTCCCTGCTTGGTACAAAATCTGCGCATGTCAGAAGAGAGTACATTTTATATAGATGTATAAAGGGATTAGAGAAAGTAGGAGGACCACACACGTGACGCCTAATGTAGCCCCAATTGAGAAGGGCCTTGGGGGTAATGGAAGACAGCGGTCTTGCATTAACCTGTCAATAGTATGGAGGAAGTCTATTATGATTGTTAGGGTATTTATTGAGCACAGTCCTAGCTCTGGGAAGCAACATAGCGTGTTACAATCATAGGGGGTAGAACCTGGTGACCTGGTGAGGGAAGCAGATAAGAAGGTCACAGGGAGCTAACAACAGTGGAGGGGCAAGGAGGGACATTTAGCAGCAAGGGATCTACAAGCACACAGGTGAGGAATCAGTGGGGAGCAGATCACCCAGTCTCATGTAGGGTGGGGAGTAGAGGGTGCACAGACATAGGTTTTGTGGAGTAGCCATTTCTTGAAGCAGAAGGTCTTGAGCTGCTTCCTGAACTGTAGAAGTGACAGGGGGAGTTTGATGATGACTGGGAGGAGGTTGCAGAGTTTTGGGGTATAGACCGAGAAGAGAAGAAGCCTGTCTTCTGGATCTTTCCTTCCTGCACACGTGGAGTTCAAGTCTGCACATGTTCTAACTTCTGGTGGATCTCAGGCCTCTGGAGATGCTAAGTTTCTCAGCAAGGTACCATGGGGACTTCTGGGTGACGGTCTTGTAGATTACGCAGCAGGATTTGAAGATGATATGGGCTTGCAGTACAACGCCCTTTCATCAACAGACCTTTTTTCGATTGGATTTTAATGAGAAATTGTCAACAAAAAAACTCATTAAAAAATATAGGAGGGGGTGGAAAAGTGCATATAAGGGGTTGGGGGGGTCAGGATTAGAGAAAAAACAATAGGGGATGGGGGCTTGGGGAGGGGATCCCACCAAAAATAGAAACAATAAAATTCGATTCGTTTTTCCATTGAACAATATCAATTAAAAAATGCATTGAAAAGAAATCTGTCAATGAAATGACATAGGACCGGGCTTGCAATGTGATGAAGGGCTTGATTTTCTGCAGGAGAAAAGTTGGTACTAAGCTGTTTGTGTTCCCTGCTATGTGCTATTGGAAGGAGAGGTGTCGGTCGATATTGAACCTAAGGGACTGGGCTATGTTGCTCCTGAGGATATGTTGTATAGTGGAAGTATACAGGCTAGAGCCCTATTTGGCTTGGGATCTTCTACAAATATAAATGAAGAGATGTACATTTCTTGCTTGAAGAAACTGGATGGGAAATGGACAGATTGCAACATAGACCAGGGAAGACACTCTGGGTTTGAGATTGGTATTCTTTGATATTTCAATGTCTCAATGTGATTCAAGGATATTAGTGCTGTAGGTTAGGTGTGTGTGGATACGAATGGAGCATCTCTACAGCACTGTCACCTAAGGCTTGGCTGCACAGCAAAGTAGACCCCACCAGGGAGGTATAGATTCTCCAGATGTTAGAAGCAGGGCAGAATAGTGATGCTGTGGAGCAGGGGTGTTGCTAGGACTGGAAAAGACCCGGGGCTACGCTAAGGTCGGAACTGTGGGGACTGGGGGTTAGCCAGCCTTTTCGTTGTAGCTCCTGAGATTCTATCCGGGGCTACAACCAGAAGATGAGGGGCTATAGCCCCCTTAGCCCCTCCCTAGCAACGCCTCTGCTGTGGAGGAAGCTTTCAGATTTCTGGATGTGTACACAGAGACTAGGCTTGCTAAGCGTTCTCAATATAAAATCAGATTGAGGAAGGAGGCAGAACCGGTCAAACATAGACTGGCAGAACCCGTCAAACATAGACTGGCAGAACCAGTCAAACATGCTTCCTCCTAAGAGGATAATGTGATGGGAGAGGTGGCATCACTGGGAGACTCACAAAAAAGGCAGATGAACTATGCATGTGCACAGGCCTTGGCAATTTCAATACCAATAATGTAGTTGAGGCACACCCCCTTCCTAAAATCTTTGAAACGCGGAATTTAAAATATGTAACTTTGAATCAATCGCAATGTGATATGCGTATGAAAGGTCCTCGGTATTTTACACTTAGACCATTGTACAAATAAAGAAAAAGAAATCTTAGAAATGTTCAGCTTGGTGGTAGGGGCCAAGGAATATTGAACCATGGTTCTAAGGTCTGCTGACAACCAAGCAACTTTACATGTGAATTCATGGGAGTTTGCCACCTTTGTAAAGGGGTTGTGGTATGCCTTTTGGCTTAGCTTCAACAGCTTTGGTATTACAGAGTGCTCCATGTGACAAAGCCCACATCTCATGCCGGCTGTCATGCCGTCGTTCACGTCACAACAAACTGGAGCATGGAATGGTCTCGGGCTGTCCCTGTGACTTTGGGTATGCAGCATGGTAAGAAGGGGCATCAGAGACCAAGAGAGGACCCACGGAGCTAGTCACCTGTTAGCGGGCTCTTTGTTTCATGTTAATATTAAAATCACCTCCTCACATTCCTGCTCTGGTCGGCCTTTACAATATTGACGATGAGCCGTGAGGATCCCAGCAGTTCGGTCACCCAAGGGGTAGGATCAGCTCCACAATTAGAGCACCCAGATAGTCCCATGGGTGTAGAGTGTCATCATGTCAGGAGAGAGAGTAGAAAACACAAACAGACGGAAGAGGATCATCATGGTATGAGTATCAGAAGAAATGGAAAGCAGGCAGTGTAGCAGCCATTCCCTTCAAAGCAGGCAATGTTTAACCAAAAAAGAAAGGCAGAGATGCAGCAACAACAAAAGGGGTCTCTTTGCTGCAGGCAGGAGCACGCAAAGGGGCGTCATCCTTCCAAAGCAGAAATATGTGCAGATCTCGACTTCACAAGGTAGCTGGGAGTCATTATTGTAGCTAATTGTTTCAACTTGTTATGTCAACTTGTGGTTTTAAGTGTAACTTCATTGTTATGGTAACTTTTATTTGCGTTGGTCAGTTACTTTAGTCTATTATCTTGCCAAGTCACGGAAGCCAGTGTCCAACCAACCACGTGTGAGCCTAATACTGCAGAGCCAAATTGGAAAATAAATAGTTCCCACATTTGTGATAACTATAGGTGGCGAGAACTTCGATCCAGAACATGAACAGGTAATACTTCTGAATTGTTTGGGCGTTGAAGGGCACAGATTATTTGAGAAGTTACCATAATTCCCTGTCTAGAAGAGGTGGGGGAAACACAACACGTTTACCAAGAACTTTTAGAATGCTAGTTACCATCTGTATATATTGTACATGTACCAGTTATGTCTTAATTGGCCATGGCCTGTACTCTCTGTATATAACTTTTTGCTAAAACATTTCTGTTAATTACTATGTATTGTGCTTTGTAACATGTACCAGCGCCCATTTACTCCTGGGTCCGGAGCGCTTTATAAATAAATAAACAAACAAACAAACAAACTGGAGGGATATTTTGGCTGAGTAAAAATGTAGTAATGGAACGCCATTTGTCCTTCTCCCTTAGGCAAGGGGGGCCAAATGAAAAGATTAACATGTATGTATCCACCTTGCATGGTCTAGCAAAGGATTCTGAATTTAGCTCCCTCATAGAGAGTCATGGTCAAGTAGTATGTTGCACTAATGATAAAGAATTACAGGAGAGACCTTTACTTTCCAAAGATCTGAGTCTGAAACAAGTCATAATTACTGGCAGTGAAGCTGAACAATCCACAGAATATGCTGATGTATTGTCAGTCAATGAGATGGTTTAAGACAATTTCAGGCAATAATGCCCACGTATACAAGTCACAAGCAAAGAGAACAGAAAACATTTTCTAGAGCAGAGGGACAAAGAATAGACACTGAAGGCAAACCACGAGCTCTGAGAAAGCTTAATGTGCATGCGGGAACAGTGAACACATAGCGAGCAATCCTAGGTGCCCAGCCAAGGGGGACACATGTTACAAAGTGTTAGCTAAAGTTAAATTAATGCAAGGGTGTAGTAGCAGACTGTCTATCACACCGTCTGCCTGTTGCGACGCTCGCCCAAAACCCCCTCTGGCAAACCCATTGGCCAGGTGGAGTCAGGACTCGGGCCTCTAGAGCCTGGCATCCTCTTCAAAAGCCCTCATGGGGCCAGTCCTGGCGCTTATGGCGCCAGGCTCATACACCATGAAAAACAATGTGCTTGGGAACTACTTTATTGTATTGTCGGCCAACATGGAGGCATCCACATAGCTTGGTCCCTAAGAACCAAGCTATGCAGTCTAGTGTTTTGGGTGTGGTAGCCTAGGGACTACTTTACCTGGACTATTTTGTTGGGGCTATTTAAACCACACCCGAGCAAGACAACACGCTTCGCGTTACTTTGCAGCTTGCAACGTGACGCTCACCGTGGCCAGCTATTCCCTCGAACCTCGGAGAAGCAGCACCTACAAGGAGACAAAAGGAACATCATTAGCAGCAGCATCTTACCTGCAGTCTTCATCTTTAAACACTCGCAGCTACTGAGAACAGCTTCATCGAATCTGCACATCTCCCGGACCGAACGACCTTTAAGAGAAAGATGGAGGCAACATTAAAGAAAGCAGTAGAGACATTTACAAATTACGAACTGCTCAAAAGGCTTACCACTCCGGACATTCCACTCGCGCTGAAGAACACCGCGACCTACAAGGAAGGAAAACACAGATTAGCAAAGGTAAGTCTTTGCAGCACTGCGCATAGCGCTCACTTACTGCATCATAGCGCTCTTAATGCGCCATCATTGACAAGCGGGGCTCAACCAAGCCAGTTCGCCGCGCTGAAGCTCCGCATACCCCGAGAAAAAAAGACATTTTAAACAAAGAAAGGCATGCAGGATTGCAACAAAACTAAAGAACAGCAATAAGACCTACCTGAACAACATCAAATGGGCCGGCGTCAGTGAAGTAACTGGACTGCACTCACCCATGAAAGACAACGCGCCCCTGCAAAGAAGGCAGGACGGAGAGCATGCCTAATTCTACCACAAGGCAGAACCTTCCCCTCAGACCACATCAGGGCAAAGCTGAGAAGCATACCAGCGAGTAACCTGGCTGGGTGGCGTCCCTGTGGATACCAGGTGAGCGTAACAGAACGCGAAGCCTACCATAACAAATCCACCTGGGCGCCATGGAGACATCAGAAATGGACCAATTGGCCCAATTACTAGGAGAGCTTCGTGCTGAGGTTCATTCTGCCCAACAAGAGACTAATGCCCTCCGGAGACACCTAATAGTGACCAAAGAACGCACTGAAGAGATTAGCAGTCAATACTTGCAATCACAGGCAGGACAGATGCCTCTACCTGGAAGCAATCCAAGGATCAAAACCCGCCATACCACCCACTCCGGTACAGATCACGTTACCTGGAACAGTGCCCCTGGCACCACCAGAAAGGTTCTCAGGCGACCCACGGAAGTATGTGGTATTCATCAATCAGTGCCGCCTTAATTTTCTTTGTAGGCCTGGAGAATTTCCAAACGACCAAGCTTGGGTAGCTTTTGTCTTATCATACCTGAGTGGTAGTGCAGCAGATTGGTCGGTGCTGTTGGTAACGCATGACGATCCTCTATTACATGACTTTGGGGGGTTCCAGAGAGAAATGGAAAAACGTTTTGCTTGCCATACCCAGGAACAAGCAGTAGACAATGAACTATTGTCCCTCCGACAGGGGAATCAGGACCTGTTAACGTACATTGCTACCTTCAACAGACTGGTTGCCGAAGCTAGGTGGCCAGAAAACAAAAGAACCACGTTATTCCATTGAGACTTATGAGGAGAATTAAAGGACGTCTTAGCCCAGGTGGTTGATCCACCCAGAGACTGTGCAGAATTCATAAATCTGGTTGTGCAGCTACACCACCGGTTGCAGGACCGAAAGGCAGACCGGTGTAAGACAGACCCTCGGACCATGTATTTTCGATCAAGGGAAAACACACCCAATGTATCTGAAAATTCTGTAGAACCCATGCAGATTGGAGGGATACGGCCTCCATTAACAAAACAAGAGCGGTACAAAAGAAGACAACAGCTTTGTTTGTATTGTGGGAAACCAGGACATTTCCTGAAGGACTGTCCAGTAAAACCCCCAAGAAGAACAGTCGGGCCACAGAGAAGGATGAAGCTAAGGAATCGGAAAACTACCAAGCTCGACAAACGTAGAGGTCAGTTTGTCGAGTGAGAAGAAAGAGTTGCTGACCTCGCACTTTGCAATACCAGTGATCTTAATTAACCACCAACAGTCGTCAAGAATGCATGCCGTTGAAGCATACATCTATAGCGGAGCAGTTGGAAATTATATTGATCAAGAACTGGCAGCAGAGATGGGGCTTCCTTTGTGTTCTAAGCCAACTATGGACAAGGTAACCACCGTGGATGGGACCGAAATCGCTTCCGGACCAGTAACCCAGTGCACAGCCAGGGTAGCCTTGTTGTGCCAGGACGGACATCAGGAGTCTATTTCATTCGATCTCATCAAGGCATCTCAGTTCAGGCTAATACTAGGGATGCCATGGTTGGTTGCTCACACCTCTTTGAAAGACTGGCGGGCACGAAAAATAACCTTCCCCGGTGACTGCTCCCCTGCCTGCTATTACCAAGAGGAGAAACCCGACGTCTGTATCCCCATGGCTCCCGGAGCGACAGTATCAACCCTGGGAGCAACTAATACCTTGCCAAGTGAATACCATGATTTCCAGGATGTTTTCTGAAAGGACCAATCCAATACATTGCCGCCGCACAGGCCCTATGACTGTCAGATCAACCTTGTTCCTGGTGCACAAATCCCTTGCGGCAGGATCTACGCTCTAACAGAACCAGAAAACCTTCATTTGAAATCCTATTTAGACCAGTACCTTCCAAACTGATTTATCCGTCCTTCGAAGTCCCCCGCAGCCAGTCCTTTGTTCTTTGTACTGAAAAAGGAAGGGGACTTGAGAACCTGTATTGACTACCGTGCATTGAACCAGATCACTGTGAAGAACCGCTACCCCTTGCCACTTATCCCTGAGAAGCTAGACCAAGTTAAAGATGCCCAGATTTATACCAAATTGGACCTTCGAGGAGCGTACCACCTGGTCCGAGTCAGAAAAGGAGATGAATGGAGAACCGCCTTCCGTACTAAGTACGACTTGTTTGAATATCAAGTCATGCCCTTCGGGTTATGCAACGCTCCTGCTGCATTCCAATATTTCTTGAATGACGTTTTAAGGGAGTTAATTGATGTGTGCGGCTTAGTGTACATAGACAACATCTTAGTATACTCAGTCTCGGAACAAGATCATGTCAGGCCCGTTCGTTCAGTCCTTACCAAGCTCCGTCAACATCGCTTGTTTGCAAAGCTTGAAAAATGCTTTTTTCACGTCACCGAAGTAGAATTTCTTGGTTTTATCCTTACTCCAGGAGGCATCAGAATGGACGTGCACAAGGTAGATGCCATTCTGAAATGGCCTTCGTCTCTGAAAGGGGTACAAAGCATGCTGGGCTTTGCAAACTTCTACCGCCGGTTCATCCCAGACCTCTCTCAGGTTGTGCACCCAATCACAGTACTATTACGAAAAAACTATAAAAAGTTTGCTTGGACCGAAGAAGCAGAAGAAGCCTTTCAGGAACTTAAACAAAGGTTTACCTCCGCTCCAATCCTGTGACATCCTCGTCCAGACTTCCCTTATGTCGTTGAAACTGATGCGTCCAGTCTCGCAATGGGGGCTTTCCTTTCACAGAGACCCGGAAACGGGCCAGCTACATCCTGTGGCCTTCTGGTCGAAAAAGTTCTCACCTCCAGAGATTAATTATGCCATCACGGACAAGGAACTCCTGGCTATCAAATCCGCCTTTAAAGCCTGGAGGCACTACCTTCTGGGGGCCAGACACACCATTACAGTCATCACAGACCACCGAAACATGCAATATCTCAAAACAGCCAAGGCCCAGTCCCTGTGCCAATTACGGTGGGCCCTTTTCTTCGCCGAATATGATTATGTAATCACATTTCGACCAGGAGTCAGAAACGGAAAGGCGGATGCCTTATCTCGCATGGGCATAGATGAAATAGTATATACAACTCCAGACCCAGTACCTATTATACCTGAAGACAAACTCTTGGGTATCACAACAGCCTAAACACAAGCAGAACTACCAAAAGAAATCCAACGGGCAATGAATCCTGATGCCTACCTCGCATGGCAAACTCAAGGAGAACAATATACCATCAAGGACCATCTACCCTTTTTTAGGAATCACCTATATGTACCCAAGAAGGAATTACAACAGCATATTATTTCAAACTATCACGATTCACTGATCGAAGGGCATCCTGGGATCGCCAAAACCCTAGCTAAGGTGAAAGAGAACTTTTGGGGGCCTACCTGGCGTAAGGACATCATTCAGTATATTCAGTCCTGTGGTGTCTGCGCACAAAATAAATCACAGAAACAAAAACCATCTGGTCTCCTAAAACCATTGGACATTCCTCCAGTTCCATGGCACACTCTTTCCCTTGATTTCACCACTGATCTACCTCCAAGCCAAGGGTTCAACACCATCCTTGTAGTTGTGGACTTATTCTCGAAGATGGCCCATTTTATTCCTCTCAAAGGCCTCCCAGACGCAGCCACTTTAGCAAAATTGTTCCTGGAGGGCGTGGTTAAGCTACATGGCTTCCCTTCGGTTCTGGTCTCTGATCGAGGCAGCCAGTTTGTTTCAAACTTCTGCAAAAAATGTTGTGCAATGGCGCAGATCGACATTCGGTTATCTCACCATCCCCAAACGGACGGCCACACTGAGAGAACCAATCAAATACTCGAGCAATATTTACGGTGCATGCTGCACCACGAACAAAGGAATTGGAAAGACCTACTATGGATAGCTGAATATGCATATAAAAATTCTTTGCATTCAAGCACGGGACAAACGCCCTTCTATACCCTTTATGGCAGACATCCACGTACCTCTGAACTAGACCTTCCAGCCAGTTTGGAAATGCCAGCGGTAAAGACTCTACACACAACCATTACTCAGGCTTTCAAAAGGGCAAATGAACACCTTGTTCATGCCAAAGAAAAACAAAAGAGATTCGCCGACCAACACCGGAAAAAGGCCCCTGATTATCAAGTAGGAGACAAAGTTTGGTTAGCTGCTAAATTCGTACCCATCAAGGGAACCCGGACCTTTCATCCCAGATTCTTAGGACCCCATACCATTAAGGCAATTATCAACCCAGCAGCCGTGAAACTGGATTTACCACCCAATCTACACATCCACCCGGTATTCCATGTGTCCCTCCTGAAACCAATGCAACCCGGCACACGATTTGGGACACCACCTAAGCCCATACTTGCTGACGGAGAACCAGAATTCGAAGTAAAAGATATCTTGGACTCTAAATACTCTAGGACCAAGCTATATTATCTCATCGATTGGGAAGGATTTGGACCACAAGATAGATCCTGGGATCCCAGTGAGAATATCCACGCACCACGTCTAATCAGGAAATTCCATCGGAACTTCCCAACCAAACCTGGGCCAGACAGAAGGAACACCATGGGAGGGGCCTTAGGGGGGAGTGCTGTCACGACCCTTGCCCAAAACCCCTCTGGCAAACCCATTGGCCAGGTGGAGTCAGGGCTCGGGCCTCTAGAGCCTGACATGCTCTTCAAAAGCCCTGATGGGGACAGTCCTGGCGCCAATGGCACCAGGCTCATACACCATGAAAAACAATGTGCTTGGGAACTACTTTATTGTATTGTCAGCCAACATGGAGGCATCCACATATGCGGTCTAGTGTTTTGGGTGTGGTAGCCTAGGGACTACTTTACCTGGACTATTTTGTTGGGGCTATTTAAACCCCACCCGAGCAAGACAACACGCTTCGCGTTACTTTGCAGCTTGCAACGTGACGCTCACCGTGTCCAGCTATTCCCTCGAACCTCGGAGAAGCAGAACCTGCAAGGAGACAAAAGGGAACATCATTAGCAGCAGCATCTTACCTGCAGTCTTCATCTTTAAACACTCGCAGCTACTGAGAACAGCTTCCTCGAATCGGCACACCTCCCCGACAGAACGACCTGAAAGAGGAAGATAGAGGCAACATTAAAGAAAGCAGTAGAGACATTTACAAATTACGAACTGCTCAAAAGGCTTACCTGGCTGGTCGCCTCTCGGCTGGCACCACTCCGGACATTCCACTCGCGCTGAAGAACACAGCGACCTACAAGGAAGGAAAACACAGGTTAGCAAAGGCAAGACTTTGCAGTGCTGCGCATAGCGCTTACTTACCGCATCATAGCGCTCTTAATGCGCCATCATTTACCATTGGGGCTCAACCAAGCCAGTTCGCCGCGCTGAAGCTCCGCATACCTAAGGGAGAAAAAAGAGACATTTTAAACAAAGAAAGGCATGCAGGATAGCAACAAAACTAAAGAACAGCAATAAGACCTACCTGAACAATATCAAACTGGCCGGCGTCAGTGAAGTAACTGGACTGCACTCGCCCATGGAAGACAACGCGCCCCTGCAAAGAAGGCAGGACGTAGAGCACGCCTAATTCTACAAGGAAGAACCTTCCCCGCAGACCACATCAGGGCAAAGCTTAGAAGCATACCAGCGAGTAACCCGGCTGGGTGGCGTCCCTGTGGATACCAGGTGAGCGTAACACACACACCTTCTGCTAGAAAAGTAAAGGGAAGATGAACCTGGAGCGACTGTGGCACAAGCAGCGTAGAACATGTCATAGATTTACATGCTTGAAAGGGAGTAAGGGATCTAGACACTGAATTGCAGAGGATTCATTGCCTATTTGCGGAAGGGTGCCCATCCCATGTAGTGGGTGTAAGCGACCAATTCAACCAAGTTTATGAGGAGTTATTGATAGAAATGAACAGGCTGTTCAGGGGGAAGAAAGTCGTTTCCCCTAAGTTTGCTTGTGCATGCATTTTGGAAGTAGCGCATAGGGGCCACTTGGGGAGGAGCATGACGAAAAGAAGCTGAGCGAGTGGTATTCGTGGCCCAAGATGGATTCTGAAGTGGAAGAAATGGTCAAATATTCTCTTCCTTGTGCTGAGGGTCAGAAATCTCATGCCAGCATGGAACTTGCCTTACGCCTGGTCCGGACACTCACTTCCCTGTGGGAAAAGGTAGCACTGGATATTATTGGAGGTTTCATTATGAATTACTGTTCTAAATGGTCATGTGTCGAGTGTTCTGAGGATGCCAAGGCACTCTCCGTGGTACATTTCCTAGACCAGGTTTTTCACAATGAGGGGTTCCACTCCGTGTGATTAAGAGATAACCGGGGGCAGTTCAGGGCTGCTTTAGTAATGACATTTCTGAAAAAATGGGGAGTCCGCCATGAAACCACAGCACTCTACTGCCCCAGGTAGAATGGCATGGTGGAGCGATTGAATACAGTAAGTAGGAGGATGATTGGTGTACTCCAGGGAAAAGATGATTCCCCCGGAATGTATGAGGGTGGAGTTGGCCAGAGCAGTGCAATCGGGCCACATGATGATTACTATCACCAAGTAATTTCCAAGAGGTTCACACCAATAGCTTGTTATGGAAAGATTGGTTGACCGCAGGGTGAGAGGGTGTGTGGTATGCTCAAGCAGTGAAAAGGGGTTTGAAAGGCTGCATGGGTGCCACCCTTGTTTTGAACGTCCCATTTTCAGCTCCACTATCCCATGTGTGTCTGTTTCCGGCTATGACTTGTAAAGCGCTCTGTTGGTTCCCGAAGCTAGGTCCACTCTGTAAATACCCTGATAATAATAATAATAATAATAATAATAATAATAATAATAATAATAATAATAAGCAAAAAGCACCACATTGAGCCTTATAAGGTTTCTCTTTGAGTACGGCCATCTCATAGCCCAAGGGTGCTGTTGCTGGGGCCCGATGTCCTCAGGACAAGGCTCAGAAAGCTTTACACCCCAGCCCAAGTGGCACACTCCCAAAAAGAGAAATCAAATGAAAGGACAGAAAAGGTGCTGTTGCTGTCTCTGGTTATGTCATGTGGATGTGTACTGCACACCGCTGCCATTTTCATGGCCTCCAGGGGCTCTTGTGGATCTGAAAGAGGAGAGGGGGCGGTTAGGGGGTTAGTGGGAGAAGACTAGGGGTTTTGCTCAACAGTTGGTAAAACCAAGGGGAATTGGCGTCAATGAGTGTGAATTCTCTATGTGATTTGTGTCTTCCCTGGAGGTGTACGTTTCCAGATGGGTGACCGGATGGGGTTAGAGGGAGGCTGTGGGTTATAGGGGTGTTTTAGCAGTTTGATTGAGAGGAGAGGCATTTTACATGTGTTGGGGTGCGCCAGAGTATTTGTTCAAGCCATGTATTGAGTCAGCAAGTAGGTCAGCGTTTATTGAATCAGGTGCTTTAAAGGTGAGATTGTTAGTTGGTTGGGCGATTTGTATAGCCGGTCAGCCAGTCCGATAGCACAGCGAGTAGAGCGCTCGCTTTGACATCTGTGCAGAGCCTGCTGAGGTAGGTTCGAATTACGGCAGGGTTAAACTCAGGCTTTCATCCTTCCGAGGTCAATAAATGAGCACCACACACCTTGGGTAATAATAAGCAGCGCTCAGATACCTGAGGGTTCGTAGCGCTATATAAATGCTAAATTATTATTATTATTATAGATCAGCTGGATTGGGTTACGTTAATGTATTTTATGTTGTCCTGTACATTAGGTTCTGATTCTGTTATTTTCTCACAAAACTACACTTATCAGACACCTGTTGTCTGCGCTTAATTCTTGCACCTGCCACCTGCTGGCCGCACTATCTGTCATTGTTTTGATCACTTGTTCAGCAGTTTCCATTCCCCCCCCTTGCACTTTCGCCCTTCCCCCTCCCCTGCCCTTGCACGTTCTCAATGTCACTGGGCCTAGTAAGATAGTTGTTTTGTCCTCCCTTGTACCCACTCCCTTGCCTCGTTGCGCTCTGAAACACTTGTGTATGGGCACGATATACATAAAATATCATATCATATCACATATCATATTATAAGAGTCTCGCTTTCTTTAGAAGTGGCGTCAGTGTTTCCATAGAATGGAAAATGCTAGCTTGGGAGAGTTGGTTCTGTTTGGTGGTGTTTCATTTTTTGAGCAGTTTGTTGCGGTGTTGTTTGAACAGACCTAAGGGTGTTTTGTTCCTTGTGATTACATTGGTGTATCATTTGTTAACAAGATGTTTGTTCACATGGTGGTGATACCGATTGTAGTGTGTTTCCTATCTTTTTCTCGATCGATCTCTAGCCTGGTGTATTGAATATCCAGATTTTGAACATTCTCCAAAAAGTAAGATGATGTTCTGTCCTCCTGATTTCCTATTTGGATAGAGTTTCATAGTTGCTCTATGAGGATGGAGAAGGCCGTACCTCCACACTTGTTCGTTTCATAGTGGGTTGGTTCTATAGGTATGTACCTGCTTGATATCAATATCCTTCTTGAGTGGTAAGGGGTGACTTTTGATTGGAGGAATTCTGCTCCCTTTCTATGCAGTGCTCTGTGGGAGATGTAGAGTCATTTGAAATGGATTCTTTTCTTCACTGGTAACCAATGAAATCTTCTCAGGCCGGGTGATGTGTTCCCTGCGGTTTATTCTTAGAAGGAGTCTTGCTGACCTGCTTTGGATGCATTGCAGTTTCTTGCTGAGGGCCTCGGGCATTCCAAGGTATAGGCTGTTGGCGTTGTCTATTTTGGCAGTATCAATGAGAGAATGGCTGGTGTTCTGTGTGGGAAGTGTAGGTAAGGGAGGATGCATCTCATTGATCGTAGGTGTTAGACACATTTCCGTACAATACTGTTGACCTGTGATTCCAGCGTGAGTCCATTATCCATGAGTATTCCCAGAGTTATTGTGATTTTAGATGTTTCCAGTCTTATTCTATTTCTGGGGTCAAAGAGAGCGCCGTCTGCAGTTAATTGACACTGCATCAGGTGATTAGTATTTCTGATTTCATAGGGTTTCGTTTTAGGTTGTTGTCGGCAATCGTTTATCTCATTGAGGCAGCTTTTGAGGGTGTTGGAGTTGGTGCTGGTAGTCATCTTGACAATTTGTTGAGTGTTGTTTGTGTAGTTGTAGCATTTTAGTCCTTGTTTTCTGCTTAGTTTCATGAGAGGGGTAATGTATATGTTGAAGAGAAGTGGCAGGATTGTTGATCCTTGTGGGACCCACAGTTGGTGGTGGAGGTCAGTTGTGGTGAGGTGCCACCTGAGAGTTAGTGGGAGTGTCAAGGAATGCATAGGCCCACTACGCTAGTGAATTTCATCCTCTCAGTTGTGGCATTCACCAGCCATTCCCCTTCCTGAGAGCAACAGTGGGGAGGGAAATAGGCCTGCACACCTTTCCGGGGACTCCATTGAGGACCTGTTGAAGGCCTGTTGCTCTCTTGTGGCTAGAAAGGCACATGTTTATTAGATGCTCAGAATTTTAGGATTCACCACATTCCAGACTTTGCTCTGGAATCTACGCCTGGTCATGAACTATAGTGTTTGGATTAGTGCTATTGTGGCAATTTTCTCCCCTTTCCAAGTGCTGATGTTGTATTCTTCAGTCATTATGAACACTTTATTTGCGTTTCTATAAGCTCCATTAGCATCCAGTGTTTACATGCGTCTATCGTTGGGTTTCTTCGCAGGACATATGGTTTTAAAACCTGCATCAATTTTGTTGTGCTGAACTTTGACTTAGATATTCAGCCTAAATTTGGCTAAATTCACTTTGGCCAAATACTTTGTCGTCTTACCAATCAAGACCTATTCAGCAGATCAGAAGGACGGGGATGGATACAGATTGCAATAGGGGAGTACTCACTCTTGATTTAGTACCAGGCAAAATGCATGGTTTTGTTTGGTGGAGAGAAGAAGGGGTGAAGAAGAGTGAGAGGTGAGAGGGCAGTGTGGGGCAGGCTGTTGGGATGTACATAGTGCCTCCCAGACAGGCACACAGGTTCAAGCTGAGAAAGACCTGTTAGTAAGTGCCACAGTGAGAGCAGTTTGAGTTTTGCGCGGCCGAAGGCGCACCGCTCACTTGTAGTTAGTTTTGACACATAATAGATACATCATATAGAAACACAGAATGAGCAACAATTGAATTAATGTTGTGCTTTCAGAGGCTATAGCTAGGACCATGTGTAAGAGGCCGTGTTTAGAAGTAGTACACAAAGTTAGGTTTTGAGTGAGTTGTGAGAAGGGAGCTCAAGTACATGGAAGCTGGAGTCAGAAAGGTGTTGTGGTAAAAGTGGTGGCAGTGGGTCGATATGGCTAGAGTGCCGCCATATTGGATTTTAAGGCCTAGTACACGACAGGCAGATTGAAGGCCGTGATGTGGAGCTGTGGCTCTGTTTAGCTCAGTCCCAAAACAATTCCCCTTTCCTACCCCCAAGAAGCTGAGGTCAGAGACACCTGCGTTGCACAGATACACACTAATTGTATCTAGTTGCAGAGCTCACAGGTGGTGGCAATGGAATGTTAGATGCGGGGAGGGCAGGAAGGTATATACCCTCTGAAGGTCAAATTCATGAGAACAGGGCAAAAGCTTTTGTGATGTCAACAGGCCGGGGCAACATTCAGAGCTCTACTCCCCTCACCCAAGGAGCAGTCATCCTATATGAACTACAGGAGGTCGCATAACCAAAGTAAATAAATCCCTGAAAGTGAAGCCCAATAATGGTGTCCTGGTCACGTCATTACTGGGCACCTGGAGTCTGAAGGAGATGAGGGGCAGCCATATCTGGAACGTACCGTGGTTTAGGATAGGAGAAGCAGAGGTGATGCCAGTAAATTTAGGCGAAGGTCGGAGGTGCTGCTTGTTGGTTTCTCAGTGTTTGGTATAGTAGGAAGGCCCATTGTTCTATCAAAGCTGAGTTGGCCTCGGAAGTCTTGCGTGTCTGAGTCGGAGGGGTGCACATCATGTGACAGTTGAGATGTATTAGTGTATCAATATACCTGTTAGCCAATCATGTACTAGGACTCAATAGTGACAATGTGGTAGGCAACGTGCATAGGAGAATGGGCTTAGATAAGATGTGACCAATCTTTCAAGGGACTATAGGGGATATTAGCATGTTATTTCTATGCTGAATCATTATTTGACACAGAATGCTTATCTCAAAAATCATCTCTCCATCATTATCAACATCTTCAAACAGTTGCCCATCACTACACTTAAGGTACAGTTGTCAATAACCTCTTTTGTTTTGTTAGGTCCTGCTTCTACGAATTGCAACAGAACCACCTCTACATCTGGCTGACCCTGGACTACCTGTGTGACCTGCTCTACCTGATGGACACTGTGGCCTGGTTTCACACGGGTAAGTATGAACTGGCCAATCAAAGGCGGTAATGGGTCGGTACATAACTCACTTTGCTGCCACAGCACCTGTGGACCTCTATGCATAAATACATCCATCATTGGATCACACTTCAATCACGTCAATTGCAAACGAGACAGGTTCTTGAGGACATGTTCTAATGAGCCAAGGAGTCCCGGCGAAGGAGCTCAACCGTCTACCGGGCTGGGCTCCTTCACTGAAGGTTTGAACCACCCCAGCACACAGCAGTGATGTATCGCTGAGTCATCGAACACTGTTGTAAAAGGCAAATTGTTGTGCACCTTTCACCGCAGTGTGGTGAGTCTTGAGTGATCAATGGTGCCCAGCCGTGGCAAAAATGGTGATTGGCATTTGGCAATTGATAAATGAACTGCTATTGCCTTTTTCTTGTGCCAGAAAAGGGGTCACTGAATGCTGAAATCATGATGGTAAATTGGGAATCGGAACACCAATGGCTGTCTACCAGCACGAGGAATTGTCTTACGGTGCGGGAACACCACGCTAACACGTTGGTGCAGAGATTCTGCATGTGGTTCCTCTGCACTCTCATCAGGGTGGGGCAGCTGCAGATTGCTGGCATCAGCCCCTTTAACATTGAGGTTGTTAGCAAGGAACTTAGAAGGAGGCTAAGGTGGGACAGAGCACGGCCGGCCTTAGGATTTGCGGGGCCCTGTGCGGGAAAAGATGTGTGTGCCCCCATTATTGGCAGTGATAGTACAGAAAATAACATCACAGAATGAGTCTTTAATATGCAACGGTATTATGGAGAGTTACATTAAAAAAAAATCTACCACGAGTAAGGCAGAAGACAAATAAACTGAGCCCAGTGTGTGATTTGTAACTTGATATTTACTCATGTGGCAATATCAGAAATTCGTTTTTTTAAGGTAGCAGGCAGTGAGAACTCAATACCTTTTAGAGACTTCTAATTTTGTCAGATAAAACATAGAGAAAAGCATTTGCCCAGGAGCACACACTTTGGTTAAGTGACGAAGCCGGGATTTGAGATAAGTCTGCAAAGTAGGCACTTGAACACATATCTTCCCAAATGTCATTGGTAGAAATATTGTTTTCAAAAGATATTTTTCAATTTTATATTTGAAAACACCACCTGACTGTGGCAGGCATTGCAAAAATATGGAGATTGTGTTTTGCTAACTGAAGTTAACTGCTCTTTTTGCAGAAGTTTCACAATTGTTTTTATTTGGCCATATTGTCCAAACTAGAAATATATATTTTAGAAACTACCGAAAATGATTATTTTGACAATCAAAAGAAATAAACTCTATGCAGGTTCCAATGATGTAATGTGAGGCCAGGGATTGAGCCTGGGGCAGACTTTAACGGTTTATTGAGAGGCCACCCTCAACACAGGGAGTTTCTTCCCTCACCAAGCGTCACACAATAAACGATTTAATGTTAGTTCTTTATTCAGCCCTATCTCCAATTCATCTAATACCCCTTGGACCCATCCTTCTGACCTACCAATGAGCCAAGAACCAGGCTGGTGTACTGGAAATATGGAAATATATTTATATTTATTTGAATGAATTAGATGTTAAGAAAATTGCACTAAAATGTCAAACACCACTTTATCTGTGGCACAACCAGTGGTCGAAGTGTACGAAAAGAAGAAGTGGAACTATGTTCCCTGCTGGTCTGCTCCGCTCTCCACAAACCCCATCTCTGCGTCCCCTCCCACACACAATCCAAATACCCAAACAAACACACCTGTTATTTATGGGAATGTGCAGTGCAGTGCACTGAAGTGCAAGCTCCAACTTCTTCCTACACGTTTATTTTACAACTAAACCATTCCAGAATGGTTTCTTTTTAAAATAAAAGTATGACACTGAAAAATAAAAAGTATGGGAGCACCGCTCCCGATCACTCCCGCCCACTTCGACCTCTGGGCACAACACAATACACTTCTCTCAGCATAAATCATCATCAGCACTGGTCAATGACCGAATTCCATTTACATATGCAATGCTGTGCAATTTAGAATTTCCTGCACACTTAAGTGGCTAGCAGTTTTACAAATGTGTGCAAATACATATGGCATATTATTATTTCACCTACACTTTTGCTTTGAAATAAACACAGGGTGAATTAGCAGTTTGTTTTTCAGACCCCTCCTACTTTGGTCGGTGTTGGGGAAGTCAGACAGAACAATTTGAATGATTTTGGCAATTGTCCCACTTAAAGGCCTGTGTTGGGGAAGCTGGACAGCAAAAATTGGGATCATTAAAGAATGTTGGATTTCAGATCCCCGCCCCCCTGCTCCACTTAAAGGCCTGTGTTGGGGAAGCTGGACAGCAGTAATTGGAATGATTTTATCATTTTGGATTTCAGACACCCCTCCACCTAAAGGGCTGTGATGAGGAAGCTGGACAGTAAAAATATGTTTGATTTATTTCTTATAAAGCGCTACAAACCCATAGGCCTCAGAGCGCTATACAAAACAAAAGACTTACAAACAGTATAGATATAATAAATGCAAAAAATAAATACAAAAGAATAACCCGGGAAAGTATCAAAGGAAGTGAAATAGAGAGAAAATAACATTGGTAAATAATTATCACAATAAAATCATAAAGGATTAGGAGTCCCGCTGGTATACAGAAGAGGATAATTCAAGCTTACAAGTAGTAACAAAGTCAGATAATAAGCTCCAGATTTATAGAGCCCATAGGCAGGTATTTACACAATTTCATATACATAGGCAAGGTGCCAGCTCCACATCCTACCACAATACAGTCACTATTCCTTTGGGAGCACCAATTGGCCAAGTTAATTCTACGCAAGAGTTTCAAATCGGAGGAACGCACTACACCTGGCCGCGTTCGTGCTCGTAGCCAGGCCAGGCCAGGACTTTATTACGGAGTGTGTCTCTAAGGGCCTCATTACACGGTAGGCGGTGGACCAACGTGCTAATAGCACCTTGGTCCATGCCGGTAAAATACCGGCACCGCCTTGGTGTAAAGGGGAATTACCGCCCTATTCCAAGGTTGGCGGGGTGGTAATTCCCCCTTCCACCATTGCCCTTCCCCATTCCCATTTTTGCCCCATAGGGCATAATGGGAATGGGGAAGGTGCTAATTACGGTAGCGCAAATTTGCGGTGCCGTAATTAGCACCAAGGTCCCTTAGCGGGTTGGTTTTTAACACCTGCTAAAAGCAGGCGTTAAAGTACCAACCCGCTAAGGGACCTCGTAGTAAGGCGGTAATGGTTAACGGTCACCGGTACCATTACCGGTGACCGTTAACCCTTACCGCCTACCATGTAATGAGGCCCTAAGTTTGTTCTTCGCTGGTTTGGGAACATTAGAGATAACAAAGTTACGATTATCCAACAATAGGGCCTTAATGTCTTCACTTTCTCGGGGTGGCATGTTTGATTTCCTAAGGCGCACAGTCCTTAGGTCTGTCCTTCCTAGCTTCTGAGCGTCCCGATGTCCAGCCGACAATGCTGGCACAGGAGCAGTCATAGGTTCTAGAACAACCGGACTGTGACTCTGTGGTGACTTGTAAGCTAAAGAAGAGAGGGAGAGTACTATATTGTTTCGAGGGAGACAAGCATCAGCCCTAAGGTCAACATGCAGCAGCATCGGCAAGTCAGTGGGGGTTACAACTTCTTTATAAGGAAACTCTGTCTGAGTAGAACAGGTTACTGTAGACTGCAAGCTCATAGGTAGAGTATTATCTGCTTCTGGCTGATCAGTTTAGGAGGAGCATGACGCTTTCTTATTAGGCAACATCATCGAAAATGGACCATTAGCTGCATGCACATTTTTAGAAAAGAAAAATGCATGATATTTTTCTGCAGAAATATCTAACGTCACAAGCCACGCATCGAAGTCCTCAGAGGTGTCGCAGTTATTCAACTCTGTTATGAGAGATTCTTTCCAGAGGCTCCAGTGTTCAGATATACAGTTCGTGTCAGTGCTCTTCGATGAAAGAGAGGGTGACGGATTGGGATCTTAGAGTTTTAATGTTGGATTTCAGACCCCCCCCCTTCACCTAAAGGACTATGTTAGGGAAGCTGGACCAATAGGATTAACCAATTAAATGACAGTGTATAGTTTTCAGTGCACACCGCGTATGAGCTTTGTTAATTTTGAATTTTAACAAAAATCACCCCATGGTGTTCTGCCAAGGAGAATTAATTAAATTAAAAGGCTTTCATTAAATAGGCTAAGGATATACACAGTTTCCACCCTCCTCACGCCCGCAATACAGTGAAAGGCTTTAAGGCCTGGAGACCTCCCAACATTTGGTCTCAGAGGGCTCAATTCTACTTACATAGAAAATCTCTGTTCAAAGTTCAGGAAATCCAGCTAAATATCAGGACCCTCTGGAAGAACAGGGCAGGGGTCTGGTCACTACACTCTCAAGGATGGCCTCCTGCTCTCCACCATAGAATCCAGTCAGCTTTTAGGCCTTCGTAGAAATAGACCGCTCCAACCAGAGGCAATCTCTGCAAAATGTCCTATTGGTGTTTCATTGCATCTGTATGATACATTTCAGCAGCCCTGTCCCTTCCTCATGGTGCATCCACTTTATATATCAGCGATGACACCATCAATTTTACAACCTTGGGGAGTACCCTGCAAGAGTTCTCACACCCAGGATTCGACAGTTACCCTTCTCTCTCCTCCCAAATCTATACCCTATCTACGGATTGGCTTAGGAGACTGGAGCAGATATACGGCAGCTTCCCATTTGTAATCCCCATTTGTTCTCATGTCAGATCTTTTGGCAAAAATAAGTTATGAGTCAAAGACGTTGTTCTTTACTAGTAACGACCATAATGCATATATTTTCCGATTCAGCTAATCAGGGGAAATGTAATAAAACAGCCATGTCCGCACCATGTTACACGGCCATTTGACAATTTGCCACCATTTTTACAAAAAACATAATCATTAGGGACATGCAATTTATTCCCCACATTCCTACTTTTAGACCCCACCAGCATGTCCAAACTGAAATTTGGGACATTTTTAGATCTTGGATTTAGGGTTGTAAAAGCCAGTGGAGGAGTTGTTTGTGAAGTTTTTCCTCCAACAAGCCAAAAGTGTCTGCCTTGGGCCTAAATGAAACCTTCATGCAACCCATAGATCCAAGTTTTTATTTTCCCTTGTTGCCAATATTTTGCATGTGAAGCATAATATACATTACATCTTGTTCACGCGCACCATGTCTTTTCCCTTACAGGTTTATGTTGGCTGGGGAAAATGTTTCTCATGTCTTGAATTAACTTGCAAACACACATGCAAAGCTGTTTTGGTGTCAGTGCTTACAAATCCTGTTTTCATATGAAAGGGACCTTTGAATTTCTTCTGCCTTTGGGAATTAAAATGCTGCTTTTCCTTTGATAATGACAGGTAGGGCATTTTCACATGTCCCATTAGTTCTGTTGGTTTGGGTGCCTTTGTTATACCCCACATGTCTCCCCCCTCCTGATATTCCAAGATTCTTTCGTGGCGAAGAGCAGAGCAGAGTGGGGTTTTCAACCAACACCTTTTCTTTTTATTTCATACTTTTCTTTTGGTTGGAGCCTGTCCTGCTCAACATCTTTCATTAGGGAGTGGGCACTGCAGTCTCCTCTTCCATCCTTGGGTTGGGGGTATAGCACAGCACCCCCCTTTCTTCTGGGAGTGGGCACCCCAGCCTCCCTTTCCATCTTTGGGTTGCTTGGTGTGGCATGACACACACTCACTTCCTTCTTTCTGGGTTCCAAGGGTCCTCCCTGGGACTCCACTCTTGCCTCCAGGCTGGAAGTTAAGGAGGTTAGTTATCTAACAATAGAAAGAAAAAGAGGTTCAGTACTTTTTACATACCAGATTTCCCCAGAAGATGGACAATGCATTCCAGAGAACATATTTACATAGAAATAGACATTACATTTCAACCCATCCATTAGAAAGACATTACATAAAACTGAACACAACATTTCAAAACATCCCTTCAACACATTAGTTATTTATTTGCATTTCCAAAGGATATTAATTAAACGACTCACCTGTTATAATTTTCCATCTGGGGTTTTCACACCTCAGATGATTCCTCTGCTCGACTTTCATTTGGCTCCTCAATCAGTCGTAAAGCTTGTCTAGGATGACAGCTTTTCAACTGATTGATGTGGACCTATTTTTCTTCTGTCTGTTCTCCTTTTGGGATTCATATCTTGTGGGCAACAGGTGATATTTTATCTATAATTTCAAAGGCACTGCGCCAAGATGGAAGAAATGTAGGACCTTGTCACCCACTTCATATTCTTTCTTGGTGGTCTTAAGTTCATAATAGGTTGTTATACCTTCAGCCGACATTTCTAAATTGCACTGAGCATAAGCAAAAGCGTGCTGGAGGTGCTTCCTTAAATTGTCAATGTATTCATGGGTAGTGGACACATTTATCAAGGTCTGCTCCTGTGTCCTGTAGAGCAGATGCCAATTTTCTGTCCGGTCATGAGCTCAAATGGAGACATCTTTGTTGCAGAAGATGGTGTAGACCTAATACCCACCATGACAGGTGGTAATGGGATGTCCCAACTGGGTCCAGAGTCTGCCCCAAACTTCTTTAAGATACTCAAAATTGTGTTGTTGTATCTCTCTACCCCCCACACGTAAGGCAGGGCGGTAGGCAATGTGGTGTTTTCTTTTTACCCCTAGAATCTCCCACATCTTCACCATCACCTCACTGGTGAAATGGCTTCCTTGGTCCGACTGCGTGAGGCTGAAACGAGAGAAGATGTGGTTTATCATTAGTGCGGCAGCTGTCTCCGCCTTACAATTTGGGGCTGAAGACATTCTACCCACTTTGTGAACAAGCATTTCACAGTCACTGGCCCAATGAAATCGACCTGCAAATCTGACTAAGGCAGAGTAATTCCCCTTTTTCGTAGGGGAGCTCTGTGTGTGAGTGAACTGGGTTGAAATTGAGCACACACAAGACACCCCTATAGGTAAGCGTCAAGGTTCTGGCCCATGTGTGGCCAGTAGTGTCAAGACTTGATTGTCGTGCAGATTAAAGAGGCCTCGGTTCCCAAGTACCACACAGGAGAGATAATATAACTCTCTGTGCAATCCCTCTTTGATTAGTACACCTCTCCACGTGGCTTTCCCTGCTTCCCATACTGTGTTCCTCAAGACTTCTCCGGTGTTGTTTCATTCGAAGTATTTGTCGATGTCCTTCGCCAATTGTTCTCGGAATATTGGGTCCTTCCAGAGCGTCTCATTGCAGCGCCATTTCAAGCTTCTGCGAGGAAGAATCATCTGGTTGAGGGTGATCGTGACCATGTCGTGATCTGACCACGTTATGGGGGATGTTTTGGATGTGGACTACACCTCTATTAGTTCTGCTGTGAGATATATGTAGTCGATTCTAGTATATGTGGCGTGCGGTGCGGAGTAGAATGTATAGCCTGTTTGGTGGGGGTTCATATAGCGCCATGCATCTTTGAGTTCGTATGAATCCATCATGTCTATTACTTCTGAGCGGCCGGCCTCTGGCGGGTTATTCGCCTGGGGGTTGCCGGGTTGTCTGTCCAGTATTGGGTCCGCCCACATATTGAGGTCGCCTCCTAGAATCACTCCGCCTTCTGCTTCGATCATCACTTTTGGGACAATATGTCGGAGGAACCTGGATTGCCCAGAATTGGGGGTGTATATGGAGGCAAGTGTGAGGATTGTGCCCTGTATGTTACCGACCAGTACGATCGCTCTGCCGCTTACATCTGCCCAGGTTTTTTGGACTTCAAATTGGAGTCATTTGCTGATTAGGATGCCGACTCCAGCTTTTTAGGGTGGGCTTGAGCTCCAATGTTCAGTTCCTGACTTGGCGTACAGAACTTTTCTTTCTTCCCCTTTAATGTATCTAGTTTCCTGTAGGAAGAGTATGTCTAGGTCTGCCCTTTTGAATTACCTGTTCAGTAGTGACCTCTTGGTGGGAGAATTGAGTCCCTTGACATTCAATGTCCCAATTTTAATCGTGCCGAGCCCATTGCTTGCAGTGTTGTGGTTAAAGGCCATTGATGTGTTTCCTTCATTTGTTCACTGGGTCCCATTTGTTATTGCTGGATGCCAACGAGATTAGAGTGTTTTGTGGGACATGCCTGACCGTCTTGGGTGTTATTGTTTTCTTCTCCCCTCCCCCCACCATCCCCACAATGTTTAACAAACTAACATTCCCTTCCACCCTTCCTTGTTCCCCTTCGTGCCCCCTCCTGTCGTGGGCTTCCATCCTTGATTAGTGTCGTCCGATTCGGACTGAGTGAGAACTATCAGTCCAATGTCGGACCACCGGTGGGAACCATTACCGCTCAGTCCCTCTGGCAAATATAATCACTTTAACATTTAGAGCGCCCCTCGTGCCCCCCCTCCAGCCCCAACATTAACTTTTGTGAAAGGATATACGGTAAACCATGTTGTTTCATAGTGCGTCTTCAGCTGATCGTTCCGCCCCTCTCTTCCAGGGTGGACTCCTCTGCGAGTCCAGCCTCATGTCAGGGAAGTGCGGGTTGTTTAATTCTTGATGGTCGCTTTTGCTGTCTCGTTCAGACACCGACCTTGTAAGTGCAGGCCACTGCGATGCTGTTTTCATTTGTCATTGTCCGGTGTGGTGTTGCCCCGCCGGTACTTTCTTGATCCCTTCACTCTTTTTCTCCTTGGTCCTTGGAGTTCCCATTGTGATCCACTTTGTTCAGGTTCTCGTCGATTATCTTCTCCTGGGCCTGTTCCAAGGAGTTCCGCAATGCAGTCTCGGATCTCCTCTTCTGACCTTAACTGTATTCTCTTGCTTCCGTGCTCGAATGTGAGGGAGAAGGGGTATCCCCTCTGTATCTGGTGCCTTGTTCTTTGAGCCATTTCGTCAGTGGGTTAAAGAGGCGTCTCAGGGCCAGGGTGAGCGAGGATAGGTCCTCGAATGTGGTTATTGGGGCACCTCCGAGGGTGAGGGAACCTCCGGATCTGGCTTTTTCTAGAATCCTGGCTCTGTCCTGGTATCGATGGAATCTGGCGAGGATTGATCTTGGGCCACCGGGTGGACCTCCAGCCCTGTGTATTCTCTCTGTTTTGGGCTCATCAATTTCTTCGTCCGCCATCAGAATTTTGATGATATCATGTATTGTTTTTTTGAGTTCTTCCTCTGTTTCACCTTTGTGTTCCGGAATGCCAAAGAAGCATAGGTTCTTTCTCCGCTCGCGGTTTTCTAAATCGTCCATTTTTAGTCGGATTTCTTCTCCTCTTTTCTCGATTTCCCATATTCTGAGGTCCATTTGGGTTTCGAGGGTATCTATGGAGGCCTGGTTGTTTTCAACCCCTTCTAGTCTCTCCTCAATGTTGTCCATTCTCTGTGTTATGTTATCTATTTTGCTGCCTAAGTTGGCGCACATGCTCTTTATTTCATTCAGGAGGGCAGTGATATCGTCTTTGGTGGCCGCAGCACCTGTCTCGGAGGTGTCCATCATCTTTCTTTCTGTTCTCTGGTGACGACAAGAGCGGTTCGTAAGCGTATCTGGCCAACTTCACCTTAGTGTTCATGGGGTGGTCGGTGTGGCAGAGGAGGCACACGCCCCTGGTTCAGGGCCCAACCCTATGCACTACAGTATATTCAGGTGGCTTCAGAGTGATTCCAGGTTAGTGGCCGGTGGTGGGGTCTACCGTATGCGGATGAGATCAAAGGAGGTGGTGTGGATCTCTTCGGCCAAGTCTATTCGCCGTCTGGCCCTCTTGTGGTCTAATATCGCTGAGGTTGCTTTCTGGTTTCCCTATGGGCAGTTTTGGCTGGAGTTTGAAGCTGCATCCCCTCCTGAGCACCTTTCTTTATATATTTTTTTTGCGGAGGGAGCTGTGGTCTGAATTCGATGTGCCCTCCAGTCTGCTATGAGATACCCCGTGGACCTACTTTGTTCAGTCGTTGTTTGTTCCTCATTGGGGGCCCGTGTGAATGCTCTTGATTAGTAGTGTGGGCGGCCTTTCCCCTCTGTTGCCAATTCTCTGCACTGTGTGCGTAGTGGGGTGGGGTCTTCAGATGGTGGAAGGGTGTTAAGATGGTTCTGGTGATGCCGCTTTGTTCACGTGCGGTGCTTCAGGGGTGGTTTTTAATAAGGTATGCTGGCTAGCTTCATTATATGTCTCCTTCGCTTCCTAACAAAGAAGTGCGCAGGAGTTGGGCACTGCGATGTTAAAACATCCACATTTGGATTTTGGGTTGAACGGCGCGGTTTCCTTCATTCCTTAGTTTCAGTTGCCTTGCAAGGCAGCTCTGTGAAGGCTTGTTGTTCACTTGCTGTGTGAGCCCTTTAGGGTTCTTTACGTGTGACTGGGCTGGCAGGGTTGTGTGCGTGGGGTATCCAGGCCTGTTGGCTGGTGCTTCGGCTTCTCCCCTCTCCGCCCTCCAGGCGCCACATCTGGTGAACCTGCTGGTGGAGCAACCAGTTGTTGGGGAGAGTGAGCGTTGGGCGGCGGGTGTTGTGGAGGAACCCCTGGGCCTCCGGGAGGGTCGTGGGCATCCACCCGCGTGATGCTGCGCTGCTGGGTGGAGTGGCTGCTTGGGCTCTGCAGTTCTCTGGGGGGCTTTCGCTTACTGCGGTCAGCTGGCGCTCCGTCTCCAAACCCCGGGGACTCGCGGGCTGGAATCCACAGTGGGGAAGACCTTCTGGGCGTGCGGGGCTCTCCGCTTGGATGGGGGGCGCAGGAGGAGGCTAAGGGAGGTGTCCGGCGGGCCTTTCTTCTGGGTGACCACTGACCGTGGAACACCAGTCCCTGGTGGAGCGTTGGTGTCAGCAGCTTTCGCTTTCACTTTTTGGACCATCCTGTGAGGTGCATCTTCAAACAATGGTCTCTCCCTCTTCCCGGCTCTGATTTTCTTTGCGTTTTCTCCTGGGTGGTAGAGGGGGTGTTCAGGCAACGTCTCCTCTGTTTGTTTTCCCGGGGGGGGTCGCAAGACGGGGGGTATAATCACGTCTTGGACATGCGGCAGAGGCGCTCACACGGAGTGGCTGCTCATCCGTGCGCCCCCTGGTGGCCAGTAGCCGTGCAAGATTTGTAATGTCATATGAAACCCCCTATGACTGGCAGTGGCTGCCTCATGGGCGTGGTTCAACATCAGTCTTCGGAATGAGGTAAATACCACCCACTGGTTACATTAAGATAGGGCTCTCCTAACCAACAAACCGCCTTGGATCTGGAACATCTTGGAAAACTTCAACACCCGGAGATCCTCTTTGCCGGTACACTGACTCTGTTAGAGTGAAAATCACTCTGAATCTAGAATCTCATAACATTTCCCAATGATCCGGTCCTCTTTCTGTGCAGGAATCAAATCTGCATCTGGGGCACCTTTACTCCACTGGGCAGCTGAGAGTTCATTATTTGTACAAGTTTGTGAACTGGTGACAGCAGCAATCTGGATTTCACCCAGCAGGGATTCTGTTTCTATGAAATCCCCCTGCAGAGCTCCGCTTTTAGCCAGCTGGTCAGCCAGGTCATTCCCAGTCTTATCTGTCCCCTCTATTTAGGAATGACCTTTTATCTTACTTCAATAGATGGGCACCTCATTCGAGGTTGCCAGATTGTCAATTGATTGGATCAGTTTGGCATGCTATAAAGGTTTATTGTTGGCACAAAGCATCAGGTGCTCCACAAACCCATTGCTGACATAGTCAGTGATCATGACCAGTTCATTGTGTTGGTGGTGCACTGCAGTGAAGATGGCTTGATGAATGGCAATCAACTCTGCAACTTGACTACTTCGGGGGCCTATTTCATAACCAGCAGAGGGTTCTGGGGTATTATTCACCCAGGCATTTCCAATGGCAACCACCAGTCATGTGTCCCTGCTGTTGTCAACATTGTAGTAACATGGGTATCCCCTGACACGTATCTTCTTCATAGACCTTGTGTGGGGAAGTTAAGTACACCTCCATGTTGTTGTTGGTCATTAGACTTTTGTCCTTGAGACAGTTCTATTGTACACAATCATGCAAGTCTGCCAACCCTTAGGCTAGGGAACCCTTCTTGTTTTGGCAATTTCTGACCTCCACAGGAAAGCCTTGCATGGACAAAATCCATAAAGTAATTATGGAATTACTAATGTTCGCCACCTGGATTCTGTCACTTTGGAGATATTGCAGGGGTTGGTAAGGAATCTCGACAATGATGTCCTCCCCTCAATGAATGGGTGGTAATTTTCAACACCCACAGCATTGCGAGGAGTGCCTTCTTGCAGTCATTTAATTTTTCCTCTACAGAGGACAAAGTCTTGCTTGCGTACAAGATGACTTTGTTGCCCTTAACGTGCTTTTGAAACAACACCGCTGTTGGGCAAGTATCTGAGAACCCTTTCTCCAAGAAGAAATCCTTGTTCTTTATGGGGTAAGTCAAATAAGGAGCCTGGGAAAGACTTCTTTTCAGTTGTTAAACTGCCTCGGCTTGTTCCAGACCCCACTGCCACTTCACTCCAGCCTTTAATAAATGGACCACGGGTCAAGTGACCCTGCAGAGTCATCAATGAACTTCTGACTATAATTAGTGAGTCCAAGAAGGCTTCTTAATTCTCGCAGAGTAGTAGAGCCTTTTAATTTCAATAAGGCTCGCACTTTCTTTGCCTAGGGATTAAGACCCTCAGGGGTGATCTCGTGCCCTAAGAAGTTCACTCGGGTCTTACACCACTGTGCCTTCTGAAAGGACAGTTTTGCTCCGGCTTTCTGCAACTGGTTTAGAACATAGCAGATTTCTGCTTTATGTTCATCCACAGTTGAGCTCTTTATCAGAACATCATCTACATAGGCCAGGTTTCCACTTTTGTCCAAGTCGAGCCTGGCCTTATGTAGAAAGAAGTTGAACTCATTGCCGGAGTTGATGCATCCAAAAGGGGTTCGGGTCCATGTGTATTGCTGCCCCCAAAGGTAAAGGCAAGCTTGTACTGGTCTTCCCTACTCATGGGTACTGTCCACTAGCCATTGGTAAGATCGATGGTGGTGTACACATTTGACCCTTGGATCTGGGCCAATCCCTGATCGATGTAGAGAAGTGGCCATCTTGACAAGTTGTCCTGTTTGTTCAACTCCATCAGGTCTGCACATAGTCTCCATTGGCCGTTTCGTTTGAGTATCCCTAGTACTGGGTTGTTGAAGGTACTGTGGCTAGGAGAAATTATTCCACAGGATTCTAAGTTCTTAATAATCTCTGTGAGTGATTCCATGGACACTAGAGGTAACCGGTATATCTTGGAATTCAAGGAAGACCTGTTTCAGCTTTTGTCTTTGCGCCTCAGTCTCACAGGCATCAGCGAGATTGATCCTTTCCTCAACCATCTGCTTGAAACCTAGACAGACTTCAGGCTTGGCAATTTCAGAGGTATCCTCCAGGTGGTTGGAGCAATCTCTTTTGATGGTGTTGACCTGGACAGGGGATTCGGGGTCGTGGTCCTTGACTCTGAACACTACCTACTCCCTCCTAATGTCACAGGTCACCTCTTCCATCCCATAAGGGCAGGAAGAGTACACCATGAAATTCCCCCCATGTGTAGTAAAAATATTTTCTGGAGGAATACCATGGCTGATGTCGGACTGTCATTTCGGATTGGTCCCATGATTTCATTACCTAAATCAATAGAATAATATTGGGCATCAACCACCATTCCAATAAACGTGTCTGCACCCAAAGTGATACTTTTAGGGCCACTGTTATCCACCAATATTTGAAGGGTGTCATGTTCTAGGTCTACTAGAGGTATTGGATTTAAATACAAACCTTGTTGTGGAGAAGGGAATTTATATTTATATAGGTGTCCTGATGTTTGAAGTTCTGTCCTCCCTTAATTTTCCTGGGAAATATTGAATTGTGACCCCTGTCCAGGGATGGTAACCTCTACTCGCTGTTGAACTTCAATGGCACAAGGCAGCAATGTTTTTTCAATGTGTCAAAGCCCATGGGGTTACCCCCCAGTCGGGACCAGGCTTTACTATTAATTAGGACCAAATTGATTGCGAATAGGTTGAGAATGTCATGCCCAGATAAAAGGCAGAAGGGGCATCTCTCATGACCCAACAATTATGCTCTATGCTTTTGGCACCATTGAAAACTTTAAGCATACACCTGCAAGGCAGGAGATGTTTGGAGTTTCCAGCCCTACTTTCTATTTGTCAATCAATTTAAATGTGGGAAAGGTCTGATTTTTTTGGGAGTTTCTGGAATAATTCTTCACTGATGAAGCTCCTTCCATTATTCAGGCATACTCTGGCGAGGACGGGATCCTCGCCCTCATTTAACTGAATGGGGGAAAACAACTGTTCACCCTTTTTCTTAATATCTGTCAAACTTTGACCGGGTGTCCTTGTCTGGTTTCAGGGGACTCAAGTTTTCTTCCGATTTTTGACTGGTGTTAAATTTGAGGATGTTCCCTTCCAGTGTGGATTGACTCTTAAATAACTATCTATTTAGATCTCTAAGTGTTTCGCGCTCCACTAATAACTAGATTGTCATTCTAATGTATTCTGTGAAGGTATGTCCTTCGATACTTAGCCCAGGATGAAAAAGTTATATGATCTAGAAATAAATTTCTGTAGGCAGTTATATCACAGTAAGTATTTTTACCCAAATTGGTATAGTTTAATTAGTGCATTCCCAAGTGGTTATACATCGAAGACCAAAACTTAGAAAGTAAAACTGCATATAGTCCAAAAATCCTGTTATGGATGAAACAAAAAGTAGCAATAGTTCTCTGTTTAGAACAAAGAGGATTTGGTTGCACTTGTTGGTTTGCAAATTCAGTATTTCCTGATAATTCGCGGATGGATTCAGTTGGTTTGTGAATTCAGTATTTCCTATTAGTTCACAAATGGATTCAGTTATCTGTTAATGAAATGGATATATTCACTGTTGCTTCACAGGTCAAGGTTGACTGAATTACCAGTTCTGGGGTCAAATGCTCGCAATCACTGTTACTTCACAGTTGGAATGGAGTTAGGTACTTTGAATCACTGTTGCTTCACAGTTGGAGGTTTGCTAAGTTTTGAGTCTAAAATAATCAGAGGTGATTGGTCAGAGTCTAGGCCCTCTTATATTTCAGAGTTGTTATCGCAGTTCCATTAAATCTGTTAACCATGTGTTAACTATGTTGTTCCTTTATTTTTTTCTGTTGCCCAACACGTGTTTCACCGTCTGGTTGGTGACGGATCTTCAGGGGTTAGTACGGTTTAGAGGTATACTGATGCTTGGAAACAAATATGCAAGATATTCATCAAAAATGCTATGAGTTTTGTATCCTGCGATTCCTGGTACAAAGAGAAAGAGGGAAGAAAGAAGAGAATAATTCGTTTTTAGAAAACCCACTAGGTTGCAAGAGAGGAAGAAGTATGCTATTCTCAATATAGAAGTGAACGATGTCAATTAATGTTAACTTAACTTCTAAGATGGATTTTACAGGGGTGTAGGATAAAAATATGAAAGTGTCTGGAAAGAGTACTTACTTGAGTAGCCTTTGGTTTGCGTATGCAATGAAGTAGGTATGTTTCAAAGGAAATGGCGAAATCACAAGAGATTTTCTATGGCTACTCTCCACGTCCTAAAGAAAGCAGATGGAATACAACGAAATGTGGCATGAATATGCGTATGGTATGACCAGGTGGTCGTGGTACTGAGCGTATTGTTCATATCTCTGTATAAATTAAGAGTAGGTCTATTACCTAGTTCTTACCTATGGTTGTGGGTGGCGCTGAGGTGAGGCACGGGTGTGTGCTGTTTGTTGTCGTCCGTTCGTTGTAAATTGCTGTGTGCGGATACTGTTTGTATTGACCTGGAAGTGAATATATGATTGCGAACGCAAGATAGCGTGGTGGTCACGTGATCAATTGTTTCCTTAGCACGGTGTCTTCAGAAATACAGCTGTTAGTAATGTGAATCGTGTGAATTACTGTGTAGATGTTAATATATGTAAGTTGAAAAAAATAAATGTTGTATTAACCAATTAAAAGTAAATATATCTTGAACGCGGACTGACGTGGTAATCACGTGACCAATGTACTTCTCAACACTGTATGTTGAAGGTACGGCTATTATTACTGTAAAACGTATGGATATGTATAGAAATACATGTAAATGCCGAAAAGAATGTTATGTTGTCAACACATGGGAAAAATAGAAAGAAATTGTAATAGTAAGTTTCATATAAGGATATGATAGAAAAGGTGAAAGTTGGAATAGTCTGGCAGGTTAATACATCAAATTGATACATTAGTATATCACAGAAAGGGTTTTCTTTGATTTCTGTTTTTGACGATACACCCCTAAGTTTTGAATAAAAATAGACTTGTACATGTGATGCCTGGCGCTAGGTAGAACTTAACAGTGTTAGTCATTTGGATTGTGAGTAGGGAGGTAGACAAATAACGATGGGCTGGAAAGGAGGAATTGACTGATCAATTGAATGTGGTTATACGATCAACACTTGTGACTAAATATTGCTCAGTAGGTTACAGAATAATTCATAGAGTAAAGTCAGAAATAACAACAGCATATACATTCTATGCTCAACATTGATGTAGAGAGACGCGAAAGCGCGACTCTCATTTGTACAAAAGCGACAGTGATCACAACAGAAAATGATGCAGTTCTTGGTCAACATTAAGCCCATTCTGGATTGAGTCCATTGTCCAAATCCAATAGGCTTCTCTCTTGTGGAGGCTTAGTTCCAAATTACCTCCTCTGTGTGATGGTAAGAGTTTCTCAATTCCATGACATTGAATATTGGTGAAATCAGATTCGTGGTGTTGCTGTAGAAAGAGTATTGTGCCAACCGGCACAATACTCTTTTTTAGAGGAATTCAGACTTTTCAAAAAAAAACATCCAAATATAAAACAAAATCCAAAATGGGGGTTTACTGCGACAGTCGACTCCACAAAACCAAGAGGGGACATAGAGGACAAGGCAGCCAACAAAGGAAACGAAACAGACAGAAACAATGGCGTTCAAACAAGATCTATGATCCAACCAAAGAGGAAAACCTAATATACAATCTTATCAACACCATCCTACCAAAGGATCTAATTTCCACACTAAATAAAGGGCTTACCTTCTGCCCGACCAACAGCTATGACTACTTCGAGACTATCACAGATCTCTTTCGATTCTGTAGGAAGTTGAAGTTGAAAAAACATTTTCTACACGAGATGGGACAAAGGAAAACAATACCCGTACCCCCTCTTTCAGAACTATCTTTGCAACATGTGGAGGACACTGTCAGCCTCCTAAATTTATCTGAACAAGAAGATACTCATACAGTGGCATCATTTGCCCTGGAACAGGACATCATCCTTGGACTGGCAAAACATACTTAACTTAAACCCCAATCTTGTTTCACCCCACCTATGCCCCCGGATAATGCTATTGACATCTTTCAAAAGGCAGTACAAAATGAGTTAAGACAACTATATCTTTCTAATCACAAAACCAAGCTCAACCATAATCTCAATCAATCTCAAATACAAGCTATTAAGATCCTAAAACAAGATTTCAACATCACAGTGAGGACAGCGGACAAGGGGGGCAACATTGTCCTCCTCAAAACAGAAGAATATGTACAAATAGCGAGAGACTATTTGGGAGACACCGACTGCTACCAATCACTTTCAACCAACCCTACCAAAAAATTGTCTACAGACTGGAAACGTATGAGCTCACACTGGCACGACAACAACCTACTATCAGATGAGGAATATGAATATTTAAATGTTACTCACCCCATACTTGCAACAATCTATTTTATGCCTAAAATACATAAACCATTTCTGAAACTACCACCTTGCAGACATATCATAAATAGCATTGGATCTCTCACGGAAAGAATTTCAGAATATATTGATCACTACTTACAACCGCTCGCCTCCAGTTTAAGCTTGTTCATTAAAGACACCACTCACGCCATTAACCAATTGGAAAACATTTACTGGGAAGAAAACTATTGGTTCGTCACCTTAGATGTGACTGCACTCTACACCAGCATTATCCACCAGAAAGGCATCTCTACAACTGAATTTTTTCTCAAAACCAGATCAGTTTCACTTCAAGACCAAAACAATACGATTCTAGAAATGATTCATTTTACCCTCAGTAACAACATATTTTGTTTTGGAGATCAAATCTACAAACAGATACAAGGCACCGCAATGGGCACCAAATTTGCACCATCTTATGCCAACTTACATATGGGCCACTTCGAAACTCAATTCGCATGGCAACACCCAGATTTCCCAACCCATAACAGAATAGCCTTCTGGGGGCGCTATATTGACAATATCATCATCATCTGGAATGGCACAGAACAACAACTATGTGACTATTATAACTTTCCCAACAACAATGATTATAATTTGAAATTCACCATCAACTACAGTCAAGAAAACATTAACTTCCTGGATCTTCTTTTATATCTACAAAATGGAGCAATCCACAGCACACTATTTACAAAAGAGATAGCTGTGAATAGCCTCCTACATGCTTCGAGCAATCATCCTCGCCATATCATTCACAACATTCCATTCAGAGAATTTCTCCGCATTAAGCGCAACTGTACTTCAACCGCAGAATGCAATAAACACCAAACCGCCACGATGCAAAAATTCAGAAACCGTGGATATAGCTCCAAACATTTGAAGGCAATGCTAAAAAAAAACGAAGAAAGATCCAGACCTAGTCTACTCCAAAAGACAACTAAAAGATGCATCTCTCTGGAGACACCCAGGTTCATCACCACCTTCAGTACTAACAATCATAGTATCAAAAAGATCCTACTACGCAACTGGAATATCTTGAAAACTGATGCAGATCTAAAAACCCTCTTAGACAAAAAAACAAATGTAGTCTTTCGGAATTGTATCAATCTCAAAAAAATCATAAGTCCATCATACTTCAACAATCAAAAATATGAGATTTTCAAAAAAGAATCTTTATCGCACAAGACATCTTGGTTAAAAGCACCCGTATGAGGCAATTACAAATGCAACAACTGCCAGCTTTGTCCACACATGATCAACGCGAAACAAAACTTTATCCAAGCAAATGGCAAACAGATCAAAATCAAACAACTCATTAACTGTAACAGCACTTTCGTCATCTACACCATCATTTGTGTGTATAAAAAGGCTTATATTGGAAGCACCATAAGGAAATTGAAAATCAGAGTTGGAGAACACATGAGAGCCATTAAAAATAAGGACACAACCTCTCCTCTAGCACTCCACTTTCTACAGCAACACCACAAATCTAATTTCACCAATATTCAATGTCATGGAATTGAGTAACTCTTACCGTCACACAGAGGAGGTAATTTGGAACTAAGCCTCCGCAAGAGAGAAGCCTATTGGATTTGGACAATGGACTCAATCCAGAATGGGCTTAATGGTGACTGTTGACCAAGAACTGCATCATTTTCTGTTGTGATCACTGTCGCTTTTGTACAAATGAGAGTCTCGCTTTCGCGTCTCTCTACATCAATGTTGAGCATAGAATGTATATGCTGTTGTTATTTCTGACTTTACTCTATGAATTATTCTGTAACCTACTGAGCAATATTTAGTCACAAGTGTTGATCGTATAACCACATTCAATTGATCAGTCAATTCCTCCTTTCCAGCCCATCGTTATTTGTCTACCTCCCTACTCACAATCCAAATGACTAACACTGTTAAGTTCTACCTAGCTCCAGGCATCACATGTACAAGTCTATTTTTATTCAAAACTTGGGGGTGTATCGTCAAAAACAGAAATCAAAGAACACCCTTTCTGTGATATACTAATGTATCAATTTGATGTATTAACCTGCCAGACTATTCCAACTTTCACCTTTTCTATCATATCCATATAAGAATCTTACTATTACAATGTCTTTCTATTTTTCCCATGTGTCGACAACATAACATTCTTTTCGGCATTTACATGTATTTCTATACATATCCATACGTTTTACAGTAATAATAGCCGTACCTTCAACATACAGTGTTGAGAAGTACATTGATCACGTGACTACCACGTCAGTCCGCGTTCAAGATATTATATTTACTTTTAATTTGTTAATACGACATTTATTTTTTTCAACTTACATATATTAACATCTACACAGTAATTCACACAATTCACATTACTAACAGCCGTATTTCTGAAGACACCGTGCTAAGGAAACAATTGATCACGTGACCACCACGCTATCTTGCGTTCGCGATCATATATTCACTTCCGGGTCAATACAAACAGTATCCGCACACAGCAATTTACAACGAACGGACGACAACAAACAGCACACACCAGTGCCTCACCTCAGCGCCACCCACAAACATAGGTAAGAACTAGGTAATAGACCTACTCTTAATTTATACAGAGATATGAACAATACTCTCAGTACCACGACCACATTTCGTTGTATTCCATCTGCTTTCTTTAGGACATGGAGAGTAGCCATAGAGCATCTCTTGTGATTTTGCCATTTCCTTTGAAACATACCTACTTCATTGCATACGCAAACCAAAGGCTACTCAAGTAAGTACTCTTTCAAGACACTTGCATATTTTTATCCTACACCCCTGTAAAATCCATCTTAGAAGTTAAGTTAACATTAATTGACATCTGTTCACTTCTATATTGAGAATAGCATATTTCTTTCTCTCTTGCAACCTAGTGGGTTTTCTACAAACAAATTATTCTCTTCTTTCTTCCCTCTTTCTCTTTGTACCAGGAATCTCAGGATACATAACTCATAGCATTTTTAATGAATATCTTGCATATTTGTTTCCAAGCATCAGTATACCTCTAAACCGTACTAACCCCTGAAGATCCGTCACCAACCAGACGGTGAAACACGTGTTAGGCAACAGAAAAAAATAAAGAAAGAACATAGTTAACACATGGTTAACAGATTTAATGGAACTGCGATAACAACTCTGAAATATAAGGGGGCCTAGACTCTGACCAATCACCTCTGATTATTTTAGACTCAAAACTTAGCAAACCTCCAACTGTGAAGCAACAGTGATTCGAAGTACCTAACTCCATTCCAACTGTGAAGTAACAGTGATTGCGAGCATTTGACCCCAGAACTGGTAATTCAGTCAACCTTGAACTGTGAAGCAACAGTGAATATATCCATTTCACTAACAGATAAATGAATCCATTTGTGAACTAACAGGAAATACTGAATTCACAAACCAACTGAATCCATCTGCAAATTATCAGGAAATACTGAATTTGCCAACCAACAAGTGCAACCAAATGCTCTTTGTTCTAAACAGAGAACTATTGCTACTTTTTGTTTCATCCATAACAGGATTTTTGGACTATATGCAGTTTTACTTTCCAAGTTTTGGTCTTTGATGTATAACCACTTGGGAATGCACTAATTAAACTATACCAATTTGGGTAAAAATACTTACTGTGATATAACTGCCTACAGAAATTTATTTCTAGATCATATAACATTTTCAGCTTGGGCTAAGTATCGAAGGACATACCTTCACAGAATACATTAGAATCACAATCTAGTTATTAGTGGAGCGCGAAACACTTAGAGGTCTAAATAGATAGTTATTTAGTTTTGTTTCCCTTTGCAGTCTAAGGGTAATAGACCTCAGTCTCGCAGCTCCACTCCCCCTCTCTCTCTAATATTCTGAGCAGCGCCGGAATCAGCCTAAGACTGTTCCAGTATATATTAGTTGATTGACTCTTAGAACTGGGAGGATGGTTGATGTTCAAGAATGGAGAAGGGTTCCAATCACCAGTGTGTTCTCCTACTCAGAGGACAGTGATATCTGGGACTTGGCTATGTTGGAAATGGAATTCAACTTTTTTAGAAAGTTGATCAATTAAATGAAATGTACAATTCATGCTGACATAATTGGTAATCATTTTTATTTTTATAGGGCGGTTAGTCTGGTTCCAGAGGACCTTGTTTATACAGTCAATCAGAGGTGACAACCTCCTCATGAGATTGTTCCCAGTCGGGAGTCACGACTATCACCGGATGTTTAACTCAATGTCGCCCAATTTTTATTTCCAGATTCGTAGTCCAGATTTTGGAGTTGTCCTGGAAGTGGTGTGAGTGGAATTTGGTGACCCTGCCCCCGTCCTGAGTTTAGTTGGTCAAAGGCATTTTTGGACAGGAGGGTGGATTGGGATCTAGTGTCCACCAGACCGGATGATTCACACTGACCTTGCACCTTGACCGGTGCATAGTATCTGCCTTTTTTCTCCTCCAGGTTGCAAGGAAAGTGCGAGTTATTTGCCAGCCCGGTGGTCATTTTCTTAATATTGAACTTCAACACTGTGTGATCTTGGGCAATTTTCGGTGTCTGAGATCGGGGATCTGGAAAAAAATGTGCAACTGACAAAGGGGGATTTGGGGAATCCTCTTTCTCCCCTGATTCTTTGTTGTCCCCCTTTACCTGGAGACAGTTCTTAGTTCCTGTTTGGGGAAAGGACACCCCTCAATTTCAATTCTGTCTGGCTCACATTTTGAGGTTTGAATAGTATCTTTTTCTTGGTCACTCAGGGTCTTTTGGGACCCTTTTTTCTTTGGGAGGGATCACCCCATTTTTTAAAGAGAAGATGTCCTTACCAGAGTCCTTTCAGACGTAATGATCTTGAGCTCCTCCACAAAGTGGGTTATTCTTTGGCCTTTCCTACTTACCCGTTGCTCCTTGGGTTCTACCATTTCGGGGGTATAAGAGTCACTTTCAGGTTGATAGGTTTTTAGGGGTTCTGTTTGGGTGAGAAAGGAAGGTTCCTCTAGGGCTTGATATCTCCCCTCTACCCGGGACCCCTCCTCAGGAACTAGTGGTTTGTTGGACATTTCCTTCCGTCATTTCCCCCCTGGGGTATAAGACCTGGGTTTTGGTGAATGCTGGGATGTAGAGTTAGGTTGAGGGTTAGCCTGACCACTCAGCATGTGCCCCATATCATCTGTCAGTTGCTGGACCTGTCGCTCCAGCTGCATGACATGACCTTTTCTGGGTGCAAGGAAGGTCTTGAGTCATACCTTTGCTGCTCCTGAAAAGGGTAACTGTCCTTTCTCCCAGAGTAGCTCGGGTACCGGAAATTCCCCCCATAATTTTCCATCCTGAATCTCCCTTCTCCCGGGTTCAGGGATCTATTCCCCTGGAACCGGGTAGAGAGAGGATTATTTTGGAAGTTCTAGTTTGGGCGATATCTGTGGAAAAAGTTCAGGTTGGGAGGTGGGGTGATACTTCTCTCCTGAGGAAGGTTTGGAGGGAAGTTCCTCGGTGCAGTACTTACCTGATTGGTTCTCCTCACATGGGCCGGGGGAGTGTATACATACCCCAGGATTGGTTTGGTACCCATGTACATAGGACTTATATAGGTGGCAAGGTCAGAGGGATCATTGTTCTGGGCCCCTGCCTGACTACCATTCTATTGGGCCGAGTTGGGGAGTCCCTTCTACCTTCCATTTTGCTTGTTGTCAGGAGGATTACTTTTAGGCCCCCCTGTTTCCAGATCCGGTGGAGGGGCAGCTTAGACCTCTGCCACCTTCGTAGCAGCAGGGGTGTTAGATGGTTTTGGGTCAGGCTAACTCAATGCCTGGTTGTAATTTTCGATTTAATTTGCCAAACACTCACACCTGCTTCTCTCTGTCCTTCTTTCCTGATGATGTTCAGAGAGCTGGCTTTTTAACTCGGAGACCAGGGCCTTATTGTCCTTGAGCGCTTTACTCTGGCCATTAATCAATCTTTTAATTCCCTGATTTCATTCTGACTTGACTCATTTAAGTTTTGTGCGGCCTGAATTGTGCGCGCATGTTCAAAATGGTTTGCTTTCAGAATTGAAATCTCTTTCTCTTGCACGTTTCTACACTGCGCTGCCTGTAACAGGTTAGCATCCGCTTACCTCACATGCTCCATGAGTTGTACATTTTCTTGCCTATTTCCAGTCAGTTCCTGAAATACTGACTGACTCTTTTCTGCATCCTTTTTCAACTGTTTCAAGAGGTGTTATTCCTCTACCAGTTGAATTTTCAGTTGTTTTAAATTATGTACCTGCTGATATATCTGATCAAAGTTATTTTGGGAATCAACCCCTTTCATAATTCACTGACTGTTTTCATTTTTCAACTCCTTTATTTGTAATTGAAAGTTCATAAGGTCATCTAACAGCCCTCTATCATAACTAGTCTGATCATTGACCTTAGGTTGCTGTGTGTTCACATTTTCCACACACTCTTTATGTGCATCTTGCAGTGCAGATAACTGTGTTTCACGCTCTGCACTTTCTTACTGCTGGGTTTGTAACTAATTTTGGAGTTGTTCCATGAGGCGTTCTTATTTTAACTCCAAAATATGGTTCTGCCGTGCTTGATCTTCTAACTGTTTAAGTTCTTTGTGCACCTCATTTAGAATCCCAGTCTGACTCTCGCACAGGCCTCAATCCTCTGCACTTGGTCTTCCACTAACTGTAAATGAAAGTACAAATACGATGTGTACTGAGCCATTTTAATCTGATCATCATGAGTCATTTGTGTCATGTAAAAGTCGGTTAGAACTTGATTTAACAGACCATTATCCTGACAAATGTCAGCGCTTTAAAAGCAACCTTCTGCATCATTCTTGTTTGCCAAATTTCATTCCCCTCTATGGAATAATTTGGATAGAAGGTGCTTCCTGGCATCTCTAACTTCAATGGTGCTCATTTTAAAAAAAAAGGCCTTTTTGCAATTTCTTTTGCAGAATTTCCTTTGCACAGGGGCAAATATCACCCTGTTCCCACTTAATTTCCACTCACAATGCCAAGTCAAAATCATTTCTTACTCAAACTTAATTAATCACCTATACATCTCCCTGGAACTCGGGGTTCAAGTCCTCACGGCACTTTAACAAAACAAAGATGACTTTCCCTCCACCTTAATACACTTACACAAAATGAATGGTTAGTCACCATGCACTTTTCATGAGTCAGAAATATCCAGCCAAATCCCCGGCACAAGCCCCCAATTTGTAACAGTTTATTGAGAGGCCACCCTCAACAAAGGGAGTTTCTTCCCTCCCCAAGCTAAATGTCACACAATAAACGGTTAATGTTAATTATTTTATCCAGCCCCATCTCAAATTCATCTAATACCCCTTGAAACCCTCCCCCTGAGCTAGCAATGAGCCAAGAACTAGGCCGTTGTACATAAATATATTTATTTTTATATTTATTTAAATTAGATGTTAAGAAAATTGCACTAAAATGTTGAACACCACCTTATCCGTGGCACAACACAATAAACTTCTCTCAACATAAATAAGCACACAAATGGGTTGGGAAACACAAATCACAATACTTTACTTCAAGAAATAATCAGCACTGGTCAATGATCGAATTCCATTTACATATGCAATGCTGTGCAATTTAGATTTTCCTGCGCACTTAAAATGCTAGCAGTTTAGTTTTTACAAATGTGTTCAAATGCATATGGCAATTATTATTTCACCCACACTTTTGCTTTAAAATAAACACATGTTGATTTAGCAGTTTGTTTTTCAGACCCCTCCTTCCTACTTTGGTTGGTGTTAGGGAAGTCGGACATAAACATTTGAATGATTTGGGAATTTTAGATGTCAGACCCCTCCTCCACTTAAAGGCCTGTGTTGGGGAAGCTCGACAGAAAAAATTGGGATTATTAGATAATTTTAGAATGTGTTTCCAGTGCGGAACTCTAAACTTACTACTGCTGCTGCTGCTGGCTTTGTTCTCCACACACTGAAGTCTGTCCTCACTGCCGTTACCCTGAGGCAGAGCCTGAGGGACAAAACCTCCTACCTATAGGGGAGTGTGGATCGAGTGTGTTTCCAGTGTTTACCAGTGTTTCCGGTGGCCGGTGGGCTACCTTTGCTACCCATTGGGACAGTGACAGAAAATCACCTTAATACACTCCGCATTCAGCGCTGTCCTCCCTCTTCTAAAAGTCTTGAACATTGGAACATGGGATTTCCAGCCGCCTGGTACGCCGGATCAAGTGACTGCCTTTGCATGAGCATTTCTTCCCAGCTGATGGTATCGGCCGGGTGTATTTGACAAGCGCTGCAAAAACCCTACTTGCTTAGTGCCAGAGGAGGAGGAGCCCTGACTCATGTACTTGCCACTTAGTGAACTGCTACTTGTGCGCTTTGTACTAGAAAGCCAGGGTGTGGGTTTAAGAGATAGAAAGACAGCTTCCCCGCTACAGGACCATGGAAAAAATGCATTTTTCCCATGCCGCAGACTAGATTGAGAACTAGAACTCAGGCGAGTAGTCCGCCTTCGAGTAGGCAGGAACTTCCCTTTCAACGGCATAAACTCACACATGATAGCGTCCCTTTGGAGAAGCAATCCTCAATCTCCCTGGCAACGATGAAAGATGCTGAGACCTGGCTTCAGGACACCAAAGGGGGGGTTGAATGTGGCGATTTCAAGCATGCTGTAAAGGGGAAAAAAAGACAAACATTGCAGGCTGACTCCTTGACCACCGCTTCGACAAGGAACATAGTTAAACAATCCGGTATCTCGGCTTCATTGACATTTTCATCGAGCAACCCTGGAAGGGTTACCAAATTGTGCCAAGCGATTGAACCGGAGCGATTGGGGGTCTTGACTGATGCAGAGATTTTGCAGAGCGAGCAGATAGTTGTGACAACCCCTTTGTCGCCTGTAACAATGCCCTCGCAAGTAGACATGGGAAGCTAAACACTGCTATTTTTCTCGGGGGCGGCAATGCTCCCTAGTGTGCGGTCTACACCATCAGTCCCTCAAACACAATGTACTGAAGAGGAGGGCCGAGTGCCCACACTTAGCCAGAAGTATAGTTACAACAAAGGTGGACATTGTTTGAACATCAGGGAAAGAAGTGGAGATGACTTTGATTGCTCCTTAACCCGTCTGATCCTTCCTCACGTGAAGCTAGTGCTGAGTGTGGTAAAGAGTGGAAGGGATATTAACTTCACGACTTCAGATGATAGGGTCGGAACTGGGTGTCACCTAGATGATAAGAAGCAACTGGCAGAGATTTCTTCGGGCTCTCCGAGGCCGGAGCTTGAGCTTGTCATCTCACCTCTTCCTCTTAAAGCCCCACTCTTGGAAGTGGGTTTTTTGAATGATCTTAAAACACATATACAGTCCCAAGTGGTGACATTGGGTGTTGATATGCAGTGTGCCACCTCTTCTAGGGTTGCAAATGTTTCCATTCCATCAAAGGCACATGCACTTCTACATGAGGTTGAGAGGTTAACTCAGCCGGGCAAGCCGATGAAGATGGCAACCTCGGACCTTTGGGGGCATTGACTATTCTCTGGGCCCTTTTCACCTGCAGCAGACAATCCTTTCCGCTCTTGTCAATAGTTCCTTATATGAAGTTGCATGGGACAATGAATGATAATGGTAAGGATCAGGAGACACTCTTAGTCATGATCCAATCTGGGGTGGATCATGAAGCTGAGTGTGCCTTTACGATCCAGAGAAAATTGAAGGATACCCAGGACCTAGAGAGAGCCGATAAAAAATGTCTTTTAAATTCGGTATTGGAATTACTGCAGCTTAAATTTTTGGTGCAAAACGAAAAGGAAGATGTCCGTGGGGAAGCAAACAAAGAAAGATTACTCTGAGGATAATGCTGACTGCTTTGAGGTTTGTGCATCAAAAAACGATCTGATTGCTTCCTTTAAAAAGGTGTGGGACTCAGACCCTGATAAAGTTTCTTCTGTCCCTGGCCTTGCTGGCCTTAAGCATAAAGGTACGACAGTGGAGAAGGAATTGGCTGCTAATGCATCCTACAGTTTTCCACAGAAAGTCAATAGCAAGGAGACAGACGCCTCAGAAATCCATCTTGAATCAACCCAGGAGAGTGCTGGCTTAAGCACTGAACCATTTCAAATCTGTCTAAGTGATGGCAGAAAGAAAGATTCTAATGGTTCCCCAAAACCAGCACTGAGACTAAAAAAACAAAGAATCTTCCATTACTGTTGAATCAAAATAGAAACAACAGTCGGGCATTTTTGAGAAACCTCTGTATCCCTAAATCGACACCTCTTGCTTTGCCGACTCCAAAGGCTCTGGGTCTGCATGTATCAGGACAACAACTGGATATTGTCTTTGATCCCTCTATTTTCCATCTTGATGGAAATTTGCATTGTGGGGCTGTGCAGGCCTGATTTTTTACTCTTGAGGAAAGACGTGACAGAATCATCCCCAATGGCAAACCAATTTGATCAGGGAGCCCGTTAGTGAGATCTACAGTACAAGCTTTGAAGATTAAAGAATGGTCCATGAGCCCCCCCTCCTAGAGTGTGGTTAAAAAATGGGTGGGTACTCAGAGTATAATGGGTTTCGAAAACCAACCTGCGGCTAAAGCCTCACATAAGTTCCAGATTACCAGACTTTGGACGGCCGACAATGGCTTTATTCTCAACCATGATAATGTTGTGTTGGTTCTACATCAATTACCTACTCTTCGCTCTCTGAATTCAGACAACAACCCCATTGTGGAGTTCTCCAAAAAGGGCTGTTTAGATACAGCAATTCTACACTGAATATTAGCAGTGTGAAAACTCTCATTCTTGAGGCGGCTCATTTGCTTTTGCCCATCGGTTATGACATGGTGGATTTTTCAGATGAGATAGGGAACACGACGTGTCAACAAAATATGAATAGCCCCGCAGACCATTCCAACTCGTTTTCTCGTCCTCAGAGGATATATAAGAATTCCACTACAGAAAAGCAAAGCGACTATCAACAGAAGCGGTCATATAATTCACCAGTGGAGGAGTATCCGGCCAACGTGGTTATGCGAAAAGATGAGATGAAAATTAAAATTCTCTGGGACAATTGTTCCACGAGAGCAATCTCAGATTTGAACCACACCATTTACTCGTACAGAAGAGAACGTCAAACTGGAGGGTGAATGGAGGAGCAATCACCCCCATCCAACTAACAACGAACCTCCTTTCTCCAGATGGCCTTTTGTAACACAAGAGGCCCACTTGAGCTCTGACCCTATGATTCTCTCGGGCAAACTGGACATCATCTGTTTACAAGAGACATGGCTCACCTTACCTCCGGTCTTGGACGGATATGCAGCCTTTCTTAATCCAGCGTACACAGGGACTAGAGGGCGCCCTGATGGCAGCCCTACTGACATTTGTAAAGCTGGGAGTGGGGATTTCTGTAAGGGAGGTCACCTGCCCTTACCCCTCTGTTCAGAAGTTGTCTGTTTCCATACAGAAGGACTCTTTGGAGATTAGAAAGGTGTTCCTAATTCTCAACGTCTAGTGGAACCCCCAAAAACTATCCACTGAAGCTTTTCTGAACATAATGATGGCTGCCATAGATGATTCCTCTCTGGGGACTCAGCCCCATTATACCATTGTGAACGGAGACTTTAACTGTCATGGCCTATGTCCTATGACTGCCAATGAAGCAATATTTCTTAAGAGTGGTGGAGTGGTTTCCTTAAAGACTGAAAGAATCTTGGATTTCCTAGAAGAGAAAGATTTGCATACCCTGAATGGGCAAAGCCGCAGAGATATTCCCGTTAAACCGACATGGTTGGGCACAAAAGAAGCCAGGATATTGGATTGCATCGTTGTCTCGAGCTTGCTAATAAACTGCAATACCTCCCTTGACGTTATTGGGAGAGATACTAGTGATCATGCCCTCCTTCTCCTGACTTGGTCTTTTAATCGCCAGAAGGAGGGTGAAAATGGAGGGAGAACATTGAGACTACTAGAAGAGGGTCTCGACTGAGACTGAAGAAGGCTAATCTCTTTACAGGCTCAATTCACAGATCATCTGAAAAAGGGGGGGGATTCGAGCTATGCCCCCACTTTTGTGTAGATTTATGCATCTTTCTACAAGGAACAAAGTCTTTCATCGTCCGAGGAGACACACCATTGATGCAGCAGTGAAGGCACAGAAACCCCTCCTTTGTAAAGATCTTAGTTGTATCCAACACGCGCCTTGCAACCAACACCAGAATTTTATTTGGGACAGATAGATGGCCTATAAGAACTGCTTAAAAACGCAAAAGTCGCACTTGCTGCAATCGGACTCTGAGACAATTCTGAGTGCAATTCTGAAGAAAGATTCCAGGGTGACATGTCAGTTGCCTAATGAGACATATTATCTTAGCTCAAGTGCACTGGCATGGGTGGTGGAGGAAGAAAGCGGGGTTGATTTCTTTGGCAAGCTTTTTAAAGTGAAGGAGGATAGCTGCAAACAAGATCTTGAGTCTGTCAGTCTAGCATGGCCTTTTATTCTGGATTACCAGGATCTGGAGCTCCTTATCAAAAAAGAAAACTCTTTGAGAGCACCAAGCCCAGACGGAGTCACTAACAATATGCTAAAGCCTCGCCAGAACTCTGGATACCTCTTATCTTAGATCTCTTCCACCACATCTTCAAAACAAGAGGAATTCTGGAGTCATGGAAAAGGCCATTATCGTCCCGATCTACAAAAAAGGCTGCAGGAGGGATCCGTCCAACTACCGCCCTATCGCGCTATTGGACGCCATAAGTAAGCTATTCTTGGCTTTTCTTTTAAAACATCTGCAGCAATGGATTCGGTCCTCGAACAGGTTTGATCCAAGGGAAACAGGCTTTCTGAAGTAAACCGGGACAGAGTTAAACCTCCTACTTCTCAACCTATTGAAGGGAAAGAATTCAATGGGAAGACAAACATTTACTTGGCCTTTGTAGATCTGTCCAAAGCCATTGACAGTGTTGATTGCCAGCTGCTGTGGAGAAAGATGGAACAGTGGAAATGCCCCTCTCACCTGTTGTCGGCTATTAAGTTTCTCTGCGACTCTACGAGCATCCAAGTTCGGCTAAATGCTGAGGGCGCCCTGACTAAAACTATTCCAATGTTTAGGGGCTTAAAGGAGCGATGTCCAATTCTTGCCTTCTACAGCCTAATGGTTGTTCCATCTTTGACCTTTGGAGCAGAGGCATTCTTACTGACCCTATGGAAACTCTGGGCTTCCCTAGAGTGCTCCTACTGGAGGAAAATTTTGAATCTACCACAAATCATCTTGACTGCTCTGATAAGATATGAATTGGGGCTTATCTCAATTAAGGGAAGAGTGACATGGAAATCTCTGTCCCTATTTCGGAAAACCCTAATATCCTTGCCAGCAGTTCCATAGAAAATCTTGAAGTGCAAGAAAGAACTGATGAAGTACTTATGAGACAGTGGTGTGACGGTTGTCGTCAGATTCTGAGTGACCTTGAGTCCGATGGGACGAACTGTGCAATTTCCCTGACAAAGTCAAGAAATAATGATGGCCTGATTACTGGATTTGTACAATCGAAGAGAGAAATGTCCATTGACTTGCGGCTTCTTTTGCTGAGATAGTGAAACCCTATGGGGTTTTCCCAAAGTACATTTCCATCACCCCAAAAACTTGGTACAGAGATCGGTTTCTTTGATTTAGATTTGACTTGTAACCCACTAATCAGCTGTTAATGATCTACAGAAAAACTAATGAAAAGGTGTGTAGATTCTGTCATAATGGTGAAATTGAGAAATCGTTCAAACATGTGATGCTATTCTGTCAGGGACTGACAGATCGAAGGACCAGACATATGATCAAGACTCTGGAATCATATGGATCCCTGGATGAGAAAGAGCTCTGGACACTAGTTCTCTGTTATTTTCTGAAAGAGGTGTTTTTTTTCTTTGATTTGATTAACTGGTGTCTTGGACCTTTTTTAATGTTTCTTCTTTTTGGATATTGATGGACATTTTATATGGAAATATAATATGGTAGGGATTTATGACATTGGATTTCTGTTGATAAAGGTTTATACTCAAACCATACATCAATAAAATAAAAAAAAAAATAAAAAACACTTAAAGGCCTGTGTTGGGGAAGCTGGACAGCAACACTTGGGATGATTTGAGAATTTAGAATGTCTGCCCCCCCTCCACTTAAAAGCATGTGGTGGGGAAGCTGGACAGCAACAATTGGGATGATTTGAGAATTTAGAATGTCTGCCCCCCCCTCCACTTAAAAGCATGTGGTGGGGAAGCTGGACAGCAACAATTGGGATGATTTGAGAATTTTGGATTTCAGACCCCCCTTCACATAAAGGCCTGTTGAGGAAGCCAGACCCATAGGATTACCCATTTAAATTGCAGTCTATAGTTTTCAGCACACAATGGAAATGAGCTTTGTTAATTTTGAATTTTAGCAAAAATCACCCTGTGATGTTCTGCCAAGGTAAATTCATTAAATTAATATTTGTTTGTTAAATAGGCTAAGGATCTACACAGTGTTGCCTCCTTTCCAGCTATAAAGTGAAAGGAGTTAAGGGCAGAATATCCCCCCACCTTTTGGTCTCACAGGGCTCAATTCTACTTACATAGAAAACCTCTGTTTAAAGTTCAGGAAAGCCAGCTGCACGCAAGGGCCCTCTGAAACGACAGGGCAGGGGTCTGGTCACTGCACTTTCAAGGATGGTCTCCAGCTCTCCACCATAAGACCCAGTCAGCTTGTAGGCCTTCCCACAAATAGACCGCTCCACCCAGAGGCAATCTCTGCTAAATCTCCTTTTGGTGTTTCCTTGCGGCTGTCTGATGGTACATTTCAGCTGCTCTGTCCCTTCCTCATGGCACATCCACATTATATAGCAGTGATGACACAATCAAATTTACAATCTTGGGGAGTACCCTACAAGAGGTCTCATGGCCAGGATTGGACAGATACCCTTCTCTCTCCTCCCAAATCCATCCCCTCTCTACGGATTGGCTTAAGCGTCTGGAGCAGACGAATGGCAGCTTTCCATTTGTAATCTCCATTTGTTCTCATGTCAAATTTTAGGCAACAACTAGTTATGCGATTTACTAGTAACTGCCATAATATATATATATTTTCCAATTCAGCTAATCAAGTGGAATTTAATTAAACAGCCGTGTCGGCACCATGTTGCACAGGTGTTTGTTAATTTTCTGCTGTATTTTACAAAAAGCATAATCATTAGGAACATGCAATTTATTCCCCACATTCCTAATTGTACCCTCCACCAGCACACCAATTCTCAAATTCGGGACATTTTCAGATCAGCCAGAAACTCATTTTAGATGACCATTACAGTTCCCTGAGTCACAGGTGGATGAATTATATATCACTATATCATTATACATTGCGCAGAGAAATGTTCTGGCTTTATAAGATGGTTGAGCCCCTCTTTTAACAGATCATCTGAAGACTTTTCAAAGAGTAACAAGAAGAACTCATTTGGACCTAGCTGAAGGTACAGTCTGCCTTACAGCTTCCGACTGTGAAGAAAGGTCAGGATTTCCAAGAGGGAAGCAAGATCCCTCCCTTAAACAACTCCCAGGGAACAGAGGGAGATACTGAATCCAGAAGACCATGCAAGCAGCTCAAGAACAGGTACCCAGCCAGCATACAACATGCCCTGCTAGGCTCTGCAAGCAAGCTTCCTAGGTGGGAAGTTCCAGAGAGTCTCTGAACCAAACCAAGGTGAAGGCAGTTAACTGCAATACTCTGCTCAGCTTTGGGTCGCTGCCTTAAAGGATAACACAAGCCCAGTGAAGAGAAGTGCATCGACGAGCATCAACTGGTGTCCACCTTAAAGCACATTTTTGAGCCAGTCGAGCCCCTTGAGCTGCACCGACTGCACCGCTGTGTCATGCCACAGTCGCTAACATCAACAGCACTGAGACAATGATTCCTGACCCTGAACAGCCATGTAGACCAGTCTGCAGCTGCCCGTGAAGCCTCGCTCACCAAACTGCCTGCCGCCTGACACCCGCAGCTGTCTCCCATCGTGAACTCTGTCTCAAAAGCTGCAAGGCACCCTGAGGCCGACAATACACTGTCGAGCACCAATAACTTACACAAGCACAAGGTACATCGTGGTTCTGTCCCCCTGGTCCTTCTCTGAAGGCCCCTAGTGACCTTGTATGACCCATTCCTCCGTTTGTGCTGAAACCAAGTAGCCTTGAACTATTGTGATTAATTACTTTACCGACTACCCTCCTGTCAGCATCCAGATTGCACCCCTTTCTTGAAATGATCTGTCCTCTGCCTTCCTTTACAGGGTGGTTGTATTTTTTAGTGTGCTAGAACTGTCTGTTGTGATAATAGTAAAGTAGATATGTGTATACAACCTTGACTGGACAGTCCCTTTTATCATTGGGTAATAATTGCATTTTCGCTGTGTTGCAACTAACCCATGACCCACGACCATGCAGAGATAGGCCTGCCATTCTGTCCACGTTACCAAAATTGGACAAGGAAGTTTATAATTTGCTTGTGTTTCCCATCTGTTTGTATCCCTTCTGGTGTACTAGAGGTGTGGGGCTGATTGATGGTTTAGAAACCAATATTTATCCCTGGACCACTGGTGCCCCGTAAATTGATTCATCACATTGGTGGCAACGGTAGGATCAGTTGGAACCTTGCACACAGCTTAGTCACCCAACGATAAAAGTACTGTTGAAGGCAACATTTAGACACTGCTAGGAAGTTGTAATAATCATGGATCTTGACATGGAGACTGTAAAAGGCATGACCAAGGATGTCCCACGTGTCCTGTGTCAATAGAGGGGACTTTCCCACAGCATGAAGTTTAATAACCTTGAGCTGCTAACGAGCCTCCAAGCTTGGCTAGAAGCAAGGGCAGGTGGGGAGTAGACCCCTGGGGACCAAACGGAAAAGACCTTCCGGGGGGGGGGGGAAGTGGAAGATGACGAAGACAGTATGAGCAGTGTTTCTCTGCAACCATTCTGCATGGGTGCAAGCATGGTGTATCAACACTGTAGAGTGTCAGAGCAGTCAGGAGCTAGTGCTGCATCCCGCAGATCCCAGGGCTCAGCACAGTCTCTAAGTGGCCAACTAATTGTTCCGGCTGTTAATGAGGTAGCGGCTAGAAAGCTTGTGCTCGAGGAGAGGACACTAGCGCTAGAGGAACAGAAACAGCGGGACAAGGTCACCATAGAGCTGCTCAAGCTGGCCCTTGAAGAGAAGAAGGAGGCCAACAGGTCCTCCTCTAGCAGAAGCAGCAGTAGTGGCACAAACCAGAGTGCCCCGGATAAGCCCCGGCGGCACATCTCCAAAGGCTTAGTGCAGGCTTATGAAGTGGGGAAGGATATTTTTGACTGTTTTGAAGCGCTCGAGCTGGCTTTACAGCTACAGGAGGTGGATGAGGTACTGTGGAGTACAGCCCTGATGAGTCCGTTACCAACACCAGGGACTGATGCAATTCTTCAGTTAACTCCTGAGGAAAGGCCTGTTTTGTTTATTAGAGCATGAAGGCGGCCCTCCTCAAGAAGTTCTGTAAAACCCCAGAACAGTATCTCAAGAGCTTCAGAGAGCTCAGAAAGAAAAGTGGGCAGACATTTTAAGCGTTCACACACTTGTCGTGGAAATATCTGAGTGGGTGGTGGCTGGTAACAAAGTTGACACATTTACAGAGATGTACAATTTGATTACATGTGAGCATGTATTGAAGAATTGTGAGGTTGCCCTACACCAGTATCTTCTGAACAAGACTTAAACAGACCCTGGGAGCTTGCAAAGGCTGCAGACAGGTTTGTCCAGTGAAAGGCTCAGGCGAGCACACACACACTGGAAGAGAAATCTTCAGACTAAAAAATAAACAAGGATGGGAAGGACACGGGTCCAACCCAATCCTCTTCAAAGTCATGTCCCCAAAAGCATGAAGGGAAATCCCAAACTTTAGTTCAGCTGTACACACTGAAAAGAAGAGGAACCCCCAACACTGGAACACCTGCGTTCTCACCACCCAAAGTTTGTTTTGTGTGTAAGGAGCTGGGACATAGGAAAGAGGATTCTGCTTGCAAGAGCTTACCCATGCAAGCCATAGTGAATGCTGGACTCATGGAGGAGGCCATCCTTAGTGTGGGCCTCTTAGAGGAGGACTTCCCACTAGGCCAAGGAGTGGCCGAATGTGGATTTTTTACACTCAGTGGGAACGGTACCGTGTCTCCAGAAGAGATCCCAGTTCCCAATATTACTCAACTCTATTTAGAACATATTGTATATCAATGGACACAAATCCCCTGTGGTCCGAGACACTGTGGCTAGCGTCACTGCTGTCACCGGCAGTGGGTACAGCCAGGCCAATATATTGTTGGGCCTGATTGTAGCACCAGTGAGTTTGACGGAAAGAGTAAGTGCCCCTTGGCGATAGTAGAGTTTAGCTGGTGAGGGGAAATGACCCAGCAGCAGTATAGCGGTGAAAAAACTCCATCCCTGTCCCATGTTTGCTGAGTAGTGATTTTCCTGATACCAAGATAATTGCAGCAGCTACCCGATCAAGGCCCAAAAAGATCACCAGATTGATCACTCTTAGAGCCTTAGGGCCTGGAGTGCTTACAAAGGGCTTGTTGGAAGGACCGGCATGGCCGGTAGCCCCTAGTCCAGTTCCACAGACTGCTGAGTGACCTACTCCTGTGAGAGAGGGGCCAGTAGCCACTGAGGACTCTACTTTGGTAGCAGGGGACCCAGTGACTTCAGAGTTGCCTGCCACAGCGCAGGAACCTCAGGTCGAGGACCAGGTGTGCACAGACCTGAAGGGCCTGCCCAAGCTGGATGAGTTTGCATCAGCTGGGGGCCCAGGTCAGACGGACTTTTTCACTGCCCAGAACGAGTGTCCAGGTGTGGCGGGTCTGTGGAAGCATGCAGAGGAGCAGGCAAAGGGCGAGGCCCCTGGACTGTTCAAAGTGTACTGGGAGGATGGACTCCCGTACAGTGAGCCAAAAGACTCTGAGGGCGAGGGCACCAGAAGGTTGGTGATTCCACAGTGTGACAGAAAGTTCCTTTTGGATTTGGCTCACCAAATTCCTTTAGCGGACTGGTTGTCTGTGCACTTTTACTGCCTGCAGTTCAGCGTAAAGGTTAAAGAATGTGTCCGGTCCTGCCTGACTTGTCACATTTCTGGCAAGTCAGGTGGTGACACAAAAGCCCCCTTAATTGCACTACCTATGGTTGGGTGGTCTTTCAAGAGAATAGGCATGAACTTTGTGGGTCCTTTGGATCCTCAAACCAGCTAAGGGAACAGATACATCTTGGTGGTGGTAGACCACGCCACAGGGGACCCTGAGGATGTCCCACTGAGGAGCATCAGAGCCCCTGTGGTTGTGAAGGCTCTGGTTGGGATATTCTCCCTTGTTGGATTCCCCAAGGAAGTCGTTTCGGAGAGGGGATCAAACTTAATATCAGGGTATATGAAGGCTATGTGGGAAGAATGTGGAGTCACCTACCGGTTCTCTACATCCTTCCATCCATAAACAAATGGGCTTGTCGAGCGGTTCAACAAGACCCTATAAAGCATGATAGGTGGCTTGGAAGAGCACCTGAGCTGCAAGTGACTGCACCTTTGACTGTTGTTAAGCCGCAATCGCTAAAGCCGTCTGAGATGCCTCGATCAGTGCTTCAGGACTACCGACCAGCACTCAGACAACAATTCTTGACCCCAAGCTGCTGTGTAGGCAAGCCTTCCGCTGTCTGTCCAGGCTCGCTTGCCGAACTCCCTGCCACCTGATACTCGCAGCTGTCTCCCATCTTGAACTGTGATGCAGAAGCTGCAAAGCTCCCTGAAACCGACTCAACCCTGTTGAGCACCAAGATCTTCTACAGCAGAAGGTACATTGTGGTTCTGTCCCCCTGGTCCTTCTCCGATGGCCCTAGTGACATTTTATAACCCATTGTTCCCTTTGCGTTGAAACCAAGTAACCTTGAACTATTGTGATCAATTACTATACCGTTTACCCTCCTGTTAGTATCCAGAGTGCACCCCTTGTCCTTCTTGAAACTGTCAGTCCTCTGCATTCCTTTTCAGGGTGGGTTGTATTATGTAGTGTGCTAGAACTGTCTGTTGTGATAATAATAAAGTATATATTTTTATACAACCTTGACTGGACAGTCCCTTTTATCATTGGGAAATAATTGCATTTTCGCTGTGTTGCAACTAACCCACGATCCATGAAATTGTGGAGATAAGCCTGCTGTTCCGTCCACGTTACCAAAATTGGACAAGGAGGTTTATAATTTGCTTGTGTTTCCAATGTGTTTGGATCCCTTCTGGTGTACTAGAGGTGTGGGGTTGATTGATGGTTTTGAAACCGATATTCATCCCTGGACCACTGGTGCCCCGGAAGTTGATTTGTCACAAAATGCCTCTTTGCAGTTCTTAACTTATCGATCCCACTTTAACTGCTTTGCTTGAAGAAACAAGTGATAAGCAGTCATTATGGGGCCTTCAGCGTCTGTTGGGCCTTGGGCCGCTGGGAGGGATTATTTGTCTAAAGAGCGTCATAGGGGGTTGTTAGGTGATATACCATGGCCTCACTAAGACAAACAGAAAAGTGAGCCTTCTACATGGAAGCAGCACAGACCATTTTTAAAACATTATTACTTGGTCTAGCAAAAGCAAGCATTAGTGCCAGCGTGGCCCACCTGACAGCGGGGGCCCTGGGCAACGGCACAGACTGCCCATGCCAGGGGCCGCCATTGCGGTAGAGTGACAGAACAAAAGAACTAGACTAAGGAGCTGTTTTTGAACCTTTATTCATAAACAATGGTGACATTATTTGCGTAGGCTGTGCTGAAGCGAGTTCTGTTGTTCTGGGGCCAGGAGCGCCGTCCTGTTCCTACTGTTTGTAGGGTTGGTCTGAGGAGTGTTCAATAATGAAGAGAGGAACTAGCTGCCATGCCACCACACGAGGGCTACTAGGGACAGATACCCTAAAATGACACACAAAAAAGACAAGCTTAAAAAACAGCCCTTACATAAACTAAGAGCAAGAATACTGTACTTAATCCACGACAATGAAGGTCTACATGATGGTTGAGTTTGCATAACGTATGCACCCTGCATGTAAATATTAGCTGCACTGCATTTTGAAAAGTGAACCGTGAAGGGCGTTCTAGGACATGTTGCCTTACAAGGATCCTCCACGGTTCCGTCCACTGCCCCTCTGAATACTGTTGGAGTACTGTAGGTGCAGCGGGTCTGGCCACCAGGAGAGCATCCAGGCATTTGATATTGGGCCTGAGATCCTCTGCAGGGGAGTGGTGATGTAGGTATGGCTTGCACAGCCCCTCTGAGTCGTCCACTCCGCATGCAAGGGCTGGTGGAAGATGCCCAGGGGTAGACACAAGAGTAGGATCTCCGGTCACTATTGGGATCGAGGCAACCTCCACCTAGACAATTTCCACACTGCCCTCTGTGGTGGTCAATACATTGCTCTACCAAGGAGAGGTGCTCTGCTGCGTGAAGGCGCACCTGTTTACGTTGGAGACCCATTGTGCAGAGCTGGGGCAGTCCGCAGCTCCGAATTTTTGGGCGATGTTACGTTTGACCAGGCCTATTGTGGTTGATAGGAAATGTTTCTCATGTCGCCCCAAAGCTCACATCCCCCAGATACCCAATAATAGTAATTAGGGTTCATAGGTACTTCCATTCCTAGTTCTTCTGATAGCTTGTTACTGCAGGACAGCCAGAAGGTATGAACCTGGGGACATTCCCAAGCAGAGTCTGGAGGAGATTGCAATTTCACGTGGGTGCATCATGGCCAGTATCCAGTCTTCTGGATCAATGGCCCCACATCCTTTTCCCATTTCATCTTGAGGCTAGATAACTCTGAGGATGCAAAGGCTGTGATTGTTTGATAAAGTGTGGATGTGACCTTGGTGACAATGGGATCCAGGAGAACATTTGGCCTCATTACGAGCTTGCCGGTCCGGATACAACGGTACCGGTAAGCTTGCCGCTACTCTTGTATCCGGACCAGCAAACTCTGAGTTGTGCTCGCGGGTGCCTTTCATTCCACCAGGTCTGACCTGGCGGAATGAAAGGCACCTGCGAGCACAGCATGTAGGATGCACCGGCACCGTTATAAACGGTGCCTGTGCATCCGGCTTCCACATTCGCATTGGGGCTCAAATGGGAATGGGGAAGAATTTTTTCCGGCACCCACGAATGGGTAAATACCGGATCCGTCAAGGCCGTAAGGACCTGGTAATTGCCCATTTCTGGGCGCCAGAGAAAAATGAATACTGGCGGCAGCCGTGCCTGTATTACAGGTACGGCTACCGCCAGCCTCGTAATGAGGCCCATTATGTTCTAATGGCGAACATTGTGGGGCATCTGCTGGGCATGGGAGGTGTTTGGTTATGGTGTGGGTGATCTGCAAAAAGTGGCAATGTTCTGTGTTTGGTAGGCCGAATTTGCGTCTCAGTTCCGGGAAGGGGCTAAGTGACCCATTAGTGAGCATATCCCCCACTTTCCCAATGCCTGCTTCCACCCATTCTGACCACATCGGCAGTCTATTCACTTATGGCAGGTTCCTATTCTTCCATAAGGGCTGTCTCAAAGTCAATTTGCCATCCCAGCCAATATGTCTATGAGCGTCTTTCCATATATGTGTGGTATGGAGTGCCAGTGTAGGGAGGGCGGTTCTTTCTCTTTTTTGGTACAGGCTCGCGATTGGGGCACCATGATTTCTGCCCATATGTGGGACCAATCCGGGTCCCCGTGTAGTGTATCGTTAATAACCGCCATCTGAGACGCCCAATAATATGATATGACATGTGGCAGTCCGATTCCGTCCTTCCAGATTGATTGCTGCAGTGTGGCCAGGGCGATTTGTGGATGTCCGCCTCCCCAGAGAAGGACCCTAAGATTGTTGTCAATTCTATGGAATTCAGCATCTGGCATCCCTAAGGGGGCATTTTGTTTAACATAGAGGAAGCGTGGTAATGCAAGCATTTTAAAGAGGGTGGCCATGCCCAGTAGGGAGAGCGGGGGTGTCTTCCAGTGCCAGACATTTAAAGCAAAGCTCTCAGTAATTGGGTGTAGGTTATAAGTGAGATATCTAGAGAAGTCCACTTAGATTCTAATGCCCAAGTAGCGAAAGTGTTCACGTTCTACCCGGTATGGGCGGTCCAGAGGGATTGCTTGTGCCTTCCCCTGGATTGGGAAGAATATGGACTTATCCCAGTTCACTCAGAGACGGTTCCATAGTCCTTCAAGATATGCGTAACTATTGGGCAGGAGTGGGATGGGTTGCCTAAATGTATTAATAGGTCGTCTGTGTATGGGGAGATCCTATCTTCCCCACCTTCTGGCCAGCGGAAACCCGTCCCCGTCGCCTCCTGGCGAAGCCACGCGGCAAGGAGCACCATGGCAATTGCAAATAGTAATCAGGATAGGGAAAATCCCTGTCAGGTCCCCCTGCCCAGTGGAAAGGTTCTGGATGACCAGCATTTACCCTGACTTCCGCAAGTGGAGCATCGTATAATAGTCAGACCCAGTCCAAGAAGCTCGTTTTGAATCCCATTTCTTCATAATTTCCCAAAGGGCCTCCCAAATCAGAGTCAAATGTCTTCCCGATGTCTATAGCTCACAATGCTAGAGGTTATCCGATGGCAGGGGCATGTTTGATCGACAGATGTAGTCTCCGGATGTTCATGCGGGTCGATAAGTGATAGGATTACTGCCTGCAGTCTGTTTTGCGAGCGCTTTGATGAGGATTTTGATATCGCTGTTGAGTAAAGAGATAGGTCTATAGGATTTACAAAGGTCTGGGGGTTTACCTGGTTTGGGAATATCTACAATAATGGCTTTGCGCAGGTCATAGGGGAAGGTGCCCTTTTTTTTACAGTGGTTAAACATTTTGTGTATAGGGGATGTTACCTTTCCTCCCATTTTCTTCCACGTTTTGATCAGGAATCCAATGGGGCCTGGTGTTTTCCCGGATTGGAGTTGGGCAATGGCAGTTGCAACTTCATCCTCTGTTATATTGGTGTCTAGTTGCGCTTGTTGGGCTTCCGATAGACTGGGGCGCCTGATATTGTCCAGTATTGAGTTCTGTACTAACGGGGATGGGCTTTCATAGTGTGTGGGGTAATAATCTGCAAAGACCTCAGCGATTTCGCGGTCTGTTTGCACTGGTGCATGTAGTCTGTTGCTTATTTCCTTGACATATCGGTGTCCCTCATCCTGTCTCTCAAGCCAAGCCGATATTTTCCCCATCTTGTCCCCTGTTTCGTAGATGCAAGTGCGCATCTCCCAGTGAGCCTGTTTGGCGTTGTCCATCGAGATATTGCAGAGTTTATCCTTAGCTGTCAAAAGGGCTCAGTGTTTCTCGGGCAAGCCTATGAGTATGTATTCCTCCTCTTGTTTATTAGCTTCTTCCTCCGCCACTCTTACATTCTGTTGTTGGGCCTTTTTTTGCAGCAATCCAGGAGAGCATCTCTCTAGAGTACTGCCTTGTAAGCCTCCCACAGTGTATCAGGCTTTTCCACTCTGCCTTTGTTGAGGGTGAAGTAGTCTGTAGTGCAGTTGTGAATATGGTCTATAAAGTCTGTGATGCCCAAGTAGTAGTTATGTAGGCACCACAAGGGGGTCGGTTTGGTCCTCGATTTCTAATGGCGAGTGATCCGAGACCACTCTGGCAAGAACGTTTGCCTTAATTACCCGATATGTGTCTTGTTTGGGGAGGAAGAAGCAATCAAGTCTTGATAGGGAGGCATGGGCCCCTGAGTGAAAGGAGTATCTCCTTTCCCGAGGTTGGAGCTCTCACCAAATATCTCTCAGGCTCAGCGCCGAGGCGAAGGCTGCTAGTTTTGTTGTGGCCTCAGGGTTCCTGCCCCGTAGGTTTGTGCGGTCTACAGCTACATCCATGACGTCGTTGTAGTTGCCGCCAAGGATCCATAAGTCAGGTCGACAATTTGCTACAAGGGCCAGTATGTCATCTAGTAAGTCCGCTGGGAGTGGAGGGGGAGTGTACCCCAGTGGTCTCGGCACATATCTTAACCGTGGCATCAAAAATCTTCCTCTAGAATCTTGATTTACTCGCACTAATTCTAAGGGCAGGCGTTTATGTATTAATATTAGGACCTCCCTAGATCCCATAGAGAACCCTGTGTGTATTGCTGTCTGGTAATTTGTGCTGCGGAAAAGGGTGTCTGAGGTGCCTGCAAGGTGTGTTTCAATAAGAAGGGTAATGTCAGGGGAGTGCCTGTTGAGGAATTGTGTAACAAGTCGTCGTTTGATTCCAGTACCCAGGCCGTTGATATTACATGTAAGGAATTTAAGGAATTTCATTCGGTTCCCCTGCCTATTACAATGCAGTGTGAGGATTGTGCTTGTCAGTGGTTAGGTTCATGATCTACGTGTACAGCGGTGTGCATAGATGTGTGTGATGGCTGGATGGAAATTAACACAAAGAAAGAGAAACAAACTCCAAATCCTCCCTTCCCCGTCAGGCCTGTGTGTCCCGCAAGGCTTCTTGCAACAATTGAGCCAGATTTCTCCAACCCATAAGAAACCGTGTCTACAGGACACATAATAGGGAAAAGAGAAACTCTCATACCCACCCTGTACTTCCCCCCCAACTTGGAGGCCTTGTGAACTGAAAATCAACCAGAACCAGGCCAACAACAGTTGGCCAACTTTTCCCACATCCAACCCTGTACTCATCCCCAACATGAAGCACCTGTCGCCCTAAAACCACACCAAACGGGTGCAAACAAACCAAGTCAACCATCTGCGGGGTGTCCGCTGTTGCTGTTTGTGCGAGTCTCCATTTCCGATCTGTAGACGTTCAAGTTGTTTACCACTATATATCTTTGTAAGAGTGTAAGCAGGTGCTGTTAGGGGCATCAAGTCATCCTTTACCCTCCGCTCCCAGCGTGGGCTCTAAGGGCTCTGTTTGTTCTGCTGCCTGTGGTTCTGATAGGGTTGGGGAGTGACCCAAGTCTGGTTCTCATCTGGGTCGTCCCTTCAGTGGCTGAAGTCCAGGTGATGAGAGAAGGCTCATTTCGAGCCATAACCATGCCTCCTTCGGGTTGTTGGAAAGGTGCACTGTTCCCTCGTGGTAGACTTTGAGTTGCGCCAGGAAGGAGAGAGCATATTTCATGCTAAGTGAGTGCATCTTTCTTTTAACCGATGCAAAGTATTAGCATGCTCTCTGGATCTCCCTGGTGTAATCTGGAAAGAATCCATTCTGGTAGCCATTGTATGTGATGGGGCCGGTGGCATGGCCATTTGCGGCTGAGCGTCCCGGTAGTTCAGATGTCGTGCTATTATGGTGCGGTGGGTGGGGGGAGCCCATCGGCATCCTGTGTGCCCTTTCCACAGAGAAAAATGTGGAGAGCTTCTTTGGGGGCGAAGAGCTCCGCCAGCCATTGTTCCAGGAACAGCTCCATGCTGGGCCCCTCTTCTTTTCCGGCACCCCGAGGATGCATATGTTTTTGTGCCTTGCCCTTCTGTGAAAACAAAGAAATAATATGAGGCTGGGTAGCCCAAAAGGAAATACACCAAACACAGGTTACAAAGGAACATACAAAGATCTTTTAATTTACTCTGAACAGTTACAAAAAAGTCAAAGACAAATCAGATAGCTATCGGCCCTCAGTACAACACAGCGAACTCCAGCGTGGTTCGGTGTCCTCAGTGAGAGCAATTGTACATTAGAATTAGACATGCTTTTATACAGTTCTGACACAATGTCCAACCCTACTGCGGGTTAATATTCCTCTAATACATTACTGATCTAGGGTTCATGCCAGGTTCGCTTCTAATTTGTTCGTCTATATGTATCTAGTTCTTCTTTGGTTCACACATCAACAAGTCATAATGGCAACAGTGTATTCTCTAGGTTTAACATTAGGCCTTAGGACATAGTTTATACAATGTAGTTAAACAGGCGTTCCCATTCAGTTATTCAAATGACATTGCAGTTAAGATATGTTCATGGATCAGTTTCGTTGACACAGGTAATCCTTGAACTACAGGTCAATGAAGGACAAGGTCTCATTACATGATCCTAACATTTAGCCTATGGCAGTTTAAACATTAACTTGTATGTAGAGGTCAAGACGGCCAAGTTACAAACAGAAAAACACTGCCCACCATTTTAACTCACAGGGTGACTTTGCAGAGAGAGAGACCCTAAAATGGCGGTTTATATTTTATTTTTTTATTGCATCAATCAGTTTCCAGAAAAACTTTAAATGCAAATACAAACTCAAACACAAGAAAAGAATAAATGTAAAATACAACAACTATATAGGGAGGAACGGAAGATCAGAGAATTGTACATGTCCAACATAAAAAAAATCTCAGACAAAGTTCAGTAAGGCCAAGGTTAAAGATACCTTTCCTCCCCATCTTAAAATGGACCACGTCTCCTGAGGAGGTTTAAGGTCAAGATTCTCAAAGTGCTTCCCCAGCCATTTTTCTCTGTAGACTGAAAGAGCTGCACAACTCATTACCAAATGCTGGAGAGTCTCTACCTCCTGGCCACAGCAGCGACACACGACAATCCGATCGTCTCTCTTTTTTCCCTCGTGGGAAGGAGGTTTAAGCGGAATCTCAGAAAAAACTGTCTTTCCATGTGGGAGGGGAATTTATCTAAGTATGGAAGCACTGTGCCTCGGCTATAGTGTTCCTCCTTACCCACAGATATAGACGGAAGAGCACTAAGCCTATCCATCGTGGCAATCCAGTCCCAATCTAGACGTTTTTTCTTTACCTTGAGTGGGTGTTGCATTAAACTGTCTGTGCTTTGAGCAATCGTGTCCAAAATGCCTTTAGAGGTTGTCTGCCATGCGTTTAAGGCTGGAATCGATCCACCAGACAGGGCTTCATTTATGGCCCGAAATCCACTTCTTTCCGGAGAGTCCAGGCATTTGCTGTTAAGAGTTAGAGATTTCCAAACGATTGCAATGTAAAGTGAGGTTAACCCCAGTTCTTTTCTCACACATTCAATGGGAAGGGATGAAGGTAATCTCAGAACTTTTTTCCAAAGAAGGCTTTCCACCAAGCGCCAAACCTCTGGAGCAAGAAAAAAATTGGCCTCAGCCGCATAGGTCAGGACAGGGGATTCTTTTAGTTTGCAGAAGTCCATAATTGGTCGAAGTGAAAAAGAACAATAGCTTTGCTTGATTAGAAGTGCTTGAGAAGCCAAGTTCTCAACTTTGCTTCTCAACCTAGCGACTCCTGGCTCGTCACGGATACTGTCGTTTAGGGTGATTCCCAGATAGACCATTGAGGAGACCACAGGAACAACTTCACCTGTTAAATACCATCTAAATTTATTCGCTTTTTTCGATGTACCCAGGCCCAAAATGTTTGCTTTTTTAGGGTTGATTCTGAGGCTGTTCTCTTGGACATACAGGTCAAGTGCTTTCAACTGTCTCTGCAGACCTATCGCAGTCTGGTCCAGTAAAAGAAGATTGTCGGCAAACAACAACCTGCCCACTGGAGTCCCCGCAATCGTAGGTGGAAAACTTCTTACTGCTCCAAAGGCTTCCTGCATACCATATATGAATAGGCAAAACACAGCAGGAGCCAAACGGCACCCCTGTTTCAACCCATTGTTAGAGAGGACACTGTTCGAGAGAGTTCCTTTTCTGTCCAATCTAATTCTGAGCGTTGTTCCACTGTGAAGGGCCTCCAAGGGTTCTCTCACATTGTTAGGACATCCCCATGTCCTCAATTTAGACCACAACAGGCTACGGTTAACGGAATTGAATGCCTGTTCAAGGTCTATGGACGCAATATAGATGGTTTTGTATTTTCTTTCCTTGATCATGCATTTAAGTATGTTTATGAGTAAGATGTTCAAGAATGTGCCAATACCTTTGCGGAAGCCCCGACTGCCAAGGATCTTGGTGAAGAGTCAGCCGACTCCAGTCATTCAAATGTCTCAGGACCACCGCATCAAATATTTTTCCCACGACGTCCAAGAGTGCGATCGGTCTATAGTTCGCGGGGTTGGACCTATCGCCCTTCTAGAAGATCGGCACGATTATTGACTTGGTCCGAGATTGGGGTATCTTTTTGAGAGACTTTATATCGTTGAACAGGGTTGTCATGAATAGTGCCCATTTCTCCGGGTCACTCTTAAGGATGTCATTTGCAAGACCATCAGGCCCAGTGGCCCTTGAGGAATTTGAGCTGTTAAGATCTACAATGTCCTGTTTTTCAAATTTGAGGTCCCAAGGTTTATCAGAAGATAGATGTTTTTGTGGTACACAGGATATCCCCATAGAGTAGAGTTTCTGGAAATGATCCTCCCAGACTGTTGCAGGTATTGGATTACCAGTTTTTGACTCGACAGGCGTGGATATGTCATTTACCAATTTCCAAATACCTGAGATGTTTTTACTGGTGACTAAATGTATCATCTTCTGGCTGTCTTGTTGCGCCAACAGGTGTTTGTGTTGGGTGAGCCAATTTCTGTAGGTGTTTCTGATTTTCTTATACAGAGTTAAGTATTCTGGTGACTTTGAAGTTTTAAATCGCCTCCTAGCCCTACGAACGTTCCTTTTTTTAGCCACAACTTGGTGGTCGTAGGTGTGTCTGATGGTTGAAAAACCACCATTTGCAGCCTCCTTCATGCGGAATACCTTTAATACATCATTGTAATCAATGAGATTTGTGGTGAGATCTTGGTGGTCCGATTTTAACTTCATTAGAGTGGTCAGTACCAGGCCTAGGTCTTTTCTTTTAATTCTAAGCCTTTTACCGCCCGGAACCAATTCCAGGTGGTTATCTGGTAAGTGTATATCTGGTAAAACATGATGAGTGTCCCAGTCCTCACTTACAAGTTCCAAGGTGTTGTAGTCACTCTTTTCTGTTTGAACCACTGTCAACGATGTTAACTTTCCCATCAGTTGCTCTGTAGCAAAAAAGTAGTCCAACGTACTGTATTGGTTAGCACGATTCCAAGTTGGAGCTGCGGGTTGGTCACCCCGCAGACTGCCATTGATCATCATGATATTTCTATTTATAAGCTCTTTTTCAAGGTCTACCCCTCTTAACATGTTCTTCGTGTGTAACAAGGGGAGGATCGCAATTTTACTCCCCATTTTGTCGAAGCATTCCATGTTGAAATCACCACAGAGGAGGACCTCAATTTTGGGACACTTGATCCTGGCGTCATCGATGGCTTTAAGGAGCATTTCCTTGAAGTTATCCTCTAATCTTTCTGAGGGTCTCCAATAGACATTGCATACGAGCAGCTTCTGTTCCGGTGATGCATTCAAACCCTGGCGGTTTATATTGATTCTAGGGTCAGGACCTTGCAACACGAATATCCTCACAAGTAGCTCATGAGCAGCTTGGCGTAGGCCAATATACATATATTCAATGCAATAGGAGGCACAATATAATTTCTAGTTTGAAAAACCCTCCCTTGGCCTATGCCAAGTGCTAAACTACTTCTGATCTCCTTGCGAACAATTCCATGCATCATCATCCATGCACCCTGAATCGCTGTCAGAAATATCTATTGCCATCAGATCATTTACTTAGATCTCTTTCAACACATATTCCTTGGAGGTTTTATCCGGGGCATACACCTTATGTCCTATTGTACCTATCGCCTGAGCGCAGCATCCCCCTAGCATCGAACATATACTAGGTAGACATTGGATACAACACCAAAGGAACAACAGAATTCCCAAAATAATCAGCAAAACTGAAAGCACCTTCCAACCCCAACCCCAAGATCGCAAGAAATCCCAGAACTAAGCACTAAGATCCCAGTTTCCCTCGGGAACATGCACTTCTGAACTAAGGACGTGCAGATTCTGCATTGCCTTGAAGATAGTTGGGGAGGAATCTGGTACGAAAACACAGCAAGCGGACCCCACTAATTTACATACTCCACCACGTTCAGCCAGAACGACATCTAATGCCATCCGGTTCTGAAGCGCTACTAATCTGATCGCTTTCTGCTCTAATGTCATGTTATAGAGTATATCTGTGGTCTGGTTGATGGTTCTCTCCAGTACTCTCGCTAGTCTCCTGATATCTTCAGAATTCGCTATCTTCCCAAAGAAAGGAAGAAACGATTTTGCTACATCTCCCAAAACCTGTGCTGGAGTGTCACCATTCTCGTCCCGCCGTGGACGAGCTTTTGAAACCTCTACAGTACTAGCTATGAACACCCCAGGTAACATGATCCCTAAATAACAAATTCCCTGCCAATCCCTAGGCAACCATGGAAATGCTACATTACCGCAAACGAAATAGACAGGTTTGCCTACATACAAAGGTCTGTCTTCCCCAGTCAAATTTGCAACGTTGTCACAATCTTTAAAATCCCCCATTGACCGAGTTCCATTCCTCTGTATGCAGAAAGAAACTGAATCAGGGCTATGGTTAACAGTATAAGAAGGAGACATGGCGTCCTTATTGCCTATCAGAGCCATCTTAAAGGAAATCAAAGATAGATTGGAAAGGACGAGACAGTCTATCAGATGGCCTAATAGAAGCAACGTTGAGCTTGCTCCTATTTGCAAAATCCGAGCATCCCAGGGGAGTCAAAACACGTTTCTCAAAACTATTCAAATTAGTGCCATCAAAGTTCCCCGAGATGCTATCGTTCCAACGGCCAAAGAACAGTGCTCTAAGAGAAGCATAACAAGCAGTTGTCAAAGGTAAAGGGTGAATATACCAACCTAGCTCCTTATCCCCATGTTGCGGTAAATGTGAGCAGACCCAACAGTTAGATCTATTAAAAATGGCATGCGTAGCATTCATAATAAGTAACAGAGTATTATTATTGTACCTCTGTCTATGTTGAGAGTCCCTAGGGGACAGAGTATGCAAATGCACAAAAGGAGTGGAAACAGTAGGTACATTTTCAGTCGGTAACAAGGACTCTAAAGGATATTTTTCCTCGAAGTACCACAGGCCTAAGACAGTGACTATTAAAAACCCAAATATTATCATAAAAACACAGCAATACATTTTCGGGGCCCACATTTTATGTCCTTTGTCCTGGCTGGTCACACAATCATTTACAAGTCCAATACGAGCGGTGGCGGTAGCAGGCATTGCAATTTTCAAACGACAAGACCCCATTGTTTTTGGCTGGCGACCTCCCGGCCGAGCGACTTCTTAGTCCTTCCACAACCCTAGCCAACGTAATTCCCTTTCCTCACATTTTTTTGGGCAAAGACAAGCACTCGATGATTCTTTTCCTCCTCCGAATGCACAGCCGAACCGTGCCGTAAGTCTATTTTCTTGGACGCAGATTGTACCTTGCTGTTCCCGGTACTGAGTGATCCAGAAACAATGTGTTGTCACTCCCCGTTGGAAGCAACGTATCAGAGACAAGTGCAGATGCCAAATTTGGGACAGCAGTTTCCGGATGCAAAACTTTTGGAAAGTCTGGAGACAAAATGGCGGCTTCCCCAAGCCTCACAGGCTCAGAGAGATTCTCCGACACACTCTCAGCGCTTTTTACTGCTTTGGGATTGTTGGTTGCAGCGTTAGCGAGAGGTTCTGTTTCTTCTGTAGCATGTGGCACTGGGTGAAGAAGTTTCTTGACATGCGATGCGTGGATCCAGTGCTTCCGGCCTGCGACGCGCACCGCTGTCTGGGTGACCAGCAGGACCTGGAATGGGCCCCTCCACCCAGGTGCAAGGCAGGAAGAGCGCTCGAAGGACTTCACAAGCGCCCCCTCCCCTGGCCGTATGCTGTGGCACGGGCCCTCGTATCGCGCAGGTAAAGCTTCACGTACCTGGTGATAAATGAAATACAGGTTTTTAGTCAACTGGCTACAAGAGTATGAAAGTAATACATTTTCAACATTTCTTAGTGCTCTACATTTTTGAAGGTTCCAGATATTGGCAGGTCTCCCCATTACCACCTCAAATCGAGAGAGCCCAGTCTTAGTTTGAGGGGTTGTACGCATGGATAATAACACGATTGGTAAGGCGTCCGGCCATTTTAGTTTGGTGCCGGCACACGTCTTAGCGAGCTTGTTCTTCAGAATACCATTATGTCTCTCTACCAGTCCGGCGCTCTGAGCGTGTCTGGCCGAATGGAACAGTTTGTCAATATGTAATGCCGCACATATCTGCAGAATTACAGCAGCGACAGAATGTGGACCATTGTCTGACCAGATGACTCTTAGCAGCCCGAACCGTGGGAAATATTCCTTTAACATGGTTTTCGCAGTGGTCATGGCTGTAGCATCTTTAACAGGGAAAGCCTCGACCCACTTACTGAAAGCACAAATGACCATGAGGACATACTTTAGATTGTTGCATCGTTCCATTTCAATAAAATCAAAATGGATGACTTCAAAGGGAACAGAAGGTGGCCCAAAACTTCCCCTTGGAGTTACTGTCCCCTTTCCCACATTATGTTGTAGGCAAACCATGCAGTTCTGAACGTAACGCTGAGCAATTTTCGAAATCTTGTTATTTACCCAAAATATCTCTAACATTTTCGTGACCTGCTGGGCGCACACATGCGTAGGACCATGTGCCATGATGACCATCATCATGACATTGGCCTCAGGAAGTAGCCATTTCCCTTCAACCATGTCCACCCAACACCCATCGTCATCGAGTTTCCCCAAGCCCTCAGCCCACCTCTTGGATTCTTCTAATGTGGCATCGGCTTGGATATCCCGTACAGACCCAACACCCTCATCTATTGCATAGGCATTTACAGTCTCCCTCAAAACATACATCTCTGTAGAGAGATCGATAGCAGTTTGTCTAGCTATCTGATGAGCGAAAGCATTCCCCTTTCCTATATCATCTATAACCTTTCGATGTGCTGCACATTTTACGACTGCTGAGTAGGGAGTGCAAGCGCTGAGAGCAGTTGTACTATTAGGGAGCCATGTTGAATCTTGGTGCCATCCGAAGTTAAAAACCCTCTTTCTGACCAAAGTCTCCCAAAGTTGTGAGCCACCTCAAAGGCATACTGACTATCAGTATATATATTTACTGTAAGCCCTTTGGAAAGTTCACAAGCTCAGGTCAATGCTATAATCTCTTCGGCCTGCGCGGAGTTATGCGTGATTCTCTTGGTTTCCACAACAGTGCTCAATGAAGTGATTGCATAAGCAGCTGTGGATGTACCAGCCGGAAGTTTGAAACCATTTTGGAGCCATCACAAAACAGCTCCCCTTGTGGATTAACCAAAGGAGTATCCTTTAGATCAATTCTACCTTTCGTTTCTTGTTCGGCAGCATACAGACAGTCATGTGACTCTTCGTCACCGCAAACAGTATTTTGCGGGAAAGGTAGGAGTTCAGCCGGGTTAAGAACACAACACCTCTTAATTTGAATGTGAGGGGCAAACAAGATCAATTCATATCACATCAACCGTGCAGAAGTGAGGTGTTGCGTTTGGGTTCTGTTCAGTAGAACATCTACAAAGTGAGGTACCATCAGGGTTAGATCATGGCCTAGGACCATTCCCTCACTCTGTTTAACAGACGCATCAGCAGCAGCAGCGACAGCTCGTAAACATCTTGCCAAAGCGCATGCTACAGGATCAAGGGCGGAAGAAAAGTAACCGCATGGCCTATTCTTCCCTCCATGTTCCTGCGCTAATACAGCCAAAGCACATCCATCACATTCATGCACAAACAACACAAAGGCCTTTTCATAGTTTGGTGTCCCCAAAACTGGTGCAGAGCATAATGCAGTCTTAAGCAAGTCAAACGATTGCTGGTGTTCCGAGTTCCATGGCAATGGCGAAGAAATGCCCTTCTTCGTCAAGGCCAACATCGGCTTGATCACTAGTGAAAAATTTGGGATCCACAACCTACAGTAAGAAGCCATACCTATCAAGGCTCTAACTTCCTTCTGTGTATTTGGGACAGACATGTCGGAAATGAGTTTTATTCTTTCAGGTGTCAATCTTCTTCCCTCCTTTGACAGGAGATAGCCTAAATAGGTGACCTCCTGCCAACAATATTGACCATGCTTAGCTAGATGGATAAGCAACAAAACAGTGCCCTCTTTACAAGAGCTCTCAGAATCTGATCTGCAGCTAAAAGCAAGTCGTCAACGTACTGAAGTAGCGTACAAGTAGAGGGTAATTCGAGAGTATCAAGCTGTTCTTTCAAAGCCCTACTATAAATGCTAGGACTCTCGGTGTAACCTTGAGGTGCACGAGTAAATGTGAACGAGCGTCCCCCTATGGTGAACGCGAACAAATATCTACTGTCCTTGTGTATAGGAAAACTAAAGAAAGCATTCTTCAGATCCACAACACTAACGTAAGTAGCCGTAGCTGGAATCATAGTTAATATCGTCGTCACATCAGGCACAATTGGAAATTGTGGCGCGACAACTTTATTAATAGTACGCAAATCAATTATGAAACGGAATGGAATTGCATTATCACCTTTCTTGTACACGGGTAAAATCGGACTATTGCACAAACTTCCTGCAATTTCCTCAATCACCCCGCGATGCACAAAATCAAAAACAATGCATTTCAAAGCTTGCTCGCCCTCAACTGAAATCTTATACTGTGGAATGCGTGGCAGCTTAATTCCATATTTCAAGACTATTTTAACAGGCTCAATCTGTAAAACACCGACATCATTGTCGTCAACTTCCCATAAACACTCTGGTACATCAATGAATTCTGGTGGCAAAGGTCTAGTCAGGAATTGGGAAAGAGTTGCTGTGGTGAAATCGTTAAACGCACTGCATCAGAAGAACAATAAATTACTGCATTTAATTCCTTCAACAGATTCAACCCCAAAAAATTCTCTCTACAATTTGAAGTCAAAAGAAATGGACAGTGGTCCGTAAAGGGACCCAAAGAAATAGGTACCGGCGAAGAAACCGGACAGACAACTGGTGTGCCAGAAAACCCTATGGAAACATTAGGTTGCCCTGACAGTGGAATGTTTGGAACCCGTGAATGATCAATGGAACACTTCTGTGCTCCAGTGTCTATCAAAAACGGATGTTTCCTATTTCCCACTACCATTTCAACGTAGGGACCTTTCTGATGAATGGGAATAGGTGTAGGTTCCAAATCCTGCTTCGGGCAATTCTAACGAAACAAAATATCATCAAAAGGAAGCTCTTCAGATAGATATGCAGCAGAAGGATGATCAAATATGTTTCTAGTATCCACACTCGAAGTCTGATTATCCTGTGAAAAAGGTTGCTGGGGATCCTGTGAAAACTGACCTCTACTAGGGCCCCCTACACCCGGGCGACCTCTGGATCGTCTACCCATATTTCCAAATGTGTTATTCGACCTCTGTCGAAGGACGGGGCATTGTGCACGCCAATGACCCTCCTGGTAACAATAGGAACACTGATTAATGTTCACAGGACCCAAGGGCACATTTCCTTGTGGAACATACTGATCTCTAATCTGCGAACTACCCCCTCTGGGGCCTCTAACAATTTGATGTAACAATACTTTAGTCTTTAAATCACCTTTTCTCTTCTCAACTCTATCTTTTTCATTATTGACACGGTTCTCGTAGTACTGAGCCATGTGCAGTACTTCTGATTGGGACTTCGTCTGGCAAGCGCTCTCAGAAGACATAATTTGCGACTGGATGTCAGGCAACAATCCACGCACAAATTTGTCCACAAATAATCTTTTCCCAGACTCTGTGCCTAAATCTTGTCCACTGAAATCCGAGAATACCTGTTCGAACCGATTAAAGAACTCGGTAGCACCCTCAGACTTTCCTTGGACACAGGCCGTAAGCTTGTCCCAAATAATTCTTTTCTCAGGAATTATGGTTCTCAATTTCGCAATAATTCTATCAGGCAAAGTTAGTATCACCTGTGTCGGTCTTTCACCCTGTCGAGCCTAGTTATGTTAGCCCATGTATCTCCCAACCCTGGTATGTCTATAGTTCTAACTTGTTTCCACAGATCTACGGGCAGGAGTACAGGAATGAACAAATCAATATCACTGAAGGTGAATACCGAAGACTGTAAGACAGATTCTATTTCTTTATAGAATCCTGTCAGATTTTTCCTAATGTCGGAAATAGACTGTCTAATGGTGTTCAATTCCTGTCTTGAGAACGGGACGTGAACAAACTGCGATACATAGTGTGCAGGAATATCCACAGCGACTATACCCCGTGCAGCATCGGCCGCAACCTCAACCTTTGGGACAAATGTCAGAGGAACCTCTCTCATAGGCAACTGAGATGTAGGGAACTTGAACGCTTACTAAGCAACAGAGCTAAGTCGAGCGCTAAAGCAGTCGAAGAAGTGTCAAATGAAAAAACTCTTATAAATACTCAATAGTTCTGTGGGACAACTAATCTTTCTTTTTACATATTCATCCTGCAGGTACTCTACCATAACCTGTATCACTTTCCTCTGCATTTCTAACGTATACTGACTTTATGTGTCATACACCTCAACTGGAGTTATTGACATGTTTGAAATCCATCTAATCGCATCTTTCGTACAAATTCGTGCTTCCTCAGATATCGATTTACGACATGGAAAAAATTGTTTCTGTACAAACATACTTTCTTCTTCGTCATCCTCATTCTGTAACCTTTCCAACTCCTTTCTATACTCGAATACCCTCTCAACATGCTCTTGTGCATTCTCCACAGAGTCTCTAGAGAATGCTAAGGTGTTCAGATCCCTCAATCCTTGTCGGAGATCTGTGTTATTTAATCTGTCCCACATTACACATAAATGAATTCCTAGTGCTTCAATAAAAACATTTTTCTCAGGAAAATTGTCCATATTAGAAAGTGTGGCAAAAACATTAGCTCAATCATCTCTCTCCATACAATGCTTAGCCCATGCGGTCAAGTCACGTTTCTTTTCTAGAGGTACAGCATTATGAGTGACAACCCTTGAGCCCGCACCCTGATCAACTACAAGCGGTAAACGACTACTTGGGAGAGGGGGAGCAGGCAAATTCAATGGAGGTACTATTACTGGTGCAATAGGGAGAGGCAAAGGAACAGGTGTAGGAGCAACAACAACAGGAGGTGCAGGAACAACAAGTGGAACAGGGGGAGCAGGAATAACAGCAGGAAGAGGCACAACAGCAGGAAGAGGAACATACGGAGGTGGTGCAGAGGCACCAGGCCTTCGCTCATTTAACAACTTATCAATAAATTTGTCGGAAACGCAAAGGTCTTTAGAAGGATAGATTTTCTGAAAACCAAGTGAGAAAGCCCTATCCATATTCCTAGCCGACTCAGACTGTTTGTCCTGATCATATAACAACGCTTTTTCAGCGTTTTATGACGGCGCGCATGTTTTTCCCTACTTTTAAGCTGCTGCAACACTTTTTTCCAGTTCTGCAAAACATCAAATGCTCCAGGTCTAGCCTTTTTCTTTAATAAGACTGACTCCAAATATTCAATACGAGGGATCTCAAAACTACCATTGATTGGCCACTGAAGTTAGGAGGCATGTCTGGTTTGTCTGTGCCAAATATCATTAAATACTATACTTCCAATGCCATGCTTACAGTACATAGTACATGCCGGCGACCCCTCCTGTGGTGCGGGACGGCTAAATTCCAAAGATTGTCTATCGCTGTGGAATAATGCCCTAAAGCAGGTAGACAATTTCCCAGGCATATCTCAAATTCTTGGTGTTACCTGGTCAATAATTGTGTCTGCAGATACAATGCGCCAAATTCAAATTGTCAGGATTGAATTAAGAGTCGGGTCACGACTCACCTGACCAAACCTAAGGAGGTCCGATCGGATTACAAAGAACTTACCTAACTAATTTTACCTCGTGTTTGGTGATTTGTGCAAATCTGCCCGCCTCGGTAAGTGGACCCTCGTCAAGATGCCGTCTCGGACCGCACGCTTATCGTTCAAGGATCGGGTCGTGCAGCGCTGCTGAGGTGTCGCGTCTCGTTCAGTGGGTCCCTTATGTCACACAGTCCGATCCCGGTCCGATAGCGTGAGTCAACCTTCAACAATCCGGCATCAATCTTGAGGGTCCCTATTCAGGGCGCCAACTGTGAAAACAAAGAAATTATATGAGGCTGGGTAGCCCAAAAGGAAATACACCAAACACAGGTTACAAAGGAACATACAAAGATCTTTTAATTTACTCTGAACAGTTACAAAAAAGTCAAAGACAAATCAGATAGCTATCGGCCCTCAGTAGAACACAGTGAACTCCAGCGTGGTTCGGTGTGCTCATTGAGTGCAATTGTACATTAGAATTAGACATGCTTTTATACAGTTCTGACACAATGTCCAACCCTACTGCGGGTTAATATTCCTCTAATACATTACTGATCTAGGGTTCATGCCAGGTTCGCTTCTAATTTGTTCGTCTATATGTATCTAGTTCATCTTTGGTTTACACATCAACAAGTCATAATGGCAACAGTATATTCTCTAGGTTTAGCATTAAGCCTTAGGACATAGTTTATACAATGTAGTTAAACAGGCGTTCCCATTCCGTTATTCAAACGACATTGCAGTTAAGATATGTTCATGGATCAGTTTCGTTGACACAGGTAATCCTTGAACTACAGGTCAATGAAGGACAAGGTCTCATTACATGATCCTAACATTTAGCCTATGGCAGTTTAAACATTAACTTGTATGTAGAGGTCAAGACGGCCAAGTTACAAACAGAAAAAACACTGTCCACCATTTTAACCCACTGGGTGACTTTGCAGAGAGAGAGAGAACCTAAAATGGTGGTTTATATTGATTCTAGGGTCAGGACCTTGCAACACAAATTTCCTCACAAGTAGCTCACGAGCAGCTTGGCGTAGGCCAATATACATATATTCAATGCAATAGGAGGCACAATATAATTTCTAGTTTGACACTTCTTTTGCTGTCTTCTGCCCTGTTTTCCAGGTGAGTGAGTTTCTGGGTGACCGCCGTCAGTTGCTTCTCCATTCTCTTAATTGTGTCCTCTGAGTCTGAGATGTGTTGCTCTACCTCCCCGACCCTCAAGGTCATATTTCGCATGTCTTGCCAGAGGAAGGACACTTCTTTTGACAGTCCATTGATTTTCTCCTCGATAAAGTGCCTAGATTCCATTATGGCGCCCATTATATCACGAAGGGAGATTTGAGAATCTTGCAGCTCTCCATCTGTGCCTGCTGTCTCTGTGGTGCGAGTTGTGGGGGGTTGGCAAGCACCCACCATGTACAGGTCATCTTACACTGGAGCTTCCTCTTCTTAGCTTTATCTTTAAACATGGTGCTGCACATTGGCCTCTCTCCCTCACTATCCAGTCTTGATGCCACTGCCCAGTTGTCTTTATTCTGTTTACTCCGCCAATGGCCAGGTGAAGTCACAGGTTTTGTCCCTTTCGTCTGAATGGCTTGTGGGGCGGGCTTGTGGGCTTTAGTGCTGCCACCTGCTCCCTCCTGTTGTGCCTGGCGGGGGTGGCTCTGGTTGGGGAAGGATGCCCCGTCACTAAATACGGCGCAAGGCCTGTTTTCCTGCAACTTTCGTGCAGGGACGGGTTTGTCTGAGTCGGCTGGGTTTAGGGGCGGGCAGAGATCACAATATAGAAGTCGGTGCCCTGTTGATTTGTTGTCTTCACTGCGCTGGCGGCCAGGGAATGTCTCAGGTTGTCCCTTGGGTTTGGGTGGCTTGTGGCTGGGGCAGACAGATCTTAGCTATGGCGGTTTATGGGTGCCCCTCTGCTTATTGCAGCACGGTGGGCTGTCCACGTCCTCTTTTTTCAGCTGCAGACCCATTGGGCCTGGTGTCATCCACCCCCGGGCCTCTCACCTGGGTTTGCCGGGTTCCTGTGTTGGTACGCTGTCCCTTACTCCATCTCTCTATCTCCGGTTGTGAGCCCCGTTTGTAGTTTTTACGCCTGGAGGTAGAAGTGCGCCTAATTTCGGGGTCAGAGTTCTTCTGTGCGGTCCCCGTTGCTGCTTCACTGTTGTGCTGGTGGGCGGACCCGCCTGGTTGGGGGGCGAAAGGAGAGCCTCCGGTGTCGGTCGGCATTGCCGTTCAACACGGTCTCCGGCACTGATGATGCCACTGATCCAGTTCCCAGAAATGGCGCCGGCCATCCCGCTTTCCTTGCGGCAGGCTATTTCGTAGGGTTCCCTTCAGCGTTTTTCTTCAGAAATGCAGCGACCTGTAGCTATGGTGTTGCGTTGTCTGGAATGGAGGTTCTTTTAGTTAAATTTGCTGGGGAAACAGGATTTAGTTGGCAAGATGTCTGCGGCTGTCTCTGAGCTATGGAGGCTCAGGCCTGCATCGCTCCACTGCGCAACAACGCCCCGCGCTGCCTGCACTCTTGAATGTGCCTGTGCAAATGAGTGACCCCTGAGCCAGTCGATGGATGCAACATGTGTTGGACCATTACATTATGTGAATTATAATTGGCTGTAATATGCCTTCTGTGACCTCGTGCCTACAATGGCAATGTGGTGGTTCAGCACCAGGCACAGGACTATGTAAAAAGCTCTTAAGAGAAGCAAAAGGTGTCTCTGTTCACCTGGATGGGTGCACTGCTAGTGGCAATGTAAAGAGAATGCACACATCCTTCATCTATAAATTAATCTACATCTTCATTGGCTATTGCAACCATCCCAGGCCTTTCTCAGAGACACACATAAAGTGAATCGGGGCCCGCTTAGAGCAGGGTGTCCGGCTTTCACCATTCACGCAATATGGTGTTACTATTAATCATAACCACTCCGCTTAGCATGCAACCATTCTGCCATGTGAGGGTAGCTGGTCTAGCCATATGGGGCCCATTCTGTGCACCCGCATCCCTTCCTCCTAAGTTACCCCTTTCTGCCACCCACTACACCACGTACTGAAACAGAGAGGTTGTAAAGTACAGCTCATGGTGCTTGTGACCGCAGATCTCCATTTTGGAACAGACAGTTTAGAATCTTGGATCCAACCGTTCCTCCAGACCAGTCTTCTTAAATCTTGTCAAGATGGCTAAAATAATGTGCACGTCGGAGTGACGGGATTGCCTGGAAAAATAAGAAGCTTTGTAAAAAAAAACACATCTTGTACAGGGTTCAGGGCCAATCACTGAGAATGGCGGCTGAAGCACGGACTAGATTAACCTTTTACACCATGGTAAAGTTTGAGCAGCAGCCCTTCTCTGGAGCCATAGATTATTCGCAGGTTGTGGAAGATGTCCAAGATGCGTCCAATAGAGTGAGCAAGTGAGGGAGAGAGAGCTTGATAGGGATAGCCAGAAGAGGCAGCCAGGGTAGGTCTGAACTCAGCAAAGATGCGCTCAATAGAGTGAGGAAGTGAGGGAGTGAAAGCTTGATAGGGATAGCCAGAAGAGACTGCCAGGGTAGGTCTGAATCCAGCAAAGATGCTTTCAATAGAGTGAGGAAGTGAGGGAGTGAGAGCTTGATAGGGATAGCCAGGAGAGGCAGTCAGGGTAGGTCTGAATCCAGCAAAGATGCTTTCAATAGAGTGAGGAAGTGAGGGAGTGAGAGCTTGATAGGGATAGCCAGAAGAGGCAGCCAGGGTAGGTCTGAACTCAACAAAGATTCACTCAATAGAGTGAGGAAGTGAGGGAGTGAAAGCTTGATAGGGATAGCCAGAAGAGGCAGTCAGGGTAGGTCTGAATCCAGCAAAGATGCTTTCAATAGAGTGAGGAAGTGAGGGAGTGAGAGCTTGATAGGGATAGCCAGGAGAGGCAGCCAGGGTAGGTCTGAACTCAGCAAAGATGCGCTCAATAGAGTGAGGAAGTGAGGGAGTGAAAGCTTGATAGGGATAGCCAGAAGAGGCAGTCAGGGTAGGTCTGAATCCAGCAAAGATGCTTTCAATAGAGTGAGGAAGTGAGGGAGTGAGAGCTTGATAAGGATAGCCAGGAGAGGCAGCCAGGGTAGGTCTGAACTCAGCAAAGATGCGCTCAATAGAGTGAGGAAGTGAGGGAGTGAAAGCTTGATAGGGATAGCCAGAAGAGACTGCCAGGGTAGGTCTGAATCCAGCAAAGATGCTTTCAATAGAGTGAGGAAGTGAGGGAGTGAGAGCTTGATAGGGATAGCCAGGAGAGGCAGCCAGGGTAGGTCTGAACTCAGCAAAGATGCGCTCAATAGAGTGAGGAAGTGAGGGAGTGAAAGCTTGATAGGGATAGCCAGAAGAGGCAGTCAGGGTAGGTCTGAACTCAACAAAGATTCACTCAATAGAGTGAGGAAGTGAGGGAGTGAAAGCTTGATAGGGATAGCCAGAAGAGGCAGTCAGGGTAGGTCTGAATCCAGCAAAGATGCTTTCAATAGAGTGAGGAAGTGAGGGAGTGAGAGCTTGATAGGGATAGCCAGGAGAGGCAGTCAGGGTAGGTCTGAATCCAGCAAAGATGCTTTCAATAGAGTGAGGAAGTGAGGGAGTGAGAGCTTGATAGGGATAGCCAGAAGAGGCAGCCAGGGTAGGTCTGAACTCAACAAAGATTCACTCAATAGAGTGAGGAAGTGAGGGAGTGAAAGCTTGATAGGGATAGCCAGAAGAGGCAGTCAGGGTAGGTCTGAATCCAGCAAAGATGCTTTCAATAGAGTGAGGAAGTGAGGGAGTGAGAGCTTGATAGGGATAGCCAGGAGAGGCAGTCAGGGTAGGTCTGAACTCAGCAAAGATGCGCTCAATAGAGTGAGGAAGTGAGGGAGTGAAAGCTTGATAGGGATAGCCAGAAGAGGCAGTCAGGGTAGGTCTGAATCCAGCAAAGATGCTTTCAATAGAGTGAGGAAGTGAGGGAGTGAGAGCTTGATAGGGATAGCCAGGAGAGGCAGCCAGGGTAGGTCTGAACTCAGCAAAGATGCGCTCAATAGAGTGAGGAAGTGAGGGAGTGAAAGCTTGATAGGGATAGCCAGAAGAGACTGCCAGGGTAGGTCTGAATCCAGCAAAGATGCTTTCAATAGAGTGAGGAAGTGAGGGAGTGAGAGCTTGATAGGGATAGCCAGGAGAGGCAGCCAGGGTAGGTCTGAACTCAGCAAAGATGCGCTCAATAGAGTGAGGAAGTGAGGGAGTGAAAGCTTGATAGGGATAGCCAGAAGAGGCAGTCAGGGTAGGTCTGAACTCAACAAAGATTCACTCAATAGAGTGAGGAAGTGAGGGAGTGAAAGCTTGATAGGGATAGCCAGAAGAGGCAGTCAGGGTAGGTCTGAATCCAGCAAAGATGCTTTCAATAGAGTGAGGAAGTGAGGGAGTGAGAGCTTGATAGGGATAGCCAGGAGATGCAGTCAGGGTAGGTCTGAATCCAGCAAAGATGCTTTCAATAGAGTGAGGAAGTGAGGGAGTGAGAGCTTGATAGGGATAGCCAGAAGAGGCAGCCAGGGTAGGTCTGAACTCAACAAAGATTCACTCAATAGAGTGAGGAAGTGAGGGAGTGAAAGCTTGATAGGGATAGCCAGAAGAGGCAGTCAGGGTAGGTCTGAATCCAGCAAAGATGCTTTCAATAGAGTGAGGAAGTGAGGGAGTGAGAGCTTGATAGGGATAGCCAGGAGAGGCAGCCAGGGTAGGTCTGAACTAAGCAAAGATGCGCTCAATAGAGTGAGGAAGTGAGGGAGTGAAAGCTTGATAGGGATAGCCAGAAGAGGCAGTCAGGGTAGGTCTGAATCCAGCAAAGATGCTTTCAATAGAGTGAGGAAGTGAGGGAGTGAGAGCTTGATAGGGATAGCCAGGAGAGGCCGCCAGGGTAGGTCTGAACTCAGCAAAGATGCGCTTAATAGAGTGAGGAAGTGAGGGAGTGAAAGCTTGATAGGGATAGCCAGAAGAGGCAGTCAGGGTAGGTCTGAACTCAACAAAGATTCACTCAATAGAGTGAGGAAGTGAGGGAGTGAAAGCTTGATAGGGATAACCAGAAGAGGCAGTCAGGGTAGGTCTGAATCCAGCAAAGATGCTTTCAATAGAGTGAGGAAGTGAGGGAGTGAGAGCTTGATAGGGATAGCCAGGAGAGGCAGCCAGGGTAGGTCTGAACTCAGCAAAGATGCGCTCAATAGAGTGAGGAAGTGAGGGAGTGAAAGCTTGATAGGGATAGCCAGAAGAGGCAGTCAGGGTAGGTCTGAACTCAACAAAGATTCACTCAATAGAGTGAGCAAGTGAGGGAGTGAGAGCTTGATAGGGATAGCCAGAAGAGGCAGTCAGGGTAGGTCTGAATCCAGCAAAGATGCTTTCAATAGAGTGACGAAGTGAGGGAGTGAGAGCTTGATAGGGATAGCCAGAAGAGGCAGCAAGGGTAGGTCTGAACTCAGCAAAGATGCGTTCAATAGAGTGAGCAAGTGAGGGAGAGAGAGCTTGATAGGGATAGCCAGAAGAGGCTGCCAGGGTATGTCTGAACTCAGCAAAGATGCGTTCAATAGAGTGAGGAAGTGAGGGAGTGAGAGCTTGATAGGGATAGCCAAAAGAGGCAGTCAGGGTAGGTCTGAATTCAGCAAAGATGCTTTCAATAGAGTGAGGAAGGGAGGGAGTGAGAGCTTCATAGGGATAGCTAGAAGAGGCAGCCAGGGTAGGTCTGAACTCAGCAAAGATACGTTCAATAGAGTGAGAAAGTGAGGGAGAGAGAGCTTTATAGGGATAGCCAGAAGAGGCAGCCAGGGTAGGTCTGAACTCAGCAAAGATGCGTTCAATAGAGTGAGCAAGTGAGGGAGAAAGAGCTTGATAGGGATAGCCAGAGGAGGCAGCCAGAGTATTTCTGAACTCAGCAAAGAAGCGTTCATTAGAATGAGAAAGTGAGGGAATGAGTGCTTGATAGGGATAGCCAGAAGAGGCAGCCAGTGTATGTCTGAACTCAGCAAAGATGCATTTACTAGAGTGAGGATATGAGGGAGAGATAGCTTGATGGGGATATCCAGAAGAGGAAGCTATGGTAGGTCTGAACGCAGCAAAGATGCGTTCAATAGAGTGAGTAAGTGAGGGAGTAAGAGCTTGATAGGGATAGCCAGAAGAGGCAGCCAGGGTAGGTCTGAACTGAGCAAATATGTGTTCAATAGAGTGAGCAAGTGAGGGAGAGAGAGCTTGATAGGGATAGCCAAAGAGGGGAGCCAGAATAATGCTGAACTCAGCAAAGATGCGTTCAGTAGAGTTAGCAAGTGAGAGAGAGAGAGCTTGATAGGGATAGCCAGAAGAGGCAGCCTGGGTATGTCTGAACTCAGCAAAGATGCGTTCAATAGAGTGAGCAGGTGAGGCGAAAGAGCTTGATAGGGATAGCCAGAAGAGGCTGCGAGGGTATGTCTGAACTCAGCAAAGATGCGTTCAAAAGAGTGAGGAAGTGAGTGAGTGAGAGCTTGATAGGGATAGCCAGAAGAGGCAGGCAGGGTAGGTCTGAACTCAGCAAATATGTGTTCAATAGAGTCATGTGAGGGAGAGAGGGCTTGATAGGGATAGCCAGAAGAGGCAGCCAGGGTATGTCTGAACTCAGCAAATATGCGTTCAATAGTGTGAGGATGTGAGGGAGTGAGAGTGTGATAGGGATAGCCAGAGGAGGCAGCTTGAGTATTTCTGAACTAAGCAAAGATGCGTTCATTAGAATGCGGAAGTGAGGGGGAGAGAGATTGATGGGGATATCCAGATGAGGAAGCTATGGTATGTCTGAACTCAGAAAAGATGCATTCAATAGAGTGAGGAAGTGAGGGAGTGAGAGCTTGATAGGGATAGCCAAAAGAGGCAGTCAGGGTAGGTCTGAATTCAGCAAAGATGCTTTCAATAGAGTGAGGAAGGGAGGGAGTGAGAGCTTCATAGGGATAGCCAGAAGAGGCAGCCAGGGTAGGTCTGAACTCAGCAAATATGCGTTCAATAGTGTGAGGATGTGAGGGAGTGAGAGTGTGATGGGGATAGCCAGAGGAGGCAGCTAGAGTATTTCTGAACTAAGCAAAGATGCATTCATTAGAATGAGGAAGTGAGGGGGAGAGAGATTGATGGGGATATCCAGATAAGGAAGCTATGGTATGTCTGAATGCAGAAAAGATGCGTTCAATAGAGGGAGCAAGTGAGGGAGAGAGAGCTTGATAGCCATAGCCAAAGAGGGCAGCCAGTGTAGTGCTGAACTCAGAAAAGATGTGTTCAATAGAGTGAGCAAGTGAGGGAGAGAAAGCTTGATAGCGATAGCCTGAGGGGGCAGCTAGGTTAGGTCTGAACTCAGCAAAGATGCGTTCAATAGAGGGAGTAAGTGGGAGAGAGAGCTTGATAGAGATAGCCAAAGAGGGAAGCCAGAGTAATGTTGAACTCAGCAAAGATGCGTTCTATAGAGTGAGCAAGTGAGGGAGAGAGAGCTTGATAGCGAAAGCCCGAGGGGGCAGCCATTGTAGTGCTGAACTCTGCAAAGATGCGTTCAATAGAGGGAGCAAGTGAGGGAGAGAGAGCTTGATAGGGATAGCCAAAGAGGGAAGCCAGAGTAAATCTGAACTCAGAAAAGGTGCTTTTAATAGAGTGAGCAAGTGAGGGAGAGAGAGCTTGATAGCGATAGCCAAAGAGGGCAGCCAGTGTAGTGCTGAACTCAGAAAAGATGTGTTCAATAGAGTGAGCAAGTGAGGGAGAGAGAGCTTGATAGCGATAGCCTGAGGGGGCAGCTAGGTTAGGTCTGAACTCAGTAAAGCTGCGTTCAATAGAGGGAGTAAGTGGGAGAGAGAGCTTGATAGGGATAGCCAGAAGAGGGAAACCAGAGTAATGCTAAACTCAGCAAAGATGCGTTCTATAGAGTGAGCAAGTGAGGGAGAGAGAGCTTGATAGCGAAAGCCCGAGGGGGCAGCCATTGTAGTGCTGAACTCAGCAAAGATGCGTTCAATAGAGGGAGCAAGTGGGAGAGAGAGAGTGGGTGATCGCTTGGTGAAGCTTGCATGGAGTCAGTCTTTCACATTCATTTGGCGATAGCTGAGGGAGGCGCGAGATTGAGGGGCAGGAACGGTGAGTGGATGAATGCTTTATATTGCAAAAGGGAAAAACTACCAGTCCGAGTTTTCAAACATATATTGGACTGGTTGCACTAGCTCTTGTTTCTAGTTGAAAGCCCTGAATCTCTAAACGGTGTAAATGCATTTCTAAAAGGTGTGCCTGATTCATGCTGTATAATAAATGGAGTTCCCATAATGATAAATACCCTTCAAAATGCATTCGATTTGATTTACCAGTGTGCAACAAATAGAATTCATTTAGAATAGGAGTTCCGACTTCTTACCTGACGCTGAACACCGATCAAATGGCATGTCTTTGATTTACGCTGGTAAATCAAAAATGTCCATTTTTTTAAAGTTGTACTACAATCAATGTCGTCCCCAAATGCTGAACACAGTTTTAAAACACTTTTACATTTGATTCATGCTATTGAATATGGCAGAAATGCATTTTGAAGGGTTGTTCCTGCTTCATGCATTATAATTAATGAAGTTCGATCATTAAAAAAACATTGCAAAACACATTTTTTTTCGATTGCTACAACAAATGGAAATTGATTTTACCATGTGTTCCCCTTTATGCATGTAGATTACATTTCGAAAACGTGATTTGTAAACCAAATACAAGTCAACTTTAAAAGGTTTGGCAGGGCAACTCTTTCCAAGACTCCAACAGAAAGGCTGCGTGGCTTCAGTGGGGGCCAGAGACAGCCCTCGTGCAAGAAGTGGGCCCCAGTCCTCAGATTATAAAGTTGCACCCTTCTTTATTCTTCGTCTTTAAGGTCACAGTACAGAAGAGGGTAAGTAGGTTCCAGAAAGGCATCCACCATCAGCTCCCTCAACAGTCACCCCTGGAACTCCCCGTCACTCCTGCCTCACACATTCAACAGTGTTTATTTATTTAATTGATTTATAAAGCGCACACCAGCCCAAGGCAGCACCCGGAGGTTTTCGGGATAATGATGATGGCATGATGGGTGGGGAAAGCAATGTAAGGGTAACCTGGGACCACTTCCCTGAGCGTTTGACAAGACAGGATCATGCCAGCTAGCACAGACAGACAGACGGACAATGGAGGAGCAAATGCAGAATGGCGAGAACTCTGGTCAGAAGGTGCATCCCGGGCAAATCAAAGTGAAAGCAAAGATCTCCAGAAAGAACAACCATGACTATTGCACCGGAATCAGTACAGCATTTGGTGATAGCTTTGCATCACAAGTACACGGCATAGCACCGGAAGAGAGTGGACAGATCTGCATCTATCTAAAGCAATGATACCAAACCAGTAAATGGTCTTCATTTGTACTTTACAGTGCAGTGTCTATTTTACAGGCTATATGAACAGTCAAGGTCATTAAAGCAGTATAGTGCAAAAGACTTTCAACCTGTTTCTCCTTTCTTTAATAATGAACACGTTATACATGTGTGTCTTTGAGTAAACTGAGTTTCCTTTTAAACACAGTTCATATTTTATTTTTTAAACCCACTACCACATCAGGGCATTTCAATCCACACCAGCCTGCAGCTGAATTGGCTACCTTCGAAATACCGAATGCGCGGGCGGACCCACGCAGGCGCTTCCCCATCCTAAAGGATGATGTGCACCAGACCCACCAATCAATGCTTAGCTCTCATAAACTCACAGCTCCTCCCACCGCCCGGTCTGCCTCACAAAATCCAACATCACATTGCTCCTCCTCCTGCCTCTCACCCTGTGACCTCCCAGCAAAGCCTTCCCACTCAGCTCAGCCACACCCAGCGCACGCAGACATCCGAACCCTCATCAATTGTCTCTCCTCAACATGTCTCTCACACCTAAGCAGGTAATGTCCCACAGTCTCAGGCACCCCACACACTGCACAATCCCTCGACTCACGCTTCCCCACTCGAAACAAACAATCATTCAGTCCCACATGCCACAATGAAGGACATAATAAGACGATGTCCTAACAAGTCTAGGGTGCCTTTCTATTTCAAATACTTTTTTTTTTAGGGTTAAACCAGGTTTTTCTTCAGAATGATACTTTAGATTCAACTTTCATGATTCCTGCAGTAGCCCCCCACCTCTCCAACCGCTGAGGCTGCGATGACCCACAATCCTGTGCAGCAGGAATGAATACTAATGAGGAGCTTTTTGAGTGAAAGAAGTCATTTTCATACTCACACTTTAAGGCAGAGTAAACTTATTTACAGCATATATACACTCTTGAAATGGTCACAGTGTTTAAATACAAACTAAACAGTCCTAAACCCCACACCATAAGAAATGCTGCACATATACATCCATTATGGAAAAGGGAGGGACCTCTAGCTGTGATTAGAGGTACTACAATTAAACTAAATCACAGATCTATATCACAGAATGGTAGACAATATCAATGCAAACCACTACACCAGGTTTAAACAAAGCACATAAATCAAAGCAAAGACATATGCACGTGGGCAATGGGGGAAACTAGACAGGCAGCAGACATCCGAGAGGGGCTTCAAAGGAGGGGATCTGCCCCCAGGGCCTTTAAAATACTCACAAGTATGGATAACTGGAAGCAGGAGCACCCCCGCCCCATAGAGCTGAGGTGCTCACGTGAAGTCAATGGATCACCACACCTGCAGTGATTCCACCAATGGCAGGGTGAACAGCAGTACAGGCAGGAGACAGGGGGTCTCAGTGCCTGTCAGGGGATGAGACTCCAGCAACAGGGGGGCAGGCCTCAAGCTGGCTTTGCAGCAGAACACAAGCTGACGCAGAGTCTCTCCAGAGGGTCTCCTGCCAAAAACCCACACCTAAGCCCAGTGGCTTAGACTAAAAACCCAAACGGACAAACCCAGTGGAATGCGTTGGGGGTGGGAGAGCACCGGGCCAGTACCATTGTCTATAATGGAGTAGCAACAATAATAATTTAATATTTGTATAGCACCTGTATCTAAAGAACTTCATATACATTATTATTATCCAATTGAAGTTGGTACTCACTTTTTCAACCTGGGAAGGATGAAAGGCTGAGTCGATCTTGCCAAGATTTGAACCTGCAATCTGCAGATGAAACGCAGATCACAGCACCAAGCGCTTAACCCACTGAGCCATCTTACCGGCTATACACACGAAACTACGCAACATTTTCTGAGATCATAAAATTAAATAAATAAATGCTGGTTCTGGAAAGTGCAATTAGTCACAGGTGGACTGTGTTTTCTTGAGGGGGAGTAGGTCTGGAACCATCCTCAAGGTATATTGGAAGTGAAAAGAAAATGCAACATTTTCCAACTGTCACAAAGTGTATTGGAAACAGGATCCAGCACTGAAAAATTCCAGCCCACTCTAATCACTGCAGTCTAATGAACAGAATGAACTTCCATAGCAGACATTGGCAGCCCATAGGAATCAATGCAATTTGAAAACGCACTCTAAATTAGTGTTTTTCCTTTAGCCCAAAGTAGTTTTATGATTAACATGTATTCGATTATTTATGTTGTAAGGTCCACCTGCACCTGGGACAGGCCTTATCGGCCTGTAAGTCACACAGAACAGATGGGTGACTGCCCAAAAGTCCACCTCCACTGTGCCCGAGGCCCACAGACCACTGCCCTGGGGACCAGGCAATATTCCTTGCACCATCCTCTCTTTAGGGGGTGTTACAGGGAGGAATTAACTCTCCTAAACATTGTGCAGTAGAACCTTTCTCTTTTAAACATAATCTAGGAGTACTTCACTGTCCAGTGATTTATTGTTAATGAAGCCGGGTACTGAAGTTTGAGCTCAAAATGTTAAAACTCGTGTACAGTCACATAAGTTGTGACGAGCGAGGAGCAAAATGAAGGCGACACCAGAAGATATAGTGCTTACATGTCATCTACAGTCCAAGGCCATTGTTATGTTATGGAAAATAGCAGGCCTGCCTCAGAAGTTAGGTGACCCAGATCCTGTGTGTTTCAAACTCTCAAAGGAAATGATTCTATTGCAGGAAACTTGGCTTAGTTCAACATCTGACCTTCAAGATTATTTGAGCTTCAGTAAACCAGCCACACAACACATCAGAAACCTCAAAAGTGATTGGCAGGTTTTGAATTAATCTGAACCACTGGCATTGCTCTGGGCAACCTTGCATACCACCGTCTTTTAGCACATCGCCATTGCAAATCAATCAGTTACAACTACCAATTGGAGCAGCCTTGCCCCAAGGTCCCCTGTGCACGGAAACACAAGCAACCTCAGACATGTTTAAGCCTTGTTGGGCGTCCTCAGTGAGGCATAGCTTGGTTCCCTATGGTGCAGAGAGCAAGGGACCCACATCTGGCCATAACCTCTCGCACATTGGGAGACCAACTGAAACCAAAAAAGTGATGGGTGAAAGGTTTTGAATTAATCAGAACCATTGGCATTACTGTGGGCAACCTTCCACACCACCATTTTTTAGCCGATTGCGCCATTGCAAAAGGGGTTCAGCTATATGCAAATAATTCAGGTACTGCCATCAATGGGAGCAGCCCAGCCCGAACTGCTAGCCAGGTCCCCTCTGCACGGAAACACAAGCAACCCCAGACATGTTTAAGCCTTGTTGGCTCTCCTCAGTGAGTTGCAGCTTGGTTCCCTATGGTGCAGAGAGCAAGGGACCCACATCTGGCCATAACCTCTCGCACATTGGGAGACAAACTGAAACCAAAAAAGTGATGGGTGAAAGGTTTTGAATTAATCAGAACCACTAGCATTACTGTGGGCAACCTTCCACACCACCGATTTTTAGCTGTCTGCGCCATTGCAAAAGGGGTTCAGCTATATGCAAATCAGTCAGCTGCTGCCACCAATGGGAGCAGCGCTGCCGAACTGCTAGGTCAGGCCCCCTCTGCATGGAAACACAAGCACAAGCAACATCACACATGTTTCGGACTTGTTGGGCCTCCTCACCCCTAATGGAACAGATATTCCCAGATGTGGGTCCCGAGCCTGCTGTGCCTAGAGACCCAAGCTACTCCTCACTGATGACGCCCAATGAGGCCGAAACATGTCTGGGGATGCTTGTGGTCTTCTGCATAAGGGATGTGACCAAGCAGTACGGGCTGGACTGCACCTTAAGGGGTGGGACCAAGCCTGATTTGCATATGGTCTTTCTCCTTCTGTAATGGTGTGGCAGGCTGAAGAACGATGGTCTGGAGGGTCGCCGGGAGCAATGCCAAAGGTTAGGATTAATTCCAAACCTTCCAGCCATCACCTCTTTTGCATAAGTCACCCCGAGTGGGAAGGGGATGCCCAGCCATGGGCCGCAAGCCTGCTGGGCCAAGAAACCCAAGCTACTCCTCCCTGATGATTCCCAACGAGGCCGAAACATGTCTGGGATGCTTGTGGTCTTGCACAGAAGGGATGTGACCTAGCACTTTGGGCTGGAGTGAACCCCTTTTGAGGTGGACCAAAGCATGTGGTCTTTCTCCTTCTGTAATTGCTTGACAGACTGAAAAAAACAATGGTCTGGGCGGTTGCCCAGAGCAATGCCAGAGGTTAGGATTAATTCCAAACATTCCAGCCATCACCTCTTTTGTTTTACACAAAACATCAGAGCACAGAACAAAGGAGGTCTTCAGATTTCATGAGTTGTAGAAAGCTGCATGGAAGACCCACTAGAGTCCCCAATTGTGCCCACTAATGCAATGGGTGCAGATGTCTGTTTTAGATGGATCTGTTTTTAGAATAATACATCTCCACAAATGTCCAATACATTTAGGAATTTAGGGGGTCTCATGATAACAATCAACAAAGAAACTATTGCATTCCAACCGGTGAACTGTGACTCACACAGAAAAGGAGCACTCTAGGACTGAAAAACATGAATGAACATCTCTAGCAAAAGAAGGGCAAGATGGGAACACAGGCTAGAAGAGACTATTATGGAGTGGGTCATAACACAGGACACTGAAGATCTTACCAGAATATGGTGGCATGTAATGTTATGTTATGTTATATACACTTATAGAGCACGCCCTTCACCAGCCTGGGCTTCATGATGCTTAGGAGGTAAAGCTGTAAAGGAAACTGACGGAAGAAGAAAACATAGGCTGGACTCAAGCTTCAAGCTGAGAATAGGAAGGTCTTCAGGGAGCATCGAAAGGACAGATGGTCAGAGATTTGAAGGAGGGGCAGCAGGATGGAGCTCTATAATTGGGCAGTGGCCACTGTAAAAGAGTGACCTCACACCAGAGACTACTTAAAACGAGTAACAAGAACACAGAGGGCAGTAGAGGAGCGCAGAGGATGGGAAGGGAAAAACGGACGAAATTTGACTTGGAGATATTCGGTCCCAGTCATATAAAAGGCCTGATGGGCGATACAGTGCCTTAAACTTAACCCGTTTAACCACAGGCAACCAGTGCAAGGCATTCAGAATGGGAGATGCCAATGTGTAGCTGGCAGCACCACTGGCAGCGGAATTCTTGAGGATTTGAAGTCGATGAAGCAGAGAAACAGGTTGAGCAAGAAGAAGAGAGTTGCAATAGTCCATAGATCCCGACGTCAAAGAAGATACAACCAAGGGATGGAGTAAAAGGGGGAGATGCGGTAGACCTTGGCAGAGAATGCACAGCTTCGAGTGTACTGACTAGCACACCACACCTACCTGGGCCTGCATACACAGCAAGAAAGTAAGCTTAATGCCCAGGCTATGAACCACAGCAGAGGGTGAGGGCAGAGGTCCAAGCTCAAAAGACCAGAAGGTCGACGACCCCACGAGGTCTCAGAAGGGGAGCCAACAATAAGGACCTCTGTTTTACCGCCATTGAGGTGAAGTCAGTTTTTGCCCATCCAATGATGGACAGCAGACAGACAGGAGTGACACCGCTCAGCAGTGGCAAAGAGAGAAAGATCAGGCCGCACCAAGATCTGTGTGTCGTCCGCCTGAGAGTAGCACCGAAACCCAAAGATTGAATCAGTCTAGGCTGAATATAAACATTAAAGAGCAGCAGGGAGCGAGCAGAACCTTGGGGAACACCACAACTGAGGGGCCTGGGAGATGAGATGAATGGAGAAAGAGACTGAGAGTACTCTGATAGAAAAGACTGAAACCAGTCCAGGACCGAGCTGGAGATACCTGCCATGGACAGCATGTCAATGAGAATGTCATGGTCCACTGGTCAGGCACTGGCGTGGCTGACTTCCTTCCCCTCTGACCGACCCTCCCAGGTCCAAATTTGGTCCTTCCTCTCAGCTATCTTTTTCTCTACCTGTGGTGTCCCCCAGGGGTCTAACCTCTCTCCCTGGCTTTTCAACCTCTGCCTGGCACTTCTTGCCCACCGCATTGCCGCTTTCTGCCCCAACTTTCAGTGCTATGCAGATGACACTCAGCTCATTTTCAGGCTACTTTCAGCCTCCTCTTCTCCTTCCCTCATCTCTGACTGTCTGACTGCTATCCAGGAGTGGTGTGCCGCGAATGACCTCTGCCTTAATGCCAGTAAGACTGAGATTCTCCTCATAAGCACACCCACTCCCTCCTTTCCTGTCGCACTCTGGCCGGCCTCCCTTGGCCCTCCTCCTGCTCCCACCTGTGTGGCAAAAAACCTCAGGGTCATCTTCGACTCCACACTCTCCTTCTCTCCTCACATCTCTGACGTCTCCCAGAAGTCACACTACCAACTCCTCCTCCTCAGAGGTATTCTTCCTTTCCTCTCCTTCCCCCAGAAGCTCATTGTCTCCAGAGCTCTGATTCTCTCTAAACTAAACTACTGCAACAGACTCTATCTAAATCTGCCTGCCTCGACTCTCTGCCCTCTGCAACTCATCCAAAACAGGACTGCAAGACTTGTCCTTGGCCTCAAGCCCAGGGATCGTATGTCTCGAGGACTGAAATCTCTGCACTGGCTTCCAGTGGCTGAGAGGATTAAGTTCAAAACCCTCTGCATTGTCCACAAGGCCTTCTGGGGCCTGGGGCCCCAATATCTTCAACTCTCTCTTCCTAAATATCTCCCTTCTCGAGATCTTCGCTCATCCGCCTCCAACTCCCTCAGGGTCCGTTGCTTCACCAAGCAACGAGTTGGTGGTAGATCTCTTTCTTCGGCTGGTGCCTCCCTCTGGAACAGCCTCCCTGCCTTCCTGAAACATGAGGAGAACCATCTTCGGTTCCAGAAGCTCCTTAAAACCCTCCTCTTTGCTTCTGCTTTCTCTACCCCTCTCCCCTGCTGAAGTCCTGCTGTACTGTTATGATGGTTTTTAGTAAAAAAACAGGGGTTGGGGGGGTACCCCCCCAAAAAAAAAAGTTTAAAAAAAAAAGAAAATTCGATCCTTTGGTTTTCGGTCCTTTGGTGTCGATCCTTTGGCCATTCGACCTTTTGGTTGTCGATCCTTTGACCTACAACCCATTGGTAATGCTGGCAGAAATATCTGCACTGACAATGTTGTGCCAGTGCCATGAGGGAGTGTGGGGGAGGGCCTGCAACTGAGGTGCAGGAGATATATAAACAGCAAAAGGGATGACAACATGGTCAGAGCAGATAACTGGTAAGTAAGGCTAAAGTGTGACCAGAGAAAACGGGGCAAATAGAAGATCTAAAGTATTGCCCAATGAATGGGTTCAGACCAGAACAAGCTGAGACGGACTAAGGTCTGCAAGAGAAGAAACCAGGCGATGAGCCTGGAGATCACTGCGATTATTAAAATGCAGATTAAAATCCCCCAGGACAATACGGGTCTCAGGTTGGAGTCTCAAAACTGTCACCATGTTGGGGAATAGAACAAAAGAATGTAGAGCCAAAAGGCTACCCCTCTCTGACGCACAGGAGGTGCAACAAACCTACAGGTATTATTATAAGCTAGCCATTTGATCACACAAACAAAGTGGGAATAGTACTGGTAAAACAAAATGTATTCATATTAAAGAAGACAGAGACCAAATCATTAGTCATGCACTGAACGAAAAAGCATACAATTCTGTAAGTAGTGTGGTTACTAGCACAATGAGTGATATTTGATGTGCTGTTAAGACATTAGCAGTACATATCTTCTGTTGACAGAAGATATCTACTGCTAATGTCTTGACAGTACATCAAATATAAATAATTGGTCTCTGTCTTTTTAATATGCTTCTTAAATATGAATACATTTTGTTTTACCAGTACTACTCCCACTTTGTTTGTGTGAACAAATGGCTAGCGTATAATAATACGTTCTTGTGTTCTGTTACTTACTTACCCTCTAGAGTCAGGCCCCCGTTAACAAAAAAGAGGGTTCTTCCACCCCATTTTTTCTATTACCATGTTGAGGAATGCCACATCAAATCCAGAATCATGGTCGGGAGGCCTATAGACTAGGATGACTTGGAAGGTACATGACAGAGAGACCACAACACAGAGAAGAAAAACCACCATGTTTACAGTCTGTCTGAATGGCAGGATGGAGCATTTAAAAGTAGAGCGATGTATGACGGCAATCCCTCCACCGGATCAAAGAGATTACCTATCCAGCCTCGGTATACCATACTCGGGGCTGGGGGGCAGGGCATGGGCCAGGAGTGGAGCAGAGGATCCCTTAAGCCACATCACTGTGACACATAACAGGTCTGGGTAATTGTCAGAAAGGAGGGCGTGGCATTCAGCGGCATGTGCGGCAAGGGAGCGTGCATTGAGAAGCAGGAATCTTACCTGACAGGCTGGCCCAGAGGTAACGGTGCATCATTACTCGTGCACAGGGACCAGCCAGGAGGAAGCACTGTGCAGGGCGGTGCAGCATAGGCCAGATGTTGGCGCCCGTCGGTTGCGCTCATCCGTTGCGCCCCCTGAATGGAGGCCGGGCTATATTACACATAATATTGTCAGGAGCCAATCATGTACCAGGACCGACAGGCAGTGACAAAAGACACACAAGGTGAGTGCGTGTCTGAAAATAAGAAGGCAGCTTCATTGGGAACTAGCCCTGTGTCAGTCAAGGAGGCCAGGGAACCTCGCCCCGTGGAGCGAGGGTTACAAGGAAATTAAAAAGGTAAGCAAAGTAAAATAAATAAAGAAGGTAAATAAAATAAGAATTGTGAGCTGCTTGGAAAGCACTTGGTGGAAATAGGTGCCCGGTCACACGCCGTTGGCACTGGTATGAAACCAGGGGCGCCAAAAGGAAAATAACAATAAAACAGATTTTAAAAATAAAGATGAAAACAGCCATGAATGCAAATGACCCATAACAGGCAGTACGGTTAATGCTTTCTTACATGGGGGGTTTTGGAAACATGCTGAGGCTTTAGGAGAATCAAACTGTCCCTTTGTCTCTATTTCTGATGAGGGACACATGGTGGCCTGCTCCTGCTTCCAAAAAGCCTGTCAGCTGGTAGGATGAAGAATGCAGGAAAACAGTTGCAGGATGCAATAGGTCCAGGGCTGGGAAGTAATAGGCTACAATAGCTGTGAGTGCAATGCAGGCTAATACTCAAAAACGAGAAAAAAAACCTAGTTAATGCATATGTGGGTTTCAATAGAGAAAATTGCTAGATGTGAAGGCATCATCAAGACGGACACAGACAACAGATTCAAATGTCAAGATAAATGCTTTTATTAACTTGAATGTCAGGATGGAAAAGGGCCTAATTTGCCATAATCTGAGGTGGGTTTTCCCTACCTAAAGAAACATAAGGAACGTCTGGTCAAAGAGTTCAACTGAAGAATCTGTCTGTGTCCAAAACCAATACTTGTCCTCAAAGCCAACTCTATACAATTTATAGGGATGTCAACAACCAAATGAAAACAGTGTTTAACCCAAAATGCTGCCCCTCCCCCAAGTGTAAAGTAGTTTCGTAACACAGGGCCTCATTACGAGGTAGATGGTAAGGGATTACCGGCACCGGTAATGACACCGGTGCCGGTAATCCCTTACCACCCTATTCCGAGGTCCCTTAGCGGGTCCCTTCCTTAACGCCTGGTTTACCAGGCGTTATGGAAGGGACCCGTTAAGGGACTTCAGAGCTAATAATGGTACCGCAAATTGCGGTACCGTTATTAGGTCCATCCCCCTATGGGGGCTCGAATGGCAATGGGGAATGGATCCCGGAATGGGGACTTACCGGGTCCTCCAAGGTTGGAATGACCCGGTAAGTCCCTATTTCGAGAACCCGGACCCGGAATGCAGTAAGGGGGTAGCCATGGTGCTAATAGCACCATGGCTACCTCCTACCTCGTAATGAGTTCCACAGTCTCAAAATTATCCTTTGTAGACAAAAGGGAAAATAATTTGAATGAGGACCCAGGGTTCCTTTCCCTAGGTTAAAGGCAGTTTACAACAGAAACATCGGGGTTTCCTTCCCCAAGTTCAGTATAATTGACAGTTTTAATAGGCTCGAAAAATTCCCAGTTTCTGGTTTTCACCTTCTGGTGGTTGACCTGCATTCCATCCAGTATTTGGACAAAAGAGCCATCTACTTTATTTTGACTGCAGTTCAATGTCCAAAGTAGGTTTGTAGGTTTTAGAAAGTTCAACAATAAAGATTTCTTTTCATTTACTCCATTGAAATGTCTATTTCGCAAGTTGGAACCTTTCAGGAATGCCCCCTTCCTTTTCTCAAGGTGCACAGCCCCTTTAACACTTCTCGTGATTATTAATTCATTAAACAGTGCAGATGGAGACTTTCAACAACGTGTTCTGCTTCTTTCAGATCCACATGACCACTCTGCTCCATCGTATACGTGCACAATCACTGGTTCTTTCCTAGCACACGCGGTCAGTTTCACAGCAGGTTTCATGATCTCTTAAACTCACTGCCGTGTTTTGCAGGCTTCTCTCATACCGCGCTGGATTCGCTTCAACTCGGTTGCCTCCAGGGTTTCCTCTCCTGCCCCGAGACAGTCCTTTGCTCTCACAGCACCACGGGAGAATGGGCACGCTGTTTCTTCATCAGAATGCTGGCCCCTCAGCATCCTGCCTTGCCTTGCAGTCACCCAAGCAAACTCCTTTGTGGACCGTCAGCCTCTGCAGTAGCTGGTATTGTGACCCTCATCACACAGGAGCTCTGCATCCAATGGCTCACAGCAATGTCTTGCCTTTTCTCCCTCTTCTCTGTGCTCTTTTGGCTTCCCACCTTTTATACACCTGTGGTGTGTGAATGAGCTGCAGGTGTGAGTCCTGTCTTTGAATTGCCTGACTATAAATAGGCTTATTGGTGTGACATGCACAATCTTTGTAGTGGTAGTCTTTTGAGGCTCCCTTCATCTTCTCAGTACCAGAGTGGTTGTTTGTTGGTGTGTATGCCTCCTAGTCATCTCTTCCTTGTCCGAGTACTAAAATGGCATGACTGCGACAAGAAAAGGGAAGCTGGTTTACAATAGCCCAGGAAGGTTGGAGAAGGATTGGGTGGGTTTTAATTAGGAAAAGGAGGATACCATGTCTCGCCCAACAACCCCCCACTCCCAGTCCCCAAGGACCCTCCACCGAGGTGATCCTCCCTCCCTTGTCCACCCCCAGGGCCGGAATCTAAAAGCGAAGGCCTTTCCCTGGCCACCTGCGCAGTATGCATGGAGAGTAGGAGTGAGAATACCCTCTGGTTTCTAACATAGCCTTCCCAATGCGGGTTGGACCGGGGTGTTTCACAGGGAAACGGAGAGGGGGGTTTACCTCATCTTACTTTAGATCCTCTCAGGGTTCTACTATGAAGCAGCCAGGTTGGCAGTCCAAGAAACCTTGCAGATCCATTAGGTTAGATCCTCTTTGTTGGGATATTGGGTTTACAGCTAAGGAACTAACACTTTCCTCTTCACTAGCTCTTCTTTCAAATTGTGGAGGTTCTAATTTCATTAGGCGAGGGACTCCAACAACAAACGTCTTGGAGTTTATTTGGGCTACCAGTGAAACCCATTGATCAAATTGGGGTACATTACTTCCCAGGACTAATTGAGCTGGTAAATTGGGAACGATGGCCACAGTAAGATGATGTTTTGTACCCAAGATTGTTATCTGGATTTGTGTTTGTGGATAGTTTTCAATATGGCAATGAACAAAGGCCATTTTTTCTTCACCTATTCTCTTCCATTTCCGGGGAAGTAAGTCAGCTCAAAAGGCACACCTGTTACTCCCACTGTCTAGTTAGGCCCAGGGGTTTCTCCTTTCTAAGGTGGCAGGTATCCGGTAAGTGGCTTCAGCCCTAATATATAAAAGGGGGCAGTGTCTTCTTCTGCTTTTACTTTTCTTCCTCATTTCATCAGCTTTCTTGTGTATAAGATTATTGTATAATATCTACCGTATCCCATTTGGGCTTATCTTTTAATGAGAAGGTGGTGGAACCAATTTTATTAAAGGTGCAATCTGATGGTGTATGACCAGCCTCCCTGCCAGGGTAGCATGCTTTTAATTCAGGATTGTAAAGTGGTGGTTCTTTCTGATCTGATGAATAAAACTCTAGGGTTGTTGGCATTTCGTCCCAGGAGGCTTCTAGTTTGCTTTCCAAAGTTAATGGGGATTCAAAGGATGGCATCTCTCTGGTGTCTTTCTCCTGGGACTCCATTAATTCCTCTTCTAAATTCTCAGGACAGGGCTCCATGATATGGCATCAATTTCCACAGAATAATCAGCATTCTAAATAGGAGAGATCTGGTTCATCTAAGGGGACAGGAGGAAGCCTAGGGAACAATTCTCTTGGTGACTGCTTCAGTAAGGAATCAGATGTTAGGCTGTCCTATAAGGTCTCCTGATCTACTGCTTGTCCTTTTGGGACTAAAGGGACAGCAACCGGTTCTGGTGAAAGAGGTGGTAAGTTATATGTTACTTTATTGGGGTCCTCTTGGGTTTGGCCCCGCTCTCATAATCCTTAATGTTTTCTATTTCTCGTGATTCATTGAGGGATGTTTCTGGGGAAGATCGTTCTTGTTCCCTGTGTACACCAGGATAGCATCCCAGAGGGAATCCAAACTCTTCCCATGAGGGATCTGGGTCCTCAAAGGGAGTGAGTGAATAGCTAGATGATATCTGCCCTTTCTCTCTTCTCTCCCTGGGACCTTCACCCTTTTGGATTTTATTAGAGGACCTGCTAAACCCTCCTAATTCTTGGGTGTTTATTAGGGAGATGTTTTCGTCACTTTCTTTTTGTTTTAATTTCTGTCACGTATGGTATCTGGATATCTTAATAGATGACAGTGAGGATTCCACAGTTAGATGAGGTAGAGTAGTTTGAATTTCTCTTTCGAGGTTAAGGTTCTCAAGGAGGGCTGTAACAGGTTTTGTGGTTTCTTGTCCCATGTCTGAGTTATTTAGATAGGAGCATGTTAGGGAATTAAGAGAGTTTGGTTGTCTCCACTAATGTGTGATTCCTATCCGTCTCTTGCCTTATCTTTACTTTTGGGATCCAATCAAATATTTTTGGATGTTCCTGGTGAGGGTTTTCCCCAATGGTTTCGTAAAACAAACATGCCAGTACATCATCTCTTTTGATTTTAGTTGGGTTGGATGAAAAATTCATTAGTATAAAGTCCAGTTTATCGCCACAAGTTAGGTGAGGCAATATTTTCAAATTTTTCCCTCTATCTGGAGTAATATACATAAGCATGTAAGAGGGGGTGGTCTACCCAGAGATTTAGAGAGATGATGATCATTTCTCTAGCAGGGACCACCCCTTCCTGGGGACAGAACAGACAGTAGCTATTTTCTTCCACTGATTCCCGTATAGCAGAATGGCCTGGGCTACTAAAGGATGAAAGGTTATTCCCATTCTTGTGCTGAGGAGTGTCTGGATCCCACACTTTCCTGAGCTTCCCAGTCTGATGGACTTGACTTAGTGAAAGTGTATTGCTTACCCTTTAACCATGGGGGGGAAAAAGACTCGTGACTGAAAAGATGTAGATTGGCCGTCTCAATTTTCCTAGTGTTTTCTCAGAGTTAGAGACTCTATTGTCTAGCTGCCTGATGGTATCAATTTCTCCCAGTTGTCACTTGGGTTCATTGTAAGGAGGGGTGGATTGGAGGCTCTAGTAAATTTGTCACATCAAGGGGTTCCCCATCTTGTATTGGTTGAGCCTCATCCCACTTCTGACACCATCTGTGAAGGCATCATGAAGCAGGACACAGCAACAGATTCAAATCTCAAGGTAAACGCTTTTATTAAATTAAATGTCAGGATGGAAAAAGGCCTCACTTGCCATAATTTGAGGTGGGTTTTCCCTACCTAAAGAAACCTAAGGAACGTCTGAGTCAAAGAATCTGTCTGTGTTCAAAACCTATACTTGTCCTCACAAGTAACTCTATTTAATGTGTAGGGATATCCGCAACCATAAGAAAAGGTGTCATTCTCAAAATGACCCTTCATAGACAAAAGGGAAAATAGTTTGCATCAGGACCCCGGAATCCTTTTCCTAGGTTAAAGGCAGTTCACAACAGAAGCACTGGGTTTCCCTTCCCCAAGTTCACAATAATTCACAGTAGAAACACTGGATTTCCCTTCCCCAAGTTCAAAATAATTCACAGTAAAAATGCTGGGGTTCCCTACCCCAAGTTCACAATAATTCAGTTTTAACAGGCTCAAACGATTCCCAATTTCTGGTGTCACCTTCTGGTGGTTGACCTGCATTCAATCCAGTATTTGAAAAACAGAGCCATCTGCTTTATTTGTTATTTAGTTCAATGTTCAAGTAGGTTTGTAGGTTTTATAAAGTTCAGTAATAAAGATTTATCTGCATTTACACCATTGAATGTGTATTTTCGCAATTTGGAACCGCTGCTTGACTATAATTAGGTGTACTATTGTGGCATGCCTGATCTGTGTAATGGTAGTTCTATGAGGTTCTCTTCATCGTCTCAGTACCAGACTGGTGTGGTTGTATGTTGGTGTGTATGCCTCCTAGTCGTCTCTTCCTCATACCAGTGCTAGAATGACATGACTGAGACAAAATAAGGGAAGCTGGTTTACAATAACCGATAAGGGTTGGAGAAGAATTGGGTGGGTTGTTGTTAGGATAAGGGGGATACCATGTCTCACCCAAGGACCACCCACTCCTAGTCCACAAGGACCCTCCACCCAAGTGATCCTCCCTCACTTGTCCACCCCCAGGGTCAGGATCCAAAAGCGATGGCCTTTCCTTGGCCACCTGTGCAGAGTATCCATGGGGAGTAGGCTTGAGAATGCCCTCAAGTTTCTCACATAGAGCCATTGGCATGAGAGCTTTCTGGTAATACAGGCCTGAGGGAATGGGTCTGCAGAAGTCTTTTATTAGAAGCAAGAATTTCTGCATTAACCATTTGTATCTGATCTTCAATGATCTCACTATACCGCCAAGCAAAGCACTGATGGATTCCTCATCACCTGAGCTAGCCTCATCTACCGAGGGGCTACGTTTAGCCCTGTGAAAGTTCCAGCATCAGAGGGAAGCAATAATCCTAGTTGAGTCCAATGTTGAAAAGTGGTTGCAAAGCAATCCAGAGAAGCTGTTCTCAACCAAAAACAAGGAGGGAAAAATTCAGGTCGGAATAGAATTCCCCAGAAATTGATACATTTGAGAGATTGATGGGCACTGACATTAGCAGTCTTTACAGGATGCAGCATTTTTCAAAATCCTAACTCAAATCTTTTTCCAAAACATTACTCAATACTTAATCCAGTACAAGGAGGGTTTATAGCTGGGCTGCAAACACTCAATGTGATGTTTATGTTACAGCATATGGTTCATATTTCTCTTTAAGCAGCATTCCCTGAGTTTTCCCCGGCTTTTGACCTAGTATTTATGGATATTGATATTGATATTTTATTTCTATCTCGCTTATACACAAATGTTTCAGAGCGCGACAAGGCAAGGGAGGGGAACAGGGGAGAACAAAACAACGATCTTACTAGGCCCAGTGACATTGAGAACGTGCAAGTGCATGGGAGCGGGAGAGGGGAAAAGTTAAGGAAGGGGGGAGAAGTGGATAGTGCAGAGCAAAAGGAGAACAGAATAAATAATAATAAATGAATCAATAAATAATAAAAGTGGTAGTGCAGCCAGCAAGTGGCAAGTGCTGAGTTTAAGGGAGCAGACAGGGTAGGTCAGATAAGTGCAGGAAGAAAAAAGGGGTGGCTGTATGGGTACAGATACAGACACCAGTGCAAGGGGTGGCCTAGAGGCAGTGCGGGAGGGTGGGAGGGTGAGAAGGAACCTGGGCCCGGAGGACAGAGGGTGGCCAGGTGCACGGTGCCAAAAGAGACCATATCAGCCGGGGAGAGGGGGGACGAAGGCAGAAGTGAAGAGGAAGGTCTTGAGGTGATACCGGGACCTGAGATGGTTCTCATGTTTTAGAGTGGCAGGGAGGCTGTTCCAGAGGGAGGCCCCAGCTGAAGACAGAGACCTACCCCCAGCTCCTTTCTTTGAAAAACGACTGACCCTGAGGGAGTTAGAGGTAGAAGAGCGAAGAGCTCGAGAAGGGAGGTATTATGGAGGGATAGCTGCAGGTATTTTAGACCCAGGCCCCAGAAAGCCTTGTCAACAATGCAGATGGTTTTGCATTTAATCCTTGCATCCACTGGGAGCCAATGGAGAGGTTTCAGAGCTGGAGGGATACAATCCCAGGGCTTGAGGCCAAGGACAAGTCTTGCAGTCCTGTTCTGGATTAGTTGCAGAGGGCGGAGAGTAGAGGCAGGTAGATTTAGAAAGAGGCTGTTAAAATAGTCCAACCTAGAGAGAACCAAAGCTTGGGAGACAATGAGCTTCTGGGGGAAGGAGAGGAAAGGCAGAGTACCTCTGAGGACCTACTCTCTGGGATAAATTAATACGGTTGGGGCTGGACGTGAAACATTCAAGATTGTAAGGGAGTTGTACATGAATACCTTGACTCAGGCCAGCTTTGGCAGAATTGGGAAGCTCTCTTGGGAATTGATGCCAACCAGAGGAGTACAAAAAAGTCTATCTCTTGGCTACATACTATTTTGCCTTTATATAAACAACATGGGTACTGCTGCCTTGAAAGTTGCAAAAGACTGCCCATAGGTAGGAAGCTTGCCAGTGCTAATTCTGTTGCAAGCTGAGGATTATGCCCTTTTGGCCGGAACACCACTAGCACTGTGAAAATACCTAAATGCAGTTGGTTTGTATTGCATACAAAATAATGTGTTTTGACTCCATACGTACAAATACATTGACAAGTAAGTTTACAATTAGTAGTCTCGGGAGGATAGCTCAGGGGCAAAATGCTCACCTTGGAAGCAAGACGACAAAGAGCAACACAGGTCAAATTCCCAGGCCCGTGCTTAGAAACCTTTGGGTATTAAGCGCGTCATAAATAACCTATCATATCATAGTGAACCGATTAAGGAATTTCCAGAATTCCTGTACTTGTGTGATTATCTCCATATATTAACCTAGAAACCTTGCATCAGATCAGGAATTAAAAAAAGGTGAAGGCTTCCAGCAGAACCTCAGGTTGACAATGTTTTCAAGACAAAGTGTGAACGTTATCATGCATAAGGTGCAGATATTCGTGGGTTAGATAGGAATGTCTGCTTATTGGACGTCAGCCACAAAGTCTTCTGGAAGAATGTCCTCTTTTTGCCCTGACACTTCCCAAACTAGGCCATCACCACAGACACAGGTGTTGAGTCAGGAGTAGTCCCGCAAGATACACTGTGCAAAGGGTGTTACCTCTGAACAATGACCTGGTTGATAAAGTATGAAAGAAATATCTAAAACAAGACGAACCCTACTAAAACCTGAAAGAGCTGAAGGACGATCTGTAGTCTCTTGAAATGGCAGAGATTGTAGAGGTGGGCCCTAACTTGTGGTTCACACCTATAACTCATATGAAAGTGGCAATATCAACAATCTTGACTTGTGGTTAAAACACTCATGGCAGCCTTGGTATTCCATCAATGGCTATGAACAGCCTTATTACAGGAATTCATCCAGAGCGCAGGAAAGAAGATGGTCTGCCCCAGCAAGGAGCGACAAGCAACCACTGGGTGTGGTGATGAATCCAAAGGAGAGAGCCACCCAATTTGAGGGTAGGGAGGTGATCCCACCACTCTTAACACCCCATAGAGGACATGATAAGTGGGATTCCTCTGGAGGTGACTCCCCCTGAGGGGCCAGGAAAAGCTGATGATAAGTATTTATTAATAAAAGGATGCGGGTAATTCCATCTGTAAGGGTAATCTGCTGATCAGATTCCCCTTACGTAAGCTCCATTCCAAAGGTGCAGTGTGTATCTCTGCCCTGCTGCATCAGTATCCGTATGTGCAGTACCTGCTCTACCAGTGACACAGAGCAGGTTCAGAGGTCACAGGGCCCATTTGACACCTGTAGTAACAGCCAAGTCTCTGCAGTGCAAAACCATGAATATCATAAGTAGCCCATGATGGTGGCAGGTTAAATAGTAAAATAAAGCAGCCACATTCAATCACACATGTGGCTTCTCCTGTGAGCCTGTTCAAGCTATGGAAGGTGATGTGTATTTGGCCAGAGAGGCTGAGGCTACCAAATGACAGGATATGAACCTGAATGGTCATGACCTTCTATGATCTCTTTGTGAGGTTAGGTAACACCTTCCCCCAGAGCCAGTCACCCACCAGCAAGCTGCCCTGGACCAATGCATCAAAAGAGCACACCCATTGAAAGGGAGTAACCTCACCATAGGGTGCTGCATTTAAAAAGGCCTTTGATTCTATTGAGAGATATGTGCAGTTTGGGGAAGATACTGCCATCTTGTTTCTCCCTGCCTCCCTCTCTCTCTTTTCTGTCCCCTCCACTTCCCACAGCACAAGACACTTTGGGTGTGATGTCAAAAGTGCAAAATACACTCATTTCAATAGGAGGAATTGGAGCCATAAGAAAAGGGTAGCTTTCATCCAATCACTTGTAGTGTTCACCTTTAAAAGAAGGGGCCTCACACTACTTCTCTGGAGCAACACCTGAGAAGGATTCACCTGACCTTTTTTGGGAGGGTTGTACTTTCCAAATCCCTCAAACATTGAGCTGAAGAAGGAGCAGTCCAAGGCAGAATAGAGCTATGCCGCCTGCACAATCCCAGGGCCCATTGGGGGTAACAATTGCTGCAGACCAGGACCTGCCATTGTGCACCAGAATCTCCCAGGGCTGTGAGAAGCAGACCCTGAAAGGAAAGGACTCACCCTGTCCTCGAGCCCCAGATTGGGTCTCGCAGCCTCTGGAGGACCACATCTGCTAAGGCACTCTGTTCTGCCTCCTCAAAACTGGTCTGACTGCCATTAAAGCAGAACTCGACACCATTAAGGCCGAGGTTCGATGCCATTGATGCCAAAGGATCCTCCTGGTGCTAACTGTTAAGATAGATTTCTGAACTCTGACCTGGTGGCAGAGGTCAGAAGGCCAGCTTAGTTTCTTGGAACAGGGTAACCTTCTGGACAAGCCAGACCATTCATGGTAGCGATGGTGGCGGTCAAGGCTAGGCCACAGGAGGGGTCAGGGTGACTGAAGGACCTCAGTGAGCACACAGAGTAAAGGACACTTACAAATCACTCCAAGTCAGGTGTATATATATTAAAAATACAAATATATGTATTCAAGGCATTTGAGTTTCAACACAATAGTTATTAACAGTAATACTTGTAAACCAACACAATCTTACTACAATAATATATACAAACCAAGTGGCCTAAAGGGTTAATGCACGAAAGGGGTCCACAACCTAGAAAAGGGAAGGAAGCAGGTAGTGAAGAGTCTTTAGGTAGCTATGCAGTAATCACAATCCTAACGGAAAGGCAGTCCAAACCCTAAGAAGAGGGGAGCCTATTGTTCAAATGTACTTGCAATGCTGGCGCACGTGGAAGTGCAGATGGGTGAAAATGGGGTCTCTTGTTGGGTCTGCAGCAGCTCACGAAGGTGGGTGAGGTGATGCAGAATAAGTTCCCACTATTCTAGGAGGGTCTCCCCGTGAGGGAAGAGCAGGATCTGGGAGTTGGGAATAGTTTGCTAGCTCAGGCTAGCAGTGGAAAGGAGGGGGACCCTCAGGGGCCACGAGTGCATAAAAATGGATGGATGCGCTAGGGGCCACTGGTAAGGGTTGCAATTACTCACCGACCCCCGGTGCACTCCGGACCAAACTTCGGCAGTCGAGTCCACTTCGGTTGCAGGTTAAGATGCATCAATTCTGCGGCTCTGCGGCTTACAGCAACAAAGTTACAGTGTTGATTCCCAAACGGGACAGTGGCGATTTCTCTGCTCCTGATGCATTCATCAGGCCAGTTTCAGTTTCACTGTAGCAGGCTTCAGGGCACAGAGGATCACAGCTGCAAGGCACCTACGAAGTTTGTCACCACAGCTGGGTGACACGGTAACCGCAGATACTCGGATTCGGGCGCTCTCTCTTCACTCCAGACCTGGGAATGCCAAGTGTACGAAATTCTGTGTGAGAGTGTCGTGAACACAGCGCTTGCGATGTACCAAGTTTCAAGGGTCTTCTCAAAACGGCAGCGATGTCAGAGCAAAGGTCCTGCGCAAGCTGGTCAGCCCACTGGTTGGCGCAGGGACACTTCTGAGAAGGCTTACTTGCAGGGTTTGATGAAGGTGCCGAGAATAGTTAGTACCACTATTCCAGTGGGTTGAAGAGTCTTTGCAGACCTTCTTGTTTGATCAGATGCAGAGGGGTCCAGCGGGACAACAGGGGGCTCAGGGTGCCAAACCTTCCAGCAGGTCACCAGTAGTTGCTCGACTCGGCTTCTTGGTTTCAGAATACTTGGGTCCCATCCTGTGTTCAGTGAGAACTCCAGAGTTCGACCTGGTATGGGTGTTTGGAGCCTTCTCTTATCCAGAATCTCCTTTGCGCCAAAACAAAGAGGACCCAATCGGAGATCTGCTCACATACGGCCAAAAGACAGGACAAAGAACCTCATGGCATGGGCATTTTGGAGCCAGGCCACCTTTTTGTGCCAAAAGTAGTAAATGCGGTTTGCATGGCCGGAAAGGGTTCAAAATATATGAAAAGATAAGCTGCCACCAGACCTGTCTAAGGCACATCCGCACTTCTCCTAAAAAATCCTTTGAGGGTGTCTAGGGCCTTTAGAAATGACAGGAAGACCCAAGTGCACTATACTGGAAGCTACATTGTGTACTTGCAACATGTTGCAGTAAAGTTGCAACATTGACAAAGACTAAGGGAAACAGAGTCTCCCAGTACTGGCCGTCTTTAAGGGCATGTTAGCTTCCCCATAATAAAGTGAACGAAAAGCCCAGGGGAGTGTGGCTGAAGGCTGTGCTCCACTGGCACAGTCAGACTATGGTGTTTAACAGCAGCAAAAAGTTGGGGGGTACAGAACTGGAGGGAAAATTACACATGAAATGGAAATCTTTCCTAACACTAACTACTGGCACTCTTCCTAATCTTCAAACAATTGCTTGCACATTGAGCCGCTCGACGCTGCATTGCACTCTTGCTGAGGTTCAAATCATCGTTCCCACCTGCAGGACTCCAATCACCTGCTCGATGCAGGGACCTGACTCGAACTGCTGGAGAGTCACTTGCAGACTCTAACTAAGGATTACACCATTACTTGGCCCATCGCTCAAAACTGCTTGTTTGCCGAACCGCACCTCGGAGCAAAAGGATTACTCTTTCAACCACCTTTGCCTCGTGACTTGAACTACTGGAGCGTCACGCATTGACCCTTCCCGACAGTTTCCACTCAACTCCGCTCGACTTTGAATAGATCGTAGACAATGCCCCATCCTGCATCGCCGAAAGCCCCCTTCGAGCAGCACAAAGCTACAGCATTTGAGCCTACTCGACACCCACTAGTTTCTTGGGCCCGCACAATCCAACGTAACCAAACTGAGCTTGTTACGCTAGCACCATTCCTCAAAGCCAAGAATCAACACGGTTAAACCATCTAAGAACCGGAACAAGGTACTATTGATCAATAACTGGCTCCTTGGTCTACTTGGGCCCTAGAGACTCATTAGGCCAATTTTGCACCTACATATCCTTTAAAGGATATTGTGGTTTTCACTTCCCTTTCACCCCTGATTCGTCACCCAGAGTGCTGCATTGTGCTATGTTTGCTTATGGTCCGCTCTTTCCTGAGGGGCGAGTTTTGTGTAGTGTATTTCTATTTCCTTGTTTTGAAGATGGTGTATTTCATTAAAGTATATCTATTTTTATAGACCCTCAATTGAACATTCACTTAATTTTGGACTGTTATGCTTTGCTGTTTGGGTCGCTACTGAACCACATTCCCACCCCTCTTGAGAGTATAGGCTTCCCTCGGCCCAGGTTACCACAAAACCTGATGGAGATATATCTCTTAACTGTGCCGACTTTACCTTCATGATTGTGTTGGCTCTTGGTTTGTAGAAGTGTGAGGGCCGAGTGGGCATTTTAGCCCCTACTCATCCTTGCACTTCTGCAGAGCACAATCCAATTCATCACACAGGCACACAGCCTGTGCCGCCAAGACTCCACATCAGGGCATCCGCACTCATTATTAAGCACTCACACACATGCTGTGACGGCATGTGACCTTGTAAAACGAATGTCAGATCCCGCTGCCTTTGGTGTGGTGTTGTGTGCCGTGAACGTGGTAATGCATGATATCCAAACCCATCCGTTGCATTATATAGGCCTGCAATGGGAGTTCAATCATTAGAATGCCATGCTTCTGCATTATGGCTCCCAAAGGCGGCAATCTAATGCAGTTTGCCAGATGATACGACAATGTAATTGTGCCTTTTCTTGTTATTTAGCCATTTTCTTGGGATAATGATGGCTCCACTTTGTGCAGACATTACTTGGTTGGAAGCGAGGCTTGAGGCCACTTCTGCAAAAACAAGGCTGCTTTAATGGGAACATCTGAGGGATATAGTTCACTGCCTTATTACTGTGGAAGGAAAATGCCATTAAAACTAAAGGCCCCCAAAGCAAGAACATAGGGTGGCAGAAAACAGCCAAGGCATTTGCATCTATTTAGCCATGTAAAGATATTATACATTATTTTAAGTTGGCAGCTAAAGCCAGTCGGACGATCACAAGGTTAGAGATGGATTTCTAGAGGCGGAAATCCTTGCAAAGGCAGGCGGTGCGAATATTCAAAGGAAAGGTTGAAATCACACACCAGAGAAAGGCCTCTGCTTGCCCTTTGCTTCAGTGGAGGCTATAAGTTGTATAACAATGGGATGCAGCCTCTATGAAGGGAAATAGGTTTGCAAAGTGGCCAGGTGGGCATGGAGACAGCCCCATATGCTACCCTTGCCAATCTCTGATGTATTAAGGCTGAAGGTTGAGTGGGTACACTAGTGTTGTTGGAGATATTGGATGCCTTCTACACTGTTGGCCACACCATTCTCACCTCTATGTTGGCTGATATTGGCATTATCCTCAAATTAAGCTCACATAATGACTCAACATCTGCAAAGCCACCAGTGTCCTGCAATGTCCTCAAATGACAAGCACACATACGGTTCTTGCAAGCCTTCAAGAAGCGGAAGACCTGACCCCCAAATGACAAGCACACATACGGTTCTTGCAAGCCTTTAAGAAGAGGAAGACCTGACCCCCAAATGACAAGCACACATACGGTTCTTGCAAGCCTTCAATAAGAGGAAGACCTGACCCCCAAATGACAAGCACACATACGATTCTCGCAAGCATCCCGGAAGCTAACCGTCCCTCTCCCTGGGCTTTAATACCATCTTGCAGTAGTGTAAATGTAGGCGGTTGTATTGGGAAGGAGGGGAAACAAGCCTTAAATGTGTTCCTAATTCGGATGTACATACAAATATCCAGTGGGGTGATGCCTCTCTTCTCCATAACGACCCCTCTGGTCAGGAAACATCAAACAAAATCATTCCCAAGCTTTTCCAGGCAAAGTTTAGTAGCAAGGTTTAAATTAGCATTCTCATGTCTTATTTCCATCGCAGACACATATCTAGCTGGAATCAGTTAGGAGTACAGCATTCCCAATGTCTTTGCTATTTTATGCCAGGCATTGCAAATACATGCAACTACATTCAACCCCTTGGCTTTATATGTAACTCCTCTGGTTATCACCGCACAAAGTAGAGCTGGTGCCGCCACTTCCCTTTCTATTTGTATGTGCGATCTTTAAGGTTGTGTAGAGTACGAGAAGTACAGAAAGAGGAAGACCTGACCCCCAGATGACAAGCACACATACGGTTGTCACAAGCCTTCAAGAGCAATACCTGACCCCCAAATGACAAGCACACATACGTTTCTCACAAGACTTCAAGATCATGCCCTGACACCCAAATGAGAAGCACACAAACAGTTTTCGCAAGCCTTCAAGAGCAAGACCTGACCCCCAAATGACAAGCACATATAAGGTTCTCGCAAGCCTTCAAGAGCAAGACCTGACCCCCAAATGACAAGCACACCTACAGTTCTCTGAAGCCTTCAAGAGCAAGAGCTGACCCCCAACTGAAAAACAGACATATGATTCTCGCAAGCCTTCAAGAGCAAGACCTGACCCCCAAATGACAAGCACACCTACAGTTCTCTGAAGCCTTCAAGAGCAAGAGCTGACCCCCAAATGAAAAACAGACATATGATTCTCGCAAGCCTTCAAGAGCAAGACCTAACCCCCAAATGACAAGCACACATACGGTTGTCGCAAGCCTTCAAGAGCAAGACCTGACCCCCAAATGCAAGTACACATACGGTTCTCGCAAGACTTCAAGAGCATGACCTGACCCCCAAATGATAAGCACACATACGGTTCTCGCAAGACTTCAAGAGCAAGCATTGGCCCCCAAATGACAAGCACACATACGGTTCTTGAAAGCCTAAAGCCTTCAAGAGCAAGACCTGACCCCCAAATGACAAGCATACAAACGGTTCTCGCAAGCATCAAGATCAAGCCCTGACCCCCAAATGACAAGTACACATACGGTTCTCAAAAGCCTTCAAGAGCAAGACCTGACCCCCCAAATGAAAAACACACATACGGTTCTCGCAAGCCTTCAAGAGCAAGACCTGACCCCCCAAATGAAAAACACACATGTGGTTCTCGGAAGCCTCAAGAGCAAGACCTGACCCCCAAATGACAAGCACACATACGGTTCTTGCAAGACTTCAAGAGCAGAACCTGACCCCCAAATGACAAGCACACATACGGTTCTTGCAAGACTTCAAGAGCAAGCATTGACCCCCAAATGACAAGCACACATACGGTTCTTGAAAGCCTTCAAGAGCAACACCGGACCCCCAAATGAAAAGCATACAAACGCTTCTCGCAAGCATCAAGATCAAGCCCTGACCCCCAAATGACAAGCACACATACGGTTCTCTCAAGCCTTCAAGAGCAGGACCTGACCCCCAAATGAAAAGCACACATACATATCTCACAAGCCTTCAAGAGCAAGACCTGACCCCCAAATGAAAAGCACACATATAGTTCTCGCAAGCCTTCAAGAGCAAGGCCTGACCCCCAAATGACAAGCACACATATGGTTCTCGCAAGCCTTCAAGAGCAAGATCTGACCCCCAAATGAAAAACACACATACGGTTCTCGCAAGCCTTCAAGAGCAAGACCTAACCCCCAAATGACAAGCACACATACGGTTCTCGCAAGCCTTCAAGAGCAAGACCTGACCCCAAAATGACAAGCACACATACGGTTCTCTCAAGCCTTCAAGAGTAAGACCATAGCTCCAAATGACAAGCACACATACGGTTCTCGCAAGCCTTCAAGAGTAAGACCATAGCTCCAAATGACAAGCACACATATGGTTCTCTCAAGCCTTCAAGAGCAAGACCTGACCCCAAAATGACAAGCACACATACGGTTCTCGTAAGCCTTCAAAAGCAGGACCTGACCCCCAAATGACAAGCACACATACAGTTCTCGCAAGCCTTCAAAAGCAGGACCTGACCCCCAAATGACAAGCACACATACGGTTCTCGCAAGCCTTCAAAAACAGGACCTGACCCCCAAATGATAAGCACACATACGGTTTTCGCAAGCCTTCAAGAGTAAGACCATAGCACCAAATGACAAGCACACATACGGTTCTCGCAAGCCTTCAACAGCAAGACCTGACCCCCAAATGACAAGCACACATAGGGTTCTCGCAAGCCTTCAAGAGCAAGACCTGACCCCCAAATGACAAGCACACCTACGTTTCTCGCAAGCCTTCAAGAGCAAGACCTGACCCCCAAATGACAAGCATACAAACAGTTCTCGCAAGCATCAAGATCAAGCCCTGAGCCCCAAATGACAAGCACATATAAAGTGTTCGCAAGCCTTCAAGAGCAAGACCTGACCCCCAAATGACAAGCACATATAAGGTTCTCGCAAGCCTTTAAGAGCAAGACCTGACCCCCAAATGACAAGCACACATACGGTTCTCTCAAGCCTTCAAGAGCAAGACCTGACCCCCAAATAAAAAGCACATATACGGTTCTCGCAAGCCTTCAAGAACAAGACCTGACCCCCAAATGAAAAGCACACATACGGTTCTCGCAAGTCTTCAAGAGACCTGACCCCCAAATGAAAAGCACACATACGGTTCTCGCAAGCCTTCAAGATCAAGGCCTGACCCCCAAATGACAAGCACACATACCGTTCTCGCAAGCCTTCAAGAGCAAGACCTGACCCCCAAATGAAAAGCACACATACGGTTCTCCAAAGCCTTCAAGAGCAAGAACTCACCCCCAAATGACAAGCACACACACGGTTCGGCATTACATTGGATGAGTTCATGCCAGGTGTTCATTGTCGGTTGATAACATCTACTGCGTCTGCTACCATTGGCTAAATTGACACGCTCTCTTGAGCTACAGTTCTTGAATTATGCAAGTGACACAAATCCTTGTTGAGGTGTCAGCCGATGATTATTCTAACAATTTAGATTCCTTTTCAAAATGTAACAGCACACTCGTGACATGGGCAGGCGACAAGTATCCGAAGCTGAGTCACTCAAAAACTGGTACCGAGGCGGCCCCACTGAAGTATGGATTCACTTTGGTGGCAGCATTGGGAACCTGCTAATTACCTGCTGTCTGAGTGAAAACAGTGGGAGGTCTTAATGATGCAGATTTAAAATTGGCACCCTACATTTCTTTGGTGGTAAATACTGTTTTATTTCCTAAAATGGTTGTTTATAGACCAGACCCCTACATTTAAAACCTAAGCAGTTATCATGTTGGGTCTCTCTTGCTTTGACTATGTCAACGCCATAAACCTTGAGTTTTCTTTGTTTCTTATTAGAAGACTGCTTCGCCTGCCAATGTTCCTGCCTCCCTTCTTGCGATGGGCCACAGATTTGAGTGCATTTTTCAAGCCCTTCAGCAACTCCATTGACTGCCGTGGAGAAGCACATTGTTTTCAGTGCTTTCTGCACCTTGTTAGGCCACACCCCCTTAATGAGGCCCGGCCCTAATGGGCTACAGGCACCACCGCCAGGCAGCCCTATGCAGAGATCAGCACCCTCTTCCACTGGGGGAGAGGTTGCTGATCTCTGCATGTCTGCACTAAAGGGATGCCTAGAGGGCGAAACAAGGCCTCGGCTTCCAGCATCCTCACCTTTTCTTTCATACTGTGGCGCCAGCACACAGGCATCTGTTCGCTAAAGGGATGCCTGGCAGGTGCCGGCACCCCTTTATGGAGAACAGGCCTTTTTTCCATAAATCCTGAAACTCTTGCACATGCTTTAGAAAAAAAAGTCTTGTCCTCTAGCAGACGGGGCTGCCAGGGGACATTAGCGATTCCTGTCAGGGCCCCGTCTCAGAACCATATTTCTGAGCCCCGGCTGGTCCCAGCCCACTTAAAGCATGGGCCTTTTGTTTCCTTAATCAGTGTTACTATGCTATTCTACAATGTGCTAACTGTACGTTTAGAGTGACACTGCTGCCACTGGTGTGTGGCCTCCTGACGTGCTAAAGAACTTCGAAACACAATATATGCCTCTAGTTAAACCTTGATAAAGAGCACAGTTTTTACCCTTTTTCTGAAGGCAAGTTGGTCCCCAATATTTTCTATATTCCTTGGGAAACTATTCCATACTCTGGCAGCCTAAGCCATAAAAAAGTTCTGCCTCCTACCTCCCGATCTATACTTTCTGAATCTAGATGTGGTCAGGGATTTCAAATCCTTTGACTGTAAATTACACATCTGTTGGTATCGCATCAGTTTGCTTCTAAGAAATGTGGGGCCATTTTGTTAACTTTCCCGATGTGTCATAGACAGAGTCTTAAATTGGATCTGGAATCGAATGGGTAACGCAAGGATCGCAGCCCCAGAGTAATTTGTTCCAATTCCTTGTAGTTATGGTTAAGTTGTATTTCCCATAGGAAGAACAGTTTTTGGAGGTGTATAACTTTGGCGCCATTTGAAGAACCACATGAAACATTGCAAAAAAAGTATAGACCTGACTGTGCATGATTTTGTAAAGTTCTGTGCGGATTCCTCAAGGGTCCTCAAGGGTCGGGGGTGTCAAAGTTGTACGAGGGATCCCAAACATTTTGAAATCCAGATAGACTTGAGTCTTGAGAAAAATATTTCCTTGCGGCCACAGCCCAAATTGCTGGATGGATTTGCACGAAGGCTGCGTGAAGAGCGGCGACCTCGTCCAGAAAGCATGCTTTTGCAAAAAGGCCATGTCCCAAACAATCTGACCAATGGCCAGGGGCACAATAGTATGCTTACTTTGGGTTTAATAGTTATGTAGTTTGAACAATGTGACCCTTAGCCATGGCCACAGCCACAATGGGACTTTTGGAGTGTGGGAATACTAGTAGTAGAAGTCACAGTACGTATCGTTCGGCCATGCCCCAAACACTCTTGAACTTGCCATAGACACAACAGAAGGCTTTCTTTGGACTTAATGCCCCCAACAATCTTTCCACTGGGCGTGGTCAGAATAGTACCCTTACTTTGGGTTTAATAGTTCTGTAGTTTGAACAATGTGACCCATGGCTACAGCCAGAATGGGACTTTTGGATTGTGGGTATAGTAGCTTATGTTTATGTTTGAGATTTATATAGCGCACCAGGTACCCTAAGGCTTAAGGGCACCTAAACAACAAAACTCCAACAAACTCACACAAAACCAAACTGACCGACGGCCCGGCCAAATGAGAGAAGAACGAGGTCATACTACATAGGAAATGAAGATCTATGAAAAGAGACCAGTTTTCAGCCCTTTCTTAAAAACCTCAGTGGATGCTGTGACCCTCAATGTAGACGAAAGCGAATTCCATTTCTGGGGAGCTGCCGACATGAAGGCAGCATCCCTCGATTTCTTAGTTTTAAGGTGCGGAACAGTGAGAGTATTTGTTTCGTCTGATCTGAGAGTCCTGGTATTTTTCTTGGGGATGATCATTTCTTTGAGATAAGTAGGCATAGTTCCATGTACACATTTATGTGTAATAAGGAGTAGCCTAAAAGAGACCCTAGCCTGAACAGGCAGCCAATGCAGACTTCTACGTGCATCCAACACATGGTCTCTTCTTGCCAGACATTTCACAACTCTTAACCGCTCCGTTCTGTAGGACCTGGAGTCGATGGAAGTCCAATATCGGCAGGCCTACCAAAAGACTGCAACAATAATCGATTTTCGATCCAATGATGGTCCTTGCCAGAGTTTCAGAGTTTTTTTCAGACACAAAAGGTCTGAGGCAGCGGAATAGCTTGATGAAATAGGATGCCGAAGAGACAAGGCTGTTCACCTGAGCCTTCATGTTCAGATTCTTGTCTATGTAAATGCCTAGCGTTTTAACTTTAATCATGACATCTATTTTACAGTTATCTATGGAAAATGTCTTATTACTGGGTCCTAGCTTCTCGAGTTTGTTCTCTGACCCAATTAATAAAAGCTCGTTTTTTTAGCTATTTATAGCTAAGCCATTTAACACCATCCAATCATGGATTTGTTAAATAAATGTCATTAATGCAGCATTCGTCCTCTGCATGGGATCCTGATATGGGGATAACGCACTGTGTGTCTTCCGTATAATTTGCAAATATGATCCCTTCTCTTTCCAGCATCTGGAAGAAGGGGATCATCTAGATGTTATAAAACAGGTCAACACACAGGCTCGCTGTGGAATGCCAGACATGAGCGTGGTAAGTTTGGCTTCAGCACTGTCGCTGGCTACTCTGACTTGCCTCACCTCTAAAAAGGAATTAATCCAGTCTACCGCATCTTGAGAAAAGTTGGCGTTCATCTTTAACCTGGTGGACAAGATGGGATGATCCACCAGGTAAAAAGCTGCTGACATGTCAAGAATCATTAGGAGTGATATATGACCCCCGTCCATCCTATGAAGTAGATGGGACTTAAGAGCCAGCAAAGTAGTCTCAGTGCCGTGGTACATACGAAACCCAGACTGGTATTCATGGTAAATATGATTCTGCTCCAGAAAGATGGAAATCTGATTATAGGTCACCCTATCCAGAATCTTCAATAAGAAGGGTGTATTAGTGATTGGTCTATAATTGGATGCAGTGAGGGGGCAGAGGTTAGGCTTTTTAAGTAAAGGTGTAATCCACGCATTGTTGATGTTATCTGGGACCTTACTAAGCGCAAAGGAAGCGTTGTTGAATTTCGTCAAAGCTGGGATAAGGGAGAACATTCTTTTATAATAATAGACAAACTGGGATCCCCTTGACAGCTGGTGCTTTTTAGCTTAGAGATGACTTTGGCCAAATCTTGTTCGGAGATTGGCTGAAAGCTGAAAGAGACTTGTTCCACAGACTTTAATTATGGTTTGTAAGTTATCTTCTGACACTTGCTTTGGCATTTCGAGTTTTTTTTCCTCGATCACCTCTCTGATTTTCTCAAGCTTATTGGATAAGGCAGATTTTATTTCCATACACCATGCCTGATCTTTGCTAATGGTAGTATTAGCAGTCATCACGGTACATATTGTTGTGGCCACTGGCCATGGTTACAATACTACGCTTACTTTGGGGTTAATGCGCCCGACAATCTGGCCACTGGCTATGGCCACAACAGTATGTTTACATTGAGTTTAATAGTTATGTAGTTTGGACAATGTGATCCCTGGCCATGGCCACAGTGGGGGTTTTGGAGTGTCTGTACAGTAGTAGTAGTCACGGTAAGTGTACATGTGGGAAATAGTGGATTCTTTGATGTTGGGAAGTAGTGGACATGGTAACAAGGGCACATCTTTTTTTCTTTGTCTGGAAAGAAGAGAACATATATTTAGTTGTAGAACATGGTATGGAAGATACCTACTTTAAGTTTTATACATACATTCACTTTTTTTACCCTCATGAGTACATGCATGTATGTGTTCTACAAACATTTGCTTGCGATGCACTGTTGTTGTATTAACATATTGTAATCATTGGGTCCTGGGAAAAAAATCCAAGGTGGATTGAGAAAACCCATTTTGTACATTTATTGTTATTAAAAAGTACATCTTGTTCAACTTTTTCTACAGTTTTTTTCCGACTGATGTTTATGAAAAGGAAACCTATTTTGTATTCATAGAAAGGAGCATAGTGGTAGTATGGATTGATTAAGTAATTAGATAGGTGATAGCGTGTTTTAAGTGTAATGTAATGAAGGCGTATTTGTTTTTTGTGTTTATGTTTAAAATAGATACTCATTGGCCTATTCTAACTATATTATTGTAAACATGAATTTAAAGTACAATTTAATAACTACATTTGGATATAAGGACAATTAAGTAGGTATTGGTTAGATTTGATGTTAACCTTTGTTTTTGAGTAACGTACGTTGCATTCAAACCAACCACTTCTTTTTTTGATAAACGCAGTATAGTGCCTTGAAGTGATTTTGGCACCAGTGTGGAATATTATGTCTACTGTTGTGAATGCTTCTTTGCCAAGAGATACTTGGGCGTATGTGAAGTTAGTGAGTTTACAGTTATTTGTAGTGCCATCTGCATTGTATCGTAAAAGCATTAATATTACTTATTGGGCATGTGAATCTATTTGTATGTTTGAAAGATTGTCTGAATTGCAAAATGAGCACACTTTGCCATGATTTGCATTATGGAGAAGTTGCATGTATGTTTCCAAGTGTATGAAATCTGTAGGATTACATTCACAGGGATGTGTTCTCTCTCTCTAGTACACCTAGTAACTACATAAGGAGTTATTGTGGATCCTGCTGTGTGTTAATGGTGAATTTAACAAGTCTTGCACAGTGGTCCAACTCCTGTCTTCCCCGGGAGAAACTGTAGATGGTGTTAGGGTTGTTAGTGACATTTCTGTGCAGGATGAGCATTTGTCAACATAGCTGCTCTGATCCCTTTAAGTAAATATTGTCCACAATTAAAGAAAATTGGAATAGATGATTGATTGCTACATTTGCATAGAAATTTACTCCATTTGTGTTGTTGAATTGAAAAGGACCAAAGCAGTTGGTCTCTGTTTCGTTTGAAGGTCCTGCATTTGCTTTTTCTTTTTTAATAGGGATTATGGGGAGATCTGGTATAGTTTTTGTTAGTATTAGTTGTTTTTTTCAATGATGTGTTTGCAGTTTCTCAACTTAAAAGAAAACTACAAAACAAGATGGCCGCCATGGATCAGGGAAAAGGGAACTAAACATAGTCACTTTTGCCTTTCCATAGCGACCATGTCTGGGTCGGGGACGTGCCACTAGTGTTCCCGGTGCCAGCGAGGGAATCAGGAGCGCCAGGTAAGTTGGGCAGGGATGGGGAGATATAAATATGTGGAAAACAGGGTGGAGGGTGGGGGAAGGAGATGCGAGGTAGTGCAGGGACCACTTATGTTATGTTACTTTGCATTTATATAGCGCCTTATGTACCATTGTATGATCTGAAGGCGCTGCACACAGCAAGGGAAAATGGCAGCCTCCAGCTCTGAGGAGGCTCAGAGCGGGAGTTTTACTGTGCGGTAAAGCCACCGTTCTGAGCCTCCTGATTGGTTGGGAGGCCACCACCCCCCGTTGCCAGGTACTAATAAACCTTGTTCTACATCAAGGTTGCAGTTTAGGCAGAGAGTTAATAGTTGTTCCAGTCCAGCTGTGTTTGAGAAAGATTTGTCTAGGTTATTTAGGGAGTGGCATGTTATTTGTCTGTGCAGCTGATGTGAACTATCAGTTCCATCTCTTTTGTGAGCATTGTTACATTAAATCGATCACAGTTTCCAAGGGTTGACAAGGGTTGACATTAAACAAATGCATTGTTGATGTTTTGCAAATTGTTCCATTACGTCAGAGGCAGATGTGTTTGTCCATACAGCTCATTTCATTAATCTAGTTTTCAAGAAAGAGCTTGCATGTTCAGTAAGCTCACTAATTCTAATGCTCATTCAAATGTGAGCATATGGTGGCTCTGTAGATTGACGCATATTTTGTGCAAGTTGTCTGTAGCAAAAATAACACCATAGATTCCCATTGTATATGCTGCTGAGTGTAGTTCGGCGTTATTTTTAAGCTAATGTTTTGAATATGGGTTGCCCTCTCACTTGTAGGAGGTCTCTAAAGACAAATCTATGTGTTCTTCCAAACAGTTTGTATACAGTCTTTTGGATTTCCTGAACTCTTAGATGAATTGAAGCAAGCATTAGGCTGGAAACCATGCTTACCTCATCTACTACCACATCTCATCTACTGGGAGGACTTTCATTTGTTGTAGGATTCTGCGTACTTCAGTTACAGATTCTGCTGACAATTTAATTTGAATTGTTCTTGTTTTTAATTTTATTTATTGTTTTTTCATAAAATATTCAACAATAACACTGACTGGTTCAAGAGAGAATGAGCAATCAGGAAGCATCATCATTACAAGAAAGTTATCCTAAGTTATCCTAACAGGAGAAACAAAGCACACCCTGAGGTAAAGTCTCATTGATCCGTGGAGGATTCTTTTTGAGGCAATTACAGCAAATATTGTAAATAAGAACCCCATAAATCAGGCAGTGTGTATGTAGAGGCATTGTATGAATATATTCAATATCCATGTCATAACAATATGTGATGGCTTCAGCCATACTGCTACAAACAGCGCTGGTCCTTTCCACCCTGCTATAGCTACCTCTATGGGCAGGAAACAGATGAAGTCCTGTTATCTCAGACAGGAGCCATTCGTACATCCCGGAAGATAACCGTCCCTATCCCTGGGCTTTAATACCATCTTGCAGTAGTGTAAATGTAGGCGGTTGTATTGGGAAGGAGGGGAACAAGCCTTAAATGTGTTCCTAATTCGGATGTACATACAAATATCCAGTGGGGTGATGCCTCTCTTCTCCATAACGACCCCTCTGGTCAGGAAACATCAAACAAAATCATTCCCAAGCTTTTCCAGGCAAAGTTTAGTAGCAAGGTTTAAATTAACATTCTCATGTCTTATTTCCATCGCAGACACATATCTAGCTGGAATCAGTTAGGAGTACAGCATTCCCAATGTCTTTGCTATCTTATGCCAGGCATTGCAAATACATGCAACTACATTCAACCCCTTGGCTTTATATGTAACTCCTCTGGTTATCACTGCACAAAGTAGAGCTGGTGCCGCCACTTCCCTTTCTATTTGTATGTGCGATCTTTAAGGTTGTGTAGAGTACCAGAAGGACAGAAAATGAGCGTGCCATTCCCGATGATATTTCTCAAAATCTGCTACTCCGCCGTTAGTAAAAGGTCGCAACACTGTATCCCACCCAACTCTCGGTTGCTTTTCAGCCCAGATAAGCTCTAAAACAATCCCCCTCAGATGAGTGAAAGAGAGAGCAGGGAGGTTAATGGGAATATTCAAGAAAAGATACACACGTCTTGCCCAAACCACCATCTTGATCACTGCAACTCGTACAAGTAGCGAGAGTGGAAGGTCCCGCTATCTCTGCACCTGTCCTTTAGGTTTATCTACTGCCCTGTCATAGATTTCCCGAAAGAGTATTTTCTAATCAGCTTGAGGACCCCAGCTTCTTTAGCATCACACACCCCTCTTATGTAGCACTTGAGTGATTCCCAAAGCACTCCAGACAAGCCAACAGAACCTTCGTTGATGGCATAAAAGGAGCAGATCTCATCCTGCAACTGCCAAAGGAAAACCCAGTCCCAAAGGGTTCAGCCGTAAAATGCCACCCTGCTCTCCCATGGTATATTTTCAGGATGGGGCAATCCAGTGTAAATGGTGAATGGTCAGACAGGGTACATGTAAGGATTTCGCAGTCCCCAAAACACATAGAGTTCCCCATTGTGACCAACATAAAATCTATTCTAGAGGGTGTATTATGGACCCATGAGAAAAAGGTGTAGCCCCTCTCCTCAGTCTTTCAACCTCCAAACATCCATCAAATCATAGATGCCGCAGGTATCTTTTACTTTTTGGCCTGCTCGAGAGCACCTTTTAATATCCATATTGGATCTATCCAGTTCAGAGACTATAACAGTGTTGAAATCCCCACCCCAAATGACCGCAGACTCCCCGGCAGAGGCCAGACGTTCTACTACTCAGTTATAGAATCCAGGATCATCAGAGTTGGGGGCCTAGCTAATCATCTATATGACCGGGACACCTTCTATGTGTCCCCTCAGCATCAGGGCCCGTCCTTCATTGTCTCTAGATACCTCTCGCACACGAAACCCGAGGGAGCTGTGAATGTGCACTGCACCCCCCTGGCATAAGTGGAGTAAGACGAGTAGTACCTGTGGCACCCCATTGTGTAGCCCACCCATTTTCGGATGATTGTGTAAGATGTGTCACCTGAATGAAAGCCACATTTATAGTGTGGCGTTTCATGTATAAGATAATATTTTGGGTTTTACCTGGATGGTTACCTCCTCTTATATTCCAGGTGGCTACCTTAATTGCCATCTAGGACTAAGTATGGGCTTGTCTGCATTGGTCCATGTCGCGGCTCCAGTCCCCAGTGTAGGTCGAACTGAATCAATCCCATATTGTGCGTGCAATGCAGCTACACATAACACAAACAATAATACAACTTCTTCTGAATTTCCCCACCCTTGCCCACCCTTCCGGGCAACCCCAAGGCACCAAACTGGAAATGTCCCTTCCCTCCGAGAACAACAAATGAAGGTGACCTACGCCCAGGTTTGTTCGCACGGCTAAGACTTCAGCTCCTCACTTATGCCTTCCCAAAGTACAGAATACTTAAATTACAATAACACCTCCGATTGGGTTCCCACAATTGAATGTACCCCTTACACATTTTCCCCGACCAGGGATGGCAAACATCATGGGCGCTCAGACAATCAAGTTCCATCCTGTACATCGCTCTCTCCAACTGCGGTTTTCTCCTGTAGCCTTGGAGCCTCTCTGAGCGGAACTGCTTCAGGTGTCTATGCAAAAGTGGCTTTATAGTCATTCCATCGACAGCCAAACCATCTAATGCCATACAATCTAAAAAAAAAAGCATCTAAAAAAAGCATCTAATGCATTTTTTTTTACATTTTTGTTTATGGAGGTGCCACCCCCAAATCCCCTTTTTAACCTTGAAAGCCCATTTTTAATAAACTAAATACATTACCATCTAAAAAAAATGTATTAGATGCTTTTTTTTTAGATGGCATGGCTGTCGATGCTTTGGTTGTCGATGCAATGATCAGATACCCAAAAGTGTTGGCAGCCTCGGGCAAAGTGAGGAACTGGAATTTACCATCAGACTGCATTGGAAGGTTAGCAGGGAACAACATAGTGTACCTGGTATTTTTGTGCCCAAGTGTATGTTTCACTCCTGCAAATGTCCTGCTGGATACCTGGACCACTGCTGAGAAGTATGGAAAAATGTGGATCCAGTCGCGGTCATATTGCAGGTCACCTTTGAGCCGTGATTAACTCAAGATCGCGTAACTGGCAGTGGCACGAGTTATGGTTATGCAGTTTACCATAACTGGCAAATTTCTTTGGTTTTTAGATTTTGCCTGGCCAACCATAATGCCCCCTTTTTCACAGAAAATATATATATATATATATATGTATATATATATAAAATAGGGCGGTGCTTGCCGGCCAATATTTAAGGTGAGTCAGACTCCCATAGGAAACCCAAAAAAATGACGTACTAATAACTTTTGACTCGTGCAACGTATTTGGTCGAAATTTTGAAGACTAGGTATGCCCAGTATTCACCCAGACTGCAATTTCTGGGAATGATTTGTTAAAAAATAAAAAATTAGTAAGAAAACAAACAAACAAACAAATAAAAAGAAGTTGCGGCCTAGTCCCCATTTATTTTCCCATAGACATAAATGGTACATTTTTGTCAGACTGCACAGCCCCAATGGCGGAATAGATTTGGATCAGGTGCTAAACAACTTTGCCACGAAGTATTGACTTGCGTCCTTTTTATGGTTTATGAATATTCTGTCCAGTAGTTCTTTAAATATTTGATGGAGAAGTAGGTGCCCCCTTCTCCTAAATAGATAGTAATATGGTAAGTAAATTACCAAGAAACCGGGTGTTTATCAATGAAACAGCAGCCATTTTTGTTTTTGCGAGAGATAGCCGCAGCTATAGCCGAGGATATCGGAAAAGGAAATGGTGAAAAAAGCCATTTGCAGGTCAACAACCATGCAAATGCCATCATACTAGAGGTGGAGGGAGGAAACAGGGCACCAAGGGAAATTTGGGAGCTGGTGGGGGTCTAAGGACTCTGTTTGAAATACTAAGTTTTTCTGTAACCTCGGCTATAGCTGCGAATAGTTGACATCTCAAAGCAAACACTATGTCGTGGTGCGGGGGGGAATGGGAGAGGGCAGGGGAGGTAAGGAGGCCATCTGGAGCATGGGGGAGCTGGCACGGACGAGTGGGCCCTTTGTGATGGCCTGGGGGGCAAAAAAGTATTTTATTCACCCATTTTTCACGGCTCTAAAACTACACATAGCCGCGGCTATCTGTAGCCCATACACTAGAAATAGACTCCCATCCATGCAGTAACTGGGCTCGACCATGCTTTTCCTCAAAGCGAGGAAGGCGCCAGTCCCTTCAGGCCATGTTGCCTAATAAATATAGCGGGTGTCCCCTTGACCACCTTTGTGTTACAATAGGAGAGCTAGAACGAGCGATAAACTCGCAAAAGAGTGGTAAAGCAGCGGGGCCTGTCTTAATACCAGTCAATTTGTTCAAGGACGAGCTTGGCATCTGGGACTATGTCTTGTGTAGGGTATTTAATGGGGTTATAAGGAAAGGTGTAATCCCAGAGTCATTGCGAAGGACTACAATAGTTCCCCTATATAAAAAGGGAGGTAGGAATATTCATTCCAACTATCGCCCGTATCCCTTTTGGATAGTGCGGGTAAACCTTTTGGGAAGGTTATTCTTATGTTACTACAAGACAGGGCAGACTTATCCAGTTCCTATTAAAGAATGTCATTAGTGACCTCCAGGCAAGTTTTAGAAAGAGCAGAGGTACCCTGGACCATTGTTTTATGCTCCACCTTCTAGTACAGAAATGCACAGTATTAAAAGGGATGGCATTATATGCTGCATTTCTTGTTTTAAGGACTGCATTCGATTCAGTCTCTAGAGAAATATTGTGGACTACCTATCATCATACAAAGTTCCACTTCAACTGATCTGGAAAATAAGGCTGTTGTGCTCTGGAAATAGTGCATCGGTCTGCTATGGGGATGAAAATACTGGCTCGTTTGATGTTTGCAAAGGGGTGGGCAGGGTTGTGCCCTGGCAACCCTTCTATTTCATTTTAAATACAAGTGATAATTGATGCACTGTTGGGGGGGTGCCAGGATTGCCCAAAGATGGCTACAGACAAGTTCCGTTGCCTTATTTTATGCAGATGATGCATTTTTATTGGCCACGACACAGCAGGGATTGGAAAAGGCAATACGATTTTTTTTTTTTTTTGTCCAAGTGCGAGGAATTGCAACTGCAATTGAATATTGATAAAACAATAGTGTTCGTTTTTAAACGACGGTTTGCAGAATCCAGTTCCCTGGCTATTAAGATGAATGGTATTCGGCTTGACGAGGTCAAGAATTTTGACTACCTGGGGGTACAATTCCAGGAGTCTGAAGGTTGGGTTGCATAGGTGGGTCATTCAGTGACTACTATGGGACAATTGAGTGGGTCGATTAATGCTTTCCATGAAGGTCATGGACGAGGTGCGATTTCACTAGCTCTGGACCTGTATGCAAAGCAGGCCCTCCCTGTAGCCCTGTCTGAGGATGAGCTTTGGGGGTTTGGCAATACGGACAAACTTTTAACTAGTGAACACATGTTTTTGAAAATATTGGTACTACTCCTCAGAAGCGCTCGCTCTGCCCTGGTACTTTTGGAACTCAATGTTATCCCAGTGAGTGTCTTAGTTATGCTGAAACCTGTTCTTGTTTGGATAAGACTGGGAACCAGGACGGACGGGAATAACGTAGAGAGGCCCAGTGCCATGTTATGTCTCTGGATGGAGTGAAATCATTTGATTGGCTCCTGCGTGTAAAAAAAAACACTTAGGGCCTCATTACGAGTTTGGAGGTAGCCATGCCCTTAATAAGGGGAAATACCGGGCCATTCCAACCTTGGAGGGCCTGGTATTTCCCCATTCAGGGAACCTGGACCCGGTCCCTCCCCATTCCCATATGAGCCCCTATTCAGGGATTCGATGGTGGTGGATGCTATGAAGTTGAACCTGGGCCTGGGATACTTTGCATTATGTTGGTTTGATAAAATAAATTCTTTGCACATAATCTCTCCACCGTTTGAGTTTCTTTTATATATGCAATGGAGACTTGGAATTTTCCCAGTGGCCCTCTTCACACAATTATGGAATGAATTGTACTCTGATCAGTGTTTGATGTGTGGGTTGGCAAGGGAGTCTGTTACATTTTATGTTGAGCTGTGAAAAGACGAAGTACCTCCGGTGTATGTATCTGAAACCAATGCTAAAAGAAGTAGGGATCAGGGATACAGGTTCAGCCATGACGTGCCTGAGACAGAATCTTCAACCCCACATTGTCTTTGCAACCCCACGATATATCCATGGGTCTTGGTTGCTAAAAAAGAAGTTACTGTTTCCAACCCCTAGTTAAGTATAAGGATGTAGCAATAATTGTATGAGGCTGTTAGCGGGGCTCTCCTCAATTTTAGAATTTGGGAATTTTAGAATTGAAAACAGTGAGCAGATGAATTTTAATAACATTATATTAGCTATGTAAAATTATGCAATTACTTGAAGGTTTGATACTTAATAAAAGTTTAATGACTGACTGAATAAATGAGCGCAACATACAAGACCACTTGACCACTTAGAGCAAGATGGCCTGAGGGGGCCGCCCCCTTCCTTGCTTTAAAGCTAAGCAGGGTCGGTGCTGGTTACTGCATGAATGGGAAACCTGGATGTCTAGTTTAGTATTGATACAGATAGCTGTGGGTATAAAAAAAAACAAGGGTATTTGTAGTTCATAGCAGTTATGGAAAGAAATATATATTTTTTAAGCTACATTGACGCAGGGGGGTGAAAAATCACTGGCCATGGCCAGTGACACAATAGGCATACTGGACTTCCATCCAATCAGAAACCGGGACTGACCCTGCTTAGAGTCAAAAGTGAGGAATGGATCCACAAGCACCAAAGTTGTCACAAACTGTTATTCTCCCTTTCTAGATCACCTTACCCTACATTTGTTCCATTTCATCTACATGATGGGACCATCTTCTTATCTTCTCCCAGCTCCCTGTCCTCCACAGGCCTGGAGAACCCACAACTGAGCACAACACGCAAAGCTTCAGAGAGGTCAGGCTCTCTAATACCGCTATGGTGGTGATTCTGCACTGTATAAGAGCCTTGTAACATAGCACAACATAGGAATACATTTGAAATTGAATGAAATGTCAAAAATGGGACCTTTCTAAGGCAACTGTGCCCTCTTTGAAGGAAAACTATAGCTCCAAAAGGTCACCTCACCTCCCAAATGTGATCAGTATGTATGTAAGTGCAGAGCACACGCCTGGCACTTACACACTCAATGAAGGGTTAGTGTTTTGTTACTCACTGGCTCTCACTCCCCTCCCCTACCTGTTGCCCCCGTGCACCTGCAATCCCAGTTTGCCATCTTCTTCCTTCTCCTCCCCCCTCACTCCACGTATCTATTTCCCGCTGTTTGGTCCCTTGCCGCTCTGCTCCCTATTCCTGAGATGGCTGCTAGTATCTGAGAAATAGCACTTTCTCGCCCTTTTCTCCATTACACAGTGGCCATCTTTTTTTCTCTCTTTTTTTTAAAGGAAATCTGGCTTGTGCTGTTGACGCCGACCCATTTTCCTTTAAAAAAGAAAAGTATATTAGCACCCTGGAGGGTGCGTCAGTAAGTTCAGGGCCGGGTACTCCTGGCAAATCAACACAAAACCTAGTGAGCTTACAGTCTCAGATTTCAATGGGTTCCCCTACTCTGCTTCACTTAGTTCTTGGGATTTGTCCTCTTTGGTCTCAAATATGTCAAATTTTCCAGTGTTTGTAGCAACTGAGGTGATGGTCTTGTGTAGCTGGATGTGTTGCTTGTGTAGCTTGTGTAGCTAGTGGGGAGGCCTTCTCCTCCCAGGTATCAAGATTGCATCACAGCATTGTGGTTGTTCAGTAGAGGGTGGTGGCTTGGAGCTTATCTAACCTTCACTACGAGCCAGAGAAAGGTAGGTCACCTTAGAATATCGTTGAGTTTTCTTTGGGACTCTCACCACTTCCTTTCCTCAGACCTTTGGTCTCTGGCTCTTGTAAGGAATTGGGAGTAAGACTCGGATACAAGGGCATTTTGTTGATTGCTATACACTTTTATCAACAGAAAAGAGGATTGGAGAAAGACCTATCTGGCCCCATCACTATTAGGGGTTTCTACGCCTCAACGAAACTAAAGGATGTCAATTTCAGAATGTCCAAAGCAAAAGAGTTCTCTGTCCTGTGTCTGTAATCCTAATCTGCCCCTTACATTCTAAAACTAATATAATGTGAAAAAGGGGTATAGTCTTTCAACTGGTTGAAGGTGTTTCCTTTCATAGTTCCAACCCAAAGTTGAAAAGGGTGCAAAAAGAAACAAAATAATCAAAATTCCACCAGTCTCAGCCTTTGAATTATATAGTTCTCCAATCCAAGGGGTAGGGCTCCCTTCCCCTAGATTCCCCAAAAGTCAAAACTCAAGGGATTCTCTGCTTGGGTTTGCTTTCACACCGGTTCCGCGTGCTGCGACAATTATGCGACGAAGTGCCCCAGTATCCCACTTCCCTTCCTTTGGCTCATCAGTCTCTTGTGGCAGCTCTGCAGTCCTCGCTTCCTTCGCCTGAGAGCCTTGTCTTGCTGACGGCATCCGGTCAGCTCTTCGGTACCTGCTTCATTGTGGCCTCCTTCTTGCAGTGTCTCCTGCTGCAGGCTCTCTGCGTATATTCTTTTCAACCTCTTGCAACGGTGCCGACAGCCTGCTCCCTTCTCCGACTGTCATCTGCTTCATTCCCCGACCTGCTTTGGGCAAAGTGACGTCACTGGATTCACTGCACTATCTATTGCCTAACTTTCTCCCATCATTTCCACTTCAAGGCATGCTCAATACTTCACCCTTCCACCTCCTACTGATGCTGTCCTCGTTTCCCCATCCTTGTCTCCAAACTCCTCTTCCAACTCCAGTCAGCACCTCCTTCAAGCTTACCCAACTCCTGCCAACCTCCTTTCACAAATTCCTGCAAACACCCGGATTTTATCTCCCCATCCCCTCCTTCTGCATTTCCTTTACCACCTCATCCTTCCTGTTGTTTTCCTAAACCTTTGTCTTTCTCAGTAGTACCTCCAATAAACTCAATGTCGCCTCCCAAACCTCACTTCTCCACCTTGCACCAGTGCTCCCTTGCTCAAGCTGCCTACTCTCCTTCCCACTTTCTTCACCCATTTGGGCACCCCTTGTGTAGCAGTAAGGGTTCTCCAGTCCCCCAATACCTTTCCCACCTTCATCACCTCCCTGGACACCATCCTCCTTTGACTCCTCTGGGTCTCCAACCTCGCAGCCAGCTTACTTAATCTCCTCCTAACCTCAATGGCCTCCTCTCCCCGTCCCTTTGGTCGTGCTCTTCCCAGCCTGCTGGTGTTTTGTCTGGGATTCCTGCCTCGTGCTTATCCTAGACTCCCTAATTCTATTTCTTGGCCTGCTATCTCCTGCTTACCCCATCTAAACAAGCTTCTCTTTTAGCACCTGTCTCCTGCTTTGCACAGGTTCCAGGGGCTCTCCTCCAGTCTCCTATATAAAGCCCTTGCTCCTTGTCCAGCTTCTTTTCTTTAACTCCAGAGCCAGCTCCAAAATAGCTCTTCCTTCTAACTCCATCATCTACAGACGTTTGTAGAGATTTGACCCCTCCTTCCAGCTTCCCTTTGGTGTAAGGGGACTCAGATGTGGTAGATCAAAGGAGGATGAGCTGTGGTCTCTGCCCTTGGGGATGGTTTACAGCCCTGGTGTAGGACATGGGATTGGGTATCCCTCAGCTGGGACGCCCCATCCCCCCTCGTGCCTGTGAAACCCTGGCCCCTCTTTTCAGCCTCTCTCTGGGCCAAGGGAACTCAGGTGAGCAGATGTGGTAAAGGAGTTTCTAACTCTGGCATGGAGGTTACACACTCTACCTGCTATCTTGTCTGCTCCTTGGTTCATGAAGAACCATCTTTAATGAAGTCCTGGTGCCCACTCAAACCCTGTTGCCTTGTGAGCTTTGGTGGCATGGGGGAAATTTCATTTTGGACTCTGAGAGAAATTTGAGGCTAGTGGGAGACAGACAATTCCCAGCAGGCCACTTGGGTTGTTTGGGGGAGAGGAGGGAGAGAAAGAGCGATGCTGAGAAACGAGGAGAGAAAGAGAGAGAAAGATGGAGAGAAAGAGGGAGGGAAACAGGAGAGAAAGAATGATCTGTCTCTCTCTCTTTCTCTCTCTCTCTCTCTCTCTCTCTCTCTCTCTCTCTCTCTCTCTCTCTCTCTCTCTCTCTCTCAATCGATCTTTACCTAGGACCTGCAAGAAGACTGTCTCTGTGTTTGTTCCAGGTGGTAGCAGGCAGGATAAGGAGAGTCCTAGGTTGAGATGTTCTTGGCACATGGATTGAGTGACCCAACCCCATGGAGGGCCTGGGTACAGAGGAGATGGATCTTGCCCTTACAGGTGGTCAGTCAGAGAGAGTGGTGTCAGACACACAGAGACCGAATTCTGGAAGTGACAGTAACCGTTCCTGGATGGACTGCCTGACTCTGGAATATTCAAACGCCATTGCTGCGTCTCCGCTCGGAATGGCCGGGACCGGACATCAGTTACGAGGGACAAAGGGAGCGCGCCAGAGGAGATGGCTGTGTACGCTCCATGTGGAGTTGCCCAGGTGCAGCCAATAGATGGGGGTGTGGTCTCAACCATCAGCGATTCAACAAGAGTGGCCTGTCTGTGGGTAAAGAGAGAGCCATTGGAGAAGGAAGCTACCATGGAGCATGAATAGACTGGGAGAAGGACACCATGTGAAGGAGGTAGAAAGAGACAAGGACCAAGTGGGAAAGGAACAGAGGCAGACCTCTTAGAAAGAGAAGTAAAGAAAGAGTTAGGAGGCAAGAGAACAAAGACCTGAGTAACAAGAGGCAGACGAGATGGAACCAAGGTCACAGGGGAGATTATGGGAAAGGGGGGAGAGGAGAGGAGGCAAAGGGAAAGGATTGGGACAAGAGAAAGAGGCTCCAGGAAGGGAACAGTGAACCCAAACTGGGGAGGATACACACCTAACAATTAAAAAACTAAAAGAGTGAGCTACAAGTACAGAAAGGAGACCTCGTGGCCAAAAATGGCAGACCAACTTCAAAAGAGGAGAATTGGGAACTGGCAAGGAAGTGGGGGGAAATGCCAACAGAAGGAAGTGCCAGATCGAAGAGGGAGGAGGGGAATGGAAAATATAAGAGGAAATGGACACCCACATAGGGAAAGCAGACGAGGGGAGAAAGGAGCAAGATGATCTCCCATGGGCAGCAAGGAGGTTGACCTGAAAAGAGAAGAAAAATGAGCATGAAGATTAGGGGAAGTAAAAAAGATAGAAAAGAGAGAATTCCATATAAAGAACCGGGGAAAACCACAGAGGGGAGAAACCGAGAAAACACTGGGGAGTACTAAAGAGAACCGTTGATCTGGGAGAATCAGAGAGAAGACCGGAGAGAAACAGAGAAAAGATCCTGGAGTACTAGAGAGAACCGTAGATTTGGGAGAACCAGAGAGAAGACCAGAGAGAACCAGAGAAAAGATCCTGGAGCACTAGAGAGAACCATAGATCTGGGAGAAGCAGAGAGAAGACCAGTGAGAACCAGAGAAAATATCCTGGAGCACTAGAGAGAACCATAAATCTGGGAGAACCAGAGAGAAGACCAGAGAGAACCAGAGAAAGGATCCTGGAGCACTAGAGAGAACCATAGATCTGGGAGAACCAGAGAGAAGACCGGAGAGAACCAGAGAAAAGATCCTGGAGCACTAGCGAGAACCATGGATCTGGGAGAAGCAGAGAGAAGACCGGAGAGAACCAGAGAAAAGATCCTGGAGCACCAGAGAGAACCATAGATCTGGGAGAAGCAGAGAGAAGACCAGTGAGAACCAGAGAAAAGATCCTGGAGCAATAGAGAGAACCATAGATCTGGGAGAACCAGAGAGAATATGATATGATATGATTGTTTATTTAGATAGCGCCTATGCACAATGTGTTTCAAAGCGCTTCAAGGCAAGGGAGGGAACAAGGGAAAATACAACCACATTCTTACAGGCAATGAACAGTAAGGATGTGAAATTAACTACCGTACTCGGCCTGACGACATTTCAGATAGTGCAAGAGCTAAAACATAGATAAGGAAGGGAGGGGGAGAGTGGGAAGGAAATGGAAACAGACAGGTGACTACCGTACTAGGCCTGACGACATTTCTGGCAGAGCTGGAGAAAAACAAAAGGTGAGGGAGAAGGGTGCGGAAAGGGAGGGGAGGAACAAAATACGTGACTATCATACTAGGCCTGACTACATTTCAGATAGTGCTGGAGGGGTGGTGGGGAGGAAAAAAACAGTAATGGGAGGGTGGAGGAAACAGACGAGGTTGCTATCATATTAGGTCCAGGGACAATTCTGGTAGAGTAAGTGCATAGAAGAAAGTAAGGGGAGGAGATAGGAAAAGGGAGAAGAGAAAGGAGGAGAGAAAAGAGAGTAAGCAGTCAAAAAAAGAGTGTAGAAGCAAGAGTGGAGAGCGAATACAATTGCAGAAGTCAGTAGTAACACATAATGTTGCAAGCCAGGATACAAGATGAAGATGGGAACAGCATGATCCAGGGCCACCGTGAGTACAAGATGCAAAGGAAGTCTGGCATGAGAGTTGAGAAAGAGTGACGCACCGTGAATGAATGACGTCCATAAAAGTCAAATCCAGCACTGTCCACAGACAGTGATGGTGAAGGAAGGCACCAGGTGGGTGGGGCTTGCTAAGTGGTGAAAAAGAGCGGGAAGCAGGAAGGCACCAGGTGGGCGGGGCTTGCTAAATGGTGAAAAAGAGCGGCAAGCCAGGAAGGCAACAGTTGGGCGGGGCATACCGCAATACATGCAAAGGCCTAATGACCTCCTCCTTAGCGTTTCGGATTCTAAGAATGGACCTTCCTGCCGTACCTGAGGTTCTGCCTCCGAGATAGGGGACGATGAAGGAGGACACACTGCATATTGACAAGAGATCTTATGTTTCTTGCCCTCCATCTTGCGCTCCTGTAATCTTAAATCCAGCTGTAACACCTGAGTCACTATGTCAGCAAACATTCTGGGTCGGGGAACATGAGCCAGTTCATCCTTTAATTCATTATGAAGCCCTCTCCGAAAGAGGGTACACCTGATTTAGGCCTTCCCGTCTCATCAGCCAATTGTTTAAACCTAGTAGCATAGCTCAGGACATCCGAGGAACCTTCTGCATAATACAATAGGTTTTATTGAGCAGGGTACACTGTCTATGGTCTCTAGAACATCTCTTTTACCAATGCCAGGAAGGCGTTGAAGTTGTCCAGGGACGGATTTCTGGAGGTTACAAGTGGGGTTACCCATGCCAATGCACTTCCCATCATGTTGGTAACCAAGTAACCCACCTTGGATCAGTCCGAGAGAAAATGGTGTGGTGAAAAGGTGAATTGTATTAAGCAATGGTCCAAGTACTCCTTCAATCCAGGGCTTGTCCAAGTGGTTGATACTCCAGTCGCACTGCCTGGACTGGCAGTCAGACCCTGCACCTCATCCATAAACTCTTTCATTTGCTCCATATTTTCCATGGGGGTTGGACGTTGCAAAATGACAAGTCACAAACCAAAGTTTCTTACCTCCTGCATTCGGTGACTTAGTGTCGTAGAGGTAGGATCCATCCCTGGAGGGGCCAATGGATACCCAAGTGCTAGTATACAAGGTAGCCAGCACGGCCAACCTCAGTGCTGGCTCCAAATTACAGAGGGTAAACGTTGTAAAACAAGTCAGAAGTCTGTAGCCAGTAACTCGTAGCACTTCAGAAGTCAGTCAAGAAGGAAGACACAGAACGGAAGAACAGGATTCCAAGGTAAGAAGGAGCAAGACATAAGGCTGTGGGAAGAGAAAAAGAGTTGTAGGAACTCACCGGAGGAAGAAGAAAGTTGCAAACCCAGGAAGCTCTGTTAGTTGCTGTTAATATGAAACACTTCCTGACGCATCATGCCGGAGCACTCCGGCAGAACGTAGTGACTTGTGAATACACACTGCGCAACAAGACCAACGTGAATAGCGGAAGTGTGCCGCTCATTGGAACATGACACTTCCAACCATAATTAATTGATGGTACCAAACTTTGATTATACACTCTGGCTAAACAATTCCAGCTGTACCCATCGAAATTTATGGTTTATGTTTTTAAAAATGCCATATTAATGATGGCTTTACTTCTAAATCTGCCAACGTGTTTCTTATTGCTCTTATTACCTGAAATCAATACACTAAATATATGCATATGAATCGACTTGCAGCATTATCTAATGTACAATTATAACAAGGGGATCGTCTTTTGGGCCCAAAATACATCATCTTTGTTTAGCGATAATTAATGCTCAGGAAAGTTTCCTTGGGGTACTGAAGATAGCCTCCAGCAATCTAAGTCCTACGCGGGCATGATGACGCAAAGCAATATCATCCGCATAACACCTAACCAAGAGCTATGCGTGCTCGCAGCTTCAAGTCTGAAGACCGGAGAGACCAAGAGAAGACCGGAGAGAACCAGAGAAAAGATCCTGGAGCACTAGAGAGACCCATAAATCTGGGAGAACCAGAGAGAAGACCAGAGAGAACCAGAGAATAGATCCTGGAGCACTCGAGAGAACCATAGATCTGGGAGAACCAGAGAGAAGACCAGAGAGAACCAGAGAAAAGATCCTGGAGCACTAGAGAGATCCATAAATCTGGGAGAACCAGAGAGAACCAGAGAATAGATCCTGGAGCACTAGAGAGAACCATAGATCTGGGAGAACCAGAGAGAAGACCAGAGAGAACCAGAGAATAGATCCTGGAGCACTAGAGAGATCCATAAATCTGGGAGAACCAGAGAGAAGACCAGAGAGAACCAGAGAAAAGTTCCTGGAGCACTAGAGAGATCCATAAATCTGGGAGAACCAGAGAGAAGACCAGAGAGAACCAGAGAATAGATCCTGGAGCACTAGAGAGAACCATAGATCTGGGAGAACCAGAGAGAAGACCAGAGAGAACCAGAGAATAGATCCTGGAGCACTAGAGAGAACCATAGATCTGGGAGAACCAGAGAGAAGACCAGAGCGAACCAGAGAAAAGATCCTGGAGCACTAGAGAGATCCATAAATCTGGGAGAACCAGAGAGAAGACCAGAGAGAACCAGAGAAAAGATCCTGGAGCACTAGAGAGGTCCATAGATCTGGGAGAACCAGAGAGAAGACCAGAGAGAACCAGAGAAAAGATCCTGGAGCACTAGAGAGATCCATAAATCTGGGAGAACCAGAGAGAAGACCAGAGAGAACCAGAGAAAAGATCCTGGAGCACTAGAGAGATCCATAAATGTGGCAGAACAAGAGAGAAGACCAGAGAGAACCAGAGAAAAGATCCTGGAGCACTAGAGAGATCCATAGATATGGGAGAACCAGAGAGAAGACCAGAGAGAACCAGAGAATAGATCCTGGAGCACTAGAGAGATCCATAAATCTGGGAGAACCAGAGAGAAGACCAGAGAGAACCAGAGAAAAGATCCTGGAGCACTAGAGAGATCCATAAATCTGGGAGAACCAGAGAGAAGAACAGAGAGAACCAGAGAAAAGATCCTGGAGCACTAGAGAGAACCATAGATCTGGGAGAACCAGAGAGAAGACCAGAGAGAACCAGAGAAAAGATCCTGGAGCACTAGAGAGAACCATAGATCTGGGAGAACCAGAGAGAAGACCAGAGAGAACCAGAGAAAAGATCCTGGAGCACTAGAGAGATCCATAAATCTGGGAGAACCAGAGAGAAGACCAGAGAGAACCAGAGAAAAGATCCTGGAGCACTAGAGAGAACCATAGATCTGGGAGAACCAGAGAGAAGACCAGAGAGAACCAGAGGAAAGATCCTGGAGCACTAGAGAGATCCATAGATATGGGAGAACCAGAGAGAAGACCAGAGAGAACCAGAGAATAGATCCTGGAGCACTAGAGAGATCCGTAAATCTGGGAGAACCAGAGAGAAGACCAGAGAGAACCAGAGAAAAGATCCTGGAGCACTAGAGAGATCCATAAATCTGGGAGAACCAGAGAGAAGACCAGAGAGAACCAGAGAAAAGATCCTGGAGCACTAGAGAGAACCATAGATCTGGGAGAACCAGAGAGAAGACCAGAGAGAACCAGAGAAAAGATCCTGGAGCACTAGAGAGATCCATAGATATGGGAGAACCAGAGAGAAGACCAGAGAGAACCAGAGAAAAGATCCTGGAGCACTAGAGAGATCCATAAATCTGGGAGAACCAGAGAGAAGACCGGATAGAACCAGAGAAAAGATCCTGGAGCACTAGAGAGATCCATAAATCTGGGAGAACCAGAGAGAAGACCAGAGAGAACCAGAGAAAAGATCCTAGAGCACTAGAGAGATCCATAAATCCGGGAGAACCACAGAGTGGGAGAACCAGAGAGAAGACCAGAGAGAACCAGAGAATAGATCCTGGAGCACTAGAGAGATCCATAAATCTGGGAGAACCAGAGAGAAGACCAGAGAGAACCAGAGAAAAGATCCTGGAGCACTAGAGAGATCCATAAATCTGGGAGAACCAGAGAGAAGACCAGAGAAAAGATCCTGGAGCACTAGAGAGAACCATAGATCTGGGAGAACCAGAGAGAAGACCAGAGAGAACCAGAGAAAAGATCCTGGAGCACTAGAGAGAACCATAGATCTGGGAGAACCAGAGAGAAGTCCAGAGAGAACCAGAGAAAAGATCCTGGAGCACTAGAGAGATCCATAAATATGGGAGAACCAGAGAGAAGACCAGAGAGAACCAGAGAATAGATCCTGGAGCACTAGAGAGAACCATAGATCTGGGAGAACCAGAGAGAAGACCAGAGAGAACCAGATAATAGATCCTGGAGCACTAGAGAGAACCATAAATCTGGGAGAACCAGAGAGAAGACCAGAGAGAACCAGAGAAAAGATCCTGGAGCACTAGAGAGAACCATAGATCTGGGAGAACCAGAGAGAAGACCAGAGAGAACCAGAGAAAAGATCCTGGAGCACTAGAGAGATCCATAAATCTGGGAGAACCAGAGAGAAGACCAGAGAGAACCAGAGAAAAGATCCTGGAGCACTAGAGAGAACCATAGATCTGGGAGAACCAGAGAGAAGACCAGAGAGAACCAGAGAAAAGATCCTGGAGCACTAGAGAGATCCATAAATATGGGAGAACCAGAGAGAAGACCAGAGAGAACCAGAGAATAGATCCTGGAGCACTAGAGAGAACCATAGATCTGGGAGAACCAGAGAGAAGACAAGAGAGAACCAGAGAAAAGATCCTGGAGCACTAGAGAGATCCATAAATCTGGGAGAACCAGAGAGAAGACCAGAGAGAACCAGAGAAAAGATCCTGGAGCACTAGAGAGAACCATAGATCTGGGAGAACCAGAGAGAAGACCAGAGAGAACCAGAGAAAAGTTCCTGGAGCACTAGAGAGATCCATAAATCTGGGAAAACCAGAGAGAAGACCGGAGAGAACCAGAGAAAAGATCCTGGAGCAATAGACAGATCCATAAATCTGGGAGAACCAGAGAGAAGACCGGAGAGAACCAGAGAAAAGATCCTAGAGCACTAGAGGGATCCATAAATCTGGGAGAACCAGAGAGTGGGAGAACCAGAGAGAAGACCGGAGAGAACCAGAGAAAAGATCCTGGAGCACTAGAGAGATCCATAAATCTGGGAGAACTAGAGAGAAGACCAGAGAGAACCAGAGAAAAGATCCTGGAGCACTAGAGAGATCCATCGATCTGGGAGAACCCTATAGAATACTAGACTGTGGAGCACTAGAGAGAACAAGATAGAACCTGCAAGAGGGGAAGAACGTAAGAACCCCTGAGAGTGGAGAGCAGGTGATTACCTGAGGGAGGCTTATAATTAGCAGAAGTTCATAGTGTAGAGACATTATATTAGCTGTAGTATGTAAAGGTTTTGGGCACAGCAGGGATTGCTGTGTCAGGGAACTTGGGACAGCTGGATCACATTTTCTCTTGGGACTCAGCCATAACCTATGAGGCGCACTGCTAGGGGGGAGGGGTGGCAGGCTAGAATAAGTGTGATCATCAATGCCAAGGGCAACTGTCTACAATTGAAGGCTCTGCAACACTTCACATGCTGTCACGTGCAGAATAAGTACTATTCAATCACATCCACATTAAATGCACTTTTGGCAAACATGGCAATGATACATGAGCAAGCATGTCCCCTTGCTGGGCTGATACTCCGTCCCACTGTACAAAGATACAAAGAAGACCATCCAATGAACTCAAGAGACATGTGGACCGTTCGCAAGATAGTGTTAGATAGACCGAAGGCTGTGAACTCATTGTAGGTCTCCGGAAACACAAGAGAACAATCATGTAGAGTAGAGAGTGGTGTCATAGGGTCCCAGGTATGTACCGTACTTGGAATCATACAGTGTGTTGCTAAATTCGTTCACAGATCAGAGACATAATTTCACCAAAATGCCAGGGGTAGCGGAAGTGACATCACATGATCCTTGACCTCTGACATCACATGAAGTGATGTCATTTGACCCCACCCCAAAGACATCACAGGAAGCGATACAACACAACTGATTACCCCTTGACAAAACAGGAAGTGGCATCACATAGCATAGTTTCTAAGTACACTATGAAAAATGTGGTTACACTATCACTGTAACGTGATAAACATTTCATACAAGAATGGATCACCATATGTATCGGCAGTAAAAAAAAACATGCTATAAACAGCAACTTGTGAAAAGCAAATTATAGTCGGAAATGGATGCTTATTCTACTCTAAATTCTTTTTGGAGGATTTTGTCTGCATTGTGAATTTGAGGTGTTTAAGAACAAACTGAATCAGTGACTCACCCTCTGAAATTTGCCAGAAATAAACCTTTAATGAATCTAGCAATTATTGTTTAGAATTACAGAAAGACAAATTATTTGTCATTCTAATTCTTTCTTATTTAGGGTCACTGCTCAAAGTGTAAAAAAAGAAATAAATAAATAGACTTTAATTTGTTGTTTTACATTTTTTTTAGGGGTAGCAAGAGAGACCACATGGGTAGCAAGAGAGACCTCAGGGGTCGTAAGTGCGACCCCTGGCGACCCCTAAATGACGTCCCTGTCACAGATCTACCAGAAGGCCAACTATCCATTTTCTGATGACATAATAATAGTACATTTAGGGGGAAGTGGGTATTCAGTTATCTTTTATGACCCCACTCGCCTGCCCCTTTTTAACACTGTCCCTCAGCCACTAGAAAATGTTGAGGGAGGGTCTGCCAAACTGAACCACCTCACTGCAGCAGAATAGAGGGGTTTTTCATTCCCCAGCTTGTATCTACTTCAGGAGGATTCAAGGCAGGGACACCTCTGAACGATGTCAACCTGTCCTGTGTGGACACGTGGGCATGCAGTCTGCCAACTCAGTGGAGGATGGGCCTGGAACAAGAAATGTGTCATGCTGAGGCAGTGTTCCATGGAGGCCCAAACACCCCATGTTGGGTGAGGGAGTGCTGCCAGGCTCTCATATGCAGCACAAGGGACTTCTCTTGTGAATGTGTCCAGACCAAGTCACCCAGGAAGCGGGGGCATTGAGTGATTGAAACTATTCCCCTCGCCCCCAGCCCCCGAAACGAAACTGCCAAAGCCTAAAGTATATAACTGAGCACTGTCCAAATGAGTAGAGATGGCTTGTGGTTTACAGACATTTTACTGTTAGAACATTATTGTATTTTGTATTTATTAGTCTTATATAGCGCTTTATGCCATTATGTCTAATGAAATAATCAGTGACTGCCCAGTGCGCATTGCGTGCTCAGATGGGATTCATGTTTGAATCAGTATCACAAACCTATTTCAAATATACAATTCGAGGGGATTGGGTCCTCCGACGTATTCCATATCTATGACATGTAATCACCACAGCTGTGCTGCTTCGGAAACTTTTTTCGGCGTCTGTGTCGATGACATCGATGCGCCGTCGTCGAGGACCTCCTCCGACGTTCGACGTCATCCGATGTGATAAGTAGGATGCACGACGCCCGTAGCCTCAGTTCCTTTTTTTCCGCGAACGTGTTGCTTCGTGATTCTCGGTTCACGCCTCGACTCTTTAGAGTTCTGTTCTTCTCGGTTCTTCGAACCTGTTCGTTTTGTGAAAATCCTTCGTGTGAAGATGTCTTCTACTTCGTCTTCGACCCCGCGTCCGGATTTCAAGAAGTGCGGGGAGTGTGGGTCCAAGATGTCGGTGACGGACTCGCACGACGCCTGCCTCTGGTGCCTCGGGGAGGCCCACGACACGGATGACTGTATCGACTGCCAGTCGCTCACGTCCAAAGCCTTACGCGAACATAATAAGAAGTTGTCGGTAGGTCGGGTGTCCAAGCCCAGGAAGTCGAAGTCTGCGGGGCTTTCGACGGATGTTTCGAGGGGTGACTCTCCGCGTCATCGTCGGAAGTCTCGTGGGTCTCCTTCTAGGAGTCGGTCTCGCCACTCCTCAGCCTCTTCGAGGCATTCTCGGAAGCGCCGACACCGGTCGTCTTCCAGGTCCTCTTCGGAGGACTCTGCCCGGCACGTCGCTTACCCCACCAGCCGTGCGACGCCAGAGGAATGGGCTTCCTTCGGGAAGAAAATGCTGGCGATTCTTGAGTCGCGTCGCAGGGTACTATGCTGTCCGCGCCCCCGAGTGGGGTCGGTCGTGAGAGGTCGAGAGACACCGCTCGCAAGAGTGGTCGGCACGAGTCACGGGAGAGGTCCCGTTCGGACAAGGAGACTCGTTCTCGACGTACCCGTTCCAGGTCCTGGTCCTCGACGCATTCGAGACCGGATGCACCTGTGAGGTCTTCGAGGAAGACATCGACGTCTGAGGCGTCGAGGGCGTTGACAGGCTTTCTCGAGGCTCCGGCTCCGAGGAAGTCGTCAAAGCCGTCGACGCTCAGGTCGTCGAGGGACACGCTCGGGGCTCCGGCTTCGAGGGCTGTGTCGACGCCGCCGTTGCTGGAGGCGCTGCATCTGACGCGACGCCGATTTCCTCGATGCCGATCCTCTCGGCACCGATGCCGGTTCTCTCGACGCCGGCGCCGATTCGCTCGACGCCATCGACGCCTTTCGTGTCGGAGGTACCCCGTGGCACGGGAGAACCCCCTAGGAAGGCTCTGGTTAAGAGCAAGCACTCTCGGGTGCCTTCTTTTCGCCACCTGGACTATATTTCAGAGGCGGATGAGGATTCTGATGGCTTGGTTCCTAGTCAGGTTCCAGATGAAATTGTCTTGGGCCATAGTCAGTTTGACGATTTGAGACAGTCACTGCATGATGCCAGTGGACTGGACACCTCTCCGGAGGTGGAGTTTTGTAGGCCCGAGCCTGGCTCTCATGCCGATTCCTCGTACCGGCGCCTTATGGCTAGGGTTTCTGAGTACTTGGGATGGTCTGCTCCCCGAGGGGAGTTTGTGCAGGATGATCTGACGGACATCCTTGATGTTGGTCCCCCAACGTCGTTCCATATGGCTTTACAGGGAAGGGTGGCGGCGGCTTGGACTGCTCCGGAGAGTCTCCCGGCGGTGTGCAGATCCTTGTCGCGAAAATACCGTCCAGCCAGTATCGACCCCTGCTACTTGACCAGGCACCCTACTCCGGAGAGTTTGGTGGTGCAGGCGGCCACGGCCCCGGCAAAGCAGGCGTCGTACCCTACCATCCCTCCTGATAGGGACGACAAACGTTTTGATGGCTGGGCGAAGAGTGTTTTCTTCTGGTGGTATGGCGCTTCAGGCGGCCAACTCCATTTGTGCCTTGTCTCGTTTCACACACACTCTGTGGAACTGTGTTGCGTTAGCGGCTGAACATATTCCCGAAGGGGACGAACGGGATGGTTTCCTTGCTATGGTCCAGGATGGTAAGGATGCCATGTGTGAGTCCGTTCGGGTTTGGACTTAGCTGAATGTGTCAGTAGGTCCATGGCGGCGAGCACCGTGATACACAGGTTTGCGTGGTTGCGGAAGTCGGGGTTTGCTCCTGATGTGCAGTCTCGGCTCCTCAACATGCCCTTTGACGGTGAACACCTTTTTGGCAGCAAGGCTGACGAGAGCGTTGAGAGGTTGCAGACCTCGAAAGCTGCAGCGAAGTCGTTGGGCTCTGCAGTTCGCCAACCTCCGCCTTTTCGTCCTAGGGGACAGCAGTGGAGGGGTGGTTCCTTTCGCTATTACTCGTCCTTCAGAAAAGCGAGAGGAGCTGGCAGTCAAAGAGGCCAACGCAGGGGTACCAGAGGTGGACGACAGGGTACCCGTGGTGCCAAGGCCGCTCGGGCAGTTGCCTCTTTGCCCTCAGGTAACGCCGCGGCCGCTCCCACTCAGTCATGAGGCCATGTCCCATGGTTCGCCGGTTGGGGGAAGGCTGGCGCAGCATCTTGTAGAGTGGCAAGCCATTACTTCAGATGTGTGGGTTCTGGAGATCATAACCCACGGCTACTGTCTTCCCTTTCAGCACAGGCCACGCGACAATCCACCGGAGAACCTCTCTTTGCAGAGTCCGGATCCGCTCCTTGCGCAGGAAATTCAAGCCCTGCTGGAGAAAGGCGCCATAGAACTGGTGCCTGTAGCGGGGAGGAACATGGGATGGTATTCCCCTTATTTTTTGATTTCGAAGAAAGACGGGGGATTGAGACCCATCATGGACTTGCGCGGTTTGAACAAACTCCTCAGGAAGGACAAGTTCAAGATGGTTACTCTCTCTCAAGTCCTCCAGGCCCTTCAGCTTCAGGACTGGTTGGTGTCACTCGACCTCAAGGATGCTTACTTCCATGTGCCGATCCATCCCAAGCACAAGAAGTACCTGAGGTTCGCGGTTGGCGACTCGCACTTTCAGTTTCGGGTCCTGCCGTTCGGATTGACCTCCGCCCCGAGGGTTTTCACCAAGCTCATGGTGGTGGTGGCAGTGCATCTCAGGCAAGGGGGGATTCACGTCTACCCCTACCTGGACGATTGGTTGATCAGGGGGAGCTCTCCCGAGCAAGTCCTGGATCATCTGTCCGTCACCTGCCACTCCCTTCACAGGCTGGGCTTCTCCCTCAATTTAAAGAAGTCCCATTTGACGCCAACACAGCGGCTCCAGTACATCGAAGCAGTGCTCGACACTTTCCTGGGGCAGTGTTTTCCTCCCCAGGTAAGGGCTCTTCACATTCAGCAGATGGTGCACAAGCTTCAGCATGCCCAGACGCTCCCAGCGTTCGAGTTCTTGAGGCTGCTCGGCCTCATGGAATCCTGCATTCTTCTGGTGCCAGAGGCTCGTCTGCGGATGAGATCTTTGCAGTGGGCGCTCAAGACGCAATGGTCGTAGTCCTCCGGCAGGATGTCAGACCCGGTTCAGGTGCCGCCCTCGGCCGCCCGGGACCTTCTGTGGTGGGCCGTCGAAGGCAACTTGATGAAGGGGGCTCCTTTTTGGCTTCCCTGACCGGAGGGGATGATCGTGACGGATGCATCCCTCACGGGTTGGGGAGCTCATGCCAACGGGCTGCCGGTCAGCGGTCGTTGGTCTCCGTCGGAGTCCAGACTCCATATCAATCTGTTGGAGCTGAGGGCCGTCAGGCTAGCCCTGAAGGCTTTTCTGCCGACTGTGCGAGGAAAGAGTGTCCTGATCCTGACGGACAACACAGTGGCCATGCACTACCTCAACAAAAAGGGGGGGGCAGGGTCACTTCCTCTGTGCAGGGAGGCGATGCAGCTCGAGTTCTGGGCCATCCAGCAGGAAGTTTCGATCTCGGCAGTTCATCTGGCCGGAGACGAAAACGTGACGGCGGACGCTCTGAGCAGGCAGAGCACAATCTCTCACGAGTGGGAGTTGGCTCAGGAGATTCTCCTGGAGATCTTTGCCCTTTGGGGGACCCCTCAAGTGGATCTCTTCGCCTCCAGTGTCAACCGGAAGTGCGAAAGGTTTTGCTCGCGGGAATTTCCTCCAAAAGGAGCCTTGGGAGACGCGTTCGTGGTGGAGTGGTCGTTCCCCCTGCTGTACGCGTTTCCTCCAGTCCCCGTCATCCCGCAAGTGCTGCAGAGGTTACGGAAGTTCGGTTCCCGGATGATCCTCATTGCTCCGGCGTGGGCTCGGAGGACGTGGTACCCGGACCTTCTCGACTTGTCCATCTGCCCTCCGCGTCGTCTTCCCTACCGAGACGATCTGCTCTCACGGGAGGGGGGTCAGGTTCTCCATCCAGAGGTCAGATCCCTCAACCTTCACGCTTGGCTTCTGAAAGGTTGAGGTATATGGATTGGGACCTCCCTGAAGACGTGATGGAGGTGTTGCTTTCGGCCCGAAGGCCAGCAACAAAGTCTCTGTACCGTTGCCGTAAGTTCTGCGACTGGTGCCGAGTTCAGAATGTGGATCCTTTTGCATGTGACATCCCCATGGTTCTGTCCTTTTTACTTTCTTTGGCCCACAGGGGCTTGCAAGTGGGTACCATTAAAGGTTACCTGGCGGCGCTGTCCATCTTTAAGCGCTCGTCTGAAGAGTGTTCTTACTTTAAAATCCCTTTAATTTCACAGTTTCTGAAAGGGCTCACTAATGTGTTCCCTCCGTCACCTTTCCTGGTGCCCGGTTGGGATTTAAAACTTGTTCTTAAGTTTCTTATGGGTGCTCCGTTTGAGCCTTTACATTCTTGCCCTTTGAGGCTGTTGACTCTGAAAACTGTGTTTTTAGTTGCGGTTACTTCCGCTCGCAGAGTGAGTGAGTTACAGGCACTTTCAGTTAAGCCACCCTTCACTGTATTTCACAAGGACAGGGTTGTCCTTAGAGTTCGTCCTTCTTTTCTTCCGAAGGTAGTGACGGAATTTCATTTGGCCCAGAAGGTTGTTCTTCCGGCATTCTATCCTCCTCCGCATCCTGGTAAGGAAGAGGAGAGGCTCCATAGGCTTGACCCTAGGAGAGCTTTAAGCTTTTATGTTTCACACATGTCCCGGGTCAGAGTGGACGATCAACTCTTTATTGGTTATGCTGGAAAGCGTTTAGGGCAAGCTGTGACGAAACAGACTTTGTCTCGCTGGATTATTTTGGCCATCTCGGAGTGCTACCGCTTGGCGGGTAAGGACCCACCGGCTGGCTTGCGGGCCCATTCTACCAGGGGTATGGCTGCATCTACTGCCCTGCAGAGGGGTGTTCATATTCGCAACTTCTGTGATGCAGCCACCTGGGCTTCAGTACATACATTTGTAAGTCACTATTCCCTTGATTCCATCCGAGCACAGGATCTGGCCTTTGGCAAGGCGGTCCTTTGCTCTGCTATTTGATTGGCTATTCTAAATTTTGATTCTAAATTCTTTCCCTCCTCCTTGCTCTGGTACTGCTTTGGGAGTCTGTCATAGATATGGAATACGTCAGAGGACCCAATCCCCTCGAAGAACAAGTTACTTTCTTACCTGGTAACGTTCTTTCGATGGGATGGTCCGATGACGTATTCCATATCGCTCCCGCCCTGCCTTCCCCGCTGCAGAATTTCATTTGCGATTGCAGCTTACGTTCCACAAGGCTTTGTGTCTGACTGGCAGTTGACTAATGTCACACGTTCTGGGGGAAAAAACTACAACTGAGGCTACGGGCGTCGTGCGTCCTACTTATCACATCGGATGACGTTGGACGTCGGAGGAGGTCCTCGACGACGGCGCATCGACGTCATCGACGTCATCGACGCAGGACGCAGACGCCGAAAAAAGTTTCCGAAGCAGCACAGCTGTGGTGATTACATGTCATAGATACGGAATACGTCGTCAGACCATCCCATCGAAAGAACGTTACCAGGTAAGAAAGTAACTTGTTCTTCTGTGGTCATTATTATGTACGAAAAACGTTTTTTTGCTTTTTTGTAACCAGGAACCTACATTTGTGCTATTTGGGCTGCTAATCCCCTTGGCCCTTAATTTACTGAATAAGGGTTGTTTTCTCATCGGTTGAATGGTTTTATATATTGAGTGAGAGCGATTTCTCTACAAACCCCCGAGAAATCGATGTACAATATGCAAATGAATGCAACTGATATCATCTGAGACTATGCTAAGTGACCCTAATGGCTCTGACTCAGTCCATTCTGCAGAAACCCCTCTGTGAGAATGGGCATTGCAGGGGGAATCACGAGATTAAGACGCCTATGCTATACAGCAGTGCTGGCCGTAGCGGCGGCAGTGCCCTGGGCTGTTTAAAAACAAAATTGGCGGGTGGGTGAAGAGCATCACATTTCTTTTCTCCCTGGCGCCTGGCAGGGGGCTAATCACTGGAATAGGGCACTCATGCCAATGAAAACCACCTCGCTTCCACGTCGGAGCGGGGAGGTAATCGTCTGAATAGGGTGCTGATGCAAAGCATCAGCACCCTATTGTTATTAAATGAGCCCCACCACCGTGGGTGCATTTAATAACAGAAGGGCGTCTGCCGCACCCTCTCCAACTAGGCCAGCTCGGGGGAGCCCTTGAAAGACTCCCCTGAGCTTGCGTGGCAGGGGGCTAATGGTGCCCTGGGGGGCATGGTCCCTCCGGGCGGTCGCCCGGCCCGCCCTGCCCAAGGCTGGCCCTGCTACACGGAGGTGTTGCGGCTCCGAGGCAAGGAGAAGATGGGAGACGCTAAGGAAGAAGGCTGCGGAGCCCAGCAGGATGGGCCCGAGCCAGATATGGGACAAGGTGATCCAAGACAGGAGCTAAGAATGATGTCAGTGGACACAGCTCCGAACGGGGCGCCGACCCTGGGAACAGCAGACAGGCTGTCAGACGCCACGGGAAAGACCCAGCTGGAAGCAGCAGGAGAGACAGGGAGCACCCGTACGGTGCTAGGGAAGCAAGGGAAGAAGGGACTGAGCAAAGCATGCGAGCGGCCATGTCAGGACATCTCCTCGACAGGAGGAAAAGGCCTACATCCACGAAGGAAGGACAACGGAGCGGGTGGGGACCCGGGCCCTGGAGGAGGGAGGCGGGGTCCTAAACAAACAATGCCCTAGGAATGGTCAGGACGCCCTGGAGAAGGATTGGTGCGTGATAAGCAGACATGGCTGGAACTCTGGGTGATTTGGGCTCCATCTCTAGCAGGTGGACACTGTCCCTCAGAGGATTCCCCACTGCAGCGGGCATAGCCAAAGGACGGACCGTAGAAGAAGGGTATTGAGAGAAGCGGTATCCTTACAGGGGTGTTTACAGAAGAAGTAGCACTGGTGAAGTGACCAGAACCCCGTTTTCCTGACTGGGTGTTCAAAGGCCCTAATAAAGAGCTTTGAATCAGCCATTTTGACTCCTGCGGCTTCTCTCCTGCACCCCCCAGCTGCACTTGATTCGGTCCATTGCGGAGATTAGGCCCCGTTAGATCTGGGTTGGCTCCACCCCTCAGCTCTGTACACATTCATGTGACCCCTCTTCCTCAGCACTCTCCTCTCCTCTGCCCCCAGTTATCCCGGCCACCCCTCTCCCCCAGCTTCTGCCATGTGAAGCGGGTCGGGGAGGGGCTCCAGATTACTTTTTGTCCATTTCCAGCACTGAGCCTACTGAGCTATCTTATATACTGTACACAGTTTATCAGGGCCAACCGGGCAACCGCCCGGCATGCTACTACCCCCCTGCCAAGCCAGCTCAGGGTAATCTTTCAAGGGCTCACCCGAGCTGGCGCGGTGGGCGAAGATCCAGTAGGCGCCCTATTGAAGCGAAATGTGCCCCGGTCTGGCGCCGGACCAGCATGAGGGTGGGGAGCCTTTTAGGTGCGGTGTCACACTAGCATACACAGCCTTTGAAAGGCAGTCTCATGCTGGTCTGACAGCCGCAGTGCTATTGAAACCATTCACTCCCAGTGAATCGCTTAATTAAATACAGCCCCGCTGCTAGTTTTGCAGCAGCGCTCTATTTAATTTGGCGCCACCTGCCCCACACCCGAGGGCTGCCGGAAGAGGAGAGTGGGGGGCACCACATTGTGTTGACTGGCTACGGGCGCTGGCATTGGCAAGAGGCAGAGGGCCGGGTGGAGGGCACAGGCTGTAAGCAGCATCAGCAGGCGGCCCTGGGATTCTGGGGCGCTTTACAGGGGTGTGCTAGAAAGTCTGTCCTGCGTGGAGATGATTACAGGAAGTCGAAAACAAAAGAACGGAAAACGAGAGACATTAAGGGGCAGGGAAAGGAGAGAGACTAAGATGGCGTGAGAGGGAATAGAAAGGACAGTCGGAAAACCCGAAAAACGCAGTCGAAGACGGTGACAATATGTGTGTCTCGTGTTGGGGGTTTGGAGCACATTGTGAAAACTCATTTTTCCACAGGGTGGCGCTGTTCATCTATCGATAAGGAAAATATTTGTGTCCGGATTAGTGAAAATTGAGCATGCCCGTGAACACCTCGTCTGTACAGCCCAATGCAGGCCGTGACTGCGGGGAATCTGTGCAAAATGAAGGCCGCACCTGCCCGATTTGCCTTCAGAGATTGAAAAACTAAAATAACACATCGCCTGATGCTTCACGCCTGAGTACCTGAACATAGGTTTCACTATTACCCAATGTAATAGTATGCAGTTTAATGATCGCGGATGGTCTACGTGCACTGACATGGCATTGAAGCCAGGGACTTGGGTGAAGCAAAAATGAAGGGATGACGTATTTTGTTTGTGTGCGCATTTACCGTCCGGAGATTACAAGAGGTGCATTTTGCTAACGCGCCGCCAAGTACATGCAACATTGGAACTGATGCATGTCTCATACTGACATAAGGACTTTGGGTACTGTTGAAGGGCCGCTTCTCTCAGGGGACTGGACACCTTTTCCTACGCCTGGCGGATTACGTCGCGAGGGTTGGCATTGTATCGGGAGAAATATGAATGGCCTCCTATATGGGCACATTATAATCGCGCAAAGCTGGAACATAGCAGGAATTTATTTTGTGGTACTTGTTACATAGGCCCAGCCTTGAAAAAGACCCGAGAGGGTCGAAACACGTGTTGGCTTCCAAGAGGGCCGCACACATGACTTTTGCAAGTTGAATTAAATAATTAGCCCAACAGGGGCATCAACTGCTTTCTTTGGTGTTTTTTGGATATCTTAGAACACTGGTACTGCTGTAGTTTAATTGATATTGCTTTACATGAGTGAAGTGCCAGCGCACACCCCATACACACCCTTCCCCTAAAAAATAATGACCGCGGAAGCCTGAGGCTGGGCAACTGGCTGTGCTACTTCTGGACGTAAATCCGCCATGACGCCAGATTCAGAAAACAACGTGGCGTTGAGACAAGGAACGTTCACTTGCCAATGTTATGTTATGTTATTTTGCATTTATATAGCGCCTTATATACCATTGATATGGTCTGAAGGCGCTGGTAGGTTGAACGCCCTCGGGAACCGAAGTTCGGGTCAGTAGAGAGAGTAGAGAGAGTCCAAAGGTGCGTGTGCGCACCAGGTATGTGTGCAGCTGGTGCGGAATTCGTGTGGTAGCTGCTTCTTAGCGGTAGGTGTGGTGGTTGAGAGATCAGGAGTATGTGTTCGCTCTGGCAGGATTTATCCAGACCGAATGTGGCTGCGTTAGGCCTGAGGAGAACGCCTGGCTGGGGGGTGTGAAACCAGCAGTGTTCACTTAGAGTGTTGTGGAGTGAGCGGGAGATGTAGATATGAGAACAGTTATACTGAATGGTGTCATAGTATCTCTGTGTTCTAGTTGAGTGGTGGTGTAAGGGAGAGAGTAAGCGTGAGGTGTGTTATGATAAGTACTCTTTCAAATGTTCCCTGCATTCCAAAGCATATTATGTATGTCACGCAGTTCCGAGCGGGCAGGTCCGTTCTATTCATTTTGTTCGGTTCAGGCGTTCGGGATTGTCCTACACATTCATGCTTGCTTAACCTATTCTTTCTCCAGTGTGCCTCACGCATGCTCTCATGTGTTCCATAAGTGTGCACTCCTGTCTTTCTTGTGCATGCATTCCAGTCTACCCAGCGCATGAACTCCTGTCTGCCTACGCACTCATCCGCTCTGTATACTCAAACGCTTTCTATACACTCATCCGCCCTCCACATTCATCCGCTCCCCACACTCATCCGCGCTCCACATTCATCCGCTCCCCACACTCATCCGCTCCCCACACTCATCCGCTCCCCACACTCATCTACTCCCCACACTCATCTGCTCCCCACACTCATCTGCTCCCCACACTCATCCGCTCTCCACACTTGCTCTGTGCTTTCCACATTCAGTCGCTCTCCACGCTCCTCAGCTCTCCATGCTCCTCCGCTCTCCACACTCATCCGCTCTCCGCATTCATCCGCTCTCCACTCTCATCCGCTCTCCACGCTTATCCGCTTTCCACGCTTCCCACCCATCCGTTCTCCATACTCATCCGATTTCCACGCTCATCCGCTCTCCATGCTCATCCGTTCTCGACGTTCATCTGCCCTCCTCGCTCGTCCTTTCTACATGCTCGTTCACTCTTACACATTTGTCTGGTTAAACATCGTCCACTCCGCACATTCGTCCGCTCCGCACATTCGTCCCGTCTACACACTCGTCCCATCTACACACTCGTCCCGTCTATACACTCCTCCCGTGTACACACTTGTCCCGTCTAGACACTCGTACAGTCTTGATACTCGATCACCCGGTCCACCCACACATCGGCAAAACATACTACTCGTTGGCCTGATAATATTACTTGTCTGTTCTGCGTGACTATCCGTTCCAGACACTCATCCGCACTGTGTATTTGTTCGCTCTACACATTCATCTGTTTCACAACATTCATCCGCACCACACATTCATCCGCTTCATACACAATATCCACTCGACACACTCACCCGACACCACCCATTCACCTTTTCGCACAATCGTCCGCTCCATCAGCTCATCTGCGCCACTCCTACGTCCGCTCCACGTATTTGTTTGTTTCAGAACACTCATCCGCTCTCCACACTCATCAACTCTCCACACTCAACCGCTCTCCACACTCATCCGCTCTCTACACTCATCCGCTCTCACACTCATCCGCTCTCCACCGCCATCTGCTCTCCAGGCTCAACTGCATCCTACGAATCTGCGCTCTTCACTCAGTCGTTCTCCACACTCGCTCTGTGCTTTCCACATTCAGTCGATCTCCACGCTACTGCGCTCTTCACACTCATCCGCTCTCCACACTCATCCGCTCTCCACACTTTTCCGCTCTCCACACTCATCCGCTCTCCACACTCATCCGCTCTCCACACTCATCCGCTTTCTACACTCATCCTCTCTCATACTCATCCGCTCTCACACTCATCCACTCTCCCGGCTCAACTGTATCTTACGCTTCTGCGCTCTCCACTCAGTTGTTCTCCACACTCGCTCTGTGCTTTTCCACATTCAGTCGCTCTCCACGCTCCTCCACTCTTCATGCTCCTCCGCTCTTCATATTCATCCGCTCTCCAGACTCATCCGCTCTCCAGACTCATCCGCTCTCCACACTCATCCGCTCTCCACACTCATCCGCTCTCCATGCTCATCCGCTCTCCACGCTCCACACCCATCTGCTCTCCATACTCATCCGATTTCCACGCTCATCCGCTCTCCATGCTCGTCCGTTCTCGACGTTCATCCGCCCTCTTCGCTCGTCCCCTCTACATGCTCATTCACTCTTACACATTCGTCTGGTCAAGCATCCATTCAGATCTCCTAGTTTCCTGATGATTTATTCATATTATCCACTTCGCTGTTTTGATCTACATTATTCGTTTGGTATTGTTTGTCTTATGGTTTACATTCGATTTTATTTAGTTGTACATTTCTTGCTTCCGGTCAAATTGCTGGTTAGTTTTAGGGGAAAAGCCAGGTTTTCAGTAGTTTGCGGAAGGCCGTTAAGTCTTCAGTTAGGCGGATGTGGGGTGGGATCGAGTTCCATAGGGTTGGGGCTAGCGCTGAGAATGATGATCCGCCTAACCTGGTTGAGTTTGTCTTAGGGATTACTAGGAGGCCGGCTGAGCCTGATTTTAGGGTGCGAGTGGGGTGATAAGGTATTAGCTTGTCTTGAAGATATTGCGGTCCGGTTTTATGTAATGCTCGATGGGAGAGGCATAAGGTTTTGAAAGCTACCCTACGGGCTACTGGGAGCCAGTGCAGTGTTTTAAGGGCTGGGGATACGTGGTCTCTTGGACCGAGCGCGAGTAGCATTTTGGCTGCCGCGTTTTGTGCTCTTTGGAGTTTGTTTAGTTGGTAGGTATGAATTCCGAGGTATAGGGAGTTTCCGTAGTCCAGTCTTGATATGACAATTGATTGGACCGCAGAGACTCTGTTGGGAAATGAGAGATATGGAAGGATGCGCCTAAGATTTTTGAGGTGGTAGTGGCAGGATTTTGAGGTATTGTTGACTTGGCGTGAGAGTGTTAGGTCAGAGTCTAGGGTGCATCCAAGATTTTTCACTGTGTTGTAGGGTGTCGGTGAGTTGCCCATGGCGGGTGGCCAGGGTAGTGGGTGCGGAAGAAGATCGAGGTTGCCGCAAATCATGATTTCTGTTTTGGAGGGGTTTAACAGGAGGTGGCTTTGGGTCATCCAGAGTTCTATGTTAAGGAGGCAGGATGCCAGGTCGGGTCGGGAGTCGGGTTTCGAGTTCAGGATTTTTAGAATTAGTTGAGTGTCGTCGGCGTAGTTGTAACACAGGATGTTGTGTGAACGAATTATTGGTGGGAGGGTGATCAGGTAGAGATTGAACAGGAGGGCGGATAGACATGCTCCCTGAGGGACTCCCGTGTCGACAGGTCGGGTTGTGAGGTAAAGCTGAAGAGTGTCGTTATTTGGTGCCTGTCTTTGAGGAATGAAGCTATCCATTTAAGGGCGGTTCCGCGGATTCCTATGGAGTGGAGTCGGTCTAGGAGGATTGAGTGATTGATCGTGTCAAAGGCGGCCGATAGATCGATGAGGATTAGTGCAGCGCATCCCGCAGAGTCTACTGTCATTTTAAGGTCATCACAGATCGAGGTTAGGGTGGTTTCAGTTCCGTGACGTGATCTGAAGCCTGATTGGGCTGGGTCTAGGAGGTTGTTGGTTTCGACAAAGGAGTTTAGTTGGGAGTAGGCGGTTCGGTCAATGAGTTTGGCAAGGAACCTAGTGTTTGAGATTGGGCGGTAGTTTTTGGGCTCGAGTGGATCGAGCGATGGTTTTTTAATTAGAGGTTTGACGTGCACCGTTTTGAATGCGTCAGGAAAGATACCGGAGGAGAGGGAGGAATTTATGATAGATCTTGCGTGTTCTCCTGCGCAGGTTGAGGCAAACATTTCTTTAAGGGTTGTGGCTGGGCAGGGGTCCAGTGGTGAACCAGAAGGTTTGCGGGCAGATAGCAGTTTGAGAAACTGTTCTGGCGATATTGGACTAAAGGATTCAAACATTGGTTGCGTAGAGGTTGCGGTTGCAGGGCTGGGCGGTATGGGCGGAGGATTGCCCGGTGGCTGTAGTTGAGCCATCTTGGTGTTTAGAGTTTTTGTTCTTTCGATAGCCGTGTTGTGAAAGTGGAGGGAGAGTGAGTCGCACAGTGATTGTGTGGCGGTCGGGCTGGTTGTATTGCAAGCAGGATTGGTGAATTCTGAGATGATTTTGTGGAGTTCTTTGCTTGGGTTTTTGCAGTTTAGGATTCAGGTGTTGTAGTGGGCTTTTTTTGCTTTCCGGATTTCGGCTTTATATTGATATAGGTGATGGGCCAAGGTGATCCTGCTTTTGTGGGTTTTCTCTTTCTGCCATTTGCATTCTATGTATTTGTAAAGTCGTTTAGTGGTCTTCAACTCAGGAGTGAACCATCTGGGGAAAGGGCCGCAGCGGGTTGATGGTTTGCATGGGGGGGTGAGTCGCAAAAGAGGTGCGTTGAGCCATGAGTCAAAGGCCTCAGGGGTTAATTTGTTGGCGGGAAGGCAGGTGGGTGGTGGAGATTGGAGGAGTGCCTCGGCTAGGTCCGGGGTGATCGTTAATTTTTTCCAGCATTTGCGTAAAATCGGAGGTTCGGATGCAAGTACGGGAAGGGGGTCAGGTGAGTGGATGGCGAACGAGAGAATGAAGTGATCGGACCAGATGATTGGGGTGGGGGGCTTTAAATGAATCAGGGTGTTGGAGCTAAATATGGCATCGAGAGTGTGTCCTTTATAGTGAGTCGGGCCGTTTATGTGGGGTTGGAGATTAATTGCATCTAAACCGTCAACCAGGGAGTGTGTCATATTGGTGGGGATGTCGAGCCATATGTTGAAGTCACCAAGGAGGGTGAGGTTGGGATGGTTTAGTTGGATGGTGGCGATTGAGTCGCAAAGGTTGTTTGCGAATTATCTATCGTAACCAGGGGGCCTGTAGATTATTAGGAAGCTGTGAGGGAGCTATGGGGAGAGGGAAAGTTTAACGAGGAGAGATTCGCAGGATGGGATGGAGGGTTGGTTGTCGATGATCGAGGTGCGGAAGAGAGATTTGAAGACGAATGCTACCCCACCTCCTCTGGATGGACGGTTCAGTGGGATGAGGGAGTAGTCAGGGGGAAAGGCTTCACTAGCGATTGGGTTGAAGTCGTCGGAGAACCAGGTTTCAGTGATGAAAACTAGGTCTGGTTTGACAGAGGTGAGGAGATCATAGATGCAATGTCTGTTTTTTGCTAACGAACGGGCGTTAAATAGGATACAGTTCACATCGGCAGGCAAGTTAGGTCTAGGTGCTGGACCGGGATGTGGCGGTGGCGGAGAGAGCGGAGGGGGGGTTAAGGTTGGTGATGCTAGAAGGGAATAGTGGGCGGGCTGAAAACTTGGCAGGTTTCTGGCGGGGCTGGGTGGCTGGGTGTGATAGGATGATTGGATTTGGGTTGGGGGATTTGAGGGAGGGGTGTGGGCGGGGGGGAGTTTCAGTTGCAGTTGATGAGAAATCGAGGGAGAGGGGTTTCAGGAAGGGGGAGGCCACGGGGGAAGGCGGAGAATGCGGGAGAGAGGGGGTGGGTCGAGACAGGGGAGGCGAGGAGTGCTGAGAGATTGAGGGGGACCAGGCGCGTTTCCTCTTTAGTTTCTTTGCTGCGACTGGTGTGTGGGAGAGGGCAGGGGGTTCAGAGGGGGAGAGGGAGGCAGCTTTGGTTCGTGCTAGGGCTCGGCGTGCAGTTTTTAGGGAGGGGAAAGAGTGCGGTCGGGGGGGGAAGGTGGCAGGGGTATGAAGGCAGGGCGGTGGGTGGGTGATTTCCGGGTGGGGTGTGCCAGGTATGATGGAGAGGGGAGCGGGTGTGGGCAATGCTGGCGGGTCGGGGTGGAGTTCAGTGGATGAGTGGTTTTAGGGTGAGTGCTTCGCCATCGTGCTCCTCTGGCTTGGTGTTTGGAGAGGGGAGTGGCTGCTTGTGTGGAGGAGGGTGGGGTGGTATGGGAGGGAGGGGGCGGGAGGGAAGTTAGATCGGAGAGTGCGGGTGGTCCCCTGCGGTCGTTTCTGGCAGACTCTGGTGGAGTGGGTGCGCTCATGATTGGTGCTGGCGTTCAGTTGATTTAGGAGGGTTTCTGATTGTAGTTCTAGGATCGGGGTGTCACGCCTTTAGGCGCACTTCTGGGTTTGACGATATTAGACTATTTGGTGCTCTCTAGATACAATAGTCGGCAGATGATTATTAGTTTATTCGGTACGTTTCTGAGTGCTCCTGTACACAGGAGAAGATGTTCGGTCAGTCACTAGATTCAATTTACTTGGAGGGGGTATTAGATTATTTGTCACTGTTCTAGATTCTACATTGCACATTTAAACTGTTAGTTATCTTAATAGGGTTTAGCAGGGCAAGCAAGTGGGGTACTACTTTCAATTCACCGTTATACTGGGAGGGTGTTAGGTATGAATCTAAATCAAGTTTGTATTAGATTATTAGTCGCCGTTTAGGGTTTATATTACACATCTATACTGTTTAGTTATATTCATATGATTAGTTAGGGTATGCTAGTAGGTGCAGTTCATTCAATTCGACTTCGTACAGTGAGGGTATTAGGGACTTTGTACCAATAGGTTGTTAGTGAGATTGATCGGTTTGTTCCAGCATATTACATTATTGCAATTTTCGTAGAGATGCTATTGTGGTGACTTCAGAGGGTATTCTTCCACAGAAAGGCTATTAGAAACGCTTTCTAAGTTCACCGAGAGACTAATGGGCACACTTTAGTGGAGCTTTCAGACGGGCTATTTGGGCGTGTCACTAAATTCAACTTTCCAGACAGGCTATTGGTAACATTTTAAATTGGTCGACTTGCAATTGGGAACGCTTCTAGATGGAGTCGGGTACACTTTGAAATTCAACTTTCCTCAGAGAGGCTATTGGTCACAACTTGACAATGCGGTTGGGTACACTGTAAATGCAATTTTTCTTAGAGAGGCTATTGGGTAGAACTTCTAAATGCACTTGGGTAACGCTTCTAGATGCAATTGGGAACAGTTCTAAATTCAACTTTCGTCAAAGGGGCTATTGGGTACAACTTCTAAATGCACTTGGGTACACTTCTAGACGCAATTGGGAACAGTTCTAAAATCAACTTTCCTCAGAGAGGCTATTGGGCGCAACTTCTAAATGCCATTGGGAACACTTATATAATCAACTTTTCTCAGAGAGGCTATTGGGCGCAACTTCTAAGTCCAGTTGGGAACACTTCTATAATCAACTTTTCTCAGAGAGGCTATTGGGTGCAACTTCTAGGTGCAATTGGGAACACTTCTAACTTTTCCCGGAGAGGCTAATGTGCGCAACTTCTGAATGCAATTGGGAACAATTCTAAATCAACTTTTCTCCGAGAGGCTATTGGACGCAACTTCTAAATGCCATTGGGAACACTTCTATAATCAACTTTTCTCAGAGAGGCTATTGGGCGCAACTTCTAAGTCCAGTTGGGAACACTTCTATAATCAACTTTTCTCAGAGAGGCTATTGGGTGCAACTTCTAAATGCAGTTGGAAACACTTCTAAAATCAACTTTTCTCAGAGAGGCTATTGGGTGCAACTTCAATGCAATTGGGAACACTTCTAAAATCAACTTTCCTTAGAGAGGCTATTGGGCGCAACTTCTCAATGTAGTTGGGAACACTTCTAGGTGCAATTGGGAACACTTCTAACTTCAAACTTTTCTCAGAGAGGCTATTGGGTGCAACTTCAATGCAATTGGGAACACTTCTAAAATCAACTTTCTCAGAGAGGCTATTGGGTGCAACTTCAAATGCAATTGGGAACACTTCTAAAATCAACTTTTCTCAGAGATGCTATTGGGCGCAACTTCTAAATGCAGTTCGGAACACTTCTAAAATCAACTTTTCTCAGAGAGGCTATTGGGTGCAACTTCTAAATGCAGTTGGGAACACTTCTAAAATCAACTTTTCTCAGAGAGGCTATTGGGTGCAACTTCTAAATGCAGTTGGGAACACTTCTAAAATCAACTTTTCCCAGAGAGGCTATTGGGTGCAACTTCCAAGTGCAGTTGGGAACACTTCTAAAATCAACTTTTCTCAGAGAGGCTATTGGGTGCAACTTCTAAATGCAGTTGGGAACAATTCTAGAATCAACTTTTCTCAGAGAGGCTATTGGGTGCAACTTCTAAATGCAGTTGGAAACACTTCTAAAATCAACTTTTCCCAGAGAGGCTATTGGGTGCAACTTCAAATGCAATTGGGAACACTTCTAAAATCAACTTTTCTCAGAGAGGCTATTGGGTGCAACTTCTAAATGCAGTTGGGAATAATTCTAAAATCAACTTTTCCCAGAGAGGCTATTGGGAGCAACTTCAAATGCAATTTGGAACACTTCTAAAATCAACTTTCTCAGAGAGGCTATTGGGTGCAACTTCAAATGCAAATGGGAAACACTTCTAGAATCAACTTTTCTCAGAGAGGCTATTGGGCGCAACTTCTAAAGGCAGTTGGGAACACTTCTAAAATCAACTTTTCCCAGAGAGGCTATTGGGTGCAACTTCAAATGCAATTGGGAACACTTCTAAAATCAACTTTCCTTAGAGAGGCTATTGGGCGCAACTTCTAAATGCAGTTTGGAACACTTCTAAAATCAACTTTCTCAGAGAGGCTATTGGGTGCAACTTCAAATGCAGTTGGGAACACTTCTAAAATCAATTTTTCTCAGAGAGGCTATTGGGCGCAACTTCTAAATGCAGTTGGGAACACTTCTAAAATCAACTTTTCTCAGAGAGGCTATTGGGCGCAACTTCTAAATGCAGTTGGGAACACTTCTAAAATCAATGTGTATCAATCGCAGATGACCTGTGTCTACTTTGGTGCTGGACAACATGATGTCGTGGATGCACGCACATGGCTCTTCATTATGTGCCCTCTGCGTGTTCTTAGACCTGGGAGAGCCAGACAATCCATGGGTAGGGCCGAGCCAGGCCCGAGCCTGGGGGTCTGGCCTGGCTCTTAGGGCCCTGCACGAGCCGAGCCCGGGAAACAGCTGCAGGGAAGACTGTGTCAGGGGTTGGGGGCAAGAAAAGGGGCTGGGGTAAGAAAAGGGATTGGGACAATAAAAAGGGACTAAAGAGGTTTGGGGCAAGAAAAGGGACTGGGGTGAGTATTGGGGCTAAATGGGGCAAGAAAAGGGGCAAACCAGGACTGGGCAACATAATTGACTAAAAGGGCTCGGGCTAAAAAAAGGGGCAAGGACGGGTGCAAGAAAAGGGGTTACATGGGACTGGGGTAACACAATTGGTTGAAGGGTTTGGGGCTACAAAAGGGTGTAAGGGGGCAAGAACAGGGGATGGGGCTAAAAAGGACAGGGGGCAACACAACTGGCTAAAGGGATTGGGGCTACACAAGGGGTAAGAACAGGGACTAAAGGGGGCAGGAACAGGGTTGCAAATTGGCTAAGTGGATTGTGGCAACAAAGGGGCATAAAGAGATTGGGGCAACAAAAGGGGCAAGAACAGGGGCAAAATGGGATTGAGAGGAAGAATTGGGAAGGGCTAGGGGAAAAAAGGTGCTAAAACGAATTGGGGTAACAAAGGGGTCGAAAGGGGTTGGGAGGGACAGAGGGGCCTAAAGGGGTTGGGGAAAGAAAAGGAGCTAAAGTGAGCTGGAGGGCAACAAAGGGACTGGGGGAGAGCAGCGACAGCGCCAGTATTGTACAAGGGCAGCAAGCTCTGTAGGAACACAAAGAGATGGTCAGGTTGCATAATATAACCTTATAGACTGAGGGAACGGTCATTATCACAGGATAAAGACCTGCCACCAAGTTATGGCCTGATGCAAAGCTAAAGGCAAAGCTAAGGGCCATAACTTTGGAAAGGGTCATTATCCTAAGCAATAATTACCCCTCTCGAGGCCTATAAGGCTATTACCACAAAGTGGCAGTAGCAATACATGTTTCAGGGTTTTGGTGGTGAAGTGAAACAGTTTACTTTACCACTGGATAAAGTAAATAGGCAACCAAGTTAGTAAATTCAATGTGCTTTTAGTTTCTAATAGTGAAATAACATGGTTGCCCTCATAAATTATGCGTTTAAATTGCAAACTTGGTTGAACTGAAACAGGTTTAACATGAGTATGCATTTGGTGCCGACCCAGCTCCAGCAGGGGGGCCAGGCCCCCTCAAGGCCACTCCTAGGCCCCCCTAGAAAGGAGGCCTTGCCGGTGTTGGCGTTAACCAACCCCTGGGACCCAGAGTGGTCTTTGTACAGGGGGGTTGAAGGCAGCAGGGATTCCGCTCTAAGAATGCGGCAGCGACTTCAGAGCCATTAGCATTCTGAGGGGCTGTATTGCAGGAGGTCCGTCCGCCCAGTGTTTATTTGCTTACCTTGGAAATTGTGTCATGCACCAGAACCATGAAAACTCAAACGACCAGGGAGGCAGAGGGCCATTCACAGCTCTAAGTGAGGTAGCTCACTTGCTCAAGCAGGCGGCCTACATGTATCGAGCAGGATGCTGTGTTTCTTTGTTAAACTGCACTGATCATCTTACATTTCCAACCTCTCAGTTACAATGTGGATATGTTTCCAAACCTATCGAGTTGATTTCTGTAATTTCAAGTGTGTTCATTTTTTGTGGGCATGTGACTGCTGTTCTCATCATGCTTAATAAGATGGTTAACTGTATCAAAAATTCAATGGCAGGCGATGATGCCTGGACAAGGATTTCTGCCGCAGGTGCATAAACAGCAGAAGACACTGACAAATTGCATTCAAAAGAAATGTATACAGCTTCAATAACTACTTGAGTATTAGTGAAATAATAAGGTTGGCAGTAAGATAAATTAAATTCTGGAGAGGAGAGTGTAGTAAAATCAAAACATTATTTGATGCAAGGCTTTGAGTTAAACATTAGCACTAGCATTTCTCTGGGCAGTCTTCCATTCCATAATTATTTATGTCTGTGCCATTACAGAAGAGGGCAAGCTATTTATTAGTCTTGGTTCTGCCACCAAACTGAGCAGTTCAATCTCAATTGCTAGGCCATGTCCCTCTGCGCTGGAACACAAGCCAACACAGGCCAGGCATGTTTAGGACGTGTGGTCTAGAGGTTTGAGCAGGGCTGCTCACATTAGTGGCTGAGCCAAGGATGATTTGAAAACAATAGCATGAAAGGCTGACCCAAGCAATGCCAGTGGTTATGATTTTATTCAGTGACTCACATCCATCAGACTGAGGGTCCTTTCAAGTTACATTCAAAGTATATATTTGGCTGCATTAACTAATTGAGTGTAAGTGAAAGAAAGATGGTTGGTAGTAAGAAAACTTTAATTCCGGATGGGAGGGTGTAGTGAAATAAAAAAGTGATTTACCCACCCATTGCCACGTTAATCCCTATGACATTCCCACCAACTGCCTGCACCCCCTGCTGAAAGATACCCTCTTGGGTACTCTTTGAGCTAGCTCTGTCACAAAGTAATACCGAACTGTGTGCTGAATAGGGCACGCTAGTGCTATATCTAAGCACTCTTTTGAGTGTTCAATGACTTAATTGCCTCTGTAAATGAGCGCCTGTTGTAATAAACATCTCTTAACAAGGTGCCAGTTGATTTATAAGCAATATGTGTGTTCTCCCATCTGATCTTTACACAGGAGTCCTGTCTAAGACAAGCAATAGCAAAGCCAACAGTTTTGGCTTGTGTATAGGTATTAGACAGCCATTTGCCAGACAATTACATCATATGCCCAGGTACTCACAGCAGTTTCCAGATGTTCTTATTTTATGGCCAGGTGGTACACTTATAACAGTGTCTGGCACATGCCTTTCCTATATCCACTCAAAAGTCCAAACTGGTTGCTCTGCCAATGCATGTTGGTTTTCGATAGTCTCCCTACATGACCGTGTATATGCCCAGATGTGGGTGCCTTGCTTGCTACGCCTGGGGAATCAAGCTGCACCTCACTGAGCTGGTCCAACAAGGCCCAAACTGAAAATGTCAAGGCTTAGATGGCGAGTATGGGCCACTTTCCCCTTTTCTTCTCATGAGTACTTACCAGTGGGGTTCTGAGTTAAATAGAAATACCTTTGTCTGTGTGGAAGCCTGGCCTGCTCAGCAAGAACCTTTAATGAGTTGAACTGATAAATATTGATTTGATAACATCATACTGTTTGAGTAACTATTAAGCTTGCTTGTGAGCAAGCAGACTACATAATGTGTACTGCGGGACCTATTTTGAAAGTAGGAAGTAACTGATGGATGTTTAGGCAGTGACGGAAATTTACTGTATTTACTGTGGGATCCCTTCAGTAACGGAGGGGGCGGGGTGGGGCAGGATCAGAGGATTGTTACCACCCCAACCCAATAAACATTTGCCTTTGGGAAGATTGCTTAAACCGGAAATATAACACAAGAAAAGAGTGTTTCTTGTTATGTTGCTGGCAAAGTTTTGTAAAACCTAAAATGCGGTATTTAAATATTTCCTGCTGACTGTAATCAGAGGAGGATTCACCAGTTGGGAAAGAAGCAAAAGCCTTTCTCACCTCCAATTTGGCCAGGGCTGCACCGGCTCAGCATCCAGATTATTTATAACAATGAGTGATTAGATGGAAAAAGTAACTGGCAGAGACCATATCTGTGGTTTTAATTAGCTATTTAAGTGCAATTGTTGGGAGATTAGAAATGATAGGGGGACAGAACAAGCTTCGTGAAACAATGGCCATGCATTTCATTTCACTTTACTTTGCGTCTGTACGAGATTACTTTGTAAGTTCTCATTATTTTGCATGCTGGAGCTTGTAGGCTTTCGTTCAGGATGGGAAAATGGGGGGTCATTTTCCACATACCGTAGAGTGCAAAAAGTGAAAGTAAAAGCATTTTACCATCACTTTCTCCACTCCTCAGGAGTTGGAAAATTACCCCTTATGATGTTAGCTTTATTGGTTAAAGTAGACAGTATCCAAAAGAATCCATTGTAGATGGCCCCCACAGTCGTTAATTGTGGGAAGGATTTACACTTTTCCAGACACATAGTGGAAAAATGGAGAGAAAAGGCGATTTTGCTTGTGCTTTACTGTTTACTTTCCAGTACTTGGTTGAAACAATCAGAATTGCTGGAGGGGACCTTTTGCGAAAAAATGCAAATAGGAGTGGTCCTTTCCATGCAATTTAGGATTCAAAACATAATGACTCCTTACGCTTTTTCATCAACATGTTTCTAGAATGATGTACACATTGTCAGGTTGGTTTATCATGCGACTTGTGCAGTATATCAGTATACTGTGACAGGGAGGTCCGCCACAAAGAACCATGCTGACTCTGATAGCAAGTTCAAATGTTTTTATTAAAATCCTTTACAGATAGGATAGCTGTATCTCTTGTGGCAAAGGTATCTTGGCCTAGCGGGACCTGGGATATTAGGTGCTAGGGCCGGCCCTCTCTCTCTGGTCTACCACGGCCTTGTTCGCACCTCCCTAACCCAGACGTCCCTATAAGGTATGTTTGTAGCACTAGGATCATTAACGCCTATCTGTCTTTCACTACCTGGGCTCCATGTGTTTTCCCTAAGTCTTTGGCTGGCTGACTCCCTAGGGATCATCTAACTTTCCCTCTCTTATAGTAGTCTCAGGTAGTAATGAATGGTACCTTTTTTCACCCAGTGTCAACCTCACTACTTTCATATCCTCTCGTACTTGACCCTTCGCTATACTGGTCCCTTAAGCTGTTTCCCACCCACCACCTCCCAGTCCCTCTAATCTCTCACTCTGCCTTTCCATTTCCACACATTTTACTTATTTTCCTACTCCTGTTCTTACTATCGCTCGTGCCTCCAACTGCCCCTCTATCTCCATTATCATCTCTTCCCTCTTCCTAGCACTCTACTTCACTCGCTTCTTACTATTCCTCTAGTTATAATCTCTACGGCAATAGCTACTCCAATTCTCCCACTCACTGTCACTCTTCCCAATCCCCCTCTACTACTGTCCCTATTCTGCTACTGCCACTATCCCTTTAATAGCTTTACTTCTCCAAGACACTCAGGGATATGGTGCCCTGCTCACCCCTTAGCTAGCCCCTATTCAGACCCTCAGTGACACTCAGGTATATGTGCCCTGCTCACCCCTCTACTACCGACTACCACTGTACTACTTATTTCCTTCACTAGCTACTCCGCTGCTCCCATTGTCTATTATCTTTATTCCCAAATATTACTACTACCTTTGCCCCTATTACTAATCTGCTCTGCTACTCCTACTCTACCTCTACTACTCACACTCTACCCTTTCTCACCCGCCCGCCCTTATAATAGCCTCCATACTCTTTTCGCGCTCGCCCCCTCTGGTCTGTTGGACGTCCTCCACCACCTCCTGTCCTCACCTAACTAACCCACACCAAAGCATTCACACAGGCCTACTCTAATACCCCACGCCCTCGCAGGATAGGCCACTTACCTTAACAAATAGCTTATCTGGCTCCAGGGGATGTGACAGGGGAAAGCTATGGGAGGGCTTAAAAGGGCTGGTAAGCCCTGCCCTTTTCCAACCTGGACCCTGCTACAGTCTATGGACATTGTATTGCTCAAGGCCTGCAGGGCCATTTAAATTTTGAATACAACGCTGGCCTTGTCATAATACAATTGTGTATTATATTAGGTATTCAAAACAAAACCTCAACACATACCTGTGCCAAACTAAGCTGGGAAGATGCATGGAAAAGTACCTAAATGTCAGGGTAGGCTTAAATTCTGTCTTTACCACTGAACCAACGTGTGTGCTCATGGGCAAGTCATGTATTCGCACGGTGACTTACCTGAAAAAATTAGGGGCCCCTAGATGTGATCCAGTTTGCAGTATGAGCTATTCCAAAAAAGCCCCACTCATGGTTTTAGAGATGGGCAGCACAGGGGCCAGGACCCGCAAAGGAGATGGACACACACCTTTCTTTGGAAAATATAAGGCCACATTTAATGAATGAAAGTGTGACATTCAATAGCAAATCAAAGTAAAGATGCCAAATAAGAAGCCATTATGGGCAATGAACTTTAAGGAATGTTCAAGAAAGAGGGTCAGAGTGATCCGAAACAGAAAAGAGGATGCGAGTGACCAGCCGGACTGGAAATGTGAAAGTAAAAGCGAGAGAAAGTGATAAGAGAGTATGAGCGACCCAAAGGTTGAAAAAGGGAAGTGCAAGCGGCAAGACAAAGTGAAAAGAAGGTGCAAGGGTGCACAACAAAAGTAATAGAGGGTGCCAGGGGCACGATAGAGGCAAGAGAAGTGTGCTAGAGGCACGGCAAGATGAAAAGAGGGTTCAAGTGAGCACAATAGAAAAGAAGGCATTCAGGAGGAACAGCAAAGTGGAAAAGAACAGAGTGAAAGAGGCACAGAAGGGAAAAACTGTCAGAAGAAAGGTACAGAGAGTAAGGAGAGGGGTTAGAGGTCAGAGTGCTGGCGCCTTTGAGGAGCAAAGAGTCCAGCATTTTTAAAAGTCTCTTATACTCCCCCGCACGTCAGAACTGTACAGTGAAAGGTACATCCTGGCCAGGAGAATTGTGTGTGTTTGAAGGCAGAAGGGTCCTAGACTTGGAGATGGGAACCCTGAGAGGTCTAACGGGAATTGGGCAAGAGACATTGTTGAACTATGTAAAGCCATTCCTAGACTTGGGGAAGGGAACCCGGAGAGGCCTGCCAAGAACTGTGTATTTTTGTTTGGAATCAGAGGAGTCTGAGCTTGGTGGAGGGAACTCCAAGAGACCCAGAGGCATTGTGAAGTGTGTTGATTTGTTGCAAGAGCCCTGTGTGGAAGGTTCCAAGGGCTCCCATGTTGAATTGAACTATCTTGCACTGGCAGAACTACACCTATGGGTAAGACGACCTGAAACGAGCAGTGGTTTAAATTTCTTTTTTCTTGAACCACTATTTCTTCTTTAAGAAGACTTCCTATCACATTTTGTCAAACAGTGAGGGCAAGCATAGGTTTAGACACAGACGGATTTTGGTTTTGGTTTTGGACTTAGACATCGATGGCCCATAGACACATCAGTTGAGGGAACAACTCCTTTAGAGTTAGGGCCAGTTAGGTATTACACCAACCCTGGAACTTTATTAAATACAAGTTTTTGAAACTGGTACCTTTGAGTCTATGTCTCTCTTGATACCATGCCTGTCTTACACCTCCCACTTCTTAACCAAAACTCAGGACATCCTGTCCTCACTCAGCTCTACTCCCCTCCCTCCACAGCTCTCAGGCCTCTCTTGGCCCCCCTGTCCCTTTCCCTTCTATTTCTCGCCAATAGCACCGGATGGTGTCTCTAGACATGTTCTCTCTATGAAAGTCTCCCCCAAACAGGTGCTCCCCTACTCCTCCAGAACTATCAAGGACATCATTGCCCCCCTTGTGCCAGCCTTGGCCGATTTCTGTATTTACTCCTTTGCCACCGACCCCTTCCCTCTACCCCTCAAGCACTACCCTGTGCATCCTCTCATCAAAAAGCCCTATGCCGACCCCTCCTGCCCTGCAAACTATTGCCCCATCTCCATTACCCCCTTCCTGGGCAAACCCCTGGAGAAGCTGGTCAGCTCCCAACAGATCCAACACAGTAAATCTGTTGGCTGTCTTCAGAGCAGCCACAGGTATGGAAATTGCTCTCCTGAACACCCATGAAGACCTGCTCTGAAATCTCGATTCCAACTCTCCATCCATCCTTGTCCTTCTGGCGCTTTCCTCTGCCTTCGACACAGTCAATCATGCCACCATGACAAATCGGCTCTGTGACACTCTTGGCATCACAGGCATGGCACTTGACTTGTTGACCTCATTCATCTCCGAGCAACCTTCCCAGGTTCAACTGGGCCCCTTTCTCTCCCCTATGACACTATCCACCTGCGGCGTCCCTCAGGGCTCTATCCTCTCACCGTGGCTCTTCAACATCTACCTTGCCCCCCTCGCCCACCTGATCTCCTCCTTCTCTCCTCATTTCCAGTGTTATGCAGACGACACACAGCTCTCCAGCAAGCTTCCCGCTACTGCCTCCTCTTCCTCCTCTCTCATCCCTGACTGTCAGACTGCTATTCAGGCATGGTGTGCTGCCAATGATCTCTGCCTTAATGCCAGTAAGACTGAGATCCTTCTCATTGGGACCCCAGCTCCCTCCTACCCTCTGGCCGCCCTCTATGTGCCCCCTCCCTTCACCCTCTTTTGAGGCGAACAACTTTGTTGTCATCTTTGACTCCTCTCTCCTTCTCTCCTCACCTCGCAAACCTTGTCAAGAAAGCCCACTATCAGCTGCACCTCCTCAGAGGCATTCTGCCTTTCCCCCCCTTCCCCCCACAACTCAATCTCTTTGGAGTTCTGGTCCTCTCTAGGCTGGACTACTGCAACAGCCTCTTCCTCAATCTTCCTTTATCCTCCCTTTGCTCTCTTCAACTAATCCAGAATAAGACAGCGAGAATTATCCTTGGCCTCAAGCCCAGGGACCGCATTGCTCCAGCCCTAAAATCTCTCCACTGGCTCCCGGTTGATGCTAGAATCAATTTCAAGACCCTCTGCATCATCGACAAGGCTTTCTGAGGCCTGGGACCCTGCTACATCCAACTCTCTCTCCGTAAATATCTTGCAGCTAGAGCCCTTCGCTCTTCTAGCTCCAACTCTCTGTCGATCAGACGCTTCGCTAAGCAGAGAGTGGGGGTAGATCTCTCTCCTTTGCAGGAGCCTCCCTCTGGAATGATCTCCCTGCCCCTCTCGGGCTTCAGCCGGATCTCCTTAAGTTCCAGAAGCTCCACAGGACGCTCATTTTCTCTTCTTACTTCCCTCTCCCCCTCTCCTACTACCACCTCCGTCTGCCACAGTGATTGGCAGCCTAGTTCCCAATGAGGTCTACAGGGCACCAGGGCCCCCTGCCCAGTCGCCCCCCTTGTAGCACTTAGCATGGGGACCCTCTCCCCCTGCACCTTTGCATTACCTGCCAATGCCCTCCTGGCCCGCTTAGCACTTGCCTAGCCCCAGTTGCCCTCTTTCACCCCTCCTCCTTCTTCACTTGCATTCTCTCCTCTTTACTTCCTTTCCCGCCTGTGCACTTCGCATTGTCCAGACCGGCACCCCCCCACCCTCTCCCTTACACATCTTGTTACTGCACTTGCACGATCCGAATGTCACAAGGCCTAGTAGGGCTGCTATTGTTATCTTCTCCCTAGTTCCCCCCCTCGCCTTTTTTGTCCTGCGGCGCCTTGAAACGCCATCTGTGGTATAGGTGCCTTACAAATAACCAATAAAATAAAAAATAAATAAATACATAGATTATAGAGGACCTACATTGGACACTTTTAAGTGCGGATAGGCGGTAGCGCCCGCTATGCTCAGGATGTGACCATGATGGGTGAAGTGCTAGAGTGGAGGCAGAGGAAGTGAGGGACAGAGGCAGGTTAGAAGTGAGGGAAAATTGCAGCAGCTTCAAATAACATGGAGTCAAAGACAGTGAATTTATCAGAAGAGAAAGCACCCAGAGCTCGGCTTTCTAATAACTGATGTCCGCACAATAGAAGCATTTAATTTCAATGGAACAGTGTGACAAAGTCAAGACCCTAGCTGGGAAGGTACAAGGGCATGGAGACATTGGGTATTTGTGTGTGTGTGGGGGGGGCTTGGGGGAATGCCTGGAACTATACACGGATTAATGGAAATCACTGGTAGCTTCAAGTTCAAGAAACGTGTTTCCGTTTGGAAAGGTCTTTTTAGGTGCTTTGTATTGCATTAGCAAATAGTGCGCCACTGCATGTAGGAATCCCACATTTAGTGGCATCTGCAGGGGGCCACAAGCAGTGCTTTAAGTGGCGCTCAGAAACGAGCCGGGGCTCCTAGGAGACCTGGCTGAAAAGTGACATTGCTTGGCAGGGGGGCAAATTAAGACCTGACCTGAATGCTGTCTGTTAGGTCATGCCCGCATAAGAGCCCCGGCTTGGCATTCAGACCAGGTAGGTTTTGCTTAATTGCAGCGCCAACCCCCTACCAGGCACCCTTTTGCATCGATCATCACCCTCCCAAATGGGGTGTGAGGGTGATGATCACTCCATCAAAGAGGGTACCTGGTATTAGTCTGAGGCACTTCATATAGAAAAGGCAAGGCTTTATTATCTGAAGCCTGAAGCTCTCGAAGCGAGAGCTTCACGCTTTAGAAAAAAGGCCTTGGCTTCTAGCGGCCTGGTGGGTTGGGGTATCCAGGGGACATCAGGGAGCCCCGACAGAACCTCATCTAAGGGCCAATTTTTTGAGACTGTTGGGGGCTCCACCCCTTCTAGCCCTGGCCCACTTGGCCTCAAGCCCAGGGATCGTATCTCTCCAGCTCTGAAGTCCCTCCATTGGCTCCCAGTGGCGGCAAGGATGAAGTTCAAGACCCTCTGCATTGTCCACAAGGCTTTCTGAGGCCTGGGACCACAATACCTCCAACTCTCTCTACAGAAATATCTTCCTACTCGAGCTCTTCGCTCCTCCACCTCCAACTCATTGAGGGTCAGTCGCTTCTCCAAGCAATGAGTTGGGGGCAGATCTCTTATTTTTGTCTGGGACCTCTCTCTGGAACAGTCTCGCTGCCTCTCTGAAACTTGAGCAGAACTATCTCTGGTTCCGGAAGCACCTCAAGACCTTCCTCTTTGCTTCTGCCTTCTCTCTTCCTCTCCCCAGCGTATGTCCTGTCTGATACATGCACTGGTCACCTGGCAACCCTCTGAATTCGGGCCCAGCTCCCTGCCCACTCAGTTGCACACCCGCACTGCCTCCTGGCAACCCCTGCACTTGTGGTCTGTATCTGTAAGCCTACAGTCCCCTTTCCTGCACTTAGACACCTGTTGTCTGCACTTTTAACACTCGCACCGCCACCTGTTGGCTGCACTACTCGTTGTGTTCGGATTCCTTGTCCTGCACTTGGCCATCCCTCCACCCCCCCCCCGCTACCCTACACTCGCGCGATCTCAATGCCACTAGGCCTACTAAGATCGTTGTTTTTGTCCTTCTACGGTTTCACCTCCCCTGCCTCGTCGCGCCTTGAAACACTTGCGTATATGCGCGCTATAAGTGCCATCTCATAAAGCCCTGGCCACAAGAAAAGACAGGCTAACGAAACAGAGTTTGCAGAAACGTGAGTGATGTAAAGGATCCTTCACTAGAAGGGGGTGGGGGAATTTACACCCAAATACCCCCTCTATTGATGCCTATTGCTGAGGGTGTGCAGAGCCTGTATGCCTAGGTGTAGGCTGATACGCAGTGAGCACTGGACATACAGACTGGTGCCGTTGCTTCAAGTGGGATGACAAATCGAGGGAGGAGGGCTCGCACATGTGGGTGTAGCCTAAAAGTGGTGGGGGGCATGCCTTAAAGCGGGTGGCTGGCGGTCTAGGCAAAGGCTGACTGCACCAACCATAAATGGCCTTTTTTGGAAGAGGAGAGGAAGCAGCCAACCTGCACATTTGAAAACAACACGTATTAAAATGCGTTCACTTGCCTCCAGCCATAACTCTGCAATGCAAGTGCAAAAAACCACGAGTGTGGCTTCCTTGAATATTGTACACTGCAAACTGAATCCCTTGTATGGACTGCCACATTTGGTAGCTAAGGCACATTGATATTACATTATTTGCCTCGGATCACCCACTCATGAAGCTGGGGTTTGAGCCCATTTTTGAATTTAGGGCCCTGAACAGACATATTCTAAGATCTATTTGATAGAGAAAAGTACACAAATCACACAATAAACCAAGCTGATAATATATCAATTGTTTTTCCTCTATCCCATCACCTGGGCATGCATCCTGAATGTCCGAATGCTGGCAGGGTCCTATCAGTGTCTAACCCGTCTGAAGTAATCAACACAGGTTGGGTAGGGGTGTGTTTGTACTAAAATAATTGGCATTAAAGTTGTAGGTATAGAAAAGGAACTGCATAAAGTGGCTGGCACAGAAGAGGAAGTTGCAAAGTTTGTGCACCTGTTGTAGGCTCCCATGGAAATACCATACTCTGCGTTGGGATGTTGGTGGTGCTTGGTTCGCCAGTCTTTATTGAAAACCTTTTCAGTAAAATACAAACCGTGGGGATTTCAGCTGGAGAGGCCAGCTTCGTGCCACATTGCTATCATGCCGTTTGCTGTGCCTGTCTCTCCTTTGGTTTCTTAGTTTTGGTGCTGACCTCTGGCAGGCAACCCCTTGACAAAACAGACTCAGTGATTATCTCCCTCCCGGCCCCTCTCCACCGAACATAGGATGCTGTTGCTTAAGCCACAAATATCACCAAACTCATTGCTACTGTATAAGATAAAGGAGAAGGGGAGTTCGGGAGCAGTCTATGGCGTTGGCATGGCAACTTGCCGACGCTTGGTGATGAAATGGCCGAAGCACCAGATCGGCCTTGTATTTTTCCATTTGCTTGGCTTTTTTTTTTTTTTTCGTGTGCTTCCGCCGTTTGTGCTTTAATGAGTTCCTCTCACGCGTCTGTGCGACTTTCGCTGGAGCCGCGGAGTGATCTGAAAGGAGACTGAGGCAGGCCTCCATTTTGTTTACATTTCCCCACTCTGCACAGAGATGTCATTTGCTGGAGCTGAGAGACGGCAATGTTAAGGCATTTACTGTCTCTTGGCCCGCCACATATAAAGTGTTGGCGGAGGCCTGGCAGAGGGTCAGTGAAAGCAAACGCTAAAGATGCTCCGGAAAGGGCCCGTAGTCACCGGACGTCTAGTGCAAGCTGATCCGGGGCGCTGTGCATGCTAATAACGCCGGTGGGTTTGGCGGTAGGGCAGATAGCGCCAGCGCTATTAGCGCCCGCGTTACCGCCAAACTCGTGATGAGGCCCACAGACACAGCGGCTAGTATGCCAACAAAACAAAATGCATCTGGGTCTTCAGGAGGGGTACCCAGTTGCAGCCTCTGCAATGAACGGAGCATGTTTGCAGGCCTAAAAAGGTCCAGCCCGGTGCAGTTGCTGGCGTGCAGTGATGTGTCCTTTTAATGCCTCTTGGTTGAGCAGTAAACTGGGCGAAGTTTAGGAGTAGGAATTACCAGCAGAGGCGACGCGGGAAAGATGTCGGCACAGCGGCATCCTGAGCGGCCAGAAGAGGAGAAATGGACGGTGCCGGAAGGAAGAAAACAGCAAACTAAGGAGCGGGAAAAAGGACCCGAAAGGAAAGCTTACACAGGTATGGAGCTAGCTTGAATATCCGGGAAGGGCAAAACCCCCTGAAGGGGGCACGAGCAGGGGAAATGGGAAAGGAGCAAGCAGAGTTCCTAAGCCCCAGAGCTCCACACCCAGCACACCCGAGGCAGAATATGCATGAGGAGAGGCGCAACGAAACCTACATTTCGGGGGTGGGAGGGCTGACACTTCAAACTTTGGGTTTGAAAGGACAGCGTTTGTTAGGATCGGCTTTTTAGCTTGTAAAGTAGCGGCCTGTTTTATTGTTAATACTCCAATAATTGTTACACTCTGTTATTTGTAAACTGTATTGTAGTCCATCGGTGTTGGTGAAAGGTGCATCGGGGTAGTTGGGGTTTCAACCGGCATGAAGGACAAACCAGATTGCCTTGTTTCCTGCAGCCCAATTGGCGTAGCAAGTTTGCAGCTTGTCAGGTTGACAACAAACCGTAAGGAGGCTGCGGTCATCTCACAGGCCCTTCTAGTTTCCCTATCCAATCCCGGAACCCCCCTCCCCTCCACAGGTCAGGGATGAGGGATGGATGGCAACGCAGACATACCAGACATTGTTGGATCCTGATTGGTTCATAAAGCATTACTATGATCACGAGCTCATAAGTGATACATTCTATCTCTACCCCGACCCATCCTACCCCCTCTTTCACTACTAAACTCTACCCCTTTTATATAACCCCACCACACATGCTACCCACGTCTCCCTAGCCCCACCTAATTGCACCACCCACCCTACCCTCTCTCCCTCTCCCCTCATCCTTCCTTTCACACTTTGCATTCTCCTCCTTGCACAAAGTGCCTATGAATGCAAAATGCAAATAACATCATTGGCATTGCTAATGCTTGTTTCTACAGCTACTTCAAACTCTGTGAAGCGCTCTCGTGCATGGACACATTGGGTTGATTGGAGCTAGTAGGGGACAAAGAGGGCGTGCCAGGCCCTTTCTCAGGAGCACATTTTAGCGGCTGCTGGAGATCTGGCCTGGCACGCCCCAAGCTGCTTAAGGTCCATGCTGGCACCCCCACAGCCTCCATCGTGCTGGTGGCCTTGGCACCCGATGTCCAGGTGGAGGGGACGCGACTCAGCCCTCACTCTGACTAGAGTCAGGGCTGGGCTGGGGCCGACTTGCATCTAGAGGATTTTAAATGTGTTATCCTACAAAGCAGATTGCAAACTGTCTGGGCCTCATTACGATTTTGGCGGTAGCCATGCCGCTATTGGCGGCATTGCTGCCGCCAAACTCGGGTCCGCATCCGGGTTCCCAGAATGGGGAATTACCGGGCCATTCCGAGTCGGAGGGCCCGGTAATTCCTCCCTCCAGGAACTCGGGCCCGGACCTTCCCCATTCCCATTTCAGCCCCCATAGGGCTGAATGGGAATGGGGGAGGGAGCTAACGGGCCGATTAGGACCGGCCCATTGTTAACTCCTTCTTCCCCTCGCGGGACCCGCTCTGCACGTCTGGTAAAACCAGACGTGCAGAGCGGATCCCGTGAGTGGACCTCGTAATGTGGCGGACTGGTGTTAACGGGTCCGCATCTTTCTGCGGCACCCGTTAACCCATTCCGCCACTCTTGTATTGAGGCCCTCTGACTTGTTACCAAATATTTTGCAGAGAGTGGGCAGTATAATGCACCATTTTAACTCATTACTCAAAACATTTTCTCATGGGGGGGGGGAGCCCCACTGAACTCAGTTTTGTTGGTGCAGGCTCCCTCTCTTCGCTCAGTTTCTCTCACACACTTGTGGCAAATTTTTAAACCTGGGAGCCTAGCCTATCCTGTTTATGGCTGCAGCAGGCCTAGGCCCCTATGTGCGAGTCTGGCCTATCCTGTTTATGGCTGCAGCAGGCCTAGAGCCCTATGTGCGAGTCTGGCCTATCCTGTTTATGGCTGCGGCAGGCCTATTCCCCTATGTGCGAGTCTGGCCTATCCTGGTTATGGCTGCGGCAGGGCTAGGCCCCTATGTGCGAGTCTGGCCTATCCTGGTTATGGCTGCGGCAGGGCTTGGCCCCTATGTGCGAGTCTGGCCTATCCTGTTTATGGCTGCGGCAGGGCTAGGCCCCTATGTGCGAGTCTGGCCTATCCTGGTTATGGCTGCGGCAGGGCTAGGCCCCTATGTGCGAGTCTGGCCTATCCTGGGTATGGCTGTGGCAGGCATAGGCCTCTATGTTCTAGTCTGAGTCTGTCATATCTCATTAATGGCTGCAGCAGTTTGGGACTCCAGCGTCTGCATCTTATTGCTCTGTCTGTTGCCTGTTGCCAGAGATGTAAAACATTGCCCAGGATCCTTTCACATTTGGACCACTTGGCATCCCACTCCCAGAGCAGGGCGAGGCCTCCACCAAGGCGGAACACCTGGTGCTGGAGGCCGCTGGGAGCTCTCCAGGGTCCTGATCATGAACCCTTCTCCCTCGTCATAAGAGGCGCCCGACTGACATCACTCTTTCACTGCAGACAGACAGCCTGGCAGCCCAGTGCATGATTTTAAAGGAATTGTGTCGAATCCATGCATTGATTCCTAACAAGACTCCGATTTTGAAACTCGTCTCTATCACCTCCGACCGCCTTCTGATAGTGAAGTCTTCAAGCCCATAAACAATAGAAGGAATGCTCCCAGTTTTATATTTATTTTTCAGAAGTTTCCGTCTGTATATTTCCATATTTATTTGTAGCATCTTTTATCTATATTTTTCCAGATACATTTTTATTAGCACATGGAGATCGGTATTGACCTCCTCTCGACCAATCAGAATGTATAGAGCACAGTCAATAACTACTGCTATTGACTGCATTCTGAACATTCTGACTTTAAAAGCAGATAGGGAACCACAATGCAAGTTCCAGGTGAGGTTTCTTTCAACAAGACACTTCCTTTCTGGACGGACCTTTTTTCGCACCAGAGAGAAAGTTAAACGATCGGAATAGGCTGCCACTTTCTTATAAACGGTTTACAGGGTAATTCATAGAAATTCGCACAAAAGTGGCACACGCGGCTGGCGCACAGTGTTCCCGTGCGATACACTGCGCCAGCCGCGTGCGAAAAAATCCTTTTAATCGCACAGCGTATTCATGGATTTTAGCCTCCGAAACCAGCCGTGGAGCAGAGTGGCGCAGCGACCCTGCAGCAGCGCCAGTTACGCCCCCAAGAACGCCCTCGCGAAAGGAAAAGCCTTCAAAATTCCCAAATCATCGCAAAGGGCTGCGCTAACCCTGGACCAGTTCACAGGGCTGCCAAACAGCAAACGCCAAGTGGGGAACGTGTATTTCAGTGGTTCTCGGGAAGTTTCACACGCGATTGTCCTGGGTACGTGTACATCAGGGGTGCGTGGGAAGTAACACACACGATTCCATCAGGACACGTGTATTCCAGGGGTGCGCGGGAAGTATCACACGCAAAAACAGCAGGGTACGTGCATTTCAGGGGTGCGCGGGAAGTATCACATGTGATTCCATCAGGGTACGTGTATTCCAGGGGTGCGCGGGAAGTATCACACGCAAAAGCAGCAGGGTACGTGTATTCCAGGGGTGCGCGGGAAGTATCACACGCAAAAGCAGCAGGGTACGTGTACATCAGGGGTGCGTGGGAAGTAACACACGCGATTCCATCAGGGCACGTGTATTCCAGGGGTGCGTGCGAAGTAACACACGCAAAAACAGCAGGGTACGTGCATTTCAGGGGTGCGCGGAAAGTATCACACACGAATCCATCAGGGTACGTGTATTCCAGGGGTGCGCAGGAAGTATCACACGCAAAAGCAGCAGGGTACGTGTATTCCAGTGGTGCGCGGGAAGTATCACATGCAAAAGCAGCAGGGTACGTGTATTTCAGGGGTGCGCAGGAAGTATCACACGCGATTCCATCAGGGGACGTGTATTCCAGGGGTGCGCAGGAAGTATCACACGCAAAAGCAGCAGGGTACGTGTATTTCAGGGGTGCGCGGGAAGTATTACACGCAATTCCATCAGGGTACGTGTATTCCAGGGGTGAATTGCACGTGTAGGTCCTCCCAGGTGTTCCCTCTACACCCTCCACAGCCCCTGCAGGCAGCCCACATCACAGGGGCTACCCTGCACATGTCCCGCAGCCAACCCACATGTCACCTTGCACTACTGCCCACCAACATATGTCCCCCTGCACCCCCAGCCCCCAGCATCCAGGGGAACCCTCCACCAGGCCCACACTCATGTCCAACTCATGTCTCCCAGCACCCCCACCCCCCAGCAGTGCAGGGCACCCTCCACCAGGCCCCCACTCATGTCCAACTCATGTCTCCCAGCACCCCCACCCCCCAGCAGTGCAGGGCACCCTCCACCAGGCCCCCACTCATGTCTCCCAGCACCCCCACCCCCCAGCATCCAGGGGCACCCGCCACCAGGCCCCCAATCATGTCTCCCATCACTCCCACCCCCCAGTAGTGCAGGGCACCCTCCACCAGGCCCCCACTCATGTCCCCCTGCACCCCCACCCCCCAGCAGTGCAGGGCACCCTCCATCAGGCCCCCACTCATGTCCCCCTGCACCTCCACACCCAGCATCCAGGGGCACCCTCCACCAGGCCCCCTCTCATGTCTCCCAGCACCCCCACCCCCAGCATCCAGGGGCACCCTCCACCAGGCCCCCACTCATGTCCCCCTGCACCCCCACCCCCCCAGCATCAAGGGGCACCCTCCACCAGGCCACCACTCATGTCTCCCAGCACCCCCACCCCTCAGCATCGAGGGGCACCCTCCACCAGGCCCCCACTCATGTCCCCCTGCACCCCCACCCCCCAGCAGTGCAGGGCACCCTCCACCAGGCCCCCACTCATGTCCAACTCATGTCTCCCAGCACCCCCACCCCCCAGCATCCAGGGGCACCCTCCACCAGGCCCCCACTCATGTCTCCCATCACCCCCACCCCCCAGCATCCAGGGGCACCGTCCACCAGGTTCCCACTCATGTCCAACTCATGTCTCCCAGCACCCCCACCCCCCAGCAGTACAGGGCACCCTCCACCAGGCCCCCACTCATGTCTCTCAGCACCCCCACCCCCCAGCATCCAGGGGCACCCCCCACCAGGCCCCCACTCATGTCCCCTGCACCCCCAGCCCCCAGCATCGAGGGGCACCCTCCACCAGGCCCCCACTCATGTTCCCCTGCACCCCCACCTCCCAGCAGTGCAGGGCACCCTCCACCAGGCCCCCACTCATGTCTCCCATCACCCCACCCCCCAGCAGTGCAGGGCACCCTCCACCAGGACCCCACTCATGTCCAACTCATGTCTCCCAGCACCCCCACCCCCCAGCATCCAGGGGCACCCTCCACCAGGCCCCCACTCATGTCCCCCTGCACCCCCACCCCCCAGCAGTGCAGGGCACCCTCCACCAGGCCCCCACTCATGTCCAACTCATGTCTCCCAGCACCCCCACCCCCCAGCATCCAGGGGCACCCTCCACCAGGCCCCCACTCATGTCTCCCATCACCCCCACCCCCCAGCATCCAGGGGCACCCTCCACCAGGCCCCCACTCATGTCCAACTCATGTCTCCCAGCACCCCCACCCCCCAGCAGTACAGGGCACCCTCCACAAAGCCCCCACTCATGTCTCTCAGCACCCCCACCCCCCAGCCACCAGGGGCACCCTCCACCAGGCCCCCACTCATGTCCCCCTGCACCCCCACCCCCCAGCAGTGCAGGGCACCCTCCACCAGGCCCCCACTCATGTCTCCCGCCACCCCCCAGCATCCAGGGGCACCCTCCAACAGGCCCCACCTCATGTCTCCCATCACCCCCACCCTCAGGCAGTGCAGGGCACCCTCCACCAGGCCCCCACTCATGTCTCCCAGCACCCCCACCCCCAGCAGTGCAGGGCACCCTCCACCAGGCCCCCACTCATGTCTCCCAGCACCCCCACCCCCCAGCAGTGCAGGGCACCCTCCACCAGGCCCCCACTCATGTCCCCCTGCACCCCCACCCCCCAGCAGGGCAGGGCACCCTCCACCAGGCCCCCACACATGTCTCCCACCACCCCCACCCCCCCAGCAGTGCAGGGCACCCTCCACCAGGCCCCCACTCATGTCTCCCAGCATCCCCACCCCCCAGCATCCAGGGGCACCCTCCACCAGGCCCCCACTCATGTCTCCCATCACCCCCACCCCCCAGCATCCAGGTGCACCCTCCACCAGGCCCCCACTCATGTCTCCCATCACCCCCACACCCCAGCAGTCAGGGGCACCCTCCACCAGGACCCCACACATGTCTCCCACCCCCCACCCCCCAGCAGTCAGGGGCACCCTCCACCAGGCCCCCACTCATGTCCCCCTGCACCCCCACCCACCAGCATCCAGGGGCACCCTCCACCAGGCCCCCACTCATGTCCAACTCATGTCTCCCAGCACCCCCACCCCCCAGAAGTGCAGGGCACCCTCCACCAGGCCTCCACTCATGTCCCCCTGCATCCCCACCCCCCAGCAGTGCAGGGCACCCTCCACCAGGCCCCCACTCATGTCTTCCATCACCCCCACCCCCCAGCATCCAGGGGCACCCTCCACCAGGCCCCCACTCATGTCTCCCATCACCCCCACCCCCCAGCATCCAGGGGCACCCTCCACCAGGCCCCCACTCATGTCTCCCACAACCCCCACCCGCCAGCATCCAGGGGCACCCTCCACCAGGCCCCTACTCATGTCTCCCATCACCCCCACCCCCCAGCAGTGCAGGGCACCCTCCACCAGGCCCCCACTCGTGTCCCCCAGCACCCCCAACCCCCAGCAGTGCAGGGCACCCTCCACCAGGCCCCCACTCATGTCCCCCTGCACCCCACCCCCCAGCAGTGCAGGGCACCCTCCACCAGGCCCCCACTTATGTCTCCCACCACCCCCACCCCCCAGCAATGCAGGGCACCCTCCACCAGGCCCCCACTCATGTCCAACTCATGTCTCCCAGCACCCCCACCCCCCAGCAGTGCAGGGTACCCTCCACCAGGCCCCCACTCATGTCCCCCTGCAGCCCCACCCCCCAGCATCCAGGGGCACCCTCCACCAGGCCCCCACTCATGTATCCCAGCACCCCCACCCCTCAGCAGTGCAGGGCACCCTCCACCAGGCCCCCACTCATGTCTCCCATCACCCCCACCCCCCAGCATCCAGGGGCACCCTCCACCAGGCCCCCACTCATGTCTCCCACCACCCCCACCACCCAGCATCCAGGCGCACCCTCCACCAGGCCCCCACTCATGTCTCCCATCACCCCCACCCCCCAGCAGTGCAGGGCACCCTCCACCAGGCCCCCACTCATGTCTCCCAACACCCCCACCCCCCAGCAGTGCAGGGCACCCTCCACCAGGCCCCACTCATGTCCCCCTGCACCCACACCCCCCAGCAGTGCAGGGCACCCTCCACCAGGCCCCCACTCATGTCTCCCAGCACCCCCACCCCCCAGCATCCAGGGGCACCCTCCACCAGGCCCCCACACATGTCCCCCTGCACCCCCCACCCCCCAGCATCCAGGGGCACCCTCCACCAGGCCCCCACACATGTCCCCCTGCACCCCCACCCCCCAGCAGTGCAGGGCACTCTCCACCAGGCCCCCACTCATGTCCAACTCATGTCTCCCAGCACCCCCACCCCCCAGCAGTGCAGGGCACCCTCCACCAGGCCCCCACTCATGTCCCCCTGCACCCCCACCCCACAGCAGTGCAGGGCACCCTCCACCAGGCCCCCACTCATGTCCAACTCATGTCTCCCAGCACCCCCACCCCCAGCAGTGCAGGGCACCCTCCACCAGGCCCCCACTCATGTCCAACTCATGTCTCCCAGCACCCCCACCCCCCAGCAGTGCAGGGCACCCTCCACCAGGCCCCCATTCATGTCTCCCAGCACTCCCACCCCTCAGCATCCAGGGGCACCCTCCACCAGGCCCCCACTCATGTTTCCCATCACCCGCACCCCCCAGCAGTGCAGCGCACCCTCCACCAGGCCCCCACTCATGTCTCCCATCACCCCCACCCCCCAGCATCCAGGGGCACCCTCCACCAGGCCCCCACTCATGTCCAACTCATGTCTCCCAGCACCCCCACCCCCCAGCAGTGCAGGGCACCCTCCACCATGCCCCCACTCATGTCCCTCTGCACCCCCACCCCCCAGCAGTGCAGGGTACCCTCCACCAGGCCCCCACTCATGTCTCCCAGCACCCCCACCCCCCAGCATCCAGGGGCACCCTCCACCAGGCCCCCACTCATGTCCCCCTGCACCCCCACCCCCAGCAGTGCAGGGCACCCTCCACCAGGCCCCCACTCATGTCTCCCAGCACCCCCACCCCCCAGCAGTGCAGGGCCCCCTCCACCAGGCCCCCACTCATGTCTCCCACCACCCCCACCCCCCAGCATCCAGGGGAACCCTCTACCAGGCCCCCACTCATGTCCCCCTGCACCCCCACCCCCCAGCATCCAGGGGCACTCTCCACCAGGCCCCCACTCATGCCTCCCAGCACCCCCACCCCCCAGCATCCAGGGGCACCCTCCACCATGCCCCCACTCATGTCCCCCAGCCAACACGTCATCACAATCCAGATCTCAGGCTCCTATGCCCACCCAAATCCCACCCCACGCCACCCCAGTCCAAGCACCCAACCAAGCTTTCCATCCATTCAAAATGGAAATACCCATTACATGATAGATAACAAATAAGCAGTATGCGCATGAGTACAAGTCCGTCAGACCCACACAATGGCAACACATGACTGTGAAAACCCACATTGTGGCAGACATGAAACCAATGAGAGAAGTCCACACATTGAAGTAAGAAACAAAAATGTATTACAGTGTAAATGAAGTGAATGAAATCAAAAGAAACAATAATGGCAACAAAAATCAAAATGCTGCATGTCCACCAAAATAATAAATAATGAAAATGGGAATCCAAAATAACCGTAATGAAATTGTGTCCAAAGTCACCGTCCAACAAAGCAAATCCAAAGGGAAAGTAAAGTGAAAATTCATTGCTCCATGGTGAAAAAATAATAAAAGATGAAGGCCACAAATCCACTGTCAAACTATGTACAAAGAGCAAATCCAGGGTCCATGATCCCAACTATGTAAATGAAACCTATAATAAAACCCACCTAACTAATAACTATATACAAAAAAGTGGGGCATAGTCCAAGTGCCCCAAATTAAAAAAATAAAACCTAACAATAATTAACTACATACAATGGCAGCGGGCTAGTCCAACGGCTCACTTCTGGATGTTGCGGGCCAGGGCATCATCGAACTACTGCTCAATGTCCCAGAGGCGGTCCTGTTCCATGGCCCCGAGGGTCTGCAGGGACGACGACATGCTCTCCTCCAACTACCTTGTGGTTTGCCTCGAGGCACCCGGCCCGCCTAAGGGCCCTCCGCATGGAGTTCTCCGCCCTGACCATCGTGAGCCGTGCCTGTTCTGTCCGCTGCCACTCCGCATCTATGGCGTGGCCCAACTGCTGCCACACGGAAGACACTTCCCGTCCTGGGTCCTCCTGCCCTCCGGCCGATGCCTGCCCCTCCGATGTCAAAGGCCCGAGACATCGTGGCTCCCACCTACAGCCTCCTGCTGCTGCTGCTGCTGCTGTCCATGTGCCCTGTCCGATGGTTCCTGCACATCCTCCTCCAGCTGGGGTGCAGTTGTTGATGTGGCCACCCCTGCTGGACGTCCGACTCCCGACTGTGGCAGGGATCTGTTGTCCACCAGCCTGGCCGCACGGTCAGATGCAGCTCCACAGGGCACCCAGGTGATACATGGGTGGGAAGATGGCATGGAGGACGACTGGGGCATAGGGGGTTTCATTGAGGAGGTGGTCGGAACAAGGTCCAGGAAACGGAGGAATCCGGCCATGGTGAGCTGTCCCAGTGGGTCAATGCGGTCAACGAGCCATGCGAGAAGACGTGCAGTCTCATCATGGAAAGACTGCAGGTCAGCTCGCAAGGCCCGTTGACACAACGCCACCCGACCCTGGACAGACTCAACCTGTTGCAGGATAGCCACATCCGCAGGGAGAGGAAGGCCAGTTGCTGTAAGCCAATCCCCTCCCTGAGAACGGGTCTGGAGGTAGGCATCTCTGCTGGTGCAAGATGATGCAGTGACAGGAGCAGGGACAGGATTGGACACAGGCACCTCCGCGGTGGCCTGTGCTGCCACCTGTCCCTGGTCCTGCACTGCACCACTAGCACCAGTGGAATCCCCACCTCCAGACCCCACCTCTGTTGCTTGCACGGCCTCCTCCTCCACCAAACCCCCCACCAACCTGGATGACTCTGTGCCATCTTCCTCAGTTGGGCCCTGTGGGGTCCCAGCAGCCCCTTCTGCTGCCGAAGAGTCCAACTCCAACCTCCGTCTCCTGGACCTTCCCTCGGCACCTGTGGCCTCGGACGCGGCACCGGACTCCTCACTCCCCGACGAGATCACAACCTGGGAGGGGAGCCGGGCCTTGCGTCTCCGGCTGGTGGTGCGACCCCTGCCGCTGTGCTCCACAGCACCTTCTCCGCCCTCTTCATCAGTTGACGCTGCAGACAGGGAGAAATAAAACACAGGCATCAGGGCACTGTATAATGGACTCATAAACACATGACAGTTGTACATGAGTGGCATTGGCAAACCTCAGACATGCCATCACAATCCCCAACACACATGTCATTTCAACTTGCACACATGAGCTATACCACAGCCATATCGCAACAGCCAGCACCATCCATACACATACAACAGCATGAGCAGGCAAAGGTGAGCTAGACATCACATGTGACACAGGGAGTGCACTACACATGCACACACACCACCACACTTGCATGCATGCGTACACCTCCACCAACTGTCGCAGTGTTCAGATCAGCATCCATGTCACACCTGCCAGTCATTCTTCCACATCCTTTGCCATGCAAGCCTACACACACAAGCACCATCCATGTGTCACACATGAGAGCCCTTGCATGTGTCAGCCTCACGGCCCTGTACCCCCCCATACTTGGCCACATAAAACCACATGTGCAACCTGCACACTCCTGCCACACCACCACACACACAGCTTACAATCAGTATGCATGTACACTTACCGCTCGACTCCAGACGGGTCTGCCTCTCAAGGACCTGGACGTGGAGCGCTGGGGATATGCGTTCCAGGACCCTCATCTGATCTTCCGACAAGTGGCCCCAGCGCCCCTTAGCATCCGCTGCTTTCAGGAGGCGCCGGGCCTTCTTGAGGGTCCTGGACCTGAAGTCCTCCCAGCGCTTCTTCACATGATGGAATAGTCTGACTGCCACCCCCTCCGCGTTGATGGCAGTCACGATGTCTGTCCAGATCCGAGTCCGTCCTTCCTTGTCAGCCTGCAACCTTCCAAAGAGGGCGTCATACTGCCCCAGGACATGCTCCACCAGGACACCAACTTTGGTGGCAGTGAAGCTGGTGCCCCTCTGCCTCTCTGGCCGGGGGTTGCCACTGGTGCCAGATGTTGCAGTGCCCGACATGGCAACCCGAGAGGCAGGAGTGGGTGGGCAACTGGGTCCTGGGGCTGGGCTGTGGAGCGATGGTATCCCAGTGGGGAGTCTTCGGTTCCAGCAGGGGTGGTCACAGCAACAGCACCCCGGCTGATAGGCAGGCAGCAAATGGCAGGACACGTGGGCAGCAGGCAGTCAGGCAGCAGCAGATGGCAGGTGGGAGCGTGCTCGGGGCTCTGGGGGGCAGTTATTCGGCCTTCTGGGCAGGAGTGTGGTCTTCCGTGTGCTTACGCGTGGCCAGCTTGATAAGGAGTGATTTGGCACGTGAAAATCCAGCACGTCTGCCTGTAATTCGAGGAAAGGCCCTTAGCGCGTAAAAGCGTGTCAGCACACATACGTAAATTCATTGGCCCAAAGGCCCCCAGGTGCATCTATGATGTCACGCGCATGGCCGTAGAGAAAAATACGTAGAAAAAAATACACGTCCGAGTGTCAAAGTGTGTAATTGGTGGAAATGGCCTCATCGCGTATGCGCGTCTGTGACATGTGTATAAAAGGTACGTGTAGAACGCCATTTCCTTGTATGTGCTTTTCGTGGAGAGCGAGTGGGTGAAATCTGTACTTCTTGTCAGTTCACACGCGATTTACTTCACGGCGTTTCAAGTTCGTACTCCCTGTTACCTCTGACAGCTTTTTCTCTTTTCCTCTTTTTCCTGGGCCTGTTTCCTCAAACAGCGTTCCCTTCTACTGTTGTCCTGTCTCCTCAGACAGCGTACAATTCTTCTTTTGGTGGGGGTGTTGCCAACGCGCACACGCGCATATTTTTCACGCTTTTTTTCCTGGCAGACGGTGAGTCGCGCACGTATTTAACATCTGTGCTTGCCCCGTGTGTCGCATACCCCTTCAGAGGTCATTCTAGGCTGCGTGTGACACGCATATGTTCATTCTTGTGTTTCTGGGTGCCACAGCGTAGTGCAGGTTTATTTTTCCACACACGTGGTCTAGGAGGGGTTGCGTGCACCTTACTTCCCTTTTTTGGGGTGCCTGTGCGTTGCGTGACCCGTCATCTTTCCCCAGGGGTGACATACAGCCTTGCTAGAGCACGATTACCATCTGGTACCCAACCCCTTTGACCCCCAATTGCCCAGGACAATAGTTCATAGCGACTCCCATACGCACAATAACATCAGTGCCATGGCTGGGAGGCGAACAAGCCATAAGGGTGGCAAAGGTGGCCGAGCCCCAAGTGGTGGCCGTGGTGGATCCGGTAGGGGACGTGGCCATGACTTGCAGGGTACCCCTAGCCCCCCATGTGTGGAGGACCAGTCAGGGACACCCATGCCCCCCCCCCCGGGTTGAGGGTAACGTGGCTGACACCATCCATGCTCAGCCCTTGTTGGACCAGCCCACTGTAGAACCAGACATGGCACAGGGTGACTTCATGGCTGACTTCCAGGTCAGCAGGTCTAGGCCACGTGCGCCGGTGCACGTTGGTGTCATCAGGCCACGTGGATCAGGGGCAGCTAGGTCATCTGCTGCCCCGCGTAGGCAGGCTGGGGAGGCTGCAGGGGCAGCTGCGGCTCCATCCACCCCACCTCTCACACACCCAGCCAGGACAGTGTCGGTCCTAGTCCATCCTGCTGACATTCCCCCTGACACCATCACATTTGAGCTAATGCCTGCACCAACTCCCATGCTGAGTGTGCACTCCCACACTACTAGTACAGAGTCCACCGGGGCTCCTGCCCATAATGTCCAGAGCGGCGTAGGACACTCAGGATCCCCACCACCTTCCAAACGGAAGAGGAAGAGTGCTCGTCCAGTAGAGGCTGATGCCCCAGACACGGCTACACAGTCCGGCCCGTCAAGGAAGTCCAGCTTCAATGAGGCCGAACTGAATGCACTGGTAGAGTATGTGTCCGCACATGACCGCAAAATGGTGATTGTTGCAGGATCCAAGACCACACCTGCACAATGTCTGGCACACTGGCAGACCATCGCGGGCATCATAAGTGCCCTTGGAATCATGAGGCGCACAGCTACTGAATGCTACAAGCACTGGAATGACCTGAAGCGCAGGGCAAAGAATAAGCTGGCCTCAAGTCATGCCGCTACTCTAGTGACTGGAGGTGGGTCCCCAGCAGAGGACATAGAACTCACTCCACATGAGCATGTTGCTGGGACCTACGTCACGGAGGAACAGATCCAAGGCGTGGGAGAACTGGCAGATTACGAGGCATTGTCCGGTGAGTGTACATGCATGTGTGTATCATCCATGTGCATGGTGTGTGTGTGAGGGCTTCTGTTTGGGTGCCAGGTGAGGGTGTGTGTGCCTGAGTGGTTTGGGTCACCCATGTGCCTCATCCAATACATTCTGCGCACCAGCATTTGGGTATAGCAGTATCCCTTCTGCCAACATTAGACATCTAGCCCAACACCACGCCAGTTGCCCTTGAAGTGTCATCTTGCCACAACATTGTTGCTTATTTTTCTCTGTTTATTCAGGCAGATTGCTTGCATACCACCACTTTTACTGGGCATTTCTCAGTCCTATTGTCACATGTCTGACATGGCTATGGTACAGTGGACTGACTTTGTTTCCTGGATATGATTTGTTTAGACATGTCCCTGTGCTATAGGACCATTTTGGACTGGCAGCTCCAGGTTAAACATTTGAACCATTTCAATGAAAAAATCAATTTCATGAGCAAACTAGAATGAATGAACAATTGGTGCCCTCCTCTCCCTCTTCACTTTATGGCTGGAGTACATGCCATCTGTGTGATGGCATGTGTATTTGACCTGCCAATCACAGGCCAATGTGTGATGCCACTGCTATGCAGCATGCAGCAAATGTGTTCATCTTCCATCTTGGTGTCATCAATGTATGCCATCTGCCTCCCCTTCACACGCAGTGACGGTGCATGCATGGGAGGGTTTTAGTCATGTGGGACATGTGTCAATCAAGTACTGTTTCTGTAGCTTCTCAGCCCTAATTGTGTGCCATAGTGCTAATGCCTGTTTCCATTTCTTTTCTTTTATGTCTTTGCAGGGGATTACGCACTTGATACTGCTGGGGTTGTGGAGATGGTGCAGACCCAGGAGGGGTCTCAGTGCTGACCGACCACCAGTGAGGGACATGGTGTGGTGGTGGGTGAGAACCCACAACTGCTGCAGGTCGTGCTCTCAAGGGGTGTCTCTGGGTGCACCTCCCCCGAGCTGTATTCAGGTGTCGATTCGGATGATGAGACCTATGTGCCTTCGCAGGTGAGTGTTCCTGGGAGGGATTCTGTTCTGTCCGACCCACCTGCACCAGGGTTAGACCCCTCAATGGGGATGTCAGTGTTGGCAGGTACGCCTTTGGTGGTTACGGATGCAGGGTCACACTCCGCAACATCTGATCCTGTTCCTGGGCCAGCAGATCAGAGGGGGAATGCAGTCCTGCAGCCTCATGCAGTGCCCGCACAGCAAGGCGCAGTTCGCCTTGCCCCAGACAGGTGTGGTGCCCGCCGACGTGGTGGCCGTACGCCACCTGGCAATACCGCATGGGAGCAATCGATATACGGTATGGCAACCCAACAGGCAGCATCATCAGAGATGATGGCTCAGGCCATGGATAGGGTGGCCACTTCCATTGTCCCCCCCGAAAGGCTGATGGAGCGACTACAGCAGGCAACAGACTCCATCTGCCAGTCACACAGGGAGGACATGTTGGCGTCCGACAGGGACAGGCGGGCGGCACTGGCGACTCTGCGGGAAGCCATTTCCATAGAGTCCCAGGGCCACAGGGAAGCCCTGAGGGTGGAACTCCGTCACCTCAGGACGACTCTTGTTGAGCTTGAGGCTTCAACAAACACAAGGACAGAACAGCAGCTGGAGCGTCTCACACGTACGCTCTCAGCTGAGATGCAGGCAACTCGTGAGGAGGTCCGGTCATCCCGTGAGTTATTGCATGGGGACCTCCGCACGATTATCCTCCAGAACAAGACCTTCCAGACCTGCATGCTTGCTGCCATGGAGGACCAGACTAGGGCTTTGCGTGGGCTGCCTCCCATAGTGCCACCACCTCCTGAGGCAGCTGCAGAGGGTGAGGAGAGTGACAGCAGCGATTCTCCCACAATAGGGTAGCCGTGCAGGCCATGAGCCCATGGAGGTGTTTTTTTTTCGCAAGATCCACACAGGTGGGTTTTGGTGTGCGCCCTGTCCTCGGACCTCCTGGGGGGCCTCCCCCATCCCCCCGGGCCCATTAATGGCCATTTTTGATTATTATTATTTATTTTTTAAACTTTGGATTTTTTGGACAGTGTGTTGCCTTGTGTGGCTCCCGTGGGCATACGCTGTATTGTGGCTGGGCACATGCAGGCTTGTCATGAATTTGGGTCAGATGCTTGGGTTTGTGTGACACACACCCCTCCTGCTTCCCGTTTCCATGGGCTTGCAAAGGGTGTGCCCAAGTGACATTGACGTACACGGTGACGTTTGACTCCCATTTGATGTGTGGGCAGTCTGTAGTCAATACTGTGTATACATTCCTAGTGCATATTGTTGTTGTATTGTACACTGCATGCTATATTGATATGTGCCTCTGCATCCATCTCATCCTCCTAATTTGCAGGTCCATTTCTCATGTCTTCACAAGGCGGTCTACTTTGGAACTGGAGACCATGTTGTAAGCAGTGCACCTACACTTTTGCGTGGCGCTAACACTGTATACTAGGAAGTGTTCGAAGTGCTGGCATTATCAGGTAGTGAGGCTACCAATTTTTTAAGTCTGTACTGTCATGTTTAAGGTAGGTTGGAGGTTGTGTAGGTGATTGGTATTCTTGGTAAGTATTTGGTAATGTGTGTTGTAGGTCCTGCATTACTGTGAACATTTCATGTGTGGCCAGTTTCCATTATGGACACTGTAGTTGGTGACACTTGGGGCATGTTGTGGGGATTAATATGTTTGTTCTCACATTGCATGACATGCCATGGTGTGTTGTGTGGCCGTGCCGGGGAGGGGTTGGGTGACATGGCACTGTTCTCATGTAGTATTTTGCAAGTGGGTATTCATTTCTGCTGCATGGAAGTGTGTCTTTTGATGACACTGCATTGGTGGTGTTTGTGTACGTAGGGATGCACACATTGTGACACTTCCCCATGAACAATCTCAGGCTGCTATGGTTCTGACAGTTGACTGTCCCTTTGTTCGTCATAATTGTCAGGTCGAGTCATCATTGATTATCAGATGATATGTGCCAGGGCTGTGTGCACTCCACAGGGGTGTGATTTCTATGTGAAGCAATTAGCCACCAGCTGCGTACGGGCTGCCTCACCCCGTGCCCTTTCCCCTCCCATGCGCAGTGGGCGTGCATGTAGTTGGGGATGTGGGGGCACCACCATGTCCACAGCCAGGCCCCGGCGTGTTGCAACATTGTGCAGGACACATGCTGCCACTATGATCCTGCACACTACTGGGGGCGCTTATAACAACTGCCCGCCAGAACGGTCAAGGGAGCGAAAGCGTGACTTGAGCACTCCGAATGTGCGCTCCGCTATGCCCCCGTTTGCAATATGGGCTGTGTTGTATCTTACCTCAGGAGGCGTGATGGGGTTCCGAATTGGTGTCATCATGTGGGTGCTCAGAGGGTAGGCACTGTCCCCTGGTGAGGAGGTGATGGGTATCATTAGTGGGGTAGTGACATGACTCTGCATCTGACATGCATGCATGTGCAGTGGCATTCATACTCACCAAGCAGCCATGTATCGTCATGCCGCCCAGCTTCTAGGTCCCGGCTTAGGGTAGACATTCGATAAATGAAGCTGTCGTGGGTGGACCTTGGATAGTTGGCATATACTGAGGTGAAGATTCCCTTGGCATTACATACTACCTGCACGTTGATGGAATGCCAGTGCTTGCGGTTCCTATAGATGTGCTCAGATGCCCTGGGGGGAACGTAGTGCCACATGGGTGCAGTCAATGGCACCTAGCACTTTGGGGAATTGTGCCACACCGTAGAAATCCAGGGCGGCAGCCTGCCTTTCTGCAGGTGTCCTGGGAAGGTATATGTGCCTGCGGACTGATGGGCATGCAGTGATGATGTTCAAGACCTGGTGTAGGCAGCGTGACTGCATGGCCTGTGACACCCCACCCACTATGGCACTTGTCCGCTGAAATGCTCCAGTGGCCAAGAAGTGCAGTACATTAAGGACCTTCTCCAGGGGGCTGAGTGCTTGGGAGCACAGGGTGGGTGATGTGAGGTCATCCTCCCACTCACTCACCAGGTCGAGTATTATGTGAGGTGGAAACCTGTACCTCCCATACACCTGGTCATCAGTCATCCCAAAAAGACTGGTTCTGGGTGTGAAAATTTGGGCCCTCACTATCCTCCTCCTCCTCCTTTGGTAACCCATGGCCACTGCTGCTAGGAACGGTATATTCATCCTGGCGTCTGAGCTTGTTTGTTGTTTGCACGCACTTTTATGCTGCGCGGGTCGACAAACGCCTGCTTCCTGCTGGCATATGTGTTTCTGGATTAGCACGTTTTTTTGTGCGCATGCCTCAGCCCCGTTCAATTCCATGGAAACGTGTTGTTGCCGAGTGTGTAAAACTTCCCGCGCACCCCTGTAATACACATACCCAAGCAAATCGCGTGTGAGAATTCCCGCGCATCCCTGTAATACACATACCCAAGCAAATTGCGTGTGAGAATTCCCGCGCATCCCTGTAATACACATACCCAAGCAAATCGCGTGTGAGAATTCCCTCGCACCCCTGTAATACACATACCCAAGCAAATCTCGTGTGAGAATTCCCGCACACCCCTGTAATACACGTACCCAAGCAAAACGCGTGTGAGAATTCCCGCATACCCCTGTAATACACATACCCAAGCAAATCACGTGTGAGAATTCCCGCGAACCCCTGCAATACACGTACCCAGGCCAATTGCGTGTACGTGCACTTTCATCCAATTACACGCAATGATACTCTGACGTGCAGTGTTTCCACGTGTGCTCTGTCATCACGTGCTATGAGGGAAACACCTGCACGCGTCACGTCACAGACGCGCTTACGCGCTGAGGGCATTTGGTCCAATGGAATCGCGTATGCGTGCTGATGCGCTTACGCGCTAAGGCCCTTTCCTCGAATTTCACGTTGAAGTGCAGGATTTTCACGTGCCAATTCACTCCGTATCAAGCTGGCCACGCGTAAGCACACGGAAGACCAAGCTCCTGCCCAGAAGGCCGAATTACTGCCCCCCAGAGCCCTGAGCAGCCTCCCACGAGCCATCTGCTGCTGCCTGCCTGCCTGCTGCCACCGTGCCCTGCCATTTTGTGCCTGCACATCTGCCATCTGCAGGGGTCCAGTTGCCGTGTCCACCCCTGCTGGAACAGAAGACTCCCGACTGCTATACCATTGCTCCACAGCCCAGCCCCAGGACCCAGTTGCCCACCCACTCCTGCCTTTGGGGTTGCCATGTCGGGCACTGCAACATCTGGCACCAGTGGCAACCCCCGGCCAGAGAGGCAGAGGGGCACCAGCTTCACTGCCACCGAAGTTGGTGTCCTGGTGGAGCAAGTCCTGGGGCAGTATGATGCCCTCTTCGGATCGTCACGCGCCAACAAGGAAGGACGGAACAGGATCTGGGACGACTTGATGGTTGCCATCAACGTGGAGGGGGTGGCAACCCGCAACATCCAGAAAGTCAAGAAGTGCTGGGAGGACTTGAGGTCCAGGACCCTCTTGAAGGCCCGGCACCTCGTGGAGGGGGGCCGGGGCCGCATGAATACCATCCAGGTGAGGGTCCTGGAACGTGTAGACCCAGCGCTCCACGCCCAGATCCTTGTGAGGCAGACCCGTCTGGAGTTGAGCGGTAAGTGGGCAAGCATTGCTGTGTGAGACAGGGCATGTTGCAGTGTGCTGGTTGTCTGATGCTTGCCTGTATGTGTGACATAGGCCATGTACGCATGTATGTGTGCACGGACATCATGGTCATGCATGTGAGACCAGTAATGTGTGAACCACACGGTTGGTGCATGTGTTTAAATGCATCATGGGGAGCCCTATGCGGATTGGACACATGAGAGCATGCCAGTCTCTGATCCTGGACATGGGTGGGGGTGAGGGATGGGTGCTGATGCCATGTACATGTATGGTATCCATGTCTGTGTGTCTGACCTGCGTGTCTGTGACTTGTGAATGCCATGGATGCATGGCACATGTCTGTGACAATGGATAGATTCACAGATGCTGCCTAGTTATCCTTGTATCCACTGTGTCTGGGGTGTACAAGGCCAGATGGATGAAATTACGTTGATGTGTGTGCATGTGATAGGCATGACCCATGATGCATGTGAGTTCCATAAAAACATTGTATGTTTGGAGAGTCCCTTGGACATGTATGCAAATGTCCATAGCATGTGCCATGCCTGTTACTGCGTGTGTTTTGCCTGCACTGACCCATGTGTTGTGGAGGGACATGATGGAAGTGATCTTTGACAGTGCCACTCATCTGCTATTGCTTCCTGTCTAGGGGACCATTATACAGTACCCTGATGCTTGTGTTCTATGTCTCCCTCTACACAGCAGCAAGTGAAGAAGAGGGCGGAGGCGGCACTGTGGAGCAAAGCGGCGGGGATGCCCCCACGGCTGCAGCGGAAGGGGTGGGTGAGCCCCCACAGGGGCTTGCAACAGCGGAAGATGGTGTGGAGCCATCCAGGTTGGTGGTTTCCACAGAGGAGGAGGAGGCCACTACTGAGGCGCACATGGGGCCTGGTGGGGGCATCCCTGCTGGTGCAAGTGGTGCAGTCCAGGGGCAGGGGCAGGAGGCAGCACAGGTCGCCGTGGAGGGGCCTGGGCATGTCACTGTCCCTGACACTGTGACTGCACCACCATGCACCAGCAGGGATGCCCCATCCCAGGCCCGTCCTCAGGTAGGGGGGATGTCCATGTCATCTGACTCCCCTCCACCTGTGGACGAGGGGACCCGTGGCTGTATGGAGAAGGTCCTGATTGGTGTCGCGTTGTGCACGGGTGTCATTCGTGATGACGTGCATGCTTCCCTGGAGGAGCTTGCACGTCATCACAAAGAGCACCGTGCCAACGTGGCCCAGTTGGGATCGGCCGTGGTCGGGGGTTTCATACATGTGTCGACCAATCTGGCGGCCCTCTCCTCCTCTGAGGAGACTATACGCCAGTCGTTCTCCATGCCGTCTTCCGGCCCAGATGCCACCAGGGCCCCCTGTAGACCTGCCATGACCAACACAGCCGGCTTGGTGGGGATCCCATCCCTCCCACAGTCAGAGGTCCAGCAGGGGTGGACACCACAGCAACTGGACCCCAGCAGAAGGAGGATGTGCCGGCATCATTGGGCAGGGCACGTGCACGACGGCATCGGTGGATTCCATCAACCTGGATGTGTCACACCGCGCGCTCGCTCGCGGGCGTCACTTACTTGTCCTGGGGTCCCTGGTCCACGGCCGCAGCGGTCTCCTCCTTCATGGAGACTTTACTCGCGGTGGCGTCTCTCCTCACGCCGACCCGCGGTTCGGATGGGCGCCGTGGACGCCGCCATCTTGCGAGGATCTGCGCATGCGCGGATCGTCAGTGTTTCGACGTCCCGCGCATGCGCAGTGTCGGAACATGCGTTCCAAGCCTCGCTTTGACCCTGAGCCATAAAAGGGCACCGCATACACAGGGACGACGCGTCTCAACGCGGTTGTTACTGTGTATGCGCTGCTGGAGTCCTGGTACTTGTTGTCCAGTCCCCCAGTTTCCTGTTCTATCCTTTTCTGCCCAATCCTGCCTCATTTCCTTATTCCGGTCTTGCTTCCTGGTCCTCCTACTCTTTCTGCTCCTTCATTCTGATACCTTGTCCTTCCCTGGTTTATGGTAGAGTAGGTTATCTCTGGGTTCCTAGTTATAGTAGGGAATTTCCTGTCAGTTCTGCCTTCTTCAGTTTGCCTCCCTTTGCCTGTATTGTGTCCTGCCGGTACCTGTGCCTTGCTGCCTGCTGGGAGTTCCTGAGTTCAATCCTGTTATCATCGGTGATTTCATCAAGCCTTCTCAGCCAGTGGAAACACTGTCCCGACGTCACGCAAATTCTGAGAAGTGCCACCCGTGGCGTTGGGAGTTGGTTCAGTGCCGTCCTGTGTTAACTCACCAGGAGGGGATTGGACTAATTTCTCGCGTTACCCATTCATCGGCCATCATACATCGACATACTGGCAACCTCAACTCCACGGTCTACAGGAAGCAGAGGTAACTCACGATCTCGTGAAGATTCGTTTAACAGATTGAGACGCCAATCCCTCAGTCCTGACATGGACGACATGCAGGAACTACGTGAAGAAATGCGTGCCATGCGCCTGGAAATGACCACTCTTCGCCAGGAAAACAACACTCTCAGACAAGCATTGGATCGGTGTTTGGCTAATCCCGCACAACCTGTCACACCGCCTGAGAACTCCATGGCTTACACCACTCCGATGAAGTATGATGGTGATCCGCGTCGAGTGGCCGAGTTCTGTACTCACTGTCGGATCCATTTCCAATTCAGGTCTACACATTTTTCTCAAGACAAAGCTAAGATCGGGTATATCCTTGGAAATCTAACTGGCAATGCACTCGCCTGGGCCGCACCTTTGGTCTCTACCAACAGTCCTCTGTTGGCCGATTTCGCTGCCTTCGAGAAAGCCTTTTTGGATGTCTTCAAACCGCCCAATTTGGCAGCCATGGCCCAAAATCAATTAATGGAGATCAAGCAAGGGTCAGGTGACATAATCCACTACATCAGTCGGTTTCGACAACTAGCAACTGATTCACAATGGCCCGAAGTCACTCAAAAAACCTTGTTTCGTCGGGGACTACAAGAGGAGTACAAAGACGAATTGCTGCACATTCCGGAGCCAGAAACGCTGCCAGCTTTAGTGGAACAAGTCTTACGCATTGACCACAGGTTAACCGAACGACGGAGTGAACGCCGCAGATCTGACAGGTATCAACCAATTCCTCCAGCACAGAACCCTGGACCGGCTGTTTCTATCGATGTAGCTCCAGAACCCATGCAGTTGGGTGCCGTCAGAGGTCCGTTATCCGAGACTGAAAAGAAAAGAAGACGACAGAAGAACTTGTGCATGTATTGCGGTGGTTCTGGCCACTTTCTAGGTACCTGTCCATTACGTCCTCTGAAGAAACAGGAAAACTAACAGGCCCGTTGTTTCAGGCGAAGGCAGCAGCGGGCCGCCCTTCTGAATCCGTCCTTCCCCCCATGAACTCAGTACCCTTGTTGATCCTGAAAGTCGGTGTTGCTTGGCTTGGAAAGTGTGTGAAGACCTGGGCCCTTTTGGACTGCGGAGCATCTGGCAACTACATCGATGCTTCGTTCGCAATTACCAATGGAATCCGTTTACACAACAAGGAACGACCAACGGTGGTTGAGGTAATCGATGGCTCTACTTTGACTTCTGGTCCGGTTTGCCAACACTCCGATTCCTTGTGGCTCTCTGTGGAAGGGCATCTCGAACGTATCTCATTGGACGTCATCAAGTCTCCTTCATTTCCGGAGGTGTTGGGTTTACCATGGCTGTTGTATCACAATCCCCAGGTTGACTGGACCGCTCGCTCCTTGGTGTTCTCTTCGACACGTTGTCCTAGTGACTGTGTAATTCACCTGCAATTTTGGAGTCCCTCAATCCTGCTGATGTATCCGCTCGTTTATGTGCCACTCAATCGGTTCCTCATGAATATGCCGGATACCACAAGGCGTTCTCTAAGCCTGAGGACATACCACTACCACCCCATCGGCACTTTGATTGTTCCATTGACGTCCTGCCTGGTGCGATCATTCCCCACGGCAAGATCTATTCGTTGACTCACTTCGAGAAGGGCATACTACAGGAGTATATTACGGATTGCCTCAACAAGGGCTATATAGTGCCGTCCAAATCCCCTGCAGGATTCCCGTTGTTCTTCGTCAAGAAGAAAGAGGGCACTTTGCGTCCTTGTATCGACTACCGTCAACTAAACGAGATTACGAGGAAGGACAGGTACCCGTTACCACTCATCCGGGACATCATCGAATCCCTGAAATCAGCACAGATCTTCACCAAGCTGGATCTAAGAGGGGCCTATCACTTGGTGCGAATTAAGAAGGGAGATGAGTGGAAGACGGCCTTCAAAACACCTATTGGTCACTTCGAATACAGGGTGATGCCGTTTGGCCTCTGCAACGCCCCGGCAGTCTTCCAACGGTTCATGGACGATGTCTTTTCTGACCTTATCGGAATATCTGTCTGGGTTTACCTTGACGATATTCTGTTTTTTTCTGACACTCATACTGCACACGTGACGCATGTACAGGAAGTCCTCCGTAGATTGATACACAACGGTCTGTATGCCAAAATCGAGAAGTGTCAATTTCATAGGGAGAGCATGGAGTTTCTGGGTTACGTGATCAGCAACACAGGAGTACAGATGGATCCCGCAAAACTGCAAGCTATTCAAGAATGGAAATCGCCACATGGCGTGAAGTCACTTCAAAGGTTCTTGGGCTTTGCCAACTTTTATCGGCGTTTCATTCCACGCTTCTCTCAACTGGCCAACAGTCTAACCCACCTGACCAGTACCAAGGTGCCGTTTCTCTGGGACACGCAGGCCGAGGAGGCATTCCAGGAATTAAAAAGATCATTCATGTCGGCTCCTGTTCTTAGACATCCAGATGATGTAAAACCGTTTGTGGTTGAAACAGACGCCTCGGACTACGCAATTGGGGTGGTCCTACTACAGCAAGATACAGTCACGGGAATAGAGCACCCGGTGGCGTATTACTCGAGGAAGTTGTCAGTGAGTGAGAGAAACTACGCAGTGATAGAAAAAGAATTACTGGCGATAAAGGCTGCCTTCGAGGAATGGCGACATCACTTGCTGGGTGGGAGGTACCCGGTGGTGGTTCGCACGGATCATCGTAATCTACAGTTCTTGCGCTCTTTACAATGCCGAACCTCCCGTCATGCTCGTTGGGCCTTCTTCTTTTCACAGTTCGATTTCACCGTCACGTACATTCCTTGTTCCCAGAACACTAAGGCTGATGCCTTGTCTCGGTCTCTGGAAAACAACGTTGAAAGTGTCAAGGAACCGGAACCTTTGATAGCGTCCAAACATTTCCTATCGATGGTGACTCCCCAGCTCCAACAGTTGACTGAGGCCACACGAACGGATCCCTCAAGAACACAGATACTACAACGTGCTGACATCAGGGAACGTGATGGCTTATTATTCTTCAAGGATCGTCTGTACGTTCCCACATTGGAACTCCAGAAAATCGTTTTACAGAATTGTCATGATTCCGTCGTTTGCGGTCACCGTGGAGTCCGTACAACACAAGAACTGGTTGCACGACAGTACTGGTGGCCTGGATGGGCTACAATGGTAAAGCAATACGTGGACTCTTGCCCGGTATGTGCCCAGACCAAGATTCCTCGCAAGAGACCCATTGGTCTTCTAAAACCCACGCCAACGCCTCCATACCCTTGGCATACCATCGCCACGGATTTCATCGTTGACCTGCCCCTGTCTGGTGGCTTCACGTGTATAATGGTGGTGGTGGATTGTTTCACCAAAACAGCTCATTTCTTGCCCTTTCCTAAACTGCCCACTGCATCCCAGATGGCACGATGTTTCCTACACGAGGTGTATCGCCTTCATGGTCTTCCAGAGAAGATATTGTCTGACCGAGGCTCTCAATACATCTCTTCCTTTTGGGGCCAACTGTGTCGGCATTTGGACATCCAGCGAGCCCTGAGTTCCGGCTATCATCCGCAGACTAATGGACAGACGGAACGTACCAATCAGACCCTTGAGCAATACCTACGTTGTTATGCCAATGCTACCCAAGACAACTGGTCGGAGTGGTTGGACACCGCGGAAGCAGCTTACAACAACGCTGTTCATTCCGCTACAGGACTCAGCCCTTTTTATTGCTCTACCGGTCTTCATCCTCGACTGCTGCCTAGTCATCCAACATCTTCCAGCGCCGTTCCATCTGCAGATGCCCTGGTGTCCCTGATTCGCGATCAACATCGTCTGGCGGCCGGTACCTTGGCAGCGGCACAAGCACATATGAAGGAGCAGGCTGACAGGAGACGGAGCCCAGAGCCTGTTCTTCATGTTGGGGACATGGTTTGGCTGTCCTCCAAGAATCTACCAGTACGCAACTTACCTGTGAAACTAGCCCCCCGCTTTTTTGGTCCCTTTCGCATCACGGGGCGTATTTCACCTGTTGCCTTTCGTTTATCTTTGCCCCGCTCTTGGAGGATCCATCCTGTCTTTCATGTTTCCCTTTTGAAGCCCTACGTGCCCGATGTTATGGGTCGTACCTGTTCCCGTCCTGCTCCGGTCTTGGTTTGGGGGGGTCCCTGAATTCGAGGTGCATGAGATATGTGATTCACGGATTTGGCGAGGTGCTCTGCAGCTACTGGTCAGCTGGAAGGGTTATCCTGCTTGTGACCGTACTTGGGAACCGCGCTCCTTCGTGCATGCACCGCGCCTGGTTCGGGACTTCTATCTCCGCTACCCTTGGAAACCCGGTGCTCCGGGGTTGTCCGGGAGGGGGTATGGTGTCACACCGCGCGCTCGCTCGCGGGCGTCACTTACTTGTCCTGGGGTCCCTGGTCCACGGCCGCAGCGGTCTCCTCCTTCATGGAGACTTTACTCGCGGTGGCGTCTCTCCTCACGCCGACCCGCGGTTCGGATGGGCGCCGTGGACGCCGCCATCTTGCGAGGATCTGTGCATGCGCGGATCGTCAGTGTTTCAACGTCCCGCGCATGCGCAGTGTCGGAACATGCGTTCCAAGCCTCGCTTTGACCCTGAGCCATAAAAGGGCACCGCATACACAGGGACGACACGTCTCAACGCGGTTGTTACTGTGTATGCGCTGCTGGAGTCCTGGTACTTGTTGTCCAGTCCCCCAGTTTCCTGTTCTATCCTTTTCTGCCCAATCCTGCCTCATTTCCTTATTCCGGTCTTGCTTCCTGGTCCTCCTACTCTTTCTGCTCCTTCATTCTGATACCTTGTCCTTCCCTGGTTTATGGTAGAGTAGGTTATCTCTGGGTTCCTAGTTATAGTAGGGAATTTCCTGTCAGTTCTGCCTTCTTCAGTTTGCCTCCCTTTGCCTGTCTTGTGTCCTGCCGGTACCTGTGCCTTGCTGCCTGCTGGGAGTTCCTGAGTTCAATCCTGTTATCATCGGTGATTTCATCAAGCCTTCTCAGCCAGTGGAAACACTGTCCCGACGTCACGCAAATTCTGAGAAGTGCCACCCGTGGCGTTGGGAGTTGGTTCAGTGCCGTCCTGTGTTAACTCACCAGGAGGGGATTGGACTAATTTCTCGCGTTACCCATTCATCGGCCATCATACATCGACATACTGGCAACCTCAACTCCACGGTCTACAGGAAGCAGAGGTAACTCACGATCTCGTGAAGATTCGTTTAACAGGATGCCGTCGTGCTGGCAGAGGCAGTTGCGTCAGAGGCAGCAACGGAGTCAACGTGGGAGGCATCATGGCTCGGGGCAATCTACATCGGAGGGGCAGGCATCGGCCGGAGGGCAGGAGGACCCAGGACGGGAAGTGTCTTCCGTGTGGCAGTGGTTGGGCCAGCAGATAGGTGCGGAGCGGCGGCGGGTGGAAGAGGCGCGGCTCACGATGGTTAGGGCGGACAACTCCATGCGGAGGGCCCTGAGGAGGGCCGAGTGCCTCGAGGGAATCCGCAGGGAGTTGGAGGAGGACATGTCGGCGTCCCTGCAGACCCTCGGGCCAAGCAACAGGACCGCCTCTGGGACATCGAACAGAAGTTCGATGATGCCCTGGCCCGGGACACCACGGAGTGAGCCGCTGAACTAGCCTGCCGCCTTTGTACATAGTTAATTAGTGTTATTAGTTAGGTAGGTTTTATTGTAGGTTTTATTTACATCGTTGGGATCATGGACCCTGGATTTGCTCTTTGTACATAGTTTGACAGTGGATTTGTGGCCTTCATCTTTTATTATTTTTTTCACCATGGAGCAATGGATTTTCACTTTACTTTCCCTTTTGGATTTGCTTTGTTGGACAGTGACTTTGGACACAATTTCTTTACGGTTATTTTGGAGTCCCATTTTCGTTATTTATTATTTTTGTGGACATGCTGCTTTTTGATTTTTGTTGCCATTATTTTTTGTTTATATTTCATTCACTTCATTTACACTGTAATACATTTTTGTTTCTTACCTCAATGTGTGGACTTCTCTCATTGGTTTCATGCCTGTCAGAATGTGGGTTTTCACAGTCATGTGTTGCCATTGTGTGGGTCTGACGGACTTGTACTCATGCGCATACTGCTTATTTGTTATCTATCATGTAATGGGTATTTCCATTTTGAATGGATGTAAAGCTTGGTTGGGTGTTTGGACTGGCGTGGCGTGGGATTTGGGTGGGCATAGGAGCCTGGGATCTGGATTGTGATGACGTGTTGGCTGGGAGACATGAGTGGGGGCATGGTGGAGGCTTCCTCTGACTGCTGGTGGGTGGGGGTGCAGGGGGACATGAGTGGGGGCCTGGTGGAGGGTGCCCCTGACTGCAGGGGGGTGGGGGTGGTGGGAGACGTGTGGGGGCCTGGTGGAGGGTGCCCCTGACTGCTGGGGGGTGGGGGTGTGGGGGACATGTGTGGGGGCCTGGTGGAGGGTGCCTCTGGATGCTGGTGGGTGGGGGTGCAGGGGGACATGAGTTGGACATGAGTGGGGGCCTGGTGGAGGCTGCCCCTGACTGCTGGTGGGTGGGGGTGCAGGGGGACATGAGTTGGACATGAGTGGGGGCCTGGTGGAGGGTGCCCCTGACTGCTGGGGGGTGGGGGTGGTGGGAGACATGTGTGGGGGCCTGGTGGAGGGTGTCCCTGGATGCTGGTGGGTGGGGGTGCAGGGGGGCATGAGTTGGACATGAGTGGGGGCCTGGTGGAGGCTGCCCCTGACTGCTGGGGGGTGGGGGTGCAGGGAGACATGTGTGGGGGCCTGGTGGAGGGTGCCCCTGACTGCTGGGGGGTGGGGGTGGTGGGAGACATGTGTGGGGGCCTGGTGGAGGGTGCCCCTGGATGCTGGTGGGTGGGGGTGCAGGGGGACATGAGTGGGGCCTGGTGGAGGGTGCCCCTGACTGCTGGGGGGTGGGGGTGGTGGGAGACATGTGCGGGGGCCTGGTGGAGGGTGCCCCTGGATGCTGGTGGGTGGGGGTGCAGGGGGGCATGAGTGGGGGCCTGGTGGAGGGTGCCCCTGACTGCTGGGGGGTGGGGGTGATGGGAGACATGTGTGGGGGCCTGGTTGAGGGTACCCCTGGATGCTGGTGGGTGGGGGTTCAGGGGGACATGAGTTGGACATGAGTGGGGGCCTGGTGGAGGCTGCCCCTGACTGCTGGGGGGTGGGGGTGCAGGGGGACATGAGTTGGACATGAGTGGGGGCCTGGTGGAGGCTGCCCCTGACTGCTGGGGGGTGGGGGTGCAGGGAGACATGTGTGGGGGCCTGGTGGAGGGTGCCCCTGACTGCTGGGGGGTGCGGGTGGTGGGAGACATGTGTGGGGGCCTGTTGGAGGGTGCCCCTGGATGCTGGTGGGTGGGGGTGCAGGGGGGCATGAGTGGGGGCCTGGTGGAGGGTGCCCATGACTGCTGGGGGCTGGGGGTGATGGGAGACATGTGTGGGGGCCTGGTGGAGGGTGTCCCTGGATGCTGGTGGGTGGGGGTGCAGGGGGGCATGAGTTGGACATGAGTGGGGGCCTGGTGGAGTCTGCCCCTGACTGCTGGGGGGTGGGGGTGCAGGGAGACATGTGTGGGGGCCTGGTGGAGGGTGCCCCTGACTGCTGGGGGGTGGGGGTGGTGGGAGACATGTGTGGGGGCCTGGTGGAGGGTGCCCCTGGATGCTGGTGGGTGGGGGTGCAGGGGGACATGAGTGGGGCCTGGTGGAGGGTGCCCCTGACTGCTGGGGGGTGGGGGTGGTGGGAGACATGTGCGGGGGCCTGGTGGAGGGTGCCCCTGGATGCTGGTGGGTGGGGGTGCAGGGGGGCATGAGTGGGGCCTGGTGGAGGGTGCCCCTGACTGCTGGGGGGTGGGGGTGGTGGGAGACATGTGCGGGGGCCTGGTGGAGGGTGCCCCTGGATGCTGGTGGGTGGGGGTGCAGGGGGGCATGAGTGGGGGCCTGGTGGAGGGTGCCCCTGACTGCTGGGGGGTGGGGGTGATGGGAGACGTGTGGGGGCCTGGTTGAGGGTACCCCTGGATGCTGGTGGGTGGGGGTGCAGGGGGACATGAGTTGGACATGAGTGGGGGCCTGGTGGAGGCTGCCCCTGACTGCTGGGGAGTGGGGATGCAGGGGGACATGAGTGGGGGCCTGGTGGAGGGTGCCCCTGACTGCTGTGTGGTGGGGGTGGTGGGAGACATGTGTGGGGGCCTGGTGGAGGGTGTCCCCGAATGCTGGTGGGTGGGGGTGCAGGGGGACATGAGTTGGACATGAGTGGGGGCCTGGTGGAGGCTGCCCCGACTGCTGGGGGGTGGGGGTGCAGGGAGACATGTGTGGGGGCCTGGTGGAGGGTGCCCCTGACTGCTGGGGGGTGCGGGTGGTGGGAGACATGCGTGGGGGCCTGGTGGAGGGTGCCCCTGGATGCTGGTGGGTGGGGGTGCAGGGGGACATGAGTGGGGGCCTGGTGGAGGGTGCCCCTGACTGCTGGGGGGTGGGGGTGGTGGGAGACATGTGTGGGGGCCTGGTGGAGGGTGCCCCAGGATGCTGGTGGGTGGGGGTGCAGGAGGACATGAGTGGGGCCTGGTGGAGGGTGCCCCTGACTGCTGGGGGGTAGGGGTGCAGGGGGACATGAGTGGGGGCCTGGTGGAGGGTGCCCCTGACTGCTGGGGGGTGGGGGTGGTGGGAGACATGTGTGGGGGCCTGGTGGAGGGTGCCCCTGGATGCTGGTGGGTGGGGGTGCAGGGGGACATGAGTGGGGGCCTGGTGGAGGGTGCCCCTGACTGCAGGGGGGTGGGGGTGGTGGGAGACATGTGTGGGGGCCTGGTGGAGGGTGCCCCTGGATGCTGGTGGGTGGGGGTGCAGGGGGGCATGAGTGGGGGCCTGGTGGAGGGTGCCCCTGACTGCTGGGGGGTGGGGGTGATGGGAGACATGTGTGGGGGCCTGGTGGAGGGTACCCCTGGATGCTGGTGGGTGGGGGTGGTGGGAGACATGTGTGGGGGCCTGGTGGAGGGTGCCCCTGACTGCCGGGGGATGGGGGTGGTGGGAGACATGTGTGGGGGCCTGGTGGAGGGTGCCCCTGGATGCTGGTGGGTGGGGGTGCAGGGGGACATGAGTTGGACATGAGTGGGGGCCTGGTGGAGGCTGCCCCTGACTGCTGGGGGGTGGGGGTGCAGGGAGACATCTGTGGGGGCCTGCTGGACGGTGCCCGTGACTGCTGGGGGGTGGGGGTGGTGGGAGACATGTGTGGGGGCCTGGTGGAGGGAGCCCCTGGATGCTGGTGGGTGGGGGTGCAGGGTGACATGAGTGGGGCCTGGTGGAGGGTGCCCCTGACTGCTGGGGGGTGGGGGTGGTGGGAGACATGTGCGGGGGCCTGTTGGAGGGTACCCCTGGATGCTGGTGGGTGGGGGTGCAGGGGGACATGAGTTGGACATGAATGGGGGCCTGGTGGAGGGTGCCCCTGACTGCTGGGGGGTGGGGGTGCAGGGGGACATGAGTGGGGGCCTGGTGGTGGGTGCCCCTGACTGCTGGGGGGTGGGAGACATGTGTGGGGGCCTGGTGGAGGGTGTCTCTGGATGCTGGTGGGTGGGGGTGCAGGGGGACATGAGTTGGACATGAGTGGGGGCCTGGTGGAGGCTGCCCCTGACTGCTGGGGGGTGGGGGTGCAGGGAGACATGTGTGGGGGCCTGGTGGAGGGTGCCCCTGACTGCCGGGGGTGGGGTTGGTGGGAGACATGTGTGGGGGCCTGGTGGAAGGTGCCCCTGGATGCTGGTGGGTGGGGGTGCAGGGGGACATGAGTTGGACATGAGTGGTGGCCTGGTGGAGGCTGCCCCTGACTGCTGGGGGGTGGGGGTGCAGGGAGATATCTGTGGGGGCCTGGTGGAGGGTGCCCGTGACTGCTGGGGGTGGGGGTGGTGGGAGACATGTGTGGGGGCCTGGTGGAGGGTGCCCCTGGATGCTGGTGGGTGGGGGTTCAGGGGGACATGAGTGGGGGCCTGGTGGAGGCTGCCCCTGACTGCTGGGGGGTGGGGGTGCAGGGAGACATGTGTGGGGGCCTGGTGGAGGGTGCCCCTGACTGCTGGGGGGTGGTGGTGGGAGACATGTGTGGGGGCCTGGTGGAGGGTGCCCCTGGATGCTGGTGGGTGGGGGTGCAGGGGGACATGAGTGGGGGCCTGGTGGAGGGTGCCCCTGACTGCTGAGGGGTGGGGGTGATGGGAGACATGTGTGGGGGCCTGGTGGAGGGTGCCCCTGGATGCTGGTGGGTGGGGGTGCAGGGGGACATGAGTTGGACATGAGTGGGGGCCTGGTGGAGGCTGCCCCTGACTGCTGGGGGGGTGGGGGTGCAGGGAGACATGTGTGGGGGCCTGGTGGAGGGTGCCCCTGACTGCTGGGTGGTGGGGGTGGTGGGAGACATGTGTGGGGGCCTGGTGGAGGGTGCCCCTGGATGCTGGTGGATGGGGGTGCAGGGGGACATGAGTTGGACATGAGTGGGGGCCTGGTGGAGACTGCCCCCGACTGCTGGTGGGTGGGGTGCAGGGAGACATGTGTGGGGGCCTGGTGGAGGGTGCCCCTGACTGCTGGGGGTTGGGGTGGTGGGAGACATGTGTGGGGGCCTGGTGGAGGGTGCCCCTGGATGCTGGTGGGTAGGGGTGCAGGGGGACATGAGTTGGACATGAGTGGGGGCCTGGTGGCGGCTGCCCCTGACTGCTTGGGGGTGGGGGTGCAGGGAGACATGTGTGGGGGCCTGGTGGAGGGTGCCCCTGACTGCTGAGGGGTGGGGGTGCAGGGAGACATGAGTGGGGGCCTGGTGCAGGGTGCCCCTGACTGCTGGGGGTGGGGGTGGTGGAAGACATGTGTGGGGGCCTGGTGGAGGGTGCCCCTGACGGGTGGGGGTGCAGGGAGACATGAGTGGGGGCCTAGTGGAGGGTGCCCCTGACTGCTGGGGGGTTGGGGTGCAGGGGGACATGAGTTGGACATGAGTGGGGGCCTGGTGGAGGCTACCCCTGACTGCTGGGGGTGGGGGTGCAGGGAGACATGTGTGGGGGCCTGGTGGAGGGTGCCCCTGACTGCCGGGGGTGGGGGTGGTGGGAGACATGTGTGGGGGCCTGGTGGAGGGTGCCCCTGGATGCTGGTGGGTGGGGGTGCAGGGGGACATGAGTTGGACATGAGTGGGGGCCTGGTGGAGGCTGCCCCTGACTGCTGGGGGGTGGGGGTGCAGGGAGACATCTGTGGGGGCCTGGTGGAGGGTGCCCGTGACTGCTGGGGGGTGGGGGTGGTGGGAGACATGTGTGGGGGCCTGGTGGAGGGTGCCCCTGGATGCTGGTGGGTGGGGGTTCAGGGGGACATGAGTGGGGGCCTGGTGGAGGCTGCCCCTGACTGCTGGGGGGTGGGGGTGCAGGGAGACATGTGTGGGGGCCTGGTGGAGGGTGCCCCTGACTGCTGGGGGGTGGTGGTGGGAGACATGTGTGGGGGCCTGGTGGAGGGTGCCCCTGGATGCTGGTGGGTGGGGGTGCAGGGGGACATGAGTGGGGCCTGGTGGAGGGTGCCCCTGACTGCTGAGGGGTGGGGGTGATGGGAGACATGTGTGGGGGCCTGGTGGAGGGTGCCCCTGGATGCTGGTGGGTGGGGGTGCAGGGGGACATGAGTTGGACATGAGTGGGGGCCTGGTGGAGGCTGCCCCTGACTGCTGGGGGGGTGGGGGTGCAGGGAGACATGTGTGGGGGCCTGGTGGAGGGTGCCCCTGACTGCTGGGTGGTGGGGGTGGTGGGAGACATGTGTGGGGGCCTGGTGGAGGGTGCCCCTGGATGCTGGTGGATGGGGGTGCAGGGGGACATGAGTTGGACATGAGTGGGGGCCTGGTGGAGACTGCCCCCGACTGCTGGTGGGTGGGGTGCAGGGAGACATGTGTGGGGGCCTGGTGGAGGGTGCCCCTGACTGCTGGGGGTTGGGGTGGTGGGAGACATGTGTGGGGGCCTGGTGGAGGGTGCCCCTGGATGCTGGTGGGTAGGGGTGCAGGGGGACATGAGTTGGACATGAGTGGGGGCCTGGTGGAGGCTGCCCCTGACTGCTGGGGGGTGGGGGTGCAGGGAGACATGTGTGGGGGCCTGGTGCAGGGTGCCCCTGACTGCTGGGGGTGGGGGTGGTGGAAGACATGTGTGGGGGCCTGGTGGAGGGTGCCCCTGACGGGTGGGGGTGCAGGGAGACATGAGTGGGGGCCTGGTGGAGGGTGCCCCTGACTGCTGGGGGGTTGGGGTGCAGGGGGACATGAGTGGGGGCCTGGTGGAGGGTGCCCTGCACTGCTGGGGGGTGGGGGTGATGGGAGACATGTGTGGGGGCCTGGTGGAGGGTGCCCCTGGATGCTGGGGGGTGGGGGTACAGAGGAACATGTGTGGGGGCCTGGTGGAGGGTGCCCCTTACTGCTGGTGGGTGGGGGTGGTGGGAGACATGTGTGGGGGCCTGGTGGAGGGTGCCCCTGGATTCTGGTGGGTGGGGGTGCAGGGGGACATGTGTGGGGGCCTGGTGGAGGGTGCCCCTGACTGCTGGGGGGTGGGGGTGTTGCGAGACATGTGTGGGGGCCTGGTGGAGGGTGCCCCTGGATGCTGGTGGGTGGGGGTGCAGGGGGACATGAGTGGGGGCCTGGTGGAGGGTGCCCCTGACTGGTGTGGGTGGTGGGAGACATGTGTGGGGGCCTGGTGGAGGGTGCCCCTGACTGCTGGGGGGTGGGGGTGCAGGGGGACATGTGTGGGGGCCTGTTGGAGGGTGCGCCTGACTGCTGGGGGGTTGGGGTGCAGGGGGACATTAGTGGGGGCCTGGTGGAGGGTGCCCTGCACTGCTGGGTGGTGGGGGTGATGGGAGACATGTGTGGGGGCCTCGTGGAGGGTGCCCCTGGATGCTTGGGGGTGGGGGTGCAGGGGGACATGTTTTGGTGATCAGTAGTGCAAGGTGACATGTGGGTTGGCTGGGGGGCATGGCCATGGTGGATGGGCTGCCTGCAGGACATGAGCAGGGGTGCAGGGAGGACCCACACGGTCAATTCATGTGTAGTACTACCCGGCACCCCCGAAATACACGTACCCTGCTGAAATCGCGTGTGGAACTTCCCGCACACCCGGAATACATGTACCCTGCAGGATTAGCGTGTGGAACTTCCCGCGCACCCCGGAATCCACGTACCCTGCAGAATTAGCGTGTGGAACTTCACGCGCACCCCGGAATACATGTACCCTGCAGAATTAGCATGTGGAACTTCACACGCACCCCGGAATACATGTAGCCTGCAGAATTAGCGTGTGGAACTTCCCGCCCACCCCGCAATACACGGACCCAGCCAATTCGCGTGTGGGACTTCCCGCGCACCCCGGAATACACGTACCCAGGCAAATCGCGTGTGGGACTTTCCATGCAGCACAGAATGCACGCACATGCTATTTTTCACACAGCGGGTGTCCGTGTTTGTTGCGTACCCCTTTGCACGTCATTTGTCTTAGAGGGCCACAGTATGTGACATTCATCATAGCTGTATATAGGTGCTTTTTGTTGGCGCACATTTTGGCGCACATTTATTTCAGGGGAAGGGACACTACTGCCTGCTTTCTTGTGGCGGACGTGTTTGGGCCTGTGCGCTGGTTTGACCGTGCGCTGGTTTGCCGTATTGGATTCCATGAATACGTGTTGTAGTCGAGTGTGTGGGCGTTCCGCGCACTTGCCTCCTGTACTTCCCCCATGACGCCCACATTTTGACGAGTTGTTCCCCATTCCGAGTGTTACGCCCCGTGTTCCGCCTACTTTTGTTGTGTGCAGATATCTTGTGCGCCGGCGTGCGCCGCGAACTTTTTCAGCGCACATCCGATATTTTTCTCGCGCACGGCCTTCCATGAATCGATGTGCGCTGGGTTCCCTGCGATTTTCGCACTTGCACTGCGATTTTCGCACTTTTACTGCGAATCGCACGTTTTGGCACCTCTGCGCAGGAATTTCCGCCGCACATTAATTCCATGAATCGACACCTTATTTTCATATGACGTCTAATACATGCATGCTCATGTTAAACGCACTTTAGTTTCACCAAGTTTGCTATTAAAATACTTAATTTATGAAGATAACCTTGTTATTGAAACACTAAAAAATAAAACCACATTCAATTTACTAATTGAGTTTGTCTATTTATCAATCAGGAGGCTGGGAACAGGGTCTTTACCACATTGTGAAGCCCCCGCTCCGAGGCACCTCGAAGGCGGGAGGCGACCATCTTTCCCGCCGGGACTCGGGGAGTTATACCCCACGCTCTCCCACCTCCCCTACACCTTACCCCCACATATGTAACCCGTCTCGACACCGCTCCACTTACCTGGCTCGCCATTGACCCTCACCTCCACCAGGAACACTCAGTGCTCCCAGAGTATCCCCGTTGCAGCAATTGTCGCCAAGGAATGGGAGATGGACCTACATGTAGTTCCTTCTCCCTCTTCCATGGGAGCAATGTTGTTTTGTCGTTTTTTTTTCAAGTTGAGAAAAAGACAAACACGCTGTTTCTCAACTTGAAAAAAAAATAACTAGCATTGGGTCTAACATGCTGGGATGGCAATAAACCCCTTGCTGGGGGAAAGGGGCAGCACCAGGTCAGGTAGTGCCCCAGGGCTATCAATAATTGCCTCGTTTTGCTCAGGCCTGTAACTGACGCCAGGGACATTACCTAACCAGTAATCCTCCACCACGCCCCTAACTCAGTCTATATTGCTAATTGAAGTAACCTTTGTACTTCACCACCAAAACTCCAGAACATGTATTGCTACTACTGCAATGTGCTAATAGCCTTATATACCGATGCAGGGGTAATTATTGCGTGAAATAATTACCCTTCCCCGATTTATGGACCTCGGCTTCGCCCCAAACCACATCTTGGTGACTGGTCATTATCCCGCAATAATGACCCCTCCCTCGGTCTACGAGTCAATAAAAGCAAAAAGTAGCTGAAGCTGCAGCTATTATTTGTCAACATGTTTTAGTTGCTCAGTGATACTCCAATGTTAAAACCACCCCCACATGGGCAGTGACAGCACTTGAGTATTCAGTGAGTGTACAGGAAAGTGTATATATTTGAATGAGTTCTTTCCTCATTGATCAACCACATAGTCAGCCCTCTCACACTACCACTAAACCACCAGTGATCCCAATCATAGCGGTGAACCAAGCTCACTCAAGCGATATGCCTCCTTTGCCTTTTGTGGTAACGTGGCCTGAGGGCAGGCTATACTTATAAGGGTGTGGATGTGAAAGCAGTGGCAACCCAAACAGCCATAGCACAAGACTCCAAAATAAAGGAATGTCCAAATGTATACTTTAACTAACAAGCCAATATGAAATTAACAATCTAGAAAATCACTTAAAAAAACACCCCCAAGAGAGCACAAAAAATGCCAACCATATATGTGATAACACTCTGTACTGGAGCAGGGGTGAATAGGCAATACATTACAACAACGTCACTTGAAAAAAGGGTAGATCTTTCAAAAAGTGCAAAATGGTTGGCATATCAGTCACAAGTGGACCAGTGGGTCTGCGCCTCTTAATATTACCTTATTCTGCTTGACAGCATCGATCTAGGCTTCTCGGTGCTGTTCTTATGGGATGACAGGGTTTGAGTCCCACGAGGTGCGTTGCAGACAGTGAGTCAGCATCTAGTTGGGTTCAATGCAGAGTTGTTCGATGGGTGTCAGAACCGTGCAGTTCAAAGCGTTAACCAGGGTCAGGTCGATGGTCGAGCTGGTTGGAGATGATGGGTACCTCTGGGTCAAGTTGTCAAGTGACACAATGCTCCCAGAGGTTCGATCTGAAGGTCTGTATGGTTCGGTCTGATGCATTGTTTGTATACGCCATGGTTTGAAGTCTCATGCAGCAGTGAGCAGTTGATTGAGCCAAAGGCACCATAAACTGGGTTGGTGAGATGAAGTGTTGAACCGGTCGGATGGATGCAAGAAACAGTTTGAAGTTTCATGAGGGAGTCAAAGGCAGTACCACTAGTCCTGCGAGGTTCAAAGGCTCTGAACAAGGTCAAATTGGTTTGAGTATGGTTAGAAGCAGCTGAAGAAGAGTCCAGCTGAATTGGACCTCTCGGGGTGTGGCAAGTCCCACTCCAGGGGCCTGATGATAAGGGGAGTCCTTTCTACACTTCACTCCCAGTCCAGGGAGCGTAGGTGGTATATGCTGAGGTCCTCACCTCAAGTGAGGAGTCTCGTTCCAGTGGAGCTGGCACAGTGTATGCTTTGGTCCAAGAGGTGCACCCCCAATGTTCCCTGGCTATGGCTAGAGGGCAGAGCTCACATCTGCCTTGGAAGCACTCAATCTTCATCTTACAACTGGAGGACTTTCCATAGGGGATACGACAATGGCATGCTTGCTTTAAGATCCAGTTCGTGTCGCTTTGATATGTGATATTTGCCTTCTTGCATCATATCGAGAGTGCCTTATTCCACAGAAAGTGGTAGCGACAGGGAGGAGTGAGAGCCCACCAGAAGAGCCAGATGGTGAAACCCTTCTCTGTCCTCTCTGGCTACTCTAACCCCACTCCCTTGCCAAGCCTGCAGCTTCAAAGGCCCTTTTTCGTATGCAACACCCTAGTCTGAGACAGTCCTTTTGTTATGGGTGTCCCCGTTGAAGATTGATTCCCAGGAGATTTCCTGATGCGAACTCCTGTGCTTGAGGGGAGGTGGTACCCTGCCTCTCAGGGGACCAAAGAAGGAAATCAACATGCCCATTGTCTCACTTGCTGAAGTAGATACAGGCAGGCTAGCTTTGAATCCACATACACTTTCCATATCAGACCTGAGCTCACAGGGTTGACCTTTGTATGATAGTTATTTGATATGGCTCTAATGATTGTGGGCACTATCAATCACCATATCAATAACAGGTCTGGCTTATTATATTAGATTACCCTGCCAACAGATAGATATAGCCACAATTAAGACGTGGTTGATCAGAGGTGCAGCAGTTAAATGCAACTTCTGCCTGCAGTGACTGTGGGTCCCAACAGCTGTCAAAAAGGACATATCTGACTTTTGAGCATCCCCTGTACCACTGGAGAGCAAGTGCCTCAGTTGTCATGAGACTGATGCAGCAGTGCACATGTATGTACTAAACATTTGGCATGGAGCTTTGGGAAAGGTGGGTCTAGACCACCGTTCTGAGACAGAATTACATAAATCATTTTATTATTTAATACAAATAGAAAAGCTAGAGCTTTCACACCTTTACCAGATGGCTGTCCATAATAGGATCATTTTGCAACATAGACAGGCTTTCACTTTTACTGCCTATTATGGTCTGGAAACAATCTCACCCCCTCTCCCATCCCACTGTGTGGCACCCCTTTCAGTTTTTTTTTACAACACAACCAGTGTATTTGTAAAGGGCTTGTTTATGGCCTGGGGTGTTTGAGTGAGGGTTAGCTATTGACACTATAGATACAAGCTACATGACTCTCCTTTTACCAACCTCAGAATGATGATGGGAAAATTGGATCCGCCAGGACTGGAACCTGCGACAGTTCATTGAAACACAGACCCCTGATTGCATCTGGAGTGCAATACGATGCCTCACAGTTCAATTAACATACAATGTGTGCACTAGAGTAGCAGAAACCATAGGGTCCATGGGATTTTACAGACAGGTCTGCCATATGTGACGATTACCACTGTGTCACCATTTCTCCCCAAGGGGGATCCCTTTTCAATGGGTTAGGGAGGTACGGCCGCTAGGGGGGGTTTATGGTGGGGGGGCCTCATGGGGAGGGACTCCCCCTCAGGGGACAAGGGCGATAATCTGGGGTACAGCCCATTGAATGTTATTCCTCCCCGACATTCCCCAGCCATCCATAATGTCCGGAACCACTACATTAAAAGCTTATTTATGTATTGTTGTAACAGAGGAGATTAAGCCAAAAGTACTATGATGAGCAAAAGCACAGGACACATAAAGAGCATTGACTCTGCCAACACTGGTACGAGTTGGCCTCAAGGAGACATGAGGATGAAGTCGTTGGCAGAGACAAAGGGCTGGTGTCGGTAAAATGGCTCAGGGGATTAAATGCTCGTTGCTGTGATCTGTGTTTGTTCTGCAGGTTGCAGGTACGAATCCCGGCAAGGTCACCTCAGACTTTCATCCTTCCAAGGTCGATAAATGACTACCAATTTCAATTAATGTATAGTAATGTATAATAATAGTAATGTATGTAAATAGGTCCTATGTAAAGCACTTTAGATTAAAGCGCTATATTTGTAGTGTGAGGGTTAGAAGTAGATTGTGACACTGTCAGTCTGAAAAAACCTAACCGTCGTGTTACCCCCCTTTTTGGGCAAGCACGCTCTCCGGTCTTCAGACAATCTTTGACAATCCCCTAGGGGGTTATGGATCACTATACCCCCCCTTGACTGCATTCGTATCAGGCCCTATGTGCACTGTGGTTACTTACACAAATAACAAATAACATTAAGACACAAAGAAAACACAAATAATCGATTCAATTTATAACAATGGGATACATTTATTTATATAAACACAGCTAAGCATAATGCATAACAATGCAGGCAGTTCTAATGCTATGTCTAATTTGCACCTTTTATACTTCTGGTGCAAAACTACCATGCAGTAACTATGTAAGCCTGTGCTGCAAGTGTGTGGTTCTAATGCAATCTAATGCAAGCGCTAGCATCCATCACCTTCATGGGCAAATCCACACCATCAATCCACACCATCCACACTCTAGACAATCCCTGTCTAGTTTCCCCTTCACCCAAAGCTGTGTGTGTGTGTGTGTGTGTGTGTCTGTCTGTTCCATCAGTTTAGCCTATGCCAAAACCATACTTCCCATTCTGTCGTCAATCAGTCAGTGGCAGGCCTCAAGACTGCCAACTGCCAAGCTCTCGATCTCATCAGAGCCTCATCACCATCTCCAGCCAACAGCCAGCAACCTCAGCAACCCCTCTGTGGCTCTCTCCAACTCTCTGGCAACTCCCCTTCAGCAATCAACAACTGGAACTCCACGCAACTCTCTGGCTCTCCTGAACTCCCTTGAACTAGCTCCAGCAAACAACTTCCGATCTCCTCAGCTCTCCTCAGTTCCTCCCCAACAACTCTCTCTCGTGCAGACCCACAACTCTTCAGTCCTTTCTCTCCAGCCCTCCTGGTTATAGTCTCCTTTGACGCACTGAATGTCTAAGAATGTCTCTCCCTCAGCGTTTTAGCAAAATGCCTGCCTGTCTGTGTTTGCATGTTCCTTGCATGGCATGTCCTGTGTCACTTCATGTGCTGTCAGCGTGACCTCATATCTCTCTGCCTTGGCCTTCCGATTATGTTGCGAAATACATCATCTATTCCCTGTTTCTCCATTCTCTCCACTGTAGGCTTCACTCTGTATTACAAAATGCACTCTTAGGTCCCGTCCCTCTCATACAAAAGCACCTTCTCCCATCTCTCCATGTCACTCCCTTCACGCAGCCCACACCTTTGCAGTCTCTCTGCGAAGCACACCAGCCAAGCTGATAAGCTTCCTAGGCCGTCTCTACTAGGACAAGGGTCCTTGTTATCTGTACTCTCTGCCAATGTTTGCAAAACAATTCTCCGCACTGAACCCAGTGCGAACCAACTTGTGTGTGTCTCCATGAGAAATGGCTTTCAGGCCTCGTGTTAAATGCTTCCTTGCGTTTAACATTTCTCTCGCAATGCAAGCACTAACTACATAATGCAAACTCATTCTAAATGCATACTCACATACATACATACATGTGTGTCAATCATATCTCTAAATGTGTCTCGACAAAGCATACATGTGTGCTACATGGCTTTTCACGGCATTTCAAATATGCCAGTGTGTGTGTGTGGTGCAAGCAATGCATTTTCTCTCTCAGCCTAAGCGCTATATCCAATGCAAACATAAATACATAGCATATCATATCGTGTCTCTAAAACACTACATGGCACTTCAGATATATGTGCAAGTGTCATTCTATTTCAAATGGCAAAGTGCAAAGTGGCAGCATGTTTCTCTCCTAATGGCAAGCACTGTATGCAAACATATCAATCTATAAGCAAATCTGCAAATGCATAAAAAGGTGGCAGTCTAATATTGGATAGTGTCTACTTGAGCAATGTACTAATTAGAACTAAACAGAATGCAATAATGGAATGATTCCATAGCAAAGTGTAACAATGTAGGCAATGGCAATTCTAATGATTCTCTAATAGTGAGTCTAATAAGGGTTAATGGGTCTCTACAGATAGTACCTATTCTTCTAATGGGTGTTATGATTTCTAATAATAACAATTCCAGGCTTCTCATTTTATCCAATTCCACAACACAGGATGGTGGAGATTAATTTGATGGACATTCTGACAGCCCCTTTAGTATTCGTTTTGAGTCCATGAAACCAGTTTTAGGAGATTTTTAGGAGATAGGGATGGTGAGAACCATTTCTATACACTTATAAAATTCTATAACCAAAATCATGGCACCTTTGTGTCAGCTTCCTTCCTCGATACCCTTACATATGGTGTCAGGAGTGGTATTAGACTCAACTGATGTAAATTGGGGAACCCTGAAATACTCCAAACTGAACAGTCAGGCCACTGGTCCCACTTTAGCTACTAGTGAATCTTAGGTTTTGACTTACAGAGTAGTCGGTATATTTCTATAGAAGTAGTAGAACACCAGTTGATCTTCACAGGACTAATTCTGCCACCTCCTGAGGGTACCTACATCTGCCTAGTGTCCAAATCCAGTTTAACCTGGAAATACATCCTGGACGTAATGGCTGGAGTAAGAGACTTAGGCTATAGGGGTGACATAAAGATATTAATGCATAATAATGGGAAACACACTTACCATGTGAACACCAGAGAGAACATCGCCCAGGGAATTTAATAAGCATAAGTCGCCCTCCTGCCCAAACCTGTAGAGGTTCAGGAACAAGCGCTCACAGAGGGAGGCACTAAAGGTTTTGGAGAGGCTCATGAAGAACCCCTTCTATTGTAGCTTCAGTAACCCTGAGAACTACTGGGAAAGAGACAGAGATAATTCATAACCTTGCTTTCGCTCAGCAAAATGATCCTATCTTGTGGAAAGCCTTTTGAAAAAAAGGGCCGGAAGAGGAAGGAAGGGCCAAGGACGGACCATTTGTTTTCTAAAACAAGGTCTTCTGTATAGGGGAGCCCTTATGGCAGAAGGGTTAACCAGGACCCATATTGTAATTCCTAGAAGTTGTAGGAGAATTGTCCTCGAAATGGGCCATGCATATCCGACTTCGGGCCACTTGGGAACAGCAAAAACACTGCGGCAGATTATCAACAAGGACCCTCGGTGAGACTGAATGCGACAAAGTGACTTCTGCCTTCCAAGAGTACACGGATGAGTAGATGCTAAGTACCTCACACCTACAAACCAAGATCCAACACAATCCTAAAAGTAAAACAGGCACAGTTCAGAGATATAGCCCCTTGGCCTTTTGTGGTTATGTGGTAAAGTGGGCTGAGAGAAGGCTATACTCTCAAGAGGGGTGTGGATGTGTTTCAGTAGCAACCCAATCAGCGATGTATAACATTCCAAAGTAAAGGAAAGTTGAATCATGGTTCTATAAAAATATATACTTTAATCAAAGACACCAGTTATAATAATAACTAACTATAAAACACTGTAAAACCCCACACCTGTAGAAGGAACACAGAATATGCACAGATTGAATAGATGCAGCACCTTTGGTAATGAGACCAGGAGAGGGGGAGGAAATAAAAAACACAATGTTCAATAGGATCTGTCTTGAAGTTGCAAAAACTAAGCAAGGTGACCTAGTCAGTCTCTTCCTATTGCACCTCCTCAGAGGTATTCTGCCTTTCCTCTCCTTGCCCCAGAAGCTCACTGTCTCCGGAGCCCTGGTTCTCTCTAGGTTGGATTATTGCAACAGCCTCTTTCTAAATCTACCTGCTTCTACTCTCTGCCCTTTACAACTCATTCAGGTCACGACTGCGAGATTTGTCCTTGGCCTCAAGCCATGGGATCGTATCTCTCCAGCCCTGAAATCTCATCATTGACTCCCAGTGGCTGCAAGGATTACATTCAAGAGTCTTTGCATTGTCCACAAGGCTTTCTGGGGTCTGGGTCCAAAATACCTTCAACTGTCCCTCCATAAAGACCTTCCCTCTCGACCTCTTCGCTCCTTCACTTCCAACTCAGGGTCAGTCGTTTCTCAAAGAAACAAGCTGGGCATAGATCTCTGTCTTCGGCTGGGGCCTCCCTCTGGAGCAGCCTCCCTGCCACTCTGAAACATGAGGAGGACCGTCTCCGGTTCCGGAAGCACTTCACTTGGATCTGTATCTGTAACCCTAAATTCCCCCCCCCCCCCTTTCTGCACTTATCAGACACCCCCTGTCTGTGCCTTAAACCTAGCACTTGTCACTGGCTGGCTGCACTTTATTCCTTTGCTCAGCAGTTTCCACTTCTTACCCTTCACCCCTGCACTTTCCCTCTTGCCTCTCCCCTGCACTTGCGCATTCTCAATGTGACTGGGCTTAGTAAGATGGTTGTTTTTGTTCTCCCTTGTTCCCCTTCCTTGCCTCGTCATGCTCTGAAACACTTGTGTATGAGTGCAATACAAATAAAATATCAATATCAATATCTAGGGCCAAAAATGGATTATGGGGCAATTATCAGTCAATAGTACCTTCAGCAATGTCTTGGCCGTTCAACAACAGCGAACCAGGTTTCTATGCACTGTTTAGTAGTTGAAGTTAGTTCAAGATACGACAATTGTGACAATTGTGGTCATCCAGCAGTGCGCAGTTGTTGAAGCGGGCTCGAACTGGAAGAATGTTGTAGTTCAAAGTGACTTGAGCAAGCGGATCATGGAGGGCAGCAGGTTTGGTACGAAAGTCGAGGTTTGATGGCAGACGGGCTGATGACATGATGCGCAGGTGAGTTGGTTTGTGGTTTGGGACGAACACCAGCTGCGATTCAATTGTCAACTCAATCAGCAATGAAGAAGTGGGTGGGGTGAACGATGGTTCAAGCAATGCAAATGCCATGGCACATCTCTGTTCGAAATGAGACGACACACTTCTTGCGTTGTGGTGGTGAACTTTTTTGAACAGACCAACTGTGGTTTGAAACGCGATGAGTTTCAAAGGCAACTCTGGAGGATCCTGGTGGTCCGACCTGGGTTGAACACACTTGAATCATGGCTCGCAGCAGTTTGACAAGTGAAATGGGAGGAATCCTGGTTGTCCTGTCTCTCAGGAGCTGTGAGTCCCAATCCAGGGTCTCAGGGAAAAGATGAGTTGCCCTTCACGGGCTCCCAACAAAGGGGAGGCTGACACACATCTCTCAATGGTCCTGCAATATAGTGAGGTCCTTCTAAGCAGTGTGGATGGCAGCAGTTGTTCCATCAGCAGTTCACCCTGAGTGGTCCCAGGGGATGGCTAGGGGACAGAGCTTACCTCTGCCTTGGAGCACCTTCCTTTACCTCATGATTGGAGGACTTTGGAAAGGACTGCTCTCTTAACAGGGACCAACGACATCTTCTTAAAGGTTTGAAGTCCAGAGATGATTCAAAGAAGTGGTGGGAAATCTCTTCTTTTAAAGGCAAAAGCCCCCAGGTGGTCCTTGCCTTCTGACATCACACCCAAAGTGCTGTGTGCTACCGGAAGAGGAGGGAACAGGAAGGATAGACAGAGGAAGAGATAAACAATATGGTGGAACCTTCCTCCAGCTGTAGAGAGCTCTCCCCATCTACACAAACCCGCTCCATTCCCTACTCAATAGAATCAAAGGCCTTTAGATAAGCAGCACCCTGGTGTGAGACCTCGCACTTGTGAATGGGTGTGCCCTTTGGTTCCTGTTCCCAGTCCAGCTTCCTGTGGAGTGGTTGTCCCTGGGAAAGAGTGTTACCTTCCCTTACAAGGGAAAAAGAGAGGCAATCCACCAATGATAAAGTCTTGCCAGTGGGCAGGGACAGACGTTTCTGGAAAGAAAACACATAACCCTTCCAGAGCTGAACTGGGCCCACAGGGCTGACACATGTGTACTATCAATTTAATGAGGCTGGGATAACTATGAGAGATGCTGGCCACCATACCCTAACACAGGTATGCTTATATTTACAGTTTAACTTGTCAGCAGGACAACATTCCTATAATTGTTAAGTTTCTGGAACAGGGGTGCATACCTTAAATGCAGCCCACATGCTGTACAAACGTGGCTGTTACTGCAGGTGTCAAAAGACCACCTGTGACCCCTGAACCTGATCTTTCTCACTCGAGAGCAGGCACTGCAGATCAGGCTACTGAAGCAGCACGGCACAGGTACACATTATGCTTCTGGCATAGAGCTTATGAAAGGGGAATCTGATTGGCAGATAATCCTTTCTGAGATGGAATTACATGCATCATTTTATTAATTGAAACAAATTTAAAAGTCAGGGCTTCTTGGCAATTCCTCACATCCAGTATTGCACCAGTCTGGGCCCCCACCATCCCTGACAAATCTTCAGCCAGCCCTGCTCCCTTTTCCCCTCCCAATTCCCTGAGCCCAGCTAGGAAGCCAAATAGCTATTGCACCTTCCCTTTGGCCACTAGTCGTACCTTTCACCCCAATTCAGAGGCTGTTTGCTTCCAAAATGCTATGCTAATCTCTGGAGAGGTGGGCTATCTAAAAGCTGAGACCAGAAGTTAAGACTTTGGTTTTATCAAAGTGAGTCTGTTGATATTGGATGGATAGGTTTTTGTGTTCTGCTCCTTTCTGAGGCATCCCTCCTACTGCAGTGAAAGAGGGTCCAGCGACGGGAGAATTAGCAGGGTGTAGGGCAGGTATTTTAGTCACCCCATGACCATTTGCCTCTTCCCCTCAGAGGATTTGTCATCAGCAAAGTTCAAAATCTGCACCCCTTTTAAACCTAAAAAATGCACATCAATATTTCCAGTACAGTGCAACATTGACAAGGGATTTCACAGGGCTCCCGCCCAGACCCTCAAGTGGTCTTGTGGGGAAGTGTCTCACTTTTGAACCTAGCGACCACAGTTCAAATCCCTGCCCAACACAGTTTCAAACACAAACACACCACACCACAGCATTCTAAAAATAAACATAGTTCACATAGATTTCCAGATTGTGGAGCTGTATCTGAGATATGGTGAGTTATGCTTTGCCCAGATCCTGGATCTGGGAAGACAGGATTGAGTACAGATAGGAAGAAATGGCGCAAAGCTTGTAGATGTTGGTTAGTTATTTGCCCACACATTGACTTCTCATGGCCATGCTAATCCCTATGGCAATTCTCACCCAGTTCCTGCCCTCACCACCCAAAACACTGCCTCATTGGAACTCTGAACTAGCTTTAAACAAGCCTTGCCATCAAACTTTGCCCTCAATGTGCCTGCAAGTGTTTTCTCAAAGGAGTCTTCTGAGAGTGAATGACTTAATTGCAGTTGTAAAAACGGAACTGGTGTAATAAAAATGTCTTGATCAGGTCTGCCTTCAGCCACTCGATTTAAAAGCACCCTGTGTGTCTTTAGCTGAAGTCCTGTTAAAAACAAGCATTGGCAAAGCCAACAGTTTTGGCTTGTGTAGAAGTATTCGGTATTTGCCAGGCACTGCTATTAGCTGCTCAGGTACTCAAACCATTTTGCACCGGCACTATAAATGGCCAGCTAATACCAATACAGAAGTGCCTTTCCCATGCCTATACGAAAGCCCAAACTGCTAGCATTGCCAATGCTCTTTTTGTTTTTCCCTTGATGCACAGGACTATGCATCAAGGTTAAAGCAAACATACTAATTGGCTAAATTGGCTCACATTGAATTTAGGCCAATCTAGCCAGTAATAACACTAATGGTGCACAGTCAGCCTGGATATAACTTCTGTGGCATGGCATTTTTACTGGTTGGTAGTCCGTACATGGTAATAATAGCACATATTGACGCAGCGTGCATGGACATGCATGAGAACAACAAGCATGAATATATTTTTATTCTAGCATATGGTGTGTGGAAAGGTGGCATGAAATGTATTGGAAACATTGTTTTGCACGGTTTGTGATTTGCAACTATTGGGTTTTTCTATGTGCTTAGATACAAAACCAATTGCAAACGGTATGGATTTCTACCCAATTTTGCAAAGAAAGTGCTGTAAAATGCATAATTCTGACCCAATGTTTCAAACATTTTCTGGGGAGGGAGAACCCCCCCTCAAGCAACCCTTGTTTGGTTTGGGCTCCCTCACTGTGCTCTGTTGATCCTGCCTAATTGGCACAAACATTTAAGCCTCTTAAGTTCAGAAATGTACCAGCCTCGACTGTACATCATTTGTCACTTTGTATGATGTGTGTTTTAATGCGAACACAGGGGCAGGGTGCTCCTTAATGATATGACATGGCATTTATATTGCGCCTGTACACAAGTGTTTCTAGGCGCGACAAGGCAAGGAGGGAGAAACAAAAGAGTAGGACAAAACACAGATCTTACAAGGCCTTGTGTCATTTTGATCATGCAAGATCAGGGAAGGGGGAGGGGAGAAGTGCAGAGAGTGGGGTAGGATGGAGAAGTGCGGAAACAAAGGAGAAACAAGACTGCAGACTACTGGTGGCAAGTGCGGGTACTCATAAGTGCAGCCAACGGGTGGAGAATAAGTGCAAGAGAGGGGACTGTAGGGTTACAGATACAGACCACAATTGCAGGGGAACCAAGAGGCAGTGCAGGATTGTACCTGGACAGGCAGGGACCTGGGCACGAATTCAGAGGGTAAGCAGTGCATGGATCAGGCAGGTGATCAACAATGGAGAGGAAGAGAGAAGGCAGAAGCAAAGAGAAAGGTCTTGAGTTGCTTCCGGAACCAGAGATAGTTCTGCTCAAGTTTCAGAGAGGCAGGGAGGCTGTTCCAGAGGTAGACACCAGCCGAAGAAAGCCATATGCCCCCAAATCGTTGCTTGGAAAAGTGACTGACCCTCAGAGAGTTGGATGTGGCGGAGTGGAGAGCTCATGCCATCCTATATATATTTCATGCATATGATACAAAAGTTAGTCTGGCATAAACCTTTCTTCATTAGAGAAATCTAACTTTGCTGTAGTTGATTTGCAATTGAAGTAATAAACCATATTTGGGATCCTGCACGCTAACTCAAGGAGAGATTTCTCGAGTCTCCTGTTTGCATAGGTGCCGCCACTGGCCCAGTGCAAAATATTGTAAGGGGGCCTCACCAAATGTTTTGCCTGGGCCTCACCACATCTTGTGACAGCCCTGGAAGACAGACAGCCTGGCGGCCCAGTGCATGCTTTTAAAGGAAATGCTTCTAAACCATGCATTGATTCCTAACAAGACTCCGATTTTGAAGCTCGTCTCTATCCCCTCCGACGGCCTTCTGATAGTGAAGTCTTCAAGTCCATAAACAATAGAAGCAATGCTCCCAGTTTTATATTTATTTTTCAGAAGTTTCCGTCGGTATATTTCCATATTTATTTGTAGCAGCTTTTATCTATATTTTTCCAGATTGATTTTTATTACCACATGGAGATCGTTATTGACCTCCTCTCGACCAATCAGAATGTATAGAGCCCAGTCAATAACAACTGGTAGTGACTGCATTCTGACTTTAAAAGCAGACAGGGAACCACAATGAAAGTTCCAGATGAGGTTTCTTTCAACAAGACACGTCCTTTCTGGAGGGATCTTTTTTTGCATCAACATCCTGTTGAATACACCAGAGAGAGAAAGCTAAAAGAGTGCAATATGTTCACTTTCTCATAAACAGTTTATTTTCATATGTCGTATAATACATGCATGCTCATGTTAAACTCACTCTAGTTTCACCAAGATTGCTATTAAAATACTTAACTTATGAAAACAACGTTGGTATTAAAACACAAACAATTAAAACCACATTCAATTTACTATCTGAGTTTGTCTATTTACTTTACTCATTACTAGCACCCGGCAAGGGGTGTGTGGCAGCCTCCCAGCCAATCAGGAGGCTGGGAATGGGGTCTTTACCACATTTTAAAGCCCCTGCTCTGAGGCACCTCGAATGCGGGAGGCCACCATCTTTCCCGCCGGGACTCAAGTAAGTTATACCCCACGCCCTCCCGCCTCCCCTAGACCTTACCCCCACCCCTACATATCTAATCCGCCTCCACCTCCGCCCCACTTACCTGGATCGCCATTGACACGCCCCGCTGCCAGGAACACTCATTGTTCCCAGAGTAGTCCCGCAGTAGCAATGGTCACCATGGAAAGGGAGTAGGGCCTACCTGTAGTTCCCTTCTCCCTCTTCCATGGCAGCAATCTTGGTTTGTAGTTATTCAAGTTGACAAGAAGGCAAACACGCTGTTTCTCAACTTGAAAAAAAAACTACTACTATCCCGGTATAACATGCTGGGATGGCCATAAACCTCTCACTGGGGAAAGGGGGCAGTACCAGGTCAGGTAGTGCTCCAGGGCTATCGTTAAGGGCCTCGCTTTGCTCGTGCCTGTAACTGATGCCAGGGACATTACCTGACCGGTAATGCCCCCTCCCCCAGCTCAGGGTATGTTGCTTAATTAAAGTAAACTTTTTACTTCACCACCAAAACTGCAAGACATGTGCCTGGGCCCCTATGTGCAAGTTTGCCTATCCCGTTTATGGCTGCAGCAGACCTGGGCCCCTATGTGCGAGTCTCCTTAACCCAGTTATGGATGAAGGAGGCCTGGGCCCCTATGTGCGAGTCTCCTGAACCCAGTTATGGCTGCAGCAGGCCTGGGCCCCTATGTGCAAGTCTCCTGAACCCAGTTATGGCTGCAGCAGGCCTGGGCCCCTATGTCTGAGTCTCCCTATCCCGTTTATAGCTGCAGCAGGCCGGGGCCCCTATGTACGAGTCTCCCTATCCCGTTTATAACTGCAGCAGGCCTGGGCCCCTATGTACGAGTCTCCCTATCCTGTTTATAGCTGCAGAAGACCTGGGTCTCTGTGTGAGTCTGGCCTATCCCGTTTATGGCTGCATCAGAACTGGGCCCCTATGTCTGAGTCTCCCTATCCCATTTATGACTGCAGCAGGCCTGGGCCCCTATGTGCAAGTCTGCCTATCGCGTCTATGGCTGCAGCAGACCTGGGCCCCTATGTGCGAGTCTCCTTAACCCAGTTATGGATGAAGGAGGCCTGCGCCCCTATGTGCGAGTCTGTCCTATCCCGTTTATGGCTCAAGAAGATCTGGGCCCCTATGTACGAGTCTCCCGATCCAGTTTATGGTTGTAGCAGGCCTGGGACCCTATATACGAGTCTCCCTATCCCGTTTATAGCTGCAGAAGACCTGGGTCCCTATGTGTGAGTCTGGCCTATCCCGTTTATAGCTGCAGCAGAACTGGGCCCCTATGTCTGATTCTCCCTATCCCGTTTATGACTGCAGCAGGCCTGGGCCCCTATGTACGAGTATCCCTATCCTGTTTATAGCTGCAGAAGACCTGGGTCCCTATGTGTGAGTCTGGCCTATCCTGTTTATGGCTGCATCAGAACTGGGCCTCTATGTCTGATTCTCCCTATCTCGTTTATGACTGCAGCAGGCCTGGGCCCCTATGTGCAAGTCTGCCTATCCCGTTTATGGCTGCAGCAGACCTCAGCCCCTATGTGCGTGTCTGTGCTATCCCATTTATGGCTGCAGCAGGACCCATCCCCTATGGTCCAGGCTCCCTATTCAATTTAAGGCTGCAGCAGGTCTGCGCCCCTATATTGCAAGTTTGTACTATCCCGTTTATGAGAGCAGGCCTAGGCCTCTATCTGCGAGTCTGTCCTATCCTGTTTATGGCTCAAGCAGACCTGGGCCCCTGTGTGCAAGTCTCCCTATCCCGTTTAGAGCTGCAGCAGACCTGGAACCCCTATATATGAGTCTGTCCTATCCTGTTTATGGCTGCAGAAGACCTGGACCCTTATATGTCAGTCTGCCCTATCCCGTTTAGAGCTGCAGCAGGCCTGGGCCCCTATTTGCGAATCTGTCCAATTCCGTTCATGGCTGTAGCAGGCCTTGGCCCCAATGTGCAAGTTTGCCCTTTCCTGTTTATGGCTGCAGCATGCCTAGGCCTCCATGTGCGAGTCTGGCCTATCCTGTTTATGGCTGCAGCAGGCCTGGGCCCCAATGTGCAAGTTTGCCCTATCCTGTTTATGGCTGCAGCATGCCTAGGCCCCTATGTGCGAGTCTGGCCCATCCTGCATATGGCTGCATCAGACCTAGGCCCCTATGTGCGATTCTGGCCTATCCTGGTTATGGCTGCAGCAGGCCCAGGCCCCTATGTCCGAGTCTGGCCTGTCCTGTTTATGGCTGCAGCAGGCCTAGGCCCCTATGTGCGGGTCTGGCCTATCCTGGTTATGGCTGCAGCAGGCCTGGGCCGTTATGTGCAAGCATGGCCTATCCCGGTTATGCCTGCAGCAGGCCTAGGCCCCTATGGCGAGTCTGACCTATCACGTTCATGGCTGCTGCAGGCTTAGTCTCCTACGTGCAAGTGTGGCCTATCCCGGTTATGGCTGCAGCAGGCCTGGGCCGCTATGTGCAAGCATGGCCTATCCCGGTTATGGCTGCAGCAGGCCTAGGCCTCTATGGCGAGTCTGAACTATCACGTTCATGGCTGCTGCAGGCTTAGTCCCCTACGTGCAAGTGTGGCCTATCCCATGGCTGCAGCATGCCTAGGCCCCTAGGTGCAAATCTAGCCTATCCGGGTTATGGCTGCAGCAGGCCTAGGGCCCTATGTGCGAGTCTAGCCTATCCCGGTTATGGCTGCAGCAGGCCTAGGGCCCTATGTTCCAGTCTGTCATATCCCATTAATGGCTGCAGCAGTTTGGCACTCCAGCGTCTGCATCGTATTGCCTGTTGGCCAGAGATGTGTATCGTATGAGAAACACTGCCCAGGGTCCTTTCACATTTGGGCTACAGGGCCTCCCACTCCCAGAGCAAGGCGCTGCCTCTACCAAGGCGAACACCCAGTCCCTGGTGCTGGAGGCCACTGGGAGCTCGCCAGGGTCCTGATCATGAACTCTTCTCAATCATCACAACAGGCGCCCGATTGGCATCACTTTTACTTAAGACAGACAGCCTGGCGGCCCAGTGCATGCTTTTAAAGGAAATGTGTCGAAACCATGCATTGATTACCAACAAGACTCCGATCTTCTCTATCCCCTTCGACGGCCTTCTGATAGTGAAGTCTTCAAGTCCATAAACAACAGAAGCAATGGTCCCAGTTTTATATTTATTTTTCAGAAGTTTCCGTCGGTATATTTCCATATTTATTTGTAGCAGCTTTTATCTATATTTTTCCAGATTTATTTTTATTAGCACATGGAGATCGTTATTGACCTCCTCTCGACCAATCAGAATGTATAGAGCACAGTCAATAACTACTGCTATTGAATGCATTCTGAACATTCTGGGCCTCATTACGGCTCTGGCGGTAGCCATGCCGCTATTTGCGGCACGGCTGCCACCAAAACCGGGTCTGGGTCCGGGTTCGCTGAATGGGGAATTACCAGGTCATTCCGAGTTCGGAGGGCCCGGTAATTCCCTCTAAAGGGAACCCGGGCCCGGACCTTCCCCATTCCCATTTGAGCCCTCATAGGGCTCAATGAGAATGGGTGCAGGGAGCTAACAACTGGGCCGATTACGACCGGCCCGTTGTTGGCTCCCTGGTCCCCTCGCGGGACCCGGTAAGGACGCCTGGTTAAAAGCAGTCAGGGAACCACATGCAAGTTCCAGGTGAGGTTTCTTTCAACAAGACACGTCCTTTTTGGTGGGACCTTTTATTATTTAATACAAATAAAAAAGCTAGGGTTTTCACACCTTTACCAGGTGGCTATCCATAACAGGGTCATTTTGCAACATAGACGGGCTATCACTTTTACTGCCTATTATGGTCTGGAAGCAATCCCACTCCCTCTGCCATGCCACTGTGGGGCACCCTTCTCAGTTTATTTTCAACATAACCAGTGTATTTGTAAAGGACTTGTTTTTGGTCTGGGGGATTTGGGTGAGGGTTAGCTATTGACACTATAGAAACAAGCTACGTGGCTCTCCTTTTATTAACCTCAGAATGATGATGGGCAAATTGGATCCACCAGGACTGCAACCTGCGACAGTGTATTGAAACACAGACCCCTGATGGCTCCTGGAGTGCAATATGATGCCTTGCAGTTCAATAAACATACAATGTGTGCACTAGAGTAGCAGAAACCATAGGGGCTATGGGATTTTACCGAAAGGTCTGCCATATGTGACGATTACCAGGGTGTCGTCACTTCTGCCCAAGGAGGAGCCCTTTTCAATGGACTATGGAGGTACAGCCGCTAGGGGTGGTATAGGGTGGGAGGGGTGGGAGGGCCCCATGGGGAGGGACTCACCATCTGGGGAAAAGGACCATCATCTGGGGTACAGCCCATTGAATGTTGTTACTCCCCAACATTCCCCAGCCATCCCTAGCGTCCAGAACCACTACATTGAAAGCAAACCTATATAATGTAACAGACGAGATAAAGCCAAAAGTAATAGGACGAGGAAGAGCACAGGAGACATAAAGAGCACTGACTCTGCCAGCACTGGTACGAGTTGGCCTCAAGGAGGCATGAGGATTAAGTTGTTGGCAGAGACAAAAGACTGATGTTGGTAAAATGGCTCAGTGGATTAAACGCTTGTCGCTGTGATCTGTGTTTGATCTGCAGGTCGCTGGTTCGAATCCCGCAAGGTCAACTCAGCCTTTCATCCTTTCGAGGTCGATAAATGAGTACCAATTTCGATTCATGTATAGTAATGTATAATAATAGTTATGTATGTAAATAAGTCCTATGTAAAGCGCTTTAGATTTAAGCACTATAGAAAAAACAAATTATTATTGTATCTTTGTAGTGTGAGGGTTAGAAGTAGATTGTGACACAGGATGGTGGAAATCAATTTGATGGACATTGTAACAGACCCTTTAGTATTAGTTTTGAGTCCATGAAACCCTTTTCAGGAGATAGGGATAGTGATACATATGGAGTCAGGAGTGGTATTTGACTCAACTGATATACATTGGGGATCTCTGAAATACTCCAAACTGAACAGTCGTACCAGTTGTCCCACTTTAGCTACTAGTGAATCTTAGGTTTTGACTTACAGAGTAGTCGTGATATCTCTATAGAAGTAGTAGAAACCAGTTGATCTCCACAGGACTAATTCTGCCACCTGATAAGTGTACCTACATCCACCTAGTGCCCAAATCCAGTTTAGCCTGGAAATATGTCCTGGACGTAATGGCTGGAGTAATAGACCTAGACTATAGGAGTGACATAAAGATATTACTGCAGAATAATGGGAAACACACCATGTGATAACCGGAGTGAAAATTGCCCAAGGAATTTAATAAGCAGTAGAGATTCAGGAACCAGAGCTCACAGAGAGAGGCACTAAAGGCTTTGTAGAGGCTCATGAAGAACCCCCTTTTATTGCATCTTCAGCAACCCTGAGAACTACTGGGATAGAGACAGAGATTATCTTGTGAGAAGCCTTTTTTTAAAAAAGGGCCTGAAAAGGAAGGAAGCACCAAGGACGGACCATTTTATTTTTCTAAAACAAGGCCTTCTGTATAGGGGAGCCCTTATGGCAGAAGGGTTAACCAGGGCCCATATTGCTATTCCTAGAAGTTATAGGAGAATTGTCCTCGAAATGGCCCATGCATATCTGACTTCGGGGGAACTTGGGAACAGCAAAAACACTGCAGCAGATTATCAACAGGTTTTACTGGCCAGGGATTTACTCTTATGTTAAGAACTTCATAGCCATGTGTGCCCTATGCCAGAAAACAGCTCCACACTCCCCTCCACCCGCACCACTACAACCCCTCCCTATAATAAAAGCGGTATCACAGTTTAGTTTCCATCGGACAGGAAAATGTTAGTCCTCTTAACCATCTGAGAGCCCAAAATGCTTTCGCTATGGTTCGCCCCTTATGATAAAATCTTAGAAAGGACGAGTCCATACAACTAAAAGGTCGCTCAACCAGACAGAAGGCTTAAAACTCAGATCTACAGTATCAAACTCCTAAAGGAGTGGAAGGAAAACCCAGTAGAATGTTCTTCTGTCCTAATGGCTACCTTGTTATCTGACGAAACGGCTGAATGTAGTTTAATCCCTTCAGACCTTGCAGAGCAACAACAATAATATATCCAGGACTTACTGAATTAGTTTCCAGATGTCTTCAGTAGTGAACCCAGGTGAGTGAAAAATGTTAAACACTACATTCGCACACACCCAGGCAAAGTATAAATCTGAGGCCTTATCAAATTCCGGATGCGAGAAAGGAGATTTCTCCAGGAGGTCGAGAAAATGTTAGCCACAGATATAATTGAGCCATCACACAGTCTGTGGTCATCTCCAATAGTCCATGTGGCTAAACATGATCAGTTGTGGAGGTTTTGTATAGACTTCTGGAAGTTGAATTCCATGTCCCAGTTCAACAACTATCCAATGCCTCGGATTGATGACCTCATTGATCGACCAGGAGCGGCTGTCTACATCTCCATGATTGAGGTAACCAAGGGCTATAAGCAGGTGGCACTGAACCCTTCTGATAAAGAGAAGATGGTTTTCTCCACGCCCAAAGGATTATTTCATTTCAAAGTCCTTCCTTTTGGACTTCATGGGCCCTCAGCGACCTTTAGCGGCTGATGGACCAGATACTGCAACCTCTTCCCACTTCTGCAGCACATATCTGGACGACATTGTGATGCACAGCAAAACCTGGGAAGAGCACATGTTTCACTAGTATGAGATCACCTGTGTTTCGTTGCAAGTAGGTCTTACCACTAATCCCAAAACCTGTAATTTAGCCCAGTCAGTGGTAGAATATCTAGGCTTTTTCATGGGTAATGAACTAGTCAAAACCCAACTGGAAAAAGTCAAGGATGTGCAAGAAACCCCCCTCCTCCCCACAAACCAAGAGAGACCTAAGGGTCTCTTTGGGGCTGAGCAGGTATTACAGGTGGTTGATTCCCAACTATTCGGCCATACCATCTTGCCTTAATGATAAATTGAAAAATGTTGAGCCGCAAAAGGTCTGATGGCAGAAAGAAGATCAGGCTAGCTTTAATACTCTGAAACACATCTTATGCAGTGAGCCTGTCCTGAAAGTTCCCAATTTAAATAAAGAGTTCATCACCAGACGGATGCGTCCATGGTAGAGATAGGGGCCGTTTTATCCCCGGGATATAACGTGATAGAGCACTCAGTCTTATAAATCAGCTGGAAGCTCTTCCCAAAGGAAATAGATTATGCCACCATTGATCTTGAAGTCCTATAATCAAATGGGCGGTGGGTTATTTAAAATATGACCTGACAGATAGAAGGTTCACACTAATAACCAACCACTCACCACTCACCTGGCTCAGTCTGAGGAAATAAACAAACCCAAGGAAAATGGGCTTATTCCTTGATGTTCAGGCTTCCTTTTTCAAGTAGAACACAGAAAAGGCAAAGAACAGGGAAATTTGTTCAGGTTTATTTATTTGTTTCTTTTTATTTATTCAGTGTTTCTAGTTTACAATGAAACTTTTTATCACTGATCATCGAAAAATACAAAAATCAACATGTTCAGTTCCTAAAATACATTTCCCTACTAACAAAACAGAAATTAGAGAAAAGAGCAAATACAACTACATTTCCATTTCAGTGCTAGCGGATTCACTGCTATCCATCCTACCCAGATCCATTTACAACTCAACGTTCATCTGTGTGTCAGTTCGTCAATCTTCGACGATGCATGCCTAATCTACCACATTCTAATACTTGTCATCTTTACTCATCCTAACAATCCAGCCAATCAAGCTCCCCCTGCCGGGGAACATTTCCAATTTCACAAGTATGATCACCACCATGTTGTTATTGCCAGTAATAAACTCAGATTTTCTGTTGTCATTAGTCTCTCCCGAAATGCAGGATTAATTAGTGAGTGGACAGAATGTACCCAGGGCCCTAATATCCTAATTATATGAATACCATAATTTGGGCATTCCAGAACCAGATGTTGCAAGGTTTCCAAAGGGGCCTGACCACACACACCGCATCCTCTTAGCTCCTTTGACATTTTGAGTTTGGGGCCAATCACCTCCAAGGTTGGAAGCACATTGAGGCAGAATTTCAAATAAAGATCCCTAGATAGACTTTTGTGATTGAAATTTGGCTAAGTATTCCCTAACCTTAATCTTGGGCACATAACAGAACTGCCAATTTTTGTACAACTTCAATCACTCTAAATCCTTCATATCTGTACACCTGTCTCATCTAAGGATCTTCGTTTTCTTAATAAAGTCAGAGTCATTAGTAGTGATATCTATTATTTTCTAAAAATTTAGACCGCGCTTATGAAAGTAAAAAGGGTATGGCTTTGTCTTTGTTCCACAGACATTCATACAGGGAATTGCCCAGATTAGAGTTTCACGCCTGTTTTAATGTTTCTAGCAGAGACAAGCTTCACTTAGCAAATTGAGCCCACCATGATGTGGTTACCAATTCCAGCCGGAGAGCACTGATTGGAGTTGATCTGGGCAATCCCAGAAAGCTTTACAGATCTTTCCTTCTAGCATGTTAAGAAATGATCTGTTATGGAATTTCGTAAATTTGCATCTATATATCATATTGGGTGTGATTTCCAATTTGTAGAAGTCAATAAGGGGGATTAAGGTGTATGCACACATTTTCCTTTTCAAAGCCTTCATCATAGAAATACATCGTTGAATTTTGTCCTCCATTCTTTTTTTTTCTGATACTCAAGTTGACCCCTTGAAGAAATGGAGTACCCCAGTTAGGTGATGTTAGTAACATGTTTGATTGGTATATCCTGGAGTTTCCATACAAATGGTCTTACTATGGCTATTTGTAAAGGTTATTACAAAGGATTTTTTTTAGCATTTATGGTTAGGTGATTCATCAGAAAATAAGTCTCGAGCCCCACAAATATTCTCTGTAGACCTAGCTCGGTGGCATTCATCAGGACTAAATCCTCAGCATAGGGCACCACATTTTGGGGCGTAACATTTCCAGTATTTACTTTCCTCCCATAAATCCGTAAGGTACAAGTTGAAAAATGATGGAGCAACCTATGCATCCTTGTCTTACTCCTTTAAAGGTCGGAATGGCCCTGGATGTATTTCCCTGCTTGTTAAGTCTTATTTTTATCATGTTATCTGTGTACAGAGGTTTAATCATACGGAGAAGCCCCCTATCAATACCCCAATTAATCAACTTGTACCACATACATTCAGTGTCTATGTTGTCAAAGGCTGCTTCCAGATCTATTACAGCAATATAGATTGATTTCCCAAATGGTCCTACTATGTTTGAGATGCAAGAATGCAGGGCCACAGTACTCAGTGATTTACCAGCCCCTTTGTGGAAACCTGTTTGCATGGGGCTCAGAATCCCCTCTTTGTCTGCCCACCTACTTAGATCTTTTATTACTAGTTCCGCAAAGATTTTAGCAAACAAATCCAATAGGGCAATTGTCGATAACTCTTTGGTTGGGCTTGGTCTCCTCTTTTGAAGATAGGGACTATTGTTGTGCTCTTCCATGAAGTGGGGCACTTTCCCCCTTCAGCGATATGAGTAAAGAGTTTATGTAGTATTTTTGGCCATAGAGGAGGGTTCTCTCTGCATATTACATTGGTATTTATTTGTGCATTAAAGGTGTTTCTGTGTTTCGGAACAAAGTCTGCGTATACTGTTGCACCCCTTTTTGGAGGGATTGTCAGTGTACTAAGAATGAAGGGGAAGCTGTCAACCTGGGTCACTTTTTCATTCTTACTTTCAGATAATGAGTCCCAACATGCCCCCGGTCTAATGTTTGCAGTAAGGGGATTTCCCATTTGGCTTAACCTTATGTTATTACCAGTGACTACCAAATTAGTTTGACTACCTTTATCTGTTTTGATCACTGTTCCTATTCTCCCTTCCAATCTTAGCATTGCGTAATCACTTGCTGTTGTTGGTGTAATGTCAAAGATGTCTATATACTCAGTACTCACGTTTTTCAAGAATAAGTCATCAATTACATAACTGGCCCCCATACTTTGCCACATGGGTACATCCTTCTTTTTCCCCATCACACAGAAGATTAGTTTGTGTAAATCCCCATCTCAGAAGGAAGGCAGACCAAAATGGACCCAACAAGGTCCTACTAGAGACATTCACTTCATCAACAAAAACTCAATCTTTATCACAGACATTGCATCCGCAATTAATTAAACTCACCTCGCATGATTATGGGGCAGAGAGGAGCTTGTTGATCCCAGTCCAGCAAAATACTTTCCAGTTCATCCAGAGTCTTAATTAGTGAACATTGCATTGGATTCTAATAGATGTTTATAATTAGCATGTGGGTCAAATTCATTTGCTTTGAATCTCTAATTTCAGTTACCAGAGCTGCTTCTGATTTGCATTTCCATTGTTTTATCGAATATGTTTGCCCATTTGCTATTGCTGTTAACAGGCCACCCTGCCCCCAGGGTCACACACGGGCACCTTTCTTAGATGATTTATGGTTAAGCAAATAACCAACCAGCACAGGACAACTGGCGAGCCATGTCTCTTGTAGCAGTATGAAGTTGCAACTCCTTAATTCATCATATTGGTTCTTCTGTAGGAAAGAGTTGGATCCCCTCGAATTCCATTTTAAGAGCCGATTTTTAAAAGCCTGGTCACCAAACTGGTATTCCTGACAGGGCAATAGGAAGCCAATCCCATCCGGACGATAGTTGAGCTCTTGAAAATTGCTTGCAGATTACCGAGGGGCGTGGCTTGACGCAGACGAAGATGGCAGCGTGACCTGGCAGCTCCGTTTTACCGTTAACTAAATAAGGCATTTCCCCATATTCTTTTCCCCTATCACTTACCTTTTCCTTCCTGCGCCATGGTCTGGACCTCCTCCACGAACCGCTGCATGAAATTCAGCACAGCTCCACGCTCGCCCGCGCTGGCTCACCAGGTCCAGCATTCAAGCTCCGGGGACCGCCGCAGCCGCCTTCCGGTATCCGCCCACAGTGAAGTAAGTGTCGGTGTCACGTGTTACGTGACACGCCGGCTGCGGCCTGGTCTGCCCTCCTTCTCTTCTCTGCCTCAAAACTGCTGCCTCTGGTGCCGGCGCGCAACACCACCATTAATACAGCACCATAAATAAAGCTTTCCCTGAGAGGAAAAAAAAAAAAAAGAGGATTAGGAAGCCCAACACGGCTTTATAAGAAACCACACGCCACAAGACACAGAAACTATTTATATATAATCAATATTTCGACTATACCCTTCCACACAAAGAAGAAATTGAACATCCCATTTTCATAATCTCTGAGACTTTTGGGACTAAATAAAGAGGGAAAAAAAAATTTAGAACAAAAAAACAATAAAGAAACATAGAAAGGAATACTGTTTTATTGCACAGGATCTCCTCCACACTTTGCCACTCATGTGACACAACCCTTTCTATTTTTTGCTCGATTTTGGTTCTGATAGCGAGCACACATATGTGAACCACGCATTCTATATGCAGGAATACGCATGGAACTGGGTATAACTACAACTCAAAATTGAACTTGACTGTAACTGGATACCCATATTAACTGGAAGCTTCCTACCACTACAAGGCTTGTAGCACTCTCAACTCACGCCTAGGTTTACGCCTTATTATTCAACAGTGCTTCTTTTAACCTCCTCTATCAGGAGTAGTACTACCTAAATAATATGGACGTAATAATTGTAAACTTTGGAATATAGAACCCCACGAAGTTGCTATTTAAAGACTCTATACATATGTGCTTACCACCACAAGCCCTTCTCAAAATAGCTTCTATTTGAAACAGGACCTGCTATTGCTCTACATGTAACAACTTTCTGCAATTCTTCACCTTCCATCATTAATATTGCTAACCAAGCTCTTTTCAATTGCTCATATATCCATATCATGGCAGCCAACAAAAAAAACAATACTTCAACTACCAAAGAACCTAATACTCCCACCTCCAACCTCAAGAGACCCAAAAGTGACTTGCCTCCTCCGTTGGGCATCTCGGACCCTGCTTTGGATGCCATTTTGTCAGAAATTAGATCACTCAAACCCTTCATAGAGACTACAAATTTAAAATTACAACAGTTGGACGACAGATGGAGGGGTTTTGAGAATAGAATGGATGAGGTGGAGAAGAGAGTGGGTCTAGTAGAAGAAACTACACCTAAAGTAACACAACTGGAAAATGCAATAAAAGAACTTCAAAAACACAATGAAGATTTGGAAAATCGCAGCAGACGTAATAACCTCTGCATTTCAGGGCTGCCAGAGGGATCAGAGGGAACTAATACCATTGTCTTTTTGCAAACATTTTTAGCAAAGCTGCTTCACTTACCCCCTGATCTAACACTTAATATTCAACGTGCTCATAGAATCGGCCAACTATCTGCTTCCAGCTCTCCTCGACCTTCGTCCAGAACAATGATCTTTTATCTTCTGGAATACTCCCAACTTCAGCTCATTATAGCTGCAGCAAAGGAACTTAAATCCCTTATATGGAATGGCTCTAAGATTTTCATTTCACAAGATGTCGCTAAAAGCACGGCCCAGCGCAGGAAAGTATTCTTATCCTTTCGCTCAGCCTTGAAACAGCTCAATATACGTTATGGGCTATACCACCCTTGTTCTTTCAAAATAACATATGAAGGCCGTACCAGAATGTTTGAAGAACCAGCAGACCTAAGAGCATTTATACGATCCATTAAATCTGATAACATGGACACTACCTCGCCTGCAAGTACCTCTACCTCTTTTGTTACATGAACGTTTTACTCCCTTTCTCTCCTTACTATTACAAATTTAATGCCATGATTATCTCCTATATATATGACGTGGGACGGGTGGCCTCGTGACGTCCATCTTCCATCCTGAGTCGCTCTACTTCCCTTTTGACGACTCAGCGGGTGTCACCCTTCCCTACAAATTTATACTCCCCTAGCCTCCTTTTTTTCCAGTCTGATCAGTGTTCTATTCCATATCTCCAAGCCACTATGCAACCGTTTATGATCAGACACCCCAACCCTCATCCTATTACCTCATGTGTTTTCCTAATGTGTCTTTTTCTCATTAATTGGTATTCAAAATATTGTTCTTGGGCACTCATTATTTGCATCTATATGGTTCACAAATGCTATTTCAGATACTGTTCTAGAGCACCTAACATTTGCATGTATATGGTCTTATATTATCGCTATGCTATCATAATATTTAAACTGCTATTATGATTTTTAAATGTGTCACATGGAACAACAAAGGTTGCAATAATCCCATCGAAAGGTGTAAGGTCATCTCGCATCTTAACAAACTAGACCCCTCCATAGCATGTATACAGGAAACACATTTATCTGTTAGAGAAACACTGAAACTGAAGTCCTGTTGGATCAAAGAAATCATTTCTAGTCCTGCTGTTGCTAAAAAAAATGGGGTAGCTTTTTTAATCAGCAAGAAATTATCATACAAAGTTCTCGACCAAGGTGCAGACACAGATGGCAGATGGGTTCTAAACTAAATATAGATTCTACTGATGTTACCATTCTGAATATTTATGGCCCCACCAACCCAGATCCCAAGTTTTGGACCACCATCAAACAAATGATACTTCAAAAAAACTTTACCAATTTAATTATGTGTGGGGATATGAATCAAGTCCTTGATCCTTTTCTGGACGGAAGATCTAGCTGCTTGTTCAAAAATAACAAAACACACAAATCCTTTTCAGGATGCTTAGCCGAAACTGGTCTTATTGATACATGGAGACTATCTCACCCCACTCAACTTGACTATACTTTCCACTCTTCCCCACATAATACTCTCTCTATCGTCTTGACTATATTTTCTCCACTAAAAACCTTAGAGGTACCATTATAGATTCCAAAATAGAAAATAACATTATTTCTGATCATGCCCCTGTTTGTACCTCTTTCAGTCTTTCTGATGTTCGGAAACCGTCATCTCGGTGGAAGCTTAACAATTTTCTTTTACAAGACCCTCAATTCATCCTATCCGTAGAGTCTTTTGTTCAACAATTCTATACGGATAATCAAGACATTGACACTTCGGTAGTGAATAATTGGGATACCTTTAAAGCTGCCTTGAGAGGTCACATCATGGCTTACTCTGGAAAAATGAAAGCACTACGGAAAAAAAACACTTAGATGACCTTTATTCTCAGCTAACTACAGCCGAACAACATTATTATAGTGTCTCCAACCCTACCAATCTCCACAAAGTACTGTCTTTACGCTTCTCAATTAATAAGGAGACCACAAATCTTGCTGCAGGGACAATTCTTAAATACAAAACGAAAATATATCAAACATCCAACAAAGCTGGAAAAGCACTGGCCTCTTACTTAAAAACCAAAAAGGAACAATTTTTCATATCCCACATCAAAGACCCTTCAGGCAATGTGCATCACCATCCCAAAGATATACTACATTGTTTTAGAGACTTCTACACCAAACTATATACTCCCGAGAACTCCATTCCCCATAACAACATCACGTCCTTTTTTGATAATATTAATAGATCCTCCTACCCCCAAGCTGATTTATCCTCTTTAGACACTGTAATTACTCTTCCAGAGATTTCCAAAGCAATTAAAGGATTGGGTAAAAGCAAGGCTCCAGGCCCAGATGGCCTTTCCACAGAATTCTATAATAGGTTATCTAAATCTCTCATACCCAAGCTTCAAAATGTATTTTCTTACTTTATTTCCCAAGAAGCGTCCTCAGGTTCCTTCTCAGAAGCCTTGCTTATTCTATTCTCCAAACCCGATAAGGACCCGTCATTACCAGGTAATTATCGGCCCATCTCTCTAATAAACGTAGAAAGTAAAATCTTTGCAAAAATCTTAGCCAACAGGATTGAATCCTCCCTTCCTTCTCTTGTCAAACCTGAATAAGTCGGCTATGTTAAAGGGCGCAGCATCTCTTCCAATGCCAGACTCCTTCTAAATGCTAACCACCTATCTAATAAAAAAAAAAGATAAACAGGGCACAGCGGTTATAGCACTAGATGCAGAAAAAGCCTTTGACCGAGTCAGCTGGGACTTCATGTTTCAATCCCTCCGCTGGCACGGTTGTAGTGACAAGTTCATTTCTCTAGTCAGTTTACTTTACTCCTCCCCAAAATCTTCAATATGTATTAATGGTCTTATCTCCCCATTTTTTCCCCTCAGCAGAGGTACTAGAGAAGGTTGCCCCCTCTCACCTATTCTATACATCCTCTCCTTGGAAAGTTACTAGAATTAATCAGATCCAATAAAAATATTCCAGGTATAGCAAGTGGCACATCCCATATTAAAATAGCTGCTTACGCTGATGACATCCTTATTCTCATCAAACACCCAAAAACACACCTCCCATATTTACTCGAAGTACTATCCCAATTTAGCTCGGTTTCAGGGTACAAACGTAACAAAGATAAGTCAGAAATTATGCCCCTCAATCCCTACTGCTTTAAACATGACATAGACCCCTTTGGTTTTAAATGGTGCAGTTCCTCTATTAAATACCTAGGCCTTAGATTTGCTCCCACTATCCAAGACACCATTAAACAGAACACACAATCATTACTAGATAGACTTAAGGAATTAACATCCAGATGGTCCCCCTTATATCTGTCTTGGTGGGGCCGACTAGATACGATCAAGATGATGTTATCACCAATAATTTTATATTATCTACAACTCTTATGTGTTCCGATATCTCCTTCCTTTTATAAATCAATTTACTCTATCCTACTAAATTTCCTATGGGGGGAGGGCAAAAGCAAAAGAATAGCCTTAATCAAATTGAAGGCACCATATGACAAAGGAGGGGTCAGGTTTCCTGATTTCAAAGCATACCACACTGCCTTTCTTTTGAAGCAAGCTAGATATTGGTTTGCCTGCCCCATAACGTCAGACATTGCCACATGGTGTACCATAGAGAAGCAGTTAATGTATCCTGTAGAAATCACCGACCTCATTTATATATTTAAGCACTCCTCGCTGGCTATATCGGAACCCATTAGAGCCACAATATCAGCCCTCCAACTCTTTTTATTCACACAGACAGACTCCACAAAAAAACGCCTTTCTCCTTACCTATGGCATAACAATAAGATACTGATTAAGAATAAAACCCTAAACAGAAAATCCTGGAAGAAAAAGGGTATTAGATTTATACAACAAATCATAAATAAATCATCTATCCTTTCCTTTCAGCAGCTTATAAATCAATTCTCAATCCCCAACACAGATTACAACTTCTATAATGAATTAGTTAATTCTTGCTTTGACGCTGTCCACAGCTCCTCCAATGATATTCTGACTCCTGATGCCTCAAGATTGCTACATCTTACAATGCCCACTGACACAAAGGCTTCAACATTCTACAACATTCTCATATTATCCCTGAAATTGTGCTCGATACGCCACAAATGGGAAGATGACTTTGGATACATTTTAAACGATCACACATGGTCTAAGCTCTTCTCTAGAATTAAATATATCTCAACATCAGCAAATAACTCCCAACATTTTTTCTTCTTTATACACAGAGCTTTCATCACACCAGCCAAACTATTTCTATCCAATATCAATAACAATGATAATTGTTGGACATGTGGAGTCACCCCTGCATCGTATGAGCACATGTTTTTCTCATGTCCCTATACCCTCAAGTTTTGGCAACAAGTATGGAAATACCTTAACTCTATTTTTTTCACTGACATACCACTTTCATTTATGAATATTGTTTTAGGTAGCCTGGCTATTACCACCCATTTGCCTTCTGGTGCACCCAAGCTTTATGATCTTTCTATTTGTTTGGCTAAGAAGTGTATAACTGCCAAAGCTGGTGGAACAATGTATGTCTCACGCAAAAGATGGAAATGTGCATGGCAAACAATCTTAATTCTATACCCAAGTTTAATGCTAAGTGTTCATTTTTCATTCGCTATCTGAATCACTTTAATGTAACCACGCACGAAATGTGACATCCTCAAATATCTCATACTCCTTTGATGCTCCCAAGATCTTTACACGTGAATATTGATCCGGTCACTTAACTGAATATTTACTGTAATATATGCCAATGTGCCTCTCTTCATCAATACCTACCTCCCCTCTTTTTCCCCTCTCCCCTCACATTTCGTGTTTGTCAAATGTCAGTTTTGTGTTTGTCTTCCCCCGATTTAAGACATCATAATGCAGAAATCGTTCTACACTAAGTTATGCACAACACTGTGCTATAGTTGTTTCGCGTATGTTTTCAATTATATTGACAATTTGTTCCTCAAATGCTCAACTCCTAATTATACACAGTGTACTCAATTAACTGCTCTTTCGGAACACTTTCTTTTTACCATTGTTTCATCTATACTAATGTTAAGGTTTCACTGCATTATGTTTATGAAGTTATGACTTTATGATTGTATACTACATACCTTAATAAAAAAAAACATTATTAAAATAAAAAAAAGAAAATTGCTTGCAATGGTGGTCCTCAAAGAGTTTCATAATTGTTAAATTCTTTCTTACTGAGCCGTTTCCTTTGTTCGAGACCACCTTAGGGTAGCTCTCATATCCTATTATTAGTATGTCTTCCTGGTGTATATGTACTATATTTTCCACCACTTCAGATGCGAAAAACACAGCACACTTTCCCAGGTTGGCTCTGTCATACAGATGTACAAATAGAATATTGACAGAAGAAATTGATTTTAAACTGCGTACTATAGCAAGTAGATTCAGGATTGTTGTTCTGTTTAGAGGACTACTTCTTTCGTCATCAAATACTGACTTCAGGATTATAGGCATCTGAGACCTCCCTTCCCAGCCTCTGCATCCATAGTTAGACTGTATTTTTGACCTAACCATCGAGGTTGCTGACTCTGGACACAGGTCGTCTTCCATAGGCAATCCCTTTCTTTGGCGTTTCTCTGTGTTAGTCAATGTTGGACTGCTAATCGCCCCATCTTCAATTCTTTGTGATCTTGTTCTCTTTTCTATTACCAGAGGTGCGCAACCACCTGGCCCCTCTTTAGGTACTCTCTTCGTATCCTTCGGGATTCCTTGCTTTGTGCCACATTAAAAAGCTAATTCTCCAGGGTTGGCCCTTTTCACAGGATGGCCTCTTATGATATATCCTGTTTTTGATGAGGCTGGATTATTTGGGGTTGTGGACATTGTATGCTTGGTGCTATGGTTTTTTGGACTGACCATTTGTTCCATCCAATGATCTATTAGCCTTCTGTGTTTTTGGGATTTTACTGAAACATTTCCTGGACCCTTTGTTACTTTGTCCCCAAATCCGCTTTATGTTTTTGGTTTCTTTCCCTTGTCTTCATCCTTTCCTTTTAATTTTCCAGACACTGGTTCCTGCGTATCTGGGATTATTATGCAGTCTTTTGTTTTGGAATCCTCTCTAGACCCCAATGAAGATGTAATTAGGGGCCAGTGTGTCTCTCTTGTTAATGGGGATGTGAGCTTGGTCTTTTGTGCCATGTCCAAGACTCTGCTTTGACATTATCATTATCAAGGAGCATAGGTCCCCAAGGATTGCCGTATTTGCTCTGACCTCAAATGCCATTGTGTCATATAGACGTATCCAAGATTTTATTACCATGTTTAGAGCAGCCCCTGAGTTAAGGCTTGAGTCTTCATGATTGTTCCCTGTGCCAGATCTCCATCAAAGGGTAAGGATGTGTGTCCCACCCTCTCCATATCATCCAAACCCTCCTCAAAATCGCTTCGTATAGTTATTTTTCTATGCACTCAATTTCAATTGGTTGTAAAATACTCATCTAATGTTTGATGATGGTTAACACAGGTCTTGACACTTCACAGTTCATTGTATCGTTATGTGCATTTGTTGCTGTCATTGTTTCAGTTTGTACATTAACCTCAGTTGCAAATGCGCTGATGTCCGGGGCTTGAGTCAAAGATTGCTTATATGTTTTCGCTTCACAGTTTGGAAAGAATTTGGTAATGAGGCCCTTAGTTATGGCCAAGTCCTTGGGTGTGTTTCCCATGTTGACTGGGGACACTGTTCCAGCTTTACGCTCTGAGTCTCGACCCTCGCTTCTAAGTGGGTACCTTTTGTTTTTGCCTTTCATCGTGAACAGTGTGTGCGAACACACTAGCTTGTCTCCTTATGTCCCTTCCAGTATCAGATTCTTTTTTACAGACTGAATTGGAGTACTAAAGTACACTTTTGTTGGGGAGATGTGGGTGTGAGATAATTGCTACAACTACTTCAGCCCTAGATCCACAATGGGACAGAGACTTTGTGTACAGCAGTCTTAGGCTCCACCGCAGCCCACGCCCACCAGACCTTGAATCAGTTTCCCTCTCACCACTGCTGGGTCGCTGCTCGCTGGGATGATTCTTTCCTTTGGAGCTGTAATCATTTGTCCAGGAAGTTGATCAAGTATAGGTCAGGCACCCACACCACTTCAACACTGAAAACACTCTCCATACAAGTCAGAGAGTTTTTCTTTTCAGCAGGCAATAACACAGACAACACACTGCAGGGACTCCTCGCTCTTTGCAACGCTGAAAAACAGTTTTAACTACTTGCACCCCAGTACCTAAAAAGTGGATTTCCGGATGGAAGGCAAGTCAGCAGTTGAATGACCAACTACTCCAGGGCGCCTGTGCCAACTGTTGACTGCCGGCTGCTCCCACTTTGCCACCACTTCACATCCGCTTTGTGGGGGATTGTGGGTTATATCTGCTGGGCGGGGACCAGCAGGACACAGCGTTCACAAGTTGCAGTTACGAGTGCCGGAAAAAGTCACAGGTCGATGTGCATTCCGTATAGATTCCAAGTCTGCTCGTTTCGCTCCCCAAGACCTCTGTACATTGTGCACTGCTCACACTGCCGACTTCTCCCACTTTGCCAAAACTTCGCCATATGTTTTGTTTGAAATGTTTTATTAAAACACGATTGCCACTGAAAGTCGTATGTTTGTTAAAAATCCTTAACATCCACACTGATAGAGTTATGAAATGCCTGCACTGATCTGGGGAGGTTAACTCCCATTTCTGTCAATAATTAAGAGCTGACTGTGGAGGAGACTGCTGGTTTTGCCACTAGTTAGGCACTAATTAGGCACAGTAGTTACCTTAGCTGCCCCTAAAGGGAAGCCTGATTTATGGACCAAAAATCAACAATACCCAACTTACTTTCATAAAATATTACAATCCTGCCTCTCTATATTGCCTTTTCCCTTAGTGTACTTACATCCATTTAATCGAGTTGAGGCCTTCAGTATCGACTCCTCATCCGATCACTTCGCCTTCTGCTCGCGGAGCAACCGTGTAAACCGAGCAGGGATTTCTTCAAAAAGGGACCTGCCCACCGTCTCGGTTTCTCTTGCAAGTTTATTTCTATTGGCCGCTCTCCAGCAAACTCCACGATCTTCCAGCTAATGGCAGAGGATGCCCGATCGTCCGAAACTCTGCAGTCAAACTAGTTTAGATCGAAACCATTCACATCGCTACCTCATGAGTTTATGGCCCTTGGAACTTGCATCTGTTACTGGATGGGATTACACAAGAATAACTCTGAGTCCAAATAACCGGACAAACTCAAGAAGATGACAAGTTACTGTTTAATTAGCAATGATCAGTTACAACGAACGTAAACGGATGTACGCTAATTTTCTCAGTGATATACACATGAAAAACAATGATATACTCTCTTTGTGCGTCAGACTGACGTCATCCTAAGTGGCAATAGTAAAATACCTATCAAAGGTTGGGATTGGTTAAGGGACACATCTAGATATACAATCATATAGGAGCTTGGATTGTTATTGGCTATCAAATATCAGGTGTGAAAATCATGCCTACCTCTTCAAACGTGTCATTTAAGAAAAATCAGTTAAAGTTTGTTTAATTGGTTTCTCATGCTATAAACCCCTTTGCGATACAGACTAATACAATTGTCTGGAACATTCGAATCAATTAGCAGCACGTAAGTCAAGACCCAGGTGCAAGCAGATAGGACATGAGGCTGCCCTACCACCCAATTAGCCCAACATCTCTCATCACCCGTGCCTTCTGCCATGAAATTCTCTTGCAGACCATTCTTGTCCTAGGAATAAGACAGGAGTGGGGGCACTCGCTATCTTGTCTGAAACTCTGAGTTCAAACCCCATTTTCAGCCTTGACTCACGTGAAGAGAGACCATGATTCTGTTCATTCTGCAAGCTTTTAAATGTCTTTAATGAATTAAGACTTTGCAACTTCTGTGTTCCTTCTTGCACCTTAACGTGAGAGGATTCATTTTCCGCAAACATGTTCTTCTTCAGCGTAGATTACTGACCTCGACTTCTCAGCTCTTGACTTCAGGTCGAACAGCCACCCAATGCAGCCCCACAACCTGCATGCTATTCTATTGCGACACAGCCTTTCATTTTCTCTCCATGATTCTTTGGCTTAATTATTTCATGATACCAATGTCCAGTTTCTGTACAATGGCGGCTCCGCCTGCATTCTATTTACTACTTGTACCTAGCCTATACGATGACTTGATCTATCTTGCGTTTCAGCGTATGTACATTATTTATTTATTTATTGAAGACCTTTGGTTTGTTACAAACCTTTGTCACAGTTCACACAAAAAAACCACGATCAAAGCAGCTAAGAGCAGATGCCATAAAGCTCTTGCATATTTAGATTTAAGGATGGAAGGATTTCTTATGCCTCCACATGATTGGACGTTTTAAGTCTATTCAAGCCCTGTTGAGAAATTGTGTTACAATGAAAATAGCCGAAAAATTGTTTCCTTGAGAAAGAAAGGCCCACCGAGCATTTGCGTCGTTCTTGTAGGGCGTTGTCACCTATCTTTCTAGATAGAAAGTTTGCAGTTCTGTCAGCACAGTGCAGAAGAGGGTGACATGCTTCAACGTTTCAGTTTCTTCTGCTTTATTGCAAAAGCGGCATCCAGGAGTCTGGGTTTGTTTGTAGTTGTTGAGTATCTGGTTAGTAGGGAGTAAGTTCAATCTGAAGCGCAAGAAAGTATTTCTGTACCACAGGTTCGGATTTTTAATGAGATATTTGGGCTGCTGATTTCTGGGTTTGATGTAGAAAGCTTGTACGCATTCTTACTTTCATGTGTCTTGCGTACATGGTCCATTCATTATGCTTCTGATTCCTGCAGCACTGTCCAATGTGTAATCTTCTTTTAAACTTTTTAAGGTTCACTTTTCTTTACTTTGTCATTTCTCCTCTAGGATTCATACATTGTCTTCATTCAGTATTTCAGGACTTTGTGCACACTTTCTTATGACGTCATCAGTCCATTTTCTTTTCTCTTTCTCATATTCCTTCCTTCAGGAATCTCCTCCTGCAGGCTGTCATCAACTCCAGGGTACATTCGATATGGTTGTCTCAATGGATACCATCTTCCAAATACTCGCTGCGGTATTGGTACAATAGCTGGTGTTAGACAGGATACGGTCTCATGTCTCCAATATAGGGCATATGGGGGGGGTAGTAGCTCTTGCAGATGTTTACATCTGCTCCTCTACACTTTTCTATACACTAAAAAAGGTCTATAACCAAATTCACGCCACCTTTGTGGCAGCTTCCTTTTTCAACACCCTTACGCAAACGAATGTTGGCCCATTCAAGACAGCTTACGTGCAGCGTTCATCCATGTTAGTCATGAATGGATCCAGGTCACCCGTCACATGCAGGATTTGTACTTTTATTTGGGTATTCGTCAGGTGCTAAAGTCTATAGGAACCGGGCGGGTGAACCTGTATCTGTGTTCAGACGTCAGACTCAGAGAACACTTGTGTCAACCACAAACCCGAACAGCGTGCTCAAACAACCACCCAACAGTCCATTGTCTTTGAGGTGCCTGCCTCCTGCAGCTGTTGGATATGACTGCGGCCTTTGACACAGGTGATCATGTTCTTTTGAAGGGGTCAGGTTATAGTCTGGTTCTTAGGATGTCAGTGATTTCATTGAATCCACTTCACCTACAGGAGAAATGTTTAAATTATTTTTCTTCAAATGTTATTTTATAATGCAGGTGGAGTCTCCCCAACCCCCATGCCCCACTTACCCCTACCTTATCCTTTCCCCTTACCCCATCCCATTTATGTTTTAAAATGTACCCACTTACCTAATGTAGTGACCTAGCATCTGGCAGGATGATCTGTGTGTGCGTGAGTATGAGTGATGTGGAGCTTGGAATGTGGTGTGAGGCCTGGAACCTTGGGTTCAAGGGAGTTCCAGGGGATGACGGTTGGGGGAGGCAGAGAGAAAGCCAGAGGGAGTAGAAGCAAGTTACCTGCTCTCCTTACTTACCTTCCTACCCAATAAAGCAAGCTTACCTTTTCTACATACCTGGCTCTGGAGTGGTTCCTGTGTCCTGCCTGATGTTAATGCCACTCCAAGATACAACATTTTGGCGACGAGGAGTCCTTGAAGAACCCAGAGGAAGAGTGAAGAAGTAAAGGAGAGCGATGAGAAATGAAGTCTGGTGCCTGGTACCCATCCAATTGAAGTCTGCAGGCCACGTGATGGATGCGAGACTACTTGGAGTACTGCTGCCGTGAAAGAAGAGGAATCATTGCAGTTTAAAGCACTTCTGAGGATATTTATAGTGTGTTAAAAGGAGCAGAAGTTGCTGGCAGAGGTCCTGCAGCCAGTGCAGTCCCACAGATGTGCACACTGACTTTGTCTGTGCATTGAGCAGCCAAACGAAATTCAGCAGATCCAAGCTCTGTTGCGCTACGAAAAACAGAAGAAAAAGAAATGCGGCATCGAGCGACATCTGTGGCTCATTCTGCGTCAAGGTACTGTGGTTCAGCAATTAAATAATAATAGCAGACAGATTTGGGGCCATGGGGAGGTTGGTTCCCTTGGGGCTGAGGGAGGCGTGCACCCAGCAGGCCCCCCATCTGCGTTCCAGCATAGCTGTTGGGCTTGAGCGCAAGGATGTGACGGCGCCATTGTTGCTCATGCTGAGAGCCGTCGAGAAGAACATTAGAGGAGAGGCCTTTCATATGTCTGCCAACGTCAGGACGTACATCGGAAGAGAAGTACATTTGAGTATAGTAACTTCAAATGTACATTTGGTCCGAGTGTCGAAACATGAAGCTTCTTCAGACCGCACGAGTCACGGTGCAAAGAGTACAAGGTTAGCGGGCAGAAGACAACATAATTGAGAATGCGTTGCGGGGCGTAACTATAGCGACTGCTGTGTCTGTAAAGGAGTATCGAGTTATTGACAGTTACTTATGAGGCGCAGAGCTGAAAAAGGAAATAATGGGGTGCATTCGACTTTCGCTACTGGAATTACCCATGGTTTATGAGTCGGCAATAGGAACTTGTGTTCTTTAGTATTCCAAATGAAGTTTCTTGCAGCAGCGTTAGACGGAAAAATGATGGAAGGTTTCTGTGCTGTGCGGCCGGGCAAGGTTGGCTGGAATTATTTTGTTTTTGTTTGGCAAGGGTTTACTGCCGATGGAGGAAAATAATGTCAACCGTTCTTTTTATTAAGACATTGGCATCGGAGTTAACAAGTTATGAGGCAGCTTGCATATATCATTCGATATTTTTATGCAACTGGAGTGTTTCCTTATCATACTAAGGAAGTCCAATTTAAATAAGTAGGTTTTGAAAAGTGTGATGTGCTGTGAATGCTTGCGTGTGTTCTGAGGTGTTACAATAAAAGTAGGAGCCTATATTTTTTTTATGAGGGCATTGTGTGTATAACATTAATGAAGTGCAATGTGTGCTAATGAGCTCCTGTGAAAATTGAATTAACATTGGTGCTTCTGAGGCTGTGAAAATGGGTTCAGAGTGCAAAATGTATTGCTCATTTTATGATGTTCACATGCACAATATGTTTTAAGTGATCCTTGCACAGTATATTTTCTTCAATGATATTTTCTTAAATGATGATGACATGGTTTGGAAATGTCCACAATTAATGTCTTGACTGCACAAAATATTTTTAAATGAGTTTTCTTAAATAATGAGACAGAGTAAAACATGCACAGTATGGTGAAATGTTTCTCTGTGAATATTTCTTAAATGATGTTTCTTAAATGATGAAACTAGTAATGTTTTTTTCCTGAAGAGGGAATTATTGAGTGCCAGAGGGATGGTCAGAAATGCAATTTTAACTTAATTTGAGCACACTTTCAGAATGGTGCTTGATCACCACCATTTCTGTTTAGTGTTTGTACATCCCTAAATTATTGTACTAGTTGTTTAAAGCACATGAGTGTGCGCTGGATGGACGTGTGCTGGAGTGCATGTCTTGATGTTGAAATGCATGTATCGATACATGCATACACTGTACAGGTTGCATTCGTTGTGGAATGCATGTGCATGCTATGAGTGATGTGCATGTTATGAGTGACGTTCATGGAGTTAGTTATTGAGGTCTGTGCGTGTCGAGAGGTAACACGCCTGATGTTGGAGGTTGTGGCCCACATGCCCGCCAGGTATGGCTCCATGGTTTAAACCTGTTGTTAAAAACTTGAGTTTTGAAGAAGTTTGAACGCAAGTGGAGTTGTAGCGTTCTTAGTAGTTGAATCCTAAGTGGATAGTGGATGAGTTACATGTGACACTAGGGCACAGTGGGGGTCATTCCGAGGTTGGAGGTAAGGGATTACCGGCGCCTGTAAGGGCACCGATGGCTGTAATCCCTTACCTCTGTATTCCGAGTTCCCTTTGCGGGTCCCTCTTTACCTCCTGCTTTTAGCAGGAGTAAATTACGGGACCCGCAAAGTGACCTTGGAGTAAATTACGGCACCGTAATTTACGGTGCCATAATTACCTCCTTCCCCATTCCCATTGAGCCCTATGGGGGCAGAAATGGGGATGGGGAAGGGCTATGGTGAATGGTGAATTACCGGTCCATCCAACCTTGGAATGGACCGGAAATTACTCCATTCACCATGCCGGTATTCCATGGAGTAAATAGCTCCATGGTTGCCAACCATGGAGCTATTTACTCCATGGTGTAGTCCTAACTCGGAATGAGGGCCAGTGTCTTGTGAGATGTTTAATGGAGACTGATGAAACGCATTTTGACGTGTCATGTGTGGGGATTGAGCCCAGTGCAGTAGGAAAGATGTGTGGCAGGTGCCCACATCTGTCTGTAGTATTAGTTGTTGAGAATAGTGTTGTTGTAGGAGTGATGGTTGTAGCTCCCTACTTGAGGTCTGTGTTGCCAGATTGTGCCTATTGAGTGGTAGGAAAATAGTTTCCTTGGCACACCTTAATTTGATAATTAGTTGAGCAAGTTATGGGGCACACAAAGTTTTTATGCCAGTGTGGTTTAGTGTTTGAGTGAGTTTTGGTAGGTGACATGTGGTCACGGTATGACCAAGTGAAGCTTCAAACACTGACAAGTGATTTAGTGGAATTTATATACTAAGCAATTTTAAATTAACATTTTTAGCAAGCACTACATTTTTATATTTTTAGTGCTTGCGTGCAGTCTTTTCCCAGTATTTTCTGTGCATACCCTACACACCATGCCTTTTGTGGGTGCGTCACTGGGTTTTTGTGCTCTTTGTTTTGTGAGTCACTTTTCTATATATTTTACATTACTTCTGTGTATTGGAGAGAGATGGTGTTAGTGGCTAGTGGTGTTGGTGCTATTTGGTCTTGTCTCAAGGGGTTGGTTATTTTGAAACCTCTATTTGAACCTCCATGTGTTGTATTTAGTTCTTGGTGAAGAAATGTTAAGGATTTTTGGACGATAAAGTGGTTGCTCGCACTGCAGAGACTGGGGTGCTCTGTACTGCGGGTGAGGTTTTGCCTGGATGTGGCAGGTCTAGGGTTTGGGCGTGGCAGGCCCTTACGGAAGGAGCAAGGTTCCTTATAGGTGGTTGAGAGAGTTAGTGAAGTCTATTTGCTCATAGAGAGAAGGCTGTGCTTGCGGGGTGGCGGCCCTGAGGTCCTGGGGGGGGGGGCAGACCAGGACAGAAGGAGTTTTAGTTCCTCTGCATGTTCGTTATCCTTGTGCACATGTGGAGAGTTTTCCGTTTTCTTCTTTTGAGGAAGGAGATGTGTAGTGACCTAGCATCTGGCAGGATGAGCTGTGTGTATGTGAGTATGAGTGAAGTGGAGCTTGGAATGTGGTGTGAGGCCTGGAACCTTGGGTTCATGGGAGTTCCAGGGGATGACGGTTGGGGGAAGCAGAGAGAGAGCCAGAGGAAGTAGAAAAAGTTACCTGCTCTCCTTACTTACCTTCCTACCCAATAAAGCAAGCTTACCTTTTCTACATACCTGGCTCTGGAGTGGTTCCTGTGTCCTGCCTGAAGTTAATGGCACTCCAAGATACTATACCAAATCAATTCGAAGAAAAAAAGATTTGAACATTTCTGAGTAGGTGAAATTGGATTCGGTGAAATCGGGGTATCTCGGTTCTCATCCTTCCTTGGCAGTGGTTCAGTTGGTCAGGGTGTGGGATGCTGATGTCTGCCCCTGGTTCTTTTCCCTCACTCCATGGTGATACCATACATTCATCCTTGATGGGGAAGGACAGGTGGTGCAGCAGTCTGTATTCCCCAGCTTCCTGTTCTGCGGCCAGGCCCAGCGTGGTACCTTCATATTCATAAAATAAACCTCCTGCCATCTTGTCCAATTCACACTCAATTCAGTTCAAACCACTGGTAGCTCTCACACGATTTTACAGCTTGTGTAGTGTCTTGTATTCCCTTCCCTTCCCTCTTTGTGTGTTAGTCCTGTTGCTGTGATGTCATGAGTGAGTGATGGAATGCATGCACATTATGGAAGGTTCCTGCCAAGAGGTTCCAGGTATATGTACATTGGGTGTTCCTGTCCTCTCTGATTCCTTACTGCAATTACTTTAGAGCAGTTTGTGATTTTCACCTTCCAAAGGGATCCATGCATTAGTGATAAATCCTAATCATGAGATGAAGAAACAACCATTAACTATGACTGGTTTTATAGTAGCCTCTTTATTATTTTGGTGGCTAATCTTTAGAAACAGCATGATTTTAACTTGACATAGCTAGGTCAAACACAGGTCAACAGCTGTGTGTATATGTGCAAAGACAAAGATGAACAATGCAGGAAGGGGTTCCAGGAGCAACAGTAGAAGATAGCTACTGGGTGTTGGGGAACGGTGCGTCTTCTCCTTCCCCTGTACTTGTAATATATGGACAAAGACCTTATAAAGGAACCTGCCTCTGCCCTCAGGAGTCATGGGCTTTCAATCACCACACTTTCCTTGGTGCTTTATTAAGGCAATAAGCCCTGAGCCGGCGGCCCATTACCACATCCGGTAATGCCACCGGGGCCCATACTTATAGGTTTGAGCGTAGCGAGAGCCTTAACAAAGGGCCCAGGGGCATTACTAGACATGGTAATGGCTCGTCGGCGAGGGCTTGTTGCCATTAATAGCACGGGCCATTAGACCGCGTACTAATGGTTGTTTTTCCGGTTACAAGATGGACCACGTTTGGCTGCCGAATATAAATAAATGGCTGCTGCCTGCAGGGAAACGTAGTCCATTCTCCCTTTCCATGACATCCATGGTAAATAAAGAAAATGGCCTCCATGGAACAGGAGAAGGGACTACATGTAGTCCTGTTTCCATTTCTATTGTGGCGCATTGAGTCAAATGTAAAAAAAAGGTAAACAGAAAAAATGGCCACAATGGAAAGGGAGAAGGGATTCCATGTAGTGCCTTCTCCCTTTCCATGGCGGCCTGAAGAAACACAGAAGAACGGGGAGGACCTGGGCGAGGGACGCAGCGCATCATGAGCTGGATTACCAGAAGGTAAGGCTTGCAAATGGATCAATAGGTAAGTGGCTTTCTTTGTTTTAGCTGTGTGCCAGGTACTAATAACGAATCAGCTCTGGCATGAAGCCACCCAGCAAAACCAATCATACCCTGGTGTTTAGGTGGCGTGCCTCTCCGCTAGACAGTTTACCAGGTTGTAATTTCCATCTCACCGTGACCATCTGATGCGCCTGGGGGTGGCAGGCACAGACCTCATCTCGCCCAACCATTTTCTGCATTTTCATTTTATTATTCTAGTTTTCATGAGAGGCCACAACACAACATACTTCCAGAAGTACAGTCACATTGCGGGATTATGTTGAAAAAGGTCTGGTAATGTTCCTAAACCTGGCGGGGTTTGGGGAGGGGCAGAAAATATGGATTTGCATAACTAAAAATATGTGTAAAACAGGCTCAGGATTTCAACTCAAGCTTCCATGCCGACCCGGTACCAGGTTCTTCGAAAGGCAGGTCCCCTCTGACGTCCTTGCGAATCTTGCTGTGGAGTCCTACGCAAGCCACACTTTCCTCAGTCGATTAGCCGGGGTGTTCCTAATGCAGTCTTCATCTCTGTCCTCAGTCGATAAACCAGGGTGGTCCTCATTCAATAAGCTAGGGTGTTCCTAATGCACTCTTCATCTCTGTCCTCAGTCGACAAGCCAGGGTGTTCCTAATGCAGTCTTTATCTCTGTCCTCAGTCGATAAACCAGGGTGGTCCGCATTCGATAAACTAGGGTGTTCCTAATGCACTCTTCATCTCTGTCCTCAGTCGACAAGCTAAGGTGTTCCTAAAGCAGTCTTCATCTCTGTCCTCATTCGATAAGCCAGGGTGTTCCTAATGTAGTCTTCATCTCTGTCCTCAGTTGATAAGCCGGGGTGTTCCTAATGCAGTCTTCATCTCTGTCCTCAGTCGATAAGCCAGGGTGTTCCAAATGTAGTCTTCATCTCTGTCCTCAGTCGATAAGCCGGGGTGTTCCTAATGTAGTCTTCATCTCTGTCCTCAGTCGATAAGCCGGGGTGTTCCTAATGTAGTCTTCATCTCTGTCCTCAGTCGATAAAGTGGGGTGTTCATAATAAGTCGATAAGATGGGTTGTTCCTAATGCAGTCTTCATCTCTGTCCTCAGTCGATAATCTGGGGTGTTCCTAATGCAGTCTTCATCTCTGTCCTCAGTCAATAAGCTGGGGTGTTCCTAATGCGGTCTTCATCTCTGTCCTCAGTCGACAAGCCGGTGTGTTCCCAATGCAGTCTTCAGATAAGCCGGAGTGTTCCCAATGCAGTCTTCATCTCTGTCGTCAGTCGATAAGCCGGGGTGTTCATAATGCAGTCTTCATCTCTGACCTCAGTCGATAACCAGGGTGGTCCTCATTCAATAAGCTTCATCTCTGTCCTCAGTCGATAAGCCGGGGTGTTCCTGATGTAGTCTTCATCTCTGTCCTCAGTCGATAAACCGGGGGTGTTCATAATCAGTCGATAAGCCGGGGTGTTCATAATCAGTCGATAAGCCAGGGTGTTCCTAATGCAGTCTTCATCTATGTCCTCAGTCGATAAGCCGGGGTGTTCCTAATGTAGTCTTCATCGATGTCCTCAGTCGATAAACCGGGGTGTTCATAATAAGTCGATAAGATGGGTTGTTCCTAAAGCAGTCTTCATCTCTGTCCTCAGTCGATAAGCTGGGGTTTTCCTAATGCAGTCTTCATCTCTGTCCTCAGTCGATAAGCCGGGGTGTTCCTAATGCAGTCTTCATCTCTGTCCTCAGTCTATAACCCGGGGTGTTCCCAATGCAGTCTTCATCTCTGTCCACTAAGGCTAAACTGAAGCCCACCTCCTCGAAAGGTTCTAAATCTCCGTCAAAATCCAAAAGGGGCAGTAGTTTAGTTAACTACTATGTCAATATAAGCCCACATCCTGTCATGCCCCCGCTAACCTATTGTGGATTTAATACAACTGGATAGTAATGATTTCCTGCATTATCCAGGCAACAGGGCAATGTCCTCAACAAAATTTTCCTAAATATCGACTAAAAAAGAAAAACACTAACAAAGGAAAATAACTTCCACATGTCTATGCTAAGTTCACTAACAACAGTAGTGGAAGCTGCGGTTCTTTGGCCTTTCTCCATGTCTGCAATGGTTCTCTTAGGGGTTGTTGTCAGAACATCCTTGGCCCTCTCAGCGTCATTAAAGATGTATTCCTCCTCCTTCCAAGTAGCTCTTAATTTAGCAGGTTGGGGTAATCATGCACTAATGATTGGCCAGGAAGGATTTCATAAGACTGCTCAGTCTCCTTCTTGAGTAACCAGTTCCAGGTTCTGGAAGAAGGACATTTGTGGTGTTGGTGATCTAAGGTCCACTTCGCATTTGCTGTTTTCAATATTCTTTGTCGGCCTGGGTGCCAGATACCTTAATGAAAAGTGTTGGCCACAATTCCTGGAGCTTGTGAGGTGTACACATTGCGATCCTCTACCCCTTGTCTGCATTTCGATCCTCTACCCCTTGTCTGCATTTCAATCCTCTACCCCTTGTCTGCATTGCGATCCTCTACCCTTTGTCTGCATACACCGATCATCCTCTACACTTAAATGCAGCATCTCTGTGAGCCAATTGGAGGCAAAGGAGATTTGATCGTCACCTTCAGCACATCAGAGGAGACTAATGGTTCTGAATGTTTTTTCCCGTGCCACATTCTCAAAGTATTCACACCTATTTACCATGGTTGTATTCACACTAATCACTGCTTTCACCTCCTCTGCACCCAATGGAGGTTTCTTGGCGCTATTAGCGCTGGCGCAATTAGAGATTGGGCGGAGCGATTAATGCGGCAGTAAAAGCATTGATGCTGCATTTTACTGCTCCGCCCAACTTGTAATCAGGCCCTTAGTTCTTTAAATACAATGCATTCATGCACTCCCTCGGCATAAGGTGGATCTCTTAATTCCTCACCAACAGATACCAAATCCCTTACATAGCGCCTTTCACCTCAACCGTCCGCCCCATCAATTACAGAGTCCCACACAGCGCTTTCCATTCACCTCTTCCCTTCAACCTCTACATGAGCGTATCCTCATCCGCTGTCACAACCTCACCTGCTACAACTAGGCAGACGACACACAAATTCTCTTTGGGATCCCCAAGTCTGTCTCCTCCCCCCTCTCTGGCCTCGCATCCTGCCTCACTGACATTGATCATTGGATGACGGTTAACCACCTCCTTCTCATACCAATGGTGAAAGGCACCATACAAATGACAGCAATTACTTTTACTATAAGGCACAGAATCTTCGTTTTCATATTCATCAGGTGAAGGAGTTAAATGTTTTTGACCTTAAAGAAGAAGACTACCTTCTGGCTGGCTTCATTGCAGCAGGGTTTTGCATGTAATCTTGCCAGCAATACATATGGCCTCCATGATCTAGCCAATGAGGTAGGACTGGCCAGATTCACCACCACTGTCCGGCCCTTGTCTTAATGGCTTGTCCTGAGTCTCCCGTCACTGCAGCAGAACCCACTCCAGATCCACAGTGTGGCACTCCCGTACCTCGTCAGGCTGTCACCCCCCACACCAAGAGCAGGGCATATTCTGGTAAGCATTGGGGCTGTTACCTGTCCAGGTCCGCACAGAGCCGCTGTGCCATCAGTGCGCCATGCTTGCCTCTCTTTTCAGCAGGGAATTGAGTTGCTCTGCCCCAGGTAATGAGGTCTTTTGTATCTCTCAGTACAGCCAGCTCCCAGAAGTGTGGAAAGGTAGTTGCCCACAATGATTCGGTCCTCAGCGGTTGTTCCGAGTTAGCTGTCTCCTCTTCCCTGCCGCAGTGGAATTCGCAGTGTCATCCCTCGATATTCTCAAAGGTTCTGTACCCAGTTAGAGGGTCTGGCTGGGTGTTACGTCTCTGTCCTCCTCAGACCTCTAAATAGATGATGCTATCTGTGTTGGTTGCAAGGGTATGCCCCCTCATTTTCTGCATTTGGACTTGGGATGATTGCCTTTTCAGTGCCTCCATCAGTGAGCATATTTGCAGTTTTGCAGTGCACTCTCACTCCACTCATATCTCCAGGAAACAGGCTCCTTCCTGCCTCTTTGACCTCTTTTCCTTACTATCCAATTGGACCTGTTCTTGGGTGTCTGTTAAAACATCTGGTCAGACTCGTGAGACGGTTTGTATTCTTCAACCGTGGCATGGGTTGGGGTCCTGGGTAAACCCTGACACAAGACTTTGCTATTGAACCACCCACCAGTGGAACACATAAGTCCCCTTCTGCCCGCACGAGCGCCTCCCACTTGAGCTCTCACATCTGTTCTGCTCTCACTGCAGGGACCCAGCCTCTCTTACGATCTTTGAAACGTACAATTCTCTTGACCTCCATACTTTGTGTCCCTGCTGTAGAGGAGCAGCTGATGCCTCTGCAGGAAACTCTGCCCCCCTAACTCCCATATGTTGGAGACCTGAGATCGAGCCATGTTTGACACCTGCAGTTGTGCCAATACTGCCGCGTGTGTTAGAGAAAAGATACTCATTGAGACAACCCTACCGAATGTTTCCACAAAGGGATGACAAGAATATGAGAAGGAGCAGCAAAAAGAAGCCAGTGACATCACAAAAGAGTATGTACAAGATGGCGATATAATGGCTGAAGAAGATGTATAGATCCTGAAGATACTTATGATGAAGTAAAGAATCAAATGTACTTTTAAATACGAAAAAGTAGATTACACGTGCAAAAAGTGCTGCAGAAAATCAACCGTTCTGTAATTGTACAGATGCTTAAACGCAAGGTAGACTAAGTCATTATAGAACCTGGCTATACGTATTGAATAGGACACAGTCGAAGCCGCCATTGTATAGAAGCTGGACATCGATAGCATGAATTTAGTGAGCCAAGACCCATGAAGTGCGAAGGAAAAACTGTGTTTCAGAAAGAATAAGCTGAATCGTGGAGCTGCATGGCAAGGTTGTCGGCCAGGAGTCAAGACTGAAGCAGCCAAGGTCAGCTATCTATTCTGGAAAGGAGCAAACATGTGAAGAATGAATCATCCCTTGTTAAGGTGCAAAGAAAGAACACCAAGAGCACCAAGTTTAATTCATTTGAAGCATTAAAAACCTGCAAAATAGTGGTCTCCTTTCACGTGAGCCAAGGATGAAAATAGAAGACGATGGTGAGTGCTCTTACTCCCGTGTATTCTGAAAACATTGATACTTTGCTAGGCCGAGTTCAAAGACAATGTTCAGGCAGAAGGCATGGGTGATGAGAGATGCTGGGCTAATTGGGTGGGGAGGTAGTGCCATGCCCCATCTCCTTGCACCTGGGTCTGGGTTTACGTGCTGCTAAGTGAACCGAATGTTCCAGACCTGGCACAAGCGTGCCAACCAATTATAGTGGTCCATATAACGAAGGACCTCATAGTTTGAAAACCAATAAGAAACTGTGTATCTAATGTTTCTGAAGATGACATGTTTTAGAGGTAGGCATATGTTGTCCACCTGACAGTGGGCAGCCAATCACAATCCTAGTTAAGAAAATATACTTAGATATTCCCTTTAAGCCAATCCAGAACCTTGGTAGGTTTTTCATTATTACCACGTAGTATGACGTCACCTCCGATATATTTTTGATATAAAACCTATGATTTGTGTGAAGATCGCAGACAGAACCTGAGCGTACGTCCATTGATGTTCGTTGTAACGCTCTAATTTAGATAATTGTTAATAAAACAGTACTTTGCCATCTTCCTGAGTTGGTTTGTTTATTTGGCTTTTGAGTTATTCTGTGTCACTCCATCCATTACATATGTGCGTTCCTAAAGGGCCCTAAGCACAATGTGCTAGTGTGATATGAAGTGGCTGAAAGGCCGTGGGTAGTTCTCAACCATATGTATACGTGTAATACATGAGCACAGCGATACCCCGAGAAGCCCCTGCCAAGAATCCCTTTTTATTTTTGTATTATTCCGAGAGTGTAGTGATGGCATCTGGAATGAATCCCGCTTTGCTCCCACAGCTAATGGTAGGAGTGAACTTTCATGTTGCATGTCCACGCACATTCAGGTACATCCAGTTAGATCCTGGTAGATAGCTCATGAGTAAAGTGTGTGTCTCTGACATGTGGGAAGACGGCACGTTGCACGTTCGAATCCAGCAGCAGGGCGGTCTTAGACTTGTATCTGTCTATGATCCAGAAATCGAGTAACCATAGAAAATGGGGTGGTAACTCTTGCTATTAATGAGCTTAGAAGTGGGTGGAATTGAGCAGGAGGTGCTATATAAGAACACACGTCATTATTATCTGCAGCTTAAAGGTGATGTAAATCCTTCTATGTAGACTTTTTGCATCAAGGTTAATTGCACCCATGTTGTTAAATTAAAGGTCCACATTTCATCATCTCATACTACTTATCCACTGGTGGCCGACGGAAGTGGAGCCCCATTTCTATAATCAGTTTGGTGATTTCCTTCTTTGCTTAGGAGTTTTTGTATTGTGTTTTATGCAGTAAAGCCACTTCAGAGCACGAGGAGGGAGTCAAAAAGAGATTGTTCATTATAGGATGCTCGTGGACTCTTCAAGGAGTCTCTCCTCCTCAATGCCTAGGCCATCACGTCGGCCCCGCGCCACCTGACAGCTGGTACACCGTCCTTTCATCGTGGGGTGAAACAACAATGGGCTTTTCTCCGTTGATATTCCAACGTGAAAACTCATTGTTGTTTATAGGGGGGGGGTTCAAAAAATATATAGATGGGGTGTGGTGTTCGGGGATAGTTAAATAATTAAAGGGGATGGGGGTTGGGGAACCCCCCCAAAAACAAACAAAAACGAGTTTTCGCGTTGAAATATCAGCGGAGAAAACCCCATTGTTGTTTCATCCCGCGATGAAATGACATGAAACCGTTCAGCTGTACCCCATCTCTGTATACAACCGCCGCTGTATATATGTTCTGTTACCTCTGAAAAGTGCTCTGTTATGCATCTGTACTGTTGTATACCTCTGTAAAGCGCTCTGTTGCTTCTCGAAGCTAGGTCCGCGCTCAATAAATACATTAACAATAATACTAATACTAATAATCACAACCGAGGCCGCTCTCAATGAACTGCAGCGTACAGGCTGTAAGCAATCCTTTAAGCCGTGTGTCTGTAGGGATTTTCATTTAGGCACTCGAGGACTGGCTGACTTCCGCGCGGCCTCTTTTGAGTTCGAAAGTGTGGGATCTTGTAGGTGGACCAGTCTGCCGCCAAACCTTGTGTCTCTCCGATGGGCAGGAAACCAGCCAGTGCTTGAAGCGTCCAGTTAGCCAGTGACACTTGTGTACTTGTTAAACATAGGTGTGGCAGGGCGGGTTTGGTGGAGGGGGTGAAGAACAGCGAACAAAGAAGATGGAACCCTCCGGAGCAATCCAGCAACCGACAGTGCAAGGCGCACTAGTGGCAATGCACTAGACCGATTCCTGGCAATGCACAATTCCCAGAGGTGGCTAATTGAGTGCTCGCACCAGTGTAGCAATGTTATGTTGTGTTATTTGGATTTGTAGCACACTTCTGCCATTGGAATGGTCTCCAGGTGCTCTGTGAGATGGAAAAAGAGGGGGTGGGTTAGGTTAGAGCCGGGGAGGGAAAATGCAAGATAGCTTTGCTATTGTGTTGGGGCATGCAGACCGGGAGTACCCTGAGCTCGGCGTGCAGGTCTGTTTCTGGGTGTTTTGTGTCAAGGGCGTGGAGGGGACCATCACGTGCCTGCGGTGCTACGAGGCACGGCCGGGACTGTGATATAGAAGTGGTTGCAGTGGTGCAGTGCCGTCTCTTAGAAGGGTTATTCAGTTGCCATGTGCAAGTGGTGCTGTGCTTTGGAGCATAGACTTTGGGAGTGGTAGTGCAGGTAGGAGTAAGGAGAGACTCTAAGGGGCGCTTGCAGGATTATCCATGAGGCCAAGGAGGCACCGGCCTACGGGCCCCACTCCTTTTAGGGGCCCCGTGACAACGGATCAAAAGAAAGTGGTGCAGAAAATTAAACACGTATTAGGAGATCATTTGCAAGGAGGGGCACTGACATTTCGACTGCCGAGGGGAATCCACAGGGTTTAATCTGGCACTGGGCCTCTGGAGCATCTGTCTGGTGTGGCCATGCTGACGTCCCGGTAGTGGTGTTCCTCTTAAGGCATCCAGGAATGTGCTTGCGTTACTCGCCGCAGACTGTGTGCCTGCTCCGAATTCATGTTGGAGAAAGACTGAAGATGACAGGCTTGTTGGAAGCACACGAGTAGAGCGCTCGCTTTGACATCTGGGCAGAGCCTGCTGATGCAGGTTCGAATCCCGGCAGGGCCAAACTCACCTTTTCATCCTTCTGAGGTCGATAAATGAGTACCACACTCCCGATAAGCAGCGCTCAGATACCTGAGAGTTCGTAGCGCTATATAAATGCTAAATAATTATTATTATTATTAGCAGTTGGTACCACGTCGACAGTGGAGTGAAAATGCCCCATGGCTAAATCACAAGTGTTGTGGAATACCTCGGAACAAAATCAGTGGGGCACAATTACAGTCAACTCCTGTGTCTCTCTATCTCTCCAGCTTTGTCTCACCCTCTCAAATGGATACATTGCACACCGTTTGACACAAGGATCAGGAAATTGCCAACTGAGGGTGCGAGGCTGACTGGGCACTTCACTCATTACCCTGAGCAAAGGGTATGCCGTTCATTCTGCAACAGTGTTTTTTTCGATGGTTTTTCTTTGCCCAAATATGTTGTCATGAAAAAATTCATCAGAAAATATAGGGGGTTTCGGGTAAGGGTGTTTAAGTGGTGGGGGGTGGGGGAGTCGGCAATAGTGTACAATTAATAGGGGGGGATTTGGAAGGAGCTCCCCAAAAATCAAAACATGAGATTTTTCAGAAAAAAGATTCTGCAAAAAACAATTGAAAAAAAACTGTCGATGAATGAAGCGAAGTGCTAATGGATACTGAAGGCATGAACTTTTTACTTTAGAGAAAGAGCTGCCGGAAGTATGCAAATCCCAGGTAGTCATTTCGCCTTCCTTAGTATGTTGGTTTGCAGGCTGAGAGCCACATCAAACCTCAATGTAACCACATGTGTTCAGTGGTGCCAGCTAAACCTTTGGCTGTCAAGCTAATATATGATAGACAAACAACAGCATTTATCAGGCTTTCATCAGGTGATCTGCGTAGAGGAAGAATTAATGGACCATGGGGGAGGAATGCAGGGACTTGTAGACTGACTGGAGGAAGCATGGAACACAGCGTGCAGCACAAGGGAAGGGTTCATCGGGGAGCATGGACCATGGGGGAGGAATGCAGGGACTTGTAGACTGACTGGAGGAATCATGGAACACATTGTGAAGCACGAGTTAAGGGTCCATCTGATTGCATGGATCAAGGGGGAGGAATGCAGGGACTTGTAGGCTGACTGGAGGAAGCATGGAACACAGCGTGGAGTACAAGGGAAGGGTTCATCGGGGAGCATGGATCATGGGGGAGGAATGCAGGGACTTGTAGGCTGACTGGTGGAAGCATGGAACACAGCGTGGAGTACAAGGGAAGGGTTCATCGGGGAGCATGGATCATGGGGGAGGAATGCAGGGACTTGTAGGCTGACTGGAGGAAGCATGGAACACAGCGTGCAGCACAAGGGAAGGGTTTCTTCGGGGAGCATGGACCATGGGGGAGGAATGCAGGGACTTGTAGGCTGACTGGAGGAATCATGGAACACATTGTGAAGCACAAGGGATGGGTTCATCGGGGAGCATGGACCATGGGGGAGGAATGCAGGGACTTGTAGGCTGACTGGAGGAAGCATGGAACACAGCGTGCAGCACAAGGGAAGGGTTTCTTCGGGAAGCATGGACCATGGGGGAGGAATGCAGGGACTTGAAGACTGACTGGAGGAAGCATGGAACACAGCGTGCAGCACAAGGGAAGGGTTCATCGGGGAGCATGGATCCTGGGTGGAGGAATGCAGGGACTTGTAGGCTGACTAGAGGAAGCATGGAACACAGCGTGCAGCACAAGAGAAGGGTTCATCGGGGTGCATGGATCCTGGGTGAGGAATGCAGGGACTTGTAGGCTGACTGGAGGAAGTATGGAACACAGCGTGCAGCACAAGAGAAGGGTTCATCGGGGAGCATGGACCATGGGGGAGGAATGCAGGGACTTGTAGGCTGACTGGAGGAAGCATGGAACACAGCGTGCAGCACAAGGGAAGGGTTCGTCGGGAGCATGGACCATGGGGGAGGAATGCAGGGGCTTGTAGACTGACTGGAGGAAGCATGGAACACAGCGTGGACTACGAGGGAAAGGACCATCGGGGTGCATGGATCATGGGGAGGAATGCAGGGACTTGTAGACTGACTGGAGGAAGCATGGAACACAGCGTGCAGCACAAGGGAAGGGTTCATCGGGGTGCATGGATCCTGGGTGGAGGAATGAAGGGACTTGTAGGCTGACTGGAGGAAGCATGGAACACAGCGTGCAGCACAAGGGAAGGGTTCATCGGGGAGCATGGACCATGGGGGAGGAATGCAGGGACTTGTAGTCTGACTGGAGGAAGCATGGAACACAGCGTGCAGCACAAGGGAAGGGTTCATCGGGGAGCATGGACCATGGGGGAGGAATGCAGGGACTTGTAGACTGACTGGAGGAAGCATGGAACACAGCGTGGACTACGAGGGAAAGGACCATCGGGGTGCATGGATCATGGGGGAGGAATGCAGGGACTTGTAGACTGACTGGAGGAAGCATGGAACACAGCGTGTAGCACAAGGGAAGGGTTCATCGGGGAGCATGGACCATGAGGGAGGAATGCAGGGACTTGTAGACTGACTGGAGGAAGCATGGAACACAGAGTGGAGTACAAGGGAAGGGTTCATCGGGGAGCATGGATCATGGGGGAGGAATGCAGGGACTTGTAGGCTGACTGGAGGAAGCATGGAACACAGCGTGCAGCACAAGGGAAGGGTTCATCGGGGAGCATGGACCATGGGGGAGGAATGCAGGGACTTGTAGGCTGACTGGAGGAAGCATGGAACACAGCGTGCAGCACAAGGGAAGGGTTCATCGGGGAGCATGGACCATGGGGGAGGAATGCAGGGACTTGTAGGCTGACTGGAGGAAGCATGGAACACAGCGTGCAGCACAATGGAAGGGTTCATCGGGGAGCATGGATCCTGGGTGGAGGAATGCAGGGACTTGTAGGCTGACTGGAGGAAGCATGGAACACAGCGTGCAGCACAAGGGAAGGGTTCATCGGGGTGCATGGATCCTGGGTGGAGGAATGCAGGGACTTGTAGGCTGACTGGAGGAAGCATGGAACAGACCGTGCAGCACAAGGGAAGGGTTCATCGGTGAGCATGGACCCTGGGGGAGGAATGCAGGGACTTGTAGACTGACTGGAGGAAGCATGGAACACAGCGTGGAGTACAAGGGAAGGGTTCATCGGGGAGCATGGACCCTGGGGGAGGAATGCAGGGACTTGTAGACTGACTGGAGGAGGTATGGAACACAGCGTGGACTACGAGGGAAGGTCCATCGGGTACATGGATCCTGGGTGGAGGAATGCAGGGACTTGTAGATTGACTGGAGGAAGCATGGAACACATCATGGACTACGAGGGAAAGGACCATCGGGGTGCATGGATCCTGGGTGGAGGAATACAGGGACTTGTAGACTGACTGGAGGAAGCATGGAACACAGCGTGCAGCACAAGGGAAGGGTTCATCGGGGAGCATGGACCCTGGGGGAGGAATGCAGGGACTTGTAGACTGACTGGAGGAAGCACGGAACACAGCGTGCAGCACAAGGGAAGGGTTCATCGGGGAGCATGGACCCTGGGGGAGGAATGCAGGGACTTGTAGACTGACTGGAGGAAGCACGGAACACAGCGTGCAGCACAAGGGAAGGGTTCATCGGGGAGAATGGACCATGGCGGAGGAATGCAGGGACTTGTAGACTGACTGGAGGAAGCATGGAACACAGCGTGGACTACGAGGGAAAGGACCATCGGGGAGCATGGATCCTGGGTGGAGGAATGCAGAGAATCATAGATTGAGTGGAGGAATCAGTGGGACTCGTGGGCTATGAGTGGGTGAAGAACATGCACTCAAAGGCTAAGTGGCAGAACCTGATTGACTCATGGACTACGGTGGAGGGAACACAGGTTGCATGGATTGAGTGGGGGAGTACAATGACTCGTAGACTTTGGGTCATAAAAGCAGGGAAACGCATAGCCCACAAGTGGAGGAAGCATGGGGACCCAATGACTACAGGTGGAAGAAGGCCATGCACTCATGGGCTATGAGAGTGGGTAAAATGGGGCTGCATGGATTATAGGGGTACAGGGACTCATGACTTTTAGTAAGGAAAGCATGGGGACTCATGGGCTATGAGTGGCGAAAACATTGGGACTCAGGACTGTAAGGGGAAGAGGCATAGGGACTGAAGGTGCTGTGCATGAATGCAATGCTGCAGCCCAACTGTGCGACTAGGATTGAGCTGGGCTGCAGCACATACACCGTGCTGTGTACAACACTTTAGTTGGGATGTGCAGTCTCAATAGTGTGCAATGGTAATCTAAATCACTCCCAGAAACCCATGTAAGCATGTGCTCTGCCACGGTTTGCCCAGGGCAGTGGTAACATGGTACCATCATGTAAATGTGGACTCTGAAGAGAGGCTGAATCTATGCGCATAAGTACTTATTGAGCTGGAAACCTATGTAGGCTCTCAAACTCTCATTTCCCCGGGTGCGGGCTCTCAGTGAATGCAGTTGTGTGGTATGGGGCCTGAGTTACAAATTGTAGGACCATCATTCTTTTTTTTAGTTCTGGCAGGCCATGGCTCTCTGTCCTTTCTCTCTCCATGTTTGGCACTTTCTGCTCTCCACCGCTGCCCAGTGTATGTCATTTGTTTCTATGTTGTGAGAAGCTTAGTCCAGGCTCCCAACCAACACTTAGATCAATGGTGTCCTTACCTGACGGTATTACCCAAATTGACCTTTTACAATTGACCTTTTGCACAATTGACCTAATTATAGTGGTGCTAATTGACCTTCTGCACAATTGACCTTTATATTATTTTAGTTATTTTATATATGTATTGGGTTGGTTTTGGATTATAAATAATATAAGGGGATTGGGCGGGGGGTTGCAGGGGGTTTTGGATTGGGTGGGGGGGTTGCAGGGGGTCCCCCCCCCCCGCATGTACGTCCTAATTCACCTTCTAAATTAGGTCAATTCTCCCGAGGTCAATTCTCCTGAGGTCAATTCTGAAAAGGTCAATTAGTATACAACCTAGCTGACCACTGCCAGCCTCATTTTAGGTAAGCTCCACATTTCCCGCACCGGCCCATGTCTGTGATCGGGTAAGAGGATATTGGTACTTTTCTGGGTGGGGCGGTAAATAGGCACAGGGGACCTGGGTGCTTGGCAAGTTCCCATGCCTTTTACCCCCAAGGCCAGCAAAGAAGGGATAATGCAGACTGGCGTGTATGTGCACGGTGGCCTTCACTGCGAAGAATTCCTATCGATTTCGCCTGCTTTAAAAAACTGTTGGTGCCCATTCCCTGTGCATAGAAATACACAGAAAGCATATTGCCAAAATGTAGGGTGAGAGCTTGCCTCCACCTGTTTTTAATCATGTTTTCAGCGTAGGGATTGGCCTGGAACAAGACAGAGTAGTGTTCTTGCAAAGTCTGTCTTATTGGGGCGGTGCCGCTCTGTCCCAACGCCCAGGTGTTAGCCCAGGAAACTCCCAGATCTGTTCCAAAACCATATCTCACGTTCCCAAACCATGTGTCACGCACAGGACTGAATGCAGAAATTGCCAAAGCCTCACAGCCTGTTCAGAGGCTTTCCAAATTGGCAAATATGTCTTGCCATTTTACAGAAATGTTTTTGTTAGGTTGAGTTTTGTGACCAATGAAAAGAGAAGAGTGCAACTTCCAATACTCCTGAAAAGGGTTCTTTAATGAATCACTATCACAAAAATGTTTTAAATGTAAAAATTGTGGGCATTCTTATGTTCCCAAAATGCAAATTGCCAAGCTTGGGTTCCATGAAGAGAGACTGTGTTGGTTGTATACGAATTGTTCGAACTACAATTGTTCGAATTACAATTGACCTTTGCACAATTGACCGAATTGTGAAGGTCAATTGTTACATATATGCGGGGGGAAACCCCCCCCGCAACCCCCCATTATATATATATATATATATATATATATATATAACCAAACCAATATATATATATATATATATATAAGGTCAATTTGGACCCTCGACTTTCGGTCAATTAGGTAATTCGAACAATTGTGTTCGAACAATTTGGGTAATACCACTGTGTTGCGCGACCGTCCTTGAGCCACACCCTGGACCCCACCCCCGGGCCCCACCCCACCCCACAAGGAGGCAAGGGTTGAAAAAGTAAATATTTTCCATGTCCAGCACTGATCTTTGTCATTTAACGTCTGCATATTTACCCAGCTTTTTAAAAATGATTTCTCCAGATGTCTCCAGATATAGGCCTCCAGTTTATCGAGAAGCCCAAAGGAGTCTGCAATCCATAATTCCAAGCCATAGGTCAATGTTGGAATAATCTTCCCTACATGAAATGAAATGGCCGGTTGCAGTGAACTTATCATCCATTTTTAATAATCGATTTGTCAATGCGGTCGTTTTCTGGTGTAAAATAATTCCAATATTTCCAAATCCTTGATTTGCCGTCATGTGGAAACCCAAGTAGGTTATTCTACTGGAGCTGGTTATAATGGCCTTTTCCAAAATCCATTTGGGTAGACTGTTTTTGTTTTTGTTTTAGAGAATTGCAGAATTCTCTGGATTAATTACAAGTCCATTCAGATGTGCATAGTCTTTAAAAGCCACTGCAGCCCAATCTTTGTCTTACCAAACAATAAAAAATTATCGGCATAAATGATCCACAGAATTTTCAAGGATCCCAACTTTGGGAAAACCAATAATTTCCCTTCTAAAAATTCCCCCACCTCTGACACATATAGGTTATGAACCCATCAGCATCGTCTCTGATTCATTGTATCCGCCTACTCTTCTGCCATGATGGTATTTCTCATCCCCCTATCTCTTAATGAAAGGGAATACATATTCTCCAGCATTGGATCTTTCATGGATTCACATGCTTAGAATATTCCCCGTCGACTGACTGGGAACCCTCGGTACACTTATCAAGCCGTTTCCCATAGGAAAACGTTTGACACTTTTGTGCCCTATCTATGTCGTTTTGGGCCCGCGCACGCATGCCCCACTAGGACGTAGTGCTATAAATGCCCCACCCCCGCGGTTCCTTTCAGATTTCAACCGTCTCCAAAGTAGTGGGAGCACCATGTGTAGTCTACTATTTTGTCTAGGTTGTGCTGTTGGAGTTTCTCCTGATGTCAGGAAAAGCACTGTTCCGCCCGTGCGCTACGTGCGGGTTGAATAAGGTGTACGAGGGGGACGGACATATGGATTGCATACATTGTCTACACCCTCATCATTTGGCGGACAAGTGTGACATATGCAAGGGCTTCTCCCAGAAGACTCTTAAAGATCGAAGTCGAAGACTTGTGGCATGGTTAAACGATGGAGCGGGGGCATACCCGCCTTCGGAGGTGGGCTCCACGCGCAGCATGACCTCAGTGTCAAAATCTTCAGGGGCCCCGCGCCGCTCAACATCGTCGGAACCCCCGGTGAAGAAATCACGACCGGCGGGGAAGGAATCATCGAGAAGCCATTCTAAGGACTCTTCGTCGAAGAAAGCCTTGTCATCCTCATCTTCAACGAAGAAAGACAGAAAAGAAAAATCTAAATCCTCCTCGGGCGATCATCATAGATCGACCTCGAGTCGAGATGCAGAGAAGCGCAGGTCGAGTTCGGAAAAGGCGGCAACGCCTCAAGGACCTGCATGACTGCCGCAGTCGTCAACGGCAGGGCAGTCGTCGACCACATCTCTGCCACTGACACAATTGGCCTCAACCATTCTTGGACCGCAGGCAATAACGACAACGTTGACGACGGGTCCAGCTATTGCTTCGTCGATGGATATTCCACAAGAGGCCTGGCGACCAGTTTACGACCCAGTTTTGCCAGAGACACTACTTCAACAAGAGGCCTTGTCGGTTTCCTCGGGAGATGAGGATGTGAGAGTAGCTGGCCCTGCAGACCTCGGGTTACGAGGGATTACCAAGCCTCTCTCCGGGAGCATTCCGGGGTCTACCCCTCTGCTCAATCCGCAGTCACTCTTGTCGCTGGAGGTCTTATCCACGTTGCAAACGTTGCTGAAGACACTGGACCATAGACTACCTCAAGCAACTCCGGCTAGGTTGGCCATCGACGACCCGGGCCCCTCTCGTCAGCCACCTCCGTCAACCCCCACGGCATTGCCAGCGGGTGCAGACCTCTCGGCTCCACGCCGCGAGGAAGGAGAGCTGATGGATTCAGACCCAGACAGTAGAGCCTTATCGGATGTCTCGCTCTCCCCCTCCAGGGATCCAACCTGGGAATCCGAAGCAGAATTAGAAACCCCAAGAAGCCCGGCTCAGCCGTCTCCCCCGGACGATATTGGGTAATTTCACACCATGATGGCCAAGGCTTGTACAGAATTCGGCCTGGCCCAGGAAGAGGAGAAAAAGGACTGTTTTCTTTTCGACCACATGGGAAAGAGGAGAAGGTCGGTGTTTTCAGTACCCATCCTGGATCATGTGTGGCAGGAGGGGCTACAGACCATGCGCCACCCTTTCTCAGAACCAGCGATAAAAGGTTGTCTGGAGAATGTAAGGCTCCAGAGTCTACCCCCAAGTGTCTCTCCTCCCAACCAACTCCTGACTCAGTGGTGTCGGCGGCGAGAAAGGCGAGGGCCCAGCACAAGTGCACAACCCCCCTGGAAAGTGATGCCAGACGACAGGATGCTTTTGGCAAAAAAGTGCTGTCGGTAGGTGCTACCACAGTGAAAGCGGCCAATTCCCTGGCCATAGTAGCCAGATACGACAGGGAGATGTGGCACTGACTGGCTCCTATGCTGGAGCATCTTCCGGAAGAACATCGTAAGGCGGCGATGTTACTGGTCAGAGAAGGTGAAGAGGCCTCCAATCATGCCATAAACATTGCGGTGGACCTCGCGGAAACGGGGTTTAAGCAGGTGAATAACGGTGTGGTTCTCCGAAGGCAGGCATGGCTGAAATGCACCAACTTTTGACCAGAGGTGCAATACAAGGTGCTGGATATGCCTTTGAGGGAGACCTTCTGTTCGGTGAGAAGGTAGACGAGGCCCTGAAGGGCATGAAAGAGGACTCGGACACGGCACGTTCCTTGGGGGCCCTCCGAAGTTTCCGGTCTTTTCGTCCCTTCAGGGGAGCATCAGGAAATGCCAGATTCTCGGCATCGAGAGACAGATCCTTCAGTAGGCCAGCATACCCCTCCCAGGGATACAGACGGGCTTCTTAAGCGGCAAAACGATGCCGGGACTACCAGGCCCCCAAGAAGAGAACAGGATACTCATCGACGACAGATAAGCAGACCAAGGACCAGCAATGACAGGCATTGGAACGTTCTGGGAGGTAGGGTATCGTGCTACATCAACGAATGGGAGCAAATAACAACGGATCAATGGGTGTTGGACACTGTAAGATATGGACATTCCCTGCAATTCAAAAGCAACCCTCCACACATTCCACCGGCGTTTGTAGCTCAACCCCATCTGAGCGTGTTGCAGCAGGAAGTAGCACTTATGCTACAAAAAGGTGCTATAGAATTGGTTCCGTCATCACAGAGGGGTGAAGGGGTTTATTCCCGATACTTTGTGGTGAAAAAGTGGTGTCCCATTCTAGACCTGCGCGATCTAAACAAATCCTTGAAAAGCCTAAAATTCAAGATGCTCACGCTCCAAGAAGTAATCCGGTCAGTCCAAGAAGGGGACTTTCTGTCGTCTCTGGACCTGCAGGACGCGTCCTTCCACATACCGATGTGTCAGCGACACAAAAAGTTCCTAAGGTTTGTGGTAGGGCGGACTCACTACCAGTTCACAGTACTTCCCTTTGGGCTGAAATCCTCTCCCAGAACGTTCATGAAATGTTTGGCCCGGTGGCAGCCTGGCTGAGAAGGCAAGGCCATCATGTATACCCGTATCTCGATGACTGGTTGGTGAGGGGGGTCCTCCCCTATGTCGACTCACACAAGTTTGCAGACCACCATGCACCTCTTACAACGGCTGTGGTTTATGGTAAACTTCGAGAAATCCTTGTTAACGCCGTCGAGAAGCTTGGTGTTCTTGGGCGTACAGTTCGAGATCCAGTCAGGGTTACTGAAGCCATCCCTCGACAGAATCACCAAACTCAATCGATTGGCAGGTCAGCTGAAAATCAATACCAGACTGTCAGTGCGAAAATATATGTCAATTCTGGGCGCTATGGCGTCCTGCATTCCTCTGGTGGGCAACTGCTGCCTATTCATGAGGCCGGTGAAAGAGTTTCTGGCGGACCAGTGGACGCAGGCCCAAGGGCTCTGGTTGGACAAACTGACCGTCGACGACGACGACGAGCTCCTACTAGCTCTTCAGTGGTGGAAAAGCTTCCAGAATCTATCCAGAGGGGTACCCCTACAGGAGCTGGAATTTCAGCTAACCATAGTGACGGACGCGTCCCTGACAGGCTGGGGAGCACACATGGGCACTCTACAAATGCAAGGTCGTTGGTCTTGGAGGGAATCTCTCCTGCACATCAACGTTCTGGAACTGAGAGCAGTGCGCTGGGCCCTGAAGTTGTTCCTGCCACACATCAGAGGGTCCATAGTAAGAGTATTGACAGACAACACAACAGTGATGTTTTACTTGAGGAAGCAAGGGGGCACGCGATCCAGAACCCTTTCCACCGAGGCTCAGAAGGTGTGGCACTGGGCTCTGAAACACGCTATATCCATCGTAGCTCATCATCTTCCGGGGGTACGGAACGAGCAAGCGGACTCGCTCAGCAGAAATATGGACCAAATTTACGAATGGGAGATAGACAGCGTTCAGTTGTCGAAAGTCTTCGAGAAATGGGGACGGCCTCCGCTGGATCTCTTCGCCACGAAGAGGAACAAGAAGTGTGAAATGTATGCCAGCAGGTGTCCACAGGAAGGCTCGCTGGGGGAAGCGTTCTCCTTTCCGTGGACAGACAAGTTCCTCTACGCCTTCCCTCCGTTCCCTCTGATACGGAGAACTCTGCAGTGGATACGCAGGTACAGGTGCCAGGTCATCCTAGTGGCACGGTGTTGGCCGAGGCAGCTGTGGTTTTCCGACCTGCTTCACCTGTCAGTGGATCAACCAGTAGCGTTCCCGAAGGTTCCCAATCTCCTGTCCCGGGACGAGGGAACAGTGTGGCATCACAATCCAGACAGTCTCAATCTCACAGCTTGGCTCCTGACTTTTCAGAATTTGGTGCCTTGAGCATTTCATCGGACTGTCGGAGGATCCTGCAAGCAGCGCAAGCCCCTTCCACCAACAAGTCGTACATGTGTAAGTGGAGAAGGTTCTGTACGTGGTGTCAACGACAGACGGGAGTGCAACCTCTAAGGGTTACTCCGGAACAGCTTCTGCCGTATATCCGCTACACCTAGCGAAGAGCGGATTATCTTTTTCATCAATAAAGGTACACCTGGCGGCCATCTCTAGGTTCACTAGGAGAAGGAATTCGTCTCCCTTGTTTAGTGACAGGTTGGTGAAACACTTCATGAGGGGTTTGTTCCAGGCGTTCCCTCCGGTTAAACGTTTTCCACCAACGTGGAGCCTGAATATGGTGCTAGCAGGGTTAATGAAACCACCCTTTGAACCAATGGCCACATCGTCGATGAAGTTCTTGTCATGGAAAGTGGCCTTTCTAATAGCTATAACATCAGCTAGGCGGATCTCGGAGTTGCAAGCGTTGGTCATAGACCCTCCGTACCTAAGGTTTTTTAAGGACAAAGTGGTTCTGTCAATAAATCCTCATTTCATTCCAAAAGTTCCTACGGCTTATCATAATCACTCACCATTGTCCTGCCCACCTTTTTTGCGACCCCCTCATCGGCTGCGGAAAAAGTCCTACATATCATGGACGTCAAGAGAGCTCTAAAATTTTACCTTCATCGGACTCAGCAACTTAGATCTACGCAACAACTCTTCGTTGCATATGGTCCTTCGGCAAAAGGAAAAGCAATTTCAAAGCAGGGATGGCCTGATGGGTCTCGTCGACGATTGCCTTCTGTCATTCAAAAGCGGGAAAACCGCTACAAGGGCGTCCGAGAGCTCATTCCACAAGGGCAACTTTGTCGTCGATGGCGTTGTGGGCAGGAATCCCGCTGACAGACATTTGCCAGGCGGCGGCATGGTCAGCACCTCACACATTTACCCGCCACTACTGCCTCGAACGGCAGCATGCGGACAAAATACAAATGGGAAGAGCAGTCTTGCGCCATCTGTTTCAATAAGGTAAGCCATTTTCAAGAAGGGTCTGTGCTTATTTTGACATGTGTATATATGGATGTATATAAGGATGTATATAGATATTTATATATGTGTATATAGGTATGGATATGTGCATGTACTGTTGCGCATTTTAAATTGGCATCCTACATAAGCGTGCTTCGCTATACATATGCTTGGGAGGTTATCGGATTGCATTCACACCTCCTCTTTTTCAGGATCACTGCTGTGCGTTTTATTCTAAGCATGTGAATCCATGAAAGATCCAATGCTGGAGAAGGGAATAGTTTCTTACCTGTAACTCCATTTCTCCAGCATTGGTATCTTTCATGGATTAACATGCGCCCGCCGGCCTCCCCGGAATGCAATCGTCTTGTATATCTAGGTTTCACCCCATTCTGCTTTGGAGGGGTCGAAATCTGAAGGGAGCCGCGGGGGCGGGGCATTTATACCGCTACGTCCTAGTGGGGCATGCGTGCGCAGGCCCAAAACGACGTAGTTAGGACACAAAAGTGTCAAACGTTTTCCTATGGGAAACGGCTTTATAAGTGTACCGAGGGTTCCCAGTCTGTCGACGGGGAATATTCTAAGCATGTGAATCCATGAAAGATACCAATGCTGGAGAAATGGAGTTACAGGTAAGAAACTATTCCCTTCTATCCCTTTCCCGATAGCCGTTGTATTGAATCGTGCTGTGTTCTTTTGTATCATTTTTTTATTTTTTTATATCTCACTTGTTTAACACAAAGACTTTTACTTATTTCCCACAGGTTATTTAGAACAAGGAATCTTGGTTGTAGACCGCCAAAAGATCGCCAAGCACTATGTGAAGACATCAAACTTCCGATGGAATATCCTGTCCTTGCTTCCCACAGATTTGCTTTACCTGAAAATGGGGATCGACGTCCCGGTTGTCAGGGTCAATCGCTTCTTGCGCACGCCAAGGCTTTTTGAAGCTTTTGACCGTACAGAGACTAGAATTGCATACCCCAACGCCTTCCGTATCTGCAAGCTAATGGCCTACGTTTTTGTGGTTATCCATTGGAATAGCTGCATCTACTTTGCATTGTCCAACTACATTGGATTCGGGAAGGATATATGGGTTTACCCCAACACCACAGACCCAGATTTTGGCCGCCTTGCTCGCCAGTATATCTACAGCTTCTACTTCTCGACCCTCATTCTAACCACGGTAGGGGACACACCACACCCCCAGCAAGAGGAAGAGTTCCTTTTCATGGTGGCCGACTTTCTTATTGCCGTGCTGGGCTTTGCCACCATTATGGGGAGCATGAGCTCAGTCATCTCCAACATGAATAGTGCTGATGCTGCCTTCTACCCCAACCACAACCTGGTGAAGCTTTACCTCCAGATGCACAAAGTCAACAAGAACCTGAAGAACCGTGTCATCTCCTGGCACCAGCACCTGCAGATCAATAAGAAGATGACCAATGAGAACGACATCCTGAAGAACTTGCCCGAGCGGCTGCGCGCTGAGGTGGCAATCAGTGTGCACCTGCCCACCCTGAGCAAGGTGCAGATCTTTCAGAATTGTGAGAAGAGCCTGCTGGAGGAGCTGGTGCTCAAGCTGAAGCCCCAGGTCTACAGCCCCGGCGAGTACGTCTGTAAGAAGGGGGACATCGGCCGGGAGATGTACATCATCAAGGAGGGCAAGCTGGCTGTGGTGGCTGATGACGGCGTGACCGAGTATGCTGTGTTGGGTGAAGGGCAATACTTTGGGGAGATCAGCATCTTGAACATCAAAGGTGAGTATAAAACATACCAAATTGGGCAAACTAGATCATTAGTTCACCTAGCTGAGATTAACCTTAATTAGGATACGGGTTAATCAGATTCAGTAGTAGATGTTAGGTTGGCGCACTGCTGCGTGTACAGGTGTCTATGAGGTTAAGCCCCAATCTCAGGCTGAATACACTGTTTTATTAAATGTACCAATTAAACGGTGCATGTCCTGAATTAAACATCAGTGTTCATTGTCTCACCTCCTTGGATAGTAACACAGAAATAAAGGTGTCTGTTACACATCAATTATTGCCTTTACAAATATATTAGAGCCCTGGCCCTTTGTTATTCAAACATGAGACCTTGCCCTCATATACATTATTTTATCCCTTAGCCGACACGTGTTTCGACCTCTTCTGGGTCCTCCTCATTGATATTTATTTATTTTACATTTATTAAGCGCACAAAACACTCGGGCATCACAACGCTGTTACAACCAGTTACACTCAAATATGATCAAAGTCGTGTGAAGATAGTTAGAGTGGGGTGCACATGTTAAAGTCCAAATGCTTAGGCAAATAGCCAAGTTTTCAGAGCCTTGCTGAAGGTCCAGTAGGAAGGTTCTTTTCTTAGGAGGGTTCTTCTCTAAAACTTGAGGAGATCCCTCTGCGGTTTCCGGAAGCAACTCAAGACCGTCCTCTTTGCTTCTGCCTTCGCCCCCTACCCCGCCCTCCCCTGCTGATCTGTTCTCTCTTGGCACCGTGCACCTGGCTACCCTCTGTCCTCCGGGCCCAGATACCTGCTCACCCTGCCACCCTCACACATTGCATCCGGGCCACCCTTTGCACTGGGGTCTGTATCTGTACCGATACACCCCCCCCCTTTTCTTCCTGTACTTATCAGACCTACCCTGTCTGCTGCCTTAAACTCAGCACGTGCCGCTTGCTGGCTGCACTACCATTGTTTGTTGCCTTTGTTATTTATTTATTATTATTTATCTGTTTCTTCTTTGCGCCACACTTTCCACTTCTCCCGCCTTCCATGCACTTTTCCCCTCCCCACTCTCCATGCACTTGCACGTTCTCAATGTCACTGGGCCTAGTAAGATTGTTGTTTTGTTCTCCCCTGTTCCCCTCCCTTGCCTTGTCGTGCTCTGAAACACTTGTGTTTGAGTGCGATAGAAATAAAGAGGGTAATTCATAGAATTCAGCGCACAAGTGGCGCACGTGGCTGGCGCACAGTGTGCACGTGCGAATTACTGCGCCAGCCGCGTGCGCTAAAATCCATTTCCACGCACAGCGTATTCATGGATTTTAGTTTCCAAAACCAGCCGTGGCGCAGAGTGGCACAGCGACCCTGCAGCAGCACCAGTTACGCCCCCAAACCCTCTCCGTGCACCAGGCACAGGTCCCGTACATGGCGCACAGGCCCCCAACCACGAAAACGCCTGTAAAACTCCCAGCGCACCCCTCCGAATACACGTACCCCTCTGCACGGGGAGTGTCACATGCGATTGGAGTGGGTACGTGTATAACAGGGATTCGCGGGAAGATTCACACGCGAAATGCCCTGTGCAAGTGGGGTACGTGTATTCCTGGGGTGCGCGGGAAGTGTCACACGCGATTGGAGAGGGGAACATGTATTTCGGGGGTGCTCTGGAAGTTTCACACGCGAAATGCCCTGTGCGCGTGTATTCCTGGGGTGCATGGGAAGTATCACATGCGATTGGATCAGGGTATGTGTATTTCGGGGGTGCGCGGGAAGTTTCACACGCGAAATGCCCTGTGCAAGTGGGGTATGTGTATTCCTGGGGTGCGCAGGAAGTATCACACGCGAAATGCCCTGTGTGAGTGGGGTACGTGTATTCGTGGGGTGCGCGGGAAGTTTGACACGTGATAGGCCCTGTGCGAGTGGGATACGTGTATTCCTGGGGTGCGCGGGAAGTTTCACACGCGATTGGAGAGGGGAATGTGTATTTCGGGGGTGCGTGGGAAGTTTCACACGTGATAGGCCCTGTGCGAGTGGGGTACGTGTATTCCTGGGGTGCGCGGGAAGTTTCACACGCGATAGGCCCTGTGTGAGTGGGATACGTTTATTTCGGGGGTGCGCAGGAAGTTTCACACGCGATAGGCCCTGTGCGAGTGTGGTATGTGTATTCCTGGGGTGCGTGGGAAGTTTCACACGCGATTGGAGAGGGGAACGTGTATTTTGGGGGTGCGTGGGAAGTTTCACACGCGATAGGCCCCGTGCGAGTGTGGTACGTGTATTCCTGGGGTGCGCAGGAAGTTTCACACGCGATTTTGCTGTCAGAGCAGGGTATGTGATTTTCGGGGGTGCGTGGGGAGTCCTACACATGAATTGGCAGTGTGGGTCCTCCCAGGTGTTCCCTCTACACCCTCCACGGCCCCTGCAGGCAGCCCACACCACAGGGGACTACCCTGCACCCCTGGTCATGTCCCGCAGGCAGCCCATCCACCATGGGCATGCCCCCCAGCCAAGCCACATGTCACCTTGCACTACTGATCACCAACTCATGTCCCCCAGCAGCCCCACCCCCCAGCAGTCAGGGGCACCTGCCAGCAGGCCCCCACTCATGTCCCTCAGCACCCCCACCCTCCAGCAGTCAGGGGCACCTGCCAGCAGGCCCCCACTCATGTCCCCCTGCACCCCCACCCCCCAGCAGTCAGGGGCACCTGCCAGCAGGCCCCCACTCATGTCCCTCAGCACCCCCACCCCCAGCAGTCAGAGGCACCTGCCAGCAGGTCCCCACTCATGTCCCTCAGCACCCCCACCCCCCAGCAGTCAGGGGCACCTGCCAGCAGGCCCCCACACATGTCCCCCTGCCCCCACGTCATGACGATCCTCAATCATGGGCCTAATTGCCAGCCACATCACACCCCACGCCACCCCAGCCCAAAGACCCAACCAAGTATTGCATCCACCCACATAGAAATGCCCATTACATGATACAACCCGAATGGCAAGTATGTAAATTAACACATGTCCGTCACACACACACAAGGGTGCAAGTGAATGTGAAAACCCACATCATGACATGCATGAAATCAATGAGAGAATACCAACCCAAAAGAATATTGAACCCAAAATGAATGTAATGAAAAGAAAACACACAATAATGTGAAGAAATAAAATGCAGCATGTCCAGAAAATAATCAAAAATATGAAATCAGAATCCAAAGAAATCCAAATGAAAATGTGTCCAACAAAGCAAATCCAAGGGAAAAAAATAAGTGAAATCAATTGCTCCATGATGAAATGAAAAAAAAAAATCCACTGTTCAACTGTGTACAAATCACCAATCCAGGGTCCATGAGCCCACCAAATGAAATGAAACCTACAAAAAAGACTACCTAATAAAGAACTGTATACAAAACTGTGGTGCATTGTCCAATGGCGCGTAGGGGGTTCAGGTGAGGAGGGGGTCGCCAGAAGGTCCAGCACATGGAGGAATCCAGCACCGGTGACCCGTCCCAGTAGGTCAACGTGGTCAAAGAGGCATGCGAGACGACGTGCAGTCTCTCCACGAAAATACTGCAGGTCACCTCGCATGCCCCGTTGACGCAACGCCATCCCACTCAGGACAGGCTCAACACGGTCCCGGAAAGCCACGTCCGCAGGGAGAGGAAGGCCAGTTGTCGTGTGCTCATCCCCTCCCTGAAAACAGGTCTGGACGTAGGCATCCCTGCTGGTGCCAGATGATGCAGTGACAGGATCAGGGACAGGATTAAACACAGGCACCTCCGTGGCAGCCTGTGCTGCCTCCTGTCCCTGCCCCTGCACTGCACCACTAGCACCAGTGGAATCCCCACCTCCAGACCCCGTGTGTGTCCCTTCCACTGCCGCCTCCTCCACCAAACCCCCCACCAACCTGGATGACTCCATGCCATCTTCCTCCATTGGACCCTGTGGGGTCTCAGCTGCCTCTTCTGCTGCCGAGGAGTCCACCTCTGACCTCTGCCTCTTGGACCTACCCTCAGCAGCTGCCACCTGGGACACGGCACCAGACTCCTCACTGCCCGACGAGATGACAATCTGGGAGGGGAGCCGGGCCTTGCGCCTCCGGCTGGTGGTGCGATCCCTGCCGCTGTGCTCCACAGCACCCTCTCCGCCCTCTTCATCAGTTGACGCTGCAGACAGGGAGAGATAAAACACAGACATCAGGGCACTGTACAATGGACTGATATACACATGACAATTGCACATGAGTGGCAGTGTCAAACTTCAGACATGGCATCACACTCCACGACACACATGTCATTTCAACTCACACACATGAGCATTTCCACAGAAATATTGCACCAGGCAGCAACATCCATACACATACAACAGCATGAACAGCCGAAGGTGAGCCTGACATCACATGAAACACAGGGAGTGCACTAGACACGCACACACGCCACCACACCTACATGCATGTCTACATCTCCTCCAACTGTCGCAGTGATGCGATCGCCATACATGTCACATCTGTCAGGGGTTTTGACCCATGTTCGAGTTATTATGCTGCAACATTTGGGGCTGTGGGCTCAGAAAATCCAAGATGGCCGAAAAAGCCCACATTGCACCAGAATCCAGGAAAACCATGCAGTTTTTGCGCACACCAAAATGGTCGCCTGACCTGCCACCCACCAGTGCGAGCGTGATGGAACAGAAGCGCCATGAGTGAAACGTGGTGCCAAGGAAAAACAGCAGTGCCTGTTAGCTCCAAAAGCGCTTTGAAATCACCTTTGTTTCTCTGAATGCAAGCTCAAAATGCATATTTCAAAACTCTACTGCAGAATCTACCTTAATACACTGTTAGCAAGGATCATATGCTATCAAGTAAAATCCCCTTTTTGAAATGTATTAATTCAAGACAGCTCCCAAAAATGGGTGCAGTACCATTGCAAGCCACTGACCGGTGCTGGCGCTCTATAAATCCTGACAGGAGAGCTGTCTTGCAGAAATTTGCAGTGAACAGAAGGTGGTCTTATGTAATTAAAAGTTCAAAAGACTTGCTTTTCCTGAGAACTCTTAACACCTCAGAGACCCACACAACAGCCCAGGATATCACATGGCCCTGTTGATTGAGAGGGAGGAGTTTCCCCTGCAGCCTGCAGGACAAAAAACAATAGACCCTTTCAATTTAATAGAAATGAAGATTAGGGTGTAACTGTCAAGAGCTGCCCTGCCAGGAAGGAGAGGCCTGTGATATCTGACTCACCAAGTTCTGGGGGCGGGCCAGACTGGTATGTGAATTCAATTAAGGGCAAATGTATGTTTGATTAAATTGCTTATAAAATCTTGTATTAAGCTCACAGAAATGTACAATTTGGGGGTCATTAATATGGAAATGCCCTCACGATTTGAGACCAAACTCCACTTTGTCCGGTGTTCTGGGACCGAACCCCGCTATTTATTAATATTGCAGACACAGGGTTTATGCTAGAGACATAGTAAATTATTGTAATATGCTCAGGGAAAGGGTACAGGTCTGTGTAAAGATTTGATGAAAAACCAATGTTGCTAAGGCTACCAAAAAAACGAAAAAATGTTGTCATTTCTTAACCCAAGCTCTTAGAAAGATCAGAGTTGGGCAAGAATGTACCTTAATTCATCTGCAAGGTGTACATGTAATTTCAACAAACTGTGTATCTGGGAAATATGTGTTTTGGGTAAAATTGATTTTTCTAAGTAAATGCAAAGGGGAGGATCCTCTGACTCATAAAACATACCTCATCACGATGACGCTCCATTCCTTCCCCAATCAAGGGAGAGAGGAGAGCTTGGCCAATGATAAATTGTGAGAGGCAGGCTTAGTTATGCCCACGCACACACCCATTTTCAAAACACATAAAAAGAGACTGCTTTGGACAGGCAAGATACTCACTTTCCACTTTCTTGCGAAGCATTTTGCCAGATGACTTCTAAATCCAGAACTGAACTCCAGATAGATCCAGAACCAAGCCAGAACTTAAAGCAGGGGCCAATCCACAAGCTGAATCCTCTTCAGCAGGCCTCCAAATCTTTTGCAACCAAACTATTCAACAGCCCGGCAAGCTGTTTGACCTTGGGTCAGAACCATATCCAGACCCAGAAAGTAGAGCTGTATCCAGAACCGGTAGCAGACCCAGAAAGCCGTGCTGTATCCAGAGAGACCAGAACCAGAGAGACCAGACTGCTGTGAAGTGCCGCTAGCAGACCCAGACCAGACTGCTGTGAGCAGAACCAGTACCAGAAGCCGCCAGAAGTCCAGTCCAATCCTGACCCGATCCGTGACAGTCGCATTCCTGTCCAAAATTAGGAGTGAGTATCCAGCCAGAACTGTGAAGAACCCATCTCTTAGTCTAAAATAATCTGATTCAAAACATTTGAACCTGTCCAGAACTGCATCATAGGAATCGTGTGTTCATTCTGTCATTTCAAAGCTGTAAAAGTGTAATTTTGTTATTCTGAAGTTTATTTTCATTTCGAGAAACTATCTCCACAAATTCGTCCGTATCTCTGGAACCGCGTGTGCTAGGAACGAGATTTAACTTTCATTTTAAAGCTAAGCTTTCCAACAAGCCTAAACCCGACTCTATATTCATTATAGTTTTTCCATAATCGCGCTCGATGCATTCAGAAAAATTGCCGCAAATTGAAAAATTAGCTCCTGTCAAAGATAGCCGTCTTTTGCTTGAACTGCTAAAATTAATTTTCAACCTACTAATCCCTCATTGAGTATTGCCAGTGTGACTTGAACTAATCTTAAATAGCTATCACCTACCCTGAACCTCCTACCGGGAATTAAAATCATTTTTAGCATATTTTTCCCTTCTTTGCATACCACATTGAAAAGTACTTTTGCCTGTGTTTAAAATCATCCCTGTTTCTCTAAGCTTGCTGGGGGGAACGGGAACTGAACTACATTTGATTGTATTCCTGAGAACTGTGTGCTCTCCTTTCCATATTTTTATATTGCTTTGGGGTGGAGTGAATTGCCACCAGGGGAAAAGGGAACGTATTATCTCTTGTGAAACCCTATCAGTTTATTTCCGTACCACATTCTTTCCATCATTGTTTTTCCTTGAAACCCTAAAAGCATTCTCAGTTACCTTTTCCTTCCTATACCAACTCCTAAGTAATTAAATAAGCATACAATTGTAATATTATCCATTGTTGATCACTGTCATATTCTTAAGTGTGATATCAAATATTAATTTATTATAAAAGTGTGATATATATATATATATATATATATATATTGTTTAATTTTTCCAATAAATCTTTTAAATTGCAAAACAAACCTACTTCTTGGCTCAGTGAGGTCAGAGGGATTCAACGAGAGGGGCGTTATATAAGGGTTTATCATCCAGAGTATAACTTGTCATAAAAATATATAAATAAGGGCTTCCCTTGGGCGTCCCAGACGAGGCACTGACTTAGTGGGATTGCTGAATTGAAGTCACTTAACACATCTGGCATTCAGCCTTCTACATATCAGTGTCACGTGCATCCATGTTGCATCACAGTTGCACACTTGTCAGATACACACACATGCACATGTACACAGTGCAGATACATGCAGCAGGAACCACCATCAATGTGTGACACCACAACCATGCCAATGTACATACACTGAAATTCAAACATGTGTGCTACCACACCTGCATTTGGACAGCATGCTTACCAACACATACACCATCGATGTGTCTCACACCTAAGAGGACTCACATGTGGCAGCCTAACGCCCCTGTTCATACACATCCCTACATGGCCCTACGAAAACACATGTGCAACCTGCACACTACTGGCACACCATCACACGCACAGCGTCCAATCTGTATGCATGTACACTTACCGCTTGACTCCAGACGGGTCTGCCTCTCAAGGACCTGGACGTGGAGCGCTGGGCATATGTGTTCCAGGACCCTCATCTGGTTGTCGGACAGGTGGCCCTGACGCCCCTTGGCATCCGCTGCCTTCAAGAGGCGCCGGGCCTTGTTGAGGGTCCTGGACCTGAAGACCTCCCAGCGCTTCTTGACATGTTGTAAGTTGCGGACTGCCACCCCCTCCGCGTTGATGGCAGTCACGATGTCCATCCAGATCCTGGTCCGTCCTTCATTATCGGTGCGCAAACTTCCAAAGAGGGCATCATACTGCCCCAGGATTTGCTCCACCAGGACACCAACTTCCCTGGCACTGAAGCTGGTGGGCCTCTGCCTCTCTGGCTGGGGGTTGCCAGTGGTGCCAGATGGTGTTGTGCCCGACATGGCAACCCCAGAGGCAGGAGTGGGTGGGCAACTGGGTCCTGGGGCTGGGCTGTGGAGCGATGGTATCCCAGTCGGGAGTCTTCGGTTCCAGCAGGGGTGGTCACAGCAACTGCACCCCTGGCTGACGTGCAGGCAGCAAATAGCAGGGCACGTGGGCAGCAGGCAGTCAGGCAGCAGCAGATGGCAGGTGGGAGCGTGCTCGGGGCTCTGGGGGGCAGTAATTCAGCCTTCTGGGCAGGAGCGTGGTCTTCTGTGTGTTGTTGCGTGGCCAGCTTGATACGGAGTGATTTGGCACGTGAAAATCTTGCATGTCAGCGTGTAATTCGAGGAAAGGCCCTTTGCGCATAAGCGCGTCAGCACACGTACGCGGTTTCATTGGACCAAAGGCCCTTAGCGCGTAAGTGCTTCTGTGACGTGACTCGCGCGGGCGTTTCGCTCGTGACGTGGGCATAGTGGTTCAGCACGCATGGAAAAACTGCACGTCCGTGTGTAATCTGAGGAAAGGGCCTATGCGCGTAAGTGACGTGATGCGCGCAGGCGTTTCCATCAACACGGGTGCATGTTCATCGTACACGTCCAAAAACTGCACGTCCGAGTGTCAGCTTGTGTAATTGGAGGAAAGGGCCTTAGCGCGTACACGCGTAAGTGACGCTGTACGTGTAGGCCGCTTTAAAAGGTACATGTCGGACCCCATTCCCTTGTACGTGCTTTTTGTGGAGAGCGAGTGGGTGAATTCTGTCCTTCTGGTCAGTTCACACGCGATTACTTCACAGCGTTTCAAGTTCGTACTCGCTGTTACCTCTGACAGCGTTCTTTATTTTTTTTGGGCCTGTTTCCTCAAACAGCGTTCACTTCTTCTTTTGTCCTGTCTCCTCAGACAGCGTACAGTTCTTCTTTTGGCGGGGGTGTTGCCTACGCGCACACGTGTGCGTTTTTTTTCCCATTATTTTTCCAGGCAGACGTGAGTCGCGCACGCATATACCAACTGTGCTTGCCTCGTGTGTCGCGTACCCCTTCAGAGGTCATTGTAGGCTGCGTGTAACACGCGTACGCTTGTTTTTGTGTTTCTGGGTGCCACAGCATAGTGCAGGTTCATTTTTCCACGCACGTGGTCTACGAGGGGTTGCTGTCATGATGCCTACCTCCAAGGAGCCAGGTCCGACCAAGCAACCCCAGAGGCAGGCATCATTTCCCCCAGGGGAGTGCCAGCGGGCCCAAGCTGGCGCCCTTTGGACGCAGTCCTGGCGCCAGGTTCATGTTGGACCCCTGTCCTGGCGCCTTAGGCGCCAGGCTCATAAAGCTAGACATGTGTTCAAGTGTTTTAATGTGCACTTACCTGATGCAGACCATGCTGCCACATCCAGGCCCTCTTGAGGCCTGAAGGGAACTACTTTACCTGTGGGATTACTTTCCACCCGGGTGTGGTCGGGGAAGGATACATACCTGATCGGAGGAAGGATACACACTTGGAACTTCTTCCAAAGCTATTTAAACCACACCCGATCAGCAACTCACGCTTCGCGTTGTTCTGCTCCTCGCAGCTGGACGCTCACCGTGTCAGCTCCTGCATCTGGACCTCAGCCACGCCTGTCAGTATCCTGGGTCACCTGCAAAGGGAGACAAAAGACCTTACTTGCTAAATCAGCACCACAGAGGCATCACACCGACGATCCTGAAAAGGAAGACATCATTTTAAAAGCATTTTGCTACGATAGCTGCAGCGCTGCATTTCACTCACCTTTCCTGGACGCCACCATCTTCAGCAGCGATCATCCGGATCCACAGCCACTTCCCAGAACCTAGAGAGAAAGACAAGAACCAGGTGAGAGAAGGAAGGGAATAGGAAAAGCTCAGTTTCCTTCTAAGTCTTACCTGTTGGGTCATTCCCATTTCATTTCGGGTCTTGCCGCTTCCAGGCATCCAGACCCCGGTCCCTATGGGGAAAAAAGACAAAGACATTGAATGAGCGAATGCAAAGACATTACCCGAGCGCTCATCCAGAACTTACCTGTCATTTACTGGAACTGCACGTATCACTTCGGGTCGGCGCCATATCTCCGGCATTCCGAACCCCGGCCCCTAAGGGGAAAAAGATAATGAACATTATTATTAAGCTTGGACTTTTGAACTTGCAACAGAACTTTTACAGAGCCTTACCTGAATAGTCAAGCTTACCTGAACTCCCATAATCCTCAATCCAGTGAAGTAACTGGGTTTCAACGCGCCCCTGCATCAGAAGCAGGATGGAGAGCTCATCCTTCCTCACCCTAAGGTGAGACTTCACGGGGAATCGTGGAAGGGTATCGTGGAGGGTTGGAAGAGAGTGGGAGGCTTGAGCATAACTCAGTCAGTAGGTAATACCCCCTTTTCACGCACAGGGGAATATTCCTGCGAGCCGGAGAAGCCAGAGTAGAGGGGCCCTTCCTGTCCATCTTCAGAGTCCTGCGCTTCACCATTGAAGAAGCATCAGCACTCGAAGCCAGACCTGCGCCTCCGTGGGAATCAGGTGAGCGTTACAGAACGCGAAGCCAACCCACAATTTCCCACCCGGGCGCTATGGAGACTTCCGAGACTGACCAGCTGGCCCAGCTTTTGGGGGAATTATGGGCGGAGGTGCACTCAGCCCGCCAGGAGACTAACGCTCTCAAAAGAGAACTGATCTTATCCAAGGAAAGAAGAGATGACCTAGCCAAAAGGTTATTACAGGCCCAGGCAGGGCACACTCATTTACCTAATTCCGGAGACATTTCCACATCAATGGGTTTGAGTAACCCGGTACAAATTAATCTACCTGGACACATGCCTTTGGCACCGCCTGAACGTTTTGCGGGGGATCCCAAGAAATATGCCGTCTTTATGAACCAATGTCGTTTACACTTTCTGTGCAGACCCGGAGCCTTCCCTAACGATCAGACCAAGGTAGCCTTTATACTATCTTACCTCAGTGGCAGTGCTGCCGATTGGTCTATTCCATTGGTAAATCAGGATGATCCCATTCTCCAGGATTTTCAGGGCTTCCAGGCCAGCATGGAAAGATTGTTCGCTCGACACTCTCAAGGACAGGCCCTTGATAACGAACTGCTAACCTTACGACAAGGTAATCAGGATCTTCTGTCCTACATTGCCACCTTTAACAGACTGGTTGTGGAAACTGGATGGCCAGAAAACAAAAGGATCACATTGTTTCATCGAGGCCTGCGCGGCGAGCTAAAGGATGTTCTAGGTCAGATAGTAAACACACCCCAGGTCTGCGCAGACTACATAGACTTGGTGGTTCAACTTGATCACAGACTTCAAAATAGAAAAGCAGATCGGTTCAAGTATGAAAACCGAGTACCGATCAAAACCCACGCTAACTCCAAGAGTACCGACGTATCTGAACCTATGCAAATCGGTGGCGTTAAAGGACCATTAACGCAGAAAGAACGAGAGAGAAGGCGGCAAATGCAACTTTGTCTGTATTGCGGGACTTCCGGTCACTTTCTTCGAAATTGTCCAGTTAAACCACTTAAGAAGGTGGTTGGAGCTACTGACAACGAATTATTGACACCTGATTCGGGAAACGTCCTAGCCCGACAAGCGTAGGGGTCCGCTTGCCGAGCTTAAAAACTAACTCTTTGACCTCGCATTTTGTCATGCCAATGGTGCTCGTGAACCCAAAACAGCCTCAGCAGTTGCATGCTATAAAAGCATACCTCGACAGTGGAGCTATTGGAAATTACATAGACCGTGAATTGGCTTCCAGGATCAAGCTTCCTCTCCTCCCGAAAGTAACCCAAGATGTCATTACTACAGTAGATGGAACCGAAATAGCCTCAGGGCCAGTAATGCATTCCACTGTTGAAGTGACTCTGGTGGGTCAGGATGGACATCGGGAAGCAATCGTGTTTGATGTGATCAAGGCCCCACAATTTCAAGTAATTCTTGGAATTCCTTGGTTAGAAACACATAATCCCAGAATTGACTGGCGAGCAAAGAAGATAAGTTTTCCTGATTGTGAACCAACTTGTTATTCAAGAAATCCAGCTATGGGTCTAGCCTCAGCAACTTCCACCCCTGTACAGCTACCGTCAGAATACCAAGAATTCCAAGACGTTTTTCAGAAAGAACAGGCTAACACGTTACCTCCCCATCGGTCTTATGATTGCCAAATCGATCTGGTACCCAATGCTCAACTACCTTGTAGTAGGATTTATGCTCTTACGGAACCTGAGAACCTGCATTTGCATCAGTATTTAGATCAGTACCTAGCCAATGGTTTTATTCGCCCGTCCAAGTCTCCTGTCTCTTCAGCTCTGTTCTTCGTGCCGAAAAAAGAAGGCGACCTTAGAACGTGTATAGACTAAATCAAATAACGATTAAGAATCGTTATCCTCTGCCCTTGATCCCTGAGCTTATCGACCAGGTGAAAGACGCTTGTGTGTACAACAAGTTAGATCTCCGAGGAGCTTATCACCTGGTGCGCGTAAAAGAAGGCGACGAATGGAAGACTGCATTCCGCACCAAATTTGGGCTCTTCGAGTATCAGTTGATGCCCTTCGGGTTGTGCAATGCACCTGCCGCCTTTCAGTTTTTTAGAATGATGTTCTTTGGGAACTTATCGATGTCTGTGTCATTGTTTACACTGACGACATCCTGGTGTACTCTTCTTCAGAATCTGATCACAGAAAACATGTTAGGGCAGTTCTTGAGAAATTGCGCCAGCACAGACTATTTGCAAAACTCGAAAAATGCGTTTTTCATACCACAGAAGTTGAGTTTCTCAGATTCATCCTGACACCTTAAGGAGTCCGAATGGACTCGCGAAAGGTGGACGCCATCCTGAAATGGCCATCTCCTAGCTCGGTGAAGGGAGTTCAGAGCATGCTCGGCTTTGGCAATTTCTATCGAAGATTCATCCCGGAATTTTCCCGAACAGTCCAACCCATCTCCGCTCTCCTAAAGAAAAACAAACGCTTCGAATGGACTCTTGAAGCCGAACAAGCCTTCCAGGACCTGAAAACCAAATTCACCTCTGCACCTGTACTGAAACACCCGCACCCAGATCTCCCGTACATAGTGGAAACCGATGCATCCAGTTCGGTCATGGGAGCTGTCCTGTCGCAAAGAGACCCAAAAACTAACCAACTACACCCAGTGGCCTTTTGGTCCAGAAAATGTTCTCCTCCTGAAATCAACTACGCAATTACCGATAAAGAGTTACTGGCCATCAAATCTGCTTTCAAGGCTTGGCGTCACTATCTTCTCGGGGCAAGACACACCATTACCGTAATTACAGACCACAGAAACTTACAGTATTTAAAGACGGCCAAAGCTCAATCTTCACGACAACTCCGATGGGCTCTATTCTTTGCGGAATTTGATTTTGTAATTACCTATCGCCCTGGCTGCAAGAATGGAAAAGCGGATGCCTTATCCCGGATTGGCATGGAAGAACCTAATTCGAGCTTAGAACCTGTGCCCAGCATACCTGAGCAAAGAATCTTAGGCTTTAATTCATTGCACACTATTGAGGACATCCAAACGCAAGTAAAACAACTTCTAGACTCTTCAACCTTACTGGAATGGAGTCAGAAGGGTCCTCATTACACCGTTAAGGATGACTTACCCTACTTCCAGGAGCGGTTGTTTCTGCCAAGTAAAGAATTGCAAGAACTTGTTATTGCCCATCATCATGAATCTTTAATGGAAGGACATCCTGGTATCGCTAAAACGGAGGAAAAAATTAAACGTCACTTCTGGTGGCCTTCTTGGAGAAAAGACATAAAGTCTTTTGTTCTGTCTTGCGGAATTTGCGCCCAAAACAAGGCTCAAAAGAAAAGGCCAGCCGGCCTACTTCAACCCTTGGATATTCCACCGGCACCATGGCACACCCTGTCAATGGACTTTATAACCGACCTGCCTCCTTGTGCTGGTTACAACACAATCCTTGTAATTGTGGACCTATTCACCAAAATGGCCCACTTTATCCCTTTAAAGGGTTTGCCTTCTGCTTCCACCTTGGCCAAGGAATTCCTGGAGAATGTAGTTCGCATACATGGTTTCCCTTCCATATTAGTCTCGGATCGTGGAAGTCAATTTATCTCCCATTTTTGGAAGAAGTGTTGCCAACTAGCACAAATAGATGTGCGGTTATCCACCAGCCACCACCCCCAGACCGACGGACAAACCGAGAGAACCAATCAGACTCTCGAGCAATATCTTTGGTGCATGTTACACCAATCCGAGTTAAATTGGAAAGACATCCTTTGGATCGCAGAATATGCATACAACAATTCAGTGCATTCTGGAACTGGACAAACCCCCTTTTATACTTTGTATGGTCACCATCCTCGGACCTCTGACCTAGATCCACCTCTGACCCTGGAAATGCCCGCAGTAAATCATCTGCATTCCACAATAACCCGAGCCTTCAAAGAAGCTGCAACTCATTTACAGCAAGCCAAGAAAAAGTATAAAGAAAACGCAGATTTGCACTGGAGTAAAAGTCCGCCTTACCAAGTAGGAGACCAGGTATGGCTAGCAACTAAACACTTATCCCTCAAGGGCCCGCGAACCTTCAATCCCAGATTCATAGGACCTTATCCCATCAAGGCTAGAATCAACCCAGTGGCCTTTAAACTGGATCTACCGTCCAACATGCATATACATGCAGTTTTTCATGCATCACTTTTGAAGCCCGTACAACCAGGAACCCGATTGTCCAAGCCTCCAGATCCATTATTTTTCCAGGCAGACGGTGAGTCGCGCACGCATATACCAACTGTGCTTGCCCCGTGTGTCGCATACCCCTTCAGAGGTCATTGTAGGCTGCGTGTAACACGCGTACGCTTGTTTTTGTGTTTCTGGGTGCCACAGCATAGTGCAGGTTCATTTTTCCACGCACGTGGTCTACGAGGGGTTGCTGTCATGATGCCTACCTCCAAGGAGCCAGGTCCGACCCAGCAACCCCAGAGGCAGGCATCATTTCCCCCAGTGGAGTGCCAGCGGGCCCAAGCTGGGGCCCTTTGGACGCAGTCCTGGCGCCTTAGGCGCCAGGCTCATGTTGGACCTCTGTCCTGGCGCCTTAGGCGCCAGGCTCATAAAGCTAGACATGTGTTCAAGTGTTTTAATGTGCACTTACCTGATGCAGACCATGCTGCCACATCCAGGCCCTCTTGAGGCCTGAATGGAACTACTTTACCTGTGGGATTACTTTCCACCCGGGTGTGGTCGGGGAAGGATACATACCTGATCGAGGAAGGATACACACTTGGAACTTCTTCCAAAGCTATTTAAACCACACCCGATCAGCAACTCACGCTTCGCATTGTTCTGCTCCTCGCAGCTGGACGCTCACCGTGTCAGCTCCTGCATCTGGACCTCAGCCACGCCTGTCAGTATCCTGGGTCACCTGCAAAGGGAGACAAAAGACCTTACCTGCTAAATCAGCACCACAGAGGCATCACACCGACGATCCTGAAAAGGAAGACATTATTTTAAAAGCATTTCGCTATGATCGCTGCAGCGCTGCTTTTCACTCACGTTTCCTGGACGCCACCATCTTCAGCAGCGATCATCCGGATCCACAGCCACTTCCCAGAACCTAGAGAGAAAGACAAGAACAAGGTGAGAGAAGGAAGGGAATAGGAAAAGCTCAGTTTCCTTCTAAGTCTTACCTGTTGGGTCATTCCCATTTCATTTCGGGTCTTTTCGCTTCCAGGCATCCGGACCCCGGCCCCTATGGGGAAAAAAGACAAAGACATTGAATGAGCGAATGCAAAGACATTACCCGAGCGCTCATCCAGAACTTACCTGTCATTTACTGGAACTGCACGTATCACTTCGGGTCGGCGCCATATCTCCGGCATTCCGAACCCCGGCCCCTAAGGGGAAAAAGATAATGGACATTATTATTAAGCTTGGACTTTTGAACTTGCAACAGAACTTTTACAGAGCCTTACCTGAATAGTCAAGCTTACCTGAACTCCCATAATCCTCAATCCAGTGAAGTAACTGGGTTTCAACGCGCCTCTGCATCAGAAGCAGGATGAAGAGCTCATCCTTCCTGACCCTAAGGTGAGACTTCACAGGGAATCGTGGAAGGGTATCGTGGAGGGTTGGAAGAGAGTGGGAGGCTTGAGCATAACTCAGTCAGTAGGTAATACTCCCTTTTCACGCACAGGGGAATATTCCTGCGAGCCGGAGAAGCCAGAGTAGAGGGGCCCTTCCTGTCCATCTTCAGAGTCCTGCGCTTCACCATTGAAGAAGCATCAGCACTCGAAGCCAGACCTGCGCCTCCGTGGGAATCAGGTGAGCGTTACAGTTGCGTGCACGTTACTTTTTGTTTTTGGGGTGCCTGTGCGTTGCATGACCCGTCATCTTCCCCCAGTGGTCACAGAGAGGCTTGCTAGAGCATCTAGTACCCTACCCCTTTCACCCCCAATTGCCCAGGACAATTGTTTACTGCAACTCCCATACGCACAACATCAGTGCCATGGTTGGGAGGCGACCTAGCGGTAAGGGAGGCAAAGGTGGCTGACCTCCAAAAGGTGGGCGTGGTGTTCACAGTAGGGGACGTGGCCAGGATTTGAAGGGTGCCCCTAAACCCCCATGTGTGGAGGACCAATCAGGGACACCCATGCCCCCCCCCCCCTGGTTGAGGGAAACGTGGCTGACACCATCCCAGCTCAGCCCTTGTTGGACCAGCCCATTGTGGCACCTGAGCCGGCACAGGATGAATCCCTGGTTTACTTCTAGGTCAGCAAGTCTAAGCCACGTGTGTCGGTGCAAGTTGGTGTCACCAGGCCACATGGCTCTGGGGCAGCAATGTCATCTGCTGCCCCAAGTAGGCAGGGTGGGGAGGCTGCAGGGGCAGCTGCACCTCTATCCACCCCAGCTCTGAGTCTCCCAGCCGGGACAGTGTCCGTCCTGGTCCATCAAACTGACGTTGCCCCTGCAACATCACACTTCAGCCAATGCCTGCACCAAGACCTATGGTCATTGTGCCTTCGCACACTCCCAGTACCCAGTCCACCTGCGCTTCTGCCCCTACTGACCAGAGCGGTGCAAGCCACTCAGGCTCTGCTCCACCTTTGAAGAAGAGGAAGAAGGGTGCTCTGGCGCTACAGGCTGAGACCCCAGACACGGCTACACAGTCTGGCACATCAAGGAAGCCTAGCTTTAATGACCCCGAACTTGATGCACTTGTGAGCTATGTGTCGGCACATAGCCGCGAAATGTTGGTGACTGCAGGGTGCAAGACCACACCTGGTCAATGTAGGGCACACTGGCAGACCATCGCGGAACGCATAAGTGCCCTTGGATTTGTGAGGCGCACAGCTGATGATTGCTACAAGCGGTGGAATGACCTGAAACGCAGAGCAAAGAACAAGCTGGCCTCAAATCATGCCGCTACTTTGGTGACTGGCGGTGGGTCTCCACAAGAGGACAATTAACTCACTGAACATGACGTGTGTGTGTAATCCATGTGTATGTTGTTTGGGTGACGGGTTCTGATTAAGTGCCAGGTGAGGGTGTGTACTCCTGAGTGTTATGGGTCACCAATTTGCTTCCTCCCATACATTCACGTGCCTTGGATTTGGGTATGACTGTATCCCTTCTGGCACAATTGCCAATTACGCCCACATTAGTGCACTTTACCTTGAACTGTCATCTTGCAACTACATTGTTCAGATTTTGTAAGTGTTCATTCAGGCTGATTGTTTCCACTCTCCCATTTTTACTACACATTATCCTGCCCTATTGCAACATATGTGATATGATTCGGTCATTGTTTACAGCCCACACTGGGCCACTACTTTTACCTGGTTATGTTAATGATTACACCATTCAGGCCGATGGAGTATTGGGCTGCAGAAATGTTTTATTAGGGCCTGTTTGCATGTGGAACATGACAGACGTTTCCTGTAATGTTAAAGTGACCAACCATTGATCAGCCCACAATGACTGTGTTATTGGACACTGGATGTGTTTCAGTGTGTGGCACATGCATATTTTGCAACACTATTCAGCATCAATCTTCGCATCATGTCGATGTGACATGGATGTGTGACAGTGCTCATTCACTGACATATTGCTGTAGTTTTGTAATTTACCGTGGCTATGCTACTTGACATCTGTGTGTTGGCATGTGTCATGTATGTGTATTGGACATACCACTCACAGCCTGATGTGTGATGCCAGTGCTACCCAACATGCTGCAAATGTGTTGCATATCCATCTTGCTCTCCCCAGTGTCCGCCTTTTTGACTCCACTTCCAACTCTTTGACAGTGCATGCATGGCAGGGTTATAGTCATGTGGGACATGTGTAATTCATGTACTGGATCTCTGGCTTGTAACGTCCTATGTGTGTGCTATGGTGCTCATGCCTGTTTCCATTTGTTGTCTTTCATATTTTTGCAGGTGATGACGCACTTGGTGCTGTTGAGGTTGAGGAGATGGTGCAGACCCAGGAGGAATCTCAGGCGCGACCGGGCACCAGTGGGGGACGTGGTGTGGTGGTGGGTGAAAACCCAATGTTACTGCATACCATACAGTCCAGGGGTGCCTCTGGGTGCACCTCCCCAGACCTCTATTCAGGTGCTGAGTCGGATGACGAGACTTATGTGCAGTCGCAGGTAATTGTTTCTGGCAGGGATTCTGTTCTGTCCAACCCACCTGGACCAGGGGTAGAACCCTCTATGGGGATGTCAGTGTTGGTAGGTCCGCCTTTGGCGGTTACGGATGCAGGGTCATACTCCACAGCATCTGATCCTGTTCCTAGGCCAGCAGATCAGAGGGGGAATGCAGTCCTGCAGCCTCAGGCAGTGCCAGCACAGCAAGGTGCAGATCGCCTTGCCCCAAACAGGTGTGGTGCCCGTCGACGCGGTGGCCGTGCCCCACCAGGCAATACTGTATGGGAAAACTCCATGTACAGTATGGCAACCCAACAGGCAGCATCAGTAGAAATGATGGCTCAGGCAATGGAGAGGGTGGCCACTTCCATTATCCCCCCGGAAAGGCAGATGGAGCAACAACAGCAGGCAACAAACTCCATTTGCCAATCACACAGGGAAGACATGTTTGCGGGCAATAGGGACAGATGGACGGCACTGGAGACTCTACGCGAATCCATATCAATAGAGTCCCAGGGCCACAGGTTAGAACTACATAACCTCAGGCAGACTCTGGTTGCACTTGAGGCTTCCAGTAATGTAAGGGCAGAACAGCAGCTGGAGCAGCTCACACATTCGCTCTCAGCAGAGCTGCATGCAACACGTGAGGAGATCTGGGCATCACGCGAGGCCATGCGTGCAGAAATGCAGGCAACACGTGATGTGCTGCATGGGGATCTCCGCACTTTAATCCTCCAGAATCAGACCTTCCAGACCTGAATGCTTGCTGCCATGGAGGACCATACCAGGGCTTTGCGTGGGCTGGCTCCCATAGTGCCACCGCCTCCTGATGCAGCAGCAGAGGATGAGCAGAGCGACAGCAGTTCTCCCACAATGGCATAGCCGTGCAGGCCATGAGCCCAAGGAGGTATTTTTTTTCTGCAACATCCACGCAGGTGGGTGTTGGTGTGCACCCTGCCCTCGAACCTCCTGGGTGGCCTCCCCCACCCCCCTGGCCCCCACATGGCCATTTTTGTGTAGCTCCCGTGGGCATCCACTGTATTCCGGCTGGGCACATGCAGGCTTGTCCTGAGTTTGGGTTAGATGCTTGGGTTCGTGAGACACACACCCCTCCTGCTTCCCGTTTCCATGGGCTTGCAAAGGGTGTGACCAAGTGACAGTGAATTACACAGTGATGTTGGGCTCCCATGAGCTGTGTGGGCAGTCTGTAGTCAATACTGTGCAGACATCCCTAGTGGATATTGTTGTTGTATTGTACACTGAATGGTGTATTGATATGTGCTTGTGCATCCATGTCTTCCTCATAATCTGCAGGTTCCTTCCTCATGTCTTCACAAGGCCGTCTACTTTGCAGATGCAGTTCATGTTGTATGCAGTACACTGAGACATTTGCGTGGCAGCAGCACTCTACAGTTGTAAGGGGACGATGTGCTGGCGTCTTCAGGTTGTAAGACTACCACTACTTGAACTTAGTACTGTCATGTTTTTGCATTTTTCCATGGTGTGTTGCAGCATTGTGTTGGTGGTAAGTATTTGGTAATGTGTGCTGTTAGTTATACATTACTGGGAGCATATTGTGTGTGGGCAGTTTGCATTAGGGACAGTGTACTTTGTGACACTTGTGTCAGGTCTTGTGCATTGCTTTTTTTGCTTTCAAATTGCATGACATGCCATGGTGTGTTTGGTGGTGGAGCTGGGGAGGGGTTGGGTGACATGGCGCTGTTCTCATGTTGTATTTAGCAAGGGGGTATTGAATTTAGCAGCATAGATGTATGTCTTTTGATGACACAGCATTGGTGGTGTTTGGGTAGGTAGGGATGCACACAATGTAACAGTTCCAGGTGACCAATCTCAGGCTGGTATGGTTGTGACAGTTGAGTGTCTCTTATGTCATCATTATTGATTGTCAGCTGGTATGTGCCAGGGCTGTGTGCACTCCACAGGGGTGTGATTTTATGGGAAGTAATTAGCCACCAGCTGCATACGGGCTGCCTCACCACATGCCCTTTCCCCTCCCATGCGCAGCGGGTGTGCATGTGGTTGGGGATGTGGGTGCACCGCCATGTCCACCGGCAGGCCCCGGCGTGTTGCAACGTTGTGCAGGACACATGCTGCCACTATGATCCTGCACACTACTGGGGGAGCATATAACAGCTGCCCACCAGAGCGGTCAAGGGAGCGAAAGCGTGACTTGAGCACTCTGAATATGCGCTCCACTATGCCCCGGGTTGCAATATGGGCTGTGTTGTATCTTACCTCGGGTGGTGTGGTCGGGTTCCGAATTGGCGTCATCATGTGGGTGCTCAGAGGGTAGGCACTGTCCCCTGGGGAGGTGGTGATGGGTATCATTAGTGGGATTGTGACATTGCTCAGTATCTGACATGCATGCATGTGCAGTGGCATTTATACTCACCAAGCAGCCATGTATCGCCATGCCGCCCAGCTTCTAGGTCCCGGTTTAGGGTTGACATTCTGTAAATGAAACTGTTGTGGGTGGACCCTGGATAGTTGGCATATACTGAGGTGATGATTCCCTTGGCATCACATACTACCTGCATGTTGATGGAATGCCAGTGCTTGCGGTTTCTATAGATGTGCTCAGATGCCCTGGGGGGATGTAGAGCCACATGGGTGCAATCAATGGCACCTAGCACTTTGGGGAATTGTGCCACCCCATAGAAATCCTGGACAGCAGACTGCCTTTCTGCAGGTTTTCTGTGCAGGTATATGTGCCTGCGGACTGATGGGAGTGCAGTGATGATGGCCAACACCTGGTGTAGGCAGCGTGACTGCGTGGCCTGTGACACCCCCCCACTATAGCACTTGTCTGCTGAAATGATCCAGTGGCCAAGAAGTGCAGTACATTGAGGACCTTCTCCAGGGGGCTGAGTGCTTGGGAGCACAGGGTGGGTGATGTGAGGTCATCCTCCCACGCACTCACCAGGTCGAGTATTATGTGAGGTGGAAACCTGTACCTCCCAGTCACCTGGTCATCAGGCATCCCAAAAAGGCTGGTTCTGGGTGTAAAAATTCTGGGCCTGACTACCCTCCTCTTCCTCCTGCGGTATCCCACGACCACTGCTGCTAGGAATGGTATATTCATCTTGGCGTCTGAGCTTGTTTGTTGTTTGCACGCACTTTTATGCTGCGCGGGTCCACGTACGCCTGCTTCCTGCTGGCGTACGTGTTTCTGGATTAGCGCGTCTTTTTGGGCGCACCCATTAGCCCCGTTCGATTCCATGAATACGTGTTGTAGACGCACGTGTGGGCGATCCGCGCATTTGCCGCCTGTACTTCCCCCCGACGACGCCCACATTTTCACGCGTTGTTCCCCATTCCGCATGTTACACCCCTTGTTCCGCCTACTTTTGTTGTGTGCGCTGTGCTATGTGCAATTTCGCTGTGCGCTTAGCGCACACTGTTTGGAGACGTGTGTGCCAGCGTGCGCCACGCAGAATTTTAGCGCACATCCAGGGATTTACACGCGCACGGACTTCCATGAATCGCTGTGCACGGGTTTTGCTGCGATTTTCCCACTTGCACTGAGATTCGCACGCTTTCGCACGCTTGCGCCGAAAATTTCAGCGCACATTAATTCCATGAATCGGCCTCTAAATATCAATTCGATTCAATTAGGTGCGGTGGGAGGGAGTTCCAATGGTTAGCTGCCACTGATGGGAAGCTTGTGCCCCACTTTTTACCCTTTTATATTTGGGTGGGACCAGTCTGAGGGTGTATGTTCCTCTGATGGGTCTGGTAGTTTGGGCTTTCCGGATGTTTGTGAAAGGTATAGTGGGGCAGAGTTGGAAATGCATTTGTGGGTGATAGACAGGGATTTAAAGATAATTCTTTCCTTGACTGGCAACCAATGGATGTTCCTTCTGGCCTCAGTTATGTGCTCTCTTTTGGGGATGTTGAGAGCCGCTCGTATAGCATTGTTTTGTATCGTTTGGAGCTTGTGGATGTTGTGCGCCATGTTCCTGCGAAGAGTGCATTACAGTAATCTAGTCTGGCCCAGATGAAGGCTCTAGCGACAGTGAGGCAGCTGTTTTGGTTAAGGAACGGTCTTGCTGCATTGATAAACTTTGTCGTGTAAACTGCTGATGTTGCCATAGCGTTGACCATTCGTGTCAGGGACAGAGTAGAGTCAAGGTACACCCCTAATGTTTTTACTGATGTTGAGACAGTTATCTGCAACCCATCGATGCTGAAATTGCCATTTTGGGGTCAAGATTTTTGATTACTGATTTTGGCCCAACTAGCAGGATCTCTGTTCTCTTGTCGTTGAAACAGAGGCCGTTGGCTGCCATCCAGCCTCGGATCGTAAGGTAGATTCTGTTGAGGGCTTGAGAGTCTTTGCCGCTGAGTGGTAGGAGAATTTGGGTATCATAAGCGTAGTTTGTATAGGAGATACCAATGAAGTCCAGAAGATCGCAGAGGGGCTTGGTGAAGATGTTGTAGGATGTAGGGGATACACAGGATCCTTGGGGCACCCCCCAAGATATGGGGACGGGTGGGGCACAGACAACTTTGGAGAAGACTCAGATTGATCTGCCAGCCAGAAAGGAGGCGACACAGGATGTAACTTCCGGAGAGATGTTGGTTGCTGATATGAAGTGGTGGAAGAAAGTTTTGTGGTCCAACAGGTTGAAGGTGGCAGATAGGTTTAATGGGAGAAGAAGAGCAGGATTGCCTTTATCTCTGATTTCGTCAAGTTGATTTTTGAGGTCTAAGAGGGCTGATTCTATTACGTGGCCAGGGCGGAAGCCGGATTGGCGTAGACCTGGAATGTGGTTGCTTTCCAGATAGTGTTGGATTTGGGTGTATGCGGCCCAGTCTAGAATGTTTAGCAGGAAGGGAACCGTGTTGATGGGGCGATAGTTACTTCGGATTGCTGGGTCAAGCGTAGGTTTCTTTATCAGTGGGAGAACCCAGGCTTCCTTGAGGGAGCCAGGATCTAGGCTCGAGGCGAAGGATGAAACTGGTGATCAAGGTAGTAAGGGCTTCCTCATACTCGTTTTAAGATGGGGGCTGGGCATGTGTCCCCTTTGCATTTTGAGGGTTTGGGGTTCTTGAAGAAGGTAGCAACCTCTGATTCTGATACTCGGCGAAACTGGAATGTGAGAGGCGGATGAGGTATAGGGAATGGGGGTAGATGGCATTGGGTGGTGATTAGGGCTTGTTTGGCAAGGATTTTCTCCTGTAGGGTGGTGATTTTGTTGAACAGGGCCTTTTGGTTATTTGTACACTAGGTTTCGTCTTTAGTGATGCCTTAGGGTGGCGGGGCAGCGGATTCCAGCTCCCTGCGGATGGTGAAGAGCTTTTTAGAGTTTGAGTTGGCATTGGCAATTCTATGTTTGTAGGTGGTTGCTTTAGCTTGGATGATGGCTAATTTAGGCCCAACTTCAGGTCACACAGGAGGATGATTATTGAGGTGGGCTTAAAGTTAGTATTGATTGCGTGTAATCGGTCTTCCTCAAATGTGCTGGTTGGTCCAGGGGGTCTGTAGAGAATATTGAGTAGGATAGTACTGGTATGGGAGATGGTGAGTTTAGCGGATAGGAAGTCAAAATTCCCCTTCATATTGGACGTACATTGTCTGATTTTAAGGGAGTCCTTTTAAATTAGAGCAACACCCCGCCTCTGGCCGTCTTGTCTATCTGTTCTCAGGATAGTAAATACATGGGGGATGGCAAGAGAAAGGGCCGGGCCAGATGCTGCATACAGCCAAGTTTCGGTGATGGCTAGAATGTCAAGATCAAGGGAGGTGATGAGGTCATGGATGTCACGTGTGCGAGCAGTGAGAGATTTAGTGTTGATCAGGGTGCAAGTGTTTTGGGTGTCTTCATGGACATTGGCTGTGGATTCGTGCTGCGTTGGTGGCTTTGGTGGCACTGAAGGCACCGGTGAAGCAGTATTGGGCTCAATGTGCAAGGGTGTAGGGTGTAGGGTGATGCTGGTTAGGGCAATATATAGGGGCCTGCTGTTGGAAGAGTGCCTGCTTGGTTATGTATGTGCGGCCGGCAAGCCTGGAGGTCCTAACGCGCCAGGGATGGGTATAGGATGTGCTGATGTGACGGGTTCTGCTGCTGAGTCGCTTATTTCTCCCCTCTGTGGTAATGGGGGTCGAATTGCAGGTGATGGTCATGATGGGGCCCCTGGGCTCGTGGTGGCGTGCCTTGCTGTAGAGCTGTATACATATGGAAGAGTGGCCTTCATATGTGTTGTGCAGTGATGTATTGCCGGGTGGGTACGGTGAGGGGGGGTAATCTGCCTGTTGGGAAGGTGGAGAGGCTCCTCAGAGGCGGGTCTATTGCAGGTGGGCCCTGCCAAAGTTAGGAGTGGGGAAGAGGAGGCATGCGGGCTCAACACACGCTCCGATGACGGTGTATCAGCAGCAGTTGGAGTGCGGGCGAATCCAATGGGGGCCAATTGTGCTACATGCACACTGCATGCCGGTAGGGCATCGGATGAGGCAGAGGAGGGCAGCAGGTATTTCCAGCTCAATAGTAACAGACTCACAATAAATGGTGAGTACTCTGTCTAATGTGTATAGTAATACACTTATTAATTACCTAATGCTTTGTATAGCAGTCTCACTCACTCACTCACTCACTCACTCACTCACTCACTCACTCACTCACTCACTCACTCACTCACTCACTCACTCACACCTGGAAATTCCCTTTTCTTTTTGTTTATTAGACTTAGATGTGGTACTGCTAATAACCAGACACACTGGTCTCATATACACGCCTAAGGGGGCCCACAGCGCGTTGCTGCCTGTTTCTCGGATATCAGAAAACTCTTCACTATTAATGGAGATACCTAGGTTTGACGAAATGCCAAGGTGGCACTACTCTCAACACACTCACCACGCATGGGCCTGGTCACATGATTGATTCAAGATAAATTAATTCTTTGAACCCAACACTGGGTGTTTGATGCTCCACAGGAAGCTACTCAAATATGATGAGACCAGGGAATAGGAATTGCATGTTTTATGATTAAGAAGACTTTGAGGTGTGTTTCTTTTACTTCTGTGGAATTAGCACCCCCTATGTATTCTGTGTACTCCCTCCCCCTTTCTTTATGTTGTTGGTTGTTTTTTCTTTTTCTTCTTCTTTCGTTTAGACATGAAAAGGAACAGAAGAGTCAACAGCTACCCCTTGTCAACCGTGTAAAGGAAGTAGGCTTAAAGGAGGCAGGTAGCTAGTTTATACAAATACTGGCTATTGAGGGTCACAAACTGGTTAGGAAGGAGTTTTATAATGATTCAATGTATTCGTAAATTCAGACACACATCTAAAATCTGTAGGTTCACAACAGGAAAAACAAAAGAACCTTAAAAGATCACATATGAGCCCTAATGGGCTTTACAAGAAAAAGTTGCAAACAAGTTACCACAATAACATACTACCAGTCTAACAGTAGTATTTGAAATTCACACTATACATGTATGTTATTAACCCTCACTTACCCAACTGTGATGTAATAACAGTTTGCAACTTTTTCTTGTAAAGCCCAGTAGGGCTCATATGTGATCTTTTAAGGTTCTTTTGTTTTTTTAGATGTGTGTCTGAATTTACGAATAAATTGAATCATTATAAAACTCCTTCCTAACCAGTTTGTGACCCTCAATAGCCAGTATTCGTATAAACTAGCTACCTACCTCCTTTAAGCGTACTTCTTTACACGGTTGACAAGGGGTAGCTGTTGACTCTTCTGTTCCTTTTCATGTCAAATCGCCTTTTTGAGTCAAGCCCCCCTTTAACAAAAAAGAAGGCTGTCTTTGCCCCCATATTCCTTTTTTCTTTCGTTTAGAGACTGATCCAGGCTTAAGGGTTCAGACACTGACTGTATTAGTATTCTTTGTGAATCAATTGAGAGTTATCAGACTTGCCACTGCATAGCCATGAGGAGGACCCAGGCGGGTTCAAACACGTGTTGGCTAAGGCATACAATAATGCTTATGAGGGCAAGGTCTCATGTTTGAATAACATAGGGTCAGGGCTCTAATATATTTGTGAAGGCAGTATTTGATGTGCAGCAGACACTGTGTTGATATCCAGGGAGTTGAGACAATAAACATTAAATGTTTAATACAGAACATGCAGGGTTTTATTTATTTGTTTGCTTGTTAGGCGCTTATACAATAAGAAAATACTGTTTCAAAGCGCCCACAGGGAAGGAGCGAGGGTGGGGAAATACATCGGTGTATTTGTAAATCCACCAATTGTAAATATAGAAAATGATTGGTGATTGGTGGGTTTAGTGAAACAATCAAAGGTGAGTATGTTTCATGTGTATTGTATCATTTAGCATAGCTCTACTAAGGGGTGGACTGGGAACCAAAAGAGGCCCTGGAAATGATGTTCAAAGTGGTCCCATGTTACACATTTTTAGCAAGCCCAAGCCGTTTCATACAGCAAAATTTGGAAATACCACACAAAAGAGGCTCAGGGTGCAGAGGCCTACCAGAAAATCTCCAGAGTTCCCTATAGGCCAGTCCACCCCTGGGTTTCCTTATATTATTGTCATTGATATGTTTGGGGGAATTTGTAAGGCACATAGTTTGCTTGAGCCGCTGGCAGCTGTAGATAATCTTTGGTGTGGGGGTGGAGAAGGAATGCTTAAGGGGGCAGCTTTATTTGCTTGGTTCTGGTGTAGGGCAGATGGGCCAGTACAGAAACCGCTTTTTACTGGCATTAGTGAGCCACTTTTCATTTTCCTGCAGGGCCTTGAGGGTAATCCTGGTGAAGGTGTTTGCATCGTTAGCCATTAAGCTTATTGGATGGGGCGGATAAGTCGGCTTTGAGCACTCAATGCACCGGGACGCCTGATGCTTCATTAGAACTATGGGATGTGCCATTGCAGGCAATGCAGTGGCAGATGTTATATGTCTTCTCGCCCAGCATTCCAATGCGTCTCCTTTGTCTCTCCCTGTTTAAAACAGAACATTCTAATATGTGGAATGTTGAAATAGCATCACAGGCCATCGGCCTCATACTATACCACCCTTAATGCCATCAGCATAATTATATGGGCAGATTGGGCCTATAACTTGTTGGGGGGTCATCAACTCTGGGACAGCCCTCAGCGGCAGGCTAGATTGCTATAGTGATACATGGTCATTCCCTAACAGAAAGGTGATATCAATGATACACTACAGAATTTGGAGGGCAAATGGGCCATGTCTGGGCAAATAGTGCCCCTAACACCCCGTTTGTACATTGGTCGATAGGGTGGGCACACTTGGCACGGGAGAACTTTATCGAGACCTGAGGCTGCCACACTTTGCTTTAATCCCCCCCCCCTCATCCAGGAGACTGTGGGGGCAGGGGCAAAGACATATTGCTCCCTCTTTTCTCCCTCCCTCTGTGCTGTTGACCCCCTTCTTCTGTGCCCTCCTTTTTTCTGTTTAATGTTTGTCTGTCTTGTGAGCACCCTGTGGCCTCCGGACGAGTGGCTCGATATACGAAATCTATAGATAGATAGAGAGATAGATAGATAGATAAATAGGTAGATAGATAGGTAGATAGAGAGATAGATAGACAGACAGACAGATAGATAGAGAGATAGATAGATATATAGATAGATATGTAGATAGAGAGAGAGAGAGATAGATGGATAGATGGATACATGGATAGATGGATATATGGATAGACAGATGGATAGATGGATAGACAGACAGATAGATAGATAGATTGATTGATAGATAGATAGAGAGATAGATAGATAGAGATATATAGATAGAGCTAGATAGATAGAGATAGAGAGAGATAGATAGAGGGAGATAGATGGAGAGAGAGAGATAGAGAGAGAGAGAGGGATAAAGAGAGATGGATAGATAGATAGATAGATAGAAAGAAAGATAGATAGATAGATAGATAGATAGATAGATAGATAGATAGATAGATAGATAGATAGTCAAATGCACATTTTCGAATGCCTTTTTGTCCAAAACAAATTTGCTGGAAAAAATAAATCTGAATGTGTATTTTATTTATTTTATATGTTTTTTTTCGGTTTAGTTAGTAAAAAAAAGTGTAAATAAAAAGAAAACGGGGGGTGGTTGGGAGAACCCCCCAAATAAAAAAATAAAATAAAAAAACAACATTCACATTTTTTTTTCTCGGCATATTTGTGTCGAGAAAAAGGCATTTGAAAATGTGACATTCGAAAAAGTCACTATAAACCGATAGAGAGATAGATAGAGAGATAGATAGATAGACTTGTGCCTGAGAGAGGGCTGGAGATTAAGCCTGTAGTTTTCTTGGTTTTCCATCCCTTGATTGGGACAGGAGGTCATGAGACAACTTAAAGGCATAGTCCAGTAAAAAATGTTATTGTCTCTACGGGTCGGCCATGTTTTTTTAAGCCTAAGTGGCTCGATTTTAGAAAACTTTCCTATGGACCTTACCCGAGTTTTCGTCCATTAAACGCCCGCGAAAACAGGCACCAAGGAGCCGCCATTTTGTGATAATCCTATCACTTGCCGCATCGCCCTGGCTGACCTGCTTCTGCGCCACTAAATCAATTCCCCCGCCCCTGAGCCTGACATTATCAAAACATTCATATTCCCCGCCTCTCTCTGTGACGTTACTGTGCTGCGTAGGCAAACGCGCCCAGTCGTCTTCTACGCGACTCCACACAGAACCCGGAAACCAACACAGACCATCTCACAACACAGCGTGCCACAATTCGGAATATGAAACTGTACTTTAAAATCAAACAGCAACACGGTACATTTGGTAAAGTACAATTATTTGACATTAAATGTTTAGAGAATATTCAGCAATTGCCATATGAACTCCGAAAGCCATTTATTTTCTTTTATCTGTATCCGCAATGGTACACAGGGTGTTGCTTTTCATTAAAAGAAGCACTTTGGAAGTACGGTGAACCACAAGGCTGTTCCATCAACTAGGCACTAGTCCATCGTAAAGGTTGATATGTTGCTTCTAGCCACTAGTACAGCGTAAGGGCATGTGGGCCCTTGGCGATCGTCCCATAAAGTTGTCAGTGTGCTCCAGTTGTTCACACGAAGCTGCAGGTGTCTCACGAAAAAAACGTCTGCCGGTGTCTCAAACCGATGACAGTAGCAGAAGGGGAGCAAATACCTGTTATGAAAACAAAAAAATTATAATTAGTCTCGCCAGCCGATCTTCATTAATATTACTCATTTTATTTATTACGGCCGATCAGAAACTATTTGCTTGCAAGGATAGTTCAATGGAGTATGTCCGGCTCTAAAATCAATGCGAAAAGTAACTAAATAAATCGAGGCCAACACACAATGAGAAACGACAGTTAGTCTACATGCGTGTGGAATGATATGATATATGATATGGCATTTGTAACGCGCCTATACACAAGTGTTTCAAGGCGCGACGAGGCAGGGGGGGAACAAGGGCAGACAGACAATGATCCTACTAGGCCAGGTGTCTTTCAGATCGCGCATGGGGAAGGGGAGAGGGGGGTAAAAGTGCTGTACATGGTTAGTAGAATAAAAGATAAATAATAGGGCCAGCTGGTGGCAAAAGGGCCTAAAGGATACAGAGACAGTCCCGTAGTGCAGGTAGGCAGTGCAGGGAAAAGTGGCTGGGCCAAGGACCGAGATCGGTGAGACCAGTGGACCTGCATGCCCATGTGCCCACTACGAACACGTTTTCCTTGCTTTTCCTAGCTCTTCATTCATTCATTTATTCATGCATCCATTCATTAATTCTTCATTCTGGTATAAAAGTGTCTAAAGATTTACTCACATTATATTTGAAATTTCCATTGTGTCTCTTCTTAATGCATTCTGTAAAATGGGCCGTGCTCTTGACAACGATTTTTCGTATACTGAACTAAAATGAAACTCGGTCTAGTTTCTGAATTTTCTGCCTTATCGTCTCTTACGTTATTACGCACCCCCTTCAAATGAAGTTCTTCGGCATGGTCCCTGTCTCAAGGTCAAAAAACAATAGACCCTTATACTTCCAGTGCGACTTGTGGGCCTCTTCTGGGCGCGAGCTGAAAATCAAAGCCGCTGTCCTTCGCATTCTTTATTTGCAACATCACGTAGTAAAGGCATCTGTGAGAACTTGAAGTTTAGAATCCCTCTATGCAGTGCGCCTCAATGTGCAAATGCGAACTGGCTTCTCTCCCAAATGCCACGGCCCACTTGGCACGTTCTAAGGCCCCCAATTTTGTCCCCGTTGTCTGCGAGCTTTGCAGCCCCAAAAAATCATAACTATGGAGACATTTAATTTTTGGCGGAAGGTCAGGGAAAGTATAAAGTACCACAGGAGTTGAGTTAAAAGTGAGATTTATTGTTTGTTTGCTTGTTTTATTATTTGCAATACGCAAGCCTCCCCTCCGTTAACAGTGCGCAACAGTGCGCAGCATTTACATTTACATGAGATGAGACATGAGAAAAATATATACATACACATATATGAGGTGAATAGAGAGAATTCAAAGATGACACCCAGCTTGTTCGCCACCCATGATGGTGAAGGTAGGGGTTAGGGTTACAGGTACACTGTACAATAACATTTATTTACAAAAAGACAATCACATTGCAATTATTTAAACCGGGATTTGTACTTCACAACCAGCTGTGCTTCGGGTGGACATGGCACAGTTGCAATGTTCGGTGGCAATGGATCACTGCTCTGCACAGAAACGTCCAAAATTCCATATCTGTGCTTCTCTAACACAGCACCAATAAGGCCTTTCACAAAGTCGAACTGCATTTCATCATAGACTGGTTTGATCACCCATTGCTTACTTCGTTTTGAAAACACCTTAGTGTAGCGAGGCATCCTTACTTTACCCCTAGTCCTAGATTGTTCACGTCCGACATTGCTGTTATGGGCCAAGATCGCTAGTAGAGTGCAATGTTTCATGCCCCGAAAGCTAAAATGCAAGTGCTTTAGCCTGTACTTTAGGCACATATTGTGGAACACCTCCAAATCTCCTGTGTGACAGAATTCTGTCAGTCCTCTCAAATCTCTTGATAGAGTTTTGTCGAAAACAATCTTCTCAATGGCTTTGTGTGTCGGTGAAGATGGAATCAACCACTTCTTCTTCCGTGCCTCCTCTGGGGACAAAGGGCCATGTTCACATTGGTGGAAATGTTGGTTTTCTGTCCAGCGGTGAACGTTGGTACAGTGGTGCATCAGTGACCGCCATTTTTCAAGTAGTATTTCCACTTACCCTTCACAAGTTTTTGAGCTCCACCAAAGATGGTTGGTGATAGACTGGGACCACTGCAAAATACTTTCAAAACCTTTTTTTTTTCCTGCAGCCGAGATTTTCTTACTGATTGATTTAGCAAGATGCCATATGTCAAATTGATGATTAATATGTGGGAACTGCTCTCTCATTATCTTGGCAATTGAAACGTGTCTGTCCGTGGCTATGAGGTCGATGTACATTCCCCTTGATTGTAGATATTCCACTGATTTTATAAATCCTAGTTTCTCCATGGCCACTGAGGATGTACATTGTGTTACCTGCACGACCACCAAACTCACAATTTTCTTACTATCCATGTCCTGAAAGTGGTAGGTGCAGTAATTGGCAGAAAATCCAGGGCTGTCGCACTGTCCATCGCCGGCTAGCCTGAAACGTTTCCCTTCAAATGTACTTACTAGAGACAATTGTTCAATTTTCCAAGCATCACTAATGGCCGGAAACAGATAATCACGTTGGTACATGTAGTACAGCGATTTAGAAATGAAATGGAGTCCCACAAACTGAAAGAAAGCCTCTAACTTTCTAAAACTGGAGCCACTAAAAAGTGATGCAGCTGCACACAGTAGATTGCCTGCTGGCATTTTCCCAAGCATCGTTTGTGCAGACCATGAGAACCTATGATTTAATCTACAGGCGGCATTTATTTTGACGTTACTGCCTTTTATTTGACGAGTCACATTAATCAATGGCTTCCCACATACTTTCCCTCTAACGGAATGCACACATTTCAGCATACTTATAATATCCATCAAACAACTGTCGAATACAATTTATTTGCTCTCTTTCATTAGACTGTCATCCTGCGTCAACGTTGTTTCGGCCTGTGACGTTGCGGAGATTTCAACACATTGGAAAGTAATATCGCTGATATCAAGTTCTGATGCATCTATGGATGCTGCAGCTGGTTCATTCTCTGTCATTTCGACATCTGTTACTTCAACATTGATGGGAGAACACAACAATGTCGACAGGTTTTTGGGTGGCAATTTTTTGCGGGTGTAGATTGTGTGAATTGATCTGCAACTACTTCAGAGCTATCTTCAATACATTCAATATCATCTTCTTGTGGTGGTGCGGTCGCACTGTAGCAATGGTCCAATGCAACTTTGCTGTATTCTCCAAACACAGTTAATTCATGTTCTGGCCATTGGACATGAGCATCTCGAGCCTGACCACGCCTCGCCTCAATTAATAGTTCCTCCATAGTGTACATGGTCTGGCAAGCAACATCTCTCATTCGCTTCACTGTCTGTGTATGTATAGTTCTGACACCCACGGGTAACTGGAGGAGAGATTGGAAAAGGGATGTTCAGTTTAAACACAAGATAAAGTGTAGTCCAATTGACTGGAAAAAAACATAAAATAGTCCCCAGCACAAACATTTTTTTAAAGTTATGAACTGTTTGTAACTAACCTTTTTTTGTTTTTTTTCTTTGCAACTTCTTTGACTCGACCTTCAACATCTGCACGCTGTAGCTCCAATTCGTTTCCGCATGTCCTCCCTTCCTCTTGCGCTGCACCGACTATATTTTCTGTATCCGCATAGACAGCACGGAATGAGGCTCCATCGTCTCCCTGAAACATAGTACTTTCTTTTTTTTCATAACAACATTTTATTGATCTTGCAGGATAGAGTGTTACATGCAACAATGCAATATATTTCAGTTTAAACATTTATGATGTTGAGATGGTGGGCGGTTTCTGGATGTGGCGCTTCGGTGGAAGAGTTCTGGGTACATGTTCCCTCTGTTCCGGTGTGTTCGGGGTCCAAGAATGGGTCCCATATATTCAGGGTTCTGTTTAGGGAGTCCGAGCGGATTGCCGTGATTTTTTCTGCTACTGCAATCTCCCAGCATTTGGCCCACCATAGGGCGATCGAGGGGCCATTTTTGTCTTTCCATAATCGAGCCATAGCGATCTTTGCGGCTAATAGCAGGTGGTTGCATAGTCGGGAAATATGACCTGAGATTGGGAATGCTCCATCGCCGGTTTCGCCCAGGAGGACAATTCCTGGGTCCCAAGGGATGGAGAGGCCAGAGATTTCTTTAATGTGTTTCAGCACTTCTTTCCAGTATATTTCTGCCTTTGGGCAGCTCCAAACTAGGTGATAGAGAGATCCGGGGGTTTGGCATCCTCGCCAGCATGTGGCAGGAAAGTCCGGGTTGGCTTTATGGATTTGGGTGGGGGTGATGTAATATCTGTAGCACAGTTTATAGCCTCCTTCCTTGTTCGTGACGCATTGTGAGCTTTTATGTAGTCTGGACCAGATTTGCCCCCAGCTTTCTGCTGTTATTTCCCGGCCAATATCCTTTTCCCATTCCGTCATATATTTTTCTTTCTTTGCTGGGTCCGATCTTTCTAGGAGCCGGTATATGGTGGATATTTTCCCTTTGTTGGTCGGGGATGTTAACGTGAGATCCAGGGCTGTTGGTTCTCTCGAGCATTTGTCCCGGGTTCTTCTGTGCGAGATCCAGTGTCTAATTTGTGAGTATCGAAATCTTTCCCGTTCCCCCACTCCAAATTTTGATTTGCATCTCTCGAAGGTGATGGGTAAGCCTTCTTCAATGAAATCGCTACTTTTTGCCAGACCCCCTGCTATCCAGGCGTGAAAGTCTTGAGGTGGGTTTCCGGGGGTAAATTCCGGGTTGTTCCAGATGGGTGACATGGGTCCCAGGGAACTGCGAAGTCCCCATTTCCGCGCTGCGGATTTCCAGCATTGGGTTGTGATGGTCGTGGCAGATAGTGGCCCGGAGTTGACTTGAGGTTTTAGCAGTGGTAGGTGTGGGAGGTCATGTAGGGGGACCGGGCACCAGGATTCTTCGATTTGACACCATAGCGGGGGGTCTGCTTCCTGCACCCAAGCGAATGCGTGTGATAGTTGAGCTGCTAGCGAGTATCTGGCTAGGTCAGGGATGCCCATTCCTCCCAGAGGTTTGCCTTTCATCATGATTCGTTTGTTGATCCTGGGCCTCTTCCCTCCCCAGACAAATTCCATTAGTTTCTTCTGTAGTGCACGTATGGCTGGGGGTGGGATTTGTAGTGGCAGGGATGCGCATTGGTATATCCATCTGGGGATTAGGTTCATTTTCACAGCTGAGATTCGTCCGAACCATGAGATTTCTTGTTGTTTCCATCTTTTGAGATCATTTTGAAGGGTGCTGAGTAATTGTGGGATGTTCTTTGAGTATAGTCGCCTTGGGTTTCCGGTGATCTGGACTCCGAGGTATCCTATGGCATCTTTGGCCCAGGGAATTGGTGAGAGCAGTGCGAGGGCGGCCTCGTCCAGGTGGGTTAGATTGATGGGTAGTGCTGAGGATTTGGTTAAGTTGACTTTAAATCGTGACATGGTGCCAAACTCCTCTATCTCTTTCCATAGTGTCCCCAGGGAGGCCGCCAGGTCTGTAATAGTTAACAGCACGTCGTCGGCATAGAGTGCGATTTCCCGCTTGGATTCCTTTTATGGTTTCATTTCGTCTGATTCTGGCGGCAAAAGGCTCCATGGATAGAGCAAAGATCAGGGGCGAGAGCGGGCAGCCTTGTCTAGTGCCTCTTGTGATGCGGATGTGTTCAGACCTTGTGCCATTAACTCGGAGTTGTGTGGTGGGAATTTGATAATTAGCCATGACCCATGCTGTGAAGTTGGGGCCGAAGCATTGGAGGACCTTGTGGATGTATCCCCAGTCCACCCGATCAAAGGCTTTGTGGGCGTCTAATGAGATTACCGCCATTTTTGTTTTAGATTTGTGAGCGCCTTCAATTAGGTTTAGTACTCGCCGAATGTTGTCATGTGTCCCTCTGCCAGGGATAAATCCTGTTTGGTCCCGGTCGATTAGGCTTGGAAGAGTTGGGCCCAGTCTTCTGGCTAGTACTTTGGCAAAGATCTTTCCATCATTGTTTAAGAGTGAAATGGGTCGGTAGGATTCTGGGAGTTCGGGGTCTTTTCCGGGTTTATGTAGAAAATTGTAATTGATTCGGCCATGGATTTAGTGACGGCTTTCGTGGATAGGAAGGAGTAGAATAATGCGGATAATTGTGGGGCCAGAACTCTGGCGAATCTTTTATAGAAGGCTGCGGTTAGGCCATCTGGGCCTGGGGCGGATGGTTTGAGAGCTTTGATGGCTTCAATAATTTCTTCTACTTCAATGGGAGCCTCCAGATGTTCCAGATGTGCTGGGTTGCTGGGCGGAAGTGCGCTCAGGTATTCTGGTAGATCATCTAGTATTAGTGGGTCACTGGACATTATAGATGTGTGGTATCTCAGGAGTTCGTTCATTTTCTCCGTTTGGGAGAAGAGCAGTTTTCCATTTCCTCCTCGTAGTTTAAGTATGTTGTTCCGATTATGGAGTGCCCTCAGCTTTTGTACTAATATCCTGTTTGCTTTGTTTCCTTTGGCGTAGTAAAATTGCTTTGTGTATGCCAGGGATTTGGCTGTCCGGTCAGCACAGTGCATTTCCAGAGCAGTTTTCGTCTTTCTCAGGGCCCGCTCGGTTTTCCTTGAGTATTGAGTTTTTAGCTGTGATTCGTGGAGGGATACTTCTTTTTCTAGTTTGGAGTAGGCTATGTTTGAGATCCTTCGCTGTTCAGCTCCGGCCCCTATTAGGACACCCCTAGCCACCGCTTTCATTGCGTCCCAGATTGTACTGATGGGGGATGTTTGTGTGGTGTTCTCTTCAAAGTAATTTATCAGTGAGTCCTCCACTTTGGCTCTTATGCTGATATCTAGAAGGAGTGAATCGTTCAGTTTCCAGTACCTTTGAGGGGGGGATTTCTGGCCTGAGATGGCTAGGTTTACAGATATCGGGGAGTGGTCGGAGATCATGCGTGTGTGGATTTCCGTGTCAATGACACATGGGAATAGGATGCCGAGGATTAAAATTAGATCAATTCTTGAGTATCCCCTATGAACGTTGGAGAAATGTGTGAAATCTCTTGTGTCGCCGTTTTTTATTCTCCATGCGTCTACAGTCTCTGTTTCTCTGAACAACTTAAGTAAGGCAAGGGCCTGCACGTAATCATTGTTCGTGGCGGGGAGAGTTTTATCTAGCAGTGGGTTAGGGATGGTATTGAAATCTCCTCCGATAAATAGGTGGCCTTCTCGGAATGCTAGCACTGTTGGTAGGATGTCGTTTAAGAACTTGCTTTGGGAGGAATTGGGGCTGTAGATTGAGGCTAGCGTGATGGGAAGTTCTTCAAAGGTGCCTTTGAGAAGCAGGTAACGGCCGTCTGGGTCTCTTCTTATAGTGATGTTGAGTAGTGGAATTTTTTTGCTGAGAAGAATTGCCACCCCTCTTTTCTTTGAGCCAGAGGTGGCGAAGAAGGACTGTTTGTATCTCTTGAATTTTATGCGTCGTTCATCCTCTGCGAGTAGATGCGTTTCTTGCAGTAGAACGATATCTCCGGCCAGTTGACTCAGGCGGTGCTCAACCGATCTGCGTTTCCTTGGTGAGTTCATCCCCTGAATATTCCAGGAGGGAAATCTTAACTCGCTTGTATTAGTCGTCTCTGGCGGCGATGTGATGAGGCTGTATCGTGGAATTTATCCCTGGGCTGATCTGTGGGGGTTGAATAAGGCTTGATGAGTGTAACGAATTGTGAGCTTGTTTTTGAATGTTGTTGCATGTTGTGCTGCAGAGTCCTTGGTTGACTCTGGGAACAGTGAATAACCGAACTGAATAAAGCATTCTTGCAAGTTTTCGTACTTCTTTCTGTGTCTTTTCTCCTTTCCCAACGTTGGACTGGTAGATGGAACTTCTACCTACTGCCACTGGGGAACTTGTGGCACCAATGCGCTCGGTGTGGCCAACTGGGCCGTCGAGATGAACCGGGGGCAAGCTCGTCGGGGGACACATCTCCGTATCGGTGCGTGTGAGTTGTTTGCGATGTTATCGGGGGGGCCTCATTGGCCTTGGGAGAACATTGCTTGAGGGAACCATTGTTTCCTGCACCGGGGAGCTGCTGTTGTGTGTTCAGCCCCTGTCGCCGTCTTTTTTCGGGGGGCCTCTGAGTCTGCGCCGTCTGTTGGACTTGGACCATGACCCTCCTGGGGATACGTCTCGGGGAGGGTGAGTTGCCTCTTCAGGTTCGGCGCTGGGGTCGGTACTGCCTATGCCCATGAGATTCTCCGCCTCTTTCAATGACTGTATTTGTCTCTGTGTTCCGTCCCATTTGAATTTCACTGAAGTGGGGAAACCCCAGTGGTATGGGATTTTCTTTTCTTGTAGCCAGGTTGTCAGGGGTCGCATTGCTTTCCGTTTCAGGAGTGTGGTGTTCGCTAGGTCTTGGTAAAGAGAGATCGTGGACCCTCTGAAGGTGATCTGTCTCATTTGCCTTGCTTCTCGCATAATGTCCTCTTTTACCTGAAAGAAGTGTATTCTGGCCAGGACATCCGGGGGGAGCGCTGAGGTGTTCCTTGGTGTGGTTCTGTGCACCCGGTCCAATTCTAGGGGGGACGTGTCTGGGAGGGTGATGATGAATCGAAAGAGATCCGTTATGTAAGCTTTCAGGTCTGGTTCCGGGATAGTGGTTGGGATCCCTCGGATTCTGATGTTGTTCCTCCTTGATCGGTTTTCCAAATCCTCCTGTTTTGCATCAAGGATGTTACATCTTGCTTCGAGGGCAGCTATCCGGTCTTTGTTGTGTTCATCTTCGAATCTTTGGTCACAGATTTCGGATTCAATTTCGGCGGTTCGCTGCTCTACTTCCCCCATTCTTTTGTCCAGTGTGTTTATTTTCTTAGTAATTTCCTCAGAGCTTTTTTGAATTTCCCTGGTTAGGGCTACTAATAGCTCATGCAGGTCTGCTTTGGTTGCAGCTTGAGGCAGAGTGGGATCTGTTTCTGTGGTTGGTGGAGTGCTATTTTTCATATTCTCCCCCGGAAGGTCGGCTTTCTTAGCTCTTTCGGCAGCAGCGGACGACATAAGGGAGATAATATCCGATTGTTTAGGTGCTTTCCCGCTTTTAGGCATTGCCGTGTGGGATTGCGAGGAGTGGCAGTAGCTCAGTATTAGCAAGGTGGTGAGAGTTATGAGATGCTCGGGAGGATCTAGGGCTGGAACTCTGGGTCCGATAGCGGAAGTTGTCTGTTCCGGAGGTGTAAGGGCGCAGTAAGAGGGGAAGTGGCTGCGCCGGACTCCCAGGTGGGTCAGGAGGGATCTGGTGATATCGGGCTCGGAAAGTCAAGCCAGCAAGTCCGTGAGGCTCCACTCTGCCACTCTCCCAGGGTGGGCAGATTGTCCTCCCGCTCTCCCCCCGACTCCTTACCTCCTGTCCTCTGTGCTGGATTGTTCTGCCGCTGTAGTGAATACGTGGGTTTCCTGCGACCAGGAGCAACCTGGGAGGATGTTGGGGGTAGCAACCCATGCAGGTCTATGGAGCGATAGTCCAGGAAGGGGGCCAGGATTTATGAGGAGCGGGTGGCAGTTGGTCTGGATGTAGTTGAGTGGTGAATGGGGCGGCTGGGTGGAAGTCGTACTCCGTTGGTGATGCGTGGGGGGCAGGAGGGCCTGATGCTGTGGTGGGTGCTCCGGGCTCTGGACCGCAAGATGGCCGCCGGGCCTGGGGGTGCTGTAGCTGATGGAGCAGTCGTGCGAGACCTAGGATACTGGAACGTTGATTTAGTCCAGGTGGGAAGTGCTGTGAGTAGGTGGCCGTACCACCACTTGCAATGTGCTCTGAGAAGGGAGAGGGAGGCCCGTGGGTCGGAGCCTCTGTGGATCTGGTGCAGTCCTGTGAGTGGGCTCAGGGCGTGCGCTCTCCTGGTGGGTTTGATGGCCGGCCGATATCGGGGCCTTCGGGCTCCAGTGGCGATGGGGAAGGCTGATGGCCTCCTGCGGTGGGTAGTATGCGCGGAGTCAGGCTGGCTGTGCGGCAAACAGCGCCGTTTGATGTCGGGCTCGGCCGGCGGGCAGGGAGGAGAGTTGGCTGTACCTCTGCCCGGGGAGCGGTTCTGCTTCGGGCGTGGGCGGGCCCGCTTTCGTCTGGCTCGGGTGTCGAAGGTTCTCGTGGGGACGCCCGCATTCGTTGGCGTTGTAGAGAGTTTGGAGGGTGCCTGTGGTAGATGCACTCGGCGTGAGCAAAGCCGACCCCTCCGAGCCAGGAGCTGAGGAGCGAAGATCGCGGTCAGCGGCCGCGTTCGATCGGCAAGGATCAGGATTGGCGCCTTCGTTTCTTGGGGTGCGATGTTGTCTCCGGCAGTGCTTGACGGGGGAGGCTGGGTGTTGGGTCCCTTGCAGTGGGACTCAGCAGTGGGCGACGAGCGGGCACACACCGGATCATCTCTTGCGGTTGCCGATCGGCAGGGCTTCAGTGTCCGCTCCGCCCCCTCCTCGGTGGCCTCCAACTCTCGAAGCTGCGGCGGCCATTTTACTGCCGAGTGGGCCCCTGGGCTGTTGAGAGGTCTACCACGGCGGTCTCGGGATGAAACCGGGAATCACTCGGCCGGTGGGTGCAGGGGAGGTTCACCCACCGGTGGCTTCAATCGCGGCAGAAAACGGAGGCTGGGAGCGGGGTTTTATGGAAAGGCGCATTGGGCCAGGCGGGAGCTCTCAGGAAGACATTCCAGATGAGTCGGCTCCAGGCCACGCCCCCCGAAACATAGTACTTTCATTACTATGTATCAAAATATTGTTAGCATAAAACACACGTGAGGATGAACACACAGGTACATCTCAATAGCCAAACACGATTTAAACATTGTGTTCAACAATCAAACGACAAGTATTCGACCAGTGATGATCTATTTCGATGGAGCTGTCAGTATTCATACCTCTGGCTCTGCATGGACTGCCATGAATGGTTGTATTGGAGAGGAGGCATCAGCATCTCCCTGAAACACAGTACTTGCTTTAGTATGGTTTTCAATATTGGAAACATAACACACACTTGGGATCGACGGCACAGGTACATATAAAGAGATAACCACAAATGATGCATTGTCTAAAAGAATCAAGGAAAATATAAATATGATCACATTTCATCGACTTATTTCTCCGATTTATTTACATCTGCATCATTTAAATGAGATGTTGTGATTGTAGTGGAAGCTCCGTCGTCTCCCTGAAACACAGCACTTGCGTTAATAGGGAAGAAAGTAGAGCAAATGGAATCACGTTATGTGATCACGCATGATGGAGCTGTCAGTATCCATACCTCGTGCTGCTGAAGAATATCTATGGATGTTGGAAATGTGGTGCGCACTTCCGAAAGCTGTTGCGCCGATTCGTATACGCATGGTCCCGCTTCCACTTCCCCTGGAATTACTTGAATGTCAGGCTCTGCATCAAGTGCAGGGGTTGACGCTCCATCAACTGCCTGAAACATAGTACTTGCATTAGTGAGGATTACAATAGTGAAAACATAACACACACCTGGGGTGGACAGCACAGGTACATATCAACGGCTAACCACGAATGAAACATTGTGTAGAACAATCAAACGACAAGAATTCCAGCTCTGATGATGATGTTCGATGGAGCTGTCAGTATCCATACCTCCTGCTGGTGAAGAACATCTAGAAATGTTGTAGATGTGGCAGACGCTTCAGCATCTCCCTGAAAGACAGTACTTGCATTAGTATGGATAACACTAATTATAACTGAAAACAAACACCAATGGACGATAACTAAGGTGTAAATGAATTGGAAAGCACTAACCAAACATTCGGTAAAATAATTACACGATAGAATAAAACTATTACTTGACATGCATAAAACAAGTCTGTAGCGGATTAGCCTGGTAAGATTACCTGATACGCGCTAGAAGTGGTTGATAACTGCGACCACGTCAAGGATGTAGAATGTTCTTGCTTCAGATTCAAGGGATAGTCAAGAAGTTATAAAGGTAAATTAATGATTGATAATGAAATGCCAATATTAAAAATAGCCATGTAAGGCGACAGAATACTTGAAAAATGCTCAATACAGCACAGTTCCCTGTTCCCATATATATACATTGCGTTTGTGGGTTATGAAATCGAAAAAGAATATATTGATAAATGTCATTATTCAAAAAACTATACTCATATCAATATAGAAATTATTACAAGGGATAGAACACCAACAATATCAATTAATCCATTCGGCTACCTACACACTACCGCAAGGCCTAAAGCTAAATCCGGACACTTGACTCACCGGTGGCGGAATGTGGACGAATAGAGTGGGAATAGCGTTTTCGAGCAATTTCCGTGTCGTTCGCCGTTTATTCTTCTTTGTTACCCAAGATGTTGTGTACATGTCCAAGGAAAAGTGCCGGCTGCAGATGCGGTATCAACCACCCCTCTTGTCCTGTAAGACTTGTTGGACTCTACTTTCCAGCTCATCCAGTGGATATCCGCAATGTCTGACCCATTCTCTTATTCGATCAACAGTTTTCGGGAATACATGCATTGTAGTGCCTTCAGATTTAGCATGGGTCTTCGAAGGGCAACCGCTAATCGAACAGGCAGGCATTGTTGATAAATCTGAAAAGTAAATATCGACATTATTATACAATCTTCAAGAATAAAGATTTGATACAAAAGTAAATGAATCATACGATGATCAATGCAAGGTTTTTTTTTGGTCGCAGGAACTATACCAGTTCATTATGTGCGGCTTAGTATTTGCATAAGTTGCAGAAATGTATAAATGATGTGACTAAAATCTGAACATGTGACTCGTCCCTTGGATGTTCTGTCTTGCACGAGAAGGAAACATGCTTACATTATAGACTGGACCCCCGAAGGATGCAATTCGATGACAATAGACACAGATGAAAATAAATAGATCTATTGATAGCATAGCAATGGAAACTCAAGTCAATAGCAATGAGACCAATGAACATAGCACTATTGTGTACTCTACTCGCAAATAGATAGAAATTTAAAAATCTGCGAAATATGACTAGGATACATGGCCTTACCTTGACCAACAAACAGTTGGATTCTGCAAGCAGAGCAGTATGTTGCAGGAGAATAGGTGGGTGGCCACAGGTAGCACACTGATGGGTTTGCTCTAAGCGGTCACAGAAGTTCACGGATAGCACGACGACGAGCAGATTAGCGTAGATCTCAGTGGTTGCCAGGTAGCACGTTCAGGAGTTGACTTGCAAAGCACAAAGATGTTCTCATGAGACATATCAAGTGGTTTATAAAGTATTAGAAACAGGGGTGTGTTTGTGAATGAATGACGTATGTCTGTCGTGGTATTAGGGGGGCGGCCTGCTTCAAGGGGAGGCCTGGCTGGAGATACGGGGTCTGAGGAGGCCATATGACCAATGACCCCTTGGCGTGGGATACCTTTTGAAGTGTACATGTAGTTTGGCACCTTGGTCTTTCACGCCCCTGACAGCGCGCATCCACTGGCGCAAACCGCCTTTGATAGAGGGTGGGTGGGATGGAGGGGCCTGGGGCGTGCAGATAAGGCACAGGAAGACTGCTGAATGGAGACACACTTATGTGGATTGCAGGGGGGCAGCCTGCTTTAAGGGGAAGCCTGGCTGGAGACACGGGGTCTGAGGAGGCCATGTGACCGATGGCCCCTTGGCGTGGGATACCTTTTGAAGTGTACATGTAGTTTGGCACCTTGGCCTTTCGCGCCCCTGACAGCCCCCCCATGCCAGCGCTCATCCACTGGCGCGAACCGCCTTTGATAGTATATCGTTGCTTATCAATAACAAATGCCACATACCGGAGATTCTTGTGAGCACAGACCCACACTTCAACCGGTGTATTATAGTGGTCAAGACCCTAAGGCCTGTATAATCCAATGGTACCTGTTAGTATAGATATATGTGTGACTTTTATAGAGACATAACCTACTGAAAGACTTTGAACAAGTGTTATTTAGTGCATGCATTATCGAGAATATGTTATGTTAGCTTAGATAGATAGTGACCACCCTGATTCACAGCGACCAGACCTTCACCCATTCGGAGAACAGATGTCTGACATCCATCCTTGAATGGAGACACACTTGATTCATTTAGAAAATCGTAACAACCGTTGTTAAAATATATGTGGTGTTTTATTTTGTATCTTATTTTCATGACACAAAAATACAAGACTTTAAAGATTATACAGGTCAGGTTGCAGCACAGCGAGAGAAAATCCCCTGTACTGACCGCTGTCACTCGGGAACGTTTCTCTTATGGCACGAACGGAACAGGCGGGTATCACTCTTCAAACGCGGTGTCGAAGCCTCCCGTGGAGCCACCATGTAAAGGAACGATAGGCCATCAGCCTGTACCACCTGTGAAAAGGAATGAAACAAACTGTTTTTAAATGACCAAGATAAGTTTAATAAACGTTTGTTGTCAATGACAATTCTTGTAACTAATGGCATTCTGCTTGGTCAAATGCTATCTAGACAATGCACACTATTGAACGACTTTCATGCGTTACTATGATATGAATATATAATTTTGGATATAGTAGAAGACCATGAAATAGGAGTGGCATGACAAGCAGAGTATACTTACTCGGATTACGAGGACGAACAGTTGCGCGAAGTTCGTGCATAAGCACCATCATTATTCCCAACACGGCCCGTGTGAGGCAGGCTGCCCTGAAGTCTGGCAGCTCGGTGATGCATTGCGGTCGTGGCTCGCCTTCCGAAATATAGGCCAGGCATCCCAAGTTTTCTCGGCAGCAGCAGTTCTCCTCCTCGGTTGGCATTAGCTCGCACCGATTGCATGTGCACCAGGTGGAGACACCGTCGAGACGCCGTCCATGCGACTAGGCCCAGGCTCTTCATCTGTTGATTCGTCCTGCCAACTGCCGTCCGAATCCCCATCGTTTTCGCGTGCTTCCCTTTCCAGTAGTTCCTCCTCGGTATACTCGGGCTCGTACATGTAGGGCATTATTGTAGCCATTGTGTGGTAAACAAAGTAAAGTAATTTACCGAGATGGTACAGGTGTTCACACGGGCTACAAGCAGCGAAGGTAGCTGACCAGAGCACAGAAACGAGTCACAAAATACTCTAAGTAACACAGAGAGAGGAATGGAATCGAAAATCTGCTGCTGTGTGTTGTGAAACGGTCTGTTTATACTTATTGAGGAAAGAGGCGTCCTGCCATTTCCATGGCGACACGTAATTAGCTGAAGCGCAGCGAATTTTGACACATGACGTGCTTTGGCGTTGGGAAATGTCGCCCCGAGTCTGCTGATGACAGGCTCAGGGGCGGGGGAATTGATTTAGTGCCGCAGAAGCAGGTCAGCCAGGGCGATGCGGCAAGTGATAGGATCATCACAAAATGGCGGCTCCCTGGTGCCTGTTTTCGCGTGCATTTAATGGACGAAAACTCGGGTAAGGTCCATAGGAAAGATTTCTAAAATCGAGCCACTTAGGCTTAAAAAAACATGGCCGACCCGTAGGGACAATAACATTTTTTACTGGACTATGCCTTTTAGGCTACTCATTTTATATACTCATAAGCTGCAGCTACTGAATAGCTCTCTGCTGCAGGTGCATCAAACCTCGGAGGCACCTTACACATTATATTCTAATCATCTATTATGTGTATTTATCTGCCTCAGGATAGGGGGAGCCAGAGGCGGATTTAGCACTTGGGTGATGGACAAATGGCAAGCGGGCCCTGCCGTGTCCTGGTCTGACACCTTCCCATTCAATTCACACCAGCTACCCCACACACACACACGCCCTCACCCCTCCTTGATGGCACATTGGAATAACAAAGAGAAGTTTTAGCGCTCTCAAGGGCCAGGCTAAACATTTGTCAGGGCTCACGGGGGCCCATTTCAATATGATTGGGGCCCCCCCCTTGCCTACAGGTAGCATATATGCCAACCCTCTCAATTTAGGCGGGAGACTCACGATCTTTCAGGGAAAAATATTGCTATTTTTCACATTCTCCCACCGAAAATAATTCTAGCCGCAATGCATTTCTATGGGAAAATTAATTTCCCTCAATTTCTCTTGCAAAACCTCCCTCCCAGGTGCTTTAGAATGTTGGCATGTATGAGTTAGTGTGGGTGAACACCCTTGGGTTGCTTCAATAAGAAGGGATGGATACAAACAAAAGCTCTTTAATCTCACTGGGCACGCACCCTGAGAGGAACTGAAACACTAAACTGCCACTGAAACGTTAACTGCTCTGTCAGCAAGGAGCTAACACAGATGAAATCAGAGTAAACCCAAATAGGTGATAACACTAATGGATGCTGTGTGCTATCAACAGCAGTGTGTAACCTGCTGCAAAGCACACATTTAAAGTATTCAGTTAAAGTGACAGCAGCCAGCAAAGGGCCTCCTGTAACATGCACAGAAGGCAACTCGCACAATGAATGCCATGAAAGAAACATGTTGCTGTGTAGTATCCCAAACAGGGACAGCTGCTTGCACCCGGCCCTTCCCCGAGGTTCTTGAATACATGCAAAGACCAACAAAATTCCAACAATGTTAGAATCCACTGATTTCTTCTAATTTGTCTTTTGGACCTGTCCAGCAAAAGATATGCAGAACCCTAATTCGCACAATATGAATTGACATGATCAGCAGAAACATTACAGTAAATAACATTACAAGCAGTGACATCAGTCTTCAGTACTCTAAGACAACATTGGTAAAGACATTAATAATGTGCTGTGCAATATATACATATTCACTATTATTAATATAAAACACCTCAATGGTTCAGTAAACTATGAGGGCTTTTCTACATAGGAACAAATTGTAACTAAATCACTTATAAATAGGGACACCAAATGTCAGCTGATCAGGTCTAGTGGGATTAAATGATTTGGCCAGGATCACACATTTTGTTAAAGTAGTGAAATCAGTTTTTGGACTCAGGCTGTGATTTAAGCACTTGTCTACATGTCTTCCCAGTGCTAGGTCACAAATATTTATTAAGGTTGGGTTTACAAAAATGAAATAATTTGTTTTTCTATCAATTCCTTGAAAAGTACACAAATCACACAAGAAACCAACCTGACAAATACATTGTTATTGAAATAGGTCAAGCAAAAAAGTCAAGTATAGCTTTATTTTCGCCACTCTAAATGCTTGATTGCAGTAGCAGCCTGCAAAGGAATGTGGAGCTAAAACCAATATTGTTTGGTTTTCAAAAAGGTATCACAGTGAAAGAGAATTTAATATAAGGTAATCTGCTTGAGCCATTATTTTACACACCATGCAGCATTATACTCCCCTCCCATTTATTATCACCCACCAATTGCACCTTCTAAGGGATAATGGTCCTTACCCAGGCGCCCATGTGTCTGGGTCGTCAACCTCTAATCGGTTTATTGAATTGAGAATGACACAAAGCTGAATCTGGAAGAGAAATCGCACAAAGGGGATTTTCGTCATCCATGTGGATCTTTTTGGCCCATTTCAATGCAATCTTATCTAAGTGGCTGCATTGTAATTGTTACTCTGTTCATTTATCTATTGCAGCTGTGACTGTGTATAGGTGGGCAGCGAGGGCAAGCACCTGCTCATCTCACATTACAAATATATTGCCCTTTTATTCCTTTCCCTCCTGCTTCCTTTTTCTCCCAAACTGCATTATTTTTGCCCCCCTCTTTTTTCCTTACCAGTAATGTATCCTCCTCTTTCCTGCTCCTTTTGAACACTGTCATCCCCGGTTCTTGCCTCATTCCATTAATCCTCCTGCCTTTTTCTTTTTCCATTTCTGGCAAACGTTCTTTGTTATAATGATCCCGCTCTCTTCCTCATTTTGCTGCCATTCAGATACTCACCTGCCTTCCCTCACTCCATTTTCCCCTCATTTGTTCATCCACGTCACACACCAGTTGCCTTTACTTTGCTACCCCTCCAGTCCCATTCCTCACTCACTTGCCTTCCTGCTCTCCCTTTCTCCTGCCCTCCCTCACGCTTCATTTCTTCCTGACTTTTTAGACCTGCACTATTCCTCATTCTCCTTAAACCCCTGAACCCCTGCTCCCTATTTCCCCTCCCTTTAATCCTATTTACCTTGCATTTCCCCTCACTCTTGTGCCTTATTAACTATTGCCCCATTCTCCTGCCCACGTTCATTCTCTGTACTGATGCATCCTTTCCCCTACAGCTGGCTCCCTTCAATCACCTCATCTCCTGCCTTCCCTCACTCTCACTCTCTTCTGCCCTCCTTCATTCTTCACTCTGCTGCCCCATCAGTCTTCATGTTGCCTGCTTCTTCTCTACTGTTTGCCCTCCCTATTCTGCCCTTATTCCCTCTCCATTTCCATTCAGTGCCCAGAAGCAGGGCCCTGTGGAGCTGGAGGAGATATGCAGGTGGTGGGTTGGAGTTAAGGGGTCTTTCAAGTGCCACAAGCAGCACTCGCAAAAAAAATGGGCAACCAGGTATGTTTTGAGACTAAAAGGTCAACTTTTTTAAGTCTGTGATGTTCAAAGACATTTGAAGCGTGGGGTAAGAACACCGGGGACAGGCACAACATGGTTCTACATGCTGTAGGAATTATCCTGAGATATCCCTTCCTGTAACGTCCCTTCCCATTGCCCATGTTATTGTCGATTACCTTGAACCTTGTCATTTCCAACATTCGCTTCAGGCTTGGTCATTCAACATTACCACCATTGACAGCAAAACCTGGCGAGGAGACCAGCAGTCTCTAGCTACAGTTAAACCCCAAACCCAGAAAATTGTAAAAAAGAACTTTAAAACAAAATGAAGCATTTGTCCCTAATGGTCATCATTGCGCAACTCTGTCCACTCTAGGCTCCACCTACATGACATGCCCACCTCGGGGTCCTCTGTAATTTTTGCCCACTGGGACCTTTGTCTTAAATGTGCCACTGGATGAAACAAATAATGTCCACAGCTGTGTGGGAGCTGTGTGATTCTAGCCCTCGCTCTCTGACTCCTCTGCACATGTATGGTTTTAGGGCTAGAGAGTTGTCCTTCTTTGCTGTCAGTCCATTTTATGCAAGTTCTTGTCTCTCTCCACAGGCAACATGTCCGGCAACAGACGGACGGCCAACATCAAGAGCATCGGCTACTCTGACCTCTTCTGCCTCTCCAAGGAGGACCTGAAGGAGGTGCTGACCGAGTACCCTGACGCCAAGGCCATCCTGGAGGAGAAGGGGCGGGAGATCCTGCTCAAGATGAAGAAGCTGGACGAAAACGCGGCCGCCATGCAGGCCGCCAGGCAGCAGGAGCTCGAGACCAAGGTCCTCAAGCTGGAGGCCAACCTGGAGGGCCTGAGGACCAAGCTGGCCCGCCTCTTGGCCGAGCTGGAGTCCAGCGCCCGCAAGATGAGCTACCGCATCGACCACCTGGAGTGGGAGACCAACCTGTGGCCGGACCCAGACGACCCGGGGGAGGGCTGCTCGCCGACCTTGCAGTGACCGCCCCGGCTCATCTGCTGCCAGCCACCGGGCGGACCGGGCTGGAACTTTAGCCTCGCCCCATCTGGCCCATGCATCTATCTGATATTAATATGTTAATCGTTTTCTCCACAGACGCACGGATTGTTACTTTGCAAATTGTGAACAAACAGCTGTTTATTCGCAGGGTGACCTCAGCTTTGGTAAGTGAAGCGTTCCAGGGAAAGGGTGACCAGACCCCCGGTTTTACTGGGACAGTCCCGGAATTTGCTGCCTCTTTCTCAAGAGTATGCTTCCATGAAACTACAGTGGTCCCGGATTTTTGTAGTAGGTCTTCATAGCTCGCAGGCAGGAATGCACAATCTCGCACAGAAGAAATGCTGCATTATTCAATTTAAGCTAGTGTTAGTTTGTGATAAATTAATTATAATATGTGTTTATTTGTACAGCAACATTTAAACTCTCTTCACCTCCAAACACTACTGAAGTGTATGGCCTTGACAGCCACTTTCAAGAATTAGTCCTACTTTTATGTTAGTTGCCCTGTGTCGGGTTTTTGCTTTTTAAATCTGGTCACCCTACTCCTCCCTCATGCACTAGTGCAGTTGATAGCTAACTTGGACTGACTAGGCCACACGTCCTACCCCCAGTTCATATCTGAATGCAACAACACTTATCCCAAAGTCCCTCAACCCCCCCTGCTGTTGTGTCTACTTAGCTGTCTAGGGAGTGTGTGTGGGGGTGAGGAGGGCAGATGCATTGTATCTCACATCTGGCATAATAGGGGACCCTAGATGCTAGGGGCATTGCATTGTGTGACTTTTGCGTGTTTCCCAGTCTGTTGCATGGGGGGGGGGCGCAATTGGCGAGGATGGATCTGGAAACGCAGATCTGTGGGTCCCAGTGCTGAGACAGGAAGTAGTGGTGAAGGTACGTCTGGGTAGATTAGGGTCCACGCAAACTAATCTCATTCCCAACATAGCCGGGGCGGTGAAAATTAGGAGGATCACAAAATGTAGCAGGGATGATACAACTGCGCTGAGGCAGAGACCGGCGCAGGCTGGCCTGATTCACAGAGCGTTTTTCAATGGGATTGCGCCATTATAAAATGCTTCTGTTAATCAGACCGCCCAGGGAGTGTACGGAGGGATGGGTGGAAGGTAGGCAATGTGGTCTCCAGCTTTGCCCCACGATGACAGAGGATAAAGCAGTTCTTTTTTCTGTTGGTCCTTAACCAATCCAACAACACAGCAAAGTAAAAAACAGTATAGAGTCCACGCAAAAAAAGTAACCCTATCACTCTAAACATAGGTATATTACAAAAAAGACAAAGTGCGTACTTTAGATATAAAACAATATATATAAAGTACGCACTTTGGGCCCGATTCATGGAATAGTGCGCAGAGATCCTGCACAGCTGCGTGCCGAGAATGACTCTGCGCGAGTAACCAAATTGATCGCGCAAAGTAAGCGTATATGCAAGTCGCAGCCGGAACGCCCCTGACATGCCCCCATGCTGGCCAAAAACATCCAGAAACAGCTACCATTGCATGCTCCCTGAGCGTGAATACAGGCACTGTTAAAACTGTGCCTGGTGTTCCCCGCATGCTGGCCTGCATCTCGGGGGCCCTGTGGGGGTTCCCCCGCAACTGTTACCAGCACCCTGACCACAAGCATACCATTTATAGTAACTTGGGTTATTCTCAGACAATCTGCGCGAAAATCCTGTAAACTGTCTCACTCCCCGCTATATTGTATTCATGCACCCCTAAATTAGATCGGAACTGTGGCTGCATGCACGCACCCCTAAATCCCTCACTCGATCATACCTTTGCGCTATGAATCCTATGCGCAAGTGTCTGTATGCCTGCCTTTGAGTGGTGGATAGAATGAGGGTTTTTCATGGCCATTTCCCTGCCAAGATGTTGTGCGGTCGGATCCATGAATACATATCATTCTGCGTAATAGTGGGCGTGCAGTGGACTGCCTGCAGGCCGTCCCTCGTAATGCCCACATTTTCCCATGTTCTTCCTCATTTATGAGTTCCGCCACTTCCCTGCTCTCGGCGCAAGCCACGCCCACGCACTGCGCGGGGTCTCGCGCAAGGCACTTTGCCGCATGCAGAGACGTCCCAAGCCTGCACGAAGTCCCTGTAAAGTACGGAAAGGTTCTGCACAGTCGATTCTATGAATCGACAAATGGGATTTTGCTCGCAGTTTGGCGTGCAAAGTCACTATTTACTGCACAAATAATTCCATGAATTGGGCCCTTGGTCTTTTTTTTGTAATATCGTTTTCAGCTGCTGGGTAGGTTAGGGTTTTAAATAGATTTAAAAACTTTAAATCTATTTAAAACCGTAGCCTACGCAGCAGCTGAAAAAAACTTAAACAGACAAAGTCTATATTTTACAATTGAATAGTCTTGATATGCTGGCTTGCTGTGTTTGTAAGAGTTGGTAGTCTGACCAGTGCTGCATGACGTTCCAGATGCTTTCTAGAATGACTCTTGGTGATGGATAAGGTCAGGCCTGTCCTAGTGGGCAGGCTACCAGAGGAGGAACAGCGCCAGGTTGGCTGTGGAGCCTCTGGCGTCCCAAATGGTTGTTTTGGGGAAAGAGAGAATGGCCACGTTATGGAACCAGCTCTCTCCGTGGGCAATGCATGCCGGGAGCAGTCCGGACTGTCTGGGTTCCAAGGAGCATTTCGTTAAACCCTGGGCTGCTTATGTCAGAGGAGGGAGGCGGCTGGGTCATGAGGTGCACACATGAAGGAGGCGGTGTCATCAATGAGCACAGCAGGTTGTGTGCTGCTGTGATGAAGAAGAGGGAATCAAGCAGAGGCTGAGGGAAGGGCCGAAGAACACTAGCAGGAAGTCTGTCTGCAGTGGTGACCGAACTCCACGCTCACACAGACCCAGGGAGCGTGGTGGAGTTGAGGAAAATGTAGGTAGCGAAAAAACGGAACCCAGGTACTTTGTCAAAAAGTCTATGCAGAATGGTCCTTCTACAAGGATGGTGATGGCTCAATTGACAATAGCGCTCCGCTCCATTGTTGCATATCCGGCCTCATTTGTTTTTGAAAGTGTCCAAAAGCTACAGGGCCAACCCATTATCCCCATTGTTAGGGGATCATGGCTGTACCAACACAGCAGGATATCCTTACTGTTCTTTTACGGAGATAAAAAATACATATATGCTCATTGTAACCCTGGATCTTGGGTACATCCCACAGCACCCCTGCAATCCTGGGCTCCTGCTCCAGGGAAGGCGGGACAGAGAACAGGGTGGAACGGACAATAGGAACCTCACACTGGACCCCTAGGGGATCATATATACGTTTTGTGAATGACCTGCTCCCCCGAGTGGAAATTTAGAGGGCAGCAAAGGTTTCCTCTGTGGGCTCCTTCCGATCGTGCATGTGGCTCACCACAGTGGGGCCCATTGGAACAGATTCAGGAGGATCTGAATCAGGACAAGTCTTGGGGTAAGGTTCCAAGGTTGTACTGGTCAGTTTGGGTTCCTCAGGAGCACTGTCTTGGCACATGTATGTGGACCTACATCTGCAACAGGTCAGGGTAGTGGTGATTACTATCCCTTTATGAGTCTGTGTCAGCTTTTGGATATGCTCTCTCCAAACCCAGCATATCCGGAGCTTCTGGGGAATGAGCCATCGTTGGGTCTACAGGCAAAGGGTATGGTGGTCCCTCTGCCTCTGCTTCAGGTAACCCAACCTTGTCTCTCACTGGGAGCAGGTGATTCTGGTGCAAGGTCTTGATTTTTCTCAGACGACCTTCCTCAAGCAGTTGGTATATGGGGAGATCTCCCAGCTGATGCCTGATGGTGCCCGGTTGAGACTCCCATGTGTTGCTTACCTTGTTTCAACCTCTTTTGCCCATGCTACACATGGTAGCCAGGCTGGAGGGTGTGGAACATCACCTTAGAGTTGTAGCTGTGTTTGTTGATTTGTGCCACTGTATCCATGGCTGCCTGGGTGAGCTGGCGTGCCTGCCCTAGATAGCATTGGAGCTGCTTCATATCGCTGGTGTAATTCTCACTGCCTGTTCCATCTGTGGAAACCCTGAACCACAGGTCATCAGGCAGTTTAGCATCTCCAAACATCATGTCATTTGGCATGAACCCAATGACATCATTACTTGTACAGTTGGATGCATGTGGGGGCCCCATGCTGACTCCATCTGTTTTGTCCCTCTGGTCATAGGGTTCCCAGCATGGCCTGGGTGTTCGATTGATCTCTCTACCGGGGCACCTCCCATTCAGGTGCTATGGAGTTGTATGGGTCATCTTGATGCCAACCAGTTCCTGAGTCTGTCGGATAAGAGGTGATTAAAACTCTTGTCCTGTATGATTGGTCTTGGCAGGCCAACAATAGTGCAACATGTATTTCTCCCCCAATACATGGGTAACTGTTGTATCAGGCTGCTCCTTGATGGAAAATACCTGCTTGTACTGGATGACGTTTGTCACCACCAGGATGTTCTGAACGTCTAGTTGATCTATGCCAAGGCAAATTAAGTCAAAGTGGACGATCTCTGCTTGTAATGGACATAAGACAAGCTGTCATCTTCCTGGCGACGGTGATGCACCTAGAGCAGTGATGGCAACAGTGTTCTACCTTGGCAAATAGTCTAATCCAGTACAACCATGAGTGGACCTACTCAAAGGTTTGATTGCTGCCAAGATGCCCATAATGGTAATGGAGAGCATAAGGCACAGATTGGCAGAATTGTTGGGGCAACACCAGTTGATGGAGTGGAGTGTCCGGTTACAGACATGGCCCTCTTTGTACCATATTCCACCCTTCTGCACAAGGGTTTTCCATGCTTTCATCAAGACAGAATGATCATAGGTGTCAGGGTCACATCTGGGCACATCCAGTCTGTTGGTCTTGGCTCGTACGAATGGGTCAATGTCTTGATCAGCTGGTTCGATATGCAGATCTCCTCACGGGTCAGATGTGGTAGCGACAGTGCCCTCAAACTGGTGATGTTACTGCACATGCCTTGTATCACTTCAGCTGGTGGTGTCAGGAGTTGTACAGGACACCCTGGTAGGATTGGGGTGGCTGTGCTGTGCAAGGGGGCAGGCAAACACATACAGCAGGTGGATAAACAAGAAGGAAGAATACACAAGGTCATTATGAACAACGGAACAGGAAGAAAGGGCAGACCTCAATGGTGAACAAGAAGGGATGGGAAGCATGCATGCACTGGACAAACAATGAGGAATCCCACTAGGGGTGTATTCAAAGGTTGGACTAGACACTACTCACAGATATGAGGGAAGCTCAATGCCTCTGTGTAAGTTACTTTTACAGACACCACACCCTGAAAGCCTGTGGGAGTGGGCCAGCAAGAGTGGCTGGACCCCAGGGCACAAACAAGGAGTGTACTTAAACGAGACAAGTCGGTATGGGTCCAGCCGGAAACCTACAGCGGATGCCCTCAGAGGGCAGAATGCAACACACTGTTACATTAAATTCACTATAGACTACGAGTAAAATGAGACAAAGGAAGGAGCACAGATTGCCTGCTGGGAAACCCAGCAGCCGAACTCTGGTCAAAGGAATAACAGAAGCACTAGTGAGGACATGAATGGTAACAGAAATATCTAGGCAAGAATAGGCAATCAAAGTAAGCAAGGTTCAGGGCAGAGACCAGGAATGAAAGAGGAAAAGCAAGTAGAAAAGAATCTAAGTGCAATGGTACAGGAGACTGGAATTGTAGACTAGAAACTAAGGACCGGATTCAAAGAACAGTGGACTGAACTGTAGACCAGGAACAAGGAACGCTCAGGACTGAAACTCTGGACTAGGAAAACAAGGACTGGCCTCTAGCATGAAACAGGAATACAAGGGACTGAAAGTCTGGGTTAGAATTACAAGGGGAGAACTGCAGTCAGAGAACAAGGAAACTCAGGTCTGGAATCTAGGAAGCTAATGCCAGTAAACGCAGACTATGGGCACAGAGCAAGGATAGGGAACAAGATAATAGGTGGTAGAGAGCAAGGGGCTGCAGACAGGGAACAGAAATCAAACTGCGAGCAGGGCTGCAGTACAGGAAGCACAAAGGAGCAGGGCAGAAGGCAGGACAGATTAGGCAGAGTAGCAGGACTCCAAGGCAGTGAGTACAGGGCACTGGTGCAGGAGTAGGTTCTGGCAGCAACAGTAAACATCAGAATTCTGAGGCTCAAGGGCTGGGAGAAAACTCAATGCAAGAACCCTGTGCAGGCAGCTGCTTAAATGCTGACCTGCCCTGTGCTGAAGCAGGCTAATTAGCAGCATCTGGAGCAGCACACCTGAAGGTAATCTGCCTCCTCCCTCTCTGGTCCTGGGAAAGTGAAAGCCACTCTGATCTCTAGGGCTTCTGGGGATTGTGGTTCCATGATTGATGCATTGGAATAGCAAGGGAATCAGAACTGCCACGAGGTGCATTATGGGAATAGAAGTGCATTGTTTTCGGATATACAGATTTGTGAAAGGAAATGTTAAATAATGATTTAGGATCTTCTCACAAGATGGTAGAAAACACCCTGCAGGTCTGTAGACAGGGCCGCCCCGAGGCAGACGTGCAGAAACATGACAGGTGGTCCTAAGTGCTCAACACTCCAGGCTCTGTCTGGTTGCAGGAAATCAGTGGCCTTACAGATAGCTCTAATGCTGACGGCAGGCAGCTCCTTCCACTTAGTGGATCCACTTGAGTCTTCTGGCTGAGCGCAGGGCCCATGTGAAAGGGCATCAGCATCAATTTTAGTGCAGCCACGTGTAAATTGAAGTTGCATGTGGATAGTGTGGTGATATGATATGGCATTCATAACGCGCCTATACACAAGTGTTTCATTGCGTGAAGCAAGGTGAGGCACCACCGTCCTGTGGTGTCCGTTTTCTGGTCTCAACACATTTGTAAAAAGGGTTGTCCGTCATCACCGGTAATGTGGCGATAGTCACAGAATTTCTCTGTTACGGCCATTTTCAGTGCCAGGAATTCCAACTTCTAGGCGGGGTAGTTCTCTTCTGCCATGAGTAGACATCAACTCGCTTAAGCAATGCACTTCTTCTTGTTATCACCGTCTTGGTACTGGACAGCTCCTAATCCCTCAAAACTCATGTCCTTATGCAGGATGTATGGCTGCTGGGGCGCCGTAGGCTAGGATAGGTGTTGTGGTGAGGGTTAGCTTTAGCTCCTCTAAGGCTCCCTGGCACTGGTGCATCGCTTGCTTAAGGGTGCCAGCGATGGTCCAAAGGTCCTTCTGCTTGAATGCCAGCTGCAACATTGTCTCAATCCTTGCTAAATACTCGGACAGCCTCATGCGGGAAACTGTGTGTCCAAACTTTGGCAGCCTGGCCAGGTTTGCACGAGGTCACAGATGCTCCTTAGAATTACTTTTATGTTTGTATTATATTTTTATTTCTATAGCACCTAACACCTAGGTGCTGTACAGAGAACAGTAACGGTACAATAAAGTTTAATAAGTCAAGAGTATAAGAGGATTAAGAAGAAGAAAGAAGTTGGACCTTGAGACAAGCTTTAAAACGGGGAAGGGAGGAGAGGGAATGAGGTGAGAGAAGCAGAGCATTCCAGTGTTTGGGAGCTAACAGAGAAGGAACGGGAGCGGAAGGAGGCATAGGGAGGGTAAAGAACAGAAAGGAGAAAAGGGATTCAGAGCAGAGAAAGCGAGAAGTATAGAATGAGATCTGGGAGAAGAGATAGGAAGGAGCAAGACTATGTAGAGATTTAAAAACAATACATAGGAAATTAAAGAGAAGACCAGCCTAAAAGGAAAGCCAGCGAAGATGCTGCAAGGAAACAGAAATGGAGTCAGGGGGAGAGAGGACAGACAGCACACGTATAGAGGCATGATAAATGGAGCAAAGTGGGATAGATGCAAAGTAGGAAGACCAAGAAGTAGACTAGACTAAAACAAGAGGGTCCGCACTGCTGTGGGTTTAATTAATAATTAGTTAAAGTAACAAGTTATTTGTCAGGGTGTACTACAAAGGTATCACTCAAATGTTTAGGCTGTAACATACTCTGAAAGCAAACAGGGAAGTCTGATGATTGAAAAACCATAAAAAATGTATTTAACAAAGAAATAGTTGTGTAAATAATACATAAACAACTAAACATAAAGCAATATAACAAACATATAAATGCATTTGTTCGATGGTTAGAAGGTTAATAGTCAAGAGACACCAAACACAAAAACTTAAATGTAGGTTTTTCTTCAAACTTTTGAACAACGTAGACAAAAGATAATTCTAAAAGAAACTGGACAACAAACTGCCAACTGTATGGTGGCCTAGATCCCAGCCAATATTCTTGTTTATGGCTTGTATTGGGCCACTGCACAAGTTGTTCTCAAAAGAGTTGGCAGGAGTAAAATGTGTTCTATGTCCTACGATTTGTTGACAGGTCTGCCTACGTGTGCGTGTCAAAAGTTAGTGACATAAATAGTAAATTTAAATTGACGTCATTAGACCACGTTTTCGGCAAAAGTGCCACCTGTCTGGCCAGTAGTTCCATGACATAGTTAAAGTGTCCTTCCTCAGGGCGAAATACCATACAACAACTGGACCCTGTGAGGAAGCAGACATAAACAAAGTGAATAATATGAAAGAGATGAACCCTTTCTATTCAATTACCCATATTGCTTAAAGAGAAAGTAAAACACCCAAAGGCATACAAATTGCCAAGTCAAGTTGCTGTGGGTGAGTGGAGATAGCCAGGCGCGAAGTGAGCCAGGAATCCCAGCGCAGAGCGTCTGGATGGGTGGAAGTGGGGTGACACACGGCAGGGCTGCATCTCAACAGACAAGGGGCCACATCGGAGAAAACACGCTCTCTGGCAATTAAATAAAAGAAGTTTCAGAAACAAGGGTGCATAAATAATGCTACACAGGTAATATATTGTTGAAAAGTGGGTGACTACCTTTCACAAAAGTGCTTAATGGGGAACGCTGGAATAAATGAATTCCTAATGTTGCGTTCCGCGGAGTACCTCGGATGACTCCTAAGGTGCGTCGGTTGACATCAAATTAATTGACCTATACATTAAAAGTGCATGTGAATATGCATGGATTTAGAGAACCCCTTTTAAGTGCTACGTGTCTCAGTCAAAAAATGGCATGTGCCTACCTTAAATGGAAAAGGGATGCATCCAGCTAGCGGTTAGCTGTGTTGCTTCCTGCGGAGGGCAGGTAGCCTCCTGCCTGCAGAGGGGAAAGCGAAATGTGCTGCCTCTGAACAGAGGGAGAAAAGAAGGCAAATAGAGGCATAAATAGTACTTCCTGGGACCGTATCGAAACAAGTAGATGCAGAGATAAACAGGATTACGTGCGGGACTAGTCGCAGTTACGCGGAGACAAGTACTCCTTACCTTGAGTTTACTTTGGGCTGCCGGCTAGCTGGTGACTTTACTTCGTCCAACAATGCACAGAAAGCTTCTGCTTGCAAGTGGCGGAGAGAGCGAACGAGCGAGCAAAACTAAGGAAGGGGTGTTGATTTGAAAGGTCTCTTGCTGTTGGGTTGCATCTAGGAGGAACTGGATTGGTTGGAGGCTGACGTGCCTCCTAATTCAATGAATCTCATTGGTTAATGGGCAGCCCAGCATCTAGGAGAGGCTGATTGGTTGGAGGCTGACGTGCCTCCTAATTCAATGGATTTAATTGGTAAATGGCCCGTCCAGCCCCTCGAAGGCATCTTAAGCTTGGCTCCTCGTTCACGGAAGCAGCAAAATGAAAAGGAGGTGAGGATGCCAAACCACTGGGAAGGTCGGTGACTAGCCCAGCTGCACTGAATGACACTGGCGATAGTTAGGCCAACCACAAAGCGGGAAAGAATCCCCAAAGAAAAATTGTGAACTGATGTGAATCATGGACGAAAAAAGATGAAAAAAGGGATGCTAAAGGTAGGCGAGCAATATGCAGCAATGGGCACGTGCACATGAATGCGAATAGCACAATTTTAAAAGGCAGCGGGCTGACGGTGGTTTTTTATTGCAGGAACAGTATAGAAACTGCAATCTCAGTCTAATGATGATAGATAATATGGGTGATGGAAACCGCCGAGAGATTCAGAAAACCAAAGCAGGAAGAAGGAAAAAGTTAGAATGAGGAGCAGGAAAAGGTTCTCAGGATATCGGAAGAAAATCCTCATTCAAACTGTTGATATGAGTAGATAAGCGATAAATCCAACGTGCCTCCTTCTGAAGAAGACAACGGCTCACATTAGGAGTATTTTTCACTACATCTAGAATCCACCAGAAAATATCATTGGCAGAGTGCTGTAGTTCAATGTAGTGACTAACAAGGGGTGCGGAATTTTTCCGGCACCGGATTCTTGAGCGATGCTCCGAAATTCTAATGTGAACCGGTCGAGACGTTTGTCCGACATAGCGAAGCCCACAAGGACATTGGATGCAGTACACTACTTGTTTGGTTTTGCAGTTCGTCATGGAGGAAAGGGTCCAGGTTTTTGGCCCAATTTTGAATTCCTTAAGTTTTTTAGTGAATTGGCAGACCGAACAGGATCCACACGGGAAATGGCCAGTGGTAGTTCTGAGGTCCCAAAGGCCTAATCTCGGGGGGTCCTTTTTGAAATTGGAGTGAACAAGTTTGTCATGGATATTTTTGGCCCTTTTCAACGCAAACCGTGTTTAACAAGAAGTAGACTAGAGCAGTAGAAAAGACAAGAGAAGAGATGAGGCCTCGAAGGTAAGGAAGCGACAGACCTTGCCGATGTTAAAAAGCTGAAAGCGTGAAGATTTAGAGATAAAAGTAATATGAGCAGAGAAGGAAACCGAGGTGTCAAATACAACGCTCAGATTGTGGGCAGAGGCATACATTGGAAAAGACGACGGGAGGGGTAAAAGGAAGGGGGGAGAGATAAGACTAAGGAAAAAGAGGGGGGAACTGTGGGGGCAGGGAATAAAAGAACCTCAGTTTTGGAAGAGTTGAGGTGAAGATAGTGAGAAGACATCCAAGATTGGATGGAAAGCATTCAGTTAGAAATAGAAGAGTGAACGTGACAGAGAATGAGGAAGGTGACGGAGAATGAGGAAAAGGAGAGAAGAAGCTGTACATTGTTCTCATTAAGATGATAGGAAATACCAATGGAAGAGATGGTGGAGGCAAGAGGGATAGTACATAAAAAAAGAGTAGGGGGTCCAGAACTGTGACCTGGAGGACCCCATGAGAAAGAGGGAGTATGGGAGAGGCGTGCCTGTTGTAACTACAAGTTATTAATTTAATGCTCAGTTGGTACATATTGTTGATGATGTCGGATTCTTAGAAGGTAGTGACAATGCAAGGAATTAGGAGAAGGGGTTGGCGAGACGAGGAAAAAGGCTGAAGAGGAGACTGCAGCGTTACACTATGAATCCTTCTTGTGCACTGCAACAAATTAGTCGACAACTCTACTTTCAGGTGTTTATCCTTTATAATAGTGCCCAGTCCAGGTGACCGAGTAGATACGGTTAAAGAGATAAGAACAAAACCATTCAAGCACAGAGGAGCCGAATCCAAGAATGACTACGAGAAGAATCGAGTGGTCAACCATATCGAACGTTGACGATAGGTCGAGGAGGACAAGGAGAGCGGAAAGTTTTGAGTAGCGAGCAGTGAGAAGAGTGTCAGAGACAGCAGCAGGGGCAGTTTTGGTGGCGTGGTAAACCCGAAAGCCACATTGATGGAGAGAAGGTGCGAGTGCGCAGAAACAAAGCAAGAAACCTGATAGCAGATGATTCACTCAAGTAATTAAGAAAGAAAATTAAGTTGTGAAATTGGGTGGATGTTTAAAGGAATAGAAGGATAAAGAGTTGGGTTTTTTAGGATAGGGGGAATAGAACCGTGTATACACATAGAGGGAAAGGTGGCAGAACAGAGAGAGGAGTTAAATAAAACAGTGAGGACGGAAATGAGAGAAGAGTAGACAAGAGGGATGAGAGAAGGAGGAGGGTCACTGGGGGCAGCAGTAGGATGGGCACCACGAAGAAAAAGTAGAATGTCAGAGAGAGAACAGAAGGTCTGTAAGTACAGGAGAGAAGGGAGTGGGAGAGGAACTCCCAGATGAAGAGGAAATGAAAGAACGAAGAAGAGAGATTTTAGAAGAAAAGTAGCAAAATCAGGAGCCGAAAGAGAGGAGAGGGAAGAAGGGTCAGGAGAGGAAGGAGAGAGAGTACGGTTGAGAGCCAGAAAAAGTCATTGAGGATGAGAGGAAAGGGAGGTAAGTGGATCATTGAAATAAATGTGTATATTGGGAAGAAGCATAGAATCATAGAGGCAATTACAAGATGACTTTTGGCAGTGGATAAGGTCCTGGCCGCCCTGCCCTTTGCCAGCGGGTGGGCTGTTAGTTCAGAAAGAGCTCCAGATTGGCCGTGGAGCAGCCAATTGACTATTTTATTTGGGGGAGGGGAGGCTAGAATGAAGCCAGTAGCAGGACACCTTCTTTGTCCCCTGGTCATGAATTCCTGGAGTGGCCCGGGATCCCGGGAACAGCAGTGGTGGCTGGCGGGAAGTAGGTTAAATCCCGGGGTTGCATTCGCGAGAGGTGGCTCGGGTCATGATGTGCAGGTGGGTGGTTGCAGAGGCGAGGAGCGCAGCAAGTCCTTGGCCTCTGGGATGAAGGAGTAGCCCAGGTGAAGAGGGGGCAAAACAAAGTTTGAGGGAGGATTCGGAAAAGATTGGAAAGCCGAGATGTAGCCATGAGAAAGGGTGGTGCTGCCGCAGTTAGAGGGAGTGCCAAAGAGAAAATAAAACAGGCATTGGCAATGCCAATAGTTTGGCTTTTGTGTAGGCATGAGAAATACACTTGCCAGGCACTGCTGTAGTGGTATTAACTGGTCATTGATAGTAGCAGGTGCAAACTGATGCAAGTACCTGGGCATCTATTGGCAGTGCCTGACAAATGCCTAATACGTATACACAAGCCAAAACTGTTGGTGTTGCCAATGCTTGTTTTTAACATGACTTGACTGAAGGACCTGCATAGTGCTTATAAATCGAGTGGCTGGAGGCAGACATGGTTAAGACATTTGTATTACACCAGTAGCACATTAACTGCTCCAATTAAGCCATTAACTGTCAGAATAATGCTTTGAAAAAACACTGGCAGGCACATCGAGTGCAAAGTTTGATGGTAAGGCTTAATTTGATTAATGGGAGCTGAAAGAGTTCCCATAGTGAGGTGTTTTGGGCAGGTAAGGGCAGGAAGTGGGTGGGAATGGCCATATGGATCGGCTTGGCAATGGGCAGTCAATGGGATGGCAAATAACCAAACAACACCTACAAGCTTTGTGTCCCTCCCAAACTGAAAATACTAGCAGCAATCAACCAGCTCCTTTGACAATGAGAAGCGGCCTGTGGTGTTGGAATCTCGACAATGCAGTGGTGGGCAGAACAGCTCTCAAGGAAGGAGGGACGGGGCTCGGCTATGAACCCCTTGATGCAGATCCAGTCTCATTTGTTTAAAGGGTCCATGAACGGCCCATGAGCCAGTGGGACAGCTCATTATGTGCCGCTCAGGGGAGCCTTGGCTGTACCAACAAAGCTGCTCTCGCTGTCGTTCTTTTCTATTTTACACACGAAATAGATACGAGCAAGTGCTTACTGTAATCCCGATGTATGGGGAGGGGGGCTCTGCCTAAACTGCATCTGGCTCACAGCAGGGGGCAGTCAGAGAAGTTGCTAAGGTTTGGCCCCGTGGCAGAGCTGTTTGAAGGGCTGTCACTACTGGAATATCAGTGGATCACGTACGCCAGGAGTGAGGTGATATGGCGGAGCAGTGCCTGAGACTTTGGCGCCAAAATATCAGTAGGCGCGTCAAATCGACGTCAAAGGATAGCACTGGGGCAATCAGGGTCGGCCTCGTCCCTGGGGAGTGGGGGCCAGTTTCTGGCCATGCCTGGGCCGGGTTGGAAGAAAAATACATTGAAAAAAAAGATATATTTTTTTCAAACTTTTTTTTTCTTTTCAAAAAGTCTTTCATTCTTCTTAGGTCGATAAATGAGTACCAACACAGGTTCGGTGATATTGTATGCATATTTGTTCTATAAAAAAGAGCTTAAGCGTAAGTGCTATATAATAACATATCATTTGGCCATGGACGTCTGCTTGGATTCACAGTAATTTAGTGTACTTGGGACCAATGCTATTTGATGCCACTTCCTGTTTTGTCAAGGGATGAAAGGTCGTGTTTCATGCTTCTCTGGATGTCACTTTGGGATGGGGGTCATCAGAGGTCAGGGCCGGCCTTAAGGGCAGCAGCGCCCTGGGCGAACTGGCGCCCCCCCTCGCCCACCGTGCCCCCCTGGTTAACAAGGGGCGGGGCGGAAGGGGGCGGGCCAGGATGGGCAACTTTTTTTTTTTGTTTATCCTCCTCGCTCCGGCGAGGAGGTTAAATAAGTGCCGTTAGCACCCCATTGTCATTGAATGAGCCCACCCTCGCGGGTCATTCAATGACAATGAGTCGCCTGCCACACCTTCTGCCACCATGTCAGCTCGGGGGAGCGCATGAAAGACTCCCCGGAGCGGGCCTGGTGGGGGGCTAATGGCACCTTTTCTTGTGAAAATTGTCCACGGAAGAGGGCCGCATTTAAATGCACCCACGCCGCGGGCACCTTTTACAGTAAAAGGCCGTCTGCTGCGCCTTGTCCCACAACGCCAGCTCGGGGAGCCCTTGAAAGACTCCCCCGAGCTGGCGTGGCAGGGACAAAAGGCGCCCTGGGGGCGTGCCGCCCTGGGCGGTTGCCTGGCTTGCCCCCCGTAAGGCTGGCTCTGTCAGAGGTCAAGGGTCGCGAGGCGAGGGGTGGGTCACTTTTTTGAGGCGAGGGGTGGGCCTCTTTTTTTTGGGTGACCTGGCCTATTCCTTGTCCCAGTCCAACCATGGGGGCTATGCGCTTGTCTTGGAAGCAACACAAGGCAGAGCGACACGATCGGAATCCTGTCCTTGGTCTCCAGTATTAGGCGCGTTATAGGGAAGTTGGCTTCTCATTTGCAGGCCCCAGTATTAAAACTGTAGTGTACACTGCATGAAGATCAAAATAGGGAGTGGTTTAAAAGAGCTGGGGCCAATTAAATCAGCAGTGGCTGGATTTCCGTTTTCGAGCTTACCGTGGGGTTTTGGGTCATATTTGAAACTGGCATAACACTCCTTAACCGGGTCACTAACACAGAGTAAAAGACTGCCGCTGTCAACTTGTATCCCTGTCAGACCGCCATTTTGGTTCCGTTGTTTCGAGTCGGAGAGTTACTGGTGCCGTACATTACTGTGCCTGGTCAGTGTTGAAATCTTCAGTCTTTGAAGGGGTGGGGAGAGCGTGAAGGAGGGAATATGGGGGGCAAAGGGGGGGTCGAGGGGGGTCCTGTGTTTTGTTGTATGTGTTGCTCTCTGAACAAGAATATAAGAAAAGAAAATCAGTGATCCACCCTGCTTTTTTGGTTATGGTGATACACGGAATAATTCCTCATGTCAATAAAGAATCGCTGAGTCACTGGGCCGGTATCTGTGTTGTATTTTTAATGGTGAGGCGTTGACAGCACATACTCTATTCGGGCAGCACCTTACATTGATCAGTGCATGCTTTCTTGGCCTGCATGAGCCAGTCTGGCAAGGGCCTGATGGGTGAAACAGAATTCCAGGCTCCCTGTGCAGCAGCAGCGCGGTCTCATTGAAGCCAGGGCACCCAAGCTTATGTTGCAGGCCTTATACTTCTTCCACAGAGCAGCATTTTTAGATATATAGTTTTGTGACAGGCATGGCAATTGATGCGCCACCATCTTGATGGCATTTTTCTCTTAGTCAGCAAGTGCGGCACTGGTGTGGTAAAACCTAGGCTGGCACATGGTGTATGTTTACTTCAGGAGCACAATACGCAGGGTTTATGGGTTTTCTATGCCCCCCATGTAATGGGTCCTTTCATGCCTGCATGTTGCCCCTCATGCCTCGAGGAGACCACCCTACCAGTGAATAGAAGCAGTGGCACGTCATCGCCATCTTGGGATGGTCATTCTTCCGCTCCAACGTTGCCAGAGAAACAGGGATGCAGAGACCTTCCATGCCCGGTCTTGGAGGAGAGAAAGTCTGACCTCCATGCTGCCCCTCATGCCTCGAAGAGACCACCCTTCTAGTGAGAACCGCGGTGGAGGAACATTTGAGAACCGCCAAAGGACAGGCAAAGGATCAACATTTCTACAAACATGTACTCAGTGTTTGCAACTCAATCTAATTACACAATAGCTCAGGGAGACAGGCAAAACCCTTGGTATATGTCACACAGTTAGGCTCTCAAGCCACCAAAGACACAAAATCAAACAATACAACCATGCGGCGCTCCGGTAGAGGTTACCACCACGAAGCAAGTAATCCTCCTGGATGTGTTGCCTTTCTGATATGGCTGTGCACACCCACGTTCAGCATAATGGCACACCTACCTCCTCTTAAGGAGCCACAACAAGAGAAGAGAGACTCACCTCTGCAAAGGTCTATTTGCCTCTTCCCTAGGCTGTCCGCCCACCTGGAGGACACCTCCACCAGTGGAGTGGCAGGGACACAAGACTATGGTGTCCTAATGGGCTGGGATACACCAGTCAAATCTGCTGTGACATGGTCCCCTGCCTGGCTCTGGGTACCACCAGGGCAGTGACTCTGGATGCTGGGTGCCACCCTGAGCGAATGGATTTTAGGGCTGGGGGTGGATGCCCTGGTCACTTTGCCAAGGTCCCCAGCACGTGGAAGGGGACAGTCCCATTGTCTCACCATAAGTCAGTCCTTCTGGTTCAGTCAGGAAAAACAGTGTTAGGAACTTAAGCCCTGATCCAGACCATCATAATACACGTCAGGCTAGTGAACAAGAGCCCCCTTCCCAATGAATGGATGGAGCCTAAAGCTCACCCTAGCTAGACCCAAACCTCAATACTGAAAGAGAAGTATTCCCCTATAAAACAAAAACGTTTGGTGTGATCAGCAAAGGTAGCAAGTACAGCACTTCTGTTACCATTTCCTTCTGCACATCAACATGTGAAGAATGCCACAGATACAGTGTTTCCCACCCGCAGTATCCTGAATATGTTATGTTATGCATTTGTATAGCGCCTTTTGCCATTGTTATGATACCAACGCACTGTTGGTTGAACGCCCTTGGGGACCGCAGTCCAGGTCAGTGAAGAGAGTGGTGTAGTACAGCATGCATGGGTGCACTCAGTAGGTGTGCAGCCAGTGTGAAGTAATTGAGGTGTAGCTGCATACTAGCGCTAGCTGTGATGCAGTGGCCGTGTAAGGGCAGTATAGTGTGTGCAGTAAGACCAATGGCAATGGTATCTGCATTCTGGTGGCGCTGGTGCTTGATGGTGACGTTGTGTGTAGCTAGGCTGAATTCAAGGGGTATAGCTGCCTTCTAAAGGTTGTTGAGGTGAACATGGCAGTGTGTACGTATGTGTGCAGCTAGGCTGAAATATTTGAGGTGTGTAGCTGCCTTATTATTTTTTTTTGGAGCAGAGGCAAGAGTTAGCAGAGTGGTGTGTTTGAGTGTCTGAGTGTTTTCTGGGCTGACCATGTTTCTGTTCTGTTTGCAGTCCCTGTCGAGGGTGTGGAATCATCCTTGATCTTGGTGGGTCACATTGTTTGGTGAAGATTAGTGGGTGGAGACAGGCTGGTCAGTCCCAAAATGTATGTTCTTATTGCATATCTGCTAGCGCTATCCTTGGTCGCAATATGTTGAACTTGGACCGCTGGTAGGTATTTCTACTTGGATATACCCGGATAGTTGGGATTAGCAACAAATAAGTGCTAAGGAGATTCTTGCTATAGCTCTTCGTAAGGATTAGTAAGTGAGGCAATTCCTTGTTTGATAGCATAGTGCATATTTGCAGGTCAGTGATTAAGGTCATAAGTGCCGATTACCGCATGGGTTTCTAGTTCTGCTAGATAGAATTACCGGTTGGTAGTTCTGTTATATACTTTCAATGGTAGGAGAGATTAGCAGCATCACCGTTGGACGCCCCCTTGCATATAGTTCTGCTCTGGGATTCCAGGAGTGTAGCATTAGCAGGCAGGTGCCTTCTAGGGATGATTGCGTGGTGCATAATTGTGTGGCCTTGATCAAGCTGAAGGGTGTTGCTGCTTGGGTTACGAGTCTTGCACAATTGCCCATGATTAATGGTGAAAGCTGGCGTTAGGCCTTAGTGTGTGCCAAGCTCCTGCGGATGAGGTGGTGAATACATACTGTCAGACGCAGAGTTCTCTCAGGGTGCCACTACGATTTGGAATTCACGTCTGGGCAGAGGCCCTAGGTGGTAGGGTTGGAGATCATAAGGCCTGACGGTTTATGGCAGGGTCCGTAGTTAGCAGGATACCACAACAGATGTCGGTCTAGGTGATAGGTCAGGCGGTTAGGCTAAGAGCCAGCTTTTGAGAGCCTCCCAGAATGCCATGGAGTCTTCGCTGTGTCTCATGCGGGGAGGCAGTGAATTCCATAAGGTTGGGGCCAGGGTTGAATAGGCTGCCCATCCGATCCTGGTCGAATTGCAGATGGGGACCACTAGGAGGAGGGCAGTGTTTGACCTAAGGAAATGGGTCGGAAGATAGGGCGTGATCTTGTCTTGTAGAAATTTGGGGACTACTTTGTGCACCGCTTGGTGGGTAATACAAAGGAATTTGAAGGTGGGCCTTTGTCCAATTGGGAGGCAATGTAGGAATGCGGAGGGCCGGTGAGATGCGGTCCCTTTGTCCCAATGTGAGAATTAGACTGGCTGCCGAGTTCTGTAATCTTTGGAGTTTGTTTAACTGATAGGCCAGTGCACCCAGGAAGAGGGAGTTCGGCCCATTCCACATGACAATGGACATAATTTCAGCCAGGCTGTTTGGGTAGATAAGGTAGGGAAAGATACGCGTCAGAAGCCTGAGGTGGAAGTGGCAGGCTTTGAATGTATTGTTGATGTGGATAGAGTTAGGTCCATTATGCAGCCAAGGCTTTTTACAGTGGTGGTGGTCATGGGGGGAAGGCTGAGTGAGGGTGGCCAGGGAGTGGAGAAACTGACAGGCATGCCAGCATTCCAGTTCCTGCATTCTTTGGCAGCTGCATCTTGTACCGCTGGGTGTAATGCTCCTCCTTTGTGCAGTGTTGACAATAAAGCTTAGGGTGTTAATAGCTTACACTATACATTTCAGACCTGGGACTCACATTCTGGCACATAACTGGTGACATTCAAGGGAAGGAATGGCACAGAGGGGGTGGGAGGAAAGTGGAATAGACCATGGAGCAAGAAAGGGAACCATGACCTGTGCATTCACACTACTTGATATCAAATACACTTGAGGGAAAGAGTCTCTTCCAGCCTGCGTTCCATTTGGTGGTTCACCATGTGTTGGAGAGAGTGGGTGTTTTTGGTGACAAAATGGCAGCAGCGAGAACAAAGGGACAGACACGAAGCACCTAAGTTAACATGCAAGGTACCAAAGGCAGAAAAGATGGCGGCCTAGGCAGCAAGGTGTAACACCCACACAAAGGCAATGTTTGGCCTTTTTTCAAGCTTCATGACTTTTTTACATCACCCTGGCACCGCCCTGCTGTATCCTGCTGTATCCAACCATTTGACCTCATCCATTTCAATGAAAGCAATTTCAATGCAAGAATATCACCCAAAAAATGCACACATTGAGTTAAATGGAAATCTAGGCATGATTTTAAAAAAAGTAAAAAAGAATCATCTTAAATGTTAAAATAAATATTTAAATAAAAAGCCTGAAGGGCAATGGGGCATAAAAAAGAGGAAAACCAGAAGGAATAAATACAAACAATAAAACACAGAGACATGGGGAGGGCTAGATCAGTAGCGGCAAAAAGCGTGTCGCAGGGGCGGCTTCCCCTGGTACTGCAATAAAAATGTAAGGAATATCAATAAAAAATACAAGACTAATCACTCAGTGACAATTTCAGGAGGCAAGTGGGAGACCGGCTAAGGGCTGAAGTGGCCACTAAGGGTAATTTCAGAGTTCCTGGGTCAAGGAGACTACTGAACATGTCCAGTGCCTACTGCAGGTGGCTTGGGGATGTTTGGAGCAGTGTCAGAGTCAATGCCCTGATCACATTGACCATTAGTCATAGCTGAAGGCCTTGAACCTTGTGCACTGTGTTAAGTGGACACTTGGCATAGCAACGGCCATGACCAGTGAGTCTATCGGGTGGACTGGGCAGAGCAGAGGCTCCTGCGTTGGGCAAAGTGGCCAATGGCCATGGCCTCTAGCCATTCCCAGTGGGCCTCTTGGAGGTTCCTGGGGCAGGGCCAAATGCATTGTCCTTGTCAAAGTCTCCACTTAGCAAGTCAGGCCAATCCTGTGTTCCCGTTGCAGGGCCAAAGCAGGTTACATAATGACCTGTGGATGGCCAGTGCCACTATGGGTGGCTTGCCGTTGCTTGGTGCAGGGCTGAAAAAGCCCTTTTCAGGGCAAGCTCAACACTGGGCTTAGTTGCAGGCCATGGCCACCTGGCCTGTTAGGTGGCCTAGTGCAGGATCGAGCGCCATACCCTGGTCAAAGTTGTCAGTGGGCATGCCCAGTGGGTACATCAGATCCCGAATTCAGCAAATGGGCAACTGACCATGACCGCAGGCAATCGACCTGTAAGGTGGCTCAGGCCAGAGGCTATGCCTGTGGTTACATTGAGAATTTCTCACTTTGTACATAAATGTTCATCAAATTTGCCAACATTCCAAAGTTTCATGAATGTTTTTACATAGAGTTAATCATTATGTACAGAAGTTAATTGTGTGTTTGAGGCCTGCTTTCTGCCCTATGTATGTGTACTATGAGCTCAGATTAAACTATAACAAAAGTATTTTAAGAACATTTAAAAAGGTTAAATTGTAGATATACAGCCCCTTTTAAATTTTGAAAATTTCCATTGACAGCAAAAACAAAAAACTAACCTAGTAATGTTAGTAAACCAAAACAAGTGGCCAGATATGTGATGTCATCAGTGATGTCATCAATGACTTTGTGTTATGTCATCTTCCATGTCCTGGTTGTTAATTTTAGCAGTGCAAATGAGTGGCAGGGGTTATGGTTGCTTAGCTTACCATAAGTGGCACATTTCTTGGGGTTTTCGGTTTTACTTGTAACCATAACGTCCCTTTAACAAAGGCTTTCATAGAATTTCGTAGGTTTTCATTAGTGCAACTTAACCAAAACGTCCCTTTAACAAAGTTATTTCACTGAATTTCATCGGTTTTTATTAGTGCTACTTAACCATAACGTCTCTTTAGCAAAGTTGTTTCAGTGAATTTCATGGGTTTTTACCAGTTCACCCTGATTTTCTACAACGTATTAATATCATACTTACCCCAATATAGCAACATTTTTGTCCAATTTACAAAGTTTCAGTTAAAACCTGGCCTTTCTCCACCCTCTAGCATAATTTTTAACACTTCTATAAACCTTTGCAACTTTTCCCACAGTTTTTGTGTTCGTAGACAGCATCAGCTATTGCCATCCCTCCTTCCCCAGAGCCACCACCACCAGCTGGAAAACCTACACAGTGAACGAAGTGCAATACTTCATAAGACAATCAAGAGGACTAGGAAGATGAGGTAGAGGAGGTGCCTCCCTCTAGCACCAATAGAGAATCATGGGTGTGGCAGTTCTTTACCACTGTTGGGAATGTACCAAAGGCTAAAGCTACCAAAGTGAAATGCACTAAGTGCAAGCTTGGACTACCTGTGCAGTACTCCTTTGGGACCACCTCCATGTGCCGCCACACCAAATCCAGCCACCGCAATGCTCTCAGAAAGGCTTTTCATTTTTTAGGAATTAGTAAGCTGTCTTCATCTACCCCATCTTCCTCAGCAAATACTGTAACCACACAGCCTACTTATGTGGGACACAAAATCCAACCAGCTACCTTGCAAGCAATAAAAGAGGTTGTTGATCCATATCTTTCGAAGACAACAGTACTCTGTATATATTGCAACACACCACTCTGCAGGGGGGAACAATTTTGAAGTGCTTTTGAAGCTGTAATCAAGGAGCATGAGAAGCATTGCCCCCTACCTTAGATGTAGCACACGCACAACATCTTCCCCTGTCCACCTGCCCCTCCATGTTTGTGATTGGTGCCCCTTCCCACATTTCCCTCTCCACCTTACATCTGGCCTCTCATGCAAAATAAAATAAACCACCTTTCACAGTTAAGATATAGAACTAAAAATAAGCTTATAGACTCCATCTACTTTACATTTTTCAGTGATGTATTTAGATTTAATAAGATTCTCCAACATTCGCATTAGCATTTTCTACTATGCTGATGGAAATAATGGATTATATTGTATGCTAGATAAAAAGACAAAAGCATTGAAACTATTTTCCGTCTGATGTTCTTCTCCGTTGTATACAATAAACACCATAGTCCATTGCCCTTTATGACCATCCACACACACTGCATTCCCCTGTGTAGCCCATGCCGTATTAGATTCACACCATCACACAAGACAGCCCTTCTGCTCTTTTTACTTGTATGTTTGTAACACTCCCTCAATGCAAGCTTTAAACCATTCACACATACATCCACCAATCACTTTAAAAAGCGCTACATATAGTCTATCAACATATTAAACTTCAACTCACCAACTGCCACTCAACAGTGTTCTACACATCTCTTGCATCTGCATTTCCCTTATTTATACCAATTAATCATACATAGCGCTCTTATAAATGCACATGTGCATTGTGCAGTGAGAGAACTCCATGAATAAAAGGGGCAGTATGGATAGAGAAGTGCTCATGGGAGCCCAGGAGGAAAGTGCCAAGGGATGCCAAAGTGGGAGGCTTGAAACACCGTAGGTTAGCTGAAAATGCTGCTTGCCGCAATAAGTAAATCACACCAGTCATTTGCCCTTGCCGAGGGCTAGGCCCATTGTGCATGCATCAAACTTATATCACAATTTTTTGTATTTAAATTTGGACACTTAAGAAAAATAAAATACAAAACAGATTTGCAAAAGCATGCTTTCAGGTCCTTACTGACACTGCTTAAACAGGTTTGTTGTAATACAGCACTTCAAGCTGCAGCCGCAAGCAAAATATTTCTTCCCATTCAAACCTAGGTCTACGGCCATGGTGCATGCCCCAATAATCAGAGTGCACGATTGTCAAGTAACTGTAGAGAGTGAGCCCTCTTCACCTTAGCACTGGGTTACTCAATAAGTATCTAGTGTCATAATAAAGCAGTTTTGAAAAACCATTGTTGGTGCTATATATATTGTCAGAAGTCAGCCACCATGTGTTTGGACTCTCTAGGGTCTTTCCCAATATGTGTGGATTGTGGGCCAGTCATTGCTGCGAAGTTGTTGAAATGACTCCGCATCCAATCCTAATGTCTTGTCCTGGTATCGTCGCAAATGAAGGTGGTTAATGATTTGAAGGGGTGGCCTGGGGACCACATGGGCACCTGGTTCATCATCCTCAGTAAATATGTGCTGATTAGCATTGTCTCGGAATGTATTCAGAGGTAGTCATGGTGGTCTGTTGATGCAATCCTGAGCAGCACTCCGAGCTGTAGCCATGGGCCGAATTTTAGGCACAGGCAAAAAATAAATTCCCATTCAAACCTATCCTGATTTTGAAAAACATTACCACATTTCCATTCCCTGGTGGGCATGCCCACTTTAACCCCATTGCCAGTCCCTCGTGCCCAAGGCCAGTAGCCAGATTGCCACTGCCCATGGCCACAGACCATGATATGATATGATTTATTTATAAGTCATTTATAACATGCCGGTACACCAGTGTTTCTAGGCGCGACAATGCAAGGAAGGAGAAGACAAAGGGGAACAAAAACAAGCAATCTTACTAGTCCATGTGTCATTCAGATCTTGCAATTGCAAGGGAGACAAGAAGTGCCAGGGGGAGGGAAAGGGAGAGTGCAGTAGCAAAGCTCATGTAAGTGCCGCCGGGGTGGCTGGTTCTAAGTAAGTGCAAGGAGGCAGGGAACTGTAGGGTTGTTGATATAGTCCCTAGTGTGCGGTAAACCCGGAGACAGTGCATGGGGCTACTGGTCATGAGGGAGCCTAGTCCCATAAGGTTCAGAAGAAGGCCAGGTAACCAGTTAGTGCAGCAGACAAGAATATCAGCAGGGGAGAGAGATACAGAACACAGACACGAAAAGGAAGGTCTTGAGTTGCTTCCGGAACCTTAGGTGGTCTTGTTTGAGTTTGAAAGAGGCAGGGAGGCTGTTCCAGAGGGAAGAACCAGCCGAGGAGAAAGATCTACCCCCTACCTCGCAGCCTGGAGAAGCATCTGACCATCAGAGAGTTGGAGGTGGATGAGTGGAGGGCTCGAGAAGGAAACTACTTAGGAAGAGAGAGTTGAATGTAGTGTGGTCCCCGGCCCCAGAATGCCTTGTGGACAATGCAGAGGGTCTTGAACTTGATTTCAGGGCTGGAGAGATATGATTCCAGGACTTGAGGCCAAGGTTAAGTCTTGCAGTCCTGTTCTGGATTGGTTGCAGAGGGTGAGGAATGGAAGCAGGCAGATCTACAAAGAGGCTGTTGCAGTAGTCTAGCGTAGAAGGAACCAGGGCTCTGGAGACAGTGAGCTACTGGGGGAAAGTGAGTAAAGGAAGAATACCTCTGAGGGGGTGCAGCTGGAAGTGTGACTTCTTAGAGACATCCGTGATGTGAGGATAGAAGGAGAGGGTGGAGTCGAAGATAAAACCAAGGTTTTTTGCCTCGCCGGAAGGCGCAGGTAGAGGGCCCAAGGGGAGCAGCCAGAGTGAAAGGGGGAAAGCGGCTGTACCACGACTCGTACAATCTGGCCACTTCCCATGGCCACAGGTTATACTTCAGTCACCAAAAGTATATCACTATTATTTGTACCTACATTATGCCACTTTTAAAAAATAAAACACAGAGACATTTGCAAAACCATGCTTTCGGGTCCTTGCCAATGCTCCTCGGACGACTCTGCTGCAAATTCGTCCATGTTTTATTTTTTTTAAAGTGTCAAAATGTATGTACATAAAATAGTCATATAACTTGGCTCCCACCTGACAACATGCATTCAGACGTTGCACAAACATTCAGGGTTGGGTCTATAATCTTTCTGGAATCTTTTGTACACATTCATCAAATGGCAACAAAGTTATAAGCCATCTAAACATTTTCAAAACCTCCCTCTGATTTTGTCACCTCCTCATAAGATCCCACAAAACTTTGCAAATACATTCAAATCCAGGTCTTAAATCTTTCTGCAAACTTTTGTGCAGATTCATGAAATGACACCAAATATATAAGCCTTTCAAATATTTTGGGACCCCCTGCAATTTTGTTTCCTCTTGGCAAAACAGCACCAAACTGTATAGATCCATTCATGGTCAGATCTAGAATGATATCACTGAATGACAAGCAGTTTCATTCAGTGACACCAAAGTTATAAGCCATCCGAAAACTGCTTTTCACCAACCGTGTTATTTAGAATTAGGCATGGATGCCCCAGAACATCCAAGATGTTCGCGGACATTAAAGGGCTGTCCTGAACTGTTCGCAAACTTTGAAGTTGGAAAACAACCCATTTTCTGGCTTTTTATGGCCATATACCATCCCATCCTCATCACCCCTCACCTTACCAGAGATTGTTTCATTAGTTTGACAAGGTGCAATGTTGTGTTTTTTAATGTTTTTACCGCAATGTGCATGGACCCACGCGTTGTTCGTGAATCCAACATGGCGTCAGTTTCACAATATCTGACGCAGCTCACGTGTTTCACCATCCAATCAGCGGGAGTATCTGATCTCGGCGGACATCAGGCCGGGCACTCATTGGTCCTGGTGGGTATCTGATAGAGAGAATTCTCAAAATGTGCTAATTCCTCTCTACCTTAGAGACCCCCAGCTCTTTTGCTAAACTTTGGGGATTTGAACTTTTTAAATCTGTTTGTTTTCTGTGTTTATTTCTTTTGGTTATGGAGTTTTAGACAACTCCATAGGCCTCATCTTTTTTGTGTGTATCACACAGCACCCTCAGTGCAGTGACACAGGGATGTCTTTTCAGACTTCCAAAAGGTTTAAATACCTTCTATGGGATAAACTACTGTTTCCCAGAGAATGTAAGGTTAAATTGACTTTACTAGTCTTTTTAAATTCCTAGACCCAGCACACACTATCTTTCTATAGAGTGCTGCAGAGGTTACCTAGTATCTCCTGTGTCTAGAAACTCATGTAGCAGTCAAATGCTACCCTTTCCTATCGAAATGGCTGATGGGAGTGGTTTTACAATGAACTACCATGATTTTTCCCGACCGCGAATACCAGTAGCTACAAATCGAGGGAGCCAGGTTTTCCAAGATGACGCCTTAAGCCCCTTTGTTTAAACAGGTCCCGGTTTTCTTTTTTCTCCGTTTCTTTTTGCAAAGGTCCTTCTAGAGTTTGTCTATGCGTGCCAAACCAGGTTTGGGCCCTTTGTTCTTACGCCTTTGGCGGGCTTCAGGACTGAAGACCGCCTCTGGCGCCAGAGTGTCTGGGGTGGGCAGGAAGTGAGGGAGTTGCCCGAAACTCCCTGTGCTGAGTCTCCTAGGAGACCCAAATGCACTCTGGCGTGATTGGCTGGCTGACTGTCCGGCAAGGACAGCCACCCTGCTGGGCGAGTGACAGCTAGGCTGGAATGAAAGGGAGAAAAACTGTTTAAAAGGTTTAGTCTCTTGGACTGACAGGCAGAGTCGACCACTGGAACGAAAGAACCGAAGACGAGCTGGAAGAGGATGGCTGCTGCAACTCCTGGACCGCTGGTTTTCCCGGTGAAGCCCTGCTGCAGGTTCCAATTGCCAAGTTCATCTCGACTGAGAATCCTCTTCAAGGAAAACTTCTCCCTTTCAGTTGGTGGGACCAATCAACTCGTAAGCCACCTGGATACCATTCTCGGAGCTGGTTAGGTTTAACCAGGGGGAAGGACACCAGCTTTTGTGCTTGACTACAGCTACTCAAACCGAAGAACTTCCATTTGCCAGCTTGTTTGACCAGTCCCCATGCAGTGCAGGAGTCCCCCGATGTCCTCCCTCTTGTCCCCATGACTGAGGCTCAGGAACAGTGAGATCTGCAGGAACTGCCAGGAACCAACATCTTCAGCTGCATTTTTTTGCTTCATACTAAGGTACTGTGGCAACCCGATTGAGAGATCGCATCTCTCGCGGTGAAAGTTTGTGAAACTTTCCCAACTTGCAGGCCTAATCAGCTTGCGACCCAACATATGATTCTTTTTTGTACAAACTACTTCTGAGAACTTTGGCAAAGACTTTACCATTTACTACAAGAACTGCTCTTTCCTATCCAAGACACTAGTGCATTAACTTTGGCCTAGGCCTATTGAACTGAATCGAGTCCTCTAGTGAACTAAAACTATTTGCACTGCCTAAGAGAGTATTTGTGATCTATTTTTTTTAATTTGTGCCTTTGTACTTCTATTTAAAGTGACTGAAATGCCATTTTGCTCCTATTTCAGGGGAGCCTAATTTACTCAAACTTCTTGGTTTGGTACTTAAGTGTGTTTGTGTATGATATTAAGTTGCCTCCTTCTAGTGAATGTTTTCTTAATGACTGTGTAATAAATTAATATGTGTTTTACCAAGAAACCTTGAGTATACGTGTCTACTTGAACCACTGTGATTGTAAGACCTCTGTGTAAAATCCTTTACTGCTCACATTCCCTTTTGAGATAAGCCTGGCTGCTCAGCTCGCTACCAAAAACTGTGCAGTACAGACTTATACAAAAGGTTGGTTTTGCTTACACCTGTAGTCTTAATTGTATGTGGTGGTCCCAGAGGGTACTGCATGCGATTCTGCCCAACAGTGTCCACAACCGAATAGGGAAGTGAGTCCGTGGACTAGACCCAGATATCACAAATTGTTTTGTGCCTACTTTGTGGCTGTTTTTAAAAAAAACAACTGGACGGATATACACCAAAACATGCTTTCAGGACCAAGCTACCGCTCCTGCCGCAAATTTGGTGAAAATCCGTCCAACGGTTTGGGCTGTAGGCATGAGCAAATATTGTTTTCCGTTGCGTCTATGAGGAAAACTATACATATTGGGACCCCCCCTATAACTTTGCCCCTCCTTAACGAAATCTCACCAAACTTGACAGACACAATCCAAGGGGGCCATGTACTATTCGGTGAGGATTCGTCCAGAGGGGAAAAGTTTTAAGCAGCCCAAAAAGGGCTCTTCCTGTGGGTAGCCTTATACCTTTTGCCTACACAATAACATTTACATTTGCAGGGCCAAGGGCATGGTGTCCTTTTAGAGAAGAAGACTACCATAGTGATACATGCAGAAAGAGGTCAGAACCTCTTCACGGTTACCAGACATTTGGTCGAAAAAAATTGGTCGACCAGACAAATGGTCGAATTTTTTATTTTTTTTATTTTAACCCTTTTTTTAAATTTTTTTGGGGGGGTCCCCCCCAACTCCCTTTTTTTCTCTAAAAACCCCTTTTTTTACAAAACGAAAACCCGAAAAATAAATATATAAATAAAAAAAAAAATTCGACCATTTGGTTTTCGACCAAATTGCGTCGACCAAATTGCAGTAGACCAGTTTTTTTTCGACGAATTGACTGGACACCCCTCTTCACTAAGGCAATTAAGTGTCTCAGCATACCTGCGCAGGACCTTCCCATAAAATAATAAGGTGGGACATTATAAGATGTTATGGTGATTAAGCCGTAAAGTTTAGTATTTTTGAGTTTAAAATTATAAATTGTGTTTGCAGGATTATGCACCACGTGCTGTTTTAGGACAAACGGAAAATAGCACAGGGGCAACGCGCTGGTCTTTGAAGCAAGACCACGCATAGTAAGTTTGAATCCCGGATCAGTGCTTAGAAACCGAACTCAAGTACGGCATTAGGCGCATTATAAAAAACCAATAAATTAATAAATCAAAGCCGATCATTTAGCATAAGGTATGTGATCATTCGAAATGGCCTTCACTACAATCCTAAGTGGTTGGGATGACTGCAAATCAGCACCAGGAAATGGAGGCTCTTGTTTGTTCTTTTATCTTAGCAGTGGCCACTGGGATATTTGTAGCACATTTCCCTGAGAGACCGGTAGGTAGGGTACCATGCAATACTATGATCAATGTATTGCGGGAATACTCTAAGGATTTAACGTCACTTAGCAAATGATTATTATTTGCTGTTTCAGGATGTGCCCCTGAGGATGCACAGAGCCCGAAATGCATTGGATAACCAGCTTTCCCTGCCCGTGTAATTGAAAAAAGGAATACATTTTTTGAGTCATGCTTTACGATGCATAACATATGGTTGATACAAAACAGTTTTTTTTTTTGACATTGTTTGAATAATTATAAAGATTATTCTCGGAATGCACAAGAATCTATGAGAGGTGTGTTGGGATTATCACAGCACCATGTCAGGGTGTCAGTAACCACTCTGCTTCCATCCCTTCAGCTCATCCATTATGGAGCTCCCCTCGGGAGTGGGCGGAGCCCACAGTGATTCCTTATGGGAATTCAGGACACACGTACACGCCCCCGCAGCACTTAAGGGGTCGAGCTTCGCGTGGAAAGAGCAATAGCCTGCTGGTAGTTATGTTATGTTACTTGGCATTTGCATAGCGCCTTATGTATCATTGGTATGAACTCAAAGCGCTGGTAGGTTGAACGCCCTCGGGAACCGTAGTTCAAGTCAGTAGAGAGAGAGAGTGTCGTATGGTGCGTGGGCGCACCGGATGTGTGTGCAGCTGGTGTGGTTGTTGCATGATGGCTGCTTCTTAGCGGTAGGTGTGGTGCTGAGGAGATCATTTGGATGTGTTCAGTCTGGAGGGTGGACACCCAGACTGAGTTTTGGTTGTGTTAGGCCTGAGGAGGCGCCTAAGCTAGTGGGAGAAAAGGTAGAGCTTTACCGCGAGCCAACCGTGCTGTGGTGGGAAATTCGCTCACCTACTGGGGGAGACTGGTCCCCGTTGAGAAAACGCATAAATGCACGAACTGCTGCCTGTGAGGCAGCTTCAAGTGATTTTGTGTCGTCAATAGATAATGTGAAATTTGCCACTCGTATTAAAAAGCCCAAGGGACAAATCAATGTGACAGATGTAGGAAGCCGGCATTAACAGTGTCATCCACACCCTTTAAGGTCTCTGTAATAACCTTTTTATTTTTTAACCAGGAGAGCCCAATAAGAAAAGCAGCAATTGAATGTTGTAAGCTCATTAGCTTTGTGACTCTTTTTTTGAAGGTGTGGTGTAGTGCATCGTATTTCACTTAAAAACCCTGAAGTAACCATGACTGTCAACAGGAACAATAGCCGTAGAGCACTTGCAAATATTGAAGCCACCCTCCAAAATGAACCTATTCCCTGTTCATAGCCATTTTTTTAATGAATCTGTGCCACTCTGCAACAGCATTTACAAGGTAACTATTGATGACTGGAAACCTGCCATGGTTCAGCCGAGGCTGCTTTATATGTGCATGTGAACACGGACCCACATTGTATGGCTACAGCACACAGAAGACAAAGGCCCTCATTCCGAGGTGGGCGGTAAGGGATACCAGGCACCGGTAAGAAGACTGGTGCCAGTAATCCCTTACCGCCCAATTCCGAGGTCCCTGAGCGGGAACCGCAAAGGACGTGTGGTTGGACCACACGTTCTTTACGGGTCCCTCTAAGGGACCAGGGCGCTAATTACAGGCCTGCTATTCGCGAGCCCGTAATTAGCACCTTCCCCATTCCCATTGAGCCCTATGGGGGCTCAAACGAGAATGGGGAATGGTCGCGTGAATGGGGACTTACCAGGTCTGCACAGGTCGGAATGTATCGGTAAGCCCTCATTCACCCAGACCGGACACGGACCCGGGTTTGGAGGCAGCCATGGCGCAAATAGCGCCATGGCTACCTCCAAACTTGGAATGAGGGCCAAAATAACTGAAATTGACATTTCTTCCTCTCCCTCTCTCCCTCTGTCTCTCCCTGTCACCCTCTCTATCTCGCCCTCTCTCTCTCTCTCTGTTCCTCTCTCTATCTGTCCCTCTCTCCTGGCTCCTCTCCATGGGTGGACTGGCCTAATGGGAACTCTGGAGATTTCTCGGTAGGTCCCTGCACCGCACTGTGGTCCTCTTTGGTGTGGTATTTCCAAATATGCCTGTAAGAAAATGGGTTGACTTGCTAAAAATGTGTAATATGGGGGCCAATTTATTTGAAGGTTGTGTCCAGGGCCTCTTTTGGTTCCCAGTCCACCCCTGCCACTCTCTCTCCTTCCCTCATCCCTCTCTCTACCTCTCTTCTCTTTCTCGCTCTTTCTCCCTCTCTCTATCTCTCCCTCTACCCTGAACCCCTTCTCCTCTTACCTCTCTCTCTCCCTCCCCCTCTTTATCTCTCCCTCTCCACCTGAACCCCTTCTCTCCTTATCTCTCTCTCCCTTTCCCGCTCCCCCTGACACCCCCCCTCTCTCTGCCCTTCTGTCTCTCTCCCTCTCGCCTTCCCTCCCCCTCTCTCTCCCTCTCTTCTCTCTCGCTCTCTCTCTCCTCTTCTGTCTTTCCCTCTCCCCCTGACCCATTGCTCCCTTCCTCTCTCTCCCTGTCCTCTCTCTCTTTCTTTCTCCCTCCCCCTCTCTATCGCTCCCTCTCCACCTGAACCCCTTCTCTCCTTATCTCTATCTCTCTCTCCCTTTCCCTCTCCCCTGATCCCCCTCTCTCTCTGCCCTTCTGTCTCTCTCCCTCTCCCCCTCTCTCTCCTTCCCTTCCCCTCTCTCTCCCTCTCCTCTCTATCTCTCGCTCTCTCTCTCCTCTTCTGTCTCTCCCTCACCCCTGACCCATTGCTTCCTTCCTCTCTCTCCCTCTCCACTCTCTTTCTCCCTCCCCCTCTCTATCGCTCCCTCTCCACATGAACACCTTCTCTCATTATCTCTCTCTCTCTCTCTCCCTTTCCCTCTCCCCCTGATCCCCCTTCTCTCTCTGCCCTTCTGTCTCTCCCCCTCTCCCCCTCTCTCTCCTTCCCTCCCCCTCTCTCTCCCTCTCCTCTCTATCTCTCGCTCTCTCTCTCCTCTTCTGTCTCTCCCTCTACCCTGATGCATTGCTCCCTTCCTCTCTCTCCCTCTCCTCTCTCTCTCTTTCTTCCTCCCCCTCTCTATCGCTCCATCTCCACCTGAACACCTTCTCTCCTTATCTCTTTCTCTCTCTCTCCTTTCCCTCTCCCCCTGATCCCACCCCCTCTCTCTCTGCCCTTCTGTCTCTCTCCCTCTCCCTCTCCTTCCCTCCCCCTCTCTCTCCCTCTCCTCTCTCTCTTGCTCTCTCTCTCCTCTTCTGTCTCTCCCTCTCCCCTAACCCATTGCTCCCTTCCTCTCTCTTCCTCTCCTCTCTCTCTCTCTCTTTCTAGCTCCCCCTCTCTATCGCTCCCTCTCCACTTGAACACCTTCTCACCTTATCTCTCTCTCTCTCCTTTCCCTCTCCCCCTGATCCCACCCCGTCTCTCTTTGTCTGTGTGTGTGAAAGACATGGAAGCTGATAGAAGTGTCACTTTCAGTTGTATAATCTATTGTATAGCGCAGTGATACACCGTGACCTTGCTTTTGCCTTCAGACTTGGTTTGCCTTCAGCTGAAGGATGTCAGATTTCCAGTCATCAATCTATTCTTGTTACTTTGTAAAAGATGCTGCACAGGGCCATATATTATCTGCAAATTGATTCTCCACAGAAGTACGTTTGAGGGGGGATTGTTTACATACTTACATGTTGTCGATTGCTCGCATCTAATACTCTGCCCATGATTACTTCAAAGTTTTAAATAAAATATGAGCATGGTACCACTTCTTTGATGAAGCAAAAATGCCACAAAATACTCTCTTCTCATTTTCTTGCCACAAAACCTTTGACATCCATGTCACCTTATCCTGTGGGGTCTAATTGCTGTGTTTTGTGAAGTGGTAACACCACCAGGAAGCCACCTGAGAGTGCTGGGAGGACAAAGAGGTAAGTGCATATCGAGAAGAAGCCTGCTGGTGCATCCAGAGGTGACCAGGTGTTCCAGACTGGATACAACCATAGTCTAGAAGAAGCCCAGTGATGGGCAGATGCAGAGTGAGGAGTGATCATGTTGGAACGACCGGCCCCATAAGTGGATGCATTTTGGTTGGCAGATAGGCAGCATGTATTGGGAGACTGACCTCATGAGTCCGATTCATGGAAAGTCCGGACTTAGCACCGCCAAAATACACTTAGCACGGTTCCATGAATCAAGGTTTGTGTCGGCAGTGATAATTCACTTTTCAGCAGTCCAAATTCACTTTGTAGCGGGCTAATATTCCATGAATCAGGCCCGTAGTGTCTGATTCGCTGGTAGGACCTGAATGCATTGGAGAGGGAGAGAGCCACTTAGCTATGAGATTTGTGTGGGTCAGGCATTGGATCTTAAAGTCATTCATGTGTTTGACAAGCAACCAATTAAATGTCTTCCTGGGCTGGGTGATGTGGTCTGTTGTTTTCAGGCCAAAGATGAGCCGGGCAGTGGATCTTTGAGTACATCAGACATTTTGCAAGGAAGGCGACACGACATATATGCTGTTGAATAGTCAAACAAGGACATGATTGCATACGGCCTCAGAGCAGTGCTGTGGGGCCTCCCTAGAAAGGGAAAGGTCTCATGTAGCTACCTAAGATGATAGAAGGTCAGCGTTCTTTCATCGATGAGTGTAATTTCAATGGGTTTTTTTAACAAGTATTTTCTACCGAAAACACTAATTGAAATATAGAGGGGGTTAGGAAAGTGTATATAAGGAGTGGTGAGGGGCCAGGAATAGTAAAAAAAAAATAGGGATGGGGCTTGGGGGTGAGGTAGAACCCCCAAAAATAAAAATAAATCCATTTTGATTTGTTTTTTCGGTAAAAAATACTCGTAAAAAAAACTATGGAATTACACCAGTTGATGAAATGACATAGAACCAAGGTCAGCTTGGAGGTGGCATTAACTTGACTGACAAAGGACAGAGCTGCCTGGAAAATAACCCGCAGGTTGCGGACATGCAACTTTGATATCATGGAAATCCTAGGAAGGGTGGCCACAAGAGTGCTAGAAGACCTGGATGTAAAGCGCCTAGCAAGAAGACTTCCATCTTAGAGGCATTCTGGCAAAGGCATTTTGCAGACACCCATTCCTAGATGTGTGAAGCAATATTCAGCAGCTTGTAGCTTTAGCTTTAGGTGTAGATGGCTGTCATCCGTGTACAAATTAAGTGGTCTTGTAGAGTCTCTTATGTTCACTTTGGATCTGTGTGATTACTACGGAAAAAAAATCCCAGAGACTCAAAAGTAGTTTTTTCCCCCACACGTGTCCCTGCAATTATATGTGGGGGGAGACCCTGCACACCCCACCCCATACTCCCATTATTTATTTTTATTACCCAAACCCTCACACCCACCACATATAATTGTGTGAATATATGCACTTCGAAATTCTGCATTTTTGTGTTCAGGGGTTTTTTGTTTTGTATTTTGGTGCGATAACGTTCACTTTACTGACCTCTCATCCATGTGGCTCCGTGAGAAAATAGGGGTGTAGAGGGGCGCAGGGGTCCTTTGTGTGATAGCTGTGAGGCAGATGCCAAACCTGGGGTATCCATGGTTGCAGATCAGAAGTACCCGGTTCCCATGTGCGAGTCTGCTTCCCATGGGTTTGGTGGAGACACTTGGGTGTATGTTATCCATGGGGAAGAGCCCCTGTCAGAGAGTGTGATAGACCTAAAGAGGAGAACTAAGTCATGACTAGAAAAGTGTTGATGTGCTAATGGCTAGGGTGGTGGTGAGCCTCTGTGGGAGATTTATGTGTGTATTGTAATGCAGTGGGAGATCTTACAGGGGAGTTGGTTAGTCGGGGGAAGAAGGGAGTGGGTCTTAGGCACAACAACCTGCACCCGTACACTCCTACCACTGGCCTCTTGAAGACCGGCCCCGTTTCACTTTCTCAGATTGCTACTGTCAGTCCTTCTCTCTCTCTTTTGGCTTGATTGCTCCTTTGAATGACAGGGGCACCTACTAGCGAAATGGTAGACAGTGAATCATGCAGGTGTATTGACTGCATCTCATGGATATATTTTGGGGCTAAATAGTCAGATTGTAGTGGGGATAGTGAAATGCCAGCTTTGGCCGGAAGAAATGGGCAATGTATCTAAACATCGCAATCATGCATGCTAGCACAAAAGAAGTTGTTGGCAACTTCTGTCGCCTCAGTGTTTTGGGCACATCATCTCAATGCTACTTCAGTCTCTGATGCAAATCAATATGAGAGACCTCTTCAGCTAGCATGGCTCATCTTCTAACACTTTCTCAAATAGACCAAAGGGGCACTCCAGTGATGAGTCAGAATGCTGAAACAATTTCTGAAGACAGGTAAGGGACTAGGCATACATACTCTGGGAGCTCTTCAGTCCTGACACAGCCTTTTTGCAAGGAAGCGTCAAGCGTCTCTAAGCCTAAGAAAGTTGGAAATGTATTGGCCTCAATTGACATTTATGACTGGAATTCTAGCTATCTGATTGATTTAGTTCTCATGCATCTAAAGTGACCATTCCAAGCACTCACTAGTTACAGTAAACTAATAGTGGGCACAAGATGACTGACATAAATCAATAACATGCCTCTCCAAAAGTATGCGGTGATGTCCTCCTGACTTAATGCATAAAGGGGAAGCTCATTGACAGCATATTTAAATGTATTGTATAGCACTTACCTGATTTAGTTATATACCTGTATTTCATTTTTTCCTACTGAGCCTACGTCAATTTCTTCATTTTATATTGAGTCATTTTATATTGAGTAGGCGCTTTAGTGCCACCTATAAGCCAAACTAATTAATTGGAGTACAGCTAGAGGGAGAAGGTATATGAGGAGGGACACAATGTTTGTAGGTGTTGTTTGGCTATTTACCCTCCTATTGACTGACCATCCCTATGGCCACTCCTATCCACATCCTGCCCCTCCCCACCCAAAATACAATCTCCTGGGATAATCAAATTCCCTGCCAATCTGTCTGGTTGAGTGGCCTTTGTGCAAGAAGGATGTACCCGGCGTGGCAAGATGCGCGTCTCTTGTCCGCCTGTCAGAATATATGGGCTGATACATGATCACCATTTGTAGCTCATACCACCATTTGCACACCTTGCATAGGAGCTTGATTCTTTGCAGGCATTTGTTATTTTCTGTGGGTTTTATGTGTACAGCTATTTGCATGAGCCCATGCTTTCCACAATGATAAAAATGGCTATGAAGCTTATTGCTTATCTGCCAGTTTTCAATGGTGAAAATGCATTGCTGAAAGCCACTTTTTCAAGAGAATGTGTATCATCTGTGTGTTTAGGCGTGTGAGAGATGCTGTGTTTTGTCGTAAGAATCTCTCTTATAAGTTTGCCATACACCAGTTAGCATGCTCAGGTGGCAATATTGTGCCCATTGCTGTCCCCATGTTTTGTAGGAAGTGTCCTTCATGGAAACATATTTTGTTATATGAGTCTTTAAAGAAGCAGATTGATTGACCATTGTCCTTCAGTATCTGTGAACTACGGTGTTATTATTAATTAACGAGGGGATTTGTATAACAGCACCAATGACAACCTAATTACCTCCATGCGCATCCCAGCAATGACCTGCCTTCTACTGTATTCCTAAACTCATTGTACTTACTTGCACTATCACAATGCAAACGTCCATGGCTGTGTATTCTCACAGAGGCAAGTGTCAGTCTGTCATAGACCCTCATTCTGAGTCTTTTCTATTTTTCGTTTTAATCCTGTAGAAACCCCGGTAAAGCTGTCACGTTATTGAGTTACACTGATGACATATCTGGTTGTAGGCAGACAACAATGGGGAGCAACCATGGTGGCTATGAGGCAGTGGCATGACCAGATGGGGCCCTATGACTAACTTAATGTAGAAGTCAAAGGGCCTCATTACATGTTTGGTGGTATCCCACCGGTAAATCCACCAGGATACCACCAAGCTGTATTAATATTGCCAGGACCTCTGGCGGAATTACCACTAGATTACAAGTGTGGGTAGGGGCAGCACATCCACGTCCCGTGGAGTCCAATAGGACGCCATAGGGGGATCTGCCAGTATTCCCTGTACCAGTTTTTTGCTGGAGGTAAATCAGACCCCTTACTGCCAAACTCATAGTTTGCTGGTGCAGTAACATGCTGGTATGCGGTAATACCAGCATGTTAATACCACACCAGCCAACGTATAATGAGGCCCAAAATCCATTGTTCTGGCAGAAAAGTCCCTCCGGGGCCACAGTGTGACTTGAAGAAATAAGTGATGCACCACTGAAAATTTGCCAAATTACCATATATTTTTCAAAGAGAAAGATCCTGCTAATATCTCTGGTGAGAGAGTCAATGCAGCTAGGATCATGGTGGAATTTCCAACAAAAGGTACTGTGTACAGATTTGAGACTGGGATATTCTTTTGAGGCCTTTGACCATCTCAGAACAGTAAGCTGCAAAATGTGAACATAGCAATGAAGCGAATGAGCACTATAGAAGTCAATTAGGGTTAACAAAAATTGTGGAAATTGGAGGTACCAGGTGATAGTAGCTTGGATAAACCATACTCCAGGGGATCTATATTCCTAGGTGTAGCATGTCCTAAGTGACCACTATGCATTCCCTGAAGAGCAGGGTCTTGAGATCCTTCCTGGACTTAATCGGCATGTTGGAGTGGTCCTCTGTGTGACCAACCATGATGATGGCCCTATAGGATGTGGTGAACCAAGAGAAGATCTCTTTCCTGGTTTTCTTTTGGCTTGCCAGTTTAGACTCCATCCTTGCATAGCCTGGCTTCTAGGAGAGTACTTTCCACGTGTGCCCACAGGATATGGGGCTGGGTAGGCCAGTGTTTGGTTGGGCATAAATTGCATTAGTTGTGATGCAGGCAGTTTTAAATGGTATCCTGGCTGAGATGAGCCGCCACTCTAATTGTCTTTATGTGGGGGATCTGGGGTCACATTTCTTAGTTCCTATTATGTGGCATGCAGTGGCATATTGAACTGCCCTAAGGAGTCCCAGGTCCAGACGGGATCCTGTTGACGAGGTGTTCCCTCCATAGAAGTTTGAGATTACCAGGACCTGGACTGTGGTTCTGAAATCCCCTACTGAGAGGAAGGGTTTCATCTTATGGACGAGTGCTAGTTAACAACAGGTGGTTAGGTATTTTTGTTGATGTGTTGCCAGGAGGTAAGATTGCTGTCAATAATGTACTCATTGATTTGGTAAACGGGGCCAACTGCGGTGCGACTCCATCAATGGTAGATGTCACTCAGCCAACCCTGGATGGCTTCTTGTTTAGATGGAAGGCCCAGTAGGAGAATTCTGTTTTGGAGGGATTGAGTTTCAGCTATGTGTTTGTCATCCAAGCTTAGATGGAGACAAGACATTTCCTCAGATGTGAAATATCTTGAGTACAACTCACTTGAGGAATAAATGATTATTCTATGCATATTGGTGAAGGGAGAAGCAGCCTCAGTGATTACATGTAGGGTTTGAAGACTGCTGGGGAGAGTATTGATCCTTGTGGGACTCTGCACATGTTAGGGATAGGTCGGATATGGAGTCATCCATCTGGATTGCTTGTATCTCTCTGAGAGGCAGGAGGCAAACCAGTTGAGGCCTGTACCTGTTCACTCCATGCTATCTGTGAGTAGGCTTTGCAAGTATGAAGTGGTCAAACATGTCAAACCCGGCAGTGACGTCAAGGAGGACCAAGAAGCAAGAATCACATTTATCGATGATTTGGAGAGCATCGTCTATGACCTGGAGGGTGGCAGTGTACGGGCTACATCTGGGTCTTACTCAAGATTGGGAGTCACAGAGCAGGCACATTGATTGATTTGATTGTGGATTTGGTTGGCAACTGCCTTCTCAGTGATTTTACCAATGAACTGAAGGCTAGTGATTGGACGGTAGTTAGTAAGGTCATCTGGGTGTAGAGTTTTTATGTTGAGCCGTGGGCAGATTAATCCTGTTTTTAAGGTTCTTGGGAAGATGCACCTATTGAGCAAGACAGTCAATATTTAGAGTAGGAGTGGAAACTGAGAACTGTTTCATGATGGCAGATGATGCCACAGTATCCGCATGGTCCTATTGGGTGAGCGATGTGAAGGTTGTGTGGCGTCGTGAGTGTGGGGGGTCACCCATTTTGACACATTGATGTTTTGCCTAATTGTATTTATCTTGGTGGTGAATATGTTGTTAATTGTGTTACATTTTCCTGTGGACGCTGGAAAAACTGCGTTAGAGCAGTGTTTGTCTGCCCCAAAAAGGCTACACATCTACTAGCGACTGCTGTGATAGTCCTTGAAAAACTATGTACAAATAGTTTCTGTGATGAGTGCCCAGTGTGGTGAACCAGAAGAAGGAGGTGGAGTAGGACTTAACATGTTAAAAACGTTTTATTTACATAAAAAGAAAACTCCTATTTAACCCTATTGCTATGAGAGTATTTCCCTACCTAACAAACTTAAATAAGGATGCTCGTCAAATGGTCAAAGTAACATAGTCGCCCTCCAGAACCAACTTGCTGCCTGGCCCATTCCCTTACAAAAACGTAACAAAAATAGACCAGAGCAATAGCCTCTCCACTCAGGCTTTGCTTGGCCAAACTACTTGGGTTTCCTCCCAAAGAAGGGTCTTTTAAATGTTCAAAGTTCATAATACAGTTCTCGAGCCACTTTGCAGGTTTTTCATGGCAAGTCCTAAGCCTTCACTCACACGCAATACTTTCCGTTCTTTAAATGGAAAAAAGGATCTTCCTAGTGCAATCCCATAATTGTTTATCTTTATTTACTAGTGTTCTTGTTTAAGATTTGGGCAATGGCACCCTCCAGGTTCTCTATGCTCCCAGCCTTTTCCCCTATTGTTTGTTTGACTAGGGCTCCCTGAAGCCTTCTTGCCCTTTGATGTGCTTAGTTCAGAAGGGTCTTGTTTGGGCATCTGCCTGTGTCCAGCATTCTGGGTTCTCGAGCTCCCATAAGCCTTTTGGTTTCGCCAGCCTCGTATGTCAAAGTCACTTAGTTTTCTAGGGAGCCCTAAAGCACTCTGAAATATTTTGCTCGACGTCTGCTGGGCATCTGCCCCTGTTCAGCATTTGGGTTTTCCAGGCTCCCGTAACCCTGCTGGTTTCTCCAACTCTCTGGGATGCAGCCTTTCACCCCTCTCCCCGGTGTTACCTTCTCGGAAGGATCTGCTTTCCATTATCTGCCTGGCTCGGCAGTTGGCACACTTCTCACACGGAGGTCAGTGATCCATTCTCTCTTCAACGGTCTGGTCTCGGCATCAGTTAAAGGGCCCCAGGTCCACCAGAGCTCCAGTGTGGTTGCGCCACCAGGCAAGACAGTCTTTATACCACCTCAGTCTTCTTCTCGGCTTCGTTGCTATTTGTGACACCAGCTTTCCAGCATCTTGCTAGCGATCCGCTCGCTCTCAACGCTACCACCGGCTATGCCCCTCCAGGACATCTTGCCGTCAGAAGCTCACCTCTATGTAGGATTCTCTCTCCTCCATTCAAGGTTCCTTGTCTTTTTATGTACCTTACCAGTCATGAAAGGGGGGTGTCGTTCCTCTTTGACTGCAGGGTTCAGGGGGAATCCAGGATTACCTAATGCCATAGAGATTGAAGTAATGTCACAGCTATTTGAATCTAAAATAGAAGTTACATCAGTCCTTTTGCTTCCCATATATACAGAGCAAGTATTCTTGACATGGAGTTCCTCAAAGGAATGGGAGTTTGTGTCCCCTAGAGGATAGTCACTCCTAGTGAGGTCCCAACTTTGTGTTTTGTGTATGCATAACTGTGACTATATGTTTGTTGTGTTTGGTTTAAATGTTATCAGTTGGTTGTAAATATTTTATCTTGAATTGCTTGAGATGTGGATTAGGGACCTCGTTTCATGTGTGTCCCATCACCGTTTTGTTCTCTGCCGAGTCTTCTTAAGTGGAGTGGGCATCCCCAAGTGTGAATCTCTAATAACCGCCATTTGCGACTCCAGGTGCATTTCATTGACAAGGTCCCATGACATAAAACCTCCAACCTCCAACAAATCCCATTGTACGCTTTCTTGAGCGCTGGCATACCATCTAGTTTGAGCAGGAAGGTATGGTGAGGGAAAGAGGAGCATATCGTTACGTGGCGTATAATGAAGCCACCGGAAACAGCACTATGGAAAAGTGTGCAGGCGATCCAGAGACGGGGCAGTGCTTAGAGGAAGATACTAGGGGAACCTACTGTAAAGAGGTCAAAGGGGAAGACCGGGAGAGGCAAGGAAAGGCAGAACTGAGCAAAGGTGTCCAGAGTTGGGATTGGAGGTTAAGCTGTGGGGCGGATGCTAGTACATTGGCGAGGGAGACTAGGTGGCAGAGCGGGATTGTTGACGGGGAAGGGGTTGGGGATTTGGGAAACGGCTTATGGAGAAAGCAGGTTTTGGAGTAGTGGGGTATATACTAAAAGGGGTTGTGCAAACATGGGCAACTCGGACAGACATTAGCAAGTGGGTAGAATAAGGTCAATTTGAAAACCGGGGCAGGCCGGCTTTTGACATGGAAGTGCCGTGTTGGTGGTATTGCTATAGCGTAGTTTCACACTGTTGATAGATAACTCAAAAATTCCGCTTGGGTTGTGACGAGGACTTGCTAGGCACTAGACAAGCTCTCTTATCATCTCATGGAATCCATGAAAATAAAACCGACCCACATCACATGAAACGTACTCAACCTCGTCTTCTCTGCATCTCCCCTGGTAAAATGCCTCACCCCAATTGCACTTGACTGGACAGACCATGCTTCCAACCCTATCCTCCCTACGCATAATACTCTCCTGATTAAGACGGGACAGGGGAAGCTTGCTATGTCTTTCTGCAGCTCCTTCACTGTGGAAGCACTTGAAAACATTCTTGCAGCGCAGGCTAGGCCAGCCAACCCCAACATTGATGCCTACTGGTCAACCTTCCATAAAATCCTGAAGGAACTGGCAGACATACATGCCCCCATGAAACAAAGGCGAGCCAGTGTTTAACCGTCCGCCTGCTGGTATACGGAAGAACTTATTGACAAGCTATTAAGGGAATCCTGCTTAGAAGAGGCCGAAAGGGAAGACTGGGTGAGGCAAGGAATGGCAGAACGGAGCAATGGTGTCCAAAGACGGGAGTGGAGGCTGTAGAGCTGCTGCTGGTTAGTTGGCGAGGGGGAATACGTGGCAGGGTGGGGCTGTTGACGGGACAGTGGTTGGGGATGTTGGAAGAGGCTAAGGCAGACAGAAGGTTTCAGAGGAGTACTAGGGGATACTAAAAGAGGTTGCACAAACATGGGCAACTTCAAAAATTCACTACCCAAATCCAAGAAACAGACTGTCACAAAATTCTTACACACGAGGCCCTCCTCACCTTGCAGGTGTTACACAGTACTGGCTAGGCTGCCTAGGCACTCCTCACTGAAGCTATTGGTGAATATGTCTCCAGGCCTATCACAGCAGTCGCTAGAAGGAGTAAAGACTTCATTGGGCAGTCAAGCACTGCTCCAACCCGGTAATCTGAGAGCACACAGGAAAATGTGACAACATTAACAACGTACTCATCACCAAGAGCGCTCTTTCTGAGGTGAGATTGGACTAATATGCATCCATTTCCTTATGGAAAGTATAGGACCAACAGTAAAAATAAATAAAATAGTAGGTAAAAGTGCGGCCAGCTAGTGGTAAGTGCAGATATCAAGTGTCAAGGGCTGGTGGGGACTGTAGGGATACAGGAACAGCCCCCAAGTGCAGGGGTTGCCCGGGAGGCAGTGCAGGAGTGCAGCTGGCGGGGTAGAGGACCTTCACATTGGCTGTGGCCCCCTGAACTCACTTGTCTTTGAATGGGAAACCCACCATGGGGTCACACTCAGATATGCCTGGATGACTGCACTTGATAGAGATATTCCTCAGGAACCTCCCTCTACTGAGCAGCCATTTTAGTCACAAGGTCAGATTTAGGCAAATTTATCCCAGTCTCCAGTTCCATAAATATTTCTAATTAGAATGAACCCACAACTACCATTTCTGAATATCACAGAGGCAAAACATCACAGGTGCAAAATAATAGTGCGTCAAAACATCAGTGTATCAGACCATCAGTGCGGTCACAGTGGAAACATTTCACAGTGCGACAATACCACAGTGACAAGCTATCAGTGTGGGAAGCCATCACAGCAGCAAGCTAGCAACATGGTAAATGATCAGTATCACCATGGATTCAAGGGGCCTCATTACACGGAAGGCGGTAAGGGTTTACCGGTACCGGTAAGGGTACCGGTAAACCCTTACCGCTTTACTACGAGGTCCCTTTGCGGGTCCTCCCTTAACGCCTCGTTTTTACAGGCGTTAAGTACGGGACCCGCAAAGGGACCTTGGTGCTAATTACGGTACCTCAATTTGCGGTACCGTAATTAGCACCTTCACCATTAACATAGAGCCCTATGGGGCTAACTGGCAATGGTGAAGGGGCAATGGTGGATGGCGGAATTAGCGCCCCCACACACCTTGGAATATGGCGCTAATTCCGCCATCCACCAAGGCGGACCCGGTAAGGTACCGGCGGCGACCATGGCGCTAATAGCGCCATGGTCTACCCCCTTCCGTGTAATGAGGCCCATGGTCTTCTAACCTCTCACCTTGAGTTGCAAGCAACTCCATCAAGTCCATAGGTGTCTTGTTCTTGGCATGGTATGGTAAGAAATTTATAGAGCGCGAGCTAAGGCCAAAAGGCACCTAGGTGCTAAAAAACAGACAAGGTGAAACAGTCAGGAGACACCCCAGGGGGCCTCATTAGGAGTTTGGAGGTAACCATGGCGCTATTAGCGCCATGGCTGCCTCCAAATCCTTACCGACTCTGCCCTGGTGAATGGAGCTATTACCGCCCCATTCCAAGGTTGGCAGTGGCGGTAATTCCACATTCCCCAGGGCCCTTCCCCATTTGAGGCCCCATAGGGCTCAATGGGAATGGAGAAGGCGCTAATAACGTTACTGCAAATTGCGGTACCGTTATTAGCTCCAGAGTCCCTTTGTGGGTCCCGTCCTTAACGCCTGGTAAAACCAGGCGTTAAGGGAGGACCCGCAAAGGGAACTCGTAATAGGGCGGTAAGGGATTACCGGTACCGGTGCCCTTACCGGTACCGGTAATCCCTTACCACCCACCTCGTAATGAGGCCCCTGACTCGCTCGGGCTGTTAACTTGGGCTGCCGGGCCATTAACCCCCATACCAGCCCTTGGAACGAGGGTTTAGCGCCACAGTCAGATGGATGAGCGAGCTGAAGTCACTCAGCGATCTATGAGATTGAGGTGCAAACTGAAGCCTTGGAATGGTGGTGCGGGAGGGTGCTTGGCCGGGGTGGCAATGTGTAACCACAGAATGATGGCAGGGCTTATGCCATCCCAAAGAAAAGATGTGCATATGATAATAATGAAAGGAGATTTAGTCTCGATCTGTACAAGACTTGAATTCACTAAAGAAGATTTGAAAATGAAAATAGGATGAGTTTTCTGTAGTTTCAATAAAGCCAAATGACATTTGCTGTACATACATGTTCTCATGGTGTACAACAGACCCTCAGTATTTTTTTGGGGGGGGGCTATGTGACTCCACACTTCTCTATGGGCTGTCTTCTCATCCTGGTAGGTCTGGTCCACAGGAGACTCCTCTGCTTCTAGGGGAATGAATGTGCTTGCACCTTAGGCCCTGGCAGCCACTGGAGGAAGGCCTGAGCCTTTTCTCGGTAGTTGCAGATGTGTAATGATGCAGTTACAGGGAGAAAGCAACAAAAAGAGTAGATACCATTTAAAATATAAGGTACGGCAGCCCATGCCTGGGTCTCAGCGGCTGACCTCGGAAAACACGCAATTGCACCCCATCTGTAGAAGAAGTCCAGAGGTTATCCTTCCCATGGTGACCTTTGACGTGCGGAAGTGAAACCTTTCACCCAGTAGTCATTGAAATGTCAACGCGGATGATCAGTTCTATAATTCGATTAAACATGATCAGTTTTGGGTATTTATAGATCGGATGTCAGCTCTCACTGGGATAAATAAAACCCAGGCAGCTTGAAATCTCCAATCAACACTTGCGTTTGCCTCTTTCCATAGTTTGTGGAGTGCGGGAAGGGGGCTTACGGGGTCGCTTTCTTGGGTTCCCATATTATGGAGAGAGTGGAGCTTTTTCTCCATGGGTGGGAGACCACATAATGGCAGCTGTGGCCTGTGACTGCACTGCAAGGCCCACCTTATTCCGCCTGTAAAGGGCCTGTCGGAGGCAGGAACACCTCCCACCCCCACAGCCTCTGGCACCTTTAATCTCCATATAAAAGCATATTAATCATGTTTCCAAGTGCTTTACAATAGTAAAGTAGCGGGGGAATATAAATGCAAGTCTGTGTGTGTACCTGTGCTGGGTTTTCTATGGCGTGGAGCAAGCTGTGAAGAGGCAGAGCTCTGCACAAGAAAGCGATGCCTAGCTGCCCTCATAGTCTCCCTGAGTACCAGGCTCCTCCATGACCAGGTGCCCCTGCACTGCCTCTGGGCCTACCGCACACTTAGGGGCTGTACCTGTTACCTTACATTCCCCGCCTCCTTGCACTTACCCAGAGCCGCGCTGCCCTGATTACACTTCCCCCTTCCTCTCCCTGGCACGCCCCCCCCTTCACCCCCACCCTGCACTTTGCATTGTCACACTTACACGACATGAATGACACAAGGTCTAGTAAGATTGTTTGTTTTGTCCTCCCTCTGTCTTCCCTCCATTGTCTTGTCGTGCCTAGAGACACTTGTGTACAGGCGCATTACAAAATGACTCATCATATCATGTGACCATGATGGGTGAAGTTCTAGATTGGAGACAGAGGAAGTGAGGAATAGAGGCAGGTTAGAGCAATGGAAAAATGTTAGCTAGCGGGCAGAAGAGAGGTATGTTGCGATCTGTATAGGGGAAGGACACACATCATTGCTGTTTTATAAATTAACAATAGTGGATGTAGGAGATTAATGCAGATCCAATTTTGTAGGTATATAATAGTTTCTGCCTACCAGTGTAACCAGTGCTGGGAAAAAAAAAACTTCGATTCTGTGGGGGTCTGGTGTTGCAGAGTGATGGAGAGGGACTTTGTGTGCAGTCAAGCTGGGCAGACAATAGGCTCCTAAAATGTGTAAAAACACAAAATAACACTATAGAGATGGTGTTAAATCTGCTCAAATCACATAATAAAGTAACCAGACAATATGACTAAATTCATATAGTAACATTTTGTTAAAATAAGTATGCTGTAGATATATTTTCACCATCTGAATGGAAGCCACCAGTTACCGGCATGCAAAATAATGTGCCCAAAAATGTAATATGGGTTTTCAATTGTAATATCAAGACTGAAAGAAACTCCCTGAAAGAAAATACTGTTAGTCTTCATTTCAGATTGCATGCAGCTGTATCCCCCCTCCTCATTCTAATGACCCCCCTGACTGCTGTTAATCTTTAATACTCGTAATCCTTCTCTTCCTCATCACAGTGCGCCTTACAATGGCCTATTCAGACACAGGAAGTCCACTTCTACTTAACATGCAAGGATTCCCATCTAGAGGAATGGTAGTGTCCTAGGTGAATGCACTGGGGGACAAGAGATCTGCAGACTCGCCACATGGGCGGACCCAACACCTTCATCAAGCATTATAGACCTAATGTGTAGAGTGATGAAGTGACGGTCACAAGAATGCCCCTCCTCACCCACAAATTCATGACAGGACGAAGAGCCAGAAATACTTGCAGCCACCCATCTTATTTCGGACGAATCCTGAGTGCCCCAATGATTGACAAGAACACAGAAAGGTGTCTTCTCAGCCAAACATACAGACCGAAGCCAGTACATGTCGTCACAGGTATAGGAGAAGAAATGGAGATCGTGGATGGAAATTTCTTGATGGACAGTCTTGTCTAAGCACCAAGAAGCCACGATGCTGACGTCACTAGTGACACCACGACGTAGCAGCATTAGTCATGAAGCACACTCGCGTTCCTGCACCACATTACATAGAAACACACTCATATACATGAAGAATATGCTTACACAGTTCTATAGCTAGAGGACAGATACATATACATACTGCCAATGCGTTTATTATTTTTTAATTAGCTAAATGCAGTAACGCAGAACCACAAGGCATAGGCGATCCTGAGCAAGCTTTCAGATACATATGCAAAACAATCCTATGGAACTACAGGAATATATAGGGAACCTGATAGGACCATGTGTAACTAACGTATAGGTTACCTAATATAACAAGAACACGTAGCAATCATATTATGGAGTCTAAGGAAACTTACAGAAGGCCTCAAAGCCAAAGAGCCTGAGATGAGAGAGCTGACTTGGACTGCACAGAGCAAGGAGCAGGCTCACAGTCAAGATCAGAGAGATGCAGATACATTCAAATGCAGAGAAACTGAATAAATCCTCATAAATGCAAGCTGAAGAGCTTGATTTTGTGGTCCCTAAACACGTGGTACCCCAGACGAGACAATGGATATTCACCTATGGTGGGAAAGCAGAACTGATCCCAGCAAGTCAGACACAGACGGCACCAAGTGGTGCAACGTTTGGAGCACATTCTCATAGGCAAAGGTGGTACACACAAGTTACAATGCAGACACATAATCGTTCACATCACCTTGAAGAGGTGCACATCGAGCTGAGAACTTAATCGCGTGCCAGGCCTGGGGAGATCAGCTCTAACCAATCATAGCTTAGAAAGTCTGGGGTGGAATGCAAGGGGCATCAACCAATGGTAAACTCACTACTCTGCAACAATGTAATAGATAGTTTCTTGGGGATGGGACAGGCCAGCTACCTGACATGTGAGGACCAGTAGAATAACCTCTATAGGGCACCTCCATAGGTGATAGTACTCTCAATACCCAACCCTTGGTGGAGATAGGTTTTTTGTGGAAGGGCCAGATCATGATGTAACATGTGTACAAAACTGGACAGCACACCATGCAGAGCTGAGAGGTACTGGAGAATCCCCATTTTCTTTTATTGATCCCTGCTGGTTTTACCTGCAATAAACTGCAGTATTACTTGCCATTGGCTGAGTCCTCCATTTATTCTGGGGAAGGTGTTGGGCCCTCAAGGTCAGGCAGACCCCTAACCATCCTCTGGTATACTCAGAGTCTTAACCAACTAGTTGGTAGTAGAGTTGATGGTTGGCTGCGTCAGCCCGGCACGAAGCTGACTCCTCCGCGGCACAACCTGAGAGTCTGCAGGACCACTCGAGTGTTTTCGAGAAGATAGGGAACGCATGCCCCGCGGAAAGTCCGTCAGGATGCAGCCTGGGAAATATCCTGCCCAAAAGTTTGTGAGACGTCCAGCAGACCAGGAAGGAGAAATGGCAGCTTCGGGGGACCCGGCAGCGGACCAGCATCAGCAAACCACGGAGTGTAAGCATTGAACCAGCCACATGGCAACTGGGTTGTGAGAGGGTATTGAGTATTGTGGAGTATTGTTTAGTATTGTTTAGCATCCTAGAGTATTGTCAAGTATTGTCCAGTATTGTCAAGTATAGTAGGGACAGGAGCGGAGGTAGATGTCATTCTTTGTGGTTAGGGTTCATTCGGGTTTGAGGTAAAAGGCTCTGGTGAACTACCAAGACTATTGACTTGAGGGCGCGGATGACATAAGTTATGTAAATAGTGGACTTCCTTTGGGTTGGGCATTTTAGCTCGGATCATAGATGACAGTATCCCCGTAAGGTTTACCAAGGGAGCTGACTTAGATAGCGGAAGGTGAGTCGACTGGTTATGTCTCAAGGAGGCCTATTATTTGCTAGGTGACGCAGCAGGTACAGATTGAACACAAGAGAATATTGGTATACTCTGCTAGGAGGCAGGAAGACAGCTGTTCAGTTTGTGTTGGGATTGTGTGTATTTCTGGCCAACAGGGTTTAGTATTGTGCACTCTGTGATTGACTACCTTGTTTAGTAAATTGGTGATGTCACCCGTGGGTTGTTACATATCACTTGGAGAACACGAGGCAGTGAGGAGCTAGCATTGGAAGGCTTGTGATTAGCACTGGAGGTGGACATGCGCGAGGTTTGTGGGTGTGCCTGAGGAGGCAATGATTGTGAGAGGGCCGGTGCGCGGAGCACACCTGACAGGTTGTGGAGCCCGAGAGGCTCGTAGCAAATTAAAAACATTGTAAATGTACTGTGTTTTTCATTAACAGCGGACTATCGAAACCCTTGATTTGAGGTCAGGTAAAAGCAAGAACAAATGCTATGTATCAAGGGAAGTGCAGGGGTGACACGTCCCTACAGCACCTGTGTAAGACCCTCCCACCTTATGAAGACAATATTTGCAAATACAGCATAGAATGGACTAACAGCACATAGAGAAAGTTAACTAAACCATGGCCACCATGCAGAGGTTTTTCCAAAGATGTGTAGCAATCACTTTTGACACACAAACAGGGTCCCTAGAAGTGGAAGAAGCTAGCAAGCTGCATGGACATATTCAAATTGTGGTGAATGTTTCAGGTGGTTGAGGGGTACGCAGCGAGGCGTCAGCCGATGCTGAGCCAGTCGGAGGTACAGGGGCCTGCTCCCCTGCCCTCTGCTCCCCCCCACGTCCCGCAAAGTGAGGTGTCTGATGACACAGACAACACACACAGGGGTTGTACCATTACGAAAATTAAGATCAACAGAGGGGTATTCAAACTCAACATATAAGTTGCCGCCATATACTAGGGAAGACGGTCCGAAAGGCACAGGGCAGCTGACCACTGAGAGAGGAGCAAGCGGTGAGGTACAGAAGAGTATGAAGGAGGGGCCAGAGGGCATAGCTACGAATGCGTCGATAGGGGAACAGATCCTCCTGAAGCTGGAAGAAAAACGAATGGGGAGTCAGAGGAAGCAACCAAAGCATAGAGGGTCTTAGGAGAGCAGCTAAGCAGCGGATTGGGCTGAGATGATGGAGGAAACAGACAGGAAGGGGAAGGAAAGAGAAGAGAGGTTAGGGAGAGAAAGCAGGGAGAGAAGAAAAGAGAAAGAGAAAGAGCAGGGGCAGAGGGAAGAAGAAGAGAAGCTAGAGAGGGAGCGCAGAAAAAGGAAGAGAGAGGAACGAGAACAGCAGGAAAGGAGGAGAAGAGGACAAGAAGAGATCTGAGAGAGGCAGAGGAGAAAGAAAAACACAGGTTGATAGAGGGGAAGCAAAGGAAGTTGCAGGTGGAGAGACTAGTGATGGAGCGCACACGCAATTAGGAGGATGAGCGTGCAATTCATGACATAAAGGCACAATGGACACTGAACATGGGAAATGACAGAGTAGGAGGGGGCGGACGAGCAGAGCCAGATAGCACAACCACACAGAGTAGGACTACCACAGTATCGGACGGAGTGGGTCTAGGGTTCTGATGCGGAGGAAGCAGATATTACTTACGTGACATCGACATTAGCATGAAACCCAACACAGACACAATCACTAGGAGACTGAGCTTTGTGAGGACGAGGGAGGTGAGCGATGGAGGCCTCAATTCACGGGGACAGGTGCGGACAAATGGTTGGCATGGGAGAGAGAGACCAGTGCGGGGGGAACAGGAGGTGGAAAGGATGAGAGAACACCATGGTCGGTGGAGGAGTTATGTAACATCGATGACCTAGTACCATACGTAGACCGACTTAGAGACCTCCCAGGATGAAGAAAGGGTGAGACAGCTATAGTATGTTCCAGGGAGAGGATCCCAGGGTGACCTAGTGACTGCATCAAAATACCCATAACAGAACCAATAGACGTGTAGACCAATATTAAGAATGCTGACAGGCAGATCAGACTGACTAGAGGAGTGAGTGGGGAGGTAGGATTTACGCAAATGCACCTACTGGAAGGAAGGGGGTGACCTCAATATATACCAAGGAAGCACATTGAGAAGGAAAACGTGAGCTGTAGGTTACCGTCATTGTCCGTGGGTGCTGGATAATGGATATATGAGATGGAAAGGATGACAGCGCGCCAGAGGTTAGCAGTGGGGGATGTAAAAAGACTATTAGTGGTGATCCTTGGGGAAGCGGCTGATGATGTATGGAAAAGGCCGGGGTTCCCCGGAGTGACCACCCAGAACACGGCGCACAATGGTTTGCCGTTTGCAAATTGCAGAGCTGCCGTATGGGAAGCCCTAAGGACACAATACCCTGACACGTCAGACATAAGTACAATTATGTCTCGCAAAATGGAGATAGACGAAGATCCCTTACACTACATTTAGGTGATCCAAGAGCTTTGCTGCCTTGAAACTCGAGAACTGTGGGACAAAAAAAATTGCACTATTTTACCACATTTTATGTTAGGGACTACCAGAACCGGTCCAGAAGCAGCCACAGAAGTTAGCAGGCAATGAGGCAAAACCTTGGTCATAAACACAATTTACAATAGTGCATCACTGTAGGCTCTTGCAGGAGAAAATTAGGAAGAAGGCTGAGGATAGTAAACTAGAAGAAGCAAAACTAGTGCAGAAGAAATGATCAAAGTATGCGTTGGAAGGGGCAGTACTGACCAGCGCAGGCATACAAGGGACACAGCAGCAGCAGTATGCACCACCGCCCATAAGGGAGCATTCATGCGGCGGGGAAACATGCAGCAAGGGTTTTGAGGAAGAGGGGGGCCACCAAGATGATGCTGGTATGGGGCCACAGATACATCACAACCAAGGAGGTATCCCAGGGGGGATTCGAGGAATGGGCCATAGGTGCAGAAGTTCTCAGGGGACTATGTAGGGGGTTTTCAAGGGCAAGGGAGGGAGACACCATTGTTGGATTTTCGGGCAGCTGGGGCACATTTTCGAGAGTGTGCAGAAGCAGGGGGATGCAGCAGAATTCAGGTGCACAGTACCAGCAAGCGTATCACAGGGACCAGGACGACTATTACACACAGAACCAACCACAGCCACAGCAGGGACAGACGCTGAGGGCACATCCATAGGCACACCTGCCCATGACACAGATACCACAGATGCAAGCACCCATACCACAGTATTTGCAATCACCCCAGAATTGAGGAAGCATGCAGCAGGTACCACAGATACAGAACAGCATATAACCAAATGACAGGACAATGGCACACATGGACTCCATGGAAAGGGTCCCTGTTAGAAAACTGGAGGGGTCACCATGGTAGGGAATAACCAATTTTTGGGGAATGGGATGTCCTTATACCCTAAATAGGACAGCCCACAGATGGACTTGATGTGGTCCATTCTGGCACACCCAATCCCGCAGAGGAACCTCACATAGGGGTGGCGATAGGTGACAAACCATTTTCCTTTCTTGTAGACACAGCGAAGGCTAGGTCCTGCATTTGCGAGGGAACATTTAAGTTGGCAGGCGATGCCATGAACACTCAAGGATTCTCTGGGGCTCTAGAAGTGGTTCCTTTTACAGACAATCAGCATCATTACAAGTATGGAGGTAGCCATGCTGCTTTTAGCGGCATGGCTACCCCCATACCGGGACCGGGTCCCGCAAAAGGGGATTTACCGGGCCATTCTGACCTTGAAGGGCCTGGTAAATCCCTACCGTGGGACCCAGACCCAGTACATCGCCATTCCCATTTGAGCCTCCGTAGGGCTCAATGGGAATGGGGAGGATGCTAACAACGGGCCCGTTAATGACGGGCCCGTTGTTAGCATCCTAGTCTGCTTCCTAGTCTTCCTAGTAGTTAGCATCCTAGTATGCTAGCGGGTCTCGGTTAGGATGCCTTAACGGCACCGTTCATTACGGGTCTGCACTCATTGTAATGAGGCCCAATATCTCCCTTTCTATAGGGGAACATGATTTATCCTTGCCTTTAATTTATTCTCGACAAACACCTGTAAATATACTGGGACAAGACCCCATGAGCAGACTGAATATGACAATTTCATTCACAGACAAGGGGATAGTGTTCTCTACACCAAGGTTACACTTTCTTAACGTACGAGAGATCATTCAAGCCTATTGTGGACAGAAGGTACAGAGGGGGGTGCCAGTAGAAGAGGAGCTGTTCCAGTATGGGACTGAGATTGCAATTGCATGGCTTCCAGGGATTCAAGGGAAGATGTGGCACATTCAAAATCCATATTTGTTCAAATTAGAGATACCACTGTATGAGGCAGAAGGGACAATAGTACTGCTAGAGATCGAGGCAGTAGTTGCAAGGGATGAATGGATAGTGGTACATGGAATAGACGACACAGGACGGTTGTGGTGAGCAGTGATCGCTGTAGCAGAAGGTAACCGGTTGACCACAATGACAGATGAAAAAATATTAAGAGACGAAAGGTCAGAGCCCCAGATGGTGTTCGAGATGAGTGTGACATACTGGGTGAGGATACACTAGAGAGGTACCACAGAGGATTACAATGGCACTGAAAGTACCACCATCTTTCTGAAAGGAGGATTTGGCCAAGGTGCCCTGCTTCATATGAACCACAAGTCTCTATGATGTGGGGCTGCTTAAAGGAATAGGGGTAGTGAAGATAAAGCTGAAACCAGGAGAAATTTTACCCAGAGTCGAACAGTACCCACTCTCAAAAGAGGCAGATGAGGGCATCTATGACACGATTGCAGCACTAGTGGAGAGAGACATCCTAATACCATCAAATTCACCATGCAACACAGCTGTGTACCCTGTTAAGAAAGGAAAAGGGGGCTCATGGTATTTCATCCAAGACTTGCACCCTCTTAATCACATTGTAGAAGCAGAGCATCCTCTGGTTCCGAATCCAGTGACAATTATGTGCAGCATTCTGGCAGAAGCTGCCAGTTTCACGGTCATAGGATTGAAGACTGCCTTCTTCTCTATACCACTACACCCAGGCTCACAAGGTTTGACTTCCTTTATGTATAGAAACCAGAAGTAGAAACATACATGACTTCCTCAAGGGTACTGTGAGTCACGTTCCATATTCAACAGGGTCCTCCAGTTGAACCTAGTCAATGTACAGATGGAGAGCACGGTCATACAGTATGTAGATGACATTTAAATTTTTAGTGCGACAGAAGGCTAGTGTAGAAAGGACTCAGTGCACATGATGACAGTGCTAACTGACAAAGGATGCAAGGTGGACAAGGCAAAACTAAAGTATTGTCGGAAAGAAGTGCTATACATTTGACAGACAATTTCACAAAATGGCCGAAAGGTGACATCAGAAAGGGCAGGGACAATACGGAAAACAGCAAAACGCACGATAGTGAGAGAGATGCAGCAATTTTTGGGGCTGTGTAATTACTGCAGAGCATAGGTCTTTGACTACAGCACTTACACCAGGGCTTTACTGGGTGCTCTGGGTGCTCTGAAGGAAGCACAGAGATTTAACAAGACAGTAAAATGCACAACAGAAATGACTGAGGCATTTTATGAGCTGAAGGAAGCAATAAGCACAGCTCCTGTGTAAGGGACCCCAAACTACAAAAAGGAATTCTTCCTATTCTCACACTCCGATGGGGTAGTGATGAAAGCAGTACTGACACAAAAGACAAGTTTCAGACACAAGCCCATAGCACACATGACCTTGTATTCTGGCTCTGCTCCCCCCCATTTGCCTCATCTCTCTACACTAACCGGGGGGCCTGCTCCTGGGTTGAGTGGACCATGCCCCTGGGCACACACACCCCACCCTGTCGGTGGAGACATGGAGACATTAAGAGCACACACTGAATACCCATGGTGAGTACCGATCATGTGCATTTGTGAAAGTACTCCAGGTCTCTCTATATAAGGAGGGAAAAGAGCAGAGGGCATAGGAGATCTATGAGTAGTTTCTCCTCATATAGAGGATGCTGTTCCCCCACAACCTCTAGAAAGATTCCTAAAGGTGCTTCTATTGTGCCTCCAGCTGTCTTCTTTATTATTGATATTGTTAGGGTATTTATGAGCACTGACCTAGCTTCAGGAGAGTTTTACAATTATAGGGTGAAGAACAAGGTTAGAGAGCAGAGAAACAAGGGAAGGGAGATCTAACAACAGGTTAGCGAGGGCAATTGTCATCAATGGGTCTACAAGTAACCAGGGGAGGAAACTATGGGGATTAGATCACCCAGTCTCAGGTAAGTTGGGGAGTGGACGGTGTTTGGACCTCGGTGCTAGGAAGGCGCCATTCCTTTAAGAGCAGGGTCTTAAGCTCCTTTCTGAACTCTATACGTGAGGGGTGGTATTGATGGGTGTCTTGGGGCATAGACAGAAAAGGCCTGTCTTTATTTCTTTTTCTTGCTGCACCACCAGAGTTCAAGTCAGCAAATATCCTTACCTTTGGAGGGTTATAGACCTCTGGAGATGCTGAGTTTCTCCTTGAGGTAGCTTGGTGACTTTAGGGTAACAGCCTTGTATATGATGCAGAAGGATTTTAAGATGACATGGGCTTGCAGCGAGAGCTAGTGCAGTTCAATGAGGGTTGGACTGATGTGGTCGAATTTGTGGAGTTCTTTGATGAGTTGTGTTGCAGCATGCAGGACACAGATCACGGGAGCCAGGCTATTCGCCGGAAGGCCTTCAAGAGGACATTGCCACCATCCAGGTGGGATAGGACCAAGGCTTGGACAGCAGATCTGAAGTTGCTTTCTAGGATGAAGGGCTTGATTTTTAGCAGGAGAGCAAGTTGGTACCAAACCATTTGAATCTTCCTTGCTATGTGCTGTTTGAAGGAGTGGTGTCTGTCGATGTCAAACCGAAGGGACATGGTGCAGGTGGCCAGCTGTGGTGTGAAAACCTCAAGGTGCATCGCAGAGAGCCTGGTCTGGATGTCCGGGTGTTCAGTGTTGTTGTTTACCAGTAGAAATTCAGGCAAGCACTGGATATCCAAAATTGGATAAATGAGAGGCAGGCCTTGAACCTGCAGAGGTCTTCAGTGGAGGATTTTGTGAGGCAGGGCGTTGTGTAATCTGCGTAGTGGTGTATGTGGATGTTGTGTGGAGTGAGGAGGGTTCCAAGTGGTTCCAAGTCAAGATTTAAGATCACGGGGAGAGGATGGATCCTCCAGGACTTTACAGGAGATGGTATGTGTTGGTGATCTGGAGGAATCCATTTGTACAAACTGGTGCCGATTAGCAAGGTTTGATTTGAACCAGCTGAGATAGATCTTGCTGCTGCCCATGCAGTGATGCAGATAGTCAGTGAGTGTCTGGTGGTCTACTCTGTCAAATGCCGCTGAGAAGTAAAGTAGAACCAGGAGGCAACGATCGCTATCATCAAGGATATTAAGCGACCCTCATCATTGAAACTGTTAATGCTGTGGTTGATATAAGACTTCCACTACCCAATAAGCAACTATGGCTCCTGTGCCTGAGACGCAAACACAGGGACCTCCGGGGTAACCCAGATTAACGTGATTGGGGTGTTACTGGGAAAGTTCTGAGGAAATAAATTGTGGACGAACTGCACCTCAAGGATGTGAACGCTCCTCAGCGGGGGGAGATTACTCAGGTTGCCTTAAGTTGGTACTTCACAACATCCTCCCTCAACCCTGTCCTTTCTACAGAGCATGAGAACCATCATCACCAGATAGTAGAAGCAGCCTGAGAAGGCGTCCATTTCTGGGGATTGGACCAAGCTTTATCCCGTTCAGAGTTTTGCAGCAGAATTCTGTGATACCCTCAAGATTGACTTTCTCCTTCCTTGTTTTGCTGTGCACAACTCTGTGGCTACAGATACCACTGCTACTATCAACCCTATGAGGGTTGATGGAGCTAAACTTGCCCTCAGAGGCACCACGAACATGGGATAATGTACCCAGTCCCTCCAGATTCTGATCCCCCTCGTAGATGAAGGGCAGACTGTGCCAATTACTTGGAGACCATAGAGAAGGATATCCTGTTCTGCTCAGATATTTCCCAGGGTGACTTTAGGGCCATTGTCCTACAGAAGTCTAGATTTAACTTCGGGCTTAGAGCATGGATGGGTAAGTCCTCTCAGAGAGCCAGTCTTTTTCAGCTGCCATTCCTGAAGAACTTGTTAAGGAGGCCCATGATGAAAACAACTATCTAACTCCATCAAACCTAAGTACTGAAACTGCGTAAGCGGGGGCTATAGGTAAATCCAGAGGGGCCTTCCTGTCTGCCAGAGGATCAAGAGAGGTTGCTTCCCAGGCAGTAGTAGCTTTAAACCCATTCAGACAGCGCTAAATCAACTCCTACACCACAGCCTTCTGACTGCAGACAGGCCCCATGTCTCTCTTTGCTCCAGCTTGTTCACCAATGGTGGGAGCTGCCTGAAGAGTGTCTGCGGTGTCTGGGAAGGAGAGGTCTCTGATTCCTAGGTCCAGGACATTATTTGGGATGGCTACTGTATAGAGTGCCTTTCCTTTCCCCAGACTCAGGGTTGGTAGTAATACCTTGGCCCAGGGACCCCTTGAAGTGGAGTGCCCTCTAGGAAAGTATTTGTGGCATGCTTTACAAGGAGAAATAAAAAGTAACAAAAGCTCAGTTACCCCTCTTTTTGTCCGCCTTGCAAAGGGATCAGGGACAAAGGGATTTTTTGATAGATGTATTTCTTATCTATTTAGGAGTCGCATAAAGACATATCATTGTCCAGAGAGCATTCAAAGTAAAAACATGCTTTACAAGGGGTTGGTGGCACTGTGACCCAATGGAGAAGAGAACAGAGAGATTTTTCCATCTAGTTCCTTGTTTATAAACCATTTCGGGCATGGAGACCATCATAGACTTCAAGAATGTTATTCTTTTTTAAGGAAATACTTTTTGTGATTGAAACTGTTATATAGTGTATATAGTTACTTACCCATGTGTAGAATCCTACATCGCCTGTTGATATCACTGAGAGCTTCAGAACGGCCAAGAGCTCAAAGAATGTTGTGTTTTAAATAGGAGAGTTGGAATCACCTGGGAAGGAGGAATGGCTGCAGCCCTGTGGCTCTGAAATCAATAAAGACTTCCTCCTATCTTCATGTCCAGAGTTGGCGTTTACTTCATTTTGGATACGAGAACCGCTGTCTGAGGGCTGCAGCAGGGAAGGAGAAATGTGGACCTGTGCTGCACAGGGTTCTCAAGTGACTGAGAGCATAAAGGTATTATTCCAGGACAGACCCTGGTTGCTGTGACTCTCCCCTATGAACTTTAAGTAGAAACCCTGATTGACTGATTGCTAGCAGGTGCATTCATTACTGCTTGGCTACATCTCAAACAAAGGAACATGTTAATTTGCTGAAACCAAAAGGAGCGCTCTCACACAAGCTTAAAGTTGTAATAAAGAAAGCAAAAGTGGGAAGAAATAAAGGACACAAAAGTGTGCCAAACAAGGTGTTCTTGAAACATTCATCGGAGTTGGATATCTTAGGTGAAAAAACAACAAGAGTCTCTCCGAAAGAAATGAATTGGACAATGGCAAATATTCCTGGCTCAGCATCTTTTCTCCCTCAAGCATGTGGTGGACCTATTATCAGATGGTAGGATTGGAAGGAGAACTTCTTGAAGTTTGTTCTGGCAGTGTATGGCCCTAATTACTCTTTAGAAAGAAAAGATTCCTTATTACACCACTGTTTGGGAAATGGAGGCTAGGAAGTACTGAAAAGTTTTCCTGATCCAACGACTGAAGAGGGGTTACATTTAAGTTAATTTGACCTAAGTATTTTAAAGCTAGAAAAACATTATGAGGTACAAGAAAACATAATACTTGCAAGATATAGGTTTATCACCAGAGATCAACACAAAGGGGAACATTTTGAAGAATTTGTGATGCTCCTAAGAGGATTGGCTGTGAAGTGTCAGTTCAGGCCATGCTGCCATGAGAAAGACTAAGGGACCAATTGGTTATCAAGTGTGCAGATGATAATATGATATGATTATGGCATTTATAACACGCCTATACACATGTGTTTCAAGGTGCGATGCAGCAAGGGAGGGGGAACAGAGGGAAGACAGACAACAATCCTACTAAGGCAGGTGTCATTCAGATTGCGCAAGTGCATGGGAAGGGGGAAGGGGAAACTGCAGTTCATGGGATGAAGAATAATAACAGTAAGTAACGTAACGGCCAGCTGTTGGCAAGTGCAAGTGTAAGTGCAGACATCGGGTGTCAAGTTCTGGTAGTGGAGCTGTAGGGATACAGAAACAGGCCCTAAGTGCGGGGGTTGCCAGGAAGGCAGTGCAGGTGCGCGACTGAAGGGGGGGACCTGGGCCAAGAACTGGGGGTGGCCAGGTCACCAGTGCAGTTTCAGTAGCAGCCAGGAACTAAGCAGGGGAGAGGAGGAGAAAAAGCAGAAGCAAAGAGAAAGGTTTTGAGGTGCTTCTGGAATCGGAGATAGTTCTCCTCAAGTTTCAGGGAGGCAGGGAGGCAGGGAGGCTGCTCCAGAGGGAGGCCCCAGCCGAGAAAAGAGATCTACCGCCAACTCGTTGCTTGGAGAAGCGACTGACCCTGAGGGAGTTGGAGGCGGTTGAGCGAAGATCTCGGGAAGGAAGATATTTAGGAAGAGAGATCTGAAGGTAATGAGGCCCCAGGCCCCAGAAGGCCTTATGGACAATGCAGAGGGTTTTGAACTTAATCCTCGCAGCCACTCAAAGCCAGTGCAGAGATTTCAGTCCTGCAGAGATACGTTCTTTGGGCTCGAGGCCAAGGACAAGTCTTGGAATGCTGTTCTGGATAAGTTGCAGAGGGCAGAGAGTAGAAGCAGGCAGGTTTAGAAAGAGGCTGTTGCAATAGTCCAGCCTAGAGAGAACCAGAGCTCTGGAGACAGTGAGCTTCTGAGGGAAGGAGAGGAAAGGAACAATACCTTGAGGAGGTGCAGCTGGTAGTGTGACTTCTTAGAGATGTCAGAGATGTGAGGAGAGAAGGAGAGTGTGGAGTTGAAGATGATCCGAGGTTTTTAGCCTCAGAGGTGGGAGCAGGAGGAGTGCCAAGGGAGGCAGGCCAGAGAGTGACAGGAAAGGAGGGAGCAGGTGTTCCAATTAGGAGAATCTCGGTCTTACTGGCTTTAAGGCAGAGATCATTGGTGGTACACCATTCCTGGATGGCGGAAAGGCAGTCAGAGATGAGAGAGGGAGAAGAGGAGGCTGAAGGTAGCCTTAAAATGAGCTGAGTGTCATCCGCATAGCACTGGAAGTTGGGGAAGAGCGCAGCAATGTGGTGGGCAAGAAGTGCCAGGTATAGGTTGGATAGCCAGGGAGAGAAGTTTAGACCCCTGGGGAACACCACAGGTGGAGATAGAGATAGAGGAGAGGAAGGACCTGAGTTGCACCTGGGAGGGTCGATCGGATAGGAAATCTGAGAGAGGAACTCTGGAAGGAAAAGGATTCTGCACTTGACAGAGCCATAGAAATACAATAAAACATGGAAGATACAGCTTCATGCATCAAGGAACTGGTAAAGGAAAACAAGGATTTGGGTTTAGAAAGCCCCACAAATTGACTCGAGCAAGCAGAATCTAGAGTAGTGAAGAGAGACAAACCAGGAAGTAGAATTGCAGCAAAAGGAGAGATGACATATTACAAACCCAATGATTGGGGATACAGGAGCAGAGACAGAAATAGAGGAAGAGGGAGAGGAAGAGGATCTCCAAGCAACAGAAGAGAAATGTTTGGTGGTCATGGAAGACTATCATTTAGGGGCTGCTATAGATGTGGGAATTCTGATCATTTTGCGAGAGACATAGGAGGTCATTACGACCTTGGCGGTAAGGGGTTAATGGCGCTGGTAAAGGTGCCGGAGCCGTCAACCCTTTACCGTCTCATTATGAGTTCTGCTCACGGGACCCGCTAAGGACGCCTGGTAAAACCAGGCGTCCTTAGCGGGTCCCGCGAGCAGACCAGGGTGCTAACAACGGGCCCGTTATGAATTGGCCCGTTGTTAGCAACCTCCCCATTCCCATTGAGCCCTATGGGGGCTCGAATGGGAATGGGGATGGGTTCCTTGAATGAGGAATTACCGGGCCTTCCAAGGTCAGAATGGCTGGGTAATTCCTCATTCAAGGAACCCGGACCCGGTTCCCGATATGGGGGTAGCCATGCCACTAATAGCAGCATGGTTACCTTCATACTCGGAATGACCCCCATAGAGTGTACCACACAGTATGTTGAATGTAGGTGATAATGTTGTAGTTTTTGGAGTGGAAATGTAGGAATGTTTAAAGATGATGGTGATGATTGTGATGATGTGCCTGGACGGTTGAGTATTATACAAGTAGTGAATGCGGTATGTGAGGTGAAGATAAAAAAAAACAAGATGTTAACAGTTGGGTGTCTAAAAAGGTGTATTCACAAAATCATGCTCGGAAAGGGTGCTGCTACGTTTGTTGCCAAGCTTAGGCCTGTTCCCATAGCATGCAAGAGGGAGATTGAGGTGGAGATTGAGAGAATGTTGAAGGAAGGAGTCATTGAGAGGGCGGAGGCATCAGAATGGGTTAGACCCATAATGGTTGTAAAGAAGCCCAATTGATCCATAAGTTTATGCAGTTATCTCAGACAAGTCAATAAGAGCGTTGTTGCAGAGATTCCCTTTGTCCTAGATCGACGAGACAATCGCAGATGTGAGTGGGGCCAAAGTTCTCTCTTTATTGGATCTAATTTACGCATATCATCAGATTAGGATGCGTCCTGCCTCTCATGACATCCTTACCTTCATTACACATGCTGCACTATTTAAATGTATCAGAATGCCGTTTGGTTTGATTTCAGCAGCTAGCGTGTTCCAACGAGTAGTGCCCAATAACTTAGGAGATATGGATGTTGTGAAATTTTACCAAGATTATATTTTGGTCTGGGGAAATAATAGGTGTGAACATGCCAATAGGTTATGAGGAGTGCTGAAGAAATTGGAAGAAGCTGGGAATCCTCTGACCCTTGATAAATGTAAATTTGGGGCTCCACAGGTAGACTATCTGGGGGTTCAGCTTGTGTGGGGATGGTGTTCAACCCAAACTGAGCACTGTGAGAGCCATACTGGTAATGAACTCACCCCCCAGGAACAAAGCAGAAGTTTCATCTTTCTTGGGGATGATTGAATATTATGCCAAATGTGTTACAAATATTGCCAGCAAAACGGTGAGCATGAGGAGGCTGACCAGAAAAGGTGTGATGTGTGAATGGGCCGTGAGGTGTCAAGAAGAGTTCGAGAGGGTCAAAGAGGAAATTTCAAAGGCTCCTGTCTTGCAAGGTTTCAGGGACAATGCACGCACAATTGTGTTCACTGATACTTCTGAACTAGGATAGGGAGTGTACTCATGCAGGAAGATGAAAATGGCTTGTATACAATAGCATATGGCTCTAGGGCACTCAAGGAGGTCAAAGAGTGATACTCTGTTATATTCTGTGTTGTGGGTGATAGCCAAGTTCAGAGTTTTCTATATAGAAGAGGTTTCACTGTGAGAACGGTTCACAAATCTTTGGTTGTCATTTTAAACAGGAATGGATAACAAGATTGCTGGGTTTGGAATATGTGGTTGAGCATGTCAATGGGAAGGATAATGTTGTGGCGGATACATTGTCCAGGAATCCCAATTGTGAAAATGATGAATTTGATTTCCTTTCCGATGAAGGAACTAAATATATATTTGAAAATATATATTTGTGGTGGAAGAGTCATTGAATGAGAAAGACTGGTGTGAGGGGAGTAGCAAGGAGGAGCTATATCAAAAGGTCAAGGGGTTGAAAGAAGCCAGATGGAGTCTGTACAGTGATCTGAATTTGAGTGATCAGTTTAAGGAGTTCTGGAGGGTGAGGGAAGAATTGAGTGTTTCAGATGGTCTGGTGTTTAGGGGTCATATATTGTGCCAGTGTGGATGCGAGAGGAGGTAGTGAACATTGGTCACATTGCCCATATGGGAGTGTGCAGGACGAAAGCCTCCATAAGGATGGACTTTTGGTGGCCTGGCATGGATACATTTGTTGAAATGAGAATCAAGGAGTGTGTGGAGTTTAAGGACAGCGACAAGGTGTTAGTGACAAAGACTCAGTCCGTGGTGGTACCCAATGCTCCTAAAGTTCTCTGGAACACCATTGCAATTGATTTACTTGGGCCATTACATTCTCAAATGAAGGGAGTAGAGACTCTTATATCATTGTAGATATGGATTTGCTCAGTAGGTGGCTTGAAGTAGGAGTGATTAAGAATATCACGTCTAAGAATGTAATATCATTTTTGGAGGGTATATTTTGAAGAGAGTGTTGGCTTACCTGCTTGGTCAGTGTCAGTGGACCTCAATTTGTATCAAGAGAGTGGCTTGAAGAGAATTGTGTCAAGCATACGTGTTCATCCTTGTATCACCCACAGAGCAATGGGCGCTGAATGCTTTAACAGAACCGTAATGGATGGTATCCGCCTGTCGGTGAAATCTGGTGGTGACAGACAGAAGGAATTACTTTGAAGGGTATTCCAGTACAGGTGCACACCTCATCCGGTGAGTTGTGTCTGTCCGTTTGAAGTAATGAGGGGGCACAAGCCGAATACCTCGTTGGTGTTAGGATGGATAGGTCACTCCAAATTGGTGGATCTGGATGTGAGTCTGATTAATGAAGAATAAGATTGGGTGTAGAGAAATCTAAGGAAGGTTTTGATTTGAAGAAAGGATGTCGGGCGTTTCAGGAGAGGTGATGAAGTAAGGATTAGACTTCCTTGGTGGAGTAGAAAGGTCGATTTCAAGTTTTCATGGATAAGAACGTGTGGAAGGATTATGCAATGCGTTTCTGTTGTAAGGAGGTGAAGTGTGGAACAAGGAGCATATTGCCAATGTCAAAAGATCAAAACAAGGAGCGTATTGCCAATGCTAAAAGATTATAACTTCAGGAACAAGCACAGCTGCAACAGTGGATGTTGTTCAATAACTGTTTCGCTTTGTTGTAATTTATTGTTATGTTATTTTCTATGTTATGCACACAGCTCTAAGTTTCCTTCCTTCTCCTCTGCTGTTTTGTAGGGAGGGAAGTGTGTTATATAGTGTATATAGTTAAAGGGTCATTCTTGTAGATAGTTGCTTACCCATGTGTAGATCCTATATCACCCGCTGAAGTCACAGAGAGCTTCAGAATGGGCAAGAGCTCAAAGAATGTTGTGTTTTAAATGAGAGAGTTGGAATCTGCTGGGAAGGAGGAATGGCTGCAGCCATGTATCTCTGAAATCAATAAAGACTTCCTCACACCTTCATGTCCAGAGTTGATGTTTACTTCAGAACACCCCCCGCCCCCCACTCTCTTATCCTGTAGGTTGCCGCTAGCGTCTTCCTGACTATTCTGGATTTAGAGAATGCCTATGTTCATGTGTCAGTCCATCCTGCACAACAACATTTCCTGTGCTTTACTGTGGAAGGATCACAGCTTCAGTTTCAGACTGTGCTTTCAGATTGAAATCAATGTTCTCCAAGGTCCTGGTCCCATTGGTGGTCTCCTTCTGTATCTGGACAATTTGCAGATAATTGGCACTTCCCTGGATCAGTCCACAGATGCAACTGCACCACCATCAATTGCTTTGGGTGGCTTTTCAACACCTGGGAGGCATACCTGACACCAACCCAGACACTGGAATTCATGGGTGGTCTGTTCAACACCTTGAGGGGTGCGGTGTCTCTCCCTTCTGCCACAGCACTCAAGCAACAGACAAGACACTCAAGTCTCCGTTTTACAGAGGGAGCTTCGGCTATTCACTATCTGACAGTGCAGTAGGTTCTGGCTGCATCAGAGCTCATCATCCCTTGCACAAGGTGCCACCTCAGGCATCTCAGGAACCATCTGCCTGTGCATACAAAGTGTTTAGCCTCAAGAAGAAGGAATTGGCCAGGAATATGGAATGGTGACTGTCAGGCTCCAATCTTCTGTCAGGGTTTCACCTGTTATCGCTCCCTCTGATCCATTTCACAACAGATGCCAGTCAGAGATTGGGGAGCCAACTGCAATCTGGAGAAGTGGTCCCCTTCAGATAGCGTATATCATCCACTGGATGGATTTTGAGTGGTTTGGGAGCCCCTGTTTGCATCCCAATCCTCCACTTTCAACCCCTTGTTCTACTCTTTAACCAGGGATTGCAGAGCCCTGGGGATGGGTGCCCTGTCCTTACGCTGGATCACTGCTTGTCTCTATGCCATTCCCCTCTTCCCTCTACTTCAAAAGCTCTTATTTCAAATCATGAGGGAGAGGCCCTGGATCATCTTGATTGCACCATGATGATAGAGGAAGGCATGGTTTTCAATTCTTCTTCAGCTCTCCTTATCTAGCCTTGACCTAGCCCTGAGACGACACCCTTGAGGTAGCTTCTTCTCCCTTTACCACTCTCAGGTTTCTTCATCTGTTGGCCTGGCTCTTGAGAGACTAGAGTTAGAAAGGGAGGGGATCTCCTCGTAGCTTGCCGTGGCTGATCAGGATTCTAAGAGGTTCTGCAAGCTTGCTGCTTATGCTCATCACTGGAGGTCCTTCTTCCATTGCTGTATCCAGGTCTACCTTGACCATCTCACTTGTGATCCTATCAAAGTCCTTGAATTCCTTAAGCAGGGTTTCTCTCTTGGATTGGTCATCTCCTCCCTAAGGGAACAGCGGGCGGCCACCCATATGGTAAGGGAATTCTGGCCCCCCTTTCTGACATAGAGGCTTTGGCAGCCCACCTTCTCAGGGAGTTTGAGATTTCCTGTACTCACACCAGATCTTTCTTTTCCACCTGGGACCTCCTCGTTGTGCTAAGGGACCTCTCAGCTGAGCTTTTTGAACCCATGGAATCCAGCCCCATTGCTCTTCTCTGCAAGTTTCTCTTCTTGGTGGCCATTGCCTCGGCCAGGCAGTTGGTTGAGTAAGAGGCCCTTATTTGCACCCCTCCTTTCTTGAGATTTGTCTTTGAGGGTCTAATCCTGTGTCCCCCTCCCCTGTTCTGTCCCAAGGTTACATGATTTCTATCTATATCAGGCACTGCCCCCCCACCTTTGGTTCTGCCACTGACTCCAGCTCTTCTCCTCACCCTCTGGATGTGGGCGGGTTGGTCAGGGTCATCCTGGATCGCATTGCGACTACTAAGCGGGCGATGTGTTATGTTGTGTTTATGATTGCAGAGCTATATGAGCATGATGGAATCCAGGGCTGACATTGGATTCTAGAAGGGTGAGGGGAGATTCCAGAGGATGACAGTTGGAGAAGAGAGAGGGGAGCCTCTAAACTGGAGTCTCTGGGGGGTCTTGTTACCCATTTGACTTGGATGTACATGTTAAGTCACTGAATGAACCTGGTAGAAGCTTGTCTCGTGGAATCATTAGAAGTATCTCACCTCATAAGAGGATGCTCGTTTTCTCTTCTAGGCCCTGGCCATGCTGGGAAAGAGAGAGTAGATGGATCAGGAATACCACTGATATAGCTTACCAGGGAGCAGGGGATGCTCCTTCGGGCAGAGTATTGGAGCGCACCAACGGGGAAGATCCATATTCTGGGCCGCCTGCAGTGGGGTCCCCATTGTTGACATTTGCATGGCAGCCACTTGGTCCTCCCCTGACACTTCTATTACCCACTACAAACAGTCTATAAGGGTCCTCCCCAACCCTCCACTGCTCCTTTGAGATGGCTGTTTTCTCGTGTGTGAATGATTAATGATTTGGATATATTGTTCATCACAGAAACCTGGATGACTAAATCCACGCACCATGCCATTTTATTGGCTACTCCTAATGGGTACCGAGCCTTTCGTGTTGATCGGGAGGAGAGCAGAGGGGGGTAGCTATTATATTTAAACAAACCCTGAAACTCTACATTTCTAATAACCCAGACATAGAAAGCTGTGAAGCGATACTAGTGAAACTTAATGTAAACCCAACATCCTCTATCACCCTGTTACTATTGTATCGCCCACCTAGCCCTATGCCCTTGTTTGAGGAATAGCTAATGGCCCATATGGGTAACACTTCTAAAGATTCAGCTGCGTTTGTTGTCCTTGGAGATTTTAAATCTTTGAGAAAACAACCCTGTAGATGACGAGGCCAAAGATTTGAAATTTTAACTGGAATCCATTGGTTTCAAACAATTAGTTCAAGCACCGACACATAGCAGGGGTAACATCCTAGATTGGATAGTGGTGAAAAACCAAGAAATAACTATCTCCTCAATCTTGGAATGTTCCTGGTCCGATGATTGTATGATAAACTTTGTCTGCTCCATACAACCACCACAGGTATCACTACCCATCAGGAACAAGACACACATGTCCTGGCAGAACCTTAAAAACGTGACCAGTGAAGCCTTTAAAGAGAAGGTAACACCGCTTTGGCCATCAATACAAGATCGTATCTCGCTTGATGATTTCACACCTTTATTTAGAAAGGCCTCTAATCAAGCCATCGATACTCTGGCCCCCCTTAAACCTGCCGAGGACCGCAAATCTCCAGTCCTAAATAAATGGTTTTCTGAGAAAATCTTAAAAGCCAGGAGAACCAAGCGTAAAGCATAACGTACTTGGAGAAAAACTCCCTCTGCTGAGTCAACTTTGAACTACAAACTGGCTGTAAAAACCTACAAATCTGAAATCATCAAAGCTAAGGCCGAAAAACGTAATGAAAGAATCCAGCAAGCAAAATCCCAACCAAAAGAGATATTCACCATTTTACAGGAACTGAAAAATGCCCAGCTAGTTATCAGGAGCAAGAATGCAATACATGGTGCCAAGCCATACATGAAGGCTTTATTCAAAAAATTGAAAAACACCAGCAGGCCATTAGAGATCAGAAAAACCTACTAGCAGATGACATAATAACATCCAAATCCGTAGTCTTTCCGAAACACAACAATCTTAAGGCTTTTACTTTACAGTCTGAGGTTCTGGAGGTTATTTTTAAACTGAAACCCTTCTCATGCAAAGGGGATAGTTTTCCGACCAAACTCTTCAAGGATTTTGCAGATACACTAGCTCCCTGGGTTACTTGTTTTGTAAACCAGTCCTTTGATGATTCATATGTGCATGGGTATATAAAAGAAGCCTGGATTACCCCTCTTATAAAAAAGGGCAGTCTAGATCCTTCTGTCCCAGGAAGGAAATTGTAGGCCTATTATAAATATTCCTGAAATATCGGAAATTTGTAGAGAACAACAATATACTTGCAAACGAGCAGTCGGGTTTTCATGCCAACCATAGCACTGAATCAGCCCTTTTAGATCTTCAGGCGAATATTGGCACTATTTTAGAAAAAGGAAATACAGCTTTGCTCCTGTTGCTAGATCTCTCCTCTGCGTTTGATCTGATAGAGCACGATCTGCTAGCAGAAAGGTTCATAACGGTGTGTGGATGATCACCATCACCAACAAAATGGTTCCAGTCTTTCCTGGGACCTAGAATGGCAGCAGTGGCAAAAGGATATTTAACGTCTCTAAAAACCCTGCTATTATGTGGTGTCCCTCAGGGGTCATGCCTGTCCCCCTTGCCTTTTAATGTCTTTTCTGAGTTACTCTGTGATATGCTACGATCATTGGGTGTCCGATTCACAAACTATGCTCATGACACCCAATTGGCCTTTGAGCTATCAGGTGACTATGAAAGGGACGCTCAAAGAGTGAGGGAGGTGTTTCACGCTATACAAATATGGATTACGACAAACTCTTTAGCTTTAAATGAAGCAAAACAGAGCCCCCCAAAATAATTGGTACCCCCCAAAAGCTAAAAAAAAGCTAGATGCCCAATATAGAAGCTTTAACATCAATGATAATAACATTATTGTATCAGATCACGTTAAAACGCTTGGAGTCTTTATGGACTCACATCTCTCCTTTAAGAGGCATGCGTCTTATCTAAAATCCCTGTGCACTTTTTACTCCAATCTGTCGTGGCGAATTCACCCATATTTGACCGAACAAAAGCTTGCTCTGATTGCCGGCGCCATAATAAACTCCAAATTAGACTACTCTAATAGTCTCCTAATGGGTACATCGAAGCCTAACATTTAAAAAATGCAGACAATACAAAATGGAGCAGTCAGGGCAGTTTTTTGTCTAAGCTGACACTCCAAAATGTCAATAGCAAGCAGAAAATTGCATTGGCTCCCAGTTCAGCAAAGGATAAAATGTAAGGGTGCAGTAATGGTCTTTAAGTGTCTAGCAGGTACTGCACCGAAATATCATGCTCTTAAGGTAAGGAAAGCACCCATCAGAAGATATCTTCGGTCTAATAATAAACATGACTTAGATTAACCCCGACAAACTCTGAAAAGAGTTGGTGGTACTAATTTCAATTTTTGGGCACCCCTGGTTTGGAACTCCCTTCCGCTTCCTATGAAGAACATTTTCAAGAAACAACTTAAGACCAGGCTGTTTAATAAAGGAACAGTTTAACTTGTTTTGCTCACCCCGTCTGACCTCTTGGACATCAACTTCCGGCTGTATTAATGTTTGACTGTTATGTTGTCTCTGTCTTGTGAGCGCTTTGAGGCCTGCAGGCAAATAGCGCTATATAAAAACCAAGATAGATAGATTAATTTGATTGAATAATAAATGACACATGTGGATCAATTCTTTGTTGGACCCGTCCCAGGCAATATCTTGTGTACTGCCTTTGAGCTCTCATTAGGTTAGGACTGGGACGAGGAAGAGGGATGAAGAGGTAAATCCTTGATCACATACCGGTAATCCCTTTACACTGAGTCCTTCTCGTCCTCTTTTTTGTCATTACATAGGGTTCCTGTCCCTGAGGCAGGATGTCTCATTAGGTTACCGCTGGGACAAGGAAGAGAAGGGCTCAGTGTAATGTAAGTACTTAAGGCATTTCTCATAGACTTGCTCTTTCACATCACAGTGCTGACTTCCAATGGTTGGAGGCGCCCATGATCCGAATGATGATAATAATAATAACTCGTTTTTATATAGCACTACAAACCCACAGGTATCTAAGCGCTGCAATAACAGTTGTTATTATTATCCCACTGTGTGGTACTCAATTTATCGACCTCGGAAGGATGAAAGGCTAAATTGGCCCTGCCGGGCTACGCCCGGATGTCAGAGCGATCAAAGAACTTGCTGTACTATATGACCGGCTATGGGATAACTTGGGATTGTGTGTAAGATTCCTGGAGGGAAGGGGCAGGACTCAAAGTGTGCCCTGTCATGGAGGCCAAAGTCGCATATGTAAGTACTGGGATGAGGAAGAGGGACGTTGAGGTAATGACACTTAAACATGCATAAATGAAATGCAAAGATTAAAACAAACCTGAGTTTCGAAGTTAGTCTCTATGCTCTGGCAACAGCTGATTACTGCAGGTGTGTGGTGGCTCATGGACAGGCATGGATTTGGAATCCCGGGAAATCCGGCCCAATTCCAGCACTAGGTCCAACTTGCTTCTAAACTTCAGTAACTAGAGAATAACTGCAGGATTTGAGACTTACTAGCAGAGCAGACCAACAAGGGGTCTGTGCGAGAGATGGGCCCCGCCAGCGCCAGGGGAAAAAGAGCTCCTTGTAAATGCAAAGCGTATGGCATGCCAGCAAGAAAAGAGCACTGGCCCAGGCAGCTCTCTTCTGGGGCTAATGCGATTGCGCTGAATTACAGCCGTATCCATGTTCCACTGGAAATTGTGCAAATCCCCCGAGCATAAAATTCACAGCGGATCCAGATCAGTTCCCCTTGAAGCAGCAGATGCTTCACGGCAGGGGAGTTGCTAGGTCTGGAAAAGACCCGGGGCTATGCTGATGTCGGGACTGTCGGGACTCGGGGCTAGCTAGTCATTTGGCTGTAGATCCTGAGATTCTATCCGGGGCTACAACCAAAAGACCAGGGGCTATAGCCCCCTAAGCCCCCCCGTAGCAACGCCCCTGCTTCACGGGTCCCTGGAAGAGCTTGGGGGAGGTTTCAGAGGGGCTTGTTTGTGGCAGAAGAAGCGTAGCCCTTAGTTTTATGGCCCTGGCCCAGGTGCTCACACTGTGAACTTACCCTGGGCCAGCAAAGGGCCACACTGGAACCGCCCACCCTCCGTAACCAGCTGCGGAGGTGAGGCGCTGAGCAACCTGCAATTAAAATAATCTTACTAGAGGAGATGGGCCACAATCCTGAGTTCCTGATCTTTAATAAGACACAGTACATTGGAGGGGATTTGTTTTTTAATACCCCTTTGGGCTTTTTATATAAAACAACATGAGCCTATAAACCAATTAGACCTGCTTTGATGGTGTCACTCATGGGTTGTAATTTGCATATTAAGGCTAGAAGGTATGAACTTGAATAATGGACCCAGCCTTTACCAGCACTTGGCGCTTCTCCTTTTATTGTAATTTGTTTTTGTTCAAAATGTGGGCTGCAGGGCTAGAAGGTATAATTATTTGACACCCCCTTGGTCTGTTGAGCCTGAGTCCGGTTCCTATCCACTCTTTCCCTTAGACTCCTATCCTTCAAAACAAACCATCCCCCTTTCTCTCAATACACCCCGTTGTTGCATTCATTTTCTTACACTGACAGCTGCAGCATACCCTAGGCCTCCAGGTGTCAGTCAATGTCTGTGTACAAAGTTCAGATGGTATTACCTTGACTTTCTGGAATACTCCACGTCACTTCACTAGATACAACAAGCGGTCTGCGGTGGGTGGGTGGTTGCCACGGGTTTCCCAATTTATGTTTTCTTCAGGGCTAAAGAAGACTAATTTCCTTTATACTGAATAGGGTTCTTCCTTGGCTGTGGTTGTTGTCATAAAGGGCCCTTAGAGCCTTGATTTCCTCGGTGGCAGTGTTTTTATACTATGTCTAATGAAGCTAATTTTCCACTGTGATGGTGCATTCATTAATTTCAGGGTTTTTCCTAGTGGGAGATGCCCTAATTGAGTACGTCCCAAGTCCCGCCCACCTGGACGGGGACTAGTGAAAAACCTCTGCACTTCCGTGCTGAGCACCGACGGCGTAGGACACAGCACTCCAGGTATGTCCTGCTCTGCACCGTCCTCCACTGGGCACAGACCTCACAGACCCCTCCAGCGGTGCTGCCGGCCTCATGCACACCACTGGTGCTGTCGGGGCTCTTCTTTTTCACCATTCGCCCTGTCTGGCCTTGGGAAGGATGAAGTTCTCTCACAGGTCATGACCACCATCTTCCCGCCCCGGCTCAAGACTCTCGACATGCAGCCCCGGACTGCAGTCGTTTGTTCACTGGAGCCACCCTATGCACCCAGCTTGATTAATTCCTGGCCTGACCGATATTAATGCCCGGGAGGGCCGTTGTCTGGCAGGCCACACTGCTCTCCTGGGGTCGCCCCGCTCATGCGGCCCTGGCCTGGAGGCCGCCGGAACGGAGTCCAGGGAATTTGATCCGTGCCGGCCTGCAGCTGGAAAATGCAGCCCAGCCAGATATCTCCCTGATGCCCTGGGTGCTGCTCAAGGCGACCGCCCCCCAGGTGCGCTACTGTTCCCTTTCTCTTCGCCTTTCTTCTTCCTTCCTTCTCTATCTGCCTTCCTCCAGTTTCCCCTGCTTCCAACTGTCACGTCTAACTGTCTTTTTCTTCTTTTAATTCCCCAGTAGAATCTTTAGCAGATAAGCCCATTATTGTGGGCAGGGGAGACCTGCCCATTGTCCACAGCCCCATAGGTCTATGTTTCCCCCACGGTGGTACACATGGTACAGTCCGGTAAGTGCTTTAAACAAAGCAGACACATACATATGTAATAAAGTTATTTAACAGCCCTTGTGTCCTGTTCTTTCCTGTTATCCTATTCATGTCTGTAATGTTTTCCCTACCTGCACCTGTATGTAGCCCCCTCCCTGAAAGGGCCCCTTTGGACCCGGGGTTTCATTTACACTCCTGTTTTCCCATATCACGTGTAGGATACATGCTGCCAACTCACTCCCAATCTTCTCTGACTAATTCCAAGAGTTCGAATGGCGTCAAAAACATGATTGGATCTGAGGAGGGCCTCATATCTGACTTAAGCATATCCGCAAGTGACTGGAGACAGAAAGGTCCAGTAGACTGGATATGGTGAAGGCTTGGTGACTCTGATAATTAGGGTATTTAGTTCTTCTATTTTACTATAACACCATGACATAGCACTGTGACTCAGCTTTAGGGTTCTGGGATTCTCAACGAGCCAGTTCGCTAATGGGCCCTTACCTCATAGGAGAGACTTGTAGGATATTAACACACAACATCAGGACTACTGCACCATCTTGCATGCTCCCTTTGGGCCAGATTCAGAGAATGCGCTCGTTTCACTTGCACTACTTTCAGAAATGCTCAGGTCACCTTATTCTCAGAGGTGACCTGAGTATTTCAGGACGCACTTGACAGTGGTGCAAAGATGCGCTGTCCAGCCCCCTTGCATACATTAGTGTTGGGAGCACGCTCTGCAGGAAGGGTCTATAGCAGATCTTCATTCTCACCTGCCCTACACCCCCTAAATTAATCCCAGTTCTTCCCCCTCTTACGTACTGTTCAGATAACTCCCATATGTCTCTAAAATACAGTGTATATAGGTGAAGTTATTTCAAATAGACTAACAACGGTATTACCCAAATTGACCTTTTACAATTCACCTTTTGCACAATTGACCTAATTATAGTGGTCCTAATTGACCTTCTGCACAATTGACCTTTATATTATTTTAGTTATTTTATATATGTATTGGGTTGGTTTTGCATTATAAATAATATAAGGGGATTGGGTGAGTGGTTGCAGGTTTTTTTGGATTGGGTGCGTGTTGCGGGTGGATTCCCTCCGCATATATGTCCTAATTGATCTTTTAAATTAGGTCAATTCTCCTGAGGTAAATTCTCCCGAGGTCAATTGTGAAAAGGTCCATTTGTATACATCTCCTAACAACAACATTCTAAGTGTGTGCATATAGTAAAAGGTTATTGGGGGAGGGTTCACTTGTTTCCGGCTGGTTGTGGTAGTGTATGGAGTTAATGTAACATGATGTAAAGTGGTCTTATATAGCGCACTTCTGCCAATTGTGTTGGCCGTGCTGCACTTGGCTCTGTAAGAAAGGCTGGAAGGGTGTGTTAGTCGGATAGCTGGAAGATTGATGCGTGGTGTCGAGAGATGCAGAATCAGAAGCACCCGTTACCTGTGTGCTGATTTGCAACTTTCAGTGTTCTATGTTGTCTGTACGGACTAGGGCTGGTAAGCTGTCAGATCAGTGCCCGGGGTTTGAAGTGCAGGAATGACAAAAAATGGTTGGTGAAAAAAGATGGGTAGAGGTATGAGTTTTTTGCGCACACAAGACCTGGTTGCTTGTCTGAAGCAGTGAGGAAAGTGTACGGTTGCAAGCTTTTAGTTTTGAGGAACTCGTTGAGGGATGAGAAGGGTAGGTGGCGTTTAAGGCGTTGTTGCTTACTGGCTCGTGGTTGTAGATTCTTTAGTTACAAGTTTCATGGAGCATCGGATCCATAAAACAAATAGATTTCTCGCGGATGTTAGTGGTGGAGAGGTTCACAATTGCTTCATAAAAAGTAGTCAACATTTCTGGAGCAGAGTTTTTTGTTGGTTGTTGTTATCTTAATTAACTCCCGAGCACAGCGAATCCTGCGCACATATATTTTGAAGCTGTGCTTTCCTCGTGTGAAATATGCAAAGCAGTTTATAGTTCACAAGTAACAACTAGCGACTGAAACATTCAGTGTGCTGTTCTAAGAATGATCTTATGTGTGACGTCAGATCTAATCGTGTGTGGCTGCAGCAAAGCAGGGTGATGCAGGGTCCCTGTTGATGGTAAAGCGTGCAGTATTCAATGGATTCAATTCGAACAGTTTCCTTGGCCTCTGAATGAAGAATTTCCTCTGGATATTTTGAAATGTCTACATTTATTCAACCTGATTGAAAGCTTTCCTCATTGAAATGTGTAAATGCGACCTTCATATAATCTCACCCATGTCAGAGGAAGCTGCTATTATCCCCTCCCCCCGCCCCCCTGCTGTATATCATTTGCATTTACCTTGCATCTTATTCTGCAAAGTAAATGCAAAATGACACGCAAGGAAACAGGCCTGGTGTCAGTAACCATTGCGTTGGGTCTGTCGCAATTCTCCCATTACCCTGTTTCATTGCAAATGTGCTAAGGGATACAATGAAGATTATTTGTAACTTCATGGAGTAAATCATATATGTGCTATATAAAATAAAGAACGAGTTTAACTTCAATATACCAGGTCCTTTCCTCATAATTATATTTTCAGTCTGTCCAATCGTGTGTATTTTTAGATGTGATAGCCTTCAAGTCTCGGGAGGATAGCTCAGGGGCAACGTGCTCGCCTTGGAAGCAAAACGGTTCCATAACCGGGTCCGCGCTTAGAAACCTCTGGGTGTTAAGCGTTATAAATAACCTATCATAACCTGAGTAGAGGCGAGTTAGAGGCTTCCCTACCTTTGTGTTGCTATATTGCTCTTAATTTCTTCCAGTTATTTGGCATCGCTTCTTCATTGCTCGTTGTGTTACAGGTTGTGCACCAGAGGCCAACAGGCCCAGAGTCCGCTTCTTCCCCTCCTCCAGGCGTCCCCATTGACTAGGCCTGCACAAGAACTACCCCATCTGCACCATTGAGCCGATCTCAGGGAAATTGATCAGGTCAGCCGTTTTTCATTCAGTGCTAATTTCATGGAAGCATTCGCTAGTCAGAGCCCTGCTGTTACTTAAGTGCTGTTGCATAAGTGCAGGTGAAGTAAAAGAAGAAAGACTCAAGTCTATACTAAATGGGATGGAAAAGGGCAAAGGAAAAAGAAGCAAAACCAGTGGTGAGCAATTCAGTGGACAAGGTAAATGCCAGTGAATCAAGTGGGAGGATAGCTCAGGGGCAACGCGCTCGCCTTTCAGGGTCAACGCGCTCACCTTGGAAGCAAGATGACGCAGAGAAATGCAGGATCGATCTCCAGGTCCAGCTTAGAAATCTCTGGGTATTAAGCATGTTATAAATAACTAATTATAATATACTTATAAAGTGCACGTATAGCCCCAGAAAGAACATTTAATACTACTTCATACTGCATGCTCGTTCTACCTTCTACAAATGGATCCGCTTCTCTCTTTGCAGCACCGTGCTCTACGCAACGACATGATGGTGAATGGTGAGGAAGAAGGTTGAACTATCCAATGAAGTGGCGGTTAATCCGTAACTCCTCACCTGTCCTCTATGCCCCTGCCCTTCCTGGGGAACCAAACCTGAGCGATGAGCAGCACAGGTGAGAGCTTGATGGAGCATTGATATGATAGGTTATTCATAACGCGCTTAATACCCAGAGGTTTGTAAGCACGGACCTGGGGATCGAACATGTGCGGCTCAATATCGTCTTGCTTCCAAGGCGAGCACGTTGCCTCTGAGCTATCCTCCTGCGACAACATTCACCAGAAGGCCCAAGAGCAAGTTAAGGCTCCAAGAATACCACAGTGTTGTATGTTAAAGCAAAGCAGATCCTTTTCTATCAACAGAATGTTAATCTATGTGTTATCAAAAATAACCCTTCCTTTTTACATCTGGCACCTTGAAACACCATTTGTTGTATAGGCTCTATATAAATAACCAATAACTAAATATCAAACAGGCTCCGCAGGATATGTGTTATTTTTCCCCTACACAATGGTGCACTGAAGTAGACTAACAGAAGAGCAATGTGTTGTGTCTCCTTGCCTAGGAAGGCTCAGTAGCATGTTGAGGTGTGGGAAGAATGCCATTGGTCTCTATGTGAAACCATCAAGCTTAGGTGGACGCTAGGGTGCTCAAACCTCTTCCAGTCTATATCGTGGTTCAAGTCCAACCATCAAATCGAGAGGTTCAACCAGCCAATCACAGGCATTGGACAATCCAAAGAGGTTGTGAGAACCTTTACTAGGGCCATCTGACTTCATGCTTCCCTTTTGGGTTTTGTTTGAATCTAAAGAGATGAGTGGACAGGGTAGGGTCATAGATTGCTCCTTTTGGGCAAGTTTGGGGACATTTTGGAAATCATTGCTGTTTGTGGGTCCCCATTTGAAACTCTTTTGTCTGTTTGCAGTTGTGGTCTTTCTGGAAATCATTGATCTGTTTTGTTCCCCTTTGTCATTTTTGTATGTTTTAGGTCCCCTTTCTTATCTCTCCTTTTTTACCCTTATGTTAAGAGGTGCTCTAGGTGATGAAGAAGTCCCAGAGACACAGGTAGGGGAGTAAACCTCTTTACGGGGTTCCGGGTTACAAGATGACACAATAGGTAAGTCCAAAGGAAGGTAAGTAGGAGTACAAGAAGACATCCACCGGCCTCCACTCTCACAGGCTGCTTCACTCCAACTGACAATCGTGGAACTTACAGGGCACCCACACCACAGCATTCCAGCAGGCATTTCATCAGGCAAACATTCATGCAGCGCCAAGGGAAGCACAAGACAGTGCACCTTACTACCTTATAAAAATGTCATTAAAAAAACAAAATCAGCCACTTTGGGTTCGGGTTACGAAGAAAATTGGCTGGAGGTGGTTGAGGAGCCTGGGGAGAATATAGCAACCAATCAGGAGGAGTGTAGGTTGTGGTAGTTGCATAGACAGCGATCCTTAGAATGTATGGACCTTGGAGTTGTCGTGATTTGGTGGCAGTGAGTGGTAGCCACACAAGTACAGAGGAATGATTGGGAGAAGGAATCAGTGATGCAGTAGGGCAATGCCAGGTGGGAAGAGGGGGTGGTGCTGCTGGAGACTAAGTAGCACCAGGCAGGGGCCTCAGATATTGTGCCCCAACTGACTGCTCAGTGGCAGGGGACTGCGGCCATTGCGCCATTGCCTCTGTGTTATACTCCTCTCCAAAGTGGCCGATGCCATGTCTCACGATGTACGTCCTACCTCACGTTGCCACGTAGTGACGCTTCGCCCCACTGCAGTGGTTACCTAGCAACAGTTCAGTTTACTAAAAGCCGACGCCACCGCTACCTCAGAACTTGGGACGTGCTTTCGAGCCATCTACTATCGTAGACCTTCACATGCGAGGGTAAGATCACACTTCAGTTTTTCCCTCCATCTCTTTTGAGAACCGACCCCTAGTACATTTAATTACTGTGCATTTCACATTGCCGATATGAGCGTTTTACGGCCACACGAGGTTGAGTGGGTCAGGATATGCATAGACCTATTAGCTTACACGCTCTCTGACACACATTCTGTACGATGCCACGGCGACGTGCACAGCTTCGATGGGAGAATAATCTGCTTTTATTTTGTATTTATTTTATTTTTTATTTATTCTTTTGCATTTATTCTTTTGCATTTGTAAAGCGCACCAAACTCTCAGGCATCAATGTGTCACTTTGAAGAGGTGGAGCAACAGTCTGGGTTGTTGACCTCAGATGGTTGACTTTCTGCTTCTGTTCCATTGAGGCTTCTAAAACATATCTTCAGTGCATCCTTACACATGAACTTTAACCAATGGTTTATGTGATGACCCTAGTCGATTCAGCCCTTCTCGCCAAAGGGGTACCACCCCTTGTGAGGCTTTGGGAGGTGAGTCCCCTCTGCAAGACTGTCCTCAGGGTTTTGGGCAAGTGGCACTTCACTGAGAGTGACTCCCCTTTGGGGGACAAGGACTCCCACAAGGATTTAAACATTACAATTGGGCAACATAAGGTGAAACAACCGGTCATAGTTGTGACAGTTTACTAGGGAATGACATCCTGCGTAGATTGTCTCCCCTCATACATTGTGTAAACAAGGTCCTCTGGACCCAGACTATTGACCAATAAAATTAAAACATAGTGTCAACCATGTTAGTTTAAATGGCACATGCCACATGGTTGAACAAAAACCTGATAAGGGCCTCCCAGTCCAGACTACACTGTCTGCCTACATTGGGTTTGGAAAAATAGTTTTTACTCATGTTTTGACTCAGACAACCAGTGACATACCTTCCACCCCTTTGGCTTCAGGTAATGCCAGGTTTCATCCGAGCGACACAGTGAAAAAAGAAAGAAACACCTTTTTGATTGTGGTAACATACATAAACACAGGAGGAACTGTGAATGGAGAGGGATGCTCCTACGCAGGGAGGAGAGTGAGTCCTACTTAGAGGCGAGACTCTGTGGAGGAGACATCCTGGAAGTGTGAAGCAACGCTAGACCCGAGAGCCGGCAGTAGTGTGGAGAGTGAGCCTAATGCTAGCTGGACGCTGGAAGGCTGCAGTCCTATCCGACTGAGAAGGCAGGGACAGAGCAAGAGGCAGAGACGAGGAAGCACCCATTGCCTCTGGGAGAACATGAATCCCTGAGTTTGTGATATTTTGCAACATGATCAAAAGTTTCAGTAATACTGGACTAGCGCTTTGAGTGTGAAGGGGAAATACGTTATCTTCAGGCAGTGGGATCTACAGGCAAATATGTTCCAGCAACGTTTCTGACAATCTGTGAATCTGCAAGACTCTTAGGTGTGATGGTGTGGGATGCAAATGTGTGCTAGCATGCAATCGAGGAGTGGGGGGCTGAAATGTTGCTTTTTGCCTTCTGCAAAGCAGGAGGAAGATGCACCCCCCACACACCCGCTGATGGAAGAGATGCCCAAATTGGATCCTGGCTTCTCCTGCAAGACAGTTTACTTGCAAGATGTTCTGGCTGCTTTCTTTTCTGACTTGAAATTTGAGGACTGAAATTGACTGTAAGCTATCCTCCTTCTTGGGGGTCTGTTCAGACTACTTTGTGGTAGATGTAGTATGGTTGCGGTTAACAGAGGCGCTGGTGGTGACGATGTGGGCTGTGCTACCACATACCTGTGTTCTTCAGTGCAAGGGTTGTGTCTGAAGCTTGGTTCCTGTGCACAGTGCTTACACTTGATCCGTGCCCCCTCTAGTTTGGGCTTTTTCTTTCTCTTGCCACCAGTAGAAAACACTAACAGAAGATGCCTTTGTGTCTCAATCATGAGTCAGGGGATGGAGTATAATCTTCTCCATGTTCCTCTTGTCATCTGCTGCCAGGGAAATAAGAATTGGGGAATTTTCAGCAATGACCTCTTGATCATCATCTGTGGATTGCTCACGTGGTTGCTCAGGTGATGTAATCTGTTTTCACTCTTGTGCCTCAGATGGTGGGGACTCATCCTCCTCCTGAATTACATCACCCCCCCACATGCAGGGGCAACAGCAATGCATGCAAGATTACATTTCTTCCAAATGCACTAGATTTAATTGAGACGGTTGCCCATGGTCTTCTCCAATGCATACAGCTGCTGCTGTAGCAGGTTCAATACACCCAAAAGATATATTCCCCCAGCCCATATACCTTGCCCTACTACACTTGAGTACTGCAGCAGATTTAGGCATGTTAGTTTCATTAACCACCGCCCTATAAAAAGCAGACAGCCCAACCCTGTCTTGGCGTTCTACACTGTCTACAAAATGCACATGGGCACAACAATGCGTTGGTGTTCTACTCCGCCCACAATGTGCACATGTGCTTAACACTGCTTTGGCGGTCTCCTCTGCAAAATGCATATTGGCCTAATACTGCTTTGGAATTCTCCTCTGCCTACAAAGTGTACATGAGCCCAGCACTGCCATGGCGTTGTTCTCTGACCATAATGTTCATATGTGCCAAAAACTGCCTGGGCGTTCTCCGCGGCCTATTAAATACGTATTTGTCTAACACTGCTTTGGTATTTCTGGACCTGAACAATCCATATGTGCCTAACACTGCTTCCGAATTTTTCCACCTTCAAAATGAATATGTCTCTAACACTTCCCTGGAGTCCTCCCCACCTACAAAGTGCTCATGCCTAAAACTACCATGGTGTTGTCCTATGCCTTAAAACTGCATGTGTGCCTAGCACTGCTTTGTCATTCTTCTCATCTACAAAATGCATTTGTGCCTAACACTGCTTTGGTGATATCCTCCACCTACTACATGCATGTGGGGTCCTTACAGCTTTGACCTTCTCCTCTGACACCAAAATGCATGTGTGCATAACCATTCCTGACAATCTCCTCCACCTACACAATACACATGCCCCTAACACTGTTTTTGTGTTCTCCTTAGCCTGTAAAATGCATGTGTGCCTAACACTGCTTTGGTTTTCTCCTTGGCCTGTAAAATGCATGTGGCCTACCACTGCTTTGGTGTTCTCTGCATAACAGTGTATTGAGAGGCCACCCTCAACACGGGGAGTTCATTCCCTCCCCACTCAGGGTGTCACGCAACATTCTTTTATTCAGCTCCATTTCAGACACATATCATGCCCTTTGGATCCCCACCCCACCTGAGCTAACAATGAGCCAAGAACCAATGCCGGTGTAAAGGAAATATATTTGTATTTATTTAAATTAAAAGCAATAGAAATTCACATGAAAATGTCAAACACTGCTTTATCTCTGGCACAACACAATAAACTTCTATCAACATAAATAAATCACAAAAGTGCGTTGAAAAGAACAGAAATCACAATCCTTTAATTTCTACAAATTTCACTTCAAGAAATACTTAGCGCTGGTCAGTGAACACATTTATAGGTGTAGTTCTTCACAATTTGATTTTCCTGCAAGATTGATACAAATACATATGGCAATTATGATTTCACCCCACGTTTGGTTTAAAATAAATATAAGGTGATTTATTGGTCTGTTTTTTAGACCTACCCCCACTTTGGTCCCGTGTTAGGGAAGTCGGAGAGAAAAATTGGAATGATTGGGGAATTTTGGATTTCCGATCCCCCTCCACTGAAAGGCCTGTGTTAGGGGAAAGCTGGACAAAAACATTTGACTTGTTTAAGAACAAAGACACCGCTCTTCCTTAAAGAAGTCGGGGTCAACAGGACAAAAGGATCACCCAATTAAATTATAGGCTATAGTTTTTCAGCTCACACTGGGAAGTGAGCTTTGTTAATTTTGAATTTTAACACAAATCACCCTGTAGTCTTCCACCAAATGGGGAATTAATTAAATTAATCCTTTTAGTTAAATAGGCTAAGGATCTACACAGTGTTGCCCTCCCACCCCCTATAAAGGAAAAGGTTCTAAGGCAAGCAGACTCCCCCACCTTTTGGTTTCCCAGGGCTCAGTTCTACTTACATAGAAAGCCTCTGTTTAGAGTTCAGGGAGCCAGCTGCATGTCAGGACCCTCTGGAAAGAAAGGGCAGGGGTCTGGTCACCCAACTCTCAAGGATGGCCTGCCGCTGTCCACCATAGGACTGAGTCAGCGTTTAGGCCTTCCTAGCAATAGACAGCTCCACCCAGATGCACTCTCATCAATCTTCTCTGGTGCTTTCTTGCAGCTTTCAGATTGTAAGTTTCAGGAGCACCCTTTTCATGGTAAATTTCAGAAGCTCTGTCCTTTCTGCGTAGTGCAGTCCCCCTTAAATAGCAGCGATGATACCACTAAGCTTACAATCTTGAGGAAATACCCTGCAATAGTCCTTGCAACTAGGATTGGACAGTTACCCCTCTCTCTCCTCCGAAATCCAGGCTCCTTAACGGATTGGTTAGGAGTCTGGAGCAGACATATGGCAGCCCCATTTGCAATCCTCATTTGTTTATATATTTTCTGATTCTGCTAATCATGGGCAATATTAAATGAGATGATAGCCAGGTCTGCACCATGTTGCACAGCCATTTGGCAATTTCCCGCCGTTTGCACAGAAAGCATGAGAGTTATAAACATGTAATTTCCTACCCATATTCCTAATTTTGCCCTTCACCAGTTTGCTAACTCTTACATTCAGGACATTTTCAGATCAGCCAGAAACCTAGTTAAACTGGCCATTACAGTTCCCTAACTCGTAGGTGCATGAATTTTATATCTCCAGAATCGCCTGGTATGCCCAGGAGGGTACATGTATAAATAACACTAGAAATCAGGACGAGAAGTCCATGTACAGCTGTCTGGTTATGCAACTGTCTTATTTGGTCTCAAACCAATTTTTTGCACAGATGATGTTTTTAGATATTTCCATAACTTTCGATAAGCACGATAGTGGCATGGACAGGTATCATATTAAACATAGGAAATACAAGTGTGTATCAACCTCTGTATCGTCGAGGTAACATTTCCAACATGATGCACAAGTAAAATGACAATTAGGTGAAAACAGGATTCAACAAGGTGCTACCCAGGACTGTAGTAGGTCCAGGAGTACTTAAGAAAACGGTGTACACAACACCATCTAAAAAAAACATACAACAGTGTTTAAACAGAACCGCTGCACTTCTAAAATTTGAGTAATCCTTTACAAGAAAGGGTCGCACCCAGAAACGGAAAGCCACTAGCAAAGGTTTCATTGCTTATTTAGAACCCCCTTCGTTCTCCTTTCTACATATTTTTCAAATATACATTCTTCTTCAAAGAGAAGCGATCTCAAGCTGCGTGAGTTGGTCGAACAATCCTGGTTTCTGCTTTTCATTTCGGGAATTGTAGTCCTGCGTTTCTACATGGAAAGTGGAACAGTGCATTCATTAAAATCCGGACGACATAAGCTGGCCACGTTGACGTGGGGCATCTGGAAAGCTCTGGAAGGCCAGTAACCGGGAGTATAGTTTGGTGGGCGGGATGGGTGGAACGGTTCATCGCCCCCAGTAATAAAAAGTGGTCTGGGTGCGTGTTTCTATGCTGAGAGTGTTCTTTAAAAGATAATGCTAACATAATATTGAACTGTATTGACTTAAAATTCACATGTATTGGAGGTGGATTTCATGTTACTCTTGTAAAGCAATCCAAAATCTGCCACTGCTGTGTCCAACAGCGTTATTCCACTGAAGCAGAAAATAGTTTGGCCAGCATAAACAGCGGTAGCTCTTCATTCTTTTGCAGAGTAACACATACCGCTTAAAAACAAGCCTTGGCAATGCCAACAGTTTGGACTGGCCATGAATGGTAGCAGCTGCAAAAATGGTGCGAGTACCTGGGCCTATAATAACAGTGCCGGGCAAATGCCTAATATTTAAGCACAAGCCAAAACCGTTAGCTTTGCCAATGCTTGTTTTCAACAGAAGTGCAGTGAAGGACACGCATAGTGCTTATAAATCGAGAGGGTGGAGACAGACCTGGTTAAGGCATTTTTATTACCAGTAGGATGTTTACAACTCCAATTACGTCATGAACTCTCAGAAGACTGCTTTAAGAAACTGGCAGGCAGTTTGAGTGCAAAATTTGGTGGCATGGCTTGAAAGTTAACTTACAGAGGTCCCAGCGGTGTGTATTTGGGCAGAGAAGGGCAGGAGTGGGCAGGAATGGCTCTAGGGATTTGCAGCCTATTGGAAGTCAATTGGTGGGTAAATTGCCAAACAAGGACTGCAAGCTTTGTATCCCTCCTCATATGCCATTTCTCCCTCGCTGTACTCTAAAGCAATAGCTTCCGCTTATTGGTGGCACTGCCACCAATTTCAAAAACAAAAAATAATGCCCATTTCAAAAAACATGTCAGAGAAAGACAATCCTTGTGCCAGGAGAATGACTATTAGATCCCATGTATCAGAAAGTACATCCATCATGATACGTGTGCCAGAGAAAATGGCACTCCGAATGCCTGCACCACTGCTATACATTGTTGAGTTTTGTGCCCAGGTACACATTACAGCAGAGCTCTATGTGTGAGAAGGCCATCCAGTGTTGTTTTTTGCCCTTTGGATTCTGGGACTTGTAGTTTTTTTTTTCCCATTTCAATATCAGGAAACCTCTAGCCACAGAATTAAAAACATAAATAGGTCTGGATGAGGAGCAAGTGCAAGTGGATCGAGGTCACCTGGCCTAAGCACCACCCACCTTCTTAGCCCTGCCTCTTCCTTCCTGCTCTTAACTCTTAGATCCAATCACCAGGCCTGGATGCCTAGAAGTTTGCCTTCAGAGGCAAGTTTGGCGATATTCTGTGTGATCAGTTTAGAAAAAAGTAAAAAATAACCTTGCACTGGGGGCGGATCGACAGAGCAGACAATTGCTTACAATTGGTCAATTGCTGTGTTTGCGTTATTACTATATAAAAAATATGATGTTGAAATATATGAAGTCATCACTCCAGAACACAAGATCTGAGAATAGTTTTGTCCAAGATCACAAGGCACTGCGATGCAATCCCCAACCTGCCAATGCTGATTGCTTTCCTTCACCTGGCCAACGCTGCACATCCTGACACTCATTCAACCCATATGCAATCTACATCAGACGAGTGGGAAGCTAAAAAGTACAGTGTTGCTCACACTTGTACAGAGTGACAGCAAAGATGACGTGCACACCTGTCAAACTAAAGGCAAATCACTGTCGACTAAGGAAGATCACCTTCAAGACGCTCACCATAATGCACAAGTGCTTAACACGCACAGCACCGCCCTACCTATCAGAGACAATCGTCAGAGCCACCTCCTCACGTCCCAAAAGAACCTGCCACGCCAACCAATTGCGAATTCCTCTCATCGAAAGGGCCAAAGCGGGCGGGATTGTCTTCTCCCACATAGCACCCAAACTATGGAATGCCCTACCCAACACACTCAGAGCAGAGACCTCCACCCCCAGCCTTCCGGAAAGTGCTAAAAAATACACTCTTCAACTAACACAGCTTCTCTATCATGCCCCCTGCCTTTTTCCTCCCCCTCCCTCTTGTATTCACTATGTAACTAAAAATGTATTCTGTAACTAAGCATGCTGTCTTGTAACAGCGCCACGATGACTACGGGCTGCTGTGCACTTTATAAATGTTAATTAATAAATAAGTAATAAATAAATTGTCAAACCTATTCTGGCAAATACACATCTCTACACTATTGAATGGTGCTTCTGATTCTGAAGCAATTGCCCTCACCTAGGGCTTGATTTATGACATTTCTAGCACTGTGAAAAGTCACTTTGCGCTGCCATCAAACACCCTGATTCACAGAGTGGTGTAATGTGTATTATTGAGGAGCAAAGTCACTTTGCACTGTGCTAAATGGGCCTAAATCAAGGCGCAAAGAGTACCTTTGCAGTGCAAAGTCACTTTGCACTTTGCACCGCTCTACAGGTTCCATGAGTCAGCCCCTTAGTGTGGTGGGTTTACAACACATTGGCCCTCGTTGCAAATTTGGCAGTAGTTCTGCGTTGAATCCGCCAAATTAACTCCAAATTCGGTTACCTTTATGGCCACTTGGTCCGACGGAATTATCGCTGGATTACAAGTAGTGGTATGGTGGTGTTAGTCCCCCTTTATGGAGTCCACAGGTTGTAGGTAATTCTGCCGGCAGTCATTGAGATGATCTTGCCACATTTTGGCAGTAGGTGACCGCTTTACCTCCCGCATTTTTCTGGCGGTATTTCCTCAACTTCACCGCAAAACCTGTAGTTTCGGCGGTGCAGGAATGTGGCGGTAACAGAATTCCCACCAGTTTTTCCCTCACTGCCGACCTCGAAACGAGGCCCACTGTGTATTTTTTTAGGGTGGTGGATGAGCTATGCAATTTGCCCAGATACGCCCAATTTGGAAGCGGGGTGGCGTGGGAAATGCACAACTGCACCTCGAGACCCCAGTGAAAAGATGGCACCTATGGGTACGTGTTAAACAACAGAAGGACTAGGATTCTTTCCCTACTAATTGCCCTCACACTTGTGATACTCGATGCTCGCCTGAATGGGGCGGTGCAGGGAGCACCAGTCCATCCCTCAGTCTCAACCTTTTAACTTAACAGGGCGGGTGAACACAGAAGAGTTCATTTTCGGCGGGTGAGGGCTGGCTCATTGAAGTCTATGGATGGTTAAAGGGCTCAGTGGGTGAGTGAAGTGACTCCACGGTGGGCGACGCTCCTCAAAAGCGTGAGGATTGAGAGATATGCTACTCTGGGGCGCTGTGAAGCGGGCAGCGAGGGCCACCAGAGGCCTACCCACAGAAGGAACAGAGCTTTTAGGCGGGAAACACCCACTGGCGCGTTCACCGGGTCTCTCCGGGCGGCTGCTTTTTCAGGAAACTTTCTCCCTTTGCATCACTCGTTTTTAGTGCAGTTTCTAATGCATTTTTCATGGGAGCCGGATCAGAAACGTTATGATGCCCAGAAGTAATTAGGCCGCAAAGAAGTCTGAAAGGACACCGGGGCTGCGAGCACCGAAAAGGGGGAGGGCAGAGGCCTGGTTGGGCTGGCTTGAATTATTCATGAGAGAGACGCTTTCTACTTCCCCACAGACAAGGCTTGATGGGCCCATTCGGAGCCTCTGCTGACGTGTCTATTGATCCGTGCTGCGCGTGAGATTGCCGGCCCTCGTCGGGGAAGGCCGGGCCCACTTCCCGATGCTTGCTGTTTATTGATGACCGATTTAAAGACAGGCTCAGCCTTCGTGTAATGTGGGCTCTGGCAGGCGGCCTCAGGCTGCAGTCGTTGGGAGTTTCCTCGAAGAATTAACCACAGGCATCGAGCAGAGCATGGCTTCGGCACCATGGTGCTGCAGGCGGCCAACGTTTGGAAGGTGGGCCAAGACGTCTTGCTGCTTTTGTATTACTTTCTGCCCATCCAGCATGCATCTGGGACTGGGGCAGAAGGCCTGGCTTCTGCCTGTAAGTATCCATGAGGTTGATGGCATTTTATTTGTTTGCATTTTTAAAGCGCTCACACAGCCAGCGGGCATCGAGGCGCTGTTACATGAGCTGGGTAGTTGTTTGTCTTAGTTGCGTATTTTTAACGCGCTTAAATACTGAGAGGTTTCTAAGCGCGGACCCGGGGATCGAACCAGTGTTGCTTCAAGTCATCTTGCTTCCAAGGCGAGTACGTTGCTGCTGAGCTATTCTCCCGGGACAGCCCTCCTAACATCTAGTGCTTCAAGTGGGATTCGAAATCGAGGGGGATGCCCTTAGGGGGTATGATCTAAGTACGCTTGTACTTAGGCCACACCTCCTAACAAGGCCCCGCCCCCTCGCCTCGAGGATGGGGCAGGTAGCTGGTAAAAGGAGCAGAGATGGAGATGAAGATTTTATGCACTGGCATTATTACCTTTGATGCACCCAGTTCCTCCTTTTAAACAAAGAAAGGGGCTGTGCCCAACAAAGGTGTGACACCTGTGTGCCCCAGCTGAGCCAGCTCACACGCAGCAGGCAGTCATTTCATTCAAGGACCGGAGTGGGGCAACACTTTGACCACTGGCTCCTTGAATGAAATGGCTGTCTGCTGCTGATGGCACTGTACTCAGAAACAGGAGGAGGGCTGGACTGCCCAGCTCCCATCACGCAGCATGAAGCCAAGGTGCTCCATGCTGGGTGATGACTATTTACTCAGAAACAAAAGTAGAGCTTGGCATTCCAGCCCTCCTCCTGTTTCTGAGTACAGAGACATCAAGCAGCCCGTGGAGCTGAAGCGCTGCATGGTTAGACAGTGTAAGAGGATTCAATTCAAGACTACAGCTAAGTCAATGCCTAGTCTGGGATACTGAATGGAAACCCTTATTGATATATCTTTATGTCCAGTTCATGAGTTCTGGATGACTACCCCTATATAACACCCCTCTCTTAGAATCCCCCTGACCCCACTGAGCCAAGAAGTAGTTCTGTTTTGCAAGTTTAAAAGGTTTATTTGAGAATGTAAACAATATATATGTATCACACTTTATAATAAATTAATAATTGAATATCACACTTAATCTGAGCAGTAATCAATAATGGATAGTCTGGCACTAGCACACTTCTTTATAATCAATGATGAGTGGGTATAGGATGGATAAGATAGCAACAATACTTTTATGGTTTCAAATAGATGCAATGTGGAATGAAAATGCAGTACAGAAAATAACTTGATAGGATTTCAGCAAAAGACAATGTAATCACTTTCTTGGACAATTCACCCCCCCATTTATGCAATGTAAGGAGATGAAGAGGAGAGCATACAGTTCTTAGGAATGCAATCAAATAGAATTCAGTTCAATTCCCCCTCAGCAGCTTATACAACAGATAGGAGTTTTGAAACACAGGCAAAATGCTTTGAATATGGTGACAATGAAGTGAGAAATATGCTGAAAATGCTTTTAATTCCCTTCAGGAGGTTCAGGGTGAGTGGTATCTAGTTAATATTAGTTCAGGCTTACTCTAGCAATGATTCAGGGATGGTTCTTAGGAGGCAAACGACATTTTTAGCAAGGAAAGAAATGACTGCTGATGGTTACACGTGGCTGGATTTTTAACCAAATCGCAAATCGCGGTAAAATTCGCAAGTGCGTGAATCGTGATTGCGGAAAAAGTATAAGGAGTAGGAAGTCGGTTCTAGGCTTGTTGGAAAGGTAAGATTCTAAGCTTTCAGAGGAACGTTAAACCCAAACGGTTCCAGAGATACAGACGATTAAATAAAGGTAGTTTTTCGAATTTAAAGTAACTCAAATTGACAGGTGACAGCTTTTAAAAATGACAGGTGACAGCTATGCGGCTGCACAATTGACAAGTGACAGTTAGGAGGCAGTTCTACTTAGATTAAATAGATTGAATTATATCACTGGAAACTAAGAGATTTGGTTTCACACCGTCCTAGCTGTACTCACAATGTATTTGGAAGGTCTAGGTCTCACGGATCGGGTCAAGATGGCTTCGGTTCTGGTTTCGCCCCGGACGGTCTCTGCGCACAGCGTCTTGTCTCTGCTCTGCTGGTCTGGTCTGACACTGCCCCTGGCCCGGCTCCTGGATCTCTGGGTACAGCGTCTGTGCACAGCTCCTGGATCTTTCTGCACAGCTTTCTCTGGACACAGCGCTGATCTGCACGGCCCTGGATGCTGCTACCGCTGTTAGGTTTGCTGGATGCTGAGGCCTGCTGAGAAGAGTTCTCAGTTTGTGGGTTTAGGCCCTTGCTTTGAGTTCTGAATCAAGTTCTTTGGAGTTTTAAAGTCTAAGTGTTGGATCTGGTATCTTCTGGATGTTGTGTGGTCCGGCAGAGCGCGTTGCAGCAACTGGATTTGAATCTCTCTACCTGTCCCAGCAGTCTCTTTTTATGTGTTTTGAAAATGGGTGTGTGCCTGGGCCTAGCTAAGCCTGCCCCTCTCTACTTGTCATTGGCCCAATTCTCCCCTCTCCCATGATTGGGGGAAGGAAATGTGAGTCAGAGTGATGCTGTAGGTTTTATGGGTCAGAGGATCCTCCCCTGGTCAGTTTGCCCACAAATCTATATTTGATTCAAATACATATTGCACAGATACACAGTTGTTTAAAATCACATGCACCCATCACATATCACATGAGGTATACTCTGTTCAAACTCTGCTCTTCCTGGGGACTTGCATTCAGAAATGGCAACATTTTGCACTTTTTAACTGGTTTTGCAATATCGGACATTTACCCAAATTTACACACATGTGCGCAAGGAGTATGGACATTAATTGATGAAGTGTCAGATTTTTAACATGCAGACATTTGGAGTGAAACCCTATTTTCCGCTAGCAACCCCCAAGATCATACAACCAGGTCCTAAAACGTCTTAAAATGTGGGCAGAAAAATCACAAGATTTATGGTATCATTTAGCTAATTTTGACAAGTCCGCACCATGAGTTATACATCTTTCTTAAAATCATATTCTGGCCAACAGGGGTGTGTCTTCCCAGGTCACATGGTGGAGAAACCAGTCTATCCACTTTCTTTAAGCTCAGCCTGTCCTCAGAGGGGCTGCCCCTCCCCGTTTCTGCCAAGAGGAAGCCACTTTTACGACGCCCCCAATAAACCATCTGCCTGGGCCCAGGACAGGCCTTTGTTCAACTCCCTGTAACTGCTCCACCCCTAATCTAATCAGAGAGGTGACAACTCCTTTTGGCAAGGGGAAGAGTGGCTGAGCAGGTTTTAACTCCTGTGGGGGTAGATGTCAGGCAGAATTCAGTTTCATTAAGCCAGGTTTCAGATAAAATGTCACTTTTTGTCCCCCAGTTTAAGTCAATACAATTTTTACATACACATTAAATAATTACTTCTCTCAAGTCATTTCAGAGTATAGTTTTACATTGTATCCACCTCTTAGCAAGTCTTTCCTTGGTCTGGTTTTGTTTCATTTGTTCAGTTTTACACAAAAGTCTGGTGGTTTTAAAACGCCGGCTTTCTGATAGTGGTGAGTACTGGTAATGCAACCATTTTTGGGATTTAAGAAAATGAATTCCCCACAGTTCTAGGTTGCTTTTGGCAATCAGCATTGCCATTCCCAATGGTTTCAGGCTACTGTGTGGGTAGCCCAATGGTGGTTTTAGGCAGTGCCCTCCTGTGCTCACAACCTAGGCAAACATGGGTGGCAGCCTATTCTTCATGCATTTCCCTGTGCATTTTCTGGGAAGTTCTGGCCATCATGATGTTTTGCATGCCAGTACTGCACAGTTTTCCTATTCTGGCGTACATGTGGGCTTTTTGGCCATCTTGGATTTTCTAAGCCCACAGCACCAAATGTTTCAGCATGATAGCTCAAATGTGGGTCAGGACACCCAACAAAGCCCCCCCCACGCGACTGCACTTTGAATTTGAGTGGATGGGGAGTTGGGTGCACAGAAGGTTATGACCCACGCACTGGTATGTCCGCATAATCTTCTTCCAATTCTGCAAATGGCACAGTTCAGCATCTTTTCCTCCATCCGGTACTGATCGATCGGTTCTCCTCCCTGTCCTGATGGGAATATTGGGCGGTACCCCGGGCCCCTTGGGTCTCTGTTCCCGGTCTCCGGATCGTCCTCCTTGGCCAGTCTCCAGGTTTTCTTTCTCCTAGGACCACAAAGGAAAAGCGGCAATACCTATTCATGGACATTTCTCCCCCACCATTGATATAGTGGGGTGGCATATATATTTTAGAACTCAACAGATATGAACATGCACATTTTTTTTAAATTAAGCGACAGGAACACATAAACTTGAGAAACACAGAATTTGATAGGTTATATGTAGGATATTTTAGGTTTGGAATTGAATTACTCTGGAGCGGTACCCTCTGGGATTACAGAGAACTCCTCCAGTTGCTGCAAAGTGTGTCTGGGATGGCAACACTTCAACTGGTTTATGTGGACCCACTTGTCTTCCCCCTCTGCCAAACCGCCTTTGGGGATGCAGATCTTGTAGGCCACAGGGGAGATCTTGTCTATAATCTCAAAGGGTCCCTTCCATGTAGACAAAAATTTGCGCTGTCTTGCCTGGTTTCTTTGGAAGTTGTATAAATAGACCCGGTCCCCCACCTGATATTCCTTCCTGGAAGTTTTCAGGTCATAGTGGGTCTTCATACTCTCAGCTGATCTTTCTAGATTCCGCTGAGCATAGGCGAAAGCATGTTGAAGGTGTTTCCTTAAATTCTCCACATACTCATGAGTTGTGGAGGCATTTATCAACGTTTGCTCTTGGGTTCTGTAGAGCAAATGCTCGGGAAGCACCATCTTGCGTCCAGTCATCAACTCAAATGGTGACATTTTGGTTGCAGATGAAGGGGTAGATCTAATGGCCATTAGGACCAGAGGTAATCGGATATCCCAACTTGGCCCAGAATCTGCCACAAACTTTTTTAAGATGCTCACAACTGTCCGGTTGTAACGTTCCACTGCTCCAAAAGAAGCTGGACTGTAAGCAATATGTAGCTTTCTTTTGACCCCCAGTATCTCCCATATCTTTGTCATCACTTCACTGGTGAAGTGGCTACCTCTGTCTGACTCAATCCTTTGAGGTAGACCAAAACGGGAAAAGATGTGGTTAATCATCAGGGCAGCTGCAGTTTCTGCCTTGCAATTTGGGGCTGGGAGACATTCCACCCACTTGGTAAACAAGCAGGTCACAGTCAACATGTACTTATTCCCCCTAGCGGAGCGAATAACGGGGCCTACAAAGTCGATTTGTAAATCTGACCATGGGAGTGTCATTCCCCTCTTTTGGAGAGGCGCCCGGTGTGTGAGGGATGTTGGCTGAAATTGTGCACACACAAGACAACCCTTCAAATATTGGTTGAGGTCCTGGCCCATGTGTGGCCAGTAGGCAACCTCTCTTAAGATCTCAAGTGTTGTATGAAACCCCCTATGACCGGCGGTAGCCGCATCATGGGCGTGACTTAACATCAGGCTTCGGAAGGAGGTAGGAACCACCCACTGATCATGGCCAGCTTGGGATTTCCTTACCAACAAACCGTCTTGGATCCGGAACATTTTTGGACATTTCATCAACACTCTAAGGTCCTCTTTCCCGTTGGAATTGGTATCCGTCAGGGGAAAGTTCTCAGGGTCCTCAATGTGTTGGTAAAATTTACCAATTATTGGATCCCCCTTCTGCGTGTTAATAAATCAGCATCAGGGGTCTCCTTACTCCATTGTGCAATTGAAAGATCATTGTGAGCATTTGTTTGGGACCTAGTGATAGCAGTGACCTGGATTTACCCCAACAGGGACTCAATCTCAATTAGATCCCCTTGGATGGCCTCGGTTTTGGCCAGCTGATCAGCTAAGTCATTTCCAGTTTTGTCTGGTCCCTCTACTTTGGAATGACCCTTGATCTTTTTCCAATAGATGGTCATCTCATTCGAGGTGACCAGATCATCAATGTTTTGGATCAACTTCCCATGTTTCAAGGGTTTGTTGTTAGCACATAACATGCCTCTGGTTTTCCAATTAACCAGGTGCTCCACGAACCCGTTCCGTACATAATCAGAATCTGTGATTATGACCAGTTCGTGGAGTTGATGTTGGACAGCAGTGAGGATGGCTTGATGCACAGCCATCAATTCTGCCACCTGACTACTTTGGGGACCAATTTTGTATCCAGCGGAGGGTTCTGGGGACTCATTCACCCATGCATTTCCTACGCCGGCCACCACTTCTTTCTCCCCATTGTTGTCAACATGGTAAGAGCATCCATCCACATAGACAGTGGGCATTCCCTCACACTTGTCCTCTTGAAAGACTTTGTGTGGGGAATTAAGGTATGCCTCCATGTTGTCCTTGATTTTTAGACTTTCGTCCTCGAGACAGTTTTCTCTGGCACAATCATGCAAGTCAGCCAGACCTTGCGCGAGGGGACTCTTCTTGTTTTGGCCATATCTGACCTCCACAGGAAAGCCTTGCATTGACAGAATCCAGGAAGTAATTTGGGAATTACTCACATTTCCGGCCCAATTCTGTCACTTTGGAGATATTGCAGAGGCTGGTGTGGAGTCTCCACTATGATGTGTTCCCCATGGATGAACGGGCGGTAATTCTTCAATGCCCACACCGTTGCCAGGAGTGCCTTCTCACAATCGTTGAATTTTTCCTCCACAGAGGATAAAGTTTTGCTCGCATAGGAGATTACTTTATTGACCTCGTCATGCTTTTGGTATAATACTGCCGTCAAGCACGTATTAGAGAACCCTGTCTCCAGGAAGAACTCCTTGTTTCTGACAGGGTAAGCTAGGCAGGGCGCTTGTGAGAGGCTTATTTTGAGTTGTCTTACTGCCTCGGCTTGTTCTGGACCGCATTCCCACTTGACCCCCCCTTCAGGAGATGAATCAGGGGTCTGGTGATCTCTGCGTAGCCCTCAATGAACTTTCTGCTGTAATTAGTCAGTCCAAGGAGGCTCCTTAGTTCCCGCAGAGTTGTGGGGTCTTTCAGTTTCTGAAGTGCTTCCACTTTCTTTTCCTGGGGACAGAGACCCTGAGGAGTAATCTCATGCCCCAAGAAATTAACATGGGTTCTACACCACTGTGCTTTCTGAAAGGAAAGTTTTGCTCCGGCGGCCCTCAACTGGGTCAGAACATAACATAACGGATCTCCGCTATGTGTTCCTCCACAGATGAACTTTTGATGAGGACATCATCTACATAAGCCAGGTTACCCCTTGCACCCAGGTCGGGCATGGCCTTGTGTAGGAAAATGTTGAATTCATTGCCAGAGTTGAGGTATCTGAAGGGAGTCCGGGTCCATGTGTACTGCTGGCCCCCAAAGGTAAAAGCCAGCTTGTATTGGTCCTCCCTACTGACAGGCACAGTCCAGTATCCATTGGTCAGGTCTATTGCAGTGAATACCTGTGACCCCTGGATCTGGGCCAGCCCTTGGTCAATGTAGGGCAGAGGCCATTGGGAAGTATGGACCCGTTTGTTGAGCTCCCTGAGGTCAGCGCAGAGTCTCCACTGGCCGTTTGGCTTCAATATTCCCAGCACCGGATTATTGAAGGTGCTGTGTATTGGACAAATTATCCCCCGGGACTCTAGGTTCTTAATTATTTCAGTAAGGGACTCCATGGATGCGAGAGGCAAGCGATATTGCTTCACAAACACTGGAGTCATTCCAGGGTCCGTGTGAATTGTTGTGGTGTGGATGTTGGTGCGACCACAGTCATATGAGTCTACCGCAAAGAGATCTTGGAAATCCAAGAAAACTTGTTTCAACTTTTCTTCTGTTCCAGAGTCACACAGGTATCAGCTAGGTTGACTCTCTCTTCCACCATCTGCCTGAAGCCTGGAAAGACTTCTGGTTTGGCTATCCCAGCGGCCTCCTCCAGCTGGGTGGAGAAGTCCCTGGTCAGAGTGCTGATTTGGACTGGAGGCTTCTGGTGGGAAAGGCAGCCCTCATGGACCTGGAAAAACACCTCATCCCTCCTGAAGTCACAAGTCACATCTTCCTTACCACAGGGGCAGGAAGTGTACACCAGGAAGTTCCCCCCATGCCGGGGAAAAATCCTGTCTGGTGTTGTATTGTCCTCACTGTCACCATCAAAACAGTCCTTGGGGATTGGTCCTAACAGTTAATTTCCTAGATCAATGGAAAAATGTCGGTCATCAACCGCCATTCCAATAATGGTGCCTGCGGCTAGAGTAATACTCTTTAAGTCGCTGTTATCCACCTCTATTGGAATGGTGTCATGTTCTATGTTGACAAATGGTGTTGGGTTTACCCCTAACCCTTGCTGTTGGAGAGAAGCATTTAGATGAATATAAGCATCAGGGTTTTTGCAATTTTTGTCCTCTTTTAACTTTCACTTCCAGGGAGAATTGTCGGGTCCTTTCTGGGATGGTGACTTCCTCTTTGATCTGAATTTCAACTGCATAAGGTAGCAATTGAGCTGACCTAAATGCTTTTTCTGCATCATCAAAGCCCATGGGATTATCCGCTAATCGGGACCAAGCTTTGAAGTTTATTAGGTCCAAACTAATGGCAAAGCGATTGAGAATGTCACTGCCTAAGTAAAAAGCGGCAGTGACGCCTCGCACGACCCAACAATTGTGGACTATGCTCTTGTTGCCAATGGAGATTTTTAGCATACACCTGCTTGGCAGGAGATGTTTGGAATTGGGTGCTTCCAGGTCCATTTCCCATTTGTCTATCAGTTTGAATGTGGGAATGGCTGGATCTTTTGGGAGTTGGCGGAACATGGCTTCGCTGATGAAGCTCTTACCGTTGTTCACACACACTCGAGCGAGAACAGAGTCCTTCCCATCATTTAACTGAACAGGGATGAACAACTGCTCTCCAATTTGCTGAATATCAGCCAGGCTCTGAGCTGATTTCACATCTTTCTGGACTATAGGAGTGGGAGTTTCTGATTGTGGATTAGTAAAGAATTTCAGGGTGTTTCCTTCCAGTGTGGAATACCACCTTAAACTGGAAGGAAGGTTGATTTTCAGAAATAGAGAGGACCCCCATCACCAGTCTGTTATCCTACTGCTATTACTGTCACGTCTGGAATTTGGTTGTTTTGGAAGTGAAATTCTACTTGGTCAGATTTTTGTTCAACCATGTGGCAGGTGCCGTTTAAACTAACATGGTTGACACTCTGTTTTAATTTTATTGGTCGGCTATTCTGGGTCCAGAGGACCTTGTTTACACAATCTATTAGGGGTGACAACCTTCTCAGGAGGTCATTCCCTAGTAAACAAGGGGTGCCCTCTGGAGTCACTACTATGACCGGGTGTTTCACCTTGTGTCGCCCAATTTTGATGTCCAAATCTGCAGTCCCCTCAACAGGAATTTCCTTACCGTCAAAGTTCTGCAGTTGTCCAGGAAGAGAGGTGAGAGGAATACTTTAATTCTCCCCCCTTCCTGCATTTAGTTCCTCAAAGGCCCTTTTGGACAGAAGGGTGGCTTGGGATCCAGTGTCCACCAGTGCCAAAATTGTACCCTGCCCCTGTACTTGTACCGGGGCATAGTATCTTCCCTCCTTCTCCTCAAGGGGGCACAGATAATGCACATTTTTGGACAACTGGTGGGCTAACTTTCTGGTTTTGGACATTGCTAGAGAAGAGATTTGGGCAGAATTCTGTGGAGAGCCTTGGGAATCTGAAAGAAAAAGTTGGCAACTGGAGATCAGAGCCATTGTGGGTTCCCCTGGTTCCGGTTCTGGGCCACCCCCCCCCTTTTTGGAGGCAGTCACCAGGATGGGTTTGAACCAGGGGATTTTGGTATTGTCGGTTCTGGGATGAGATGATGGGCGGCGGTAGCTCAGTCTCCACATCTCCCCAGTCTGAATTGGCCTCCCTTGTGACCCATTTTTCCTTGGGAGGAGTTCCCCCATCTCTGAAGGAGAAGATCCTTTCCCCAGGATCCTCTGAGGATCCCTCTCCCTCAAATTGGAAGATCTGTACCTCCTCCACAAAGTGGGTCTGTTTGGGTCCTTTGTTTCTCCTACCCCCCCTCTGCTCCTTGGGAGGCAGGCTTTCAGGGGCAGGAGATTTTGTTTCTGGTTCCTGGTTTTCCAGGGGCTGTTTACAAGTTGGGAAGGAAGCGTCCTCCAAGGCTTTACACCCCCCTTCCCCTTGTGCCTCCTCCCTGGGAACGGGTGTGTTATCGGGGTGCTGCCCCCGTCATTGTTCTGGAGCACCATGTCCAGAGTTTGGGGCATTCTGCGGTGGCATGCTCATCTGAGGGTTCTGTTGAGCCCTCAAGTATGTGACCCAGATCTCGTGCCATATTTTGGACCTGACGCTGAAGTTGTGAAACCCGCTCAGGCTGATACGGGGCTCTATTTTCTCCCCTGGGCTGATCCCGGGATGGGTAGCTATCCCTTCTCTGGTAGTACCCCTGGTTGGGAAGATTTTGGTACCCCTCCACCCTTGGCCTCCCCTCTCCCGGATTAGGTTGTCTGGGCTCAGGGAATTGGGGAAAGAAGGATGGATAATTTTGGGGCTGGAAATTGGGTGGATACCTGGGGAAAAAGTTCTGCCCAGGATTTGGAGAATTTCTGCCCTCCTGTGGGAAGTTGGGAGGGAAGTTCCCTGGGTTAGGTGCTTGGCCGGATCCCTCCCCTTGGGCTGAAGGAGTCCACACATAACCCAGGATTGGTCGGTTTGCCTTGTAGCGGGGACTTACATAGTCAGGGGAGCGGGGGACACCATTTGTGGGACTACCTCCTCGACTCCCTGTCGGTGACTGGCCCGAGGGCCTTCTAGGCTGTGAATTATTTGGTGCAGGCAGGTTTTGAGGCCCCCCCATCTCCAAATCTAAAACGGGGGCAACCTTTACCTCTGCCACCTTGGCAGCAGCATGGGTGCTGTTAGTTTTGGGGTTTTTCGGCACGTTATTTTTATTTTCGATAGGCTTCTGCACCTCATAGATCCGGGTAGCCTGTTCAATGACCCAGTCTAAAGATCTTTCCTCGTGAAAATCTCTCACGAGCTGGGTCATTATATATTTAGGGAGAGCATGGAAAAATGTATTGACAAACTCTTTGCTGTCTGTGCGCACCCTTCTGGGGGTCTGCGCAAAAGCACGCTTTAATTCTTGCACAAACTCTTGTGGGGCCTGATCCTCCCCACACTGCAAATTGTAGGCTGCCTTGCGAGCCTCTTGAGGATTTCTGTGAACAGAAAAATGTTTCAAGATGGCCGCCTTATAGGTGGACCATCTTAAATGATTTTGGTCCTCCAGCCCCGCAAAAAAACTGGAGTATTCTGGGGAGAATGTCCATTTGACGTACTGGATGCAGCTACTGCTGTCCTTCAAGTGGAAAGTCTCCATCATTTGCTCATAGAGCTCCAAGTGTTCCCAAACGGAATACTTGGCGTTCTTATGATAAGGCGTGATGACACTCCTTATTGCCTTTATTTGCTTCAATGGGTCCTTAAGCAAGGCCCTTTTTGCCTTATTGGCCTTTTTGGTACGGGTAACCCTGGTCCATTCATCCTCTAACTCAGAAGCACTGCTCCCAGAGGTTCCTGTCTGCTGTTCCAGGTTTTCCCGGATTCTGCGAGCCTGGGAATGGCTGGCAGACTGTGGGGACCTGGTCTCCTGTGTCCTGCGCCGTTCAGAGAAGTCTTCAGATTCCTCCTTGCTGCCAGGATTTGATGGGTACCCCCCCACTGACCTATCTGGGCAGAAGTTTTCAGGATGCCCTTAATGGGCCTACTCTCCTGGGGTTCCCCACTAAATTGCACCATGCTTGGGTGCCCATACCCGGATGCCCGCCCCTCCATTCCTGGGAGGTACTGGCCTATGAGCCCTATACTTCTGGTTGGATAGTAATCTGCCAACCCCGTGGCCCTGGGCTCATGTGCGCTAGGGGACATGGGGGTGGCAGAGTCCAGGGACTGAGAGATATGAAGGCCTCTGGTACTAGGGCTCCTGAGGTTATTCTCAGGAGTCTCCCACTCCCAGCGAACCTGGTCTCTATCCGCCCCTGCTCCCTGTTGCAATGCAAGAGCCTGCGCTTTCAGTTCCTCAGTTAAGGCCTTACTCGACTCTATCAGTCTCTCCTGCATCGCTACCTGTTGCTGGAGCCTATCATTGTGCTGACAGAGAGCCTCATTTTCTCTCTGTGCCTCCTGATTGGTCCTGGAGTACTGGGCCAGTCTATACTGCAGGAGGGTTACCTCCTGAGCTGTGTCCCTATTGGCCTGCTCCTTTCTTGCCAGAGCATCCTCCACCCTCCTGGTGTGCTCTAACAAGTTCTGGTGTTCTTTTTGGAGGTCACCCAGTCCCTGGAGGGCCAGGTGATTTTCTTCCATTTTCCTTTTTAAGTGGCAGACTTCCTGGCCTAAGGTGTCCCTTTCCTGACTAAGAGCCTGCATCTGTGCCGCCAGGTCGTCTCTTTGCTTTTGGAAGGCACCAGCTTTCTGGTGCTCCTGATCAAACTCTGCCTGGGTATCCAGGTCTTTCAGAATCAATTTATTGCTTTCCTCTTTCTCTCTGTCTAATCGAATTTGCAGGGTGGCTACCTGTTCTGTGCATGCCCTGTTGAAGTCCAGCTTTTTCTGGCTCTGCAGAAGGGAGTCCAACCCTTCTTGGCACTCCTTCTGCAGGGCCAGAAATCTGGTATCCTGATCAGCCTTCTCCTGTTGCAATCTATCCATGTCCTCTTTTATTTTAATGATATACTGCCTACTATCATTTTCTGACTCCTGGCTCCCCTGCAGCTTCTGCTCAGAAGAGACCAGGTCAGATTGGAACTTCTCTAACGCCATCTGTTGCTTATTCGCCAGATCTTGGCTTTCAGTACATTTATCCTGCATGTCTCCCATATATAGGTGTAGGTATGCCGCTATCCTGGCAATCTTATTGTGTTCATCTTTGGCTTTAGGAGCCATATATAGTTCACTCAGGGCCACATGTAATGGACCCTGATCTCTCCATATGTCTGACCCTGTTTCAGTGACCTGTTGCGTGATGGCCTGCAACCAGACCGTTTGGTCCTGGTGAGTCCACTCACCTCTCACAAATAGCTTATGTAAGAGGTGCTCCCTCGCTATTTTCATGTCTACCAAGGTCGTCATTCTAGAGATTGATCTCTGTCCTGACTTACAGAAATTAGTATTTTATTTTTGCACAACAGACCTTTTCCTTAGAGTGTCCCTTTGAAGAGTGCTTTACAGCGTAAAACAGCGTGGTGATCCGACCGGATGTATGTATCCCGTCAGTTAGCACACTGTATTAAGCTGCACAAGTGATAGATCTAACCCAGATGTCCGGCTCGAGCCCCCACTTTGTAAGAGGATTCAATTCAACACTACAGCTAAGTCAATGCCTAGTCTGGGATACTGAATGGAAACCCTTATTGATATATCTTTATGTCCAGTTCATGAGTTCTGGATGACTACCCCTATATAACACCCCTCTCTTAGAATCCCCCTGACCCCACTGAGCCAAGAAGTAGTTCTGTTTTGCAAGTTTAAAAGGTGTATTTGAGAATGTAAACAATATATATATATCACACTTTATAATAAATTAATAATTGAATATCACACTTAATCTGAGCAGTAATCAATAATGGATAGTCTGGCACTAGCACACTTCTTTATAATCAATGATGAGTGGGTATAGGATGGATAAGATAGCAACAATACTTTTATGGTTTCAAATAGATGCAATGTGGAATGAAAATGCAGTACAGAAAATAACTTGATAGGATTTCAGCAAAAGACAATGTAATCACTTTCTTGGACAATTCACCCCCCCCCCTTTATGCAATGTAAGGAGATGAAGAGGAGAGCACACAGTTCTTAGGAATGTAATCAAATAGAATTCAGTTCAATTCCCCCCCAGCAGCTTACACAACAGATAGGAGTTTTGAAACACAGGCAAAATGCTTTGAATATGGTGACAATGAAGTGAGAAATATGCTGAAAATGCTTTTAATTCCCTTCGGGAGGTTCAGGGTGAGTGGTATCTAGTTAATATTAGTTCAGGCTTACTCTAGCAATGATTCAGGGATGGTTCTTAGGAGGCAAACAACATTTTTAGCAAGGAAAGAAATGACTGCTGATGGTTACACGTGGCTGGATTTTTAACCAAATCGCAAATCGTGGTAAAATTCGCAAGTGTGTGAATCGTGATTGCGGAAAAAGTATAAGGAGTAGGAAGTCGGTTCTAAGCTTGTTGGAAAGGTAAGATTCTAAGCTTTCAGAGGAACGTTAAACCCAAACGGTTCCAGAGATACGGACGATTAAATAAAGGTCGTTTTTCGAATTTAAAGTAACTCAAATTGACAGGTGACAGCTTTAAAAATGACAGGTGACAGCTATGTGGCTGCAGAATTGACAAGTGACAGTTAGGAGGCAGTTCTACTTAGATTAAATAGATTGAATTATATCACTGGAAACTAAGAGATTTGGTTTCACACCGTCCTAGCTGTACTCACAATGTATTTGGAAGGTCTAGGTCTCACGGATCGGGTCAAGATGGCTTCGGTTCTGGTTTCACCCCGGACGGTCTCTGCGCACAGCGTATGGTCTCTGCTCTGCTGGTCTGGTCTGACACTGCTCCTGGCCCGGCTCCTGGATCTCTGGGTACAGCGTCTGTGCACAGCTCCTGGATCTTTCGGCACAGCTTTCTCTGGACACAGCACTGATCTGCACGGCTCCTGGATGCTGCTACCGCTGTTAGGTTTGCTGGATGCTGAGGCCTGCTGAGAAGAGTTCTCAGTTTGTGGGTTTAGGCCCTTGCTTTGAGTTCTGAATCAAGTTCTTTGGAGTTTTAAAGTCTAAGTGTTGGATCTGGTATCTTCTGGATGTTGTGTGGTCCGGCAGAGCGCGTTGCAGCAACTGGATTTGAATCTCTCTACCTGTCCCAGCAGTCTCTTTTTATGTGTTTTGAAAATGGGTGTGTGCCTGGGCCTAGCTAAGCCTGCCCCTCTCTGCTTGTCATTGGCCCAATTCTCCCCTCTCTCATGAATGGGGAAGGAAATGTGAGTCAGAGTGATGCTGTAGGTTTTATGGGTCAGAGGATCCTCCCCTGGTCAGTTTGCCCACAAATCTATATTTGATTCAAATACATATTGCACAGATACACAGTTGTTTAAAATTACATGCACCCATCACATATCACATGAGGTATACTCTGTTCAAACTCTGCTCTTCCTGGGGGCTTGCATTCAGAAATGGCAACATTTTGCACTTTTTAACTGGTTTTGCAATATTGGACATTTACCCAAATTTACACACATATGCGCAAGGAGTATGGACATTAATTGATGAAGTGTCAGATTTTTAACATGTAGACATTTGGAGTGAAACCCTATTTTCCACTAGCAACCCCCCAGATCATACCACCAGGTCCTAAAACCTCTTAAAATGTGGGCAGAAAAATCACAAGAATTATGGTATCATTTAGCTAATTTTGACAAGTCCGCACCATGAGTTATACATCTTTCTTAAAACCATATTCTGGCCAACAGGGGTGTGTCTTCCCAGGTCACATGGTGGAGAAACCAGTCTATCCACTTTCTTTAAGCCCAGCCTGTCCTCAGAGGGGCTGCCCCGCCCCGTTTCTGCCAAGAGGAAGCCACTTTTACGACGCCCCAATAAACCATCTGCCTGGGCCCAGGACAGGCCTTTGTTCAACTCCCTGTAGCTGCTCCACCCCTAATCTAATCAGAGAGGTGACAACTCCTTTTGGCAAGGGGAAGAGTGGCTGAGCAGGTTTTAACTCCTGTGGGGGTAGATGTCAGGCAGAATTCAGTTTCATTAAGCCAGGTTTCAGATAAAATGTCACTTTTTGTCCCCCAGTTTAAGTCAATACAATTTTTACATACACATTAAATAATTACTTCCTTCAAGTCATTTCAGAGTATAATTTTACATTGTATCCACCTCTTAGCAAGTCTTTCCTTGGTCTGGTTTTGTTTCATTTGTTCAGTTTTACACAAAATTCTGGTGGTTTTAAAACGCCGGCTTTCTGATAGTGGTGAGTACTGGTAATGCAACCATTTTTGGGATTTAAAAAAATGAATTCCCCACAGTTCTAGATTGCTTTTGGCAATCAGCATTGCCATTCCCAATGGTTTCAGGCTACTGTGTGGGTAGCCCAATGGTGGTTTTAGGCAGTGCCCTCCTGTGCTCACAACCTAGGCAAACATGGGTGGCAGCCTATTCTTCATGTATTTCCCTGTGCATTTTCTGGGAAGTTCTGGCCATCATGATGTTTTCCATGCCAGTACTGCACAGTTTTCCTATTCTGGTGTACATGTGGGCTTTTTGGCCATCTTGGATTTTCTAAGCCCACAGCACCAAATGTTTCAGCATGATAGCTCAAACGTGGGTCAGGACACCCAACAACAGTCTGCTTGCAGGTGTGTCACTTTAGTTTAGAAAAAAGAAGTCTGGGGAGGATAGCTCAGTGGCAATGTGCTCGCCTTGGAAGCAAGACGACACAGAGCAACGCAGGTTCGATCTTAGAAACCTCTGGGTATTAAGCACGCTATAAATAACCTATCATTATATATCATATCATATATATCAAAAGACCATGTCTTTTCTTTTAGTCTAATCCGAAGTGCTGACACCTGCAGGCAGCTGGTGTAACTGCAGTGCTTCAGCTACACAGGCTGCCTCAGGTGTCGGCGTGGCTGGGGCTAGGCGTGGCTGGAGACTGCCAGGGCCCAGGCCCACTTAAAGAACCTCACTCAATTGGTGTGCAGAGGTCTAAGTGAGTGGGAACTAACAGGAACAGAGTTGCACTACTTTTAAATAGTTCCACTCCTTTTTACTTCCATATTCACACTTCAGTAATTGTCCTTGCTGTAATTGAAGCCTGTTCATTTTACTTGACAGTTTCCTTGAAGCTATTCACTTAATAAGTGCGTGGGCCCATGTTAGCTCCTACGTGGTTGTAGAAGGGACACAAAGAAGAGCGTTCTTTGCCTAGTTAAGCATATTTTGGGAGGCATACTGTACAAGTGAAGATGAACATAGTCAGAAATGGGGCTTTGTTGTGATTACAGTGAACACATGGCAGTTACCACTTTTATATATATATTTTTTTTGCATTTTTAAAGCGCGCACGCAGCCCGGGGCATCGAGGTGCTGTTACAGGAATATGTCTCTTAGTTGCGTATTTATAACACGCTTAATACCCAGAGATTTCTAAGTGTGGACCCAGGGATTGATCCTGTGTTGTTTCGTGTCGTCTTGTTTCCAAGCGAGCCCGTTGCCACTGAGCTATCCTCCCGGGACAAGTGCAGGCATATTCATAGATTGCAGAAAAAGTGCAGGAGAAACTCAGACACTTGGATGGAGGCTTTCCCTCCACAATACCTCAAAAATTGCAGATTTGCCCTAGGCCAATCCATCACCATCACTAAATGCGCCAAATCCCCAATGGACTGCTCTGGACTCCTCAGATGTGCAGGAATACTTTAGCACCACATGTAATGTGGCATCTGTAGTGCCATAAATGAGTGGCGGTAACAGTACCACAGTTCGGTGGATTTACCGTGGGGAAATTAACTAAATTCATAAGGAGACCCTTCAGTTCCAGAGGTCTGCAACCTTTGGCTCTCTGGGTGTTTTTTGACTGCAATTTCCATCAGGCCTAGCCAGTATAGTCAATGGCGAGGAGTCATGGGAGTCGTAATCCAAAACATCTGTGATCTGGAGGTTGCTGACACCTGAATCTGTCATGTTCTTCTAAAAACCCTGGCTCAGGAAATAAACTTTTACATATACCATTGTTCCATGAATAAGCAGTAAGCCATGCAATTTCCTTTATGTTTATATATTATTTTCGGTTGCATGTAATTTCAACGAGAAAACATACTTTGTGGTACTTCATTTCGTGGTAAGTACTTAACAATTTTACTTCACATTTTTTTTTAAATTTGGAGGTATCCCCCTTCCCCTTCACTTCCACTACCCCAAGTACCCCACCCCACCTACCCCCTTTCACCCTGTAATCCACAGCTACATATACATAATTCAAAGTAATTCGATGTAATTAGCACAAAGTAAATTACTGGGGAGTAATTTACTTCGTGAAAACAACGGGGTATTTGCACCAATTTCCAAAACCTTCAATGCTTCTGCATTTTGCGTTGTCCTTTGTGATAATTTCATAGTGCCGGTCAAGAGGCACAGCGAGTAGAGTGCTCGCTTCGAATCCCGGCGGGGCCAAACTCAGCCTTTCATCCTTCCGAGGTCAATAAATGAGCACCACACACCATGGGTAATAATAAGCAGCGCTCAGATACCTGAGGGTTCATAGCACTATAAAAGTGCCAAATTATTATTATTATTACCTTTGCATTCAAAGTCCTCTTGACCCCAGTGTTATACAACCGGTGCGTATAAGAACTTTAAAATGTAAACAGAACCCATTGAAAACAAACAATAGTGAAAAACACAAAAGCTGGAAGCATCTGCAAAGGCGTGAAAATAAACTTACTGTTTACTTTTGTGAGTAATGGACTACACGATCTTATGACAAGTGTGAACGTTCATTTCTACCTCTCGCCTTAGCGTGGAGACCCAGAGTGCAGACAGGAAGCTTCTTTGAGATTTGATTAGATTAATGAAGGACACACCACTTTGCTTACTCAAAGATACCAATTGGTTGCTCCCATAAACAGCTGTACGCCTGGATCACTTTAAGGTTATTTGAATCATCTCCTGGAGTCTGTATAGAGGAAGACGAGGGCATTTAACTTATTTAATTGTTTTTTTATAATGCGCCTAACACCATACCTGAGTTCTGTTTCTAATCCCGGATCTGGGATTCGAACCTCTGTTGCTAAGCCTGCTCTTGCTTCCAAGACCAGCAAGTTGCCCCTGTGCCCATCCTCCATTCCCTCAAAATTATTGTGCTAGATTTTTAAAATCCAGATATTGGTTCCGGGCACCAAAATGAAGTTATTTGGAAAAGATTTGGGTCAAAGCACCACTAGATTTTATTTAACACTTGATGTATTGCAAATAGAAAGAATGTGCACTTGTCAGGCGACAATCCAAAATGTCATATCAGGATTGACAACGATCGAGAAATCCAAATAGCCGCCTCTCCTGTAGCCTTTCTAAAAATGTTAGCATCTGTAGGCTGAAGTCCTGCCAATGAGGTATTACAGATCCTGGTGGAATGGGACATTTCGGGATAAACAATCAAAAGCAGGCCTCTGTAATTTAGGGGATTCCGGTTTTCACCATTACAATTGTTAATTGTTATGAATAGTAAGGTCCTTTTTTCCATAAGCACGGACAAAAGAGAACACAAGTTTCAGTACTACTCGCCCTCCAAACCCTCGTCACGGTAATACATTTCTAGATAAGTGGATTGTTTAGTGATAGTAATAATAATAATTGTTCATTTATAACACGCTTAAAACCGGAGACCAGTTTCTAAGCACGAGCCCAGGTTGCTATGCATTGTCTTGCTTCTAAGACAAACGCGTTGCCCTTGAGTTATTCTCCCGGCCTTGTCCTGACCTATCCGTACATTTTGTCTAATTGGGCCACTGCATTTGAAAAATAAAAAATAGAAAATATACCACAAATCAAATACAATATTGTAAACTATTCTGGCTCTTATACACCATGCCTAAGCGGAAAGCATAACACGACACTGATTAGAGCATCGATCATCATTCTCGAACAGCAAATCGAACTACATTATTTAATGCCCATTTATCCATTAGGTTTCTAAGTATATTACTGTCAGATTTCCTGAAGCACGATTCCGTGTTGACCCGTCGTGAAGAATATATTTCTTCCTACCAATGTGATTCTCAGGAGTACGAAAGGACAGGCTGAGAAACTAATTGATCGGAAGATGGTGTAGAGTCGTTGGGATCGGTAGAGTCGGGCGGACCGCAAACTTCACGATAGATGGAGAATCCAGGTACCTTTCAACGACTGCAGAATATTACACTGATTAACAATCAAATACACCCCTTTCCGGATAAACTTTGAATCAATAGTTAACAGACTAACCTGCAGAAAACGGGTTTTAACCAGAAGTGTTTCATGCAAGAATGTCCTCAATACTGGGAAATCTGGAGACCATAAGAAGAGAAAACACAATCAGTACCAGATAGTAAGTGTGTAGAGAATGGTAATGAAAGTTAAGTTTCTTACCCTGGTTTCCCTGGAAGTGGTCGTCTCTGGCAGTAAATCCCCTTCTCCTTTTCAGTACGAACTGTGTGATGGTATCTGCTCCCCCCTGTCCGACGAACCAAATAATCCAATGGTGCAAGGAAGTCACTAGTCCAGCAGCAGCCTATTCCCGCCGGCACGAGGACGCCTAAAAGGTGCTCAGGAAGTCTCTAGTCCAGCACCTAGCCTATTCCCGCCGGCACGAGGACGCCTACAGCACTCTGGAGAAAAGGACAGGGAAGGAGTAGGGGGGGAAAAGGAAGGAAGGAAAGAAGGAAGGTAAGAGGTCTCCCAACCTATAAGGTCCACAATCGACTTAACTAACCACTAGGCAAGAATAACCAAAAAACAATCCGAGGTCAAAATACTAGAATAGGTAAGGGCAATCCGTAAGCAAATCCAATAGACGTAATCCGAGATCAAACCACCAAATTTCCAAACTAGAAGAACCGCTGTCAATATGGGATCAGAAGCAGCGAGAAGTAGGCGCCGGGCCGTTAAGTACCTGAACTACCGGCAACAAGATGGTCACGTGACCCAGCACGTTTTCTGTCACGTGGAAGACGCCGCGCCCACTGACGTAACCTCCATGGTAGCTTCCACGTGAGGCGTCGGGAACTACGTTCCCGACGAAAACGTCTACCATGAGTAGAGTGTGGATAAGGCAAGCCCGTCTCCTGTCTGATGTTCGAACGCGGCAGGCGCTTTTGGCTACGCGAAGACAAGAGAACCGAAGGGGTATCACCAGACCTGAAGCGTTTTCTGACAGTATCCTCCCCCAAAGGACCCCCATGCCCCCGTGAGGCCAGGAACTGGGATACCAGCAACGGGGCATGCACATTCTGCTCTGGTTCCCACGTCCGATCTTCCGGACCGTAACCCTTCCAATCCACTAAGAAATACCTGGTACCACGTGAAATCTTAGAATCAAGAATGGAATTGACTTCATACTCCTCTACCCCTTGAACCAATATCGGAGATGGAGAAGCCACCACTCTGGTACTGTCCACACAAGGCTTAACCATGGACACATGAAAGACCGGATGTATCCTCCAAGAGCACGGCAAATCCAACTTGACTACCAATGGACTCAAGACCTCCTTTACCACATAAGGACCGACAAAACGAGGCAACAAACATCGTCATCCTGGAATGCGTAAATTCTTTGTGGACAACCATACCCGAGAACCCGGAACGTAATCGGGAGCAGGACGGCGATTCCGATCAGCGTACTTCTTTGCCTGCTCTTGAGCTTGTTTCAGATGTTCCAGCACCCTATCACGGACCAGAGACAGGTCCTTGATACAAGACTGAACTGCCGGGCAATCCGCAGGTAGTTTCCAATCAAGAGGAAGGGTGCGTGGGTGTTGCCCATACAGGGCAAAAAATGGCGATGTTCCCGTAGATGAATGGCTGGAATTATTATAGGCGAATTCCGCTAATGGAAGAACGGCTAACCAGGATTCCTGATGTTGAAGAATGAGACACCTGAGATACTGCTCCATAGTAGCGTTCACCCGCTCTGTTTGACCATCCGTCTGGGGATGGAATGCTGTGGAACACCGTTCATCCACCCCTAATGAGGACATAAGATGCCTCCAGAAACGTGACGTAAACTGGGACCCTCTGTCGGAAACTACAATCTCAGGTAATCCAAAAAACCTGAAGACATGTCGCAAGAACAGCTCCGCCAGCTTAGCAGCTGATGGCAAACCTTGGCAGGGAACAAATAGAGACATTTTAGAAAAGCTGTCAACCACTACCCATATAGTATCAAAACCGTCGATCAAAGGCAACTCCACCACAAAATCCATGGTAATCATCGCCCATGGTCTGGCCGGCACTGGTAATGGCTGGAGTAACCCCATAGGTTTCGCCGAATGGGATTTACATTGGGCACAGATGGCGCAGGTCGAGATATACTGCGAGACGTCTCTTCGCATAGAGGGCCACCAACACCAGCGTTTGAGGAGTTCGAGGGTCTTCTGTGAACCAGGATGTGCTGCGATAGCGGCGTCGTGACATAATGAAATAGCTGCACACCGGGTATTCTGATCAGGCATAAAGACACGACCCTGGACATAAGGAAGCCCATGCCAAATATCCATGTTATATTCTGCCAATTCTGCGGGCACTTTATCAACCCAGGTCTGAAGCGTTGATTTCAAAGTAGGTTGTAGAACACAACTACAAACCACTTGTGTTGGTAACAACAATGACCCATCCTGTGGACGTGAAACATCATTCCCCAAGCTTCTGGATAGCGCGTCAGCCTTGGAATTCAGAACACCTGGGCGATAAGTCAACGTAAAGTTGTACATGGAAAAGAATTCATGCCAGCGGGCATGTCTCGCAGTGGTACACGTCAAGGACTGCAATGCCAACAGGTTTCTGTGGTCAGTAAAGACCTGGACCGGTACTTCCGTACCAAGAAGATGATGTCGCCAGACCATAAAGGCGTCCCTAACGGCCAACAATTCCCGTTCAGTTACGGTATAATTGCGCTCATAGGGCGTTAACTTGCGTGAATGATAGGCGACTGGATGTAATTCCCCGGTATCAGCGCATGTCTGGGATAAGATAGCACCTACCGCAACATCCGAAGCATCTGCTTCGATGACGAAGGGACGTTGGACATTTGGATGCAGCAAAACAGGAGCTGTAGTGAATGCCGCTTTTAAAGACTCAAACGCTATTTGGGCGTTATCGTTCCAAAGATAGGGTTTCTTGTTACTGGTCAATTCGGTGAGGGGTGCAGCAATAGAAGAGAACTGTCTAATGAACCGCCTGTAAAAATTAGAAAACCCCAGAAACGATTGCAACTCTTTCCTTGAGGTTGGTACAGGCCAGTTTAAGACCGCTTTTACCTTACTACTACTCATCTGCACTCCTTTGTTGGTGATGTCATAACCAAGGAACTCGACCTGATTTGCATGGAATACACATTTTTCCAACTTGACAAAAAGGTGATGCTCCCGCAAGCGTTGTAAGACTTCTGCAACATGACGTACATGATCTTCCATAGATGGAGAATAGATAAGTATATCGTCTAGATAGACAATAACGAACCTGTCGATCATGTCACGCAGAACGTCGTTGATGAAATTCTGGAATGTGGCCGGGGCATTGCAAAGCCCGAATGGCATCACCAAATACTCAAATAGGCCATATCGGGTCTTGAAGGCGGTTTTCCATTCATCCCCTCGACGTATCCGGACCAAGTTGTAAGCACCCCTTAGATCCAACTTGGTGAAGAATTCTGAAGACCCTAACTGATCCAGTAAGACAGAAATCAGCGGAATTGGGTACTGATTTCGAATAGTACCTGCATTGAGCTCCCGATAATCAATACAAGGTCTTAAGTCACCCTCCTTTTTGGGTACAAAGAATAGCGGTGAAGCAAATGGAGAGTGAGAAGGCCGAATGAAACCTAACTCAAGGACTTTATCCAAATATTCCTTAAGGACGACTTCTTCCTTTTGGGTAAGGGAATAAATTCGTCCCGATGGTGTCTTAACATCTGGTTTGAGAACAATTGGGCAATCGTAGGACCGATGAGGCGGCAAAATCTCCGCTTTCCCTTTGTCAAAAACATCCTTATAACTTGTGTATTCGACAGGCAATACGGTGTTAACAATTGCTCCAATGGTAACCACAGCGTCCAACAAAGCCCGACTAGGAGCTTCAGGTGCTTCATACATAGCCTCTACTGAATTGCATGAACGAAGACATTGCTGAGAACTGAAAGCGATAACCCCGGTCTCCCAGTTGATGACCGGATTATGAAGCTTGAGCCATGGTAAACCCAGGATTAGTTTATATTGCGGTGCCATAATGACGTCAAATGTGATGGTTTCCGAATGCTCAACACCAATGGTTAACAATAACGGAACGGTATGTTCAGTAACAAGCCCGGAAAGAAGGGTTGATCCGTCAACGGCATTGACAACCTCAGGAACACTCTTTGACAATAAGGGAATACCCCATTCCCGAACATATTGGGCGTCAATGTAGTTACCAGTTGCCCCAGAGTCAAGAACAGCTACCGAACTCCAAGGCGTGACCTGGTCATAACTCAACATAACGTCAATATAAAAGGGTGTGGACAGCAAGGAACCCTGCATGGAAGAGCTCGGCGTAGGGGTTCCTTCTACGACCGGGCCTTGGCGTTTCCCGACTTGCGGGGTCTCTTTGGGCATGCACTGAGTAGATGACTAGCGGAACCGCAATAAAAGCACAGATTGTTCCGTCTGCGATGTTCTCTTTCTTCCGTAGTTAACGGGCCCCTTACTGCCCCGATTTGCATAGGTTCGTCACCGCCAGAAACAGGAATCGGGGAAACGGTAGTATTGACCGGAACTACTCTCTTCTCCCCTTTTCTTTCGGCGCGTCGGGCATCAATCTGAAGTACTAGGTCCAAGAAATCAGGAAAGGACGTAGGAACCACCGGAACCGTGGCTATAGTATCTTTCAATGAGTCTGACAATCCTTTATAGAACAAGGCTGCCTTTTTATCTTCCGGCCAACCAGTTTCAGCAACCAACTGATTAAACTTAGCCAAATATGATAACAAAGGAGTATCCCCCTGACGGAGACTTAACAATTCCAGATCCGTGGCTTGAGTCTTGTAGCGAGTATCAAACACCCTAGTCATAGCACTGATCAAGGCATCACAGTCGAACAATAGAGGACTGCCTTGTTCCAACAAAGGATTAGCCCAAACAGCAGCCATACCACCGAGGTTAGATAAGACAAAGGCAGCTTTAGTGGTCGCATCAGGAAACGAGGTAGGCCGACACAAAAAATGCAACCGGCATTGGTTAACGAAAGTCCGAAAGGATTTAGGATCCCCAGTAAACCTTTCCGGGGGAGCAAGCGGAAACTGAGCGGCCATGTACACATGCGTAGAGTCAGATCTGACCGATGGCCCTGCCTGACCCGAAGTGGAAGCGGAGGCCAAAGACGGTGAGCCTGTAACCACTTCCCTGATACCAGCTTGCATTTCGTCAATGCGCCGGTGGGTGTCAGCCTGGGCAGCCGTCAAATCGGCACGTAGGTCGGCCACCAACTGAACCAAAACGGTCAATGGGTCATTCACGATATCCATGATAAGGCTTCTGATTCTGTCAGATTTCCTGAAGCACGATTCCGTGTTGACCCGTCGTGAAGAATATATTTCTTCCTACCAATGTGATTCTCAGGAGTACGAAAGGACAGGCTGAGAAACTAATTGATCGGAAGATGGTGTAGAGTCGTTGGGATCGGTAGAGTCGGGCGGACCGCAAACTTCACGATAGATGGAGAATCCAGGTACCTTTCAACGACTGCAGAATATTACACTGATTAACAATCAAATACACCCCTTTCCGGATAAACTTTGAATCAATAGTTAACAGACTAACCTGCAGAAAACGGGTTTTAACCAGAAGTGTTTCATGCAAGAATGTCCTCAATACTGGGAAATCTGGAGACCATAAGAAGAGAAAACACAATCAGTACCAGATAGTAAGTGTGTAGAGAATGGTAATGAAAGTTAAGTTTCTTACCCTGGTTTCCCTGGAAGTGGTCGTCTCTGGCAGTAAATCCCCTTCTCCTTTTCAGTACGAACTGTGTGATGGTATCTGCTCCCCCCTGTCCGACGAACCAAATAATCCAATGGTGCAAGGAAGTCACTAGTCCAGCAGCAGCCTATTCCCGCCGGCACGAGGACGCCTAAAAGGTGCTCAGGAAGTCTCTAGTCCAGCACCTAGCCTATTCCCGCCGGCACGAGGACGCCTACAGCACTCTGGAGAAAAGGACAGGGAAGGAGTAGGGGGGGAAAAGGAAGGAAGGAAAGAAGGAAGGTAAGAGGTCTCCCAACCTATAAGGTCCACAATCGACTTAACTAACCACTAGGCAAGAATAACCAAAAAACAATCCGAGGTCAAAATACTAGAATAGGTAAGGGCAATCCGTAAGCAAATCCAATAGACGTAATCCGAGATCAAACCACCAAATTTCCAAACTAGAAGAACCGCTGTCAATATGGGATCAGAAGCAGCGAGAAGTAGGCGCCGGGCCGTTAAGTACCTGAACTACCGGCAACAAGATGGTCACGTGACCCAGCACGTTTTCTGTCACGTGGAAGACGCCGCGCCCACTGACGTAACCTCCATGGTAGCTTCCACGTGAGGCGTCGGGAACTACGTTCCCGACGAAAACGTCTACCATGAGTAGAGTGTGGATAAGGCAAGCCCGTCTCCTGTCTGATGTTCGAACGCGGCAGGCGCTTTTGGCTACGCGAAGACAAGAGAACCGAAGGGGTATCACCAGACCTGAAGCGTTTTCTGACAATTACACAGTGATAGGAAGCAGGAAACACAGGAGGCACGTTACATGTGTATGAAGGATTATTTTTATAATTTGAGCATTGAACACAGACATGAGCGTTAGCATTATCGAACATTGCTTTAGTGTCAAACAAGAAGTTTGGTGACATGTTAGTGAGATGTCTGATTGTCCTGAAGAAGCCTGCATTGTAGGCTTTATTTTAGCTTGGCAGTGCGAAACACATTTAGACCTAATATTTATTGGTCAAGTAACAGAACAAGTAACTTGTTAATGTTGATAATATTAGATCTGTAATCCTCCAATCGGATTACCACAAGGAACACAGAGTTACATTGAGGAAGTGATATTCTACATCCATGTTACGCTTTTGTTTCTATATATTTGGGATAATAAAGATGGGTTTTGTTTAGAATCTGCATGAGCACAATGGTATATCTCAGAATAATGTATGACTTATTATTGGTATTTTTCTGGTGTGATACACTCGGAAATCCATAGGAAGCAGAGATAACTGTAGTTGTGCATTGTATTGTGAACGCAGAACTACTTGATACATGTGCAATTTGGGAGCCTCAAATGCAATATTGAATGTATTAGCTTTGAACTGCAAACCATACAATTATTTAAACTCCAATTCCTACAATTAGTGGTGCTCAGCATCAACCTTGTTTTCTCATCTTACAATAAAAGCAGTATCAGTCTGCCATGCTGAACTCCCCCTGTGAGTTGCATTGGTAGAAAGCCTCAGCCGAGTTAGGGCAAACGGAATATATCCCGGTGGTCATCAAAATCTCACTTGAAAATTATAACCCACTGGTATCTTATCAAGCCACGTACTAGACATCATTAGTGTGCACGATCTGAGAGTCCACCATGGCTGTCAGTCCACTGGGGAACCATATAAGGAGTATATGTTTTATTGTAAAACACCAAGGGGTATTTTTGTTACACCAACATCTTTTCCCAATTCCTTCATTAATGCATGATCCCATTAGGGAAAATATTCGCATGAGGACCTTAGAGTTATCACTTTATTTCTATCAGCATGTACAGCGATTCAACATCCAGTAGACTTTGACATTCAATTAAATAACACACATCATTCTTGAGTTCATCTAACTATATTGTGCAACAAAATACACACAAGCTGTGCGTTCCTCCTCTCATCTCATCTCCCCCTATCCTTACTCCAGTGCAATAGATTTGGCTTATAGGTGGTTCTGTAGCATCACCTAAAGCCAAAACTAAAAACTAAAGCTAAACTAAAAGATTACAGCATAGTTGGGTTTCGGTAAAGATTAAGCCAAAATAATCTTGCAAGAGCAACTCTCAATCAATATCAGGACGTTTAAGAATCTGGGCATGACTCACTTGATCAATCAATTCGTCACTCAGAATGCAATTCGTCCGTATACAGACGCAACCAAGAATCGTTGTGACTGCGTGTCTGGCTCAATCTGCCTCGTTCCAGGACCCTCGCCTCGATGCTCTCTGGGTGCTGCTCGTCGATCAGGGATCGGCTGTGTACAGATCTGCAAAGGAGTCTCTCATCACTTCTACAGGACCACCCAAACACCTTTCGATCCCGGCTCGACAGCCTCGTCCTCGACTTGTTTTTGCCTTCTTCAAACTTAACGTATACGATGGAGCAAAAGGGGGAGGGTTCCTATTCGGGCACCATATTTCCTAGGCCATAAAGACCGCATTTGGAAACTAAGGCACAATAACCATACACTCTAGTGACACGACAGACACGAGGTTCGATTTCCAAACAAGTCTGGTTTATTTCAAAGTATTCTCAGTTGGCCGACCGGGGTCTAACGTCTCGCAACGTGTGTACCCAGACCTTGTGAGACGCAAGAGAGCGAGCAACGATCAAGCAACATTATATATACATAACATGTAATCTATGAAGGTAATTCAAACCACCCATAATGTGTCCTTTAGGCTAGGGTTCGGTGATTGACAATCATGACAATTATGAAACATTATGACAAGTCTCTATTCAGTCTAAATATACTTATTCTAGCAACAGTAGCAGAGACAGCTTTTTGTTATGGAGAACATAAAGCTCTTAGTTCAGCAAGGATATCATGTTCGTAGGAGAGAAAAATTCCTTAGCACGTTATCTATGTGTTTCTATTCATGAACCAAGGGTCAGACAGTTCTGAGGTAGAAAATACCAGTCTCCGCGAATGAGTACTGCTAAAAGAATATAATTCATGCTTTAACTGCCTTTGACTACAGCGTATGCAAGACAGGCCGGCACCTGGTCTTCTGATTAGATGCGGCTTCTGCTCACCTCCAAGGACTTTGTGAGTGAGGAAAACAATGTATTTCTGTATCGTTTGACATTCGTTTGACATTCCTGTCTGTGTTAGTCTTTCAGCATGCAGGCTGTGGCCTCGCACCGTGTATGAGCTAGAAGCATAGAATATATTTTGCAAAGCATTTTGACAGAAAGGAAAAAAAGCAAATGGCAGACATTTCACAAAATGGACGCCCTCTGGTTACATTGACGATTCTGTTTGTGATGTTTGTCACATGATGCGATTGGTTTCTGGCCAACATAATGTACATACTATACATACTATAGGGTTGTTTCTGGTCTAACAAATGGGCTGGAGATTTACCCAATAGACAGCTCTGCAGAGTCCAACTTCTGGAGTTGCTTAGTGCGCTTAAAAATAATAGTTAGAAGCAGAGGAACTGTGTGATGAGTAACAGTCATACATAGATTTCATGTAACGTGAACAAAGGGACACCTATAAGGAGGTATACGCAGAAGGGGGGCATGGGAACGACACTGCAGCCACTCTACTAACATTCTGTCCTAGAGAGACTGGGATATGGGAAGAGGCAAGGAGCTCTCCAATGTGGGTGGACATATGTATGTTAACAGTGATCAACTTTAGCCATCAGCTAACCCCAGGATGTGTTCGTTATATGAACCAGTTGGGCTGTTCACTGAGGATCAATGGACCTTGCACCGAGATGTATTGGTGAGCAAAGGAATCGGGTCCTGAGGAAAGAGACCTCAATCCGATGCGAGGTGATGACGCCAGGCCTTTCAGGCTTAACTTTATTGATACATCGTCTCAGATGATATCAAAGAAGCTGAGTAAATGATCCAACCTATCAATTGTGTCTGTAGACATTCCCAGCCATATCTAGGTGGTCCACCAGCCAAAGTCAGGAATAGTTCCTTCAGAGGGGTTGGCAAAATAAGAGGCCCGAATATGACCATGAGTGGCTAAAATAACATTTAGCCCAGGCATCTGAGATAACGTCTAACACACGTTATGAAGTGCAGAATGGCCTTGGGAGTGATCGATCGCCTCTACACAGATGGATACAGAAGCGGTCAAAAAGATCTGCAACTTCAAAAATTGAGTTTGGAGGTACCTGTGCGGAAATCAATAATTTGGTGAGGGCACTGCCAATCCTGAAACCACATACATCCAATATAATATGACATAGCAAAGGCATGAACAAGCTGAATAGCCATCAACAATGATTACGATGTATAGCAACATGTGGAAAGAAACCTGGTACCCTCCTTGCTCCTGTGGAAGGGACACATGTCTCTTCCTCACAATGCCAGAGTCAAAACCTCTCTCTCTGTCTCTCTCTCTCTCGGTCTCACACACACACTTTTATAGATGCATTGTATACTTGTGGGCAACAAGGACCTGAACATTGGCAGATGATGGAAGGGTGCAGTCTGGAGACTGCACTTGTTACTGTAAGCTAAGTGCTTAAGATAATTGAAGGCAAGAACCTTTGGTTCAGGGAAAGGGCTGCTAGACATATGAAGACTCCAGGCCCCCATATTGCGTTTCCTTAGTAAGCTCGTTGGCAAGCTGGGAGACGCCTCCAACCTCAGGATAACTTGCTCCAGTGCTGTGCTCCAGGGCCATGTGAGATTTTGACCCATCGGGCAACTAATGACATTCGTCAGGTCTTTGCCGAGTGATAGGAGCAGGGGACATAATCACTGGTCATTTATCCTAGAGGTCTACTTCAGCATCTCACAAAAGCATCACACCCCTCCCAGAGTGCACAAAGTCACAGGCCACAATGAAATCTCCCTCGACCCCCACCCGCCAACCTCTCCTGGTGTTGAGGCAGCTGCATGACGTTAGATTCTTCCCAAGGAAAAGAGGGCCAGGAAATATCAAAGGTGAAGTGTGGACTCCTCAATGTGTCCAAGAAAGCTGAGTACACCATCCCTTGACCTTAAGGGGGTGTTGTTGCTGTTGGAATGTGAAGAGAAGCATGCTGATGGTGAAAGAGAGGGGCTTGCGATAGGTGACAGGATGAGCAGTCCAAATTAGTTTTTTTAAATATGTATATTTAACGCATTCCTCGGATTAAACTACGTTTTTCATGTGACTTACGTTCCTTATGCCCCAAATACATATTAAAAGAAATCCCATACTTTCATTTTAACAATATATCATTCGCACAAACAAGTTTAAAACTAAATACAATATTTAAACCTCGTTTATAGATTTAAACATTTTTCCTAAAGTAATTTCATTTTGTCTAACTGCTTAACTTGTAACCAATAATCAAGTACTGCTATGTTTAATCTAAGTAGTCCTCCTTGTAACATGTTCTGCCCTAAAACCTCCATGTTCACTGCACTAGTGTCATGTACAAACCGTCCAAATATATATGCCTGATGCATCACACTGACTGTAGAGTATTCCATAGATGCTTGGTAATCTCAATTTGCTTACACAGTCTACAAAATCCATTTTCTCCAGCAACATTTCTCCTCTCCACTTCACGAGTTTCTAATTGTTTGCAACTGACATAGCATAAACAAACATTCTTTGTTATCAGGCTGTACAATTACTTGACTAAATAAGCGTGTAGCACTTTAGTGTATGCCATTGTCAATACGTTGGTACCCAAGAGACACGCATTCGCCTCCCAGTCTTTCAGATGGGCCTTCTCTTTCATTACATAATCAATTTTCAAGCCATGACGACTCTATCTGTGCCTCCATAAAAGTCACAAATCCTTAATAGTTTTTTTAGAAAGGCCTTCAATACTGGATCCACTTCTTTAAACATAGCTTCCTTGTAAATCACGTTTTCTAGCAGTTTTTAGACTTATGTGGAAACCAGAACTTTTTGAACCGGTCAAGATAGAAAGTGACATCAATCCTAATTCCAAGTGAATATACTCAATGTGAGTGTAGTGGGGTAATCCATGAGGCCAATCTACACATTTCCCTCCAACCGTGCTAGCCAAGCATCGGAATAGTCATGCCTGATTTCCAAACCATGTAGGACCTCAGGAACGGCTTCTTGCTTATTGCTCCAAATTACAGGTTCCAAAGAACAAACCCTGTTGGTTGACATGCCAAAGGGCACTCATTGTTCTCATAACTTTGGTGCTTATTTCCTCATTTACTTTGATTGACTCAAGATGCCCATTCAATTCTACGCCTAGATAACGAAACTTGTCAATTTGTCCTCTGCGGGTGGCTTGACGCTATGGAACCTGAAGGAATCCCCTAGCAGCTGTCAGACTCAGCCAACCCCCCCCCCAAATAACATATTAAAATAGGGGGTTTATTTTTGAAGTGAAACAAAGTATCTTTGATGTCATGGGATTTATTTCTAAATCGTGTTGTGTAGCGAAATTGTTTAGCATGTTCAGTCGCCTTTGCGGTTCCACAGCAGGGTGGAGACGGAGAGCAAGAGTGTCTGCCCGTGATACATAGCTCAAATGTTGTGGTGGGTGGGTGATTATTTAGCTTTCGTAAAACATTCCCCCACATCAGAAATATGCAGAATAAACAATAGCAGCACCAACACTTAGCCGTGTTTTAAGCTGGGATATGCATGAATAGGCAAAGTGCAGGCACCCCTATTGTTCAAAGTTGTACAACTAAGCTCAGCAGCCTGGGATCCCTTGATATGATATGATAGGTTATCTATAACGCGCTTAATACCCAGAGGTTTCTAAGCACAGACCCTGGGATCGAACCTGTGTTGCTCCGTGTCGTCTTGCTTCCAAGGCGAGCACGTTGCCCCTGAGCTATCCTCCCTTCTGCGGTTACTGTCTACAACTGTCAACTAACCCGGTCAAAGGCAGCCGGGAATTCCCAAAAGGTGACATATGAAGGATAGCAGGATGTCCTGTTCTTATAGCCTTTTATGCTAGTGTTGTCACTAGAAGCATGTTAGCTGTCCTGGACATGGCTCCCTTAAAGCTCGTTTATTGTAGGGGGAAGGATACTGCTCTGCTCAGCCCAACTTTTTATTTTGATCAGTAGAAATGTTGAAAGATTTTGCCAGACCGATACAACAGGGCTATCAATTCCAGATTTGCTTGATTCCTCTGTAATGCTTTTTATGTGTAGAGATGTACACACATTCCCTCCAGGGAGTTGGCAGTTCATTTAATATGATATGTTTACAATAAAGGGTATATGCAACTGGGGCCCAGAGGTCATGGGTGGCCATATAAACAACGTTTGCCAGACCCTCAGGTCCTGGCTCTTCTGAGGGCCTTAGATGTAGGAGACATTTCTTATATCCTCTGTAAAGAAATGTATCTTACCCAAGGAAAAGAGTTGGATAGATTGTTTACATAAACAAATGCAATACTGACACATTCCCACTCTGAACCTGAAATTGCATTTACCTGTACCTGCACTGATTAGCAATCACCAAAATCAGCTTGCACCCCGGTTGTTCTAAATGTTGATCATGCTTTCTCATTGGCCTGTTTTCCGTTGACCCTTTTTAGGCCAGTTTTTATAGCCTGATTTATTCAGCATGATTTCTATTAATTTGATCATTGAGTCTAAATACAAAACTTTCAACAGGCATATTTGGCTGTTTCTTAGTTTATGGTTGTGCCTATAGATAGGTTTATGAAAGTAACGTTTATTCTGCTTTCTATTTTATGGTCCAATGCTCTGAAAGCCCAGTTGACCATTCTGAAAAAGGAACTCTGGTTACTTGTAAGGGACTCATCATCAAAATGCGGCGGTGACGCTATTACCCTTTCCGCCCAATCCTGAGTTCGGGTGGAAAGTTGGGAGATTCACGTCCAGCTTTGAGCTGGAGGTAAATATGCCGACTTTGCACCCATTTTCGACACATTTATTGAGGCGCTAGGTGCGCTGCGGTAAATGCGCCGGAAATACCCCATAGAGTCCTATGAACTCCGAATAAAATGGGGTTTTACAGCCTTACCGCAACTCGGGATCCGGCGCTAATAACACAATTTACTTGATGTATAAGAGCCTTACAAATGCACAATAAATAAATAAATAAGTGCTACTGAAAATCAAGTCGGACCCTTAGTCTTCCCGATTTATTCAATTGTTTACACATCTGTGAAAAGAAATGCCATGACCCAGGACCAAAAATGATTAATCTTTGTTCATATTTAGTTTTACAATTGCCTGGGATGAACAATGTAATTCACGGTAGTAAGATGGCTAAATTACCACCTGGAGTACATCATCTGATGTAGTAGCTCCTAGGGCCGGCCTATCTTGTGGCGAACACATTCTTAGAGCTCTGTTAAAAGGCTTTCTTGTAACTAGAAGAAACAGTCCTACAATGGCCGGTACTATAGTTCCTGAGGATGGTGCGATATAACTCTTCACCTTCCCGCACATATTTGAATCCCCAAAATTCTAAGTTGATCGGCAAGCTCATCGTCAGATTTGTTGTATTACCACCAATGGGGAGAAGCAGCCCTCCACAGAGCAATGTTGCCGGGTGGTTGCAGCAAAGCTGAACATTTTCAAGTGATATAGGTGAAATAATATATTAATGAGATTCTTCACGCTCTTCAGATGGTTGATTACCAGAACTCGGTTTCCTAGGCAAGCACTCAGTTGACCTCGTCATAACAAAGTTGTCTTTTTGTCTAGTAGTCATAGACTTTTCCCAGGAAGGAAACCCTCAACTAGGGCACTCATACAGGCTTCTGAAGTCATACACCCCACCTGTTTTTTCAACCATTTCATTATTTTCTGTTGCATCCATCCATGACCCAGTGTTTAACAGCTTCTTTTTGCCTTTATTTATATATTTTTTTTTGTTCTTAGAAATAGCTTGTTTATTGCAGATCACCTGATAGAATGAAATCTGTTGATAGGTCTGTACATTAGATGGCCATTACAAGTAAAAATGACACAAAGTCAAAATGTTCTTTTTACATATAACATAGAGCATATCCTCTTAGTTTTAACTCAAACAGTCTGTTGTGTAGAGATCAGCTATTTTGGGAACCAGGAATGCCCAGATTAATTATTCATCACTTTGATCCATGCTTAAAAGGGTTAATGGCACATCTTTGTTTACCAACAACAAAGACCTTGTTTAAAGATTACAATATACATTATGGCAGCTTTTTATTTCAAATTGCGGCCCAAAACATGGACTTGTATTTAAGCTGATGATAAGGTCAATGATTTCAGTGTTGGTGGGTTTCTAAGTGTGTCCATAGAAGCAGAATAAAGGATACATGAACATGTATGCATTATGCACAATTCAGATATCCCTCATGCATGCAGTGAGAAAAAGGCAAAGGATAGCTTTGAATTAAGAATATTCTTCTGAATCAGAATACACAATACTTATTGATATCACATGTCCATACTAAGAAAACATATTCTAGTCCAATTTTGATTCCTCATTCCTGAGGTGAGTACTAACTGATAGCTGACAAATCCCCTTATGACATAGAGAATTGAAATGATTGGCTAGTGAAAACAAGGAGGAAGGCCCTAGGGGTGTGAGTAACTAAAAATAAACTATCACAGGCTCTGTCCATTCCCAAAATGCTACATAAAAGGACGCTTCATGGGCGAATTTGCTGGGTGTTTAAACTCAAACACATAGGAAAAAGAGAGAGTTTGGGGAAAACAGAAAAGCAGTAGAGCACCTCCAACAAGAGAAAATGAGTTTGCGATTCCAAATGGAAGTAGCTGATGGCAATGCTCCTTATTTTGGGTAGCATTTTTACAAGACATATCACTGAAAGCTGGATATAGCACAAGATGTATGTGCTTTGTGATATATAATTAACATTAAACACCTTGGTAAATTCACCATTCTAAGGGCCTCATCACGAGTTGGGTGGTAACGCTGGCGCTATTAGCGCCAGCGCTAATAGCCCTACCGCCAAACCCCCTGGCGCTATTAGCGCCGGATCACGGGTTTGGTGGAAGGGTTATTGCCCATTCCCCATTCGGCCCATTCGGGAATTCCTCATTCCCCATTGGACCCAATGGGGAAAATTCGCGCTATTATCGCCGGCGGATTTCCCGCCGGCGGTAATAGCGCCGCAAATTGGCAATTTTGCTGCGGATTTCCCCCAGCTCAGAGCTGTGGGGAAATCCGCCAAAGCCATGATCTGGAGGACCCTCAAATGCGCCAGTAATAGCGCTATTGCTGCATTTAAGGGTTACCGCCAGACTCGTGATGAGGCCCTAAGTCTTTTCTTTTACAGTTTGAGATCTATGAAAGCCTTCGACATCTGATATTGAAATATAAAACGTATAAGTGCTTTCATTGGTATTTGCTATAATCTGTAAAGTAAATGAAATGTATTGCTTAATGAACACAAGGAAGTGGGGTGTTGTGAGGGTGAATCTGGCTCCCTCAGAACAGCAAGAGAATTAGGTGCTCCTGCATTCCAAAAGAAAAAGAATTCCTGAAGCAAGACTTTCAAATTACTTGCAATAATTCAATATGTTTCATGGAAGAAGGGAGATTATGGACAATCCCTATGACTTCCTCTCAAATACCTAGAACTTCCCAAAGTCATTCTGGTGGTTTTGGCACACCTAGCCATAGCCAAGACATAGGTGGCGCCAGACATAGCATTTTCTCGTCCCAAACCCATCTGGATACACAGGAAGACCTGATTTCTCTGCCATATACAGAGGGGAGCTGTGAAGACAATTCAATTAAGGGAGCCTGAAACTCCAACTTCAAACAGGTAACCCACTTCAAAGAGACTGATAAAGAATAAACCTCTCGTTACAGGTGAGACCAGTGAGACCATATGGCCTGAAGGCAGGAGAATTGCCATTTGCGCCACGTGAAGATTTACAATTAACTTAAAAGGACTATTATAGCTTTCCCAGCAACCCTAAGGTGGATTTTTCTCATTCGTGTATAATTATTTAGGTAATTCCCAGGCAATTTTGGAGATATAGAATTCATGAACCTATGAGTTTTAGGGAACTCTAATGGCCATTTAAGATGTGTTTCTGCTGATCTTAAAATGTCCCCAATGTGAGAGTTGGTGAACGGGTAGAGAATAAAATTAGGGATATGGGTAATAACTTACATATTCATAACAGTTATGCTTTTAACAGAAATGGCAGAAAATTCCCTCATGCCTGAAAAATGGTGCGGACCTGGCTGTCGTCATATTTAATTCCCCATGATTAACTGAAAAGGAAAATATATATGTTATGGTAGTTATTAATACAATTATGAAGTTTTGCCACATAACTAGGTTTGGCAAAAATTTGACATGAGGCCAAATGGGGCTTGTAAATTAAGCTGCCATATGTCTGCTCCAGACTCTTAAATGAATACGTAGAGAAGGGTAACTGTCCAAACCTAGTTGTGAGAACTCTGGCAGGGTACTTCCCCAAGATTGTACAATTGGTGATGTCATCGCTGCTATATAGGGGGACTGCACTAGGAGGAAGGAACAGAGCTGCTGAAATTTACTATCAAACGAGTGCTGCTGCAACTTAAAATCTGACAGCTGCACGGAAACACCAGAGGATATTGCTAAGATTGCATCTGGGTAGAACTGTCTATTACTCGGCAGGCCTAATTGCTGACTGTATCCAATTGTGGAGAGCGGGAGGCCATCCTTGAAAATGGAGTGACCAAACCCCTGCCCTATCTTTCCAGAGGCTCCTGACATGCAGCTGGCTGTTCTGAACATTAAATAGAGGCGTTCTATGTAAGGTGGGGGAGTCTGCTTGCCTTAGATCCTTTCCCGTTATAGGCGGCAAAAGTATATAGATCCTTAGCCTATTTAACTGAAAAGATTAATTTAATGAATTCCCCATTTGGTGGAACACTACGGGTTGAATATTGTTAAAACTTGAATTTAACAAAACTCACTCCAGTGTGCTGAAAAACTATTCAATTGGGTAATCCTTCTGTTGACCCTGAATTCTTTAAGGAAGATGGGTGTCTTTGTTCTTAAATCAGTACAATATTTTTGTCCAACTTTCCCCTAACACAGACAAATCTAATTACAGAAGTCAGAGGTCTAGTAACCAAAACGACCTTTTTCTAGCAAAATGTAAAACCAAGACCAAATGTAAAACCAGTAGCCACACCGTTGCTGAGCCCGCTGTAGGAGCAGCCCGCGCTGCCCCCGAGATGCAAAGAGGTAGAGGTAAGCTCCAGGCATAATATCAGCTGCCTCAGAGCCCTCGTTATCCTCACAGCACATCTTCACCTCATCCGCTCTAAAATCGCTTTTATTGAAGAGCACCTGTCTGCTATACTCTACAAAGGTTGCTCACCTTACTTACCTGTAGCCTCCAAGCACATATTGCCCATGTGTTTGCATTCCACTCGAAATTCGTTTGTCAGGCAATTTAAAGATGGGCGCCGTAATTTAAAGATGGCCGCCGCGCTTTGGTCCCCCTGCGCCTGACCTTGTCCTGAATGCCTGCCTGATCTGCACCCTGCATCCTGCCTCCGGATTGGTGCTGACTGGCAACACATCGTGCCTCCAATCACCGGCAGACGAGAGCCGGCCAATGAGGTAAGGCCCAGAGAGAAGGCCATCCCCCTGACTGAGCTGAGCGAGCGCAACCACGCAGCCAGGCGACGTCTTTATGCCCAAAAACATCTGCAATTCATCTTGCCTCTAGTGCCCCTCCGGCTAACTCAACCAGCAGCACTTGACCACCTGCAATGGAAGGTAATCCACGCTACCTGCACCACCTGTAATGTACTTTATTGACTCTGAGATACAGCGCTCTCCTTACCGTCTATAGTGCTCGCCCCATTTTGCTACCAACGTGCTCACCTGCAGCACCCCTGTTTAACACCTGCCATACTGCCTATGCTTTACCTGCTATGCTCCCTTATTGCGCCTGCCTCAGACTAATGTGAGCGATTCTTGAGTTAGTCTGCCTACCTCCTGCATTATCCAAACCTGCTGCGCACATATTCTGATCTGCTAAACATGTATGCTACATCGCTCTTCTGCCTGATAATGCTTGAGGTGCAATGTCTGTTTGACGTGCCACACTTTTGAATGTTGCCTTGTGTACTCTGCACTGCTCCTTACTTGATGTAAGTGTAGTGTACTTGCATAACCTAAGCTGCTGTGCCTCACTACTGATTGGTGCCCCATGTATGTTGCATTGCTCTTTGCCTGATATGCCCACATTTGCTGCAAGCCTTGTATCTGCTTTGCCTTTTGTACCTCTGCTATGAATGTGCCCACTCATTCACCCAGTACTGCCTAGACTGCGGCATTGCTACAACTGTACCCTGTGACCTTTTTGAGACCCTTTTGGTCGCCTACCACGGCACCCTGTGACCTATCTGAGACCCTTTTGGTTGCCTACCATTGCACCCTGTGACCTATCCGAGACCCTTTTGGTCGCCTACCATTGCACCGTGTGACCTATCCAAGACCCCTTCGTAGCTTGCCACTGCATCCTGTTACCTATTTAAGACCCTTGGGTCGCCTGCCTTGCACGTTGCTAACTACTCTAAGTCATGCATTTTAGTTCATATTGTGATTCTTGAATATCATGATCCATATCACTAGATGAACCCCTGTCTGTAACCAGCCACCCGCAATCTATATTGCGACACCCTAGCCAGACATCCTAGCGAAGTAAGGGAAGTAACTTGAACCATTTAACTACTGTAACTATCATGTGTAGAAAACTGACCTCCCTGACCTTCCTAACTACAATCATGGCCTTTGCTACCTACAGCACTAGCCCCCCCACAGACAGAAACCTGAGACTTAGGGCAAGACTACCTTGCATTTATGAACCCAAAAGAAATAGCGCAAACAATACTGTTAGATCCCCAACTATACAGACGCACTTGGATAAGCAAACTCAAGCCACGAAACCCTCAACTCCGACCCCGAATCCCACTCACTTTCATAAAAAGAAACACCTGAGTCGAAACAAGCACACAGATAATTCTGCAAGCTATCCCATTCCTAAGAATACTTTATCACTTACGGGATCCCTTATCAACGCCAGATCCATGGTAGCCCATGCAACTGAAATTGCTGACATACTAAACAACAGCAGCATCGACCTCCTTGCCGTAACAGAAACTTGGCTCCACGAGGCAGCAGGACCCTCCTTGATCCTAGCCGTACCTGACAATTACCAGATCCACAGAGTAGATAGACCCAATGCTAAAGGCGGTGGTCTAGCCATCATCGCTAAAACTACTTTGCCTATCAGACTCACCACCTCACCTCCCTGTGCTTCCTACGAAGTACTCTCAGCAAAATTGCAACTCTCTAATAACCGCACACTAACTATTCACTTGATCTATAGGCCCCCAGGTCCCTTGGGAGCCTTCGAAGATGACCTTACCACCCTCATAGCTAACAATACCCAAAATCACTTGCAAACGTTGTTGCTGGGCAACTTTAACATTGGCTTCAATGAGTCAGATAATAAAAATGCCCTCTCTATAACAGCTATCCTAAACGACCACGGCCTTACCCAAAAAGTCCTCACCCCCACACATGTTAAAGGTAGAATCCTTGACTGGGTATCTGAACTTAACTGCAACATAGTCATTACTGACATCATCCCTCAACCATGGACCGACCACTATCTAATAAATTTCACTGCCACAATTGACCTCCTCAGCCCTAAAATTATTAAAATGATACCACCACTCCCCACCAGAAGAAAAAAAGACATTACTACAGAAAAACTCATCCCCCTCCTCCTGCCTACTATCAATGGCCTGGAGAACAATACTGACCCAGACACCCTAGTAGACACCTTTAATAACGCTATGTCTCATGCACTAGATACTATTGCACCACCCAAACTACGCAAAGCTAAACAGGAAGCCCACCTTAATGCTTGGTTCACACCCCAACTTAAGGACCTTAGAAAGCAGAAACGAAAACTCCAAACTATCTGGCGCAATTTGCCTACTGACGACAACAAAGTTAACTTAACCCAATTCACCAAATATTACAAGACAGAAATTATCAATACAAAAAAAATGTATTCAATGACAGAATTACTAATGCCAAATCTAATACCAAGGAACTTTTTGCCATCCTCCGGGAAATGGAATCTGCCATCCAACCAACTGACACGGTCCCCAAGGACAAGATATGGTGCACTAACATACAGAACGCCCTATCGAATAAAACTTCCACCCTCCAGCTTAAAATATAACTAATAAAAAGGACACCCTCTCTCCTACTGTTCAACAAGCACCTCTAGTGACTGAACCTAATACTATACCCCCTTTTAGCTTCAAACCTATCTCCATCATCGACACTGAAAAGGTTATCCTCTCACTGAAGCCTTCCAACTGTAAGGGCAACAGTTGCCCAGCTCAAATAATAAAGGACCCAGCCAGAGATCCAGAGATTTAGCCCTGTTTATCTCGAAGCTCATTAACTGCTCTTTCAAATCCAACACAGTAGTGCCAGCTAACCTAAAAGAATCCTGGGTCCTCCCCCTTGTTAAGAAACAAACCCTTGATCCATCCATCCCAACTAATTATAGGCCTATCACCACTGTACCTTTCCTACTAAAAATCATCGATAGAGTATCCTATCTCCAAATTCAAGATTACCTAGAAGCTAACCATCTACTAGGCTCGCGCCAATCGGGCTTCTGCCCTCTCCATGGCACTGAAACAGCCTTGATAGATCGTAAAACTAAAATTGAGGAATTCAACGATAGTGGGAAAACAGCGCTGCTACTCCTACTGGACTTGTCAGCAGATTTTGATTTGGTGGATCATGCAGTTTTATGCAACCACCTCAAGCTCGCTGCCAATTTCACAGGGGAAGCTATAGCATGGGTCCAATCCTTTCTAGCCAACCGGAACATGAGAGTCTTTTCCACCTCTACCTGTGCAAATCCCATCCAAATTACATGTGGAGTCCGACAGGGCTCCTGTGTCCCACCCACTATGTACAACATGTTCACCCAGCCATTGTTCGACAAGTTGGACAGACTGGGTGTCACCTCACAAATTATGCAGATGACATCCAGATCCTCATACCCCTTTCGGGCAACTATGAAGTGGACCTGGCTTTGGTGAATAAAATGTACATCCTCATTCAGGCATGGATGGCCACCTATGGCCTCTGCCTGAACGACAATAAAACTGAAATCCTGCTCCTCGGATCAGACCATAACCTAACCAAACTCACCCCAGACTATGCCTCATTTAACATCGACAATAATACTATTAAGGTTATGCGGGAGGTTAAAACTCTAGGTTTTTACCTCGACTCAGCTCTCACCCTTAAAAAGCAAGTGAACTCCCTCGCCTCTACAACCACTTACACGTGTAAACTCATCCGTGCTGCCAGACCATTCCTGTCCAGTGCCAGCTGCCTCACCTTGGCCAATGCCCTTGTCATGTCCAGACTGGATTATTGCAACGCCCTATACTCAGGTGCAAATAAGTCGGTCATTGACAAACTCCAGAGATTACAAAATAATGCCCTAAGAGCAGCTTTGAATATCCCACGTAGAGAGCATATCTCCAAACACCGGACTGAGGCCCACTGGCTAAAGATAAAGGACAGAATCCTCCATAAAACTATTTCTCTCACATCCAAATGCCTCAACAATGAAGCACCCCCCTACCTAGCTGAAAGAATCAACTGGAGACCCTCAAACCGACTGACGAGATCTGCCAACACCTTCTTACTTGAAGTCCCGAGATTCAAACTTACCACAGCGGGTGGATCTAGCTTCCCTGTTAGAGCTGCACAATCATGGAACATACTCCCACCTGACCTCAGACGCCCATTACCCTACACTAGATTTAGATGTAACGCTCTCAAATGGCTGCACAACAATGATATGTAACGATATTCACCCTTATCTAGCTGATTATGTTATGCATATGTTAAGACGGTATTCTTCTACGCTTACCTATCTTGATCCTATATGCACTGTATCACTTGTATCATTTGTTGTAAGTTACCTCTGTTTTGTCATAGCCTGTGTCAGGCACTGTAACTAAGTTTCGAGTCTACTTGCATTGTTGCGCCCAGCTGCCCAAGGGCTTGGAGTGCATTATCAAATAAACAAACAAACAAACAAACAAGAAGGTCCAGGGAGGAGCCTTCTTCTGTGCTGCTCCCGTATTATGGAACTCTCTACCCTCTTTACTGAGAGGCTATTTCTCTTTGACTTTGTTTAAGAAAGAGCTCAAGACCTGGTTGTTCCAATAATTAGTTCACTTCTCTTATCTCTTTGTGGCTCAACTGCCCCCCCCCTTTAATCTGGACTGCATTTGTTATTTGTTTGTGCTTGTCTTTTTTTGCGCCCTCACACCCACGGGTTTATGGATGTGCATTACAAATAAAGTAAAGTAAAGTAAAGTAACAGGCCTTTCAGCGGAGGGAGGGGTGCTGAAAATCCTACATCCTTAAATCATCCCAATTTTGACCATCCAGCGTCCCCAACACTTGCAGTGCAGGGGGGTCTAAAACCAAAATTCCCCAAATCATTCCAATTTTTCTGTCTGACTTCCCTGACACAAACCCAAGTAGCGGGGTCTGAAAAACAAACCATTAAATCACCCTGTTTTTATTCCTGTACACCGGCCTGGTTCTTGGCTCATTGGTAGCTAAGGGGCATGATATTCGTCTGAAGTAGGGCTGAAGAGAATAATCTATTAAACAGTTTGTTGCATGACGCCTTTGTGGGGAGGGTAAGAACTCCCTGTGCTGAGGGCGGCCTCTCAATAAACTGTTACAGTTGCTCTGTATATACGTTTGCCCCTTCCCAAGTGTCCTGTGTGTCCTATTTTTTTCTGTTTAATTCTATGGGCCTTATTACGAGGTGGGTGGAATGGGTTTAACAGCACCTGTAATGGTGGCGGTAAACCCATTTTGCCCTATTACGAGGTTCCCTTGCGAGACCCGCTCTGAATGTCTGGTCAAACCAGACGTCCTTTGCGGGTACCGCAAGGGGACCAGGGAGATAATAACAGGCTTGTTATTAGCTCCCTCCTCATTCCCATTGAGTCCCACGGGGGCTCAAATGGGAATGGGGATGGGTTTTTTGAATGAGGAATTACCGGGTCCTCCAAGGTTGGAATAACCTGGTAATTCCTCATTCAAGGAACCCGGACCCGGACCTGAGTTTGGAGGCAGCCATGGCGCTAATAGCACCATGGCTACCTCCAAACTCGTAATGAGGCCCTATGTGCCTGCCTGTCATGCCCTTGCTTCCACAAGATTCAGTGTGGTACTCTGCCCGTAACTGTACACCCTCCACTATAGGTGTATATGTCCTGAGCTATGTGTCTTCGTAGGATGTTCTATATGTGACAGTGTGTCATGTTTTTGCTTTTCCTTTCACTGATCCACAAGTCAGTGTGTGAGGCTCTTTAACTGTATGCCCCACTGTGACAAACTGACTACTGCTCTGCAGGAGTACAGGAATGAGTAGTGACTAAATCGCCTACTCAGCCCCACTCAATTAGTAGGGATCCCAATCATAAAGGTGAAGCAGGCTTTGCCCGACATGCATCCCTCCTTTGCCACTTTTGGTAAAATGGGCTGAGGGCAGGCTATACTCTTCAGGAGGGGTGTCAGCTAATACAGTTATAACACTGACAGCAATAGTATGGGGATACCAAATAAAGGAATGTCCAACCAAGGGTCTACAAAAATAGGAACTTTAATAGAAATGAACAATGCACACAACTAATTAAAAACAATGAAGTCCTACTCCTTTAAAGGAAACACAGAGAATGCAGATTTTGAGACTAAACGAGTTCATAGGCCAGGGTGTTCAGTCAAACGATTTCCTTTTATTAAACTTTCTTTATGGGGCCACTTGGCAATACACGTTACAACACATTATGGCATGAGTAACAACTGAATAGGCAGATAAACAGGACCAAGGTAGGGAAGCACACATTTCAGAGAGGTACATTATAATAACACTGAAGGGCGATCGTAGCGATTAGCAACTCAGGTTCAGTAACAGTAGAGGCCTGAGACAAGGGCAGTCGTGAGTCTGTGGAAATGTCCTGCGAAGGTGATGTGCAAAGAAGATATGATCTGAGTGGTCCCCACATGTCTGTCAGGCGGGATTCAAAATGTTGCATATGTGCCCATTGGTTTATGGTCAATCCGTCGAAAAAATAAGCAGCGACATACCAACCCATCTAATGCAACGCATCGTCTGCCACAGCATCGACAGGCTATCTTTAACAGGTAAAAGTGCATTTCCATCTAAACCAGTCCATCGAAAATATAAATGACGGTTTCAATGGAAATGCACTTTTACATGTAAAAAATAGCATTTCAATGCTATTTTTGTAACTTTAAAAAGTTACATGAGCTATCCAGAGGTAATTCCTCATTCTGGGAACCCGGTAAAGGATCCCGGTTTGGCGGCAGTCATGGAGCTAATATCTCAATGGCTGCCGCCAAACTCGTAATGAGGCCCACAGTTTCTTGTGAAAAGTCTTGAATTACAGTTCATAAATGTGGGCGCCTTTTCTTTCAGTGAGCAGAACTATCTTTCGTTCTACTAGAAAGTGTTGCTCTCAGTGGGGAAAGTGGGCTAATTGTGCTGCAAAAACAGCTCCCCAATATTGTTTTTACATCATGTCTCTGGAGGGAGTTGGGGGGGGGCATTTTCTGTTTTTCCACTCGCCACTCCATAGCCAGGCAGGTGTATTTGTTAAAGCCCCAAAAATACAATGGGTGCTAAATTTAAGTGTAGTTCTCAATAGTTAGGTTGGATTGAGGGGTGTAGGTTAATCAGCATTATTACCCTAGAAGGGGTGCTAGCCAATCAGGAAGCTTGTAATGCAGGCTGTATTCTCTGGTATGAGCCTGTGTTCTGAGCAGCCTGAGTGCTTGTTAGCTAGCCCCCCTTCCCTGTCCCGCTCACCAATCCCTTCAACACCACCCCCCAAACCTCATAGCACCCACGTAGTGCCCGGCCCACACCAATGTAAGTTTCTTTTTTTAAATATAAATTTAACACTGTTAGCACTTGCATAGGAAACTACACTGGTGCTAATGTTGATATGTCCCACGGTGGTGGGCCAACCCTGCTGGTAACAGCACCATCGCCTCCATTAAGCAACCATAGCTTCGCTTGGGATTTTAACTTAGACGGCAGGCCATTAATGGCACAGTTGGCCTGCTGCCACGGGTTAGTTTGCCCGAATATTGGGTGGTGGGGGCTTGATTTTGATATTTCCCAGCAAGCAATGGAATATATCTAGCTAAAAAAGATTGTGTGGTACGTCAGAAAATGTTAATTGTTACGAACCTCTAAATCTAACAAATCTTATGTTACCTTAAAGTGCTGGAATTTGGAAAAAAGAGGGAGCGGTTTACCCCAGTAACATGTACATTGTTTCATGCCTTCTACACAGAACTCTACATCGCACTTTCTAATTCCTCTCACCCATCAAACCTTGTTGTATATTTCAAATCAATGCAATGCGGGGAAAAAGCCATGACTCACCGGTGATGTGCCATGACAGAGCTTAAAGTCGTTTGCCCAGTGTATGCTCTATGTACATTCAAAATGGACCAAATTATAATATATGCAGCAAGACAGCAGTCTATTAAATCATTGTGACAAAATGACTTCTGCTCTGCGGGAGCACAAGGGTGAGTAGTGGCTAAACCACCTACTCAGCCCCCACACTCCTGCAAACTAACAGCAATGTCAATCATAAAGGTGAAACCGGCGCTGCCAAGAGCTATCACTCCTTCCCCTTTTGTGGCAACCTGGGCAAAGGTAAAGCCATACTCTCAGAAGGAGTGTGAATGGGAGCCAGTAGCAACACAAACTGCAATAGTAAAACAGTTCCAAAATAACACAATGTCCAATGAAGGCTCTACAAAATATAAACTTTAATTACGCAAATCACTTGTACACTTATCTATCAAAAACCTTATCACAAACTCATCCCTGGGATGGAAGACAGAGAAAAGCAGAAAGTAACCATGCAACAATCTGGACACTTGGCCGGAGTAACAACTGGCCATTAATACAACTACAGTTCAGGAAAGATGTGTCTTGTAGGGAATCTCCAAGTTTAGGTGGTTAGATGATGTCAACCCAGGCACCAGGGTGTTGCGGATGTGGGGCGAACTAGGTTTGGATGTAGTGGGTCATATATGTCCAAGCGGTGAGCTGGTGTCGGATCAGTTTGAAGCAGAAGCTCTGTGCAGTTCGAATGCAGTGGTGGAGCGATGCAGTTTGGATGACTATAGAGGATTGTTGATTCTTTTTCTTACAAGACATATCCTTTTTGAACTCCTCGTTTCATTTCTTGCCTGTTTTGCTTCTCTGTTGTCTTCAAGGTCACAGCTTTGAACCACCGGACCTCGACACTAACCTCTCGAGCATCGCATCACACGTCAACCCGAGCCAGCGTTTACCAACATCTCAAACTGACTCGCCAATCAATGCTAGCGAAGACCACAATCCGACCCTCATCAACTGCCTCACAGAAATAAAGCATTGGATGAGCACCAAAAGCCTTAGACTCAACCCGGACGAAACAGAAATAATGATCACGCCCGACAGCCCTTTAAACCAACACCACATTCCATGGCCTCTTGAAACGGGAAGCCAGATTTCACTACAACACAAGCTGCTCTCTGCAGCTGAAGGAGCTCAGAGGTTTCATTGCGTTCTCTCCTTCCTTATCGATGGCAAGGCACCACCACCCTGCTGCCCATTATGAGTGAGACGCCACTGCCAGCCAGCATGGCAAAGGAGGCAACCTGTTGGGTGGCCTGCCACTAGTGACTAGGCCTGTTGTACAGTTGTCTTGTGAGGACCCTATGTTTAAAATGCGTGCTGGCTTTGTTTTTTGTAAGAGAGAAACGTGAAGTGGTGCTCTGTGGAGAGCAGCGTTTGTTTCCCCTCTGTGATCCGGGGCCTGACTCAGACTATGAATATAGCATAATAATAGAACAGGACTGACTTCTACTTCCCTCCAGTCGGCTGCTGAGCCGCTAAAGCCAAAGATGACGTGACGAGATGAAAAATGAGCCACTCAGGGGAGCTGTGGGTACAGCATCGGCACTTCAACCAATAAGTGTGTATTTCCTGTTTTCAAGATACTAAAGGGATTACATCGCGAGTAAACTGGGCAAAATAGACTTTCTTGAGAAGTGCATGGAGCATAATTTAGGGGTGCAAATCAATGCATGGAGAATAGCTTATTACTGCAAATCAAAACATATAAGTATTAAGATACCTCTGGGTTTTGTGGGCCAAATAAATAAATAAATAAATAAATAAACCACTTAATGCTAACATTGTTGGTACGCTTGCATCTAAAATGTGTGCAATTGAGGAATCATATGTTCAAATAGCAGGATAGAAGAAAGTATAAACTGCAAAAAGTTTCAACAACTCATCAGACTGCATACATGTACACACACATCGGATTTCACTTCCTCGGTCAAAATGCAAATTTGTTTAGGGCTATGTTGGCTCGATGACGAGCGGTGCTCTCTGTGCTTTGCAGCAAGCATTTGTTTACTTACACAAAGTGTGGCTCTCCAGAGGTTTTGGACTTCAACTCCCAGGATCCCTGTTATGTTGTGTTAATGTATAACTGCTGAACCCATATGCATGCATTAGTAATGGCCGAACCCCAAAACCTCACCCATAATGATAGGCTCACAACTTGTATCAAGTGTTGGCAATAAAAGGCCGTAGCATTTTATTGTACAGATATGGGTTATGGCAATAACAATATCACATATCATGATGGTATCATACTTTTGGGCACCGGGTCCTGAGGTTACCCCCTCGGACCCGTGCCACCTTCTTGTGTCCCACTACTTGTTGTGGGCACCGTACAGTGCCTTGTACTTCTTTTTGTTCTTCTCCCCTTTTTGTAGGGAGGGCGGGTTCTGTGGTAAAGAAGCAAGAAGATTTGGAAGACGCTGAGTAAACATGAACCTCCTGTTTGCTTGGGTCCCTGTTCAGGGTCCACAAACAGATTGTGTTTACTCTGAGCATGCTGCTCTCATTTATAGGACCCTGGGAGGCCCTGGGTCTTTGTTGTGTATGTGGTGGGGGCCGCTGTTGTCGCAGCCCCCGGCCGGATAGCCGACTGTCTGACCCCCTGGTGGGGACAGATGTTTGAACCTGGGCCCTGCCTGATGGTTGTTTCCTTATGGTGCTTAGCACCTTGCTGTTTGGAGGAAGGGTGAGATGACTGTTCGCACCTTGCCCTTCCGTGGCTTTGTGCTGCCGAGACTGCGTGTCTCCGTAGCTGGGGGGAGGAGAGGAGCAGGCGCGGGGAGGTTGGGGCTGCCCCTCTCCCAGCTGCCGATGGTATCAGCAGTTACCCTGCCTCGCTTGTGGGATGCCCATGCAGCATTGCCCATAACTGCTGAACCCATATACATGCATTAGTAATGGCCGAACCCCAAAACCTCACCCATAATGATAGGCTCACAACTTGTATCAAGTGTTGGCAATAAAAGGCCGTAGGATTTTATTGTACAGATATGGGTTATGGCAATAACAATATCACATATCATGATGGTATCATACTTTTGGGCACCGGGTCCTGAGGTAACCCCCTCGGACCCGTGCCGACACACACGGGCAGCTTGCCGGCTGACCGTGTTCCCCCAAGAGTATGCCCTAACGACAGCCCCTGTGAGCAAGTGTTGTATTGATTTCCCGAAAGAAATGCTCCATGCCCTGGCTAGACAGATGGGTGCCGTCGTGGAGAAAGAGGTCTGGGTTGCCTAGTGTAATGGCTGGGTGTTTTATGAAACCCAGTCCTCTTGTCATACAGAATCTTTCTATCGTCCTGTTCAGTTTTCTTCTGGATATGTCTATAGATTTGTAGCAATTGGCCCCTAGCCATTTCTTTCTTGGTAAGATGGCTGAGAAGTATATTTCCGTCCCCCTCCAGTTGTGGGAAATGCCTGCTAGGGAGGAGCAGATTTCTTCGCATAGGATGCGTCTAGCTGTGTTGACTAGGTTGTTGCCCCCTGGATGGATGATCAGGAATTCTGGGGGGTCCCTGTATGCCACGAGTTCTGCTAGTGTTTCGTGGACGTCGGCCCACTGTAGGCCTCTGTATCCCCACCATGAAGTAATGGTGTTTCTGAAAGGTGGCCCTTCTTTGGTCTCTTCTGCCCATCTGCCTGTCCTGAAAACGAATCAGTGGCCAACTATCCATGCTGATCGAAGTGTGGTCCTCGATTCGCCTGTTGTTTCTGTGGTGGTGGGAGGTGGGGAAAAGAAAGAAAATTTTAGGGCGGATGGCTATATCAATTTTGGTCTGATATATCTTTTATAACAGTCTGGCTTACATCGCCCTATGTTTTTTAGTAGTTGCGGTGCTAAACCTCCTTGCCATGCTGCAGTGGCGGCACCTATCCTGAAGGAATGAGTGCTGAAATGTTTGCGATCCCACCCTGCTCTGTTGATTGCTTTTATCAGCACTCCTTTAAATCGGTAGCGGCATAGGGCCGATGCATCCTTGTGGATTAAAAAAAAAACTCCCCCCCACTTTGGGTCGTTGTGCGTAATAGAGGTTGGTGATGCAAACTGGGTAGTTTGTTGCCTCATCGATGCAACAAATATTGATGGTTCTTTTTGCATCCGTTTTCGACTGTTGAATTTCTATGTTAACACTCTCCTGTCTCACCCTGATTTCCATGACGGCCAGGCCGTTTGTGGCCTTGGTGCTGGAAGCGATGAGTTCTCCTACCCGGAAAGTCCTGAAGTAGGCTAGGAAAAAGGCTGTTTTAAATAACATTATCTCGTATGGATGCCAACATATGGCTTCCAAATGGCTTGCTATCTGCACCAGTTTGCTGAAATCAAGGGGTCGGCGGGTGTCCACTTGCGGACCCTCTATTCTGCCCCATCCCTTCATTGCATAGGAGATGAGGGCGTTCTGGGTGGGGTCTGAATCGCCCCGTATTTTTGTAAAGTATGAAATTGCCACCAGGTGTCTTTTTGCCCAATCCCTTTTGAAACCTTGTTCCCGGGCCCATTTTAAAAATACTTCTATATCTTTAATCGTTATTAGTTCTACGTGGTTTACACCTGTGGCCTTAAATACTGTTTGCAAACACTGTACTGTGTTGCAGTGGTGCTTGCCACCGCCCTCTCTGCCATCTCCGTTAGGAAGCCTGTGAGGTTGTTGGCACCCGTTGTTGATGTGCCTGATTCTTGTTGGGCATCCCGGCCTGGGCTCTCTGGCGCTGGCGTTGATGCCAAAGTGTTGCTGGCACCCCTTTTAGAGGTGCCTGCTTTGTATTGTTCATCCCGGCCTGCACTCTCTGGTGCTGGCGTTGATGCCAATGTGTCGTTGGCACCCGTTTTAAAGGTGCCTGCTTTGTATTGGTCATCCCGGCCTGCACTCTCTGGTGCTGGCGTTGATGTCGATGTGTTGTTGGCACCCGTTTTAGAGGTGCCTAATTTTCATTGGGCATCCCGGCCTGTGCTCTCTGGCGTTGGCGTTGATGCCGTTATTCTTGTCTTCCCATTATAGCCCAGCATTCTGCTGGTATTGGCGTCATCTGTTCCTGGGCGTGCAGCGCTAACTCTCGAAATCTTGTCCACTGGAAAGGAGATAAGGCATCAGCAATGTTATTATCTGCCCCTGAAATGTGCTTTGCTTTGAGTACAACGTTTACTTGTAGTGTGACTGTTGTAATGGCTCGTAATACTTTTAGTACTAGAGGGCATTTCGTAGACCTTCTGTTTATGGAGCCCACTACAGCCATGTTATCGCACCAGATCAAAAGTTACGTATTCGCTAGTCGCCTGCCCCAGATGTGTAATGTTAGCCAGATGGGGAATATTTCTAGTAGGGTGATGTTTCTTGTCCACCCTGCTGCTTGCCATGAATTGGGCCAGTGTCCTGCCACCCATTCGGAGTATAGTATGGCTCCAAACCCCTTGCTCCCAGCTGTGTCGGTGCATAGGACCCTGTTTGACCGGGTATTTAAAGGCGTTCGCCAAAGTAAAGACCCGTTGAAATCTCTGAGGAATTTTCCCTATGTTTCCACATCTTGTTTCACCTCTCTGCCTAGCCGGATATGCAAGTGTGGTTTGGTGAGTGATTTGATTTTGAACTCCAGGCTTCTGGAAAATATCCTCCCTTGAGGTATTATTTTGGATGCGAAATTGAGGCTGCCTGCTAAGGATTGTATTTCCTTTACAGTCCCCTTTTCTCTCATTATCAGGTTTTGTATTTTAGCCAGGAGTTCTGATATTTTTGTTTTGGGGATTCTGCAGAGCCCCTTTGCTGAGTCTATTTCGATGCCCAGAAAAATTATGTTTGTGTCTGGTTTGGTGGTTTTTCCACTTGCTAGGGGAACTCCCCACTGTGCGGCCATGTGCTCCAGTTTTGCTAAAGCCCGGCCGCATTCCTCGGAGTTTGGTGGCCCTATGACCATGAAATCGTCTAGGTGATGCACTATTTTTGTCCCTGGTCACTGCTCTAGGAAAGCCCATTGAAAAAAGGAACTGAATTGTTGAAATAGTGCACAGGATACTGCACACCCCATGGGAAGGCATCTATCTATGTAGAATTTGTTGTTAAAAGTGAAACCTAGCCACTGCTGTGACTCTGGGTGGACTGGCAAGAGTCTGAAAGCAGATTCGATGTCCAGCTTGGCCATCAAGGCGTTTCTGCCGCACTCTTGTCTGAGCCTTACCGCCTCTTGGAAATGCGTGTAATATACAGCAGATTCTGTGCGTGGGATGCCATCGTTTAAAGACTGGCCTTTAGGGTAGGAGAGGTGATGGATTAGTCTCATTGTCCCGTGTTCTTTTTTGGGGACCAGGCCTAGTGGAGATATTAAATAGTCATTTAAAGGCCTGAAGTCCCAGGGACCTGCTATCCTGCCCAGTTGCAGTTCTTTCTTGATTTTGGTTTCTACTATCTGGGGGTTGTCCCTGGCTGGCTTTAGATTCATCGGGATGTATTGTGGCCCAGTGCCATTAAATGGGATGAAAAAACCTTTGGTGAAACCCTGCCATAGTAACCTGCTGGTTTCCTTGTCTGGGTAGCTGTTTAGGGCGTCCCTAAAATTGCCCGATTGATGGGCGTTCGTCCTGGTTCTAAAATTGGGATATCATTCTTTCTTGGCTGGTAGTCTGGTGCAGTTGCTTGCTGCATGGTCGCCATTGCAATTTGTGCAGGCGTGTTTGTACCAGCATTCTTTGCCCCATGTACACTGGTTTTTCCCAAAATTTCTGCATGGGATGTTGGATTTGACAGCCTGCTGTTTGTTCTGTCTGCGGGCATTATTTTTAGCCGCCCCAGGCTGGTTCCTCCGAAAGGACTGCTCCCCTTTTTTGGATTTATCATTGTCATGGGATTTGCTTACTTGCGAGGTTTTGCTATTTTTGGAAGAATGCATGGTATCTTCTTCCTGGGGAGGTTCGGCGTTGAGGGTGTATAAATCGTTCTGGACTTCATCCCACTCAATAGCCGGCCTTTCTGACATGCTCCTCCTAAATCTGATGTCGTACGCAAGCCATGTCTTCCCCCTCTGTGTTACTTTTACTTCCCTTATTTTATCAACGTATGCCCAGATCTTCCTACCATCCATGGGGAATTTTTCTTCATATATTGTTGCTAAGATGGCAAAGGCCTGTAACCAGTTATCCCAGTTTTGCTTTACCTGGGCGTTTCTGGCAATAGCTTTTTCTTCTATTTTTTTGGGGACTCTGAAAGCGTCTTTCCCCTTGCGCTGCACTGGGCTTCTATTAGGGAAGAGATTTCTATAAATTCCTTGGCCCATATGGCTTCTTTGATTGTGGTATCAATGTTCCATGCCAGGCATCTTTTGTATCTATTTAATATCTCTGTTTGGAAAGATTTCATTTTTTGGTCTAATTGCGCATTACAGATTGTTACAATGTCAGCTGTATTGCTGCCGGGTGTCCCTGTCGCACCCGTGTTGTCTGTGCCTGGGGTTGCCCATGCTTTTAGGGCACCTGCTGAATCTGTTGCTGGAGTTGTGGAGGCCGTTGTATTTATAGCTGTGGGCGCTATTGGCAACTGCTGTACTTGTTGTGGCGGGATTGCTGTAGGTAATGTTACGGGTGGGTTGACAAACGTTATTGTAGGTTCCATTGCGATGGTAGGGTTTGAGGCCCCAGGTTCCCTTGTGGGCGGTGTCTGTTTTCCCCTTATTTCTACCATTAGTTGCTGTAATTCTGCTACGTTCTAACATAGTTTTGACAATTTTTTGGTACCTTTTCTGGCGCCTTTGGATATTTTTCTCCTTTTTAATAGTGCAGAAACCTCCTCCTGGCTGGGTGGGCTGGTGATTCCTTCCCTGGGTAGGCCGTACATGTTTTCTCTAACCCATGCCCATCCGTAGTGCTCTGCCGCTTCAATGGCTGCTAGCAATTGTAGTGATTTGGGCTTCTGCACCGGTGGTGGGGGTGCCCGTGCTTTCCGTTTGGGCCCCATGTTCTTCTATGCCTGCTATAGGAAAAGGAAAAAGGGTTTTATCAAAGGGTTAAACTGTTGTTATCGGCGAGTTCTCTGCGCCTGTTCTATTTGTTGCCCGTGCTGGGTAACTGTTGACTGGTGCCTTCTGGACCGGGTTCAGAAAATTGGGCAGCCCCCAGGCTTGATTGACTGGATTTAACTAATTGGTTTCGCTTGTGAGGTCACCCTGCAATATTACAGAAATTATTTTAAATCTGCAGTATTTGGGCCCGCCAAGCTTGAAACTGTGTTCGCCAGCTATGCGTGGCTGTCAAGCAAAGACGAGCTCCCGGCTCGTCGTGCTACCAAGCTGGCTTGTGACTCTGCCCGAGTTTTAAAACTGGCTTGTGTTATCTTGCCCCGCCTGCCTTATAACGCGGGGGTTCCGGTCCACTGTGATGAAATGTATCTCTTCCAGACATAAATGTCTATTTTTCCTCCCTCGTAGCCCCAGCGCGGTGGCTCACCTGTAAGTTGTTGAATCGGTCACCGTCCGCGCCGTGCTGTTCGAGTGCCTCTCTCTCCTTCGTTCGCACTGGTTTTGGGAGTGATTTCGCAGCACGCGTCTTTGTTTGTTTTGTTTTGGACACGCTCGCCGCTCGCTTTTCATTCTATGCCGAAAATGTTGAGGTTGACAGCGTCCGCGCTGGCCTTTCGGTTGCCGCTTCTTCCTTCGTTAAAGCTGCATTGCAATTGCTTTGAACAGTACAATGTTCAGGAAGGAAAAAAGACACTGCGATGTACAGTGAACTTCAAAGATTGCTAAAGAAGCAAGAAGATTTGGAAGACACTGAGTAAACAGTGAACCTCCTGTTTGCTTCGGTCCCCGTTCAGGGTCCACAAAAAGATTGTGTTTACTCTGAGCATGCTGCTCTCATTTATAGGACCCAGGGAGGCCCTGGGTCTTTGTTGTGTATGTGGTGGGGGCTGCTGTTGTCGCAGCCCCTGGCCAGATAGCCGACTATCTGACCCCCTGGTGGGGGCGGGTCTTTTGAACCTGGGCCCTGCCTGATGGTTGTTTTCCTTATGGCGCTTAGCACCTTGCTGTTTGGAGGAAGGGTGCGACGACTGTTCGCACCTTACCCTTCCGTGGCTTTTGTGCTGCCGAGACTGCGTGTCTATGTAGCTTGGGGAGGAGAGGAGCAGGTGCAGGGAGGTTGGGGCTGCCCCTCTCCCAGCTGCCGATGGTAACAGCAGTTACCCTGCCTCGCTTGTGGGATGCCCATGCAGCATTGCCCAGTCTTGTCCTGCTGGCCACCTATGCATGCTGTTAGAATGTTAGTGTCGGAAGCGATTGGAAGCTCAGGAGAATGCTGGTGAGTGTTGTCGGTGAGTATTCCAAGAGTGTCACTTGGGGCCTGAGCTGGGGTGCGTGAGGATGGTTGGTGGGTGTGCTGTGTGCTCCCTGTCCTGTAACAGCCTGAGAGTAACTGGAACCTAACCGTGTAAATATGTATAACAAAGCTTGGATCCATGTCTGTAGAACGACAACAGAAATAATGACATACTTTTTCAGTGACACTTTAATAATGAAAATTATTTGGTTGGGTGTCGCCCCGAACCCCCCATTTCTACAGCTTCCCCCCACTACTCCCACCCCTTCTAATCCCTTACCCCACACCCATATACCCTTTCGTTATTAATGCAGAATACCATAAAGCTTGCCTGGTTTCATAACAAGTGGCTCCACAGCTGGTCTGTGTCTGGTCTCCAGCTGCCCACCAGGAATCAAGACATTTGCTAGCCAGCCACGTCAGCCGCGAAGGATCATGGGGGTTGTAGTCCAAAACATGAACGGCTTTGTACTTCATTTATAGTTTACATTCTTTTTTTTTTTTTTTTTAATTCAAGATTTATTGATTTTGTACAAGTTCAACAGTCACTTACATCCAAAATCTCCAGTAAATAAGTAAAGGGAGCATATAAGGCAAGTACCATCTTCACATATCATGTGGAGTAGTTCCTGAAAATTAAACATTATAATGAATAAGATCAACAAAACCCAGTTTCACCCCCTCTCCCCCCCTCTCTTTATTATCTCCAAGTACGTGATTGAGAAACACCATTAAACAATGAGACAACACCAGAAAGCTTCTAATATAAATATGATATCCGACCAGGACACATAGCATGATCCAAGGGTCCGCCACAGCAAAAATCTTCGTTTGTTATCGTTATTGACACGAATCGCAACAATATACTGCACACATTGTCTTTACAAGGCATGTTTGGCTCTGAACTCGGACCAGGTACCTTCGACAACAGTAAGATCTCCGCGTAAAGCGGCGGTTAGGTAGTCCATCCTATAGAGAGTCTGGGCAACCGCAAGCCATTCAGTTTTAGTAGGGAGCTTGGCCCTCTTCCACACCATAGTGAGGCAGGCTCGTGCAGCCATCAACAGACCTTGTACCATCCTAGGTGCTTTTACAACTTTGTCCCCTGTTTCGATCAGACCAAACAAGATAAACATTGGCTGCTGCACCCTTTCTTCATCGTCCAGATCCCTAATCCAGCTAAGAACCTCTGACCAGTAGGTCTGGACCATGGTACACCCCCACCACATATGCCAGTAACACGCCCGCTTCCCACAGCCCCTCCAACAATATGGGCTAATCCCCTGATACATTTTGGCAAGCCTGATCGGGTCGTACTGCCATCTATACAGAAGTTTTATGGCATGCAGTTTGTACTGGCAGGATATTGAGGACTTCGCAGTGCGTCTGCAGATGTTTAGCCACAGCTTTTCGGAGATTTGTCTGCCCATATCTGCTTCCCATCTGCCCTTAAGCACCAATGAGGGGGAGATATCAGTCTCAATCAGGGCCGAATACATAGCGCTTATCAGACCACTGGAGCCCGTACATCGATCAAGGATCATTTCAAATGGGGTAAGATCCCTCTGCAGCTGGTCCTTCCAGATTGACCTTGTCATTACCCCTTTGAGCCTCAGATACAGGAAGACTGAAAGCGTGCCTATGCCAAGCGCCTCTTGGAGCTCCTGTACGGTCACAAAGGTCCCGTCACGCCATAATTGGCCCGCTCTTTCCAGCCCCGCTTGGTACCACGTTTCATAGCTTCCTGGTTCTGGGATTGCGTCTCGGATCCCTGGTGACCAAAGGTGACCCAGGGGAGCTGGCCACGTCGTGACTCCCATCATTTTCCTGCCTGGTTTCCAAATTGCCCATAACGTACCCAAGATGGGGTGGGATCTGACTTTTTCACGCAACTGGGATCTAGGGACCCTTACCATTCGGGCACAATAAAGGGACGAAGGTGATAATTATCCAGCGCTATCCACTGGGGTTCCGAACGTTGCCTAAAGTGTGGGACAAGAACTCTAAGTTGCGCCGCCCTGTAATACGTTTCCATGTCCGGGAGGCCCACTCCCGCGTTGTCTTTGCGGAGCTAGAGTAAGGGTCTTGGAATTCTAGGTCTCTGGCCCTGCCACAGGAAGGACAAAAACATTTTTCGCACATCGATGAAGAATTCCGGGAGCATCCTAATGGGGAGCATCTGGAACAAATATAATATCTTAGGGAGAAAGACCATCTTTATGGCATTTAAACGGCCCATCCAGGAGATTGTGAGCTTGGACCACCGTTGGCTATCTTTCTGTAAAGCATGTGACAGTGGTGGGAAGTTAGCTTCATATAAGGAGTCAAGGTCGCGGGTGACATTAATGCCCAAGTAGCGAAGGGTAGTAAGGCTGACTTGGACTCCTAGCGGGGCAAAGCGTACGATTTCGGAGTCCCTACTCTTGTCAATCGGGAGGAGGACTGACTTCCTTGTGTTGATCTTTAGGCCAGCCAGTGCACCGTATTCCTCAATTATATCAAGCGCAGCTGGGATCGAGTCAAAGGGGTCGGTCAGGTGAAGCAAAATATCATCTGCGTATAGCCCTAGTTTGTACTCCCTGTCTCCCACCGTGATGCCCTTAACTCTACCGTCACTTCTTAGTTTCTGCGCCAATGGTTCAAGGGACATCACAAACAATATTGCTGACAATGGGCAACCCTGTCTCGTACCTCTTTCAAGGGGAAACCAGCGTGAATATCCTCCATTCACCGCCACCGATGTCGTGGGGGAGGTGTACAATGCTTTAATGGCACGGCAGAGTTTCGGTCCCAACCCATATGACACCAACACTCTTTCTAAAAAGTCCCAGGACACTCTATCAAAAGCCTTCTCAGCATCCAACGATAAAAGAGATGGGTCCCCCTTCATTCCCTGTGCCTCGTGTAGTAAGTGGAGTGTTTTCCGCATGGTATCCGCCCCCTGCCTGCCAAGAACAAAGCCAACTTGGTCAGAGTGTACCAATCTGGGAAGATATGTATCGAGTCGAGCCGCAATGACTCTAGCATACACCTTGGCGTCGATATTAAGAAGCGAGATGGGTCGATAAGAACTACAGTATTTGGGGTCTCGACCTTCCTTAGGAATTACAGCCAGGAGGGCTTGAGAGAAGGATGGGGGGGCCTGACCCGTATTGAAAATATGGTTGAACAAGGATGCTAGGAAGGGGGCAAGGAGGGTAGAAAATGCTTTATGAAACCCGGTGTAAATCCATCATCCCCTGGGGCTCTCCCTATTTTTAGCCTCTTAATGGCACTCTCCACTTCTTCCTCAGTGACCGGAGTATCTAGGGATTCGGCCTCTGCACCTGTGAGGGTGGGAAGACGCGCTCCCTCAAGATATTCGTCTACACTTCCTACAGAGGGAGGGGGGTCACACATATATAGATCTTCGTAGAAGTAGGCAAATGCCTCCTGTATGTCGTTCGGGGACGTGACCGTTGTATCTATTAGAGTGCCATCAGTCCTCTCAATTTGATCGACCCATCTCTCCGCTCTCTGCGCACGGAGGCGAGCTGCTAACAGAGCATCTGCTTTGTCCCCCTTCTCGTAATATTTTTGCTTAAGGCACTGTAAGGTCTGGGCTGTTTTGCCAGCGATAAGAATCCTCAATTCTTCTCTGAGTTGTTTAGCTTCAGTTAAATACCTTGGTCTGTCAGACGGGGTGGTCTGCGCCAAGTTCTGAGCCACAGCAAGCTTCTCCCTAATGCCCCTTTCTATCAGGGCACGTTCCCTTTTCCTTCGGGCCCCTTCCCTTATAAGGATTCCCCTCCAGGTAGCCTTGGCTGCTTCCCACACAGCTACCTTCCCTACTTCCCCTGTATCATTAATGGGAAAGAATTGCTCGATCTCATTTTCAAAGGTCTCCTTAAAGACCGGGTCAGCCCAGAGGGATTCGTTACACCTCCATTTGGTGTTGCGGGGTGACAGCTCATCCCAAGATATATCAATTGCAACCATGTCATGGTCTGACCATGCGGAGGGGTATATAGTGGCAGCTTGCAGTACACATAGAAGATCGTTGGAGAGAAAGATATAGTCGATGCGTGTGAGTGTGTCGTGGGGGAGGGAGTGAAAGGTAAAACCTCTGTCCAACGGGTGTAGATGTCGCCAGCTATCTACAAGGCCATAAAGATGAAGGGTAGACTTGATTTCAGCCTCAGTTCGAGTGTTGGGCGGGTCTAATGCGTCGGCCCTGGTCTGCCTGTCAATAGAGCTGTCCATCCATGTGTTAAAGTCCCCGCCCAGGACCGTGTGCCCCTTAGCCATGTTAAAGACCTTTTCAGAGAATTTGTGAAGAAAACGATTCTGCCCTTGATTGGGTGCGTAAAGCATGGCCAGAGTGATTGTTATGCCCCCTATATTACCCACAACCGTGATCGCCCTACCCTCAGTGTCCGTCCATATGTCAAGAATTGTCATTCGGAGGGATTTGCGAACCAGAATTCCCACCCCTGCCTTTTTCAATATACCCGAGCTCCAGTAGGCGAGGCCAATCTCCCGTGACGGGATGGCTCTCTCCTCACCCTTCCGGTATCTTGTTTCTTGGAGGAACAAGATGTCTACGTTCGATCTTCTGAATTCCCTGGCCACCATTGATCGTTTTGTGGGAGAGTTCAAGCCTTTGACGTTGAGTGTGCAAATGCGTAATGTGTCCCTACGGGGTGCGAGTGCCATCGTAGGTGTAATTAGTGATCGTGGGCGGCCATTCCATCTGTGCCACGGCACATGTCCTGCCGGCCGTCGTTGTGCATGGGTCGTCATTATAAGAGTAGATCCCAAAAAATCCCACGGAGGCCGACGACCAAATCGTCCAGTGCCTACCATAGACCTCAGTGTGGCCAAGGTGCGTCTGCATATCTTTTGGATCAAGATTGTTGCAAAGTGTGTGTTCCTCAACCTCCCCCTCCCCCACCCACCACCCCCTCCCCAACACATTTGGCGCCCGATTCGCCCAGGTTAACATCACCCAGCCGAATTCGGACCACCAGTGGAGACCGCAGAACAGGCGGTCCTACCATAATAAAGTCACATATATCAGTGAGCCCCCAACTTTTGTGTGCACCTAACAATAACATTAGTCCAATAACAGAGTCATCAACCATCCCCCAGGAGCTGGCACAGTGAGTATTACGCCATATCACATACCGAGCGTCTGAGACACACAGAGCTAAAGATACCTCACACTTGGAGAAAAGTGACCTTACACAGTTTGGCCTGCAGGCCATCTATGGAAGTCTCATAGCAGGAGGTTGATTCTTATGCATGAGTTCGTAACCCCCTCGGCAGAGTAATTTGCCCAGTTTACTTTTTACCCAAGGATATGCCAAAGCGCTTCAGGCACCTTGTCAGTGTTCCATGTCCTGGGAGGTGTTCATCTTTCTGAATTTCCTGGAACCTGGGATCTTCCTCCGCCGTGAAGCCTTGATTTTCCACTCACCACCAGATGTTCCTTGATCCTCGTGAGAGGGGGCACCTTCCGGCGAGCCTATCAGGTCCGAAGCACAATCAGCAATGTCCTTCTCCGTGACAAGTCTCAATGTCGAGCCTTCCCATTCGAAGGTGAGGGAGAATGGGTACCCCCATCGGTACCTGACGCCCTTGTCTTTCAACATTTTCGTGATCGGAGAGCACTTTTTTCTCATTGCTAGTGTGAGAGATGACAAGTCCTGGTAGAGAGAAATGGCGGAGTTCTCCAAGGACAATTGTGGGGCGGTTCTGGCCTTTTCCAAGATTCGTGCTCTGTCCGCGTAGTTGTGGAATCGAGCCAGGACCGATCTCGGGGCCCCCGGTCTACCTCCAGCCAATGGATTCGGTCAATTTTAGGTGCGTCAACTGAGTCATCGTTGTAGAGGAGCTTCAGGATAGTGTGTAACGATTGCTTCAGGTCTAGTTCGGTTTCACCCTCTTTCTCAGGAAGGCCAAAGACTCGAATATTGTTACGACGCTCCCTATTTTCGAGGTCGTCGACCTTAAGGCGCATTTCCGTCTTCTCTGTTCGATATGTCTGCAATGCGGTGATCCATCTGTGCTTCCAGTACGTTCAGAGATGTTTGGTTGTGCTCAACCTGCTCGAGCCTGTCGTCCATTTTGTCCATCCTCTGCGTGATCTTATCTATCCTGTTACCAATATCTGCTCGCATACCCCTCAGTTCGGCAAGCAAATCAGCTACATCCGCCTTGGTCGCGGCAGCCTCGGATCCTGCTGTCGACATTGTAGGAGTCGAGGAGGGCCCTGGGGATCTGGCAATTGGTGAAAACGTGTATTTCGCCAACTTGGTTTTAGGGTCCATGAAGGGCGGCACCCAAAAGCGGGGTGAAAAATGTCCTGGCGGTCTCCTATCGATGTAACGCTAGCACCCGCAGTCGCGGGACAGCGCGAAGGACCAGCTCTTGATACGGACACGAGCCACCAGGGCCTCTCGAGTTTTGTTCCGTTATGTACTCGTAGAGTTCTCCTTCACCCTCCTCACCGGCTGCGCAGCCAAAACGTATCACCTCTCAGGCAGCGAGTGCCGTTTCCGCAGCACCGGAGAGGGGCCCCCTGGAGGGTAGGTAAGGGGGAGGATGAGCCGAGGGCAGGCCGGGAAAGACCAGCAGTGGACAGCTGCGCCGCGACGCAGGGGGGGACGAAGGATCCGCTTACCGTGCCGTGGCGGGGGTGTCAGCGAGCCCCAAGATGGGGCTCCCAGCCGCACTGAGCAGTAGTGCACAGCAGGTTCCTCACGGAGCTCCAAGAAGAGCGTGGGATCAGTCACAGAAGGCAACTCTTCCCGCGTATACGCAGGCCTGGACTGGAAGTTCCGCAGGACGCACGCCGCGCCGAAGGCCTCAGAGCGCCGATGTTGATTTCACCACGATGCCGCCTCCGATTTTCTCCGGGTTTTCTCTCATCTGGGGGGGACACCGTCCCACGTCTCTCGCTCAAAAACCAACTCTGGGGGGGTCTCGAAGTGGGGGCTCACTGCCACTTTCCGGACCCTGTGTTGAGCGCTCACACGGAGAGGCGACTCATCCGTGCACCCCCTAGTGGCCAACCTTACATTCTTTTTAAACTGCACTGCTCTTATCATTGATAAGAGCCTGAAAGTGAGCAAATTCTAAGAACAACTACTAATATATCATCACCATGACTGTGTTCTGTTAAGTCCACTGATTCCCCATGTAATACAGAACCAATATACCCACCCTTATCAATTAAAGGATTGTTTTAACTACAAACTCCATGAAGCCTTCCGAGACAAATCTCACAACATGTTTGTGGGTTATTTGCCAACTACAAAGTATACACTGGATTGCCCCCATAAGCACATGAGACATACCATGAAAAGGGATTTGCTGAACACCATTGAGTGGTGACTAAGTCTGTGTTGTGTCCATTTGTTATATAGCGCTTCATACCTTACAGCCCTGACAATTAGTTCAATCCCTGCATGGCTTGTGGTCTGAAGAAGCATTTCCTCCAAATCGGTTTCTTTTTAGTTTAGGCTACTAGGTGGCGCTTTAGTTCCACACATAAGCTGGAACTTTGCATTAGAGTACAGCGAGGGAGAAATTGCATATGAGGAGGGATACAAAGCTTGTAGGTGTTGTTTGTTATTTGGCCATCCATCGACTGCCCCTGGCCATGCTAATTCCTATGGCTATCTCCACCCACTTTCTTCCCCTCCTCGTCCAAAACACATCCTACCAGGATCTCTTTGAGCTGGGTCTAGCAAGCCTTGCGATCAAACTTTGAGTTTGAAGTGACTGCCAGTGCTTTTTGGTTTTGGCATATTTTGCACCACCATAAGGCCAAAACCATAGCTACAGGTAAGGGGAGAAACAGAAGAGGGTTTTGAGAGAACTAAAATGCGGTTGTTATAATAACCAAAAAATGCCTGTGGCATGAAATGGCCAAATCCCCAAGCGCCTATTTCTGTATCCTGGTGCTTTGCAATCCAAAAAGTAGGGGCGTCATTGACTGTGATCCAATTAAACTGTAACTTGGAAAAAGGTGCTGGCTGTATATTGTGTAAAGGAGTGTTGAAAATGCTGTGTTGGGAAATCAATGATTTTACCAAATCAATGAAATTGCTTTATTGAGTGGAGAGCAGTGTGTGATAGGATGTGTGTGCTGCTTGGAATGGCAGGAACGTCATTTTACCAGAATGCCAGCGGTAGCGGTAGTGACGTCACATGCCCATTCACTTCTGATGACATCAAAGGAAGTGATGTCATTGGACCCCACCCTGAAGTAACATCACGGGAAGTGATGGAACACAACCTGTCACGCCTTGACAAAACAGGAAGTGGCATCACATAGCATTGTTTCTAAGCACTTCGAAAAATATGGTTACGATATCACTGTAATGTGATATACATTTCATACAAGAATGGATCACCATAGGTATGGTTAATATCAATGTGTATGGGCCCATTTACCAAATTACTGTGAATGCAAGCAGACGTCCAAGCTCAAACGATGATTATGTTTTATCAGATAGTAGTTAAGCTCTTCATATAGAACAAATATACATACAATATCACCAAACGTGTGTTGGTACTCATTTATCAACCTCAGCAGGATGAAAGGCTGAGTTGACCTTTCCGGGAGCCAAACGTGCAACCTGCAGATCATACACAAGTTGCAGCAGTGAGCGCTCAACCCACTGAGCTATCATACCAGCTATAGCTATCAGAAAACCAGCCACTCCATAAACATAGAGCCACATGCCACTGGCCACAGCCCTTTTTTACTACTTTTTTGTAGGGGTTGCAGCGAGACTTTTGGGTTTGCAGATGTGACCCCTGGCGACCCTTAATTTACATCCCTGGTGGGTGGGTGTGCGATATCTTAGTGATTAGACAGCAGCATTATGTACATTTAAGAAATGACAGAATTGTAGGGAACGTTGAGATGTGTCACTGCGTGCTGGGTTTCGAATGTACAGTTGATTCCGTTTCTATACATGCTTTCTAAACTGCACAGGAGACGCGGGCTTTAGCCGCAGTGTGTGGCGTTTAGTGATATATAGCTGTGAAGCGGCTATTTGCAGGTGTTAGCGTTCGTAGGAGCACTGCCCGCCGCCGCACCTTTCGGTGGATGGAGTGGGCAGGATATGTATTGCCTACCATATATGATGGGATGGCTGGGGATTGATCCGCGCATGCTTACTCACATGTTTGCCGTTTTAGCTGTGCAGCAGCAAGGAAATAGCCGTGAGGTTTATTGGACATTAGAAGTATCTATGTTTCAAACATGATCTCATGGTATGCATCGTGGAGATGTGTTACTGCGTGCTGGTTTTTGATAAGGGTGGGAGCAGGGGCAGTTTTTTTGATGGATTAGGACCGCCGGTTCAGCTGGCTGGGGAGCGACCCGTTTTTCAGAGTGGACGAGGCAAGGGAGGGGAACAAGGGAGAACAAGGGAGAACAAAAATAATGATTTTACTAGGCCAAGTGATATTGAGAACGCGCAAGTGCAGGGGAGAGGCAAGGGGGAAAAGTGCAGGGGGGAGGAGTGGAAAGTCCTGAGCACACGATACAACGACACAAAAGGTAGTGCAGCCAGCAAGGTGGCAAGTGCAGGTTTGAGCGCCGACAAGGGGTGTCTGGTAAGTGCAGTTAAAGGAACTGTTAGGGTAACAGATACAGACCAAAGTGCAGGGATTACCAAGGGGTAGTAGCTGGGAGGGCATGATCCTGGGCCCGAAATCAGAGGGTGAACCAGGTGCAAAGTGCCAAGCAAACAGATCAGCAGGGGAGAGGGGGAGCAAAGGCAGAAACAAAGAGAAAGGTATTGAGGTGCTTCCGGAACCGGAGATGCGTCTCCTCAAGTTGAAGGGTGTTTCCTTTTAAGAAGAGAAAAAAAGAAACCCGCTTTTGAAACATGCTTTCTAAACTGCAGTGGATATGCGCGCTCTAGCTGTATAATGTGGCTTTTACTGCTATAAGCAGCGTGCCTGGTGGAAGTGTTTCCCATTGGCAGGGGGTGGGGGTGGAAAAGGGCCATGTGCTGCAGGGGGCAGGGGGTCCGAATCAACTGTCCCCCAAACGCCTGCAGTGATAGGATGGTGGATCTGTTTTAAAAGGCACAGATTAAACCGTTTTTGCTATTGTCATTTCTAGCGTGCACCCTACACACTGAATTGCTTCTTGGCTCTGGCGAGCAGGAAAGAGTGGCAAGAGGGCGGGGGCAAGGCAGGGAAGATTAGCATGGTAGCATGGGGGAGCAGTGGCGTAACACAAAGTGTGGGGGCCCCCTTGCGAGCCATGCTGAGGGGGACCCCCACAACTCGGCAACAAATCACGGGTCATGCCACACTCTGGGTAGGCCTAGGTTATCACGCTTGCACAATGAACGTGCAGTTTAAGGGGTATGCCGCACACTGCACTAGGATAAAGATATAAATATGTGTTTTAATGCATTATACAGCACACTTTCTGAGAAAAGAGTGTTTGCAATTGTTTTGTAGGGTAACACCAATCCAATACATGCAAGTCACTAACAGTTCACAGGAACATTAATGCTTTGCTATTAAAAATTCCATGCCACAATTAAAACATGTCCAACTGGCTTCACAATGTAGACCAGTGTAGACACGTAATAACATTACAGTAAAACATGCCAGGCCACATTTAGACATACCTAGACTGGTTTCACCAAAATGCCACTCGAAGCAGTAACACTCATCAAGAAGAGAGCACACATTAAAGCCTGTGTCTACGCTGCCTCTAACAACACGGCCAAACTCTTTAAAATCTGCAAGTAACTGGTCAATCCTGTTACTGTCTTTACCTCTGCTGTTCCCTCCCAGGCCCACTGTATGGCTCTGTTCTCTCACTTCTCTGCTAAAACTCAGGACATCCTGCCCTCCATCTCCTCTTTCTCTCCCTCTTTCTCTCTTGGCCCCTCTTTGGCCATATCTACTTCCCTTCCTCCTTTCTCCTCTTTCTCTCTGACAATACCTTATGAGGTTTCTAGACAAGTCCAATCTATGAATGTGTTGTCCAAACAGGTGCTCCCCTGCTCCTCCGGAACCATCAAGGACAGATTGCCACCCTCGCTCCAGCCTTGGCTGATTTCTGTAATCACTCTTTCACCACTGGAAAGTTCCTCTTTCCCCTTAAGCACTCCCTTGTGCACTCACTCCTCAAGAAGCTGTCTGCCGATCCTATCTGCCTGACAAACTATCGCTCAATCTCCATCACCCCTTTCCTATGCAAACTGTCAGAAAAAACTGGCCATCTCCCAGCTTACTCTCCACACTGAATCTGTAGTTGTCTCAATAACTATTAGTCTGGCTTCAGAGCTGCCAGCGGCATGGAAACTGCTCTCCCAAACACCTGTGAAGATCTGCTCTCTAACATTGATTCCAGCATTCCTTCTGTCCTCATCCTCCTTGATATTTCCTCTGCTTTCGACACGGTCAACCAAGCCATCCTGATCAATCGACTCCATGAGAACCTGGGCATCATGGATCAGGCCCTTGAGTGGCTGACCTCCTTCCTCTTGCACCATCCCTCCCAAGTGCAACTTGGTCTCTTTCTCTCTGCCACATCTCTCTATACCTGTGGTGTTCCCGTTCCCCAGGGCTCCATCCTCTCACCCTAGTTTTTCAACCTCTTTTTGACCTCTTTGGCCCACCTGATCTCTACCTTCTCCTCTTATTCAGATGACACTCAGCTTTCCTTCAGGCTTCCCTAAGACTCCTCTCCTCTCTCTCTCATTCCTGACTGTCTATCCGTGATTCAGGATTGGCGTGCTTCCATCGATCTCTTCCTTAATGCCAGTAAGATGGAGATACTTCTCATTGGGACCCCTGCCCCTGCTTTCCCTCTCCCACTCTGGCTGCCCGCCTTGGGCCCTCTCCATTCATCTTCCTGCGAGGCAAAAAACATTGTTGTCATCTTTGACTCCACTCTCTCTTTCTCTCCTCACATCTCAGATGTCACAAAAAAGTCCCACCACCAGCTGATCCTCCTCAAAGGGACTCTCACTTTCCCTCAGAAGCTCACTGTCTCCAGAGCCCTTCTCAACCTGCCTTCCTCTACTCTCCGCCCTCTGCATCTAATTCAGAACAGGCCTGTGAGACATATCCTTGGCCTCAAGCCCAGTGATCGTATCACTCCAGCCCTGAAATCTCTCCACTGGCTCCCTGTCGGTGCAAGGATTAAGTTCAAGACCCTTTGCATTGTCCACAAAGCTTTCTGGGCCCGGGCCCACACTACATCCAACACTGTCTTCCAAAATACCTTCCTTCTCAAGCCTTTTGCTCAGCTACCTCCAACTCTCTAAGGGTTAGGTGTTTCTCCAGGCAGAGAGTGAGGCGGTGGGCGGTTTAGAGCTCTCTCCTCTGCAGGTGCCTCCCTCGGGAAAGGCCTTCCTGTCCCTCTCAAACTTGAGCCGGACCACCTGCAGATCCGGAAGCAGCTCAAATCTTTCCTCTTCTCCTCTGCTTTCTCTCTCTCTCCCTCTCCTGCTGGCCTACCTGACCTACCTGACTGCTGTACCGACTGTTTGCTTGGCTACCTTCAGAGTCTCCCTGATCAGTAACCCCTGCACTGCTTCTGGGCATACAACACACTTAGGGGCTGTAACTGTAACCCTACAGTGCCTGGTTCTCCTTGCACTACCCAGAGCTGTGTTGCCCTGGCTGCACTTACTCAGAGCATTGCTGCACTGTTTTTCCCTCCCCTGTCCCTTGCACTTCCCCCCTCCCCTTCCCCTTGCACTTCTCGTTCTCGCACCTGCACGATCTGAATGACACACGGCCTAGTAAAATCGGTTGTCTTGTCCTCCCTCTATCTTCCCTCCCTTATCTTGTCGCGCCTAGAAACACTTGTGTACAGGCGCGTTATAAATGACTTATATCATATTTTATCACAGATGCCCAGAAAAATATACAATGCTGCAGTAAGAAACGGCTAGTCTGGCAGCCCCCAAATGCCAGTCTAGCCAGGTAATTACACTTAGCAGAACTGCTTTATCAGAAATGCCCAGTTATAAAAAAAAAGTCATACCAAACTGAGGAATGACTAGACTGGCTGCACCAAAATGCCCCTCTAGCCACTAATACCACATATCATGCCTGCTTAGCCTGGACATGGAGAACCATTATGATTTGTCGCACAATCCTGCCCCCGCAACACACACACACACCCTCTCCCTCCCACCCGTACCCCAACCTCCAAAATCAGCTCCTTGGCCCAGAATTACCTCCACGTCCATCTTCCTTGTCCCAGAGCTTACATATGAGGCTCCTTGCCTCATAGCTAAGTACTGGGATGGGGAAGAGTGGACCTAGGTGTAATGAAGATTACAGGTAGCTAAGTCAGGCATTACCTCCATGTACCTCTACCTCATCCCAGTACTTGTGTATGAGGCAGAGTGGCTCATACACAAGTACAGGGACGAGGAAGAATAGGGCTAGGAGTAATGACGATTCCCAATAAGTAATCAAGGCATTAAACACAAGCAGTGGTGCAACACCATTGAGTTGACTGGGATTCAGCACTCCCCCCCTGAAATGTGGGGCTATGTTGACTCAACCTGGCTGACCTTCAGAACAGTTGCCGGACAGAACAGGACACAGATGTTAAACGGCCCCTGGGTTTCGCTGTTAACAAGAGCCCAGCAAATACTAACATAAAGCATTTCACTGTTAATACCTGCATTCAAATGCCCCATTTTTTAGGCAATTGAAATTGTGATGCAGGTTTAGTACTTGCATGCCAGGGGAGTGATTGGAAGGGTAGAGAGGGAACATGAGACCACTCATTCTCGCAGCAGTCCATAAGTGGGAGCTTTCATCCTGAAAGGGGAGAGTTAACTGCTTGTAACATTGAAGCTGCACTAGAATAGCCTCATTCAAATGCGTAAAGAAATGAGATGCTCCCACACAAATACGTTTGCCCCTCCCCCACCGCCCGTGAAATTAGCGCCTCTCCCAACATTTGTAGGGTTAGCCCCACCGAAATGTAGGTTTTGTTGCACCCCTGAATGCAAGCACACACACCATTCACCATATACACACATGCACACCCAGCCATTCATACATTTAAGTGTGCACTCTTTCACCATACAGGCACACCCAGGCAGCCACCCATACATTGACGTGTGCACCCTTTCACCATCCACTCACACACACACGTCATGGGGTTTAGGGGAGCCCTATTACGTCAAAAAGAAATAGTTGCTTTTTTAAGTCACTCTGACTTCATAAAGGAATTATTTTCGGTAAGGACCGAATCATAACGGGAATAATTTATTTATGAATGCAGAGTGACTTCAAAAATAAAATGTTCATAGGGCTCCCCACACCCCATGACATAGAGGCCTCCAGCCTAGGGTCTTCCATGCCATGGGGTCGGGGGAGCCCTTTGACTTCAAAAAGAAAGTTTCTTTTTGTGGTCACTCTGCCTTCATAAAGAAATTATTTCTGTCACAGACATAATTTCTTTATAAATGATGAGTGAAATCAAAAAGAAAAAAAATTCTTTTGAAAAAAAGTATTTTTCTTTTTTTTTCTCCCAGTGGGGCCCCCTTCCAGGACATGTGCTGGTAGGGCCCCCTGCACCGCAGGGGCTGTGGGGGCCCCCTTTATGCCAGTGCGGGGGAGGTAAGTTAAGAGTAACGTTTTCATTGACTGTGGTTTATAAATGCCTTTACAATGCCTACATAAAAACCAGATCCATTGATTATGACACATTAAATGTGTTAAATGTGCAGAGCCCCGCCACCTCATCAATCAAGGGGTCGAATCGCTTGTTGTGGAGCTTTGCCAATAGTTTTGTCGTTTACTTCAGTTCTTTGAATTTTGCATTTATAAAGATTGCCCACATTTTCTGAGGTGATGTCGTGACACAGACGAAATCTGCTCCCCATTGTTGCCCATCGAGGATGCCAGAGCAGGGATGTAAACATCCCTGCTCTGGCATCCTCGATGGGCAACAATGGGGAGCAGATTTCGTCTGTGTTTGCCAGGTCTAATGCTTGATGCAAAACAGGGAACTCAGCTTTTGTGCCTGTCAGCAGTGGCTCTATTAGAAACAATCGCCGCTCTTCTGGAGCTACACAGTGTTGTGGGCGAGCTCGTGCCTCGGTCCGTCCCACACACACACTCGCTCTCACGCATCCACACAAGGAGACATGGGACACGCGTGTGTGCCTTATGGCGTCCCAGCGGCAACTGCCCGCACGGACGTTCTTTATTACGAACGCGCAAGCGCGGACCAGAACGAGGCTCGCGCATGCGTCGTTCATGCCTGCAACGTCACATCCCTTTTTTTCTTCAACCAAAACAACATAGCATCAACAAGGATGAACAGTATAAACAGTAAACATAAAGCATGTAACCCAACGTGGGTTGGCCGGCTGCTATAACCTCAGCTCAGTCTCCCGAGTCCAGGACGTAGTCCTTGAGGCGGGCCGGCAGTCTCCGGTCTCCTCGCACAGGGTACCGAGGGGTGCTTTGCGGAGTCGCGCTGGGACCATCTGCATACGGGACGGCATCCCTCTGGGCGTCCTCGACCTGACGTTCGGGGACAGCCTCGGAGGGGGTGCTTTCGTCCGGCTCACTGGCCCTCGTTGAAGTGTCCACTTTTTTGAAAAAGGACCTGTTGCGGGTGACGGTCCTCCGGTTGCAGGCTGCCGTGACCATGGTTCCTTTCACGTGCGTGACTGTCCATGGGTGAGGCTCATAGGGCAGTGACAGTTTGCCTTCTGGGCGGCGATTCCGGACTAGCACGGAATCACCTACGGCCACTTCCTTGTCTTGGAGACCTCTCCTCTCACTCTCTCTCTGATTGCGTGCTGCCCGCTCCTCCCTCACTTTTTCATTGTCAATGACCCCAGGTCCTCTTCCTTCTATCTCCGGTATCATGCCGCGAGGGCAGCGCCCGAATAGCACTTCAGCAGGGGCTACGCCCGTCGATTGATGCGGCGTGGTCCGATACTCTCTCAGGAACTCCACAAGCTTCTTCGGGAGGTCCTCCCCACCGCTTGCGGATATTCTCAGTACCTTGTTTAACATGAGCATGAGCCTTTCAGCTTCCCCGTTTGCACGCGGCCACAAAGGGGATACTCTCCGGTGATGGATGCCCCTCGCTTTGAGATACTGTGTGAACTGGCTGCCCGTGAACGGGGGACCATTGTCTGAGCATAGTATTTCGGGAAAGCCATGGGTCACAAACATTTTGTCCAGGGCCTTGGTGGTGTACTCCGTAGCGGTGGACTCTACGACCTCCACCTCGGGATATCTGGACCATTGGTCTACCACCGCAAAAAAAATACATGCCCCGACCCGTTGATCCAAAGTCCACATGGACAGTTTCCCAGGGCTTTTCGCTCCGTTCCATTGAGCTGATCGTTGGAGCTTTATGCCAGGGATTCGCCGCCTGACACGGCAGACACCTTTTTATAAACAGCTCGACCATTCCCTTAAGGTCGGGGAACCACACCTTGGGTCGAAGCCGCGCTTTGGTCTTGGTGACCCCTTGGTGCCCTATGTGGGCTAACTCCAATACCCAATATCTCAGGGCCTGTGGGATCACAATTTGCCTCCCCCTCAGCAGTAGTCCATCGTCAGAAATAGATAGCTCATCCCTCACCCTCCAAAGCGCCTGAAGGTCTTTTTGGGCGTCAGCCTGCCGCCTTGAATTATTCTGAAGCACCTCTCTCCAATCGCCGCTTGTAACCGCCATTTTGATGATGTGGAACACTTCATCCTTGGACGATTCTGTCGCTATGGTGAGTCTAGACAGCGCCACCGGCAATGCACCTTCCACCACATGACACAGAAGCCCTTGACAGTCAGACACCTCCTTGGTCTTTTCCACATTCTCTGGGTTTGGGTGTCACGACAGATAGTCTGCCGGATTATTGGTCGCCGGTCTGTACACCAGTCGAACCCCATATTCCATAAGGGCCAGCATTCATCGCTCAATTCTGGGTGGAGGTTTTGATGACACGCCCACCAGGATGGGCAGCAGGGGCTTATGATCGGTCACGACCACGACCGGCTTGCCCAGGATGTAAAGACGAAAATGGCGACAGCCCCACAGTATAGCCAAGGCCTCTCTTTCTATTTGCGAGTAACGCTTTTCTGTGTCTGTGAGCGCCTTGCTCGCGTATGCGATGGGTCGCATGTCCCCTCTATTGTCCGCTTGCATCAGCACCGCGCCTACACCCACCGGGCTGGCGCCAACAACGATCTTGGACTCTGCAGTGGGGTCGAAGTATGCCATGGTGTCTCCGTCGGACAGGGCATTTTTGATGACCTGAAATGCCTCTTGCTCTTTCCTTTCCCACACCCAGACAGCGTCATTCTTGGGCAGCGCTCTGAGGGGTTCCAACAAGGAGGCCAAGCCCTTAATGAAGCGCCCACAGTAATTTACCATCCCCAAGAAGCTCTTTACCTCCGTTGGGGACTGGGGTGCTGCGGCCTCCCGAATGTCCTTGATCTTTGCAGGATCGGGCGACACGCCGCTGGCATGAAAGATGAAGCCAAAAAACCCAATTCTGTCTTTGAAAAACTCACATTTTTCACGGTGTAGGGTAAGCCCCAAATCTTCTAGCCTCTTCAGCGTGCACTCCAATCTCTTCATGTGTTCTGTCTCTGAGTCTGCAAACACCAAAATGTCATCGCTCATATTCAAGACACCTTTCAGTCCTGCCAGCGCCCCCCTGATGGTGTTTTGAAAAACTTCTGCAGCAGATGAAATGCCGAAGCTCAGGTGCTTAAACTGATAGAGGCCATCATGCGTCGTAAAAGTCGTGATATAACGTGAGTCCGGGTGGAGCTCCAGCTCATGATAGCCCACCCTCAAATCTAGCTTCGAAAAGACTCTCGCCCCTTGCAGTTCTTCTATAATGTCATCGAAAGTGGGTGTAATGTGTCTCTCCCTCTTGATAGCCGCATTCGGGAGGCGCATATCGACACAAATGCGCACCGGTCCCGGCTGTTTTGGCTTGGGGGCCACCACTATGGGCGAGACCCAGGGCGTTGGGCCTTCCACCCTTTCGATGATGTCCATTCGGACCAGTGAGCGGAGTTCTGCCTCCACCTGCTCCCGGAGATGGTACGGGATCGGTCGATGTTTGAGAGCCGTAGGCCTGATGGTGTCGTCAATGTGGAGACGCACAGGAGGAGCTCTCAACTTTCCCACTCCTTCAAAAATGCCTGAGAATCTGGCCACCAGCTGCTCAATGTCTACTTGATAGACTGCAAACGCAAAATGCACGAGGTCCAATGCCTCCGACGCCACACAGCTGAGCAGGGAGTGGGGGCTCACGTCAGTGATGAAAAATCATGCTTTTATGGACTTGCCGCCATTTGAAACGGGCGCCACGAAGAAGCCCTTGATGGGGAGTGGTGTGTCGCCGCCGAACGTGAAGATCTTTGTCCTCGAGACATCCAACGGTGGTGGCCCCGGGACCGACTGGTAGTGATCGGAGGCCAGCACACATACCGAGGCTCCCGTGTCAATCAGCACTTGTGTCAGGACCCCTTGAATGTCTACGATGCATTTGGGCTGCCTCTTTTTCCTTGCCCCTGTGGCTATGCTCGAAATGAAGAACACCTCATCCTCCTCTTCTTCCTCTTCGGCCATGTTCAGCCTCTGCATATCCTGTTCAACCGTCGCAATGCTCTTTTGCCCCCTCGACCCGCTGCCGAACAACCTTGCCGGACCCCTTTGTGTAGCCACCGGCGCGGGAGCGCGGCACATCCGGGCATAGTGTCCAGGTCCGTTGCATCTGCCACAGGATCTGGATTTGACAGGACATTCTTCCGAATGCGGAAAATCGTACCCTCAATATTGACAAATGGACACCACTCCATGCGTTGGACTTGCTTCTTGGCGTTTCTGGCTCCATTTACTCTTTGACAAGGACTGCTTCCCGACTGCAAACGCCTCTTCTGACCTGCCGGGACGCACCGCTGCATCCATTTTGGCACCCCTCGATTCTGCCAGTTCATATATTCTTCCACTGTCCAGGATCTTTGTCAGAGTCCACCCTGGCTCCCTTAACACCTGTCTGCGGAGTTTGCCTGAGCCACAGCCTTGGATGACTTGATTTCTAATCATGGCCTCCCCATTGTCCCATCTGCACGTCGTGGCCATTTGTCTTAGGCGAGCGCAGAATTGATCAAGCGACTCCTCTTCCCGCTGTTTTTCACTATTGAACAGGAACCTCTCATAGTCCACATTGGACAGCAGAATAAAATGATTCTTTAAGGCAGTCTTGACCGCATCATAGGTGACTACTTGCAGGTTAAGGGACTCATAAATGTGCAGGACGTCCATACCCGCAGAGTACAGTAGAGTTGCCCTTTTTGCGTCATCATTAGTTTCTCCTGTTGCAGTGAAGTACATGTCCAATTTTCTTATCCACAGCAGCCATCTTGGGCCCAGTTTTGAGGGTGGACCCGACATGTCGAATTCTTGCATGGGTAACAGAGATCCCTGTTGTCTCCTTACCACCACCTGCGCTGTCCCTGCTTCTTCGTCACTCTCTGCCATGTTCACAGGTCGCACTGGCCCCTCCTCAGGGTTTTGAGGCAGCAAACCTGACTTGTGCAGACAGTCGACGTACCTCATGCCACTGCGTGGTGGGGATCAACGTGGCCGTGGACCCCTCCAGTTAACACTGCTTGAAGGACAGTCCTCTTGGATGTCGAGAACTGTCAGGATTCCAAAAATGTGTGCACTGTAGTTTCTGTGGAACGAGAGCAGTGCACGAGCACCTTTTCAGGCCGCTACTGCCACTAGTCCTGCATAGAAACCCATCCGCTTTGCTCGCGCTGGATTCGGGGAACGCACCGGTATAACATTGCTGCAGTGGACATGCAGCGTTATGTCAGCAGAACGCTCCATTCGCATCCCGCCTCGTCGCCAGAGGTTGTGGGCGAACCCGTGCCTCGGGCCGTCCCGCACACACACTCGCTCTCACGCATCCACACAAGGAGACACGGGACACACGTGTGTGCCTTATGGCATCCCGGCGGCAACTCCCCGCACGGACGTTCTTTATTATGAACGCGCATGCGCGGACCAGAACGAGGCTCGCGCATGTGTCGTTCATGCCTGCAACGTCACACACGGCACATGGTCTAATTCCATTTCCCTTTTCTTGGAATGAGCAACACGAAGTCCGAGGGCACTGTCTGGACACGTTAGACTACACAAATAGCCGCAGGGGTGGACTGCGAACCAAAACAGGCCCTGGAAATAATGTTCAAAAGTAGCCCCATATTACACATTTTCAACAAGTCCAACCCTTTTCCTACAGGAAAAATTGGAAATGCCCCAAAAAAGAGGCCCAGGATGCAGAGGCCTACCAGGAAATCTCCAGAGTTCCCTATAGGCCAGTCCACCCCTGGGTGGTTGCCAGGGATCAGCCCTGGCCTTTATTTCTGAGCCCTGGCACTTATTGTGTCAGAAACCGTTTCATTATGATGCAGTGTTTTGGCAACTTTATTATTTTAACTGGCAGTCGCATAATAGAAACCTATAGAATCAAAGCAAAATGTAAATGAGGGTTGTGTTTAAAGACACACTTAAAAATGTGTCTCAACGGAAGACACGCAGAGTATGTTATTGTATGTGTTTGTTGATTGGAATTTGTAAATCACATTTCTGCCGCAGTGAGTAAGTGCATCGATCAACCACACTAAGATGGTGGGAGTTGTAGCTTTAACACCTTATATGTTGACAGCATGGCTAGCAGCCGTTGACGGTGGCAACAGTGGGCGGGGGCCTGCTCCCATCCTTGACATGTCATGGGAGTGTTACAATATTTTTGAACGCCAGAAACCTATTTTTTTTGTTACAAATGAAACACTGCACTAAGGGCTGTAACTCGCTATGCAAGGTTTCTAACGGACTCAGCAGCGGCCTATGGGATTTTTAACTTTGCAGTATATGGGGTGAGGGAGGGCTGGATGGTCTAGTAGACTTCTACTGTTTTAGAAAAACAGGAATTGTGATTTTATATATCGCTTGCTACCATATTTTGATATTTCGTAGCACTGGTGTTATTAGCGCCAGATTTAAAGACACAAGCGCCGAGTGCACTCTGCCAGCATTGAAACTCGTGAGTACGGGGCAGCCACACAAAGATGAGTGCGCCCAGTGAGTGTTCCTGTACAAGGCACGGGCACGCGCTTCCGGCCGCAATGAGCAGTCAAAGACGCACCTGGCATCGCACCCTTTGCACAACCTGGGAAACTGGCTGCCCAGCAACTTGTCAAAGGGACTTCCATTCCCGTATTGAGTTAATAATGTAGATGAGGCTTCCCATTAGAGAGGCCCCCTTAAGGCCGAACACACCACGGTACCTATTGACTACCCTAAATGTTGCCGACAGAAGCTCTCGAGGAACAGATGAGACATTCATGATTTCGTTTAAAAAACTGATAGAATTATCAAATGCATACGGGGTTGTGAGAGAGTGTCGAGATTACTGTTTTTTTCCCTGTTGCGCGTGCTGAGGAGAAAGGCAATTAGCGCAGCATTATAGCTCCTTCTTGTCTGGGTTTACACATGGTAGATTTGGGGAGGCGCGGCCCTGCCCCCTTGGCGACTATGGGGTCCGCTGCTGTGTGTCTCACACCGAATCTGTTACCGTGTCCGCAATTTAACGAGACCGAATACCCCGCCAATGCTCACACTTTGGGCTTTGCTCTTCCTTCCCGTATCATTTCCCAGTGTTTCTCTCTCTGGTGGTTCCCGGAGGAGTGCAGGGGTTATCACGTATCAGACCTAAAACTGCCCATTTATCATTTAATATCACTCATAATTCTGTCTCATGTAGTACTGTAGACCCCATGTTGCAAAGTAAACCCCTGGGAGCATGGAAGCTCCCAGGATGTTGTCATGGGTCACGTGGCAATAGCCACGTGACCAACATAATAAAAGAAGCGAGCCGCTTCCGGCTCACCAGTCACTCCATCTTGAGACTCCGGTGTTGTCCTTTGTACGCGCCATGCTGGCGCTGCGCCGTGGTCGCTGGGCCCAGGGACGTGGCCCAGCTTGAGGACGGTGCCCCTGCCGGGCAACACCATCCGGACGGTGCCCCTGCTGGGCAACGCCGTCCTTGTGTGGCGGGCTGGGGTGGAGACCCTGGCCTGGGTGCCCCCAGAGCCGGGCCGCGGTGCACCGGGTGCCCCCGGCCACGTGTGGAGCTCCGGTGTCCCGGAGCGGGTGAGGTGACCCCCACCCTTGCATCGGCGGCATGAGCGCCGCACATCAGTGTGTCCTGTTGGGTGTCCCCCGACCTGAGTATGGGGCTGCCTGGTGACCCGGAGCAGCCCCCAACACCCCAGCTCTGTGCTCCGAACGTTCAGTGCCCGGGGGTGTTTAAACCCGGTGCACAACCCTTTCGGGACGTTTTCTGGCATGAGGGTGAAACCAGTGGTCTTCAAGATGTGGGCCTGGGGAGCGGGGGGGGAGCATGTATATATTCCATGGGGGTTGTGGGGGTGCGTGAGGCTCTTCCAAAATGGAGTACAGGGAATTTGGGGGCTTGTGGGGGGCCCAGCAACTGTCATGCCTAAGCAGTGAGTATGCGGCCCAGGCTGCTGACCTTGTCAGTCGTCGTACTACTCCCTCAGTCAGCACAGCAGCACCAAGGTTGACCAGCGCCTGCACCTGCGCAATGTGTGCATGTGATGGGAGCAAACCAGTCAGCAGACAGTCTGGCTGCAGGGCACATGCCGTTCCCCAGGGTGTGCAGTGCCCCTCAGAGAATGCAGAGGCGCGATCTTGGCCTATCGGCCCATGGCATACCAATGCAGCAGCCAATGTGATGCGAAACTTCCAGGCTGGCTCGGTCTTCGTTCAGGATTTATGTATCCTTCCGCCACGACCCAAAAGAGGCCCTATGCCGGTGTCCCGGTGGGCCAGTCCAGCACTGCAAATAGGCATGTGTGGGGTAACATTACACGAGCAGTTTGTTTTAAATCGCTCGTGTAACAAGTGCAAATGTTCCTTACTTGTATTTTGTAGTGTTAGTGCTTTTTTGATACTATCCCAGATAACGCCTGTGCGCTGTTACGTCCGTATCTGACGTGCGCATGCGCGAGCCTCGTTCTGGCCACGCATGCGCGTTACAAATAAAGACAGTCCGTAAGGCAGATGCTGCCGGGACCCTGGAACGACAAGACGCGTGTGCTGCAGTCTCATTGTATGTATGCGTACGAGTGTTTAGTACAGGGCGGCCCGATGCATGGAAAGCCCCACAACACTGGCGACGAGGGCGGCACACTGAGAGAAACCCTCGGCACACGAATGTGTGTCAGCAAGGGTATTTCATCTCACGTGTGACATGATCCTCACACGAGTGACGGCAGCCATTTTGTTTTTCGTGATTACGGCAGTTGCGGCCCACAAGGGTGCTCGTGTGCTGTCTGGTCACTGAGGCAAACGAATCCTAAATTTTTGGACACCCTGCAGTTGTCCCAGGAGGGATGACTGCGATTTTTGCCTAACCAAACGTCAGAACAGGCGGCAAAGAAAGAAGAGACACCTTGCATCATCACAGTGGCTCTACCCAAGAAGTCAGGCACGTCGGACACGAAGATAGCCAGGTTTGCGGCCTCTGTCAAGGAGTGAGGTGCCTGTGCGACCTGTGAACATGACGGACAATGATGGAGAAGCCCCTGCGGCGGCGGGAGTGGTGAGAAGGCAGCATGGCTCATTGCAACCAATGCAAGAATTTGACACCTCAGGTCCACCCTCGAAATTAGGCCCGAGATGGCTTTTGTGGATTAAGAAACTCGATATGTTTTTCGCCGCCATGGGAGAAACGAATGATGATGCCAAAGTGGCGACGCTCTTATATTCCGCAGGCACAGAGGTACTACGCATATATGAATCTCTCAATTTACCTGTGGTAACGTATGCAGCCGTTAAGACGGCACTGAAAGATCACTTCATACCACTCTCCAACGTCGACTTTGACAGATTTGTCATGTGTGGAGAAAAGCAGCATGAAGAGGAGTCACTTGATCCATTTTGTGCACGGCTGAGACAGCTAGCCACCACATGCAGATGGACGGATGCAGATTTAATGGTCCGCCATCAACTGATCCAAGGGTGCAGCTCCGGCAAACTACGGAGACAGGTTTTAAGAGAACCAGGCATGTCACTAACACAGATTCTGGACAGTGGAAGAGTCTATGAACTTGCTGAGAGTAGAGGAGCCAAGATGGACACAGCTACACGCTCAGTCAAGCACGAGGAAGCGTTTGCAGTTGGAAGACTATCTCAGACTAAGTCAAGGTGGAGCCAAAAGAGCAGGAGTCTACACCAACTCAAAGCAATGCGGTCATCTGCCAATATTGTGGATACGACCTGCCGCATGCAGAGGAAGGTCCAGCGAAATCGAGAACTTTTGGTTGATGCAACATGCCGGGGCACTATGCCCAAATGTGCAGAGCTGAAGCCCCAGTTGCCACACAGCGAGGACCCACAAGGGTGAGTGGTGGATACAGAAAACAATGTTGCTGCCGTGGAACAGGAGGTCCAAAATTACAATATTGCAGAGGAGGAGGAAGAAGATGAGGAAGTTTTCTTCATCTCGAACTTAGCTACTGGGACAAAGAAGCGCAGACAGCCGACATGTGTTGTAGATATTCAAGGGGTCCCCACGCAGGTACTCATAGACACAGGAGCCTCGGTATGCGTGTTGGCCACTGAACATTATGAGGCCATTCCAGGCCCCCCTCCATTGGACCGGTCAACAGCGAAAATGTTCACGTTTGGGGGTGACACTCCCCTTCCCATCAAAGGGGTATGCGTAGCTCCTGTGACACGTGAAGGAAAACATATCAATGCAAGATTTTTTGTCACAGATGTCAGATCTCGATCTTTGTTGAGTTGTGCAGCCTCGGAGGCACTTGACCTGGTTCAGTTTGCGTTTGCAGTATATCAATGGGACGTAAATTCACTGCTAGAGCGTTTTGAGAGCATATTTCAAGGAATTGGCCAGCTGAAAGGAAAACCCGTACGGCTCCACATCGATGAAACCATTCGCCCGACTGCACTAAAACAGACGTATTCCGTTCCACCGTCAGGCTAAGGTTGAAGAGGAGCTCAAAGTTTTGATGAACATGGACATTATTAAGAAGGTAGAAGGGCCGACACCATGGGTCTCGCCAATCGTGGTGGCACCGAAGCCCAAACAACCGGGCAAGGTGCGCATATGCATTGACATGAGGCTGCCCAATGCGGCCATTAAGCGAGAACGACACTTGACTCCTACGATAGATGATATTATCAATGAACTGCAGGGTGCGAAAATATTCTCAAAACTAGACCTAAGAGCAGGATATCACCAGCTGGAATTGCATGCAGACTGAAGATACATTACTACATTTACAACGCATAAGGTTATTTTTTTATTGCATTCAAATTGTAATGTTAAAAGAAGAATTAGAATTGTGCGAACTGACCGTGCTGAACAGGTCGCGCCAAATCGGCTCCTGCGGTGAAACGTCCACGCCAAATCAGCCCTCACCGAACTGGCAGCGCCAAAATGTCCTGCTCTGCTCCTTTGGTGGTAGTGAGGGTACATTGTGGGTGTACTGTTAAAAGGGGACACCTGTGTTCACAATGCAACGTTACTTCAACCAGTAGCTCTTCTGTACTTGACCCTCCCTCTAGGAGTTGATATGGAGGTTCCTGATGGGTTCTTCCTAAACAGAATGTGTACCTTAGCTTTTCTATCGGGGGTCGAACTGCAGCTGGAAATGGCGTGCTGAGCATGCTCTTTAACGTATGACTCGGTCTCGCTGCATTCTACTACAAACCATATTTCATATTTTCTTCTATAACATGGTTACCTGCTCTGTTTGCTGTTCTGGAGTTATGACACTTTCTATCTGGCATCATCTCAGCAGTCATTCGTATGCAGCTTTGGCATGATTAAGTTTGGCGCTCTGACATTGTGCTCCCAGTGGGGGCTGCTGCAACTAGCGCTGTGATACCTGAGGGTCTTGGGCCCCACATTAAATGTAATAAATAAATAAATAAATGTTGCACTAATAATAAGGGTGAGAAAGAAAATGCATGCATTCTGTTCCTCCACTTCAAGCCAGATACAATGGAACCTGTGAGGATAGAGCCTATCACTTTGGCTGAGGCACACTATCAGACATGGCAATACAGACTAATGGGAAGTAGGCTCACTTGAGCTGGATGTGACTCGCTGACTAGTTCCTGGCAACAAACTGTGCTTGCTGCATGGTCCATTCAGGGGGGTCGATCTATTGAACGCAGTGTAAAGACTGGAGGGGGTATCTGTAATTCTGCCACCTATATTGTAGGTTAAAGGCACAGAACAACCCAGCAAGGCTGTCAATTTGATAAATGTGGCGAGGAGGTGATGCAGGCAGGTTCTTAAGTACAGTGTTTCCCCAACACCCCTACAAAGGAATGTCCACACACCATGTTAGCTGATAACATGGCTCCTTTATGCAAAATAAGGTTTGCTACTTTTACCAATAGTACATATAAATAATAACACTTTGTACATGGAATTCTTATTCAGAGAATGGTAAATATATACACTCTATGTGGTACCGCACACTACTTAAATTCAATAAGAACTGCACTAGCTGCAGGCAGTTTTAAATAGCAGGTGAATTCTTAAATAAGGTGTAACCAGCATAGGATAGGAAAGAAGGGCAGGTTAATTATGAACAGTGGCAGAATGCCATACCCTGCTCTGCGGGCAACACACACGTGCCCAAAAACACACATAAGGGTTACCAGGGTGTACCCCCGCCCATGGGTTCCATAAGGGTATGACATTAGTGATGTTCACCAAAAGATAAGAATGAAGAGCTGCACTGCCAGAGGTCCAGGCGGGACCTCAGCGAAGTAAAACATAGAGAAAACACATACATAGAAGTGGCAGGACAAGGACAGGAGGCCCTGTCACTCCAAAAGGCATTTCCAGCATCAGGCGCGGCCATGCTGCTTTTTGGAGACTACACCACGGTCTCTACGGCTGAGCAAGTTTGCGCGGCTGCCTAGCAACGCAGAAGAATTCCCTCTCGCAGTTCTACAATTTCTCACAATTAATTACTCGATGTCCCCATTGATCACGACACACCTTTGACTTTTTATTTATTGATCTAGATACAGATAATGTGAATGACATTATCATTAATAATGTACCATTTTCATGTGAAATTACATTTTGTAATAGAAAAATATTACAAATTATTAAAACCCATGAACTAAAATAACATACTAGTACCATTGTTTATATTTGACAACATTAAACACTATATATATTTTAACACTGTTAATACAAATACAGAACATATTACACACTCTTTTAACAAAATGCTTTACAATTTAGTTGCATTATACTACCTAAAACCTAACACACTTTTCATACTTCTCCAAACCTTTAAGCTTTAAAGCATGTTTATAATATTGTTATACTGTAACTGAAAAAGCTCTGTACACATATTGCCAATAAATATTTTTTTCTAAAAAACAGATTCCTCTCCAATCAAATACTAAAGAGTCGAGTGCAGTCTTTTGGCAGTCCTCGTTACCCCTGCTGAGCAGTCTGCTCTTTGTGTCCGCTGTCGTGTAAGCTGTGTGGGAGGACCCATTCAAAAGCAGAATCCCTCCGCGGAGTCGATTGCAGAGTTCAGTGCAGTATTTTGGCAGTCCTCGTTACCCCGGCTGAGTAGTCTGCTCTTTGTGTCTGCTGTCATATAAGCTGTGTGTGAGGACCCATTCAAAAGCAGAAACCTGCCGCGGAGCGGCCGCGGAGTCGACTGCAGAGTCGAGTGCAGTGTTTTGCCAGTCCTCGTTACCCCTGCTGAGCAGTCTGCTCTTTGTGTCTGCTGTCATGTAAACTGTGTGGGAGGACCCATTCAAAAGCAGAATCCCGCTGCAGAGCGGCCGCACAGTCGAGTGCAGCATCAAGTGCAGTCTTTTGGCAGTCTAATGGTGGCCATGGCCAGGACCACCCCGGAGGAAGACGGCCGGCTCTTATGTAGCGCCCGAAATCGCACACTGGAGTCGAGTATGAAGGAGTCCAGCACGGGGTGGAAAGGCGGACCCCGGTCTGGGTGTGAATCACCAGAAGCATCAGCCCCTGTGCAAGGTAAGCGAAGCGGCCCCATCTTTACATCATTGCGGGGAACTTCAGACTCCTCTCTACCTCCCCAGGGACTTCCTCCTACTCAAGAGCCGTCCGGAAAAACAGCTGGGGTGGAGGGTGCACAAAACACCAAAGAGAACCTAACTTCACCCACCTCGAGATCTGCTCCGTGTGAGCTTGCCGGTCAGCCAAAGCCCCCAGACGTGCAGGAGGTCTGCCGGAATTGGCCAAAGGAATCAGGTCTCAGAAAGGCAAATTTTCACTTTCCTGATGAACTCCAGTGAACGGAGTCTGTAGTCGAGCTCCTCTCGTTAAGCACAACCACCGCGGACGAGGAGATCCAGAGTGTCCAGAATTTAGAGGGTAAAGTGGGCAGTGGTAGTGACAGTGGGGATTTCCAGGGGGGTATCCTGAGCACAATATCTACAATAACTACATCAATTACTATACACCCGCAACCTGAGAAGGACGACTTGGTTACCCTGCCCCACGACCTTCGGAGGCAACTCGACACAGCCTCTGAGCCAACGCATTGTGATAAGGTCAAAGCAAACCCACTATCATGTCCCGGTGGCAGACCACTGCTTGACAATAGCTTGACAATAGCAGGGTGGGACCGCAGACCCCCGTCCCAAATGAAATACAAGCGGTCCGACCCAGACTAAAAGTTACATCTCAAAGCCCCGTAAAAGGAGCATCGCCCAGCACCTCCCACAAAATCGCGGAAGGTGTAGCCAAAGCACGTAAAAAACGAACAAGAAGAAGAGGACCTCACACCTATTTGCAACAGACGTGTGCAACAACTAAGCTAATAAAAAATGGGGACAGCAATCCCAGCACTCGATATACTACGAGTAGACAGCTTGGCTCCTATTGAATGTGAAACAAAGGAATGCCAAAAAGCAGAATCGGCAGCACCTATTCATGAATCGAAGGGATCCATAGAACTTTCCCCACAACCTCTGAGAAACCTGCAGATGTTGGGAGAGACTGTTCTAGGTAGAAACTGCAATATTTTTGAGGACTCATCAAAAAGTGAATTAACCCAAAGAACTCCACCACTTAATTGAAGACTGAGTGGCCAAAGACTCTCCCTCCAAAAAACCGGACTTACTAACAATAATGTCCACAGTTACCATTGCCCTGGCTCCATGCAGTAAACTGTATGAAGCCATAAACAACACTCTAAAGGATCACTCCACCCTGATGGCCCTCATACACACAAAAGTGTCTTTACAAGGCTTCATAACGGCAAAGATAAATGAGAAACCAACAGTGAAATCTCAAGGCACTGAGACTCAGCCATGGCCACCTGTTCCTTCATTCCCGGAACGACCAAATCAGCACCTCTTAAACAGTCTTTGAAATCTACTAGTACCCAGACGTCCATTGAAACATATAGTACAGTGGACAATTTGGTAAGACAAAAGAACTTAAGTCTGACAGCACCGGTGAGCGTGGAATCAGGCAAACCAAAAGTAGTTAAACCTAAATCATCGTCAGACCAAGTGCCAACATTGACAACAAATCAGCCTGACAGAGATCTAACGAGGCAAACACCTTTTGACTAAATGATATGTAATGGCTCAATAGTTCCAGAAAAGTTGTCAGAAAAGATACACATTACTGACACTGTTAAAGAGAAACCAAAACAACTGGAACATCAACGGACGGGGGGCTCTCACCTAGCCTCCTTTGGAATTCTTTCACTGAAAACACCAACTGAGCAAGAGGAGCCACCTAAAGCAAACCTTAGGAGTGAAACCATCAAGTTGCAAGCAGCGGCTGTAAGGAGTCAAGTCATAACGAAAAGGCGAGAAGTGGTGTTAGAAATTCCTAATGATTTGCCTCCAGCACCACCTCCTCAAAAAGATGACAACAGGAGATTGAAGTATTCAGATAAGGAAACAGAAAGAAGGACTCCCTTCAACGAGGAAAATAGGGAGAATTCCACGATCCTTATGAATCTGAGCCTGTATACAGTAGAAGACTCCGAATCAGAAATATCTCAAAAACAGAAAGCGGATGACTAGACGGAGGAAGCCTCGTTACGTGAACCATAGCTGAAAATCAGGATCATTGATAGCTCCTCGCCTACATTTCTAACATTGAATGAAAAAAGAAAACAGGTGCATAAGGAAAGAGAGACACAAGAACGTGTGAGTAGAACAAGAGAGAAGGACAGAAGTCCCCATAGAAAACTAAGCGCCTCCTTAGAGAGCAGACAAACAAGGAAGATTACTAGAACTAAAGCTCTCTTTAAATACGAGCGAAACTATAGCTCCTCAACACAGAGATCCCAAAAACAAGGCCATGCTGGCTTTGTTGCACGAGCAAAAGTGAAACAAACATCGGGTAATAAGAGAAGATCGAGAAGTGACAGAAACAACCTCGACAAGAGCCCGTATATCAAGACGTATGCAAGAAGAGGGACCAAACCCCACTTGAGTCGAACATTGAAGCTGGAAAGACTCTTAGATCTGAAGGACAAAATGATCCTAAACCGAAGAACAATCATGCAACTATTTGAACATGTCCCAAGTTTGAGACATCTATCCTCGAACGACCTAAAAATAGTTGAGCCGAATCCCAACGGCCGGAAAGCCTGTTCCTTCCTCCATATCGACTCACCAGTGGTAAAGAGTATACTATTGGAGGCTACTGGAAACCTTCACATTTTAGGCTTCAATTTGAGAGAAATAAATGCAGATGGATCGGTGAGGAAAGCCTATATGGAGAAGAACCCCAAACTTCACCGGGGGGACCCAAATTTGGACCACAGTACTCAGAGAGACCAAGAACCTACAACCAGAAGGAGGCGAGCAAGGAGTCCTAAGGAACCGTCACAAGGTGAGCCAATAAAAGATCAGTAATCGAATTCCAAGAAGCGGGGTTGTACATCATTTACAAATCGCAGCCAACCAACCCTGAGAACCACAGAATTTTCCTCTTCAGACAGCCAGTCCATTTCTCCAACTCCCAGGAATCTGCAGAGATTACCGAAGGGTCCTTTGCCTCACTTAAAAATCACCTTCGCCCAAATTGTACCAATCCAGACTCGGGGGAAAGATCAAGCTAAAGGCGAATCGCGATATGGCAAAGGGGAGAAAAGAGAGTCGTCATGGATTTCAACAGCCTTGGCACCTCAACCAGCATTTTAACCACCAAAACAGAGAAAAGGTGGTTTCCAAGTTCTTTGGGACGATCTGGAACAGCCGAAAATCCAAAATGCCAAGCTAATTATGGTCACCTGACTACAAGAAGTGACGCCAGTCTGGGCACTTTTGACTTACTCTGCTTGCAGGAGACCTGGTTACAAATGAAACCATCCCTGGATGGCTATGATTTGGCTTTCAAGGACCCAAGGGACGTTCCATGTTGGGACTTTTAACAGCGATTCTCTCAGGTAGCGACCTCAATTAAAAAAGAATCCTTTGGTCGACTGACTACTTGGCTTTACCCAGTTCCTAAATATTCAAAAGAAATAGTGGATACCTTCCTTTTGTTGAATATTTACTGGAATCTCAGATCTACAACTAACAAACGATTCATTAGACAGATAGAAACTGTGATTGAAAAAGCCAACGAAGAGTACACGATAAAATACACAATAATCAACCGGGTACTGAATGTGGTCTGCAACAACTTAGAGGAACCTAGTAACCCAACTATAGGATCATAAGCGAGGACAACAAAGGGCCTCCCTTATGGATTCGTTGGATCTTCACAACATGCACTGGATGACGGACAAAACGAACCCTATTGTGCCAACTTGGGTACGAGAAGGTACTGGTGCAATATTAGACCACACCTATGTCTCTCGAGAATTCGTGGAGTTTGCAGATAGTTTTGCAGTAATAAGAACAAAGCAAAGTGATCATAATTTACTGATTCCCACAGGGGGGTGCCCGCAAAGGAAGGGGTAGACTATCAACCACTGTTCCATGCTTATAAAGTGTCTAAGGGCAAGGCATCTTCATCATTAAATACTCCAAATCACGAGTATAATCAGCAACTAGTCGAAAAAAGAAGGACCCTAGGGGAAGCAAAGAGACATGGAAAATAAATTAAATTCAGATCAGGAAAAAGAAAAAGCAGTAAACAAAGCAGTAAAACCCTACTTAACGTGGCTGCGAGACCATAAACATCATCTGTACCAAGCAGACTCAGAGACGAAGCTACGGGCAGTTTGTGGGAAAAGAAGTACAGAATTTTGGACCCTAATAAAACAGACAACAAAGGATACAAACACCAACCTGCAGAACAATGTTGGAGAACAAACTTGGGTCAACCATTTCTCTGCTTTGTACAAAAAACCTACTTTGAACCTGCAAACACCATGTCGATGACAGGACTCTGCCTGGAAGATTGCGTTTGACACAGAGACGATTGAAGCAAAAATCAAGAAACTCAATCATTCTCGTGCCCCAGGCCCAGACGGGATCACAAACTTTGAATTAAAAAAACATGCTGTAGCTTGGTCACCCTTTATAAGTAAGGTCTTCCAAAACTGTATAAGAACAAGAACTATACCATCAACTTGGAAGACAGTATGTGTGGTACCGATTTTCAAAAAAGGAGCTAAAGACAATCCCCAGCACTATAGGCCTATTGCCTTATTAGACACAATTGGTAAATTTTTTGGAGCCTTGGTGCTGGGAGATTTCCAGGGATGGATCAATCAAACAGCAAACAGAGACAACTTGGAATTGAACAAGGAAAAAACAAAGATAATGTTGTTTGAGTCAAATGGACTCTTGACGGAGTTAAATTGGAAAAAGTAAAAAGCTTCAAATATTTGGGAGTCATCATGAGCAACAGCACAAGCGAAATCCCAATGCAGGAAAACTTATATGTAAAAACAAAGTCATTGATTACCCAAACCAAAGCAATAAACAGGAAATACATACGCTTTTGCTAATCCTGGTAATTAATTTCTCCAAGACCAAGGTAGTGCCCAGTCTCATATACGGAGTAGATGCAATGACATCTATACCGGATAACCTTTGGCAAAAGCTCGAAGGGCTGTTTTGGTGAAAAGTTTTAGCCCTACCGCAATCAACACCAATGGCACTGATTCGGCGAGAGTTGTGGGTAACGTCCCTGAAAGGGATGGCCGCACGTAACGGTTTAATGCTCTTGAGAAAAACCATTCTTCCAGCGCCTCCATTGATCTTAGAGATAATAAAAAAAGAAATAGCAGGAGGCAAATGCAACATGTTAACAAAATAACAAAAAGGTCAGAAAAGAATAAGAACCTTTTGAAAGACCTGGGAAGTTCTGAAGAGGAGCTGAAGTCGAACCCAGTAAAAGTTAAGAAGCGACTATGGGAGTACGACTGGATTCAAACGCTGGACGAAGCAATAACGTTTAAACTCACCAGTGAAGTACCATACCACCCAATGAAAGTCAATCAAGTAAGGCCTTATTTGGCCAGGTTTCTGGACAAAAAGATATGGCAAGGTTTCCTGCGCATTCGCTTAAACCTGCTAGATACAAATGAAATAATAGCAATAAGAAACAAAACTGGACAAAAGATGTGTCGATTCTGCAGATGGCCGGAACAAGTCGAGACAATAAGAGATCTTTTGTTATGTTGTTTGGGGATGCAAGCAGAACGAAACATTCACCTCAACCACATTTTTAAGGACTTGTGCTACTATAGGGAGGAGGAATGGTGGGAGAGGTTCATGAGTGGAGACAAAATCAGCTGGGTCATTGCAGTGGTCCACTTCTTTCCAAACCTTGGTCTAGAAGGGCCTTTGATAAGCAAGGAAGCAATGAGGAAGCCAACAGGTCTGGATGGCTTCTGAATTGGGGAAAGACCCTGTGTATCTTTTCCAAAAGATAAAAAACACAGAAGATTTGTCTTTAAAGGAATAGAATAACTGTAAAATGAGTGTGATTTTCATTTGCTTTTTAAGGACCTAACAGCTTTTATGAAAGGAGATAAATTCTAGTAAAAATTGTTTTTCAATTGAATCTAGTAAATAATAAATAAAAAAATACAAAATAAATAGTACCCAAAATGTAATAAATATTTACATATACATATAAAATGCAAAAAGAAATACCAACGCCAAAACTATTGGAATTGCCAATGCTTGTTTAAGGCAGTCTTCGGAATGTTAACGACTTAATTGGAGCTGCAAAGGCAGGAACGTTGGGTAAGGCCTTTGCAGTCTCCCTATTATAAGATCCTGTGAAAAGGTAGAACTCAGATTTGTAGCCCCAGTTCACTGACTGAATTCAACACATCATAACATGTATGTATTTTTTTTGATAGTGCTGAGTTGAACAGATATAGGTTGGCCAGTACTGTGTGATTCCACGCAAGGTGTCTCCATTAAATCACACCCTCTATTGGTGTGGCAAGGAACCCAGGAATTGGGTTTCGATCTTGATTGTTTGCATACATGAGTGCCATGGTAATTATGTGCTGACGGAAATACAAACCATTGGCTCTAGGAACCCCTACCATGCCAGTTCCCATCTGCACCCAGGCCCTACTGAGCAAGGCAACCAGTCCTAAGTAAAAACATGGGGGAACTTATTAAAATATGCAATGGGAAGTGACGTCACAGGAAGTGAACATCGACATCCCTCATCAAAGAAATTGCAAAGGACAAATGAGCATTTGGCTTTCAGAAAAAGGCTTTCAGAAAGAGGATCAACACCCTCAACACAGCGAGAGATATTTCCTACAACGTTGCTGGGAAAGTATAGAAGGTGCACACCGTTTAAATGCAAAAATCCAGATTGAAATAGTCTCTGTTGAGGACAATCCCACTATGAAAGATTTGACACAATCTTCAGTTGCCATTTCACATAGTTTAGCCAGTAAGATTCCTAGCTGGGATGTTGATTACCTGGGTTCGACCCTGAATTCATTGGACAGGAATGCTCTACTTTTTATTACTTTGCTTCAAAAATAACCAAGGGGGGCAGTGTGCACCCTCAACGTTTGCCCTGGTGCAGAGATGTTCTGCAAAGGTAGAAAAGCATCATTACCTTCACGTAGCTCTTCCTCGCCTCAGTACCTATTTGTGAGATCACCCACTGTTATCCAGAAACTGTTCGTCTATTTTTATTGCTTCTCCTTGTCCCGCCTCCTCCTCTTGAGAGGATAACACCATTCACTTCCTGGTGTGATGTCCACGTGACTGCGGTCACGTGGGCAAGTAAATAAATACGAGAGCGGAGCCTGCCAAAGGCAATTCCCGCTCTGACACACCCACACACTGTGTCCGTGTCTCTGTCTGCGCTGCGCGCGCCTTCCCGCCGGGCCCGGCCTCCGGCCCATCACACCTGGAATGCCTCAATTAAGTTTGTCCTGCTTCTGAAAGGGACGAGAACAGCAAGCTGTTTCTTCTTCTCCCCTCCCTGCAGTGAGTGGAGGGGCAACGCACAGTGGTCCTTGCAGAAGACCTCCCAGCTAAGCTCGAGGGCCTCACTGCTACAGACATGGTCCCAGGTGCCCTGCTGAGAGAGAGCGAGACCTTACAAGTAAGTACTGTGACGAGGAGGAGTAAATCCAGCAGTAATGGAAATTACCGGTGAGTAGCTCATTCATTACAGAGAGATTGATGTAAAACAACATGTATGAAGAGAGGTGTGCCAGCTCAACACCATCTATGTGGAGAGGAACCCAGCAAAACCGTGGCAGGGAAGATGTTTCTTTGTGAAGAGGTGCAGTGACTGAGCTGTTTAGTCTGAAAAATAGATGGTTTGTCGAGCATCAATGTGTAAACCTTCCACACTGGACCAATACAACTGTCCCAGACACAAGTATAAAAAACAAAAAGTGGGGCGAGGGACTCATTAACATGCGCACTGGGAAGTGACTTCACAGGAATTGAACTCATCTAAAGGGAAATATCCACATTTAATTCAAGTGCCCTTTCCTAATGGAAGAATGTGCATCGTCCAATGAGCATCGCCCTTACAGAAAGTTAACAATCAACATATGCAAAATAACCCCCGAGATGAGATTGTCCTATAAGATTTCTGGCAAATAGAAAAGTGTAAAAGGTACACACCTTTCAAAACCAATAATCTGAACTGAAATAGAGAGAAAAATCCCAATAGTAGACACCTTCCATGCTTTGGTTACACGCTCATGTGGTTTTGTGGTGAAGTGTCTGGCTTAGGGACTGGACTCATACGGGTGGCAGCGGTGGGATTTGATGCAGACTGTGCCTCTAGCTGACTCATGCAAAATAAAAGACTGTGCAGTTAATGTTCAAAACACTGACAGCCATGTTTTTTATTGCATATAACCGATTTAGATATGTGCTCTGTACAGGAACTGTTGGCCAGCCCCTTTGTGAGCCATGTAGGGAAAGGGCTCTCTGGCGGCAGTGAGGTTGAGAAAGCCATATTGCTGAAGTGGCAGGCTATTATGCAAGTCTATGCAAAAAGGACAAGCATACTCATCCTTGGCACCTAAGGGGTTAAGAGTTTCCCAGCTTTTGAGGAAGCCGAGGGGTATGAAAAAGGCCCAGGGGGTAAGTAGTGATTTGGAGCCTTCAGCGCAGGTAGCCTTTCCCCCGATGTGGGCAAATATGGACGGGATAGCGATATTGATAGCTAGCTGCGAGAAAGATCCTTTTAGAAGAAAGGAATGGGGCCTGAGAAGAGAAAACACAAAGGGACTTTGTAATGTTGTTGACTAGCGCTTGAGGAGCAGAGGGAGGCCCACAAACAGACCTCTAGTGGTGGCTGCAGCATTTCCAGTGATGGCACCCAAAGAAAGCCCAGTGCCACATTCCCAAGGGATTAGCCCAACCATATGAGGGGTGAAGAGGGAGATCTTTAACTGGTTTGAGCCACTGGAACTAGGTTTTCGCCTCCTGGACTTTTGCTGACTATTTTGGACAAAGGCAACATGGGTTTACTAATGCTCCTAGATCGCAGCTTAGCCTTTGATTGTTTGGACCATCAACAACTCCAATGGGCTCTGGAGAAAGTGGATGACTGTTCCAAGGAGACCACCAGTGGGGTTACTTCATTCTTAGTAGACAGAAAACCAAAAATCCACTCGGGAGAACATTTTTCCCAAGAAACATCAATTATTTTGTGGTGTTCCTCAGGGTTTCCACTCTTGTTCAATATCTTCCTCAGGTGTCTCTGCATAGTGCTCAATAGTATCGGAGGGGTATAGGTCAAAGTATCGAATGAAAAGGATCGAATGACAAAAGGGTCGAATCAAAAGGACCGAAAACAAAAGGGTCGATTTTATTTATTTATTTATTTATTTTGGGGGGGTCCCTTCTAAGCCCCCTTTTTTGTGGTAAAAATCACGTTTTTTCCTATACGGAACCCCAAAAAAATATATATATTTAAAAAAAAAATTCAACCCTTTTGTTTTAGGTTGTATTGACTCGACCCTATGGCATTCGATCCTTTTGGATTCGAACCTTTGACCGGACACCGTATCGGATCTTATTTTACAAACTATGTAGATGACACCCAGTTGGTGGTGGAACTGAGTGGCAGTTAGACCGAGGACAGCGCCAACGTGGCAGCTCTATATACTATCATAGAAGCCTGGATGGAAAAGAACTGGATGTGTCTTAATGGAAGTAAAACAGAGATGATGATCTTTGACTTCCATCAGGCCCAGGCCAAGCTAGGCCCAGAGTATGAATCATTTAACATTAAAGACACCTCTGTTATGGTGGCTGGAAAGTGAAAACTTTGGGGCTTTTCCCGGAAGCTTCCATGAGGGGCGAAGCACAGGTTAGGTACTTAAATAAAAACTGTTGGTACTACCTACGACTCCTTAAGGCCATCCAACCATACCCGAGTGAAGAAAACAGTGCCACTATTGCTAGTGCCACCATACTATCCCGGCTTGACTACAGCAATGCTTTACTGTTAGGCGCAAACAAGGGATGCATAGCAAAATGCCAAGTTATCTAGAATAATACAGTTAGAATAGTAAAGGGAAAATCAGGAAGAAAACACATCTCTGCCGACAGAGTGGCTTTGCACTGGCTGACCGTGGAGGATAGGATCCAGTTTAAAAGCATGACCCTAGTTCATAGATTCCTGTACGGGAAAGCACCAGCCTATTTGAAGGAAAGGATCACTTAGCATGCACCTAGGCGACCACTCAGATCGGAAGCCATGGGTCAGATTACTGGCCTGGCCTATAAGCAATCTAAAGGCTAGGGTAGGTTGTTTCCAGCATTGGCAGCAGGTCGTTTCCAGCGTTGGCAGCACAAAAATAGAACAACCTCCCCTACGGCTTAGACGCAAGCCTAAATACTTATCATTCAGAAAAAATCTGTCTACTTGTCTTGTTTTATACATGTATGTTTTCCTTGTCTTTGTGTTTGCACCCTGATGCCCGCGGGCTTTTCAGCTTTCAGTGCAGTATAAATCAATCAATCAATCAATCAATCAATCAATCAATCAATCAAGTTAAAGAACATTTCTCCACTTTACCACCAGATAGCAGTTACAGCTAAACTGAAATCTTTTTCAACTCAATTGGCTGTCAAGCAGCATGGCTGCACGCCTTAGAAAATGTGTTGCTACTTGGTCCTCGCCCGGGTCATAGTCGCGCTACTTCTTTTGGTACACTTCTACCACTGCCGCTAGAGAATGAAAATGGACTGATGAAGAACTGGATATCTTGGAGAAAGTTGTCACTCAGGATGCAGGACATCTTGTTGGAATGACAGCACATGGATCAACAAAGAAAGCCATGTGACCTCACATTCCCAGGAAAATAAATGCCCTGGGCAATCCCAAGTCATCATCGAGGATAATAAATGCTGGCATATGATATGATCAGATAGGAAAAAAAACCTACAAAGTTATGTTGCAACTGGTGGCGTCTCACCTCACACTTCAGAATATGCACCACACAAGAGCATTGTGCAGCGCATATCATCTTTTGACGCAATTGTCTGATTTTCTGGTGTGGAAGCGTCAGCACCAGCAACATTGGAGAGAGGAAGTGAAGAAGGTGAATTGAAACTGCATACTTGGGAGCACACAAGACACAAGACAATCATGCCTGACTATGAAACTACCTCTCAGCACGCTGTACAATAGTCGCGTAGCATGGACTGGCACACAAGAGACCTAGACTGCGTCATGAAAGGCCACCAGCATAGCAATTCATGCCTCCAGAAAGGGTGATTCAACATCATTCACAAACACAGCATGGACACTGCTTATAAGTACAATTGTATTGTGTTGTTCTATCCTAAGGCCTAGACGAACATAAGACTTGCACACAAGCAACATATCTTGCTGAAGTTCCTAATACAGACAACCCCAATAACAAAAGCATGCCACTAGTGGAGGTAGAAGAGACATGTTGCGAAGCCTGTGGAAGATGTCATTCAGCAGCCGCACTCAGTAGTCACACCTCTGCATCGAAAAGGGAAGGAAGCATGAGCAGGCAAAGGTGGCAGAAGCTATGGGCTTGCCACACGCGCTCAGGCATTACAGAACGGCCAATGCCATGTGTGCAGTGGCATCAGCTCAGTGTCAATCAGCTGTTTGCAACTAAACAGTAGAGTGCATGTGGGGACCTCTTCAGACACTTAAAAGCATTGGACCAAAGCAGTAGACATTATTTTTTTTGACAGTTGCTAATGCCATGTTTAGGGTTGATGAAATTAGTGTGAAGGCAGAGTGAAGGCGGAGTGCTCTTAGCACTGCTGGACCATTTGCTGCTGTTCATTTGTTTCAACTCTGTCCCTTTTGTGTCTAGCACTCTCCTCGCACTCAAAACAGCCCAGGTCATGCTTAGCCCCAGCACAGTGCTTGATGAGTGCTGTTAGCATGGCTGGACCCTCTGCTGCTGTGCGTTTGTTTCAACTTGGACCCTTTTGTGTCTAGCACTCTCCTCGCACTCAAAACAGTCCAGGCCGTGTGGAGTGCCTGCAGAGTGCTTGCTGAGTGCTGTTAGCACAGCTGGACCCTTTGCTGCTGTGAAATTTTTTCAACTCAGACCCTTTTGTGCCTAGTGCTCTCCTTGCACTCAAAAGAGCCTAGGCCGTGTGGAGTGCCTGCGGAGTGCTTGCTGAGTGCTGTTAGCACGCTGGACCCTTCGCTGCTGTGCGTTTTTTTCAACTGGGACACTTTTATGTCTAGCGCTCTCCTTGCACTCCAAATGGCCCAGGCCATGCAAAACGCCCGTGGAGTGCTGTTAGCACTGCTGTTGTCAATGCGGATGGCAGGAGATTGTCAGATTCACATAGACAGGAGTGCAGAAGTTGATCCAAGGGCGAGTGCTGCCCAGAGTGTTCTAATATGTATGCTCTAACAAGTTTAACTAAGCCTTTTGATAAAACCATCATACAGCAGATGTTCCAAATGGCGAGAGAATTGCCACTTCCTGATTCTCCGGAGGAGGGTGTGAGCAGGCTAAACAATCGTCCTAAATCTAAATCCCAGGCTATAACACCAAAAAAGAAAGTGGATTCTAAGATTACAACCTTTTTAACCTACAAGATAAATGTGGGGACTTTGGAGGTCCTGGCAATACTTTGGATAAGGCAGCTGTTGGCCTCTGCCCGTCTGTCACGGACATAGAAATGCTGAACACCATAGAGCTTCATGGAGGGGAAGGTGATAGTGATGAAGAGCGTTATGTCAACACTGGTGTTAACACGCCCATTATATTCTCCGAAGCCAATGGTGAGAACAGTGACCTCTCCATTACTTCCTATATTTCTAATTCACGGCTGGCACAGCATAGGAGACTTTTGACTCCACCTGTCTGGCGGAGATGCACAAACAGCTAAATCAGATCTACCATATGTTATTTCATTTTTACAAAATGACTCTGTTCACTCTCAGAGTCTAGGTAGTCCAATTTGAATAAGTCGGCCGTAGATGATGCTACATTATTGTCGCAAGTGAATGCTTCTGATAAACCTATCAATGAGGTGGAGCCACTAACTTCAAAGTCAAGTGTGGTTAAGGCCACTAAGGACCTGATTCATGGAATTTTTAGCACAATGCAAAGTGACCGCTCTGTGAACCAGGGTGTTTGTTGGCAGTGCAAAGTCCATGAATAGGACGCTAAGGATGGTGATCCTGAAGGAGAAGAGCCCGCGGAAAAACATAAGAATGGAATTCAATGGCAGGAAAGAATTTCCAAGAATTTGAAATATAAAAATACGAACAGGCATTCGTCTAGAAAATGTCTGCGTAATGTTACGATTCAAGAAATGCTGGGTTTAGAAATAAGAAGTAAACCCACTACATTGTTATCTTCTAGGGCAGATGCAAAGGAAGTGGCTAAAAAACAATCCCTAGAGGAGGTGATCCTGGTGGAGACTCTGAGTGCCCTGAGCACACCGACAAGAGTCGAAAAGGTTGTTCTATGTTCATTCATCTCCATTTTTTTTTTTGCTGCATTTTTTGCTGAAAATGTATGCCCTTAACCCCCAGCCCCCCATATTTTTCAATGATTTTGTTCAGGCAAACATTTTTGGCAAAAAATGCAGAAAAATAAAAATGGGTAATGATTGAACATCGTACCTAAGGAGTGAAAGATTTGAGCAAAGCAACTGAAGTAACTAAGACGATTGCAATTCAGATGGAGATGGAGGCTACATCACTAGCAGTGAACCTGAAGACACTTCCTATGGCATCTAATATGAATCTCTTTGCATGATCGGCATCACAGACGGAGTCTGCTGAGTTTTTCAATTCTAGTCGCACTGTAGTCAATAAAACTCCTGCCGAGCTCTCATATATAACAAGACCAGGCTCCAAGAGGAGGTACCCCACTGAAGACTCTTGTGATGCTAGTAGAGTGCCTATTGTCAGGTGTATTGACCCATGTTCGAGTTATTATGCTGCAACATTTGGTGCTGTGGGCTTAGAAAATCTAAGATGGCCGAAAAGCCCACATTTGCGCCAGAATCCAGGAAAACCGTGCAGTTTTTGCACACACCAAATTGGTCGCCTGACCTGCCACCCACCAGTGCGAGCGTGATGGGCCAGAAGCGCCATGAGTGAAACGTGGTGCCAAAGGAAAAACAGCAGTGCCTGTTAGCTCAAAAAGCGCTTTGAAATCACCTTTTGTTTCTCTGAATGCAAGCTCAAAATGCCTATTTCAAACATTGCAAGATATTCAAAAATCTTACTGAACACCAGCAGACGTCTGGTAGAATAAAGTCTTGTGTGCATACAAAATCTGGAAAGATTAAGAGCCTAAAATAATGTTCATAACAAAACTGGCTGAGCTGTGGATGTCAACAGCTCAAGTGAAATTGGATTTAAAGCCACTAAAATCGAAATGTTTAAAATAAATGAATGACCTACTTTTGAGTGTAATATAGGTTGCAACTGTTTAAATGTCATAGTTTTGAACTTAGAATCAGCGTTCTAGCTGCATGTGAAAAATTGTAAGTTTGATTTGAATGAAGAAAAATGGGAACAAAAGTGACCTTTGGCTGAGGCCTGGCCTGGCCTGCCTTCTGCTGCCCCCACCAAAAGGAGATTACACCTCTCTGATTGAATCAGGGGAGGGGTACCTGGGACTGCTGGGAAACAGAACAATGAACTTCCCTTGGCTCAAAGCAATTGCTAAATCAGGAGGTCGTAAATGGCTTCTTCTTGGAAGGAACTGGGAGGGGCACTGCCTCTGTGAGCCAGCTGAGCTTGGAGGAAGTGGACAAAACAGAAATTCCCCCATGTGCTTTGGGACTTAACCACACCCATCTGGGCCAGAGCATAATTTTAAAAAGATGGATAATTCATAGTACAAAATTGTCAAAATTATATAAAATAATATCATTATTCCTGCGATTTTTCTGTGCACATTTTAAGAGGTGCTAGGACTCTGTGGTATGTTCTAGGGGGTAGTAGCGGAAAATAGGGTATTACTCTAAATGTCTGTATGTTAAAAATCTGACACTTCATCATCTGATGCCCATATTCCTTGCGCACATTTGTGTAAATTCTGGAAAAATGTAGATATTGTGTTCTGGATTAAAAGGGCAGAATTATGTCAGAAGTGGACACAACATCTTACAAAGACAGGGATCGGATGTTTTGGCACTACAGAAAATATGTTAACTGGACATATAATATTAGAAACATGGTACATATATAAATATGCATTTGAATCAAAAATATATTTGTGTGCAAAGTGATAAGGGGAGGATTCTCTGACCCATAAACATACCTCATCACAATGGCACTCCATTTCCTTCCCCCAATCAAGGGAGAGAGGAGAATTTGGCCAATGATAAGTTGTGAGGGGCAGGCTTAGTTAGGCCCACGCACACACCCATTTTGGTGATGCAATTTCTGCTATAAGTAAGGATGGCAAGCCTTAGTGGGGAACTTCCAGATTCACTCATCACCTGAACATTGACGGGACGCTCTGCACAAGAAAACCAGACTCCAGATTCCAGAACTTTGAAGCAGAGGGCCTACTGCAAGCTGAACTCTTCTCAGCTGGCTTTCCAATCTTGAAAGTGATTTTACCCCAGACTTCCAAGGGGCACTTCAGAATAAAACAGCCGGGCTGTGCTGTTTCTGCTTCTTTGCCAAGAACTTTTGCCAGAACCAGAGACCCAGACTAGACCGCTGTACCAAGACCAGACCAGACCGCTATGCAGTGCCGATAGCAGACCAGACAACACAAGACCAGACCGCTGTGCTGTGCCAGACCCAGACCAGAAGCCACTCTGTGAGCAGAACCAGTGGCGGCCTATTCCAGTCCAAAATTAGGAGTGAGTATCCACCTGTCCAGAACAGGTGGATCCACAACAGAACAAGAACAGAACCGAACAGGAAGAGTATCCACCTGCATAGAAATCGTGTGTCCATTCTGCGATTTCAAAGCTGTAAAAGTGTCACTTGTCATTCTGAATCTTTACTTCATTTCTGCAAATCTACCTCCACAAAAACGTCCTTATCTTTTGAACCTATGGCCCTATAGTTTTTCCGCAATCGCGATCGACGCACTCGGAAAAAGTGCCGCGAATTGCAAACTGGCTCAATTTCACCACTTGTAAAAATTTCTGCTTCTTGCTTTCTACTGCTGAAATTCGTTTGCACTCTGATAATCATTCCTGAATCATTGCTAGTGTTGACCTGAACTAATTCAAAGTAGCTATCACCTACCCTGAATCTCCTATAGGAAGTTAAAATCATTTTTAGCATATTTTTCACTTCATTGCAAATCACATGTAAAAGTATTTTTGACTGTTTAAAAGCATACCGGTTGCTCTAAGCTTGCTAGGGGGGAACTGAACTGCTTTTGATTGTATTCCTGAAAACCTGTGTGCCCTCATTTCCATCTCTTCATATTGCATAGGGGGGAGTGAGTTGTCATAAAGAAAAAAGTGATCATCTTATCTATTGTTGAAACCATATCAGTTTATTTCTGTGCTGCATTCTTCCATCATTGCTTTTCCTTGAAACCATAATAGTATTCTCTGATACCTTATCCTTTCTATACCAACTCCTAAGTAATTAAAGAATTGTGCTAGTGTAATATTATTAATTGTTGATCACTGTTATCTTCATAAGTGTGCTATCAAATATTAATTTATTCATAAAAGTGTGATAAATATATATTGTTTAATTTTTCAAATACATCTTTTAATTTGCAAAACAAACCTACTTCTTGGCTCAATGAGGTCAGGGGGATTATGAACTTGTCATAAAAATATATAAATAAGGGCTTCCATTGGGCATCCCAGACTAGGCATTGACTTAGTTGGATTGCTGAATTGAAGTCACTTACAAAGTGGGGGCTCGTAACGGGACGTTATGAACTTGTCATAAAAATATATAAATAAGGGCTTCCATTGGGCATCCCAGACTAGGCATTGACTTAGTTGGAGTGCTGAATTGAAGTCACTTACAAAGTGGGGGCTCGTAACGGGACGTCTGGATTAGATCTACCACTTGTGCAGCTTAATACAGTGTGCTAAATGACAGGATACATAAACCCTGTTGGATCACCATGCCGTGTTACGCTGTAAAAGCACTTCTCAAAGGAACGCTCTAAGGAAACGGTCTGTTTTGCAAAATAAAATACGAACTTCTGTAAATCAGGAAGGAAATCAATTTCCAGAATGACGACACTGGTAGACATTAAAATAGCAAGAGAGCACCTCTTACATAAACTATTTGTGAGAAGTGAGTGGACTCAGCAGGACCAGACGGGGTGGTTGCAGGCAATCGCACCCCAGATCACTGCAACAGGGTCAGATATATGGAGAGATCAGGGTCCCTTACATGTGGCCCTTAGTGAACTATACATGGCCCCTAAAGCCAAAGATGAGCACAACAAGATTGCCAGGATAGCGGCGTATTTATATTTATATATGGGAGCCATACAGGACAAATGTGCTGAAGGCCAAGATCTGGCAAATAGGCAACTGATGGCATTAGAGAAGGCACAATCTGACCTGGACTCTTCTGAGCAGAGGCTGCACAGGAGCCAGGAGTCAGAAAATGATAGTAGACAGTATCTCATTAAAATAAAAGAGGATATGGGTATCCTGCAACAGGAAAAGGCAGACCAGGATACCAGATTTCTGGCCTTGCAGAAGGAGTACCAAGAAAGTTTGGACTCCCTACTGCAGAGCCACAAAAAGCTGGTACAACAACTGGACTTCAACAGGGCATGCGCAGAGCAGGTAGTCACCCTGCAAAACCACCTAGATAGGGAAAAGGCAGACAGCAATAAACTGATTTTGAAAGACCTGGATACCCAGGCAGAGTTTGATGAAGAGCGCCAGAAAGATGGTGCCTTTCAAAGGCAGAGAGACGACCGGGTGGCACAGATGCAGGCTCTTACTCAGGAAAGGGATACCTTAGGCCAGGAAGTCTGCCACTTAAAAAAGAAAATGGAAGAAAATCACCTGGCCCTCCAGGGACTGGGTGACCTCCAAAAAGAGCATCAGAACTTGTTAGAGTGCACCAGGAGGGTGGAAGATGCTCTGGCAAGAAAGGAGCAGGCCAGTAGGGACGGTACCCAGGAGGTAACCCTCCTGCAGCAAAGATTGGCCCAGTACTCCAAGACTAACCAAGAAGAACAGAGAGAGAATGAGGCTCTCTGCCAGCACAATGTTAGGCTCCAGCAACTGGTAGCCATGCAGGAGAGACTGATAGAGTCTAGTAAGGCCTTGATTGAGGAACTGAAAGCACAGGCTCTGGCGTGGCAACAGGGAGCAGGGGCTGACAGAGATGAGGTTCACTGGGAAAGAGAAACACCTGAGCATAACCTCAGGAGCCCTAGTACTACAGGCCTTCATCTCTCCCAGTCCTTGGACTCTGCCACCCCCATGGCGCACATGAGCCCAGGGCCACGGGGATGGCAGATTACTATCCAGCCAAAAGTATGGGGCTCATAGGCCAGTACCTCCCAGGAATGGATGGGCGGGCATCCGGGTATGGGCTCCCAAGTAAAGCGCAATTTAGTGGGGAACCCCGGGAGAGTAGGCCCTCTAAGGGCATTCTGAAAACCTCTGCCCAGTTAGGTCAGTGGGGGGTAGTACCCATCGAATCCGGGCAGCAAGGAGAAATCTGAAGACACCTCCGCACGTCCCAGGACACAAGAGACTAGGTCCCCACATTCTGCCGGCCATTCCCAGGCTCGCAGAATTCGGGAAAACCTGGAAGATCAGACGAGCACCTCTGGGAGCAGTGCTTCTGAGTCAGAGGATGAATGGACCAGGGTTACCCGAAACCAAGAAGGCCAATAAGGCAAAAAGGGCCTTGCTTAAGGACCCCTTAAAACAAATTAAGGCAATAAGGAGTGTCATCACGCCTTATCACAAGAACGCGAAGTATTCTGTGTGGGAACACTTGGAACTCTTTGAGCAAATGATGGAGACTTTCCATTTGAAAGTCAGCAGTAGCTGCATGCAGTACGTCAAATGGACATTATCCCCAGAATACTCCAGTTTCTTTGCGGGCTGGAGGACCAAAACCATTCAAGATGGTCTACACATAGGGCGGCCATCTTGAAACATTTTTCTGTTCACCGGAACCCCCAAGAGGCTCGCAAGGCAGCCTACAATTTGCAATGTGGGGAGCATCTGGCCCAACAAGAATTTGTGCAGGAGTTGAAGCGTGCCTTTGCGCAGACTACCAAAAGGGTGCGCACGGACAGCAAAGAATTTTTTAATGCTTTTTTCCATGCCTTGCCCAAATACATCATGACTCAGCTAGTGGGAGATTTTCATGAGAAAAGGTCGCTAGTCTGGGTGATTGAACAGGCCACCCGAATCTATGAGGTGCAGAAGCCCATAGAAAATAAAAGTAATGCACAGAAAAGCCCCAAACCGACCAGCATCCCTGCTGCTGCCAAGGTGGCAGAGGTAAAGGTTGCCCCCGTTTTAGATTTGGAGATGGGGGGCCTCAAAACTTGCCTGCACAGAATAATTCCAAGCCAAGAAGGCCCTCGGGCCAGTCACAGACAGGGAGCCAAGGAAATAGTCCTACAAATTGGACCCCTCACTCCCCTGATTATGTAAGTCCCCGCTACAAGGGAAACCGACCCATCCTGGGTTATGTGTGGACCCCTCCAGCCCAAGGGGGGGATCCAGCCAAGCACCTAACCCAGGGAACTTCCCTCCTAACTTCCCACAGGAGGGCAGAAATTCCCCAAATCCTGGGCAAAACTTTTTCCCCAGGTATCTACCCAACTTCCAGCCCCAAAACCATCCATCCCTCTTTCTCCAATTCCCTGAGCCCAGAAAACCTAATCCGGGAGAGGGGAGGCCAAGGGTGGAGGGGTACCCAAATCTTCCCAACCCGGGGTACTACCAGAGAAGTGATAGCTACCCTTCCCGGGATCAGCCCAGGGGAGAAAACAGAACCCCGTATCAGCCTGAGTGGGTTTCAAAGTTAGAGCGCCAGGTCCAACATATGGCACAGGATCTGGGTTGCATGCTGAGGGCTCAGCAGAACCATCAGATGAGCATGCCAGTGCAGAATGCCCCAAACTCTGGGCCTGGTGCTCCAGAACAATGACAGGGGCAGCACCCCGATAACCCACTGGTTCCCAGGGAGGAGGCACAAGGAGAAGGGGGGTGTAAAACCTTGGATGAAGCATCCTTCCCCACTTGTAAACAGCCTCTGGAAACCCAGGGACCTGCCACCCAAGGAGCAGAGAAGAGGTAGGAGAAACAAAGGACCCAAACAGACTCACTTTGAGGAGGAGGTACAGATCTTCCAATTTGAGGGAGAGGAATCCTCAGAGGATCCTGGGAAAAGGATGTTCTCCTTCACAGACGGGGGACTCCTCCCAAGGAAAAATGGTTCCCAAGGGATTCACAGACAGACTGGGTAGATGTGGGGACTGAGCTAGCGCCGCCTTCATCTCATCCCAGAACCAACAGCATCAAAATCCCCTGGTTCAAACCCATTCTGGTGACTGCCTCCAAAAAGGGGGGGGGGCGGCCCAGAACCAGTGGAACCCAAAATTTCTCCCATTGCTGGGTGCCAATTTTTTCTTTCAGATTCCCAAGACTCTCCACAGAATTCTGCCCAAATCTCTTCTCTTTACATGTCCAAAACCAGAAAATTGGCCCACCAGTTGTCCAAAAATGTGCATTATCTGTGCCCCCTTGAGGAGAAGGAGCGAAGATACTATGCCCCGGTACAAGTACAGGGGCAGGGTACAGTTTTGGCACAGGTGGACACTGTATCCCAAGCTACCCTTCTGTCCAGAAGGGCCTTTGATGAACTAAATGCAGGAAGGGGGGAGAATTACCGTATTCCTCTCACCTCTCTTCCTGGACAACTTCAGAACTTTGACGGGAAGGAAATTCCCGTCGAGGGGACTGCAGATCTGGACATTAAAATTGGGCGACACAAGGTGAAACACCCGGTCATAGTAGTGACTCCAGAGGGCACCCCTTCTTTACTAGGGAATGACCTCCTGAGAAGGTTGTCACCCCTAATAGATTGCCTTAATAAGGTCCTCTGGACCCAGACTAGCTGACCAATAAAATTAAAACAGTGTCAACCATGTTAGTTTAAACGGCACATGCCACATGGTTGAACAAAAATTTGACCAAGTAGAATTTCACTTCCAGAATAACCAAATTCCAGACGTGACAGTAATAGCAGTAGGACGACAGACTGGTGACTGGGGGTCTTCTCTATTTCTGAAAATCAACCTTCCTTCCAGTTTAAGGTGGTATTCCACACTGGAAGGAAACACCCTGAAATTCTTTACTAATCCACAATCAGACATTCCCACTCCAATAGTCCAGAAAGATGTGAAATCAGCTCAGAGTCTGGCTGATATTCAGCAAATTGGAGAGCAGTTGTTCATCCCTGTTCAGTTAAATGATGGGAAGGACTATGTTCCCGCACGAGTGTGTGTGAACAACGGTAACAGCTTCATCAGCGAAGCCATGTTCCGCCAACTCCCAAAAGATCCAGCCATTCCCACATTCAAACTGATAGACAAATGGGAAATGGATCTGGAAACACCCAATTCCAAACATCTCCTGCCAAGCAGGTGTATGCTCAAAATCTCCATGGGCAACAAGAGCATAGTCCATAATTGTTGGGTCGTGCGAGACGTCACTGCCGCCTTTTACTTAGGCAGTGACATTCTCAATCGCTTTGCCATTAGTTTGGACCTAATAAACTTCAAAGCTTGGTCCCGGTGAGCGGATAATCCAATGGGCTTTGATGATCCAGAAAAAGCATTTAGGTCAGCTCAACTGCTGCCTTTTGCAGTTGAAATTCAGACTGGAGAGGAAGTCACCATCCCAGAAAGGACCCAGCAATTCTCCCTGGAAGTGAAAGTTAAAAGAGGACAAAAATTGAAAAACCCTGATGCTTATATTCATCTAAATGCTTCTCTCCAACAGCAAGGGTTGGGGGTAATCCCAACACCGTTGGTCAATCTAGAACATGACACCATTCCAATAGAGGTGGGTAACAGCGACTTAAAGAGTATTACTCTAGCCGCAGGCACCATTATTGGAATGGCGGTTGATGACAGACATTTTTCCATTGATTTAGGAAATTAACTGTTAGGACCAATCCCCAAGGACTGTTTTGACAGTGACAGTGATGACAACACAACACCAGACAGGATCTTTACCCGGCATGGGGGGAACTTCCTGGTGTACACTTCCTGCCCTTATAGTAAGGAAGATTGTGACTTCAGAGGGGATGAGGTGACTTTCCAGGTCCATGAAGGCTGCCTTTCCCACCTGAAGCCTCCAGTCCAATTCAGCACTCTGACCAGGAACTTCTACACCCAGCTGGAGAATGCCGCTGAGATAGCAAAACCAGAAGTCTTTCCAGGCTTCAGGCAGATGGTTGTAGAGAGAGTCAACCTAGCTTACGCCTGTGTGACTCTGGAGCAGCAGCAAAAGTTGAAACAAGTTTTTTTGGATTTCCAAGATCTCTTTGCGGTGGACTCATATGACTGTGGTCGCACCGACATCTACACAACAACAATTCCCACGGACCCTGGCATGACTCCAGTGTTTGTGAAGCAATATCGCTTGCCTCTCGCATCCATGGAGTCCCTTACTGAAATAATTAAGAACCTTGAGTCCTGGGGGATAATCCGTCCAGTTCACAGCACCTTCAATAATCGGTGCTGGGAATATTGAAGCCAAACGGCCAGTGGAGACTCTGTGCCGACCTTAGGGAGCTCAACAAACGGGTCCATACTTCCCGATGGCCTCTTCCCTACATTGACCAAGGGCTGGCCCAGATGCAGGGGTCACAGGTATTCACTGCAATAGACCTGACCAATGGATACTGGACTGTGCCTGTCAGTAGGGAGGACCAATACAAACTGGCTTTTACCTTTGGGGGCCAGCAGTACACATGGACCCGGACTCCCTTCGGATACCTCAATTCCGGCAATGAATTCAACATTTTCCTACACAAGGCCATGCCCGACCTCGGTGCGAGGGGTAACCTGGCTTATGTAAATGATGTCCTCATCAAAAGTTCATCTGCGGAGGAACTCATAGCGGAGATCCGTTATGTTCTAACACAGTTGAGGGCCGACGGAGCAAAACTTTCCTTTCAGAAAGCACAGTGGTGTAGAACCCGTGTTAATTTCTTGGGGCATGAGATTACTCCTCAGGGTCTCTGTACCCAGGAAAAGAAAGTGGAAGCACTTCAGAAACTGAAAGACCCCACAACTCTGTGGGAACTAAGAAGCCTCCTTGGACCGACTAATTACAGGAGAAAGTTCATTGAGGGCGACGCAGCGATCACCAGACCCCTGATTCATCACTTGAAAGGGGGGGTCAAGTGGGAATGGGGTCCAGAACAACCTGAGGCAGTAGGACAGCTCAAAAGAAGCCTCTCACAAGCGCCTTGCCTAGCTTACCCTGTCAGAAACAAGGAGTTTTTCTTGGAAACAGGGTTCTCCAATACATGCTTGACTGCAGTATTATATCAAAAGCAGGCCAAGGTCAATAAAGTAATCTCCTATGCGAGCAAAACTTTATTTTCTGTGGAGGAAAAATTCAACGATTGTGAGAAGGCACTCCTGGCAACGGTGTGGGCATTAAAGAATTACCGCCCGTTTATCCAGGGGGAACACATCATAGTGGAGACTCCACAACAGCCTCTGCAATATCTCGAAAGTGAAAGAATCCGGGCCAGAAATTTGAGTAATTCCAAAATTACTTCCTGGATTCTGTCAATGCAAGGCTTTCCTGTGGAGGTCAGATATGGCCAATACAAGAAGAGTCCCCTCGGGCAAGGGCTGGCTGACTTGCATGATTGTGCCAGAGAAAACTGTCTCGAGGACGAAAGTCTAAAAATCAAGGACAACATGGAGGCATACCTCAATTCCCCACACCAAGTCTTTGAAGAAGACAAGTGTGAGGGAATGCCCACTGTCTATGTGGACGGATGCTCTTACCATGTTGACAAGACGGGGAAAAAGAACTTGTGGCCGGCGAAGGGAATGCATGGGTGAATGAGTCCCCAGAACCCTCCACTGGGTACAAGATTGGTCCCCCGAAGTAGTCAGGTGGCAGAGTTGATGGCTGTGCATCAAGCCATCCTCACTGCTGTCCAACATCAACTCCACGAACTGGTCATAATCACAGATTCGGATTATGTACGGAACGGGTTCGTGGAGCACCTAGTTAATTGGAAAACCAGAGGCATGTTTTGTGCTAATAACAAATCCTTGAAACATGGGAAGTTAATCCAAAACATTCATGATCTGGTCACCTCGAACGGGATGACCATCTACTGGAAAAAGATCAAGGGTCATTCCAAAGAAGAGAGACCAGACAAAACTGGAAATAACTTAGCTGATCAGCTGGCCAAAACCGGGGCCATCCAAGGGAATCTAATAGAGATTGAGTCCCTGTTGGGGTTAATCCAGGTCACTGCTATCACTAGGTCCCAGACAAATGCTCACAATGATCTTTCAACTGCACATTGGATTAAGGAGACCCCAGATGCTGATTTGATTACGGCTCAGAAGGGGGATCCAATAATTGGTAAGTTTTACCAACACATTGAGGACCCTGAGAACTTTCCCCTGGCAGATACCGATTACATTGGGAAAGAGGACCTCAGAGTGTTGATGAAATGTCCAAAAATGTTCCGAATCCAAGACGGTTTGTTGGTAAGGAAATCCCAAGCTGGCCACGATCAGTGGGCGGTCCCTACCTCATTCCGAAGCCTGATGTTAAGTCACGCCCATGATGAGGCCACCGCCGGTCATAGGGGGTTTCATATAACACTTGAGATCTTAAGAGAGATTGCATACTGGCCACACATGGGGCAGGACCTCGACCAATACTTTAAGGGGTGTCTTGTGTTTGCACAATTTCAGCCAACATCCCTCACACACTGTGCGCCTCTCCAAAAGAGGGGGATGACACTGCCGTGGTTAGATTTGCAAGTCGACTTCATAGGCCCCGTGATTCGCTCCCCTAGGGGAAAGAAGTACATGTTGACGGTGACATGCTTATTTACTAAATGGGTGGAATGTCTCCCGGCCCCAAACTGCAAGGCAGAAACAGCAGCTGCCCTGATGATCAACCACATCTTTTCCCGTTTTGGTCTACCCCAACGGATTGAGTCAGACAGAGGTAGCCATTTCACCAGCGAAGTAATGACAAAGATGTGGGAGATACTTGGGGTTAAAAGGAAGCTACTTATTGCTTACCGGCCAGACTCTTCTGGTGCAGTAGAACATTACAACCAAACCATTGTGAGCATCTTAAAAAAGTTTGTGGCAGATTCTAGGCCAAGTTGGGATATCCGATTACCTCTTGTCCTAATGGCCATCAGATCTACCCCTTCATCTGCAACTAAAATGTCACCGTATGAGCTGATGACTGGACGCAGGATGGTGCTACCCCAGCATTTGCTTTACAGGACCCAAGAGCAAACATTGATTAACGCCTCCACAACTCATGAGTATGTTGAAAATTTAAGGAAACACCTTCAACATGCTTTTGCCTATGCTCAGCGAAACCTAGAAAGATCAGCCGATAGCATGAAGACTCATTATGATTTGAAGACTACTAGGAAAGAATACAATGTGGGAGACCGGATCTATCTATACAATTTCCAAAGGAACTGGGCCACACAGCGGAAATTTCTGCCTACATGGAAGGGACCTTTCAAAATTGTAGACAAGATCTCACCAGTCGCCTTCAAGATCCGCATCCCCAAGGGCATTTTGGTGGAAAGGGAAGACAAGTGGGTCCATATTAATCAGCTAAAGTGTTGCCATCACCGGCACACTCTGCTGCAACTGGAGGAGTCCTCTGCAATCACAGAGGGGGCCGCTCCAGGTTAATACATTTCCAACCCTAAAATATCCCACATATAGTCTCTAAAATACAAGGATAAGAATGCAAATGTCTCCTGATTGATAAAATGTATATGTTCACCCCACCACATTAATAGTGGTGGGGAAATGTCTACGAATATGTTTCTGCCGCTTTTGCTTTGTCATCCTAGGTGAGAAGAGAGAGAGAGATAAACCATGGAGACTGCCCAAGGAGGACGACCCAGGGACCAGGAGCAAAGATCCGAGGGGCAGGGGTACCGCCCAATACTCTCAGTCAGAACCGGTTGGGAGAACCAGATGGTCCAGCACCGAGGAGAAGAAGCAGATGACCCTCTTCGCGTGGATCAAAACATCCTTTGCACCCGACAACCCCTCGACTCGAAATCAAAGCGCAGTGGGGCGGGGGGCTTGTCAGGTGTATTGACCCATGTTCGAGTTAATATGCTGCAACATTTGGTGCTGTGGGCTTAGAAAATCCAAGATGGCCGAAAAGCCCACATTTGCACCAGAATCCAGGAAAACCGCACAGTTTTTTGCGCATACCAAAATGGTCACCTGACCTGCCACCCACCAGTGCGAGCGTGATGGGCCAGAAGCGCCATGAGTGAAACGTGGTGCCAAAGGAAAAACAGCAGTGCCTGTTAGCTCAAAAAGCGCTTTGAAATCACCTTTGTTTCTCTGAATGCAAGCTCAAAATGCCTATTTCAAACATTGCAAGATATTCAAAAATCTTACTTAACACCAGCAGACGTCTGGTAGAATGAAGTATTGTGTGCATACAAAATCTGGAAAGATTAAGAGCCTAAAATAATGTTCACAGCAAAACTAGCTGAGCTGTGGATGTCAGCAGCTCAAGTGAAATTGGATTTAAAGCCACTAAAATCGAAATGTTTAAAATAAATGAGTGAACTACTTTTGAGTGTCACATAGGTTGCAACTGTTTAAATGTCATAGTTTTGAACTTAGAATCAGCGTTCTAGCTGCATGTGTAAAAATTGTAAGTTTGATTAGAATGAAGAAAAATTGGAACAAAAGTGATTCATGCCACAAGGGCAATCCCAATGGGCACCACCGCAAATGTCTCAGGGCACAAATTCCGGAAGGGGAGGCACCCCTGGGAATGGAGAAAATCCACAATTATACAGTGGACCGAACTTATACATGAACTAGGACAGCTCACTGGGAACCCTGATGTGCTCTATCCTATCAGTGACACCGGACCCTAACAGGGAACCAAGGGTGAATGTCGTCATAGGGGTAAAGAATATTCCTTCCTAGTTGACACGGGAGGGCAAGTTTTACTTGTCCAGCGAGGCCATAGACACACAGAGTTTTAAAGGAGCTCACAGTCAAGTTCCCTTTACAGACGCACTCCCAGTCTCCGTAGGAGAGTGCGAAACGAATGTACCCTTATTATATTCACGTCAGACACCAGTAAACATTTTGGGTTGAGACTTAATGACAAAATTGAACATGACAATTTTGTTCACGTAGAAGTGCATAGTATGCTCCACTCCAGGAATGCATTATTCAACGGTATGTGAAATGATCAGAGCATACTCAGGACACATAGCCATGAGGGCTATACCCTTAAAACCAGAAGTCTTCGCATATGGCATGCGTGTGCTTATGGCGGGACTGACAGGCCTTGCAGATAGGACCATGAGAACCCCTGACGAGTTTCTATTCAGACCAAGAATACCTATGCATGAAGAAGAGGAACAAGTATTTCCCTTGATGATACTAACTGCAGCAGTGCGAGGGAAAGTAGCATTGGTCGAAGGATATGATGATGAAGGCAGACAATGGTGCATGATTATCACCATTGAAGAAGGGTATCGAGTGACTGATGTCACCGATGACGATCTGTTTGAAGAACACCCTGACTTAGAAGAGACGAGAGTGGAAGTAAGTCTCATGTTCTGGGTTAAAATGATCAAACGAGAAGTGCCACAGAGAATAATGTTGGCGCTGGTCCGCCCAGCATACTTTGATGATGATATGGCCCAAGTGCCTGTCACAGTATGGACTACAGGACCTTATGACGTAGGCCTCCTGAAGGGGGTAGGAGAAGTGAAAATTAAACTAAAACCAGGAGCAATTTTACCAAGAGCGCGACAATATCCCATGTCCAGAGAAGCAGATGAAGGGCTCGCAAAGACAATGGGCCTCATTACGACCCAGGCGGTAAGTTACCGCCTGGGTCGTACCCTTACCACCATGGTGTAAACTATGTTTACACCATGGTGGATGGCGGATTTACCGCCCCATTCCAAGGTGAGTGGGGCGGTAAATCCCCATTTCCCATTTTACCCTTCCCCATTCCCATTTTTGCCCCATAGGGCATAATGGGAGTGGGAAAGGCGCTAATTACGCCACCGTAGATTACGGTGGTGTAATTAGCACCATGGTCCCTTAGCGCCATGGATTTTAACACCTACAAAAAGCAGGCGTTAAACTCACCATGGCGCAAAGGGACCTCGGAATCAGGCGTTAAGGGTCGGCGCCGTTTACGGCGCCGTTAACCCCTTAACGCCAGATTCGTAATGAGGCCCAATTTCCGCCATGTTGGATCAGGGCATCCTAGTGACGTCAGAATCACCCTGTAATACAAGACTTAAGAGCATTAAACGATATTGTTGAAGCCGAGTTCCCTCTAGTCCCTAATCCATCTACGATCCTGTGTAAAATACCGATCAAGGCAAAATATGTCACGGTGATTGACTTGAAAAATGCTTTTTTCTCAATCCCTTTACTTTGTGACTCGTAAGATATGACGTCATTTACCTTCAGACAAATGCGTCTGAAAAGCACGAGGTTAACACAGGGGTATTGTGAGTCCCCCGTCCATCTTCAACAGAGTCCTGCAAATGGACCTAAGCAATATTGCAGTAGACAGTGTTGTTTTGCAGTATGTAGATGACATTCTGATCTGCAGCACCAATGAAGAGCAATACAGGCACGATTCTGTCCAGCTACTGACTATACTGTCTGAGAAAGGATATAAGGTTGACAAGGAAAAGTTGCAATACTGTCAACTGGAGGTGCTGTACATAGGCCAGTTGATTTCACATGAAGGGAAAAAGGTAACCCCAGAAAAGGCTGAAGCTATCATGAACACAGCTAAGCCGCTCACGATAAAGCAAATGCAGAGCTTCCTAGGCCTGTGCAACTATGTTAGAGCATTGGTTTTCGGCTCCAGCACTTACACCAAGCCCCTGCTCCAGGCTCTAAAGAAAGCCCAGGTGACAAAGGAAAACATTGAATGGACTGAGGCAATGGAAGAGGGGTTTGCAGAGCTCAAGAGAGCGATTTGTACGGCCCCAGTTCTCGGGATTCCTAATTATGCAGAGGAATTCTACCTGTTCTCACACACAAATGGCAGCGTAATGACGGCAGTACTCGCTCAGAGAACCTCGTTGGGGTACAAGCCCCTGGCGTAGTACAGTGGGAGCCTGGACCAGGTCATGAGAGGCCACTTCCCATGCAAACAAAATTTAGCTGCCGCAGCGTTCGACATAGAGAAGGCGACAACCATTGTAATGGGATGTTCCATGATGTTATCTCAGAGAGAATCTGCCTATGAAGTGATCATATCTAACCCATCTATCAAAATAGTTCGATGTAAAACAGTAAACCCAACTACGTTCAAAGCTGAACCAGTCACTGAAGGAGAGCCAATACATGACTGTGCAAACTATGAAGAATTCTATGATGAAATCCCTAGGGTGAAAGAAAATTCCCTGGCGGGTGGTGAGATCGTGTTCATTGACAGTTCGTCAAGAATCGATCAAGAAGACGGACAAAGATACACAGGCGTGGCCGTGGTAAAACACACAGCGAATGGAGAATTTCGGGTACTCATTAGTGCACGAATACCATCTTATCATTCAGCACAGGCTGCAGAATTATTGGTGTTGATACTCGCACTCACGCAGACCAGGAAGTAACGGTATACAGTGACTCCGCCTATGTGACGTCCACAGTGCACGCAGGACTAGCACGCTGGAAAAGGAGGGGCTACCTTCGAGCGGATGGCACGCCAGTGCACCAAGCAGCCTTATTGGACAGGCTGATAAAGGCACTACAGCTCCCAGTGGGCAAAGCAGTCGTGAAATGCGCTGCCCACACCAAAGGGACAGATTTCGTGTCACGAGGAAACCATGCAGCAGATACTGAGGCCAAGCATATGCGTCTAAAAGTGAGACGATCATGGTAGTAGAAGTGGCGTGCACCCATGAGCGTATGATGGTAGCACGAGCCACACCAGAGGCCTATAGCTATATGGGGCAGACTCAACTGATGGAGCTCCACAGGGAGGCACCCCAGGACGAAAAGAACCTATGGAAGCATCGAGGGTGTTCTTTAAACCATTCTGACGGATTGTAGCGGCAAGACAGCACTGGTAAACCAGTAATGCCTGTGGCCCTACTAAAGATAGCATTGGAGCAATTGCATTACCGATTTCACATGTCAAAAGAAAATCTAGCTGCAACGCTCGCAGAAGACTGGTTTATACTGAATTTAGCTGAGCATGTTGCATACTTTATGGTGAACTGCATATGCCAGCAATTCACCGCTGGGCACACATTAAAAGTAGTGAGAGGAATCATCCCCGGCCAAATGGGCCTTTTCAGCACTTACATATCAACTATGTCAACATGATTCAAGTGTGTAACGGGTACAGGTACTTAATTGTAGTGGTGTGTCCATTCTCTAGATGGATAGAAGCAGGTCCCTGCACACACCCAGACTCAACCTGTGCAGCCAAATTCCTGGTGAGGGAAGTGTTCCCTAGATGGGGGATGTGCGAGGTGATGAGATCAGATAACGGGGCTCACTTTGTTAACACAGTCTTTGAGCAGATCAGCTTGCTACTTGGTATAAAGCACACGTTCTCGTTGGCGTATCATCCGGAAGGTAATGGTATATGTGAGAGGCTCAATGGCTTGTTAAAGGAAAGGATAGCCAAGTTGAAGCTTACTCTAAAGAGGGGATGGTTGCACTGCCTTCCACTGGCATTGGAACCAACCAGGCTCCGACCATCATCTTACGCCGCACGAGAAAGTCACAGGAAGGAGAATGAACACCCCCTTACCCCCAGAAACAGAGCTAGATGTGATGCCCAGCCAACCCGAGAGGTCGTAGGAACCGAGCTGCAGGAGTACCTGAACTGCATGACATCAAGCCTTACTGTAATTTCAGACCAACTACAGCGACAACGAAAAGGGTGCAGCGCAGCACAAAACACAGCAGGAGATACTGAAACAGACACAGCTCAAGGTCTACGTACGCCACTCATCTTCCCTGGTGACGCCGTGTTAGTAAAAAACCACACGAGAAAAAGGTGGGATGAGCCAAGATTCAATGGCCCTTTCATCGTAGAGGACTGCACTCCTTCAGCCGTCAAACTGCAATGCAGGAGAGCATGGATCTTTCTGAATGACATTAAACCCTATATCTTAGAGAGCCCCCTAGGTGCACCCCATCGCGAAGAGACCACAGACAACGGGGAAGAACCTCAGCACGTGCAGACAAGATCCATGACGAGGAAGAAGGACGCATGAGCAGCAAAGCCAAGACAAAAGAACTATTTTTGAAAATTGTGGCTTTAAACTGGACATTTCCTCTAAGCATAAAAAGGGGATAAGGACAATAAAACAGACACTCTGTGCAGCCTAGTTGCAGGGTGAAGAAGAGAATTGCGCATCTAAGCCACAACACGTTGATAATACGAACTTTTGAATCAAGCCACACTTAAGCATTATTGAAAAACAAGACTCTGATAGACTGTGATCAAGGACTTTTCTTTTAAGAGCTTAACACAGTGTCTTGAAGCAACCATCACCAAGACTTTGTTTTGCAGAACTTATGGTATCCCCCAGCAGAACTATCACAAGGGATGTGGTGTACTGCTTTCAATTAGTATTAGAGATATATCCGACACTTGGAGGGAGAGTCACCAGTGTCACAGACTTTGTTCAAGATCCTGCCAACAAGAAGGTAATCTGGCAACTGCTGACTGTCATTGCGGAAGCCTATGTTGTGTTGCCAGAATACAGTGATAAGAACACAAATGCTTCCACCACAGGCGATAATAGATGAACTGACAAATAGGCTTTTCTTTCGCATCATAGAGGAATGCCCAGCACTCGTCGGGAGAACCACTGACACGCTAACATACATTAGAGATCCAAGAAACACTGAACATTTGCACCAGCTGTGGACTAAGCTCAGCTACCTGGTCACAATCCACGCAGCAGGAAAGTGAAAAGACTGTTCACGCCAAGGGAAGGGCCTGTGATCCGGAGCCCAGCAAAATAGGACAAATGTCCCTGTCACCCGAGGACAGCCGGCTGGTGCATAATGACTTGTTTCGCCTATTCACTGACTTTCCAGAGATGTTGGGAAGACCTGCCGAGGTTGACGTTGTTACCTTCATCAAAGATCCAGCTAATGTTGCTCACATGGGAACGCTCCTACATGGCATCATGCTCCAAGTGGAACTGTCCAACTTTCAAAGAGAGAATCTGAGGCGATTCCAGTGAAACCTTCCGCCGAGGGACAGATCCAGGAGGCAGAGTCAAAGCGCTTCATCTTTCCGCCGAGGGACAGATCGAGGGAACGGAGATGAGAACTTCACAGTTTTATCTTATTTTATTTTTTGTTTTGATTTTGATTTGACTGATTGCTATCGTTACATTCCGGCACAGTGAACAGTATCCAGCATGTCCTCAGGACTGAAGAAGATTAGGGGGGTGGACTGGGAAGTTACCTATTTTGAATATGCATGATGAATGTGACTTATCAAAGGTGTTAGTCTAATCCTTTTTCCATAGTCTAGCAAGGGAACTGTTTCACATAACAAGAGAGGGGACACTTGTGAGGCACCAGACACTTTATGATACAAACTTTCTGAGAAACAATAATAGAGTAAGTGAAAAGAATAGAACTTTAACAGTTGCTATGATTGAAATGGGGGCCCAGAAAAGTAACCTGGTCCTCCCACAACCAGAGGGCGCCCTCGCTTCCCTGGAAGGAAATGCTACCAACTTTCATATCGCTCGATTATGTGTATATGCATAGTGATTATCATTGTTTTTCTGTCATTAACAATCAGAACTGCATTCTTTGTTGGTGCACGAAGCGTTCCAATTTCAGTGCACCCACCGGATAATGTACGCATGAGTCCCACGAAAGCACCTAGACCCTACATAGTTATTCCATTCCCAAGAGAATCTGATGGTAAAGTGAACGAACTAAAATTGAATGTAATTAGCAGTGATACATAGACACTTGAGGTAATGAATGAAGAGAAAAGCTGGAGACCGAGTCAGCACGGAATGAATGAAAACGTAGCACTGATTACTACACGCACTCACACACTGAATGTACACGAACCAGGGAAAGTGTCAATGGCTACAGAATCTCGAACGAAGACAACAGAAAGTACGAAACTGCCTACCAAACAGCCAGTCACAGAAAATAGTGGAAGAAACTGAGAAGAAACAAGTGAAAGACCGACTGAAGAATATATAGCAAAAGCCCTCAAGAAGACAGAAGCGGAAACAGGAGAATTCACTGTAAGAACACAAATGTTGATAGATCATTTATTCCCGTTTATAGCCAGAGCAAGGAAACGACAAGAGGAACTGAAAAACAAAACCGCAGAGACTGTAGTAACAAGCACACAAGTTCCTACACAAGAAACAAGCGCCAGGCCCACAACGCGGTCATACGTTGGGCAGAAGGTAAACAGATGGTGGTTAAAGGCACTCATTGAAGGAATACAAGAGGAGAGGAATAGAATCGCAAAACCTCCTCCTATCAAATTGATGCAGATAGTGAAACCTGCTCCACCGACAAGCATGCCCGAGAGCCCCCAGCAAGGAAAAGTCACATAGACGCATTCAAAGATGTAGTTATAGCTAACTACAGAAAGACACTAAGAATCAAGAGAAGCCCACATGAAGATAACAATGAACTAAACGATTACCTGGACAGCACAGCACATCTAGGAAACAACATTTGGTACCAACATATGAAGGAGGTCGGAAGAAGAAAATCAGAAGGAGAATGCTTCGTCTGTGCACTTCTACCGTACAGCATGGGAAAATCCAAGATCTTTGTGGCTGTAGAAATTGATGTCCCTACAGCACACTGTATGTCACACATAGCAATGTGCAATACAAGAGGACAATTTATAGGGAGAGATGCCTCATTGATATGGGCAACTGAAACAGAGTATCCTGATGAAGACGGTTACATCCAGCACATCAAGACAAGAAACAGAGCGCATACTAAGAATCACGTGATCATGTATGAGAAGCCTGAAGTGAAAGGATCAGGAACAAGATGGGAAATAAACCCGAGGCTGAACGTCCAAGGAAAGACTGCAGAAGAGGCTCAAATTTGGAAGAACAGAGGCCAATTGCAGATTTGGGGGACAGTGGTTTCCCCAAACGGATGGGAAGAAGGAGTGGTGATCTGCTGAGCTTGGATGGTCCTTGGTGCCTGCCAAGAAGCAATAGAGAACTCACAGAGGTTATGCAAACCTCTATGGCTAAAAGTGGTAAAATTGTTGACATGGATCGAAGACAGAGGAGGACCCCTGCAAATAGTGCCACTGGTGAGCCTGAAATTGTGCTTCAGGAACAATGGCACGAGGAAGATGGGAGAGAATCATAACTGCGGATGAATCTTTGAAGCTCCAGGAATGACTCACGGAACCGCAGTAATTATGGATCATTACTGGGAGTGTGGATGCAAAGCATACATAAGACTGCTGAAAAACTGGGGAGGCATATGCACAATAGTGAATGTCCATGTTCCTGCACTAGTGATCCCGAAAAGTGACCTGAATATTGACAGTTTCCAGTGCCAATGATGAGGTATCTCGTCCTTGGGATTACCTCCCCAGTGCCAAGGACGAGATAGCTTGTCCTTGGCACTTAAGGGGTTAATGAAGGAGAAAATGTTAGAAGGCTTTGCATGGTGAAATACTGAAATCACCAAAAAAGTCCTTGGCACTGAGGGGTAAACCCCATGGCAGTTAAAAGGTTAAGGAAGAGGAGGTCTGTGGAACTGGTATCCCGAATGAAGAGCGAAAATTACTTTTCTGCAAAATCAGAAGAAGCATTCCATGCAATCCCATATGAACACAGGCTGTTCAGCCTCACATCATCGGTATTCACAACAATCTTCATGCCAAGAATCCAAGTTGGAGTAAATACCAAATGGTTACAAATAACCAGATGGGAGTTATTGCAGACCATCAACACTACCATAAAGGGATTCAACGCAATTAAAGAAGAACTAAGAGCAATCCGATTGATGACCCGCCAGAACAGATATGTACTTGACATGATCACTGCAATGGGTGGAGGTGTTTGCGCAAAAATCAGAGAATCATGTTGCACATTTATACCTTCGCACAATGACGAAAATGGAACCCTAACAGAAGCCATAAGTATGCTGACAAACCTACAGAACCAGATGATCAACGAAACCGACGAAGTGGATGATGACAGCTGGTTCGGAACACTATTCTCTTGGGTCCCGCAATGGATGGCAGACATATTCAAGTTTCTGGGAGCCTTGCTACTGATGATACTGCTAGGATTCTGTGTTATCAAGATAATCATCACACAATGCCAGAAAACTGCAAACAAAGCCCTTGGGATGAAAATCACGATCGATGTCAAACTGGGATGGAAGCCCAGAGACCTGACTGATGGAGAAATAAGAGAATTTGTGAAGGCCAGCGAATTTGCGCTAGAAGGAACAAAGTTTGTATATCCAAGAAAACGAAGAAAGAATGAAGGGAAATGGATCTATTGCAGCCCAAATGGACAATGCCAGCTAATGACCAGGAACAAAGACGAACATGTAAAAACAGCAGGAATTTTGAAAGGTGTGATACAAATATGGACTCCAAAGAAACACACGTTCACACCATCATGTACAAACCCAGAAGACGATGAACAAGATACAGAAGAACCAAGTAAGACGGATCCAAAGGGAGAAGCAGAAGTGGTCAATGAACCGACCAGAGGGGGGAGTGTAGAGGAGGCCCCAGACATGACCTGCACCCTAGCCCCCCATTTTGAGGTACCAGGAACGTACTCGCCAAGATATGTGATGTATGAGGAACAAGTGAACCAACAGAGAGCTGCACTAGGGCTCTGCCCAGTGCCCATCAGAAGAGCAATACTTGTCGAAGTGCCAATAACCAGACAACCATGGGCAGCACAGTACCCGCTGAGACAACCGTACCATCAGCTGACACGAAATGAAGATTACCTACAGTCTGTCCCCGAAGAGACACAAAGGGCCTTAATGGAAGGCGAATGGTGATGACACGAGGGCCCGGACAGACTCACGGATGAACGAAAACGACACACCAGGACGAACAGCTATGAATATAAATGTAATGGACTTAGAAGAAGAGGCGATGTTGAAACGTAGGGAAACGTAGCTGTAAAACAAGATGGAAGTATTCAACCAGCTAACGCTTGTAAATAGGCTTGAAACACAAGAAGCTAAGAAAACGGTACTGCTTGCAATGCTTAGTAGAAGAATAGAGCGACAAGCGCCAACTATATATCTACCTCAATAAAGCACACTATACAAGTGCGACTCCATTTTACATAAAGCAGAATTAAGCCCAAGCTGCAAGGGGTCAAACAGGCCAAGATTCATATTCCAGCTAAAGTCAGAAGGAAAGAGCGGAACCGAAACTCAGTAAGAAGCAGCTCATGCCTGAGAATCAGAGGTCAACCTAAGGAAGGGAGGAGAGCGGCAACTTCGAAGAACCGAAACTTCAGAGCATAGAGCCTGCCCTGTGAAGGTCGGGATAGGGAGGCCCAGGCAGGTTGTGAGGCTAAGGAAGAATCAAATACATGAAAAGAGGGAAAATGTAGCAGATTCACGGTGAACTGACACGTGACCAGCCAGGCGCGAATAGATATCATCGTCTGATGTCACCCAGAACCCGAGGATGCCATAATGTTTCCTGATAAGAAGCTACAGTTTCAAGGCCATCCTTAGCCAACTAATTGACACATAGCCCTAAAGTACTGATTGATGGAAGAAAGGCAGGGTCAATCTTGGGGCACAAGGCACCTGCGTGTCCATTCTGCATGCTGCTAATTAAAGTGGAGATTTATGTCTAGGGGTGTAACCTACCCAATCACAATGGACCATATAATCTAGGGTCCTATAGCTAGTAGAACCAATGAGGCATTGTACTTGTAGTGACGTCTATCACGAGTGATGTAGAGGGATGGGCATAGACGCCCACCCAATAAGAGTTATCCAATCCTCACGCTCTGTTACCATATACGGATATAGCACCTCTACTTAAGTTACCTTTCCCGACCAATAGAATTGCATGACAAATTTTGAGTATTACACGTCAATTGATGATGAATTTTTACTATAACTTTTGCTGTTTGAATGAAGATCGGGGGAGTTGAAGTGAGACAGGTGATCGCAACACTGTTGATTTCCATTTGTTTCCCCGTTTTTTGTACTTGTCATTAAACAGACTTCCCGTTGCTAAACTACTGAGCTGTCCTTATTGATTTGTGTTGGAGTAAGAGAATCCTGCACCCCATCCTCCTCAAGGTGCAGCTATCTCATCTTAAAAGTACTCGAGGGTGAGCACTGATCCCATGGGCCCGTCAGAGGTCGCTCCACCCTCTTGTACACTCTTTCGCCTAGTCACTGACTTTCCAGAGCTAGTGGGGCGACCGATCGATGCTGAAGTACTCACATTCATCATAGATCCAGCCAACGTTGCACAGATGGGCGTGCTCTTGCATGGAATTCTACTCCAAGTGGAACTCTCTAACCATCCCGGGAGGATAGCTCAGCGGCAGCGTCCGCGTCTTGGAAGCAAGACGACACGGAGCAACAACAGGTTTGATCCCCGGGTCCGCGCTTAGAAACCTTTGGGTGTTTAAGCGCGTTATAAATACGTAACTAAGAACAAAAAAAAAAAAAAACAATTCCTGTAACAGCGCCTCGATGCCTGCGGGCTGTGTGAGCGCTTTATAAATGTGAAATAAATAAATAAATCAGCAGAACTATCTGAGGAGGTTCTAAAAGCCTTCTGCCGAGGGACAGATCGAGGAGGCAGTGTCAAGAATTTCGCTTTATTCTCTCTATTGTTATTTTGTCCCTATTCCTCATACTGACCAGGATACAATATGTCTTCAGGACTGAAGCAAGTCCGAGGCGTAAACTGGGAGTTGACATACTTTGAGCACGCACAGTAAAAGGACTTACTGAAGTTTTATTTGATTTGATTTTTCCCATAGTCTAGCAAAGGAACTGTATCCTGAAATAAAAGACAATATACCACACGCAAGAGGGGGACATTTGTGGAACACCTGAAACTCTTAACCAGAATCCGAAAGACGATATTGTTAAAAGAATACAATAACAAATTGACATTTGGCGAATGATAGAGATGGGGATCAAGAATAGCAATCTTGTCCTTCCGCAGGAGGAGAAAAGACCACGCTTCTCTGGAAGTAAATGCTGCCGCCTGACATACAGGTTTGTAAAAAACGAGCACTCCCTGTTTTTTGTTATCGGGGGGGAGACACTATCAGGTGGGAGGCTATTGGGCAAAACACAGGATAATAGGTCGACTACCCCTACCTTTAGTCCCTGAGAAACACAGGGTTAGATCCAAGATAATCTCATGAAATTTTAAGATTACTCATACCACACACATTGTACATTGAAAAAAACAATTCATTTTATTTTAGGGTATCTTATGCCAAGAGTAAAAAAAGGCTCACAAGGGCCTATACATGTAAAAACCAAAAACTGTGCTATTCACTTACACTCTATCTGGTGTACTAACACCAAACCTTTCAAGACTTGCAAGACTGCTAACATGGGTCGAAGACAGAGGAGGACCCCTGCAGAGAGTGCCACTGGAAAGCCCAAAATTCTGCTTCAGGAATAATGGTACAAGACAAATGGGAGAAAATCAGAACTGTGGACGAGTTTTTGACGCTCCAGGAATGGTGCATGGAACTGCAGTAATTATGGATCATTATTGGGAATTTGGGTCCAAAGCATACATCAGACTGCCAAGAAACTGGGAAGGTATATGCACAATAGTGAATGTCCATGTTCCAGCATTAGTGATCCCGAAAAGTGACCTGAATATTGACAGTTTCCCGAAAGCAGATGCTTACCTGAGGAAGAAGAGATCTGTGGAACTGCTAACTCGGATAAAGAGAGAAAATTACTTCTCTGCTAAATCAGAAGAAGCATTTCATGTAATTCCATATGAACATAGGCTTTTCAGCCTCACATCATCAGTGTTCACGACAATCTTCATGCCAAGAATCCAAGTTGGAGCAAATACTAAATGATTGCAGATAACCAGATGGGAGTTACTGCAGACCATCAACACGACCATAAAAGGATTCAATGCAATCAAGGAAGAGTTAAGAGCCATCCGACTGATGACTCTCCAGAACAGATATGTCCTTGATATGATCACAGCTATGGATGGAGGAGTTTGTGCAAAAATCGGAGTCATATTGCACATATATATACCTTCTCATGATGAGGAAAATGGAACTCTAACTGAAGCTATAGGGATGCTGATGAAACTGCAGAATCAGATTATCGATGAAGCTGACGAAGTCCATGATGACAGCTGGTTTGGATCACTGTTTTCATGGGTCCCACAATGGATGGCAGACGCATTCAAGTTCTTGGGAGCCCTGCTAGTGATGATATTACAAGGATTTTGTGTTATCAAGATAATAATCTCTCAGTGCCAGAAGACTGCGAAGAAAGCCATAGGGATGAAGATCATGATTGATGTCAAGCCAGGATGGAAGCCCAAAGACCTGACTGATGAAGAAATAAGAGACTTTGTGAAGACTAGCATTCACGCACCAGAAGGAACTAAGTTTCTCTATCCCAGGAAGTACAGGAATTATGTGGGAAAATGGATTTACTGTAGCCCAAATGGACAATGTCAACTAATGACATGGAACAAAGACGAACATGTGAGGACCACAGGAAGCCTGAAGGGAGTAATAAAAATATGGACTCCAAAGAGACACTTCTTCAAACCATTATGTACAGATCAGGAGGACGAAGAAGGAACGAACCCAGGCGATAGAGTGAAGATGAATACAGAAGAACCAAGTAAGATGAATCCAAAGATGGAGGTGAAAATGATCGATGAATCGCCCAGAGGGGGGAGTGTAGAGGTGGTCCCAAATAAAACCTGCACTCCAGTCATCCAATTTGAAGTACCAGGAACGTTCACACCAAAATATGTGACGTATGATGAGCAAATAAACCAGCAGAGAGCCGCAGTAGGGCTCTGCCCAGTACCTATCAGTAGAGCAATACCTATTGAAGTACCAATACCCAGAAAACCATGGACAGTAAGGTATCCATTAAGAAAACCCTATCAGCAAATGAAACGAAGCGAAGATTGCCTAAGTACAGTCCTGGAAGAAGCAAAAAAGGTCCTAATGGAAGACGAATGGTGATGTCACGAGGACCCGGATGGACTCACAGATAGAAGGAATGACGACCCGAGAATGACACAATGAGACGAAACGCCATGAGTAAGGATATCGTAGACCTAGACAAAGAATGATGTCCAAAATGTACGAGAATCAAGCTGTAAGCAAAATGAACACAGACAACTAGTTTACACCTCTAAATATGTTTGGAACCTCAAGAAAGCTAAGAAAACAACGCAGCTTGCTATGCTAATTAAAAGAATAGTGCGGCAAATGCCATTGTACATAAATCTACCTCAAACGAAGTACTTTTGTATGAAATATTCCACTTTGCAAACGAAGTAGGATCAACCCAGGTTACTAAAGGCTGAATGAACAGAGATTCATATTTAGCAAAACGAGAAGAGACGGCTGAAATGAAACTCGGCAGAGGCAACTCGTGCCAGGGAAACCAAGGTCATAAGAGAAGCGAACAGTAGCTACATCTAAATGAAGCTAAGAACAGAATATCTTGTCTCTGAAAGGTCAAGATAAGGAGGCAAAGCTAGATGGCATTGATAATAAGATTCTGTGGGATGTTCTAACCCACTAGTCTATGCCCTGAAACATTACTGTGTGCTGCTTCAATCAAAACTACAGGATGGCCGCCAAAAAGATCTTTGTGCTAAAAATCTTTGCAAAATGCTCAGGGAAACATGAAAAATAGGCCGCCAATCCATTTTGCCTTTGTCAGTGCTAACACAAGAGACCACTGCCAAAACCTATCATTTGGCTGCACACATTGGAAAATGAAACCCCTTGAAAAAGCAGTGCTGCATTGCAAAGGAAAACCCAGAACTGCTTTAAAAATCAGTTTTTCCTAGGCTGTGGAAAGTGCAAAAATCATGGTTCCCACCATCACAAAAGATCCAACATCCTTGTTGGGTGTTAAACATCACATTATTCAAAGAATTCACCTAAGCACAATGTTAAAAATGGGCGTAGTACCGTCGCTCGCCTGTGTCAGAAGCTGGCGATTTACTTATACTGTCATTTAAACTTGTGCCTTAAAGTCAAAGTATGGAAAAGAAAAGACTTCCCATCAAAATCCATATAGGGTGACAATTCAATCTCTGTGTGTAAAAAGGCTGGAATTAAGAGATTTGTGGTTATATTTGTAAAAATGTAAATTGTATTTTAGAATAGACTATTTGAAAAACATTGTTTGAAGTGAGTTAAAGCCAGCCACAATGAGTTTCAAAGACATTCCACAGTTTCTCCCCAGAAAAAGGAATCTTCCCCCCTGCTCATCTGCTGAAGAACTGGCAGGGAGGTGTGAAAGGAAATGGGAGGGGACTTTGGCCTGTTGCTCTGACAAGAAACAAAAGGCTCCCTTGAGTGAAAGGAAAATGCTAATTCGGGTGTGACAGAAAACAACTGCTAGCAGGGAGAAGCCTGGGACTGCTCTGGCCCAGCCCAAAACCTTGGGGGCGGAGACAAACAGTTTTGTTTATTCAGGGAGCACAGAAAATATCTTTTTTGAAAAAGACTCATAGAAAACTGAACAAGATTGGTAGAAATATGTGAATATAGTGTGGTTAAAAAGAAAATTCTGCTCATGTTTTAAAACCACTCTGGAATTTGTGCGACATTCAGAGACTGAACCACGAACATGTTGACTTTGTAGCAGTTGTGATAATGTTAAAAATATGAAACTTCACAGGAGTATGCCCAGACGTTATGTGCATGTATCTGGAAAAATTTGTACAGATCTGACACTGGGTAATGAACTAAAAGCACGAATAATTGTCATTTGTGAACCGAAACTCATAGGAAGATCAGACTTTGATGGATACGGTCCTGATTTAATTGGGAATGTAAATATGTATTATAAGCAAGGTGGGGATATTGTAAATATGTTTTATATGAGAATTATAATTTCTTTGTAGAAACAAAGGGGAGGTTTCTTCCCTGGACCATAAACACAGCATCACTATGACACATTATGACACACTGTTTCCTTCTCAAATCAGGAGAGAGGGAATACCTTAACCAATAGGCTTCTTAGAGGGTTGGGCATAGTATAATCAGCCTACCCACCCCCTTGAGAAATACATAAATAGGGACTGTTGACGACCTAAAAGGACACACATTCACCTATCAACTGATTTACTGGGAAAGCGCTCTGCAGGAAGAATCCAGATCAAGACTCCAGAACCCAGATCAAGACTCCAGAACTCTGAAAGCAGAAGGCCTGATTCTAAAGCTGAACCCTTTTCACCTGGCCTTTAAAATCCTGTAACCTGATATGAACCCCGAACCTCCAAGGGGCACAATAATTCAACAGCCTGGCTGTGCTGTTTTTCTCCTTCTTGCCAAGAACTCTTCCTAGAACCCAGAGATCCAATCCAGTAGCGCTGTAACCCCGAACCAACCCGTCAGATCCAGTCCAAGAAGCCGTGCCATAACCAGAGGCCGTGCTGAGTGCAGAACCAAGTGCCTGAGTCCTGTCTAGTGGCGAGCAGATCCCAGTCCAAACCTTTGACCAGATCTTTGACGGGCCTATTCCATTCCAAACCATAGTTGTGAATATTTAGCATAGAACTGTCCATAGCAAATCTCTTAGTTTTAGGTAATCCAATCCAACCCATTCTAACATATCCAGACTGCATTGTAGAATATCTTTTGTCTTTTCTGAATCTTTCCCTTATCCATATAATCCTGTGATAATTGTAGTGATAATCATCTTGCACTAATATTTTTGCTGAAGAAGGACAAGTGTCTTGGCGTGCAAAAGTCAGAGCGGATGCGCCGCTGTTCTGGTGGCTGTACTGTTGGGTATCTTGCATCTTAATAGTCTCCTTAGTGCCAAGAAATGTGTGTTTGTAACCTTCAAAAAGTGCATCTTTCATTGAAAATCTTGACTCTTTTTGAGAAAAATCGACCTTCACTAAAACCTCTGTAACTTTTGAACTGTACATGCTAGGAACAACATTTAAATGTCAGATTGAAGCTAACATCCGCAGCTTTCAAACAAATCTACAGTTGTTCTGTAATCGCATTTTCCGCGCGCTAAAATGTTTGCTGCGAATCCACATTTGGCTCAATTTCACCACATGTAAAATAGCTCTTTCTTGCATTTTACCTCTGAATTCAATTTCCTATCTATCAGTCATTCAATCATCATTGCTAGTGTTTACCTGAAGCTATCCAAAGCAGCTACCACTAGTTTTGAATCCACTTTAGCGAATTAAAGTCATTTTCCAGTGTTTTTCCCATTCATTACCAAACCACATTCAAAAGCATTTGACCTGTTTAAAATCAGTCCTGTTTCGCTCTAAGCTTGTTGGGGGATTTGGGATTGAACTGCATTTGTAGAGTGTTTATTCCTGAATCCTGTTTCCTCTCCTTCCATCTCTATATCGCATATTAGGGGGGATTTAGTAGTATCAGGGGGAAAGAGTGATTAAATTGTATTTGATTGAATTCATATCAAGTTTTATTTCTGTGCTGCAGTCTTTCCTATCATTGCATTTCATTGCACCCTATGCTACATTATTCTTCTCATCCATATTCCTATTGATTAAAGAAATTGTTGACTGTCATATCACCCATTGCTGATCATTGTATACTATTAATAAGTGTGATATCTAGATATTGTTCGTATTCATAAAAATGTGATATATATATATATATATATATTGTTCAAATCCATCCAATAAATCTTTTAACTTTGCAAAACAACCTACTCCTTGGTTCAGTGAGACCGGGGGGGATTCAAAGAGAGGGGCGTGATATAAGGGTGCATCGTTCAGAAATAAAATAACTTTAGACATAAAAATATATAAATAAGGGTTTCAATTGGGCATCCCACGTTAGGCATTGACTTAGGTGTAGTGCTGGGTTGAAACCAATTACTAATCAAATACACAAATTAAGAGAAACGAGACAAATTCATGGTGTGGGGATCACATGTCCAGCAGAGCAAGAAGAAGCGAGTGTCCACACCTACGCTTGGCATCCGACCAAGCAGAGATATCAGAACTTTTCCAGACAGAAGATGCAGTTTTGAGGCCAATCACAGTGAAATAATTGACACATAGTTGATGAAGCAATGATTGATTGTAAGCATAATTGGAGAAAGGCCGGAAACTAAGGGGCACCCTGCACCTGGCCGACCATTCTGCGTGCTGCTAAGCGAAGTGGAAGAATATGCATGGGGTTGGTGCAAACCCAATCACAATGGACCAAATAATCTAGGGTCCAATGGTTAGTGGAACCAATGAGACGTCGTACTTTTAGTGACGTCTACAGTAGTCATTTTGAAGGAAGGGCTTAGACGCCCACCTGACAGTGTTTAGCCAATCCCCTCACTCCATTACCATATACAGATATAGCACATATAGTAAAGTTACCTTTTCCTAACCAATAGAAATGCATATTAACTTTTTGAGTTTTACACGTCAATTAGGACGAGTTTTGATGATAAATGTATGAAGTTCGTCGGAGTTGAAGCGAGAAGGAAGATCGCATCACTGCGGATATCCATGTCTCCCATTTTTTGTACTTGTCATTAAACGGACTCCCTTTGCCAAACCATTGAGTTGTCCTTATTGATTGGTGTTGGAGTAATGCATCTGCACCCCCATCCATCTCAAGGGTGCAGCTATCTCGTCTTAAAGTACTTCTGAGCAAACCTCGGCTCTATGGCCTGGCTGGGGGTCTCGGAGTACACTTGGATCTAAAAAATTGCATTTGACGCTATTCTCAGGGAATCCTTGCCATTGAGACAATTAGTGTTCGACATTGTGGTTTATAAGCCCAGTGTCAAATTGGGAAATTGATTAAATGGTGACCGAATGTCTGTGGACTTTGGAAAATATATTGTCATATCTGTTGGTAAAGGGGATACTGGGAGCCTTGCTGTCCAAATAGTTCACATGCCTAAAATTGTGCATCAGGAAGAAGGACATGACTGGTCCTGGCTAGTTGGAGCATTATGTAACACCAAGAGCGATGGCTCCAACCGGGCTAATCTTTATTAGTAACCCGGCGAGAGACAATCTGAATGCAACAAGCATTCTGATTGGCTCTCGCCAGGTTCCTACCCGGCCCGGGAATCCCTCCGTCGGGATTCCACGGCCTTTGTCCCCGGCAGGGGGGCGTGGCAGTACCTCAGCCAATGAGGTGGCTCGAAGCGGGGCCATCCCTGCTCCGAGCCTCCCCGCGGCTGAGAGGCTGCCTTCGCCCCCCGCCGGGGACTCGGGTAAGACTTTTTTTCTTTTTTTTTTAATCACTTGCCTCCCTCCCACCCGCCCCCCCAACTTACCTTCTTCGTCCCACGTCCCCGGCGGGGTTCGAGGGAAGCCTCCTGCCGTGTGGAGACTCGGAGAGGGGCCATCCCCGCTCAGCACCTCCACACAGCTGGAGGCTTCCTTCGTCCCCCGCCGGGAACGCAGGTACGTTTTATTTATTTATTTATTTTTCATCCCACTCCCGCCCTCCCAACCCTAGGTACCTTCTTTTTGATCCTTTTTCGGGAACGGACGCGCTGGGAACACTTGTTTCCCAGCGCGTCCGCTCCCGATGGCCGCCATGGAAAGGGAAAACAGACTCCGTTTTCCCTATCCATGGTGGCGGCCATTTTCTTATTTTTTAATTTTTTTCTCCCGAAACGCCGCAGCGCCGGAACGCCGCAGCGTTTCGGGACATAAAAAAAGGCTTTTAGTGCCCCGGTCACGCAATTTTTGCGGGCCGGGGTACTAATAGCAATAGAACCCTCGCGTTGGGGGCATTACCGACTCTGGTAATGCCCCGGGGCCTTCGGTAAGGTCCTCGCTTCGCTCGGGTCCTTACCTATGGGCCCCAGGGCATTACCTGAGTCGCTAATGCCCCCGACGCTCGGGTTCTATTGCTAAGTAAACGCTGCTTGCTTGAGCTAGTCTCTTGGGATTCCAGGGGACACATGTACCTTTCTTTATACAAATCCTCCATTGGGAATGCTGTTAAAGAAATATGATCTTATTTATATTCAGGATTCTTGGTTGTTGAATTCTCCGGTTTTGCAGGGCTATGTAACCCGTTTCCAGCCTTCTACTAAAGGGAAAGCAGGTAGACCAGCAGGGGGACCAGCAGGTAGACCAGCAGGGGGACCAGCAGGTAGACCAGCAGGGGGACCAGCAGGTAGACCAGCAGGGGGACCAGCAGGTACACCAGCAGGGGGACTTTTGACCATGATCAAATCAGAAGCGGGCTTGCTGATGATCAGGGAATTCAGTATTCAGCAGGGTGCTTTAGCGGTTGAAATGCCTATGGGTTTGCAGGGGCTGAATAAGTACCTCCTGCTATTTAATATATATTGGCACAAGGGAATCTGTAAGTTAAGGAAGTTTTGAATGCCCTTGTTGATTTTGTTGTGAACTGGTTAGGTTCTTACCCAGCCGAACATTTATTACTGGTTGGGATCTCAATTCTACATGCCCACATGAGAATGCTTATAATAATAATTTGGCATTTCTGCTCCCTAGTGAGGCCAGCTCGGATACATCCTCTCAGGGAGCCGGGTGGCCATCTTGTCTCGCTACTTTAGGTTTATGTAAATGGAATGCTACGGTTCCAGGAGACTCTTAGGTGGCCCCAATGTGACAAAGAGGGAATAGTCACTTAGTTTTGGATTAAGTTTCTGTGGAACAATGTTTGTTTAGCAGCTGTAGAGTATGCATATGTTTAATTGGAGTGACCATAACAGGTTGCAGAGTATTTACGACCTCTGTCCTTCAGGTAGGGCCGACCAAGGCCCAGCAGATCTGGTGCTTAATGCTGACAAATGCAGAATTACTTGGAAGTTAGGAGCGGTTCATAGGTTTAATAACAAAATGGCTCCGATTTTGGATGTTACCAGCCATGAATGGAAGTGCCAGACATTTAATTCAGATAACTATTAAAGTTTTGTTTGCCAAAAGTTCAATGAGAAGTTTAGATCAACTAAGCCATCAGTATCGGTGGTCAAAAGGTCTTGTAAGCATTTACATGTTTTTGATTGTGCTGTGGCGGAGAGGGAAAAAGTACTGAGGCAGAAAATACGGAATGTTAAGAAACATAATGAGGGGAAGGAAATCCAATATACAGTGATTAAAAGTCTACGTCAAAAGTATAAGAACTGGGTAAAGCGTCAACACGCTCACATGCTGCAGCAGGATGCTGAAGCGATGCTATTCACTTTGAAATCCAAAGACAAAGGGAATCTTTGGAGAATGGTTAATTCATTATCCGGCGGCCTGGTCGAATTGCATTTAAATGCGATGTCGGAACCTGACTGGAGGAGCCATTTTGAATATGTATATGCATGCGACACTGTGGTAGCCGGGGGGGGGGTGGGTGGATGATGGGGCCCTTTAGTGGATGACTTTATGCTGGATTTGGAAGGAGTGTATGAGGTTATTCGCAGGACACTGCGCTCAAGTGCCACACACCTTCTTGTTATGCCACAAATAAAACGAGCCAGCGGCAAAGGAAGAACCTTCCCTCTTAAAGCAGCAAGTTGCTGCAACAAACTACATACATCTATGCGATTGTTACAGTATTTTCCGAAAAAATCTTAAACAACCCTGTTCGAGTAAAATAGTTCCTTTCCTTTAGCTGCACATTTTTATGTTGTCTGTTGAGCGCCCTGATTCCTCTGGGCTATGGCGTGGTAAAATAAACAAATAAAAATAAAGGGTAAGCAATTCAAGGGCTCCCGGTCCGAATCGACTCTCAAATAATGTGTTTAAAGCCGACCATATTACATGGGCAAATATATTAACGATTTTATTCCAAGAAGTAATTATTAAGAGGCGCTTCCCTTCCTCCTGCCGTACATCCCATATTATAAAGCTATTTCAAAAGGGCCTCTGCTCTGATCTGAACAATTACCGTCCTATCACAATCTTGGACGCGGACGGCAATGGGTTTGCGGCTGCTCTCTTGATACACCTTGAACCCTGGGCAGTGGAAACTGGCAAGATTAAAAAAGCAAAAACAGGTTTAAGAAAATCTCATAGCACTAACTAAAACAGTTTAATTATAAGATCCTTGCAAGAACTCACATGGACTAAAAATATGAGAGAATTTGTTTGCCACTATCGAATTATCTGCAGTTTTCGACTTACTTAGTCGAAACCACCTTTGGTAGAAGCTCCATAAGTCGGGTGTTAGGGCAGCTTTTCCGAAGTCCAACTAAGGGCTTAGTAAAACCATTGAACTGAGGCTGTACAAGACACCACTCCTTGTATAGAGTTCATGGTAGCGTAGACAGAGCAGCCAGGCTTATTTTAGGAGGATGAGAGGGCTGTAGAATCAGTACAAAGGAAATTGTAATACAAATGGTCCAAAGAAACACTATAATACTATGTATTGTAAAAATAAAGGATGTATTTAAATACAGGTAGGCTCATATAAATCTAGGGGTATATAAGTACTATCACACATTATATGTAATCACAATTATAAAAACACAACACTTTGCTTGAAGGTTCACAGACCAAAGGATAAACCTTATTTGGAACACCTAACAGTAGTTCTAGAGAAGTCAACCCTTTTCATGCACATTCAGTATAGGTCACACCTATTCTTGGGGAGTTAAGAACCAATAGTTACTTTCAAATTACATTCAGTAATTCAAGGGTATTAGACCCTACCAGTTGTACAGTGATACTCAGTAACAAATCACATAATCAGTCAGCTGGGCAATATACGTTTTGTGAATAGTGGAACACTTATTCTATGTGCAGTAAAAACCTATAACTACTTTTGTGATAACACACAGTTATACTAGGTGAGTAAACCCTAAGGATGTAATAATCAATTACAGGTGCTTTTGAGAGCAGTGAAACACAGATTGAGATAAGTAGTAACTCTTGTAATTTAGTTTTGGATGGCACACAGCTAACACAAGGTAAGTAAAACCCATGTACTTGTTCAATCTCCAAATGAAGTCTAGGTTAGATCTTTCCCAGCAATACAAGTTAAACTTATATACCACCTATGAGGGGCAGTTAGAACCAAAGGCAATGGGTTAGAAGAGTCTGCAGGGACCCAGGACAGCCAAAGTCAATTTGAACACTGTCTATGGAGCTGAGGCCCTTCTTTACATAGCACATGGAAAGCAAACCCCAATGTTACACTTTATGAATGACTCAAAGTTATTCTCAGTATGTAAGACCTAATGCAGACTTATTCTGGACAGGCTAGCAGCAAGTCAGGGGAAGCAAGACCCAGTTGGGGGACCCTCATACAATTATCCTAACAGGAATAATCTGCTGAAACCAACACATTACTTTTGGGAAGAGGCACAACCTAATCACAGGTGAGTAATATACCCTTACATCTACTTACGTTACAATGACAACACGGTTTCTAAGGAAAGAAAGATGTTAAACATACTTTTGAGAATAGTGCATCACACATCCAAGGTAAGTAAGAACTTTTGTAACTGTGCACTCGTAGAGTTACAGTTACCAACCGACTCTTTTACAAGTAAGTAGCTTTTAAACAGGTGTTCTCTTTTCTAGGCAAAAGGCCCAATCCCTTAAAATTCTTTCCCTCATTCTTGGAGCATGAGTGCTCTCAGTGGCAGAAGGGTGGGGGGGTCACTGGGATTTAGTGACCAACGGATAGTGTCAGAATAGGTTCTTAAGTAGCAAACGTCAGAGTTCCTCAGGAATACTGGAAAAACAGGTGAGTATTTTACTTTAAGAGTTACAAGAGGTTCCAGGGGCTTCACAGAAGACACCCTAGCAGGATTCTAGCAGTGGGACTGGGTGCACTGGATCAGAGGCCTCCCCATCACAGAAAACACCCTATGCTTCGCAGGAATCATACGAGACTTAAAGTACATACCCAAGCCAACACAGTACCTCAGCAATGAAGAAGATGTTGCAGCAGGAAAACTTTGGGATCTGCAGCCAAATACCCGTTCAGTGGATTCCTTGTTGTGGTGACTGAAAACAAGACCTCAGAAGGGACTTTGCAGCAGGGATCAATGAAGAAGGCCCTAGGCAAGGTTTCCCTGACGGCTGAATGCGGTTCTGTGGATTTGGCACCTTTTAAAGGAGCACAGAAGAAGACAGAATATTGTGGTCAGATTCTCATTGTTACAAAGGTCCAGCACTCTGGTGAGGGGACCTTTTGGACTCATTTCATGCATCTGGAGAAACACCAGGATTCCCACAAAGTTTCAGCAATATTTGGAATTCAGAAGACCATGCACCGCACAATGGCTCGGGGTCCCAGGGTATTGGGGTATTGCAGCCCCGCAAGGGTGTATCAATGCATGGGATGGCTCAAAATGCAGGTCTTATTGAGTCCGGTGGGTCACACTAGGCTCTGGGTCAGGGTCATTGTTTTCAGAGTCCCCAGGGTGATTGGAAGGAAGGGCTCCAGCAGACTCCGGTTACACAGCAGGCTCTGTGGTCGCTGGAAATTGTCTCAGCCGCTTTTCCTTCATTATCTTCTTTGGTTTTGGTTCCAGTGGTCGACTTGTCTTCAGCTTCTAGTTTCAGAGTATTTAACAGGAACTACAGCACAAGTTATGCATCCTCTCCCTGCAAATTACAACTAGGGGCCGTCTGGTTGTTCAATCAGGAAAGCTAGCCCCAACTGGGATTTGTCCCCATTCAGGCAAGGAGGAAGACAAAGGGCTGCAGAGTTTTGGACCCCTCCCTTGGTTCCTGCCTTCACAGACAGACTGGAGCCTTGGCGGGAAGTCCAGGGGTCTCCCGCCGAAGATAAAATTCAAACAAAGGAATTTCCCACCCTGGATGTCAGGGGAAGGAACAGGAAAGGACAAGAAATACTAACATGATGAAAAATGAAGACAGGGGCCATTTTGGTAAAATGAGCACCCTTAGGTGCCTTTACTGCAGCTGTGAACACAGCCCGCGGTAAATGTGCACCAAATTAATACAAGGTATCAGCGCCACCAGCCATTGAAGGTAAGCTTGTCCCTGTAACAGAATTGTTACAGTTTTAGTGTGAAAGGGGATACATTGTATCTCCCCAGCACTCCACATAAGGTGGGGTGTGCTGGTCTCACCAAATTAAATGTAAATGGGATCCAAAGATCCTTTCCAGCCTCGGGAAATGTAGTTCTCTCAAGGTTAGCCAGAGAAAGTTTAAAAGGGGATCCCATAGGGCAACCCAGCAACAACAGGCACATATTGCTAAAAAGTTGTTAAAAAAGCATAACTTCAAAAAGACACTATGGAGAGTCTACAAAATCACACCCATTAAAAGAGTAAATGATTCTATGAGTGTGGAAAAAGGTTCCCACTCACAGAGGTATAAAAGCAAAAAGTTCTGGGGTTGACCCAGGTGAGGAAGATTTACCATTTCTATGAAAATCTTACCTATCATGGGGTATTCCCTCTGGTCTACTGAGTCTCATCATGGGTCTTTATAAACATTAGAATGTCCAGGTATGGTTAAACCAGGTGGGTCTCTTAACACAAAACATTGTTGCTAAGTCTGGTTGGAGGCACAGGTGCATTTTGGCCCCTCGCCTCTTTAATTTGTATGTATCGGATGAGAACGAATATTCGGAACCCACATTGTTTGTTTTGCTGAAATTGGGCTCCTGGAGGCCGACCTGGGTTGCATATGCCAATGATGTTGTATTAATAGAATGCACCCCGGTTGGTCTTCAGAGACTTATTGTTTCTTTCCAAGAATTTGCTAAAGCACATTTTTGAAAATGAATTCCAATAAGACTAATTTCATGAATTTGACAGCAAGCGAAAACACTACATTCAAATGGAAATTGAACAAAGAAACATTGGAGGTTGTTGACAATCTTGTATACTTAGGATATCCTATAACAGGCAAACCGGGACATCCCATATCACCTCATATTTAAGGCACAAAGTAGATGCCCTTGTAACACAGATGAAATACATCAGAAGTAAATACTGTGAATTCTCCCTTACACCCTTAGTTACGTTTTATGAGGGTAAGGTAATTCCTAGAATCTTATCTGGTATAGAAATTCTGCAGACTTGGGTGATGGAATTACTGTATAATCTGGAGAGCATGATTTGACGTAGGCTGTTGGGTATTCCCAACGCAGTGCCCTCAGTTGTGATCCGCCACGAACTGAAATGCATGAGAATCCAAACGCTGTGGCGATTTATACAATTATACGCCCAGCTCCTAAATCCATTAGCTAATACCCTTTATGAAGATTTAGGCATGTTAGTTTATCCGAAAAGGGAAAAGGTTGTTCATTGCTTTTGCGAGTTCTGTGACACAATATTATTAAGTCACGGTATGTCTTGAATGAAATTGAGAGACAATCCGGGAGGGTTAAAAGGGTTCTCTATCTACAGGACTGGTGCGCCACAGTTGACAGCTATCATGGATATGCATCATTCAAGCACCTAAGCCATGAACACAAACGTCTAGGTAAAATGGCTCCTTATGTTTCCTTGTCGTCAAGGCCAAATGGACTTCATCCGCTTCAGATGGAATTTGTTTCCCACCAGGGACGCCTGAGAGAGGAGAACATTAACATCAAAGGTAGATTTTGCAGTGATCCTGTGGAAACTAAAACAATGAAGCATTTGCTTATTTTCTGCCCTAATTTGCTGTCAAAGTGCATTGTGCATGTTAGCGTGTATGTTTACAATTTTGAGTTTGTGGAAAGACAGTTTTGCGTTCGCAGTCATTAGATTTATCAGGGATCGTAATTTATCTGAGGACAATCTCGATATCTATATTCGATTGCTCTAATCATTCTCATACGTTTCAATACTTGCTATCTCTTTAGTAATAATCTTAATTTGTATTTGATCATAATGTGCATTTGAGTACTGTCTATGCAATGTCTATAGGTACAATAATGAGATGTATTATGTGGTTTTTACTCCTCGAATTATATTTTTGGATAAATCTTTTTTTTTAAACAAAAACAATTTTACATGTATTGGGAGCTTTGTATCATGAATTGAAAAGGTTGAAACCAATAAAAAAATATATATATTTTAAAAAATAGTATGAAGGAAATATACCAAGGGCCTTTCAAGATGGACTGAAGGTAGCCTAAAAACACCAGTTTCAAGGATAGAAACTGTCACAAGAGCAGACTGAGTGCCCTTTTACATGACCCCATAATCCATGTGTCTCAGGACCTAGGCCACTCTCTATTCCAAGTATCAGCTGTCATTGGAGAGACGGATATTCTGGAGACTGCTCTCAGATGACTCCCACACCTGCACACAGTGATGCATCACCATATACCAAGCAAGCAGTATCACATGCGGTCCTGCCTAGGGAGAACAGCCTGAGTGCAATGATTGCTCCCCACACCACCTGCACACAGTGATGCATCACCATATACCAAGCAAGCAGTATCACATGCGGTCCTGCCTAGGGAGAACAGCCTGAGTGCAATGATTGCTCCCCACACCACCTGCACACAGTGATGCATCATCCTGCACCACAAAAGCAGCATCACATGCGGTCCTGCCTAGGGAGAACAGCCTGAGTGCAATGATTGCTCCCCACGCCACCTGCACATAGTGAAGCATCATCCTGTACTATGCAATCAGCATCACATACAGCACTTCCTAGGGAGAACAGCCTGAGTGCAACATGTTCTCCCACGTCACCTGCACCCACTGATGCATCATCCCGTACTATGCAATCAGCATCACATATGGCACTTCCTAGGGAGAACAGCCTGAATGCAACATGTTCTCCCCACACCACCTGCACCCAGTGATGCATCATCCTGTACTATGCTCAGCATCACATATGGCACTTCCTAGGGAGAACAGACTGAGTGCAACATGTTCTCCCCACGCCACCTGCACCCAGTGATGCATCATCCTGTACTATGCTCAGCATCACATATGGCACTTCCGAGGGAGAACAGCCTGAGTGCAACATGTTCTCCTCACGCCACCTGCACCCAGTGATGCATCATCCTGTACTATGCAATCAGCATCACATATGGCACTTCCGAGGGAGAACAGCCTGAGTGCAACATGTTCTCCTCACGCCACCTGCACCCAGTGATGCATCATCCTGTACTATGCAATCAGCATCACATATGGCACCTCTTAGGGAGAACAGCCTGAGTGCAATGATTACTCTCCACGCCACCTGCACCCAGTGATGCATCATCCTGCACTATGCAATCAGCATCACATATGGCACTTCCTAGTGAGAACAGCCTGAGTGCAACATGTTCTCCCCACGCCACCTGCACCCAGTGATGCATCATCCTGTACTATGCAATCAGCATCACATATGGCACTTCCTAGGGAGAACAGCCTGAGTGCAACATGTTCTCCCCACGCCACCTGCACACAGTGATGCATCATCCTGTACTATGCAATCAGCATCACATATGGCACCTCCTAGGGAGAACAGCCTGAGTGCAACATGTTCTCCCCACGCCACCTGCACCCAGTGATGCATCATCCTGTACTATGCAATCAGCATCACATATGGCACTTCCTAGGGAGAACAGCCTGAGTGCAACATGTTCTCCCCACGCCACCTGCACCCAGTGATGCATCATCCTGTACTATGCAATCAGCATCACATATGGCACTTCCTAGGGAAAACAGCCTGAGTGCAACATGTTCTCCCCACACCACCGATACACAGTGATGCATCATCCTGTACTATGCAATCAGCCGCACATATGGCACCTCCTAGGGAGAACAGCCCTAGTGTCGCATGTTCTCCCCACGCCACCTGCACCCAGTGATGCATCATCCTGCACTATGCAATCAGCATCACATATGGCACTTCCTAGTGAGAACAGCCTGAGTGCAACATGTTCTCCCCACGCCACCTGCACCCAGTGATGCATCATCCTGTACTATGCAATCAGCATCACATATGGCACTTCCTAGGGAGAACAGCCTGAGTGCAACATGTTCTCCCCACGCCACCTGCACCCAGTGATGCATCATCCTGTACTATGCAATCAGCATCACACATGGCACTTCCTAGGGAAAACAGCCTGAGTGCAACATGTTCTCCCCACACCACCGATACACAGTGATGCATCATCCTGTACTATGCAATCAGCCGCACATATGGCACCTCCTAGGGAGAACAGCCCTAGTGCCACATGTTCTCCCCACTCCACCTGCACCCAGTGATGCATCATCCTGCACTATGCAATCAGCATCACATATGGCACTTCCTAGTGAGAACAGCCTGAGTGCAACATGTTTTCCCCACGCCACCTGCACCCAGTGATGCATCATCCTGTACTATGCAATCAGCATCACATATGGCACTTCCTTGGGAGAACAGCCTGAGTGCAACATGTTCTCCCCACGCCACCTCCACACAATGATGCATCATCCTGTACTATGCAATCAGCATCACATATGACACTTCCTAGGGAGAACAGCCTGAGTGTAACATTTTCTCCCCACGCCACCTGCACACAGTGATGCATCATCCTGTACTATGCAATCAGCCTCACATATGGCACTTCCTAGGGAGAACAGCCTGAGTGTAACATTTTCTCCCCACGCCACCTGCACACAGTGATGCATCATCCTGTACTATGCAATCAGCATCACATATGGCACCTCCTAGGGAGAACAGCATGAGTGTAACATTTTCTCCCCACGCCACCTGCATCCAGTGATGCATCATCCTGTACTATGCAATCGGCATCACATATGGCACTTCCTAGGGAGAATAGCGTGAGTGCAATATTTTCTTCCCACGCCACCTGCACCCAGTGATGCATCATCCTGTACTATGCAATCAGCATCACATATGGCACTTCCCAGGGAGAACAGTCTGAGTGCAACATGTTCTCCCCACGCCACCTCCACACAGTGATGCATCATCCTGTACTATGCAATCAGCCGCACATATGGCACCTCCTAGGGAGAACAGCCTGAGTGCAATGATTGCTCCCCACGCCCCCTGCACACAGTGATGCATCATCCTGTACTATGCAATCAGCATCACATATGGCACTTCCTAGGGAGAACAGACTGAGTGCAACATGTTCTCCCCACGCCACCTGCACCCAGTGATGCATCATCCTGTACTATGCTCAGCATCACATATGGCACTTCCGAGGGAGAACAGCCTGAGTGCAACATGTTCTCCCCACGTCACCTGCACCCAGTGATGCATCATCCTGTACTATGCAATCAGCATCACATATGGCACCTCTTAGAGAGAACAGCCTGAGTGCAATGATTACTCTCCACGCCACCTGCACCCAGTGATGCATCATCCTGCACTATGCAATCAGCATCACATATGGCACTTCCTAGTGAGAACAGCCTGAGTGCAACATGTTCTCCCCACGCCACCTGCACCCAGTGATGCATCATCCTGTACTATGCAATCAGCATCACATATGGCACTTCCTAGGGAGAACAGCCTGAGTGCAACATGTTCTCCCCACGCCACCTGCACACAGTGATGCATCATCCTGTACTATGCAATCACCATCACATATGGCACCTCCTAGGGAGAACAGCCTGAGTGCAACATGTTCTCCCCACGCCACCTGCACCCAGTGATGCATCATCCTGTACTATGCAATCAGCATCACATATGGCACTTCCTAGGGAGAACAGCCTGAGTGCAACATGTTCTCCCCACACCACCGATACACAGTGATGCATCATCCTGTACTATGCAATCAGCCGCACATATGGCACCTCCTAGGGAGAACAGCCCTAGTGCCACATGTTCTCCCCACGCCACCTGCACCCAGTGATGCATCATCCTGCACTATGCAATCAGCATCACATATGGCACTTCCTAGTGAGAACAGCCTGAGTGCAACATGTTCTCCCCACGCCACCTGCACACAGTGATGCATCATCCTGTACTATGCAATCAGCATCACATATGGCACCTCCTAGGGAGAACAGCCTGAGTGCAACATGTTCTCCCCACGCCACCTGCACCCAGTGATGCATCATCCTGTACTATGCAATCAGCATCACATATGGCACTTCCTAGGGAGAACAGCCTGAGTGCAACATGTTCTCCCCACGCCACCTGCACCCAGTGATGCATCATCCTGTACTATGCAATCAGCATCACATATGGCACTTCCTAGGGAAAACAGCCTGAGTGCAACATGTTCTCCCCACACCACCGATACACAGTGATGCATCATCCTGTACTATGCAATCAGCCGCACATATGGCACCTCCTAGGGAGAACAGCCCTAGTGCCACATGTTCTCCCCACGTCACCTGCACCCAGTGATGCATCATCCTGCACTATGCAATCAGCATCACATATGGCACTTCCTAGTGAGAACAGCCTGAGTGCAACATGTTCTCCCCACGCCACCTGCACCCAGTGATGCATCATCCTGTACTATGCAATCAGCATCACATATGGCACTTCCTAGAGAGAACAGCCTGAGTGCAACATGTTCTCCCCACGCCACCTGCACCCAGTGATGCATCATCCTGTACTATGCAATCAGCATCACATATGGCACTTCCTAGGGAAAACAGCCTGAGTGCAACATGTTCTCCCCACACCACCGATACACAGTGATGCATCATCCTGTACTATGCAATCAGCCGCACATATGGCACCTCCTAGGGAGAACAGCCCTAGTGCCACATTTTCTCCCCACGCCACCTGCACACAGTGATGCATCATCCTGTACTATGCAATCAGCCTCACATATGGCACTTCCTAGGGAGAACAGCCTGAGTGTAACATTTTCTCCCCACGCCACCTGCACACAGTGATGCATCATCCTGTACTATGCAATCAGCATCACATATGGCACCTCCTAGGGAGAACAGCATGAGTGTAACATTTTCTCCCCACGCCACCTGCATCCAGTGATGCATCATCCTGTACTATGCAATCGGCATCACATATGGCACTTCCTAGGGAGAATAGCGTGAGTGCAATATTTTCTTCCCACGCCACCTGCACCCAGTGATGCATCATCCTGTACTATGCAATCAGCATCACATATGGCACTTCCCAGGGAGAACAGTCTGAGTGCAACATGTTCTCCCCACGCCACCTCCACACAGTGATGCATCATCCTGTACTATGCAATCAGCCGCACATATGGCACCTCCTAGGGAGAACAACCTGAGTGCAATGATTGCTCCCCACGCCCCCTGCACACAGTGATGCATCATCCTGTACTATGCAATCAGCATCACATATGGCACTTCCTAGGGAGAACAGACTGAGTGCAACATGTTCTCCCCACGCCACCTGCACCCAGTGATGCATCATCCTGTACTATGCTCAGCATCACATATGGCACTTCCGAGGGAGAACAGCCTGAGTGCAACATGTTCTCCCCACGCCACCTGCACCCAGTGATGCATCATCCTGTACTATGCAATCAGCATCACATATGGCACCTCTTAGGGAGAACAGCCTGAGGGCAATGATTACTCTCCACGCCACCTGCACCCAGTGATGCATCATCCTGCACTATGCAATCAGCATCACATATGGCACTTCCTAGTGAGAACAGCCTGAGTGCAACATGTTCTCCCCACGCCACCTGCACCCAGTGATGCATCATCCTGTACTATGCAATCAGCATCACATATGGCACTTCCTAGGGAGAACAGCCTGAGTGCAACATGTTCTCCCCACGCCACCTGCACACAGTGATGCATCATCCTGTACTATGCAATCAGCATCACATATGGCACCTCCTAGGGAGAACAGCCTGAGTGCAACATGTTCTCCCCACGCCACCTGCACCCAGTGATGCATCATCCTGTACTATGCAATCAGCATCACATATGGCACTTCCTAGGGAGAACAGCCTGAGTGCAACATGTTCTCCCCACACCACCGATACACAGTGATGCATCATCCTGTACTATGCAATCAGCCGCACATATGGCACCTCCTAGGGAGAACAGCCCTAGTGCCACATGTTCTCCCCACGCCACCTGCACCCAGTGATGCATCATCCTGCACTATGCAATCAGCATCACATATGGCACTTCCTAGTGAGAACAGCCTGAGTGCAACATGTTCTCCCCACGCCACCTGCACACAGTGATGCATCATCCTGTACTATGCAATCAGCATCACATATGGCACCTCCTAGGGAGAACAGCCTGAGTGCAACATGTTCTCCCCACGCCACCTGCACCCAGTGATGCATCATCCTGTACTATGCAATCAGCATCACATATGGCACTTCCTAGGGAGAACAGCCTGAGTGCAACATGTTCTCCCCACGCCACCTGCACCCAGTGATGCATCATCCTGTACTATGCAATCAGCATCACATATGGCACTTCCTAGGGAAAACAGCCTGAGTGCAACATGTTCTCCCCACACCACCGATACACAGTGATGCATCATCCTGTACTATGCAATCAGCCGCACATATGGCACCTCCTAGGGAGAACAGCCCTAGTGCCACATGTTCTCCCCACGTCACCTGCACCCAGTGATGCATCATCCTGCACTATGCAATCAGCATCACATATGGCACTTCCTAGTGAGAACAGCCTGAGTGCAACATGTTCTCCCCACGCCACCTGCACCCAGTGATGCATCATCCTGTACTATGCAATCAGCATCACATATGGCACTTCCTAGAGAGAACAGCCTGAGTGCAACATGTTCTCCCCACGCCACCTGCACCCAGTGATGCATCATCCTGTACTATGCAATCAGCATCACATATGGCACTTCCTAGGGAAAACAGCCTGAGTGCAACATGTTCTCCCCACACCACCGATACACAGTGATGCATCATCCTGTACTATGCAATCAGCCGCACATATGGCACCTCCTAGGGAGAACAGCCCTAGTGCCACATGTTCTCCCCACTCCACCTGCACCCAGTGATGCATCATCCTGCACTATGCAATCAGCATCACATATGGCACTTCCTAGTGAGAACAGCCTGAGTGCAACATGTTTTCCCCACGCCACCTGCACCCAGTGATGCATCATCCTGTACTATGCAATCAGCATCACATATGGCACTTCCTTGGGAGAACAGCCTGAGTGCAACATGTTCTCCCCACGCCACCTCCACACAATGATGCATCATCCTGTACTATGCAATCAGCATCACATATGACACTTCCTAGGGAGAACAGCCTGAGTGTAACATTTTCTCCCCACGCCACCTGCACACAGTGATGCATCATCCTGTACTATGCAATCAGCCTCACATATGGCACTTCCTAGGGAGAACAGCCTGAGTGTAACATTTTCTCCCCACGCCACCTGCACACAGTGATGCATCATCCTGTACTATGCAATCAGCATCACATATGGCACCTCCTAGGGAGAACAGCATGAGTGTAACATTTTCTCCCCACGCCACCTGCATCCAGTGATGCATCATCCTGTACTATGCAATCGGCATCACATATGGCACTTCCTAGGGAGAATAGCGTGAGTGCAATATTTTCTTCCCACGCCACCTGCACCCAGTGATGCATCATCCTGTACTATGCAATCAGCATCACATATGGCACTTCCCAGGGAGAACAGTCTGAGTGCAACATGTTCTCCCCACGCCACCTCCACACAGTGATGCATCATCCTGTACTATGCAATCAGCCGCACATATGGCACCTCCTAGGGAGAACAGCCTGAGTGCAATGATTGCTCCCCACGCCCCCTGCACACAGTGATGCATCATCCTGTACTATGCAATCAGCATCACATATGGCACTTCCTAGGGAGAACAGACTGAGTGCAACATGTTCTCCCCACGCCACCTGCACCCAGTGATGCATCATCCTGTACTATGCTCAGCATCACATATGGCACTTCCGAGGGAGAACAGCCTGAGTGCAACATGTTCTCCCCACGCCACCTGCACCCAGTGATGCATCATCCTGTACTATGCAATCAGCATCACATATGGCACCTCTTAGGGAGAACAGCCTGAGTGCAATGATTACTCTCCACGCCACCTGCACCCAGTGATGCATCATCCTGCACTATGCAATCAGCATCACATATGGCACTTCCTAGTGAGAACAGCCTGAGTGCAACATGTTCTCCCCACGCCACCTGCACCCAGTGATGCATCATCCTGTACTATGCAATCAGCATCACATATGGCACTTCCTAGGGAGAACAGCCTGAGTGCAACATGTTCTCCCCACGCCACCTGCACACAGTGATGCATCATCCTGTACTATGCAATCAGCATCACATATGGCACCTCCTAGGGAGAACAGCCTGAGTGCAACATGTTCTCCCCACGCCACCTGCACCCAGTGATGCATCATCCTGTACTATGCAATCAGCATCACATATGGCACTTCCTAGGGAGAACAGCCTGAGTGCAACATGTTCTCCCCACGCCACCTGCACCCAGTGATGCATCATCCTGTACTATGCAATCAGCATCACATATGGCACTTCCTAGGGAAAACAGCCTGAGTGCAACATGTTCTCCCCACACCACCGATACACAGTGATGCATCATCCTGTACTATGCAATCAGCCGCACATATGGCACCTCCTAGGGAGAACAGCCCTAGTGCCACATGTTCTCCCCACGCCACCTGCACCCAGTGATGCATCATCCTGCACTATGCAATCAGCATCACATATGGCACTTCCTAGTGAGAACAGCCTGAGTGCAACATGTTCTCCCCACGCCACCTGCACCCAGTGCTGCATCATCCTGTACTATGCAATCAGCATCACATATGGCACTTCCTAGGGAGAACAGCCTGAGTGCAACATGTTCTCCCCACGCCACCTGCACCCAGTGATGCATCATCCTGTACTATGCAATCAGCATCACATATGGCACTTCCTAGGGAAAAGAGCCTGAGTGCAACATGTTCTCCCCACACCACCGATACACAGTGATGCATCATCCTGTACTATGCAATCAGCCGCACATATGGCACCTCCTAGGGAGAACAGCCCTAGTGCCACATGTTCTCCCCACGCCACCTGCACCCAGTGATGCATCATCCTGCACTATGCAATCAGCATCACATATGGCACTTCCTAGTGAGAACAGCCTGAGTGCAACATGTTCTCCCCACGCCACCTGCACCCAGTGATGCATCATCCTGTACTATGCAATCAGCATCACATATGGCACTTCCTTGGGAGAACAGCCTGAGTGCAACATGTTCTCCCCACGCCACCTCCACACAATGATGCATCATCCTGTACTATGCAATCAGCATCACATATGGCACTTCCTAGGGAGAACAGCCTGAGTGTAACATTTTCTCCCCACGCCACCTGCACACAGTGATGCATCATCCTGTACTATGCAATCAGCCTCACATATGGCACTTCCTAGGGAGAACAGCCTGAGTGTAACATTTTCTCCCCACGCCACCTGCACACAGTGATGCATCATCCTGTATTATGCAATCAGCATCACATATGGCACCTCCTAGGGAGAACAGCATGAGTGTAACATTTTCTCCCCACGCCACCTGCATCCAGTGATGCATCATCCTGTACTATGCAATCAGCATCACATATGGCACTTCCTAGGGAGAATAGCGTGAGTGCAACATTTTCTTCCCACGCCACCTGCACCCAGTGATGCATCATCCTGTACTATGCAATCAGCATCACATATGGCACTTCCCAGGGAGAACAGTCTGAGTGCAACATGTTCTCCCCACGCCACCTCCACACAGTGATGCATCATCCTGTACTATGCAATCAGCCGCACATATGGCACCTCCTAGGGAGAACAGCCTGAGTGCAATGATTGCTCCCCACGCCCCCTGCACACAGTGATGCATCATCCTGCACTATGCAATCAGCCTCACATATGGCACTTCCTAGGGAGAACAGCCTGAGTGTAACATTTTCTCCCCACGCCACCTGCACACAGTGATGCATCATCCTGTACTATGCAATCAGCATCACATATGGCACCTCCTAGGGAGAACAGCCTGAGTGTAACTTTTTCTCCCCACGCCACCTGCATCCAGTTATGCATCATCCTGTACTATGCAATCGGCATCACATATGGCACTTCCTAGGGAGAATAGCGTGAGTGCAACATTTTCTTCCCACGCCACCTGCACACAGTGATGCATCATCCTGTACTATGCAATCAGCCTCACATATGACACTTCCTAGGGAGAACAGCCTGAGTGCAACATTTTCTCCCCACGCCACCTGCACACAGTGATGCATCATCCTGTACTTTGCAATCAGCCGCACATATGGCACCTCCTAGGGAGAACAGCCTGAGTGCAATGATTGCTCCCCACGCCACCTGCACACAGTAATGCATCATCCTGTACTATGCAATCAGCATCACATATGGCACTTCCTAAGGAGAACAGCCTGAGTGCAACGTGTTCTCCCCACACCACCGATACACAGTGATGCATCATCGTGTACTATGCAATCAGAATCACATATGGCACTTCCTAGGGAGAACAGCATGAGTACAACATGTTCTCCCCACGCCATCTCTACACAGTGATGCATCATCCTGTACTATGCAATCAGCATCACATATGGCACTTCCTAGCGAGAACAGCCTGAGTGCAACATGTTCTCCCCACACCCCCGATACACAGTGATGCATCATCCTGTACTATGCAATCAGCCGCACATATGGCACCTCCTAGGGAGAACAGCCCTAGTGCCACATGTTCTCCCCACGCCACCTGCACCCAGTGATGCATCATCCTGCACTATGCAATCAGCATCACATATGGCACTTCCTAGTGAGAACAGCCTGAGTGCAACATGTTCTCCCCACGCCACCTCTACACAGTGCTGCATCATCCTGTACTATGCAATCAGCATCACATATGGCACTTCCTAGCGAGAACAGCCTGAATGCAACATGTTCTCCCCACACCACCTGCACCCAGTGATGCATCATCCTGTACTATGCTCAGCATCACATATGGCACTTCCTAGGGAGAACAGACTGAGTGCAACATGTTCTCCCCACGCCACCTGCACCCAGTGATGCATCATCCTGTACTATGCTCAGCATCACATATGGCACTTCCGAGGGAGAACAGCCTGAGTGCAACATGTTCTCCTCACGCCACCTGCACCCAGTGATGCATCATCCTGTACTATGCAATCAGCATCACATATGGCACTTCCGAGGGAGAACAGCCTGAGTGCAACATGTTCTCCTCACGCCACCTGCACCCAGTGATGCATCATCCTGTACTATGCAATCAGCATCACATATGGCACCTCTTAGGGAGAACAGCCTGAGTGCAATGATTACTCTCCACGCCACCTGCACCCAGTGATGCATCATCCTGCACTATGCAATCAGCATCACATATGGCACTTCCTAGTGAGAACAGCCTGAGTGCAACATGTTCTCCCCACGCCACCTGCACCCAGTGATGCATCATCCTGTACTATGCAATCAGCATCACATATGGCACTTCCTAGGGAGAACAGCCTGAGTGCAACATGTTCTCCCCACGCCACCTGCACACAGTGATGCATCATCCTGTACTATGCAATCAGCATCACATATGGCACCTCCTAGGGAGAACAGCCTGAGTGCAACATGTTCTCCCCACGCCACCTGCACCCAGTGATGCATCATCCTGTACTATGCAATCAGCATCACATATGGCACTTCCTAGGGAGAACAGCCTGAGTGCAACATGTTCTCCCCACGCCACCTGCACCCAGTGATGCATCATCCTGTACTATGCAATCAGCATCACATATGGCACTTCCTAGGGAAAACAGCCTGAGTGCAACATGTTCTCCCCACACCACCGATACACAGTGATGCATCATCCTGTACTATGCAATCAGCCGCACATATGGCACCTCCTAGGGAGAACAGCCCTAGTGTCACATGTTCTCCCCACGCCACCTGCACCCAGTGATGCATCATCCTGCACTATGCAATCAGCATCACATATGGCACTTCCTAGTGAGAACAGCCTGAGTGCAACATGTTCTCCCCACGCCACCTGCACCCAGTGATGCATCATCCTGTACTATGCAATCAGCATCACATATGGCACTTCCTAGGGAGAACAGCCTGAGTGCAACATGTTCTCCCCACGCCACCTGCACCCAGTGATGCATCATCCTGTACTATGCAATCAGCATCACACATGGCACTTCCTAGGGAAAACAGCCTGAGTGCAACATGTTCTCCCCACACCACCGATACACAGTGATGCATCATCCTGTACTATGCAATCAGCCGCACATATGGCACCTCCTAGGGAGAACAGCCCTAGTGCCACATGTTCTCCCCACTCCACCTGCACCCAGTGATGCATCATCCTGCACTATGCAATCAGCATCACATATGGCACTTCCTAGTGAGAACAGCCTGAGTGCAACATGTTTTCCCCACGCCACCTGCACCCAGTGATGCATCATCCTGTACTATGCAATCAGCATCACATATGGCACTTCCTTGGGAGAACAGCCTGAGTGCAACATGTTCTCCCCACGCCACCTCCACACAATGATGCATCATCCTGTACTATGCAATCAGCATCACATATGACACTTCCTAGGGAGAACAGCCTGAGTGTAACATTTTCTCCCCACGCCACCTGCACACAGTGATGCATCATCCTGTACTATGCAATCAGCCTCACATATGGCACTTCCTAGGGAGAACAGCCTGAGTGTAACATTTTCTCCCCACGCCACCTGCACACAGTGATGCATCATCCTGTACTATGCAATCAGCATCACATATGGCACCTCCTAGGGAGAACAGCATGAGTGTAACATTTTCTCCCCACGCCACCTGCATCCAGTGATGCATCATCCTGTACTATGCAATCGGCATCACATATGGCACTTCCTAGGGAGAATAGCGTGAGTGCAATATTTTCTTCCCACGCCACCTGCACCCAGTGATGCATCATCCTGTACTATGCAATCAGCATCACATATGGCACTTCCCAGGGAGAACAGTCTGAGTGCAACATGTTCTCCCCACGCCACCTCCACACAGTGATGCATCATCCTGTACTATGCAATCAGCCGCACATATGGCACCTCCTAGGGAGAACAGCCTGAGTGCAATGATTGCTCCCCACGCCCCCTGCACACAGTGATGCATCATCCTGTACTATGCAATCAGCATCACATATGGCACTTCCTAGGGAGAACAGACTGAGTGCAACATGTTCTCCCCACGCCACCTGCACCCAGTGATGCATCATCCTGTACTATGCTCAGCATCACATATGGCACTTCCGAGGGAGAACAGCCTGAGTGCAACATGTTCTCCCCACGCCACCTGCACCCAGTGATGCATCATCCTGTACTATGCAATCAGCATCACATATGGCACCTCTTAGAGAGAACAGCCTGAGTGCAATGATTACTCTCCACGCCACCTGCACCCAGTGATGCATCATCCTGCACTATGCAATCAGCATCACATATGGCACTTCCTAGTGAGAACAGCCTGAGTGCAACATGTTCTCCCCACGCCACCTGCACCCAGTGATGCATCATCCTGTACTATGCAATCAGCATCACATATGGCACTTCCTAGGGAGAACAGCCTGAGTGCAACATGTTCTCCCCACGCCACCTGCACACAGTGATGCATCATCCTGTACTATGCAATCACCATCACATATGGCACCTCCTAGGGAGAACAGCCTGAGTGCAACATGTTCTCCCCACGCCACCTGCACCCAGTGATGCATCATCCTGTACTATGCAATCAGCATCACATATGGCACTTCCTAGGGAGAACAGCCTGAGTGCAACATGTTCTCCCCACACCACCGATACACAGTGATGCATCATCCTGTACTATGCAATCAGCCGCACATATGGCACCTCCTAGGGAGAACAGCCCTAGTGCCACATGTTCTCCCCACGCCACCTGCACCCAGTGATGCATCATCCTGCACTATGCAATCAGCATCACATATGGCACTTCCTAGTGAGAACAGCCTGAGTGCAACATGTTCTCCCCACGCCACCTGCACACAGTGATGCATCATCCTGTACTATGCAATCAGCATCACATATGGCACCTCCTAGGGAGAACAGCCTGAGTGCAACATGTTCTCCCCACGCCACCTGCACCCAGTGATGCATCATCCTGTACTATGCAATCAGCATCACATATGGCACTTCCTAGGGAGAACAGCCTGAGTGCAACATGTTCTCCCCACGCCACCTGCACCCAGTGATGCATCATCCTGTACTATGCAATCAGCATCACATATGGCACTTCCTAGGGAAAACAGCCTGAGTGCAACATGTTCTCCCCACACCACCGATACACAGTGATGCATCATCCTGTACTATGCAATCAGCCGCACATATGGCACCTCCTAGGGAGAACAGCCCTAGTGCCACATGTTCTCCCCACGTCACCTGCACCCAGTGATGCATCATCCTGCACTATGCAATCAGCATCACATATGGCACTTCCTAGTGAGAACAGCCTGAGTGCAACATGTTCTCCCCACGCCACCTGCACCCAGTGATGCATCATCCTGTACTATGCAATCAGCATCACATATGGCACTTCCTAGAGAGAACAGCCTGAGTGCAACATGTTCTCCCCACGCCACCTGCACCCAGTGATGCATCATCCTGTACTATGCAATCAGCATCACATATGGCACTTCCTAGGGAAAACAGCCTGAGTGCAACATGTTCTCCCCACACCACCGATACACAGTGATGCATCATCCTGTACTATGCAATCAGCCGCACATATGGCACCTCCTAGGGAGAACAGCCCTAGTGCCACATTTTCTCCCCACGCCACCTGCACACAGTGATGCATCATCCTGTACTATGCAATCAGCCTCACATATGGCACTTCCTAGGGAGAACAGCCTGAGTGTAACATTTTCTCCCCACGCCACCTGCACACAGTGATGCATCATCCTGTACTATGCAATCAGCATCACATATGGCACCTCCTATGGAGAACAGCATGAGTGTAACATTTTCTCCCCACGCCACCTGCATCCAGTGATGCATCATCCTGTACTATGCAATCGGCATCACATATGGCACTTCCTAGGGAGAATAGCGTGAGTGCAATATTTTCTTCCCACGCCACCTGCACCCAGTGATGCATCATCCTGTACTATGCAATCAGCATCACATATGGCACTTCCCAGGGAGAACAGTCTGAGTGCAACATGTTCTCCCCACGCCACCTCCACACAGTGATGCATCATCCTGTACTATGCAATCAGCCGCACATATGGCACCTCCTAGGGAGAACAGCCTGAGTGCAATGATTGCTCCCCACGCCCCCTGCACACAGTGATGCATCATCCTGTACTATGCAATCAGCATCACATATGGCACTTCCTAGGGAGAACAGACTGAGTGCAACATGTTCTCCCCACGCCACCTGCACCCAGTGATGCATCATCCTGTACTATGCTCAGCATCACATATGGCACTTCCGAGGGAGAACAGCCTGAGTGCAACATGTTCTCCCCACGCCACCTGCACCCAGTGATGCATCATCCTGTACTATGCAATCAGCATCACATATGGCACCTCTTAGGGAGAACAGCCTGAGGGCAATGATTACTCTCCACGCCACCTGCACCCAGTGATGCATCATCCTGCACTATGCAATCAGCATCACATATGGCACTTCCTAGTGAGAACAGCCTGAGTGCAACATGTTCTCCCCACGCCACCTGCACCCAGTGATGCATCATCCTGTACTATGCAATCAGCATCACATATGGCACTTCCTAGGGAGAACAGCCTGAGTGCAACATGTTCTCCCCACGCCACCTGCACACAGTGATGCATCATCCTGTACTATGCAATCAGCATCACATATGGCACCTCCTAGGGAGAACAGCCTGAGTGCAACATGTTCTCCCCACGCCACCTGCACCCAGTGATGCATCATCCTGTACTATGCAATCAGCATCACATATGGCACTTCCTAGGGAGAACAGCCTGAGTGCAACATGTTCTCCCCACACCACCGATACACAGTGATGCATCATCCTGTACTATGCAATCAGCCGCACATATGGCACCTCCTAGGGAGAACAGCCCTAGTGCCACATGTTCTCCCCACGCCACCTGCACCCAGTGATGCATCATCCTGCACTATGCAATCAGCATCACATATGGCACTTCCTAGTGAGAACAGCCTGAGTGCAACATGTTCTCCCCACGCCACCTGCACACAGTGATGCATCATCCTGTACTATGCAATCAGCATCACATATGGCACCTCCTAGGGAGAACAGCCTGAGTGCAACATGTTCTCCCCACGCCACCTGCACCCAGTGATGCATTATCCTGTACTATGCAATCAGCATCACATATGGCACTTCCTAGGGAGAACAGCCTGAGTGCAACATGTTCTCCCCACGCCACCTGCACCCAGTGATGCATCATCCTGTACTATGCAATCAGCATCACATATGGCACTTCCTAGGGAAAACAGCCTGAGTGCAACATGTTCTCCCCACACCACCGATACACAGTGATGCATCATCCTGTACTATGCAATCAGCCGCACATATGGCACCTCCTAGGGAGAACAGCCCTAGTGCCACATGTTCTCCCCACGTCACCTGCACCCAGTGATGCATCATCCTGCACTATGCAATCAGCATCACATATGGCACTTCCTAGTGAGAACAGCCTGAGTGCAACATGTTCTCCCCACGCCACCTGCACCCAGTGATGCATCATCCTGTACTATGCAATCAGCATCACATATGGCACTTCCTAGAGAGAACAGCCTGAGTGCAACATGTTCTCCCCACGCCACCTGCACCCAGTGATGCATCATCCTGTACTATGCAATCAGCATCACATATGGCACTTCCTAGGGAAAACAGCCTGAGTGCAACATGTTCTCCCCACACCACCGATACACAGTGATGCATCATCCTGTACTATGCAATCAGCCGCACATATGGCACCTCCTAGGGAGAACAGCCCTAGTGCCACATGTTCTCCCCACTCCACCTGCACCCAGTGATGCATCATCCTGCACTATGCAATCAGCATCACATATGGCACTTCCTAGTGAGAACAGCCTGAGTGCAACATGTTTTCCCCACGCCACCTGCACCCAGTGATGCATCATCCTGTACTATGCAATCAGCATCACATATGGCACTTCCTTGGGAGAACAGCCTGAGTGCAACATGTTCTCCCCACGCCACCTCCACACAATGATGCATCATCCTGTACTATGCAATCAGCATCACATATGACACTTCCTAGGGAGAACAGCCTGAGTGTAACATTTTCTCCCCACGCCACCTGCACACAGTGATGCATCATCCTGTACTATGCAATCAGCCTCACATATGGCACTTCCTAGGGAGAACAGCCTGAGTGTAACATTTTCTCCCCACGCCACCTGCACACAGTGATGCATCATCCTGTACTATGCAATCAGCATCACATATGGCACCTCCTAGGGAGAACAGCATGAGTGTAACATTTTCTCCCCACGCCACCTGCATCCAGTGATGCATCATCCTGTACTATGCAATCGGCATCACATATGGCACTTCCTAGGGAGAATAGCGTGAGTGCAATATTTTCTTCCCACGCCACCTGCACCCAGTGATGCATCATCCTGTACTATGCAATCAGCATCACATATGGCACTTCCCAGGGAGAACAGTCTGAGTGCAACATGTTCTCCCCACGCCACCTCCACACAGTGATGCATCATCCTGTACTATGCAATCAGCATCACATATGGCACTTCCTAGGGAGAACAGACTGAGTGCAACATGTTCTCCCCACGCCACCTGCACCCAGTGATGCATCATCCTGTACTATGCTCAGCATCACATATGGCACTTCCGAGGGAGAACAGCCTGAGTGCAACATGTTCTCCCCACGCCACCTGCACCCAGTGATGCATCATCCTGTACTATGCAATCAGCATCACATATGGCACCTCTTAGGGAGAACAGCCTGAGTGCAATGATTACTCTCCACGCCACCTGCACCCAGTGATGCATCATCCTGCACTATGCAATCAGCATCACATATGGCACTTCCTAGTGAGAACAGCCTGAGTGCAACATGTTCTCCCCACGCCACCTGCACCCAGTGATGCATCATCCTGTACTATGCAATCAGCATCACATATGGCACTTCCTAGGGAGAACAGCCTGAGTGCAACATGTTCTCCCCACGCCACCTGCACACAGTGATGCATCATCCTGTACTATGCAATCAGCATCACATATGGCACCTCCTAGGGAGAACAGCCTGAGTGCAACATGTTCTCCCCACGCCACCTGCACCCAGTGATGCATCATCCTGTACTATGCAATCAGCATCACATATGGCACTTCCTAGGGAGAACAGCCTGAGTGCAACATGTTCTCCCCACGCCACCTGCACCCAGTGATGCATCATCCTGTACTATGCAATCAGCATCACATATGGCACTTCCTAGGGAAAACAGCCTGAGTGCAACATGTTCTCCCCACACCACCGATACACAGTGATGCATCATCCTGTACTATGCAATCAGCCGCACATATGGCACCTCCTAGGGAGAACAGCCCTAGTGCCACATGTTCTCCCCACGCCACCTGCACCCAGTGATGCATCATCCTGCACTATGCAATCAGCATCACATATGGCACTTCCTAGTGAGAACAGCCTGAGTGCAACATGTTCTCCCCACGCCACCTGCACCCAGTGCTGCATCATCCTGTACTATGCAATCAGCATCACATATGGCACTTCCTAGGGAGAACAGCCTGAGTGCAACATGTTCTCCCCACGCCACCTGCACCCAGTGATGCATCATCCTGTACTATGCAATCAGCATCACATATGGCACTTCCTAGGGAAAACAGCCTGAGTGCAACATGTTCTCCCCACACCACCGATACACAGTGATGCATCATCCTGTACTATGCAATCAGCCGCACATATGGCACCTCCTAGGGAGAACAGCCCTAGTGCCACATGTTCTCCCCACGCCACCTGCACCCAGTGATGCATCATCCTGCACTATGCAATCAGCATCACATATGGCACTTCCTAGTGAGAACAGCCTGAGTGCAACATGTTCTCCCCACGCCACCTGCACCCAGTGATGCATCATCCTGTACTATGCAATCAGCATCACATATGGCACTTCCTTGGGAGAACAGCCTGAGTGCAACATGTTCTCCCCACGCCACCTCCACACAATGATGCATCATCCTGTACTATGCAATCAGCATCACATATGGCACTTCCTAGGGAGAACAGCCTGAGTGTAACATTTTCTCCCCACGCCACCTGCACACAGTGATGCATCATCCTGTACTATGCAATCAGCCTCACATATGGCACTTCCTAGGGAGAACAGCCTGAGTGTAACATTTTCTCCCCACGCCACCTGCACACAGTGATGCATCATCCTGTATTATGCAATCAGCATCACATATGGCACCTCCTAGGGAGAACAGCATGAGTGTAACATTTTCTCCCCACGCCACCTGCATCCAGTGATGCATCATCCTGTACTATGCAATCAGCATCACATATGGCACTTCCTAGGGAGAATAGCGTGAGTGCAACATTTTCTTCCCACGCCACCTGCACCCAGTGGTGCATCATCCTGTACTATGCAATCAGCATCACATATGGCACTTCCCAGGGAGAACAGTCTGAGTGCAACATGTTCTCCCCACGCCACCTCCACACAGTGATGCATCATCCTGTACTATGCAATCAGCCGCACATATGGCACCTCCTAGGGAGAACAGCCTGAGTGCAATGATTGCTCCCCACGCCCCCTGCACACAGTGATGCATCATCCTGCACTATGCAATCAGCCTCACATATGGCACTTCCTAGGGAGAACAGCCTGAGTGTAACATTTTCTCCCCACGCCACCTGCACACAGTGATGCATCATCCTGTACTATGCAATCAGCATCACATATGGCACCTCCTAGGGAGAACAGCCTGAGTGTAACATTTTCTCCCCACGCCACCTGCATCCAGTTATGCATCATCCTGTACTATGCAATCGGCATCACATATGGCACTTCCTAGGGAGAATAGCGTGAGTGCAACATTTTCTTCCCACGCCACCTGCACACAGTGATGCATCATCCTGTACTATGCAATCAGCCTCACATATGACACTTCCTAGGGAGAACAGCCTGAGTGCAACATTTTCTCCCCACGCCACCTGCACACAGTGATGCATCATCCTGTACTTTGCAATCAGCCGCACATATGGCACCTCCTAGGGAGAACAGCCTGAGTGCAATGATTGCTCCCCACGCCACCTGCACACAGTAATGCATCATCCTGTACTATGCAATCAGCATCACATATGGCACTTCCTAAGGAGAACAGCCTGAGTGCAACGTGTTCTCCCCACACCACCGATACACAGTGATGCATCATCGTGTACTATGCAATCAGAATCACATATGGCACTTCCTAGGGAGAACAGCATGAGTACAAACATGTTCTCCCCACGCCATCTCTACACAGTGATGCATCATCCTGTACTATGCAATCAGCATCACATATGGCACTTCCTAGCGAGAACAGCCTGAGTGCAACATGTTCTCCCCACACCCCCGATACACAGTGATGCATCATCCTGTACTATGCAATCAGCCGCACATATGGCACCTCCTAGGGAGAACAGCCCTAGTGCCACATGTTCTCCCCACGCCACCTGCACCCAGTGATGCATCATCCTGCACTATGCAATCAGCATCACATATGGCACTTCCTAGTGAGAACAGCCTGAGTGCAACATGTTCTCCCCACGCCACCTCTACACAGTGCTGCATCATCCTGTACTATGCAATCAGCATCACATATGGCACTTCCTAGCGAAAACAGCCTGAGTGCAACATGTTCTCCCCACACCCCCGATATACAGTGATGCATCATCCTGTACTATGCAATCAGCCGCACATATGGCACCTCCTAGGGAGAACAGCCCTAGTGCCACATGTTCTCCCCACGCCACCTGCACCCAGTGATGCATCATCCTGTACTATGCAATCAGAATCACATATGGCACCTCCTAGGGCGAACAGCTTGAGTGCAATGATTGCTCCCCACGCCACCTGCACACAGTGATGCGATCATCCTGTACTATGCAATCAGCCGCACATATGGCACCTCCTAGGGAGAACAGCCTGAGTGCAACATGTTCTCCCCACGCCACCTGCACACAGTGATGCATCATCCTGTACTATGCAATCAGCCTCACATATGACACTTCCTAGGGAGAACAGCCTGAGTGCAATATTTTCTCCCCACGCCACCTGCACACAGTGATGCATCATCCTGTACTATGCAATAAGCCGCACATATGGCACCTCCTAGGGAGAACAGCCTGAGTGCAACATGTTCTCCCCACACCACCTGCACACAGTGATGCATCATCCTGTACTATGCAATCAGCTGCACATATGGCACCTCCTAGGGAGAACAGCCTGAGTGCAATGATTGCTCCCCACGCCACCTGCACCCAGTGATGCATCATCCTGTACTATGCAATCAGCCTCACATATGGCACTTCCTAGGGAGAACAGCCTGCGTGTAACATTTTCTCCCCACGCCACCTGCATCCAGTGATGCATCATCCTGTACTATGCAATCAGCATCACATATGGCACTTCCTAGGGAGAACAGCCTGAGTGCAACATGTTCTCCCCATGCCACCTGCACCCAGTGATGCATCATCCTGTACTATGCAATCAGCATCACATATGGCACCTCCTAGGGAGAACAGCCTGAGTGCAACATGTTCTCCCCATGCCACCTGCACACAGTGATGCATCATCCTGTACTATGCAATCAGCCGCACATATGGCACCTGCTAGGGAGAACAGCCTGAGTGCAACATGTTCTCCCCACGCCACCTCTACACAGTGCTGCATCATCCTGTACTATGCAATCAGCATCACATATGGCACTTCCTAGGGAGAACAGCCTGAGTGCAACATGTTCTCCCCACACCACCTGCACACAGTGATGCATCATCCTGTACTACGCAATCAGAATCACATATGGCACTTCCTAGGGAGAACAGCCTGAGTGCAACATGTTCTCCCCACGCCACCTCTACACAGTGATGCATCATCCTGTACTATGCAATCAGCATCACATATGGCACTTCCTAGAGAGAACAGCCTGAGTGCAACATGTTCTCCCCACGCCACCTGCACCCAGTGATGCATCATCCTGTACTATGCAATCAGCCTCACATATGGCGCTTCCTAGGGAGAACAGCCTGAGTGCAGCATGTGCTCCCAACAACACCGATACACAGTGATGCATCATCCTGTACTAAACAATCAGCATCACATATGGCACTTCCTAGGGAGAACAGCCTGAGTGCAACATGTTCTCCCCACGCCACCTGCACACAGTAATGCATCATCCTGTACTATGCAATCAGCCTCACATATGGCACATCCTAGGGAGAACACCCTGAGTGCAGCATACTCTATTCATAGTCAGTTATGTGGCAAGTACATTTGGCCATGGTTCATGATGATAACAGTGTGAGTACATTCCAGACATACCCAAGGAAATCGTGCGCCAAATACCTGTCTCCAGCTACCTCTGCATTCGGCGTTGTGCCCAGGGTAGTTTCTAGCCACCTTCGTGCCCATGGCGAAACACTAGAATGCACCCCCCTCCTCCCTTGACTGGCCCACGTCACTCCCAAACGACACCTCTGTGTCGTGCAACAAAACCCTTCCTCAATATCAGAACAACGCACTTAGAGCGGCCCTAAATTTACCAGGAAGAGAGCACATCTCGGCAATAAGAAGACAACACCAATGGCTCTCCATAAAGGAAAAAATCGATCTAAAAACCTTGTGCCTTACCTTCAAATCTCTGAACCACACAGCACCCCCTACCTAATAGAAGAATTCACCAACAGATCCACCACACATGCCACTAGATCAGCTAGCACGCCCTGTCTACTGGTCCCTAGATACAAACGGAAAAGATCAGGATGGAGTCGTTTCCCCGTCCTGGAGGTCCAACTATGGAACACCCTCCCACATGCTCTCAAGACAACACAGTCATTCTCCAACTTCCGGGGAGGTGCCATCACCTGGCTGAATAGCAAGAACTAATAAGGAACTCTTACCCACAACTCCTTACAAACAAATCTAAATGTCTATTGCATGCCTCCTATCGAATCCAACTGCATTACCCTTTTTCAACTATATATATGTATGCCTACTTATGCAACTGTATATGTATGTCTACCCATGCATTACCCTTTTTCAACTGTATATTTGTATGTCTACTTATGCAACTGCAACATGTCTACTGCCTATGTCTGTAACCCTACTACTGTGACCTAATTGCGATCAGATACCTCAGGGTCAGCTGCGCTATAGAAATAAAATAAACAAACAAACAAACAATACATCGTTGCTATAAAAATGAAGCTGGTTTAATAGCATTGTAATTCAAGTGTTTTACAGAAGAAAATGCACAAGGTAAAGTGCACAACCATATAATAAACATGGATTGGTTTTCACTGCTGTAGATAGTCGACGGCAGATTCATATTTCTTCAAGATGCTAGAGAGCAGAGTGTCAATATGTATTGTGGGCACACGCATCATGAAACTATGTTTCACAGGGCAATGCTCATGGCATATGTTGTGTGCATAGGCATCATGAAAATGTGGTTCACATTGGCAATTCCGGCATACATTGTGGACACCGATCTCATGAAATTGAGTTCTACAGTAGCAATACTGGCATAGCTTGTCAGAACAGGCATTACGAAACAGTATTGTAAATTCTCTAGTGTACTGTTGATAACCGTCATTATTGGAATTTGTCGATGCTTCCCCCTTACATTACCTGGCCCCCAGCAATTGGGGGACTTTTTCTTTCTCCTCTCGTGTCTGCTTTGCAATAAATCACAGAGCATTAAAGGAATATAAGAATGATCAGGCATCTCCATTTTTGATAAACAAGTCTGTGATAAATGGGGTGCATGTGTGAATCACTAAATAAATAACATAAACATCTCACATCACTGTTCACAACCCTCACCCTAATATTAAAATGTTTGTAACCATGCACGAAACAGCGCTTTTAGATCATACCAATGATATATGAGGAGCTAAACAAATGCCCAATGACATAACATAAATACTAATTTGAATATTGTAGTATTTGAGGATAAAATGGTTGCAAAATCAGCCGCTCCGATGGTGTAGAAAGGCTCTCTTGCTTCTTGTTTCTAGGGAACATTAGACGAGGAGTGGCTGGGTCTCAGTGTGCCCATGCCTAGCCCCCAGTACAGAAACATTTTTAGGGAATGATATCTATACACAAGAATGGATACCCTACAAGACACACCCAATAAACAAAGAAAAATGTACAGAAAAGATTGGATCTCTTACAGACTTTGGCCTGACTCGTAATAGGCTGATGAAGCATTTTAAACAAAACTGGCTTCTGTTATGTGGGTCCACCATTCCTCACCCATCACCTCATCACCATTACACATGCATCATGGGTTCTTTTATCAAAAAGAAAGTAGAGCGATGCTTTATGTAACAGTGCTGCCCTTAACATCAGTTATTAGTGCTTGCTTGCAGCTGGTCAAAATCATGCTGTGGCGGTGTGGAAAGGGTGCTTGTCATAGTGGATGTACAATTTGAGGCAACTTCTTTGATTGCTTTATGTGTTTAGGTGTTTGCACAGTAGACATGGCATACTCGTGAGAGTCACATACACAAAATTCCAGTTTGCTATTGTAGGGACATTGCACACATCAGGAAGCACTCCCCTAATGTAGTCAGACAAAAACAATGTCATGTGTGCTGTGACATAGAGGAGCACATAGGCGCCTGAACAAACAGTGTGGTGACTTGGGCCGCATTCAGATAATTTCCGCCCGCATATCACTGCAGACTACGGTTTGCATGGTGACAGCGATGAGCCCAGCTTTCCTAATCAAGACGCCAAGTGACATTGAGGAGTTATCTGGTGTGCACTGTGCAGTGGAGGGCGTGTGAAAAAAATAAAAAAGAGCTTAAGTGCTGAGCGGATGCATTCAGTCCATGCCCCAAAGCAGCCACTAAATTACGTAGGCAAGAAAACAACCGTTAAACTTCCCTGGCATACACCATATGTGACTAAAAAGTAGTATTATACACAAAACTTTTGGTGTATCATATAGCAACACATAAAAATGAAGAACATATTTGTTAGGGAGAATTCTCTGTTTAGGCTGAATTTCCTAACCTAGTGAGTCCCCCAGCAGCTTTGCTGGATTTCTGGAGTTTGTTTTTTTCCATCCTGCCAAGAGTGAGACTCTTTTTTCTCCCACTCTTGGACATGAATGTGTGTAATTCCTTTGAATGTCAATGTGTTCTATGGGCTCTTTTACTCCATAGGGCCTCATATGTTTTGCTATGTGTGTTACCCCGGACCCTCCATGCCATAACACAGAGGCATCCTAGCGGACCTCCATCATAGACTCCATACCCGGGGACTGACTACTGTCTCCCCGGGTATGTAAAGTCACCATTGGCTTTACTAGACCTAAATTTACTAACAGAACTAGTACAAACCATCCTATTGTGGACGTACTAGTAGGGGTAATTCGATTACTCCTAGGTCTGTTATTCGAGGGGGCACTGTCCCGTCCCCCCTCGTCGAGTTTTGGCTGGTGGCAGTGGAAACTACTTGTTATGTTCGACCCCGAATATAACCCTAAGGGATTCTTCCCATTGTTGGAGATTGATACTGTTTCTGGTTAATCTCTAACATACCGCCGGTCTACTTATCTTAAATAAGTCTATCGGATGGTATTTTCTGCCAGAACTCAGCTTTTTAAAATGGCGATTTGTGTTCTTCTCTGTGACTCCTAAACCAAAGGTTGAGCCCTTTGTTCCACTTTTGGCGGGCTTCTGTACAGAGACCCTCCAAAGTGGTGCCATTCTGTCTGGGTTACCACAGGGGTGTGGGAGGGGGTTTAGGCACCCTGGACCGAGTTGCCTTGCCAACTCCGGTCGCACTCTGGTGTGATTGGCCCAAGTGGTGAGCCTCCCCGCTCACCACTTAGCGTGTTTTGAGTGACAGCTAGGCTGAATGAATGGGGGTTTTCTGCATAAAAGCAGGGCTTTTGGGACTGGATCTTCAGAAGTCGCCACAGGACCTAAGAATCCGACGAGGGTAAAGCTGAGCCGACCTGCAACGACGACACCTCCGGTGGAGCCCTGCAGAACCGACTTACCACTTCCCGGCGACAGAGGAGATCTCCCTGCCGGAGAGTCTCTTCCCCTGACTGGTGGGAACAACCAGTCCCCTTTGCTTTTTCTTCGCCTCAGGACGCAGTGGTCGAATTGCCCGTGCAGAGCACCTCGGCAACCGGATAGCCACTACCCCTGTACCGCGACCAAAAGGTGATGCCTTGTGACGGAGCACTCCGCGGCTGGTCTCTTCCCTGGTGGTGCAACGATCTTCAACTTTCCTTCGACGACGAGATCATCTCTTCTCATGGCAAAGACCGGACGTGCATCCACCACCAGGAACAACTGTCCCCGCCGGAGCTGTCTCTCCACAATCAAGGTACCGTGTCCGCCTGGCTTCCCTTGTTGCCGGATAGAGTGAGGTTTCTAAATCCTCGCCTCTCCATAGGGTCGCCTCCACGTTTTCCCTAGCGTGTTGTTCTGAACTAGTCCAATCTGCCGATAACAATTTGCTTCAAAGACTCGAACGCATTTCCACTAAGATTTTTTTTGGGACATATCGCCTTGCCTCTCTCCGAGTGGGCCTGGCCTCTGAACTTTATGATCTACCGTGATTCTTGCCTTCTTGCCTTGCATTTGTCCGTAAAGTATTGGAACCGTGTTGATTTCGTAACCTGCTTATTTTTCTCTCCCGTCCTAACAAATACTAGAGTGCCATCTAGATTGAAGCATACACCTCTGTCTGCAAATAAGTGATGCTGGTAAACCTAGACCTGTCGAACTATTGTTAGGGGGATTGATCTTTTTCTTCGCAGAGTAATTGTAATTGAAGTGATTGCCGTAATAGTGCCAGAGTGTTTTCTATAGATGTGTCGTTATAAATAAATACCTTTATATCTTTACACTGAAGCCTTGTTGCGTGTTTGCTTGTTTTACGGTGTAGAATTGCCCTATGTTGTATACTCCACATACTGCCTAACTCTTCTTGAGGGAAGTCTGACTGCTCAGCCACAGCTACCAAGTGAATCTGTGTGGTACAGACTGCTACCAAGTGGGTTTACTGCCAAACACCTGTAGTCCTAAATCTTTTGCAGTGGTCCCAGAGGGAACTGCACAGGTTTCCACCTAACACTAGTTTAAAACTGTTTCTGTATGACACATTAATTCTCTTGAAAGACTGCATAGGTTTGGACAGCTAACTGATGTTTTGTGCTGGCCTTCAGGATACAAATTCCCAATTTGCGGATATTATCACAGGACATACTGGTTAAAAATATACTGTGTAAATTCAGTGGCTTGTTAAATGAGCGACTATTCTCACAATGGCTAAATCCACTCGGGGGTAATAGACCTTCCTACTAAGTGGGAATGTAAGTATTAAGTAAACCAAAGAGAGTTCCATCAGTAAATGTCACTGCTAGTGTCCTCACATAACTCTAGAATGAGCTTTGAAACAAATAATGGCTCTTTCCAATGATGTCAATGTCTCACAAAACTACAAAACCTCAATTTTATTATACAATTAATAAAAACAAAGCTATTCCACCCTACACTTCAAAAATAGAAATGATTAAAAATCCATATATCTCCTTTTACATCAATTAGTATAAAGATGATACACAAATATGGGTTGCATGTCATTTCATCGCAGGATGTTTATTCGCAGGGGTTTTTACCGCTGATTTTTTAATGAAAAAAACTCATCAAACTTTTTGTAATTTTTTTTGCGGGGTTCCCCCTCCCAGCCCTCATCCCCTTTCATTTTATTGCCATTCTCAAACACCCACACCCCAAATATATATTTGTCAAACCCCCCCAAAAAATTCGAACACACAAATATGTACTTTAGCACATTAATTTACAACCGGCTGTGACATGGTTCCACATAGAGTTGGTTGCCTAGACTAATTTGTCACACAATGTTTATCTTAGCCCAACTTAGATAAGTTTCTGCCCTATATGGCTTGACTCTGCCGGACATTCGTCAGAGGGGGAAAATGTGTGCATCTTGGAATATCTTGTGATGGATACCGCTGTTATATCTCCCTTATCTTACAGAGGATCCCTATGGGGATAAAAACACCATTAAAATATACGGTAATGGTCTTATTACTAGACCTGGCACAGTGCACCTAGCCCCGAAGGGTCAGAGGTTTGATATTAATTAATCTGTCTCGGTGGTGGAGCTGAGTCTAAAAACATTCGACCACACTGCAACCGATTGTGTTGCTGTAGCTGTCTCTCCTGTACAGATGAGTATTAGCATATCCCGTTTACCTTCACCTAGAAGGGAAAAGACAACGCCCAGTCACAAGGTTGTAGTTTAAACAATTGTATGTAGTTTAAACAGTCTCCCACATTACTCAATTTCTGAAAATATCTCGGATAGTGTCATTATCCTCTCTTAGCTCAACCAATGAAGGAGGGTTTTCTTGTACTCAGATGGGGTCTGTAGAATGGTCTCTCCCACATATCAAAGTTTGAGTGATCCCAGTAAATAGGTACTTCTTGTTAGGACTCTCAGTATTTAGGGCTGCAGGAAATATATAAGTAGCACAACATATAATGAACTTGCTGACTCATAACAATGTGGCTTACTACTCCCCATTGATATATCCATTTCCAACCTACTTGAGGGTATCACTCTCTCAACACGTTCTCCTTGACAATCCTATGTTGCTGTCCAGATCGCTGTAGAGTCAATGTTTGATCTATAACAAGCCACAACATATATGATTAGATAATATATTGATCTAGGGGCTAAATCCCTCTCAAACCTCACATCTCGCTTGCAAAGAAAGGGGAGGGGAGAAAAATATAGTATCCTCTTCATGGAAGCTGTGTTCACTGGTACACGGGAGCCAACCGGCACTGTGATGCCTGTCTTGTAAATATATCACGTTGTGACGCCATCACGTAACGCAATGACATCATCAACGTCACGTGTTCGCCAAGGCAAAGCTACTTGGTGGCTTCCTTAATTAGCCAAGAATAAGCTACTTAATGGCCGTGCTAAGGTACTCAAATAAGGATCCCTTTATCCTTCCTGCATATGATAAACCTAAAGGAACTTGTGCCATATATCTTAATTCATGAGATTAGTTAAGAAAATAAAACATGGCCTAGTGTCTCGCTCTAATGTCTGGAGGGTGAACTTGCATTGAAAAAAGATGACATAACATTGAAGAACATTCTTATCGTTTGGTCATAGTACCCATTATTTCAATGTCAAATATACACATCAATAGTCTAGAACAAAGAGGTTGATCTAGGTATGTTAAAAGACAAAATGTTTCAAGGCAAAGGGTTTCATGAGGTATATTGAGGCATATTGGTAAAAGAGGACCTAACATTGACAAACATTCTTATAGTTTGTTCATAGTACCCATCATTTCAGTGTCAAATATACATATTTACCATTAATAATATAGAACAAAGAGGTTGCTCTAAGTATGTTTAAAGACCAAATGTTTCAAGGCAAAAGGGTTTGCCACAACAGTTATCTGTTTCAATCAGACCCGGCTCAGAGCGTCTCAACGCTAAGGTAAAGCTTAGCTCAGCGCTCCCTGAATATTATTTCCTCCAAGTTATTTCATTTGCGAGTGACTCCGCTGCATCTGTTCCTAGCGCTTCCTTACTGCTGCTCTTTCTGCTCTGCTGTAACTCCTGCATCCTTCTGAACCTCCTTCTTACTCATTCCTTACCGTGTTCTTGGCTTATCTGAATTGTGCTTCCTGGGTTTGTTCTCTTCTGGTTGCTGTCTCCTGTCTGGATTATACCTCCTGGTCAGTACTCTACCTATTGCTGGTTCCAAATAAGGAGTGAGCTTTCCTGCCTGCCTCTGAACATTTGGACTCCTTGTAACAGATACTGGACATCCAGTACTTCGCCACCTTACGCCCATTCTACATCAGGTTTTTTCTCCCTTCTGGGTTTTTCCTGATTGGTGGTTGGCTCTGGGTGTTTCCTTGTCTGGTGCTTTATTCATCAGGCAGAGTAGTGTCCAGAGATGGTCGCCAATTCCTGCATGACTCCCGGACCACCCAATGAAAAGACCAGAACAGCATTTCTAATCCCAACACAGAAATCAAGACACCTGTCAATCCGACCCTGAACCTGACAATAACCTGGCACAGGAGTTTGTAACATTTGGCTCTCCTGATGTTTTAGACTACAACTCCCATCAGCCCTACCCAAGATAGGCAACGGTGAGGGATAATGGGAATTGTAGGCCAAAACCTCTGGAGAGCTAAGGGTTGCAAATACCTGACCTATCATGACGTGACATAAATGAGGAAACAGGAAAAAACAAGGTTGATTTTCTCACTTTTCAGGGGACTGTTGTAAACTTGGCAAATAAGGGACACTGACATACAGTCCCTCCCAAATGCTTTTGGGGGTACAATGGAGTAAGTACAAGGGCTTTCCTCTCTGAGTTTTCTTGGGTATGGTTTCAACATGCCTCGTCTCACCATGACATTGTGAAAGGCTTAAAAGTCTGACCACTGCTAAGCAAAAGACAGTCTATTTGTCCTTAGGCACTTTGCCCAGAAGTGCAAGCTTAAGGTTTCCTTGTGTCAACAATGACATAAAGGAGGAAACCATAAAAACAAAAGGGGTCTCATCACAAGTTGGGCGCTAGTAGCCCTACCGCCAAACCCCCCAGCGCTATTAGCACCGTGTCACAGATTTGGCAGTACGGTAAGTCCCCATTCCCCATTGGGCCCATTCAGGAATTTCCCATTCTCCATTGGGCCCAATGGGGAATGTTCGGCGCTACCGCCGGCGGTAATAGCAGCGAAAATTTGCAAAATCACAGCGGAATTGCCCCCAGCTCAGAGCTGGGGGTAAATCTGTAACTCCCCAGCTCTTCCAGACGAGTAGCAATACCCTGGAGATGGATGGGGATGCAGATTTGTATTCATACATCAATAATCGAAACGACTCAGATAATTTGGCAAAAGGTAAACTGTTTTAATATCAATTATGTAAAACAGGGAGAACAGCGAACATCAGCGCACTTGCTCGATCGTCTCACTCAATGCATTTTAAAAAAACTGGGTTCTTGTACCCAAAATTTGTCATCAATGACGTTAACCTGCATACTACCAACGTCATCCTACGTGGCAAACTACAAAAACCTATGCGCAGTAATAATTGTCTCTCAGTGAGTACCTAAGTAGATATTCTATATAAGCATGCGTCAGTGAATGAAAGTGATAGGGTACTTAAAATCAGGCGGGTCAACTAAGCCCTCCCCTTAAAATGGCCACTATGGACGTCACTAACTGGTCGATTCATGGAATTAATGTGCGCCGAAAATTCCTGCGCAGAGGTGCCAAAACGTGCGATTCGCAGTAAAAGTGCGAAAATCGCAGTGCAACTGCGAAAATCGCAGGGAAACCAGCACACATCGATTCATGGAAGTCTGTGCGCGAGAAAAACATTGGATGTGCGCTGAAAAAGTGTGCGGCGCACGCTGGCGTACAGGTCATCCAACGGCGTGCGCCACGGCCACTGCGAAATCGCACATAGCGCGACGCACATCACAAAAGTAGGCGTAACACGGGGCGTAACACTCGGAATGGGGAACAACGCGTGAAAATATGGGCGTCACGGGGGAAGTACAGGAGGCAAGTGCGCGGAACGCCCACACGCTCGCCTACAACCCGTATTCATGGAATCGAATAGCGCAAACCAGCCCAAGGTGAAAGACGCGCACAGGGCCAAACAAGTACGCCACAAGAAAGCAGGCGGTAGCGTCCCTGCGCCTGTAATAAATGTGCGCCAAAAAGTGTGCTAACAAAAAGCACCCATATACAGCCATGATGAATGGTCCATACAGTGGCCCTCTAGGACAAATGAGGTGCAAAGGGGTACCGACAAACACGGACACCCGCTGTGTGAAAATTAGCGTGTGCGTGTATTGCGGGGTTCGCAGGAATTTCCACACGCGATTGGCCTGGGCACGTGTATTCTGGGGTGCGCGGGAAATTTCACACGCAAATTTGCAGGGTACGTGTATTAGGGGGTTCGCAGGAAGTTCCACACGCGATTGCCCTGGGTCCGTGTATTTCGGGGTGCGCGGGAAGTTTCACACGCGAATTAGCAGGGTACGTGTATTTCGGTGTGCGGGGGAAGTTTCACACGTGAATTAGCAGGGTAGGTGTATTTCGGTGTGCGCGTGAAGTTCCACACCCAATTTCAGCAGGGTACGTGTACTCCGGGTGCGCGGCAAATTCCACACGCGAATCCAGCAGCCTACGTGTATTTCTGGGGTGCAGGGAGTCCCACACGTGAATTGGCCGTGTGGGTCCTCCCAACTGTTCCCTCTACACCCTCCACGGCCCCTGCAGGCGGCCCACACCACAGGGGACTACCCTGCACCCCTGCACATGTCCCGCAGGCAGTCCATCCACCATGGCCATGCCCCCCACCCAACCCACATGTCACCTTGCACTACTGCCCACCAACGCATGTCTCCCAACACCCCCACCCCCCAACATCCAGGGGCACCCTCCACCAGGCCCCCACTCATGTCTCCCAGCACCCCCAACCCCCTGCATCCAGGGGCACCCTCCAACAGGCCCCCACTCAGGTCTCCCAGCACCCCCATCCCCCACCAGTCAGAGGCACCCTCCACCAGGCCCCCACTCATGGCTCCCTGCACCCCCATCCCCCTGAATCCAGGGGCACCCTCCACCAGGCCCCCACTCATGTCTCCCAGCACCCCCACCCCCCACCAGTCAGGGGCACCCTCCACCAGGCCCCCACTCATGTCTCCCTGCACCCCACCCCCCTGCATCCAGGGGCACCCTCCACCAGGCCCCCACTCATGTCCCCGTGCACCCCACACCCCAGCACTGTGGGGCACCCTCCACCAGGCCCCCACTCATGTCTCCCTGCACCCCCATCCCCCAGCACTGTGGGGCACCCTCCACCAGGCCCCCACTCATGTCCAATTCAAGTCTCCTTGCACCCCCACCCCCCAGCACTGGGGGGCACGCTCCACAACGCCCCCACTCATGTCTCCAAGCACCCCCCCCTGCATCCAGGGGCACCCTCCAACAGGCCCCCACTCATGTCTCCCAGCACCCCACCCCCCTGCATCCAGGGGCACCCTCCACCAGGCCCCCACTCATGTCTCCCAGCACCCCCACCCCCCTGCATCCAGGGGCACCCTCCACCAGGCCCCCACTCATGTCTCCCAGCACCCCCACCCCCCTGCATCCAGGGGCACCCTCCACCAGGCCCACACTCATGTACAACTCATGTCTCCCTGCACCCCCACCCCCCTGCATCCAGGGGCACCCTCCACCAGGCCCCCACTCATGTCCCCCTGCACCCCCACCCCCCAGCACTGTGGGGCACCCTCCACCAGGCCCCCACTCATGTCTCCCTGCACTCCCACCCCCCACCAGTCAGGGGCACCCTCCACCAGGCCCCCACTCATGTCTCCCAGCACCCCCACCCCCTGCATCCAGGGACACCCTCCACCAGGCCCCCACTCATGTCCAACTCACGTCTCCTTGCACCCCCACCCCCCAGCACTGTGGGGCACCCTCCACCAGGCCCCCACTCATGTCCAACGCATGTCTCCCAGCACCCCCACCCCCCAGAATCCAGGGTCACCCTCCACCAGGCCCCCACTCATGTCTCCCAGCACCCCCATCCCCCTGCATCCAGGGGCACCCTCCACCAGGCCCCCACTCATGTCTCCCAGCACCCCCACCCCCCACCAGTCAGGGGCACCCTCCACAAGGCCCCCACTCATGACTCCCTCCACCCCCATCCCCCTGAATCCAGAGGCACCCTCCACCAGGCCCCCACTCATGTCTCCCAGCACCCCCCCCCACCAGTCAGGGGCACCCTCCACCAGGCCCCCACTCATGTCTCCCTGCACCCCCACCCCTCTGCATCCAGGGGCACCCTCCACCAGGCCCCCACTCATGTCCCCCTGCACCCCCATACCCCAGCACTGTGGGGCACCCTCCACCAGGCCCCCACTCATGTCTCCCTGCACCCCCACCCCCAGCACTGTGGGGCACCCTCCACCAGACCCCACTCATGTCCAACTCATGTCTCCTTGCACCCCCACCCCCCAGCACTGTGGGGCACCCTCCACCAGGCCCACACTCATGTCTCCCAGCACCTCCACCCCCTGCATCCAGGGGCACCCTCCACCAGGCCCCCACTCATTTCTCCCAGCACCCACACCCCCCTGCATCCAGGGGCACCCTCCACCAGGCCCCCACTCATGTCTCCCAGCACCCCCACCCCCTGCATCCAGGGGCACCCTCCACCAGGCCCCCACTCATGTCTCCCAGCACCCCACCCCCCTGCATCCAGGGGCACCCTCCACCAGGCCCCCACTCATGTCTCCCAGGACCCCACCCCCCTGCATCCAAGGGCACCCTCCACCAGGCCCACACTCATGTCAAACTCATGTCTCCCTGCACCCCCACCCCCCTGCATCCAGGGGCACCCTCCACCAGGCCCCCACTCATGTCCCCCTGCACCCCCACCCCCCAGCACTGTGGGGCACCCTCCACCAGGCCCCCACTCATGTCTCCCTGCACCCCCACCCCCCACCAGTCAGGCGCACCCTCCACCAGGCCCCCACTCATGTCCAACTCATGTCTCCTTCACCCCCACCCCCCACCAGTCAGGGGCACCCTCCACCAGGCCCCCACCATGCCCAACCCATGTCTCCTTGCACCCCCACCCCTCAGCACTGTGGGGCACCCTCCACCAGGCCCACACTCATGTCTCCCAGCAACCCACCCCCCTGCATCCAGGGGCACCCTCCACCAGGCCCCCACTCATGTCCCCATGCACCCCCACCCCCCAGCACTGTGGGGCACCCTCCAACAGGCCCCCACTCATGTCTCCCTGCACCCCCACCCCCCAGCACTGTAGGGCACCCTCCACCAGGCCCCCACTCATGACTCCCTGCACCCCCACCCCCCTGCATCCAGGGGCACCCTCCACCAGGCCCCCACTCATGTCCCCCTGCACCCCCACCCCCCAGCACTTTGGGGCACCCTCCACCAGGCCCCCACTCATGTCTCCCTGCACCCCCACCCCCCAGCACTGTAGGGCACCCTCCACCAGGCCCCCACTCATGTCCAACTCATGTCTCCTTGCACCCCCACCCCCCAGCACTGTGGGGCACCCTCCACCAGGCCCACACTCATGTCTCCCAGCACCCCCACCCCCCTGCATCCAGGGGAACCCTCCACCAGGCCCCCACTCCTTCCTACCACCCCCCCACCCCTCAGAAGTGCGAATCGCCTGTGTACGTGTATATCAGGGTTGCGCGTGTTGTCTGAAACGCGATATCAGCAGGGTACGGGTATTACGGGGTTCGCGGGAAGTTCCACACGCAAATTCAGCAGGGTACGTGTATTTTGGGGTGCGCGGGAAGTTTCACATGTGAATTTGCAGGGTACGTGTATTTCGGTGTGTGCGCGTGAAGTTACACACGCGACTGTGCCTGTGAGAGTGGGGTACGTGTATTCCAGGGGTGGGCAGGATTATTTACTTGCGACTGCGCCTGGGAGAGCGTGTTACGTGTATTCCTGGGGTGGGCGGGAAGATTTACACGCTCGCCTACAACGCGCCAAAAAATAAAAGGACCAATCCTGAAACACGTACGCCAGCAGGAAGCAGGCGCACGTCCCGCGCAGCATAAAAGAGTGAGCAAACAACAAACAAGGTCAGACGCCAGGATGAATATACCGTTCCTACCAGCAGTGGCCGTGGGATACCGCAGGAGGAGGAGAAGGATAGTCAGGGCCAGAATCTTCACACCCAGAACCAGCCTATTTGGTATGCCAGATGACCAGGTGTATGGGAGGTACAGGTTTCCACCACACATAATACTCCACCTGGTCAGTGAGTGGGAGGATGACCTCACATCACCCACCCTGTGCTCCCAAGCGCTCAGCCCCCTGGAGAAGGTCCTCAATGTACTGCACTTCTTGGCTACCGGATCATTTCAGCGGACAAGTGCCATAGTGGGGGGGGTGTCACAGGCCACGCAGTCACGGTGCCTACACCAGGTGTTGGCCATCATCACTGCACGCCCATCAGTCCGCAGGCACATATACCTGCCCAGAACACCTGCAGAAAGGCAGGCTGTCAGCCAGGATTTCTACAGGGTGGCCCAATTCCCCAAAGTGCTTGGTGCCATTGATTGCACCCATGTGGCTCTACGTCCCCCCAGGGCATCTGAGCACATCTATAGAAACCGCAAGCACTGGCATTCCATCAACGTCCAGGTAGTATGTGATGCCAAGGGAATCATCACCTCAGTATATGCCAACTATCCAGGGTCCACCCATGACAGCTTCATTTACAGGATGTCAACCCTAAACTGGGACATGGAAGCTGGGCGGCATGGCGATGCATGGCTGCTTGGTGAGTAGAAATGCCACAGCACATGCATGCATGACAGATACATAGTAATGCCAATACCCCACTAATGATCCCCATCACCACCTCCCCAGGGGACAGTGCCTACCCTCTGAGCACACACATGATGACGCCAATTCGGAACCCCTTCACGCCTCCCGGGGTAAGATACAACACAGCCCATATTGCAACACGGGGCATAGTGGAGCGTACATTCGGAGTGCTCAAGTCACGCTTACGCTCCCTTGACCGTTCTGGCGGGCAGCTGTTATACGCTCCCCCAGTAGTGTGCAGGATCATAGTGGCAGCATGTGTCCTGCACAATGTGTCCTGCACAACACGCCGGGGCCTGGCTGTGGAAATGGTGGTGCCCAGACATCCCCAACCACATGCACGCCCGCTGCGCATGGGAGGGGAAAGGGCACGGGGTGAGGCAGCCCGTACACAGGTGGTGGCTAATTACTTCACATAGAAAGCACACCCCTGTGGAGTGCACACAGCACTGGCACATACCATCTGACAATTAATGATGACTCAATCTGACAATTATGATGAACAAAGGGACAGTCAACTGTCAGAACCATAGCAGCCTGAGATTGTTCATCTGGAAGTGTCACAATGTGTGCATCCCTACCTACACAAACACCACCAATGCAGTGTCATCAAAAGACACACTTCCATGCAGCAAAATTGAATACCCATTTGCAAAATACAACATGAGAACAGTGCCATGTCACCCAACCCCTCCCCGGCACGGCCACACAACACACCATGGCATGTCATGCAATGTGAGAGCAAACAAATTAATCCCCACAACATGCCCCAAGTGTCACCAACTACAGTGTCTCTAATGGAAACTGGCCACACATGAAATGCTCACAGTAATGCAGGACCAACAACACACATTACCAAATACTTACCAAGAATACCAATCACCTACGCAACCTCCAACCTACCATAAACATGACAGTACAGATTTACAAAATTGGTAGCCTCACTACCTGATAATGCCAGCACTTTGAACGCTTCCAAGTATACAGTGTTAGCGCCACGCAAGAGTGTAGGTGCACTGCTTACAACATGGACTCCAGTCCCAAAGTAGACCGCCTTGTGAAGACATGAGAAATGGACCTGCAAATTAGGAGGATGAGATGGATGCAGAGGCACATATCAATACACCATGCAGTGTACAATACAACAACAATATGCACTAGGAATGTATACACAGTATTGACTACAGACTGCCCACACATCAAATGGGAGTCCAACGTCACTGTGTACGTCAATGTCACTTGGGCACACCCTTTGCAAGCCCATGGAAACGGGAAACAGGAGGAGTGTGTGTCACACAAACCCAAGCATCTCACCCAAATTCAGGACAAGCCTGCATGTGTCCAGCCACAATACAGCGTATGCCCACGGGAGCCACACAAGGCAACACATTGTCCAAAAAATCAAAAATCCCCCAAAAAATAAATATCTAAAATGGCCATTAATGGGCACGGGGGTGGGGGGTGGGGAAGGCCACCCAGGAGGTCCGAGGACAGGGTGCACACCAAAACCCACCTGTGTGGATCTTGCGGAAAAAAAAACACCTCCATGGGCTCATGGCCTGTTGTGAGAGATTTGCTGCTGTCGCTCTCCTCACCCTCTGCAGCTGCATCAGGAGGTGGTGGCACTATGGGAGGCTGCCTACGCAAAGCCCTAGTGTGGTCCTCCATGGCAGCAAGCATGCGGGTGTGGAAGGTCTGGTTCTGGAGGATAATTGTGCGGAGGTCCCCATGCGACAACTCGCGGGATGCCCGGACCTCTGCCCTAGTTGCCTGCATCTCAGCTGAGAGCGTACGTGTGAGCCGCTCCAGCTGCTGTTCTGTCCTCGTGTTAGCTGAAGCCTCAAGCTCAACCAGAGTTGCCCTGAGCTGACGGAGTTCCACCCTCAGGGCTTCCCTGTGGCCCTGGGACTCAATGGATCCCGCAGAGTCTCCAGTGCCGCCCACCTGTCCCTGTTGGACGCCAACATGTCCTCCCTGTGTGACTGGCTAATGGAGTCTGTTGCCTGCTGTAGTTGTTCAATTAGCCTTTCGGGGGGGACAATGGAAGTGGCCACCCTATCCATGGCCTGAGCCATCATCTCAGTTGATGCTGCCTGTTGGTTTGCCATACCGTATATGGATTGCTCCCATGCGGTATTGCCTGGTGGCGTACGGCCACCGTGTCGGCAGGCACCACACCTGTCTGGGGCAAGGCGAACTGCGCCTTGCTGTGCCGACACTGCCTGAGGCTGCAGGACTGCATTCCCCCTCTGATCTGCTGGCCCAGGAACAGGATCAGATGTAGCGGAGTGTGACCCTGCATCTGTAACCACCAAAGGCTGACCTACCAACACTGACATCCCCATTGAGGGTTCGACCCCTGGTGCAGGTGGGTTGGACAGTACAGAATCCCTCCCAGAGACACTTACCTGCGACGGCACATAGGTCTCATCATCCGAATCGACACCTGAATAGAGCTCGGGGGAGGTGCACCCAGAGACACCCCTTGAGATGACGGCCTCCAGCAAGTGTGGGTTCTCACCCACCACCACACCACGTCCCTCACTGGTGCCCGGTCGGGCCTGAGACCCCTCCTGGGTCTGCACCATCTCCACAACCCCGGCAGTATCAAGTGCGTCATCCCCTGCAAAGACATGAAAGAAAAGAAATGGGAACAGGCATTAGCAACATGGAACACAATTAGGGCTGAGAAGCAACAGAAACAGTACTTCATTGTCCCACATGACTATAACCCTCCCATGCATGCACTGTCACTGCGTATGAAGGGGAGGCAAATGGCACACATTGATGACACCAAGATAGAAGACCAACAAATTTGCTGTATGCTGCCTAGCACTGCCATCACACATTGGCCTGTGATTGGCATGTCCAATACACATACATGACACATGCCATCACACAGATGGCATGTACCCTAGCCATGTCACACATGTGACAATAGGACTGAGAAATGCCTAGTGAAAGTGTTGAAATGCAGACAATCAGCCTGAATGAACACAGAATAACATGGAACTATGTTGTGGCAAGATGACAATTCAAGGGCAACTGGCGTGAGGTTGGGCTGAATGTCTACTGTTGCCAGAAGGGATACTGCAACACCCAAATCCTGGTGCGCAGAATGTTTTGGATGAAGCACATGGGTGACCCAAACTACTCAGGCACACACCCCCTCACCTGGCACTCAATCAGAAGCACTCACACACACGCCATGCACATGGATGACACACACATGCATGTGCACTCACCGGACAATGCCTCGTAATCTGGCAGGTCTCCCGCGCCTTGGATCTGTTCCTCTGTGACGTAGGTCCCAGCAACATACTCATGTGGAGTGAGTTCTATGTCCTCTGCCGGAGACCCACCTCCAGTCACTAGAGTTGCGGCATGACTTGATGCCAGCTTTTTCTTTGCCCTGCGCTTAAGGTCATTCCAGCGCTTGTAGCAATCATTAGCTGTGCGCCTCACGAATCCAAGGGCACTTATGAGTTCCGCAATGGTCTGCCAGTGGGCCTGACGTTGTGCAGGTGTGGTCTTGCATCCTGCAATAATCACCATTTCAGTGCCATGTGCGGATTTATACTCCACAAGTGCATCAAGTTCGACCCGATTGAAGCAGGGCTTCCTTGGTGGGCTGGACTGTGTAGCCGTGTCTGGAGCATCAGCCTGTACTGGACGAGCACTCTTCCTCTTCCACTTGGAAGGTGGTGGTGGTACTGAGTGTCCTACGCCGCTCTGGACACTGGGGGCAGGAGCCCCGGTGGACTGTGGACTAGGAGTGTGGGAATGAACACTCACTATGGGATTTGGTGCAGGCATTAGCTGAAGTGTGATGTGGTCAGGGGGAACGTCAGCAGGATGGACTACGACCGACACTGTCCTGGCTGGGACACTCAGAGCTGGGGTGGATGGAGCCGCAGCTGCCCCTGCAGCCTCCCCACCCCGCCTACTCGGGGCAGCAGATTACATAGCTGCCCCTGATCCACGTGGGCTGGTGACACCAACGTGCACTGTCACACATGGCCTAGACCTGCTGACCTGAAAGTCAGCCATGGAGTCATCCAGTGCCAGGTCTGGTGCCACAATGGGCTGGTCCAACAAGGGCTGAGTAGGGATGGTGTCAGCCACGTTACCCTCAACCAGGGGGGGAGGGCATGGGTGTCCCTGACTGGTCACCCACACATGGGGGGCTAGGGGCACCCTGCAAATCCTGGCCACGTCTCCTACCGTATCCACCACGGCCACCTCTTGTGGCTCGCCCACCTTTGCCACCCTTACCGCGTGCTCGCCTCCCAACCATGGCACTGATGTTGTTGTGCGTATGGGAGTTGCAGTAAACTATTGTCCTGGGCAATTGGGGGTCAACGGGGTAGGGTACTAGATGGAATTCATACCCTAGTGCTCTAGCAAGGCTGTATGTGACCCCTGGGGGAAGATGACGGGTCATGCAACGCACAGGCACCCCAAAAAAGGTAGATAATGTGCACGCAACCCCTCCTAGACCACGTGCGTGGAAAAAAAAAACCTGCACTATGCTGTGGCACCCAGCAACACAAAAATGAACGTATGCGTGACCTCTGAAGGGGTAGGCAACAAACGGGGCAAGCACAGATGTCAAATATGTGCACAACTCACCGTCTGCCAGGAAAAATCGCGTGTAAAATACGCAACACCCCCGCCAAAAGAAGAATTGTGCGCTGTCTGAGGAGACAGGACAACAGGAGAAGTGAACGCTGTTTGAGGAAACAGGCCCAGGAAAAAGACAAGAAGAGAAAAAGCTGTCAGAGGTAACAGGGAGTACGAACTTGGAACGCCGTGAAGTAAATCGCATGTGAACCGACAAGAAGTACAGATTTCACCCACTCGCTCTCCACGAAAAGCACATACAAGGAAATGGCGTTCTACACGTACCTTTTAAACATGCCCACACGTCCAGCGTCACTTCCGCGTGTACGCGCTAAGGCCCCATCCTCCAATTACACGCGCTGACACTCTGACGTGCAGTCATTGGACGTGTAACATGCACCCAAATACAGGGAAACGCCCGCGCACGCACGTCACAGACGCGCATACGCGCTGTTGACCTTTGGGCCAATGAATTTGCGTACGTGTGCTGACGCGCTTATGCGCTAAGGCCCTTTCCTCGAATTACACGCAGACGTGCTGGATTTTCACGTGCCAAATCACTCCGTATCAAGCTGGCCACGCGTAAGCACACGGAAGACCACGCTCCTGCCCAGAAGGCCGAATTACTGCCCCCCAGAGCCCTGAGCACGCTCCCACCTGCCATCTGCTGCTGCCTGATTGCCTGCTGCCCACGTGCCCTGCCATTTGCTGCCTGCACATCAGCCAGGGGTGCTGTTGCTGTGACCAACCCTGCTGGAACCGAAGACTCCCGACTGGGATTCCATCGCTCCACAGCCCAGCCCCAGGACCCAGTTGCCCACCCACTCCTGCCTCTGGGGTTGTCATGTCGGGCACTGCAACATCTGGCAACACTGACAACCCCCGGCCAGAGAGGCAGAGGGGCACCAGCTTCACTGCCACCGAAGTTGGTGTCCTGTGGAGCAAGTCCTGGGGCAGTATGATGCCCTCTTCGGAAGTTCCCGCGCCGACAAGGAAGGACGGACTTGGATCTGGACGGACATCGTGACTGCCATCAGCGCAGAGGGGGTGGCAGTCCGCGACTTCCAACCTGTCAAGAAGCGCTGGGAGGACTTCAGGTCCAGGACCCTCAACAAGGCCCGGCACCTCTTGAAGGCAGCGGATGCTAAGGGGCGCCGGGGCCACTTGTCGGAAGATCAGATGAGGGTCCTGGAACGCATATCCCCAGCGCTTCACGTCCAGGTCCTTGAGAGGCAGACCCGTCTGGAGTCGAACGGTAAGTGTACATGCATCATGATTGTAAGCTGTGCATGTGGTGATGTGCCAATAGTGTGCAGGTTGCACATCTGTTTGTATGGGGCCGAGTATGGGTGGGGGTGTACAGGGCCGTGAGGCTAACACATGCGAGGGCTGTCATGTGTGAGACATGGATGGTGCTTGTGTGTGTAGGCTTGGATGCTAAATGCAGTTGTGTGGGCACACATGTTTGGATGAATGTGTATGTAAGTAGGCATGTTCGTGATGTCACACATGTATGTTGTTTTCAGCTGCATGTATCAGCACTGTGTACATGTGCATGTGTGTGTATTTGACAAGGGTGCAACAGTGATGCAACATGGATGCATATGACAGCGGGATGTGGAAGCCTGATTGGCAGATGTGACATGGATGCCCATCTGAACACTGCGACAGTTGGCAGAGGTGTACACATGTATGCAAGTGTGGTGGTGTGCGTGCATGTGTAGTGCACTCCCTGTGTTGCATGTGATGTCTGGCTCACCTTTGCCTGCTCATGCTGTTGTATGTGTATGGATGGTGCTGGCAGTTGCGATGTGGCTGTGGTATGGTATGGCTCATGTGTGCATGTAGAAATTACATGTGTGTTGCCAATTGTGATGCCATGTCTGAGGTTTGCCAATGCCACTCATGTGCAACTGTCATGTGTGTATGTGTCCATTGTACAGTGCCCTGATGCCTGTGTTTTATTTCTCCCTGTCTGCAGCGTCAACTGATGAAGAGGGCGGAAAAGGTGCTGTGGAGCACAGCGGCCGGGATCGCACCGTCAGCTGGAGATGCAAGGCCCGGCTCCCCTCCCAGGTTGTGATCTCGTCGGGGAGTGAGGAGTCCGGTGCCGTGTCCCAGGCCGCAGCTGCCGGGGGGAGGTCCAAGAGGCGGAGGTTGGAGTTGGACTCCTCAGCAGCAGAAGGGGCAGCTGGGACCCCACAGGGCCCAACGGGGGAAGATGGCACGGAGTCATCCAGGTTGGTGGGGGGTTTGGTGGAGGAGGAGGCCGTGCAAGCAACAGAGACGGGGTCTGGAGGTAGGGATTCCACTGGTGCTAGTGGTGCAGTGCAGGACCAGGGACAGGGACAGGAGGCAGCACAGGTCGTCGCGGAGGTGCCTGTGTGCAATCCTGTCCCTGATCCTGTCACTGCATCATCTTGCACCAGCAGGGATGCCTACGTCCAGACCCGTTTTCAGGCAGGTGATGAGCTCACGACAACTGGCCTTCCTCTGCCTGCGGATGTGGCTATCCGGGTCCGGGTTGAGCCTGTCCTGACTGGTGTGGCGTTGCCTCAACGGGCCATGCGAGGTGACCTGCAGTCTTTTCATGAGGAGACTGCACGTCATCTCGAATGGCTCGTTGACCGCGTCGGCCTACTGGGACAGGTCACCCAGGCCGGATTCCTCCGTTTGATGGGGCTTGCTCAGACCCCCTCCTCAACTGAACCCCCTATGCGTCAGTCGTCCTCCGTGCCATCTTCCCACCCATCAGTCACCTGGGTGCCCTGTGGAGCTGCCTCTGACGGTGCGGTCAGGCTGCTGGTGGCCACATTAACGACTGCACCCCAGCCAGCGGAGGATGTGCAGGCAGCAGGAGGCAGTGCACGGGCAGAGGCGCAGCAGCAACGTGGTGGGAGCCATGATGGCTCGGGGCCTTCAACATCGGAGGGGCAGGCATCGGCCGGAGGGCAGGAGGACCCAGGACGGGAAGTGTCTTCCGTGTGGCAGCGGTTGGGCCACGTCATAGATGCGGAGCGGCAGCGGGCGGAAGAGGCACAGCTCACGATGGTCAGGGTGGAGAACTCCATGCGCAGGGCCCTGAGGCGGGCCGAGTGCCTCGAGGCAATCTGCAGGGAGTTTGGGGGGAACATGTGGACGGCCCTGCGGACCCTCGGGGCCATGGAGGAGGAGCGCCTCCGGGACATTGAGCAGGAGTTCGATGATGCCCTGGCCCGGAACATCCCGAAGTGAGCCGTCGGACTAGCCCGCTGCCCTTGTAAATAGTTCTGTAGTTAGTTTTAGGTTTCCTTTGGTTTAGCATTTTTTTTGGACCTTTTGGACAATGGGCCACAATTTTGTATATATATTTTTTTTTAGGTAGTGCTATTAGATAGGTTTCATTTCTTCGGTTGGGATCATGGACCCTGGATTGTTTATTTGTATATAGTTGACTTTTGGATTTTCATTTTTTTTATGATTTCCCCATGGAGCAATGGTTTTCGATTTTAATTTTCCATTGGATTTACTTTTGTGGACTGTGACTTTGGACACCTTTCGTTTGCATTATGATTTGTGGTTTTGCATTATTTCACGTACCTGCTGGTTTTTTAAAATAAATATTCCATTATTGTTTGTTTATTTTTGATTCAATTTATGTTGCGTTTAATACATATTTTTTCTTCAACCTTCAATGTGTAGTATCATCTCATTGGTTTCATGCATATCATGATATGGGTTTTGACATTCACTGACACCCATTGGGTGTATGTGAGGGACATGTGTTCATTTCCAAACTTGCAATTGGGGTTCTATCATGTTATTGCCATTTCTAAGTGGGTGGATGCAATACTCGGGTGGGTGTTTGGCATTTGGAGGCTGACCATAAGGGCCAGGGATCTAGATTGTGATGACATGTTGTCTGGGGGACATGTGTGGGGGCCTGGTGGAGGGTGCCCCTGGATTCTGGGGGGTGGGGGTGCTGGGAGACATGAGTGGGGGCCTGGTGGAGGGTGCCCCTGGGTGCAGGGGGGTGGGGGTGCTGGGAGACATGAGTTGGATATGAGTGGGGGCCTGGTGGAGGGTGCCCCTGACTGGTGGGGGGTGGGGGTGCAGGGAGACATGAGTGGGGGCCTGGTGGAGGGTGCCCCTGGATGCTGGGGGGTGGGGGTGCAGGGGGACATGAGTGGGGGCCTGGTGGAGGGTGCCCCTGGATGCTGGGGGGTGGGGGTGCTGGGAGACATGAGTGTGGGCCTGGTGGAGGGTGCCCCTGGATGCAGGGGGTGGGGGTGCAGGGAGACATGAGTTGGACATGAGTGGGGGCCTGGTGGAGGGTGCCCCTGGATGCTGGGGGGTGGGGGTGCTGGGAGACATGAGTGGGGGCCTGGTGGAGGGTGTCCCTGGACGCAGGGGGGTGGGGGTGCAGGGAGACATGAGTTGGACATGAGTGGGGGCCTGGTGGAGGGTGCCCCTGACTGGTGAGGGGTGGGGGTGCTGGGAGGCATGAGTGGGGGCCTGGTGGATGGTGCCCCTGACTGGTGAGGGGTGGGGGTGCTGGGAGGCATGAGTGGGGGCCTGGTGGAGGGTGCCCCTGGAAGCAGGTGGGTGGGGGTGCTGGGAGACATGAGTTGGACATGAGTGGGGGCCTGGTGGAGGGTGACCCTGACTGGTGAGGGGTGGGGGTGCAGGGAGGCATGAGTGGGGGCCTGGTGGAGGGTGCCCCTGGATGCTGGGGGGTGGGGGTGCTGGGAGACATGAGTGGGGGCCTGGTGGAGGGTGCCCCTGGATGCTGGGGGCTGGGGGTGCAGGGGGACATGAGTGGGGGCCTGGTGGAGGGTGCCCCTGGATGCTGGGGGGGTGGGGGTGCAGGGGACATGAGTGGGGGCCTGTTGGAGGGTGCCCCTGGGTGCAAGGGGGTGGGGGTGCTGTGAGACATGAGTTGGACATGAGTGGGGGCCTGGTGGAGGGTGCCCCTGACTGGTGGGGGGTGGGGGTGCAGGGAGACATGAGTGGGGGCCTGGTGGAGGGTTCCCCTGGATGCTGGGGGGTGGGTTTGCGGGGGGACATGAGTGGGGCCTGGTGGTGGGTGCCCCTGGATGCGGGGGGGTGGGGGTGCAGGGGGTCATGAGTGGGGGCCTGGTGGAGGGTGCCCCTGGATGCTGGGGGGTGGGGGTGCAGGGAGGCATGAGTGGGGGCCTGGTGGAGGGTGCACAAAGTGCTGGGGGTGGGGGTGCAGGGGGACATGCGTTGGTGGGCAGTAGTGCAAGGTGACATGTGGGTTGGCTGGGGGGCATGGTGGATGGGCTGCCTGCGGGACATGTGCAGGGTAGTCCCCTGTGGTGTGGGCCGCCTGCAGGGGCCGTGGAGGGTGTAGAGGGAACACCTGGGAGGACCCACACGGGCAATTCACGTGTAGTGCTCCCCGTGCACCCCTGAAATACACGTGCCCTGATGGAATCGCGTGTGATACTTCCCGCGCACCCCTGAAATGCACGTACCCTGCTGATTTTGCGTGTGATACTTCCCGCGCACCCCTGGAATACACGTACCCTGATGGAATCGCGTGTGATACTTCCCACGCACCCCTGAAATGCACATACCCTGCTGATTTTGCGTGTGATACTTCCCGCGCACCACTGAAATACACGTACCCTGATGGAATTGCGTGTGATACTTCCCGCGCACCCCTGAAATGCACGTACCCTGCTGATTTTGCGTGTGATACTTCCCGCGCACCCCTGGAATACACGCACCCTGATGGAATCGCGTGTGATACTTCCCACGCAGCCCTGAAATGCACATACCCTGCTGATTTTGCATGTGATACTTCCCGCGCACCACTGAAATACACGTACCCTGATGGAATTGCGTGTGATACTTCCCGCGCACCCCTGAAATGCACGTACCCTGCTGATTTTGCGTGTGATACTTCCCGTGCACCCCTGGAATACACGTACCCTGATGGAATTGCATGTGATACTTCCTGCGCACCCCTGAAATGCACGTACCCTGCTGTTTTATTGTGTGATATTTCCCACGCACCCCTGGAATACATGTGCCCTGATGGAATCGCGTGTGTTACTTCCCGCGCACCCCTGATGTACACGTACCCAGGACAATCGCGTGTGAAACTTCCCGCGAACCACTGAAATACACGTTCTCCGCTTGGCGTTTGCTGTTTGGCTGCCCTGTGAACTGGTCCAGGGTTAGCGCAGCCCTTTGCGATGATTTGGGAATTTTGAAGGCTTTTCCTTGCGTGAGGGCGTTCTTGGGGGCGTAATTGGCGCTGCTGCAGGGTCACTGCGCCACTCTGCGCCATGGCTGGTTTTTGAGGCTAAAATCCATGAATATGCTGTGCGATAAAAAGGTTTTTATCGCACGCGGCTGGCGCAGTGTATCGCATGGGGACACTGTGCGCCAGCCGCGTGCGCCACTTTTGTGCGAAATTCTATGAATTACCATGTAAATGTACGACATCCCATTGGCTACAAAACTATAGGACCCTTAATTATGCGGTCCCCTACAATTGGTTGGTTTCTAACCTTCGTCAGCACTTTTCCACCTATGTCTAACAGCGGGCGGGCTGAACATCCAGGTGCTAGTGAACTCGTCTTGGCACTAGCTTCCCACCAATTAGCATGTCAATCCATCATCACCTCAGTGGTCCAGTGTCAATTATGGCTTTGAAGCTCGTCCTTGAGAGTGCTCTTAACTCTGGGAATTTTAGGGAGTGAAAGTACAGTTTTACCTTGTGCGTAGGTGGGACCACCTCGTTTGTCCAACTTAATCATTCCACGACGTGAATAGACACCATGGAATCAAGCTTCTGGTGCATTTAAAATATTAATTCTAATAGACCTCTGACGTCTTTTGTTTTTGTTCATGCCTTCAGAAAGGGAGCTCTGTTCTTTCACACGATTTGTATCCAATGTCAGTTTACTCCAGTTTGATAAGACCTTGACTTCTTTGGCTCATCCACTCTGTCTGCCAAGATTCATTCCGTTAATTCAACTGCGACACACTTTAAATTAGGCTTTCTCGTTACTGTTCAGCACTGCTTTAATGCGTAGTGGAAACATCCATCCTGTATTTGAATATATATATGTAAACATTGGCGCTTGTCGCAATCTTATTCACTGTAAAGCATAAGGCTAGCTTCATGATTACTTTGCTGCTTGCGTTTCTTGCATCTGTACACTTGTAAACTAACTTGATATTTTCATCGTTTCTGTGGCATAAGCTTCTTCACCTTGATCCCGAGATGTCACTTATCCTTGATACTTTCTTGATGCCTAATAGAACGTCTACATTCTCTGGTCTCTGCATCTTTTCTATACACGTCAGCTCAACTCTGTGTGACGTCACCATTAATCTCTGCCGTTTATCTGATCTGCTTCTTCAGGAATCTCATTTAAACGACTGTCATACTTTCTTGTGTGAAGGTATGGCTTCGTTAATGGGAACCTTCTCTCCCAGATTTTCTTCGGTATTGGTAAGCTCAATGGTACTGCACAGAGTCTGTACTCTGCTCTTTGTCAATTCAACTGCTCTGTATATGTCTCATTCTCTTGTTTCCATCCTATAGGCAACATAGACGATGTAGGTGAAGTGGTTGAGGTGGGGGTACTTGGCTCCTCCTTTACACAATGCCTCCCAAACATTCTTGGGGCAGAGGGAATAAAGTAGAAGGGCTTTGTGGTCTGTGTATTTAGGGGCCCCTCCGTGCTATCTTTGGGTGCACTGATGTTGAGCTTTGTTGGCTTGGGTCCTGAAGGCTTCCCTCCCTGCTCCCCAGTTCTGTGAGAGGGCCTGGCCATGAAATAAAGCACCACACAGTGTGTGGCATAGCCTCATGGTAACAGTAAAAGCAGATTAACATAACATTAAAGAAGGGCACAAGCCTGGCACTGCATGCTAGTACCCTCACCCGAGTGGTGGAGACAATATGGGCGATGTCTTCTCACTGTGCCCTAGGGTCCCAGCACGATCCTATGGTGCTTCTAATCCAGCTTTATTAATGTATTGCTTTTTTTCAGGGCTTTGAAACACACTGCAGTGCTTCAAAGCTCTATCTGGATAGCTAATGCAAGGCAACATGTTAGCAGTGTATATAACACAATTCGAATAAGGAAACAAAAGAAATGAGGAACAAAATATTAGAAACTTCATTTATGGAAGCCAAGAGTTATTTCAAAGAATGAGCCATCACTCTCTCATCAAAGAGGACCCAAATGTTCTTTCTTCCGGCCGGGAGAGATATCACGTCTTAATTAAAGGAGGAATGGTACCTCCGAATGAAAGGAAACAACAATTTTCCCCAGGGAAGAATAAAGGAGCAGCGTCTGAGTTGTGGAGTCCTCTTGCCTTGAGAGCCAAAGCCTTGGAACTACAAAAGAGCACCCAATCCGAACAGCAGCAGCAGCCGACGTCAAATCTAGAAACGGTGAGTTTGGAGCAGAGGGTGTGTGTGATATTTCTGGGGATACGCTGCATTTGCAGTGCTGTGTTGCATCATGATTTGTTTGGGATGCCTAGCGATGGCATGTTTTGCTATATGGTATATGCTCTGCCCAGTTTTGAAGTGCTGCACTCAGTTAGTTTTGGTATGCTACACTGTGTTATGATATGCTATGCCATGTCATGTTTGTAAGCTGTAGAAACATACTGCGTCATGATTTGTTCTGTTGGGATCAAAGTGCTCTTTTCCCAAAGCTAAATGCAAGTTAACTAAAACCTACCCAAGTGTTGCTATTTTTTACTTGCATTTGCAGGTACATATTCACTCTCTTTTTTGTGGATGCAGGGTGGGGGAGACTATGACATTGGTTACCTTCTATAATAGCTAGTTAGGTCATGTTGTATCATGTTGAGGTTTCACTATAATGTTTTACTTTACATGTCTAATGTTCAGGCGCCTTGAAGCAGCTAAAAGGCAACAGGTAGCACCCCCTAAACATGCAAATTAAAAAAAACACAAAACCGGGATAAACTGTAGGCCTGGAAATCTAATCTTTAACTAGACCCTGCATCCCTGTTTGGACCTAACATTGGCATGATGCCCTGTATTAACAGGGCACATTGCAGCCCAGATTGAGGCAGCTAGTCAAAAAATGGATTATGCAAATTAAGTCCCATAAGCACTCAGCCTCGGCCTCAGAGCATTCCTGTCACACACACCACTATAACTATTCCCTTAACGGTCCTAGCAGGACACCTGAACCTCCAGGAAGAACCGGACCTGTGGTTCTGCCCCCAGAGAAGCCAGGGTTGAAATCCCACCCTCAGTTAAACGTGCCCATGTTTACCTCCAGCGTTCCCATCCATAGAGACTGGTCGTCATCCAATTGGATGGGGAAGCGCCTGCGTGGGTCCGCCCACGCCTACTCTAATTTAAAGAAAGAAAGAGACTGGTCGTTCAGGTCCTAAAGGGGGGAAGGAATAAGGGCATATTGCTGTGGTTCAAAGCCTGACCACTGCTGAGCCAAAGGCAGTCTTTGTGTCCATAAACACTCTGCCCAGAAGCACAAGCCTATGGTAAATAGTCAGAGTTTGTTTTGTTTGCTTTTCAGGAAGCTTTTGCAAACTTGGCAAACTCGGATTGCTGACTTGCAAAACCCTCCCAAATGTTGTTGGGGGCTTAGGGAAGTAAGGCGAAGGTCTTTGCCATCCGTGTTTTCCTCGGCATGGTTTCAACATGTCCATGCTAACCGCTACACTGTGGAAGGCTCACACGCCTGACCACGGCTGAACCCAAAAACTGGCTTTGTGTCCTTAAGCACTTTGCACGGAAGCACAACCCCAGCATTTGGTCAAGTAAAAAAAAACAACATTCCTTATTGTAACCATGACCACTGCCCAGCAAAAGACAGGCTTTGTGTCCTTAAGCACTTTAGACAGAAGCACATGCCTACCGTCTGGTCAAGTATAAAATTAAATCCTTGTCGTAACCATGACTTCAAATGCAGGCGGGATTCATAATCAGGATACTGGTGGAGGGTGATGTCCTGCTGGTGAGGCTGATTAAATCAATCGGGTAGAATAAAGAGTAAACCTGCTCTGCATAAAGTAGCAGTTAAAAGATCTTGTTATTTGGATACAGAATAAGCATTTATGCGAAGGCGACTCGCCCTGCGGTTGCTTTCAGTCTGATCTGGAGGATGGTACTGCTGGGTATCTAGTGTGCAAGAGGATAAAAAGGGTCAGTTTAGGACTGCAATTGCCTTCCCAGCTTGAGTAGCTGGTCATCTGAGCTATTTTGTTATGAATGCTATTTTATAAAGTTACAGTGAATTATAGCTAGCTCATAGTTTACAGAACCTAATATTATGGGACAGAAGTCCATCATTTCTCCTCTTCACCTCCCCTACCACGTACCCCATGTTCTCGCCAGGCATACTTCTATTGGTCTAGGGAGGATAGCTCAGGGGCAACATGCTCGCCTTGGAAGCAAGATGACGTAGAGCAACACAGGTCCGATCCCAGTGTCCGCGCTTAGAAACCTCTTGGTATTAAATGCGTTATAAAGAACCAATTATATATACGTCCAACTATTGGCACCGACACTCCTGTCTGCAGGCTTGGCAAAACCAGTGATAAACTAACCTGGTGAAAGACTCTACAGTACTGGGCTGGGACTCGCTTGAGCGCCTCTCAAGTTCAACATGCAACCACTCGCAATCTAACTACATCTAGTATCATTCTTCTTTGGTTCCAGATATTGCCATCACAATAAAACTCTGCACTACACCGAGCTGTGTTGTCCCGAGTCCTGCTCTCATGCTTAACAATAACATGGCATACTTGAGAAGCACTCTTCCCTACTTCGACAACCGTATCCCCTCACACTCATCCCAATTTATTTTCCTCTCTGATTTTGGTCATTCTATTGTGTATTTTTCTCTTTCTGATCTTCTCCTCCCCAATCCTCCTATTCCTTTCTACAGCCTGATAACACCCTGGCAGGGTCACAATGGCAAAGCGAAGAAATCAGTCTGGTCAAATTGATTTCTTCAAAGGCCCATTTAGAAAGACCGCTCAACGACTGCTCCGAGCAGTCTTTCTGAATCGAACTAACAGCTCCTGCGACACATACTAGTGCGCGCAGGGGCTGACAGGCACAGCAGAACCAGAAGAGGGGAGTTTCTGGGGCCCAGGTAAGTGTTTAGCTTTTGTGAGTGCTGTGTGTGTGTCTGTGAGTAATGTTTGTGGAGTGGGCAGAGTGCAGGTAACTAACTGTAAGTGTGTGCGTGTTTGAATGCCTGTTACCGTGTTTGTGGTGAGAAAGGCATTTGATGGGGAAGGCCAGAGAGGAGGGAGGTAAGAGGAGCTTGGGGGGTGAACAAAAGCTTGCCCGTGTTTGAGGGCTGGGGGAGGAAAGTGGGGTGGGGAAGGAAGGGGTGGTGGGTTGGCGATCATGTAGTGTGATATTTCGACATATTGAGGCCTCACAAAATTGACCGAAAACAATCACATAGAACCGGTCATAATATTCCAACTTTGGGAGGAAGCCAGACGCCGTAAGCCTGCAACGGTGGTGATGGGTGCAGTATAAATGTTGGACAACATAACATAAAAGTACTCTCAGTGCAACATCATGCATCAATGAATGCATTTCTCTTGTTCACAAGAAATCTCTAGTGGTCAAATGCATACTGCAGGGAGAACAATTGCAATGACGCGTCTGTGAATCATCGTGTATTGTGTTTCTAACTTGGAAAAATACTTCATCGTAGCCTACTTCAATACTAGACCTCCGCCTGTGGTGTCCTCAGCTTCCGATGATGAGGGGATCCGAGGTGGTCTTCAACATTCCGTATCCATTGGTAGACCCCTATGCATAGACATACTGCCAAGCACTGCACACCTGGCTTTGGTATGCAGTTGTTCACCGGGTTCTACAGCAGGGAAACTCTTCTTTTGTGTGTGCATATGATATGATATGATATGATAGGTTATTTATAACACGCTTAATACCCAGAGGCAGGGGTGTTGCTAGATCTGGAAAAGACCCGGGGCTAGGCTGATGTTGGAACTGTAGGGACTGGGGGCTAGCCAGTCTTTTGGTTGTAGCTCCTGAGATTCTATCAGGGGCTATAACCAAAAGACCAGGGGCTATAGCCCCCTTAGCCCCCCCTAGCAACGCCTCTGCCCAGAGGTTCCTGTCGTCTTGCTTCCCAGGCGAGCAGATTGCCCCTGAGCTATCCTCCCGAGACCAATGAAACGAGACTTCACGGGGGAAATAGTTGCTTAACAAATGTCCATGCGCCAGTAGGTGCGGTTTTATAACAATGTTGTCACACCTCTGGGTAAGAGCTCAGCCTGTCATTTTCCAATGGGAGATGTCCTCTGCACAGTCTCCAGTGTGTGGAGGCGCAGATATGGTAGCATGTCAATTAGAAGCCTATCATGTCACGTGAGTTTATGCTACCCTTACCACGTGATCCTCCATCACCCCAGCCACAGATGCCAGCCTGCCAGGCGTGCCACGGTGTTGGCATTAGCTACTTGCGCATTACTGGAGTGATGCCCTGCCTATTCCAGTACATGTGATGCCCTGTCTATGACACAGATGACATTTGGGAAGCTTGCCAGTGCATATAAGTTTGGTTTATTTGCTGACACCGCTCCGTCATACGTGGGCCATGAATAAAATACCCAATTTTGGACCCCATTGGTGACTGGTAATCCTGGTGGCAGGACTAGCGCTGATAGCAAAACAGGAACAGTTCCAATCAGGGCTTGAGAATAAATGCTCTGCATCCCTTCCCATCATCTGGTCCAGCGGACACATTAAATCATCATACAGGACTTCTTTGGTGGATCTGCGCCTCATGCGTGTTTGAACATTAGTTGGGAAAAATAGGCACACATGGTCATGCAAATCCTGCACCCTTCCTCCTCCTCAACCTTATTATCCTGCTATGCCATGGGTCTGTATTATCTGCCATGGTGAAACCAGGCAATACGTCATTGCATGGTTACCTTATATGGCAGGTTTGATGAATGCTACTTCTTTTAATTGATCTTGAAGGATAAAAGGCAGGCCCTGCCAGGATTTCAACTTGCGATGTGGGGGCTTTCCCCATGTCAGAGGCGAGTGCTTAACCTGTGACTTATTCGCCAGTACCTGCCAGTGATTATTGTATAATGCTCTGCAGTAAAAACGTAGCTAGAGGTCATATCGAGTCATGGCCTTGAAAGAAGGGAGAGCTCTTTGATTTTTTTTTTGGGGGGTCTGGCAAAAATGGAATGTATTCTTTTTTAACAATTGCCGTGCTTTTTACAATAGGATTGGCCTTTAATTGCAGGAAATTTCAAGGATTTGGGTAACTTAGGTGCTAACATGTGTGGACACGTTGTGTGATGCCAAACAATGACTCCTTGTGACTTCTGTCGTCCTGTGGTCAAGGCTGAAGCCATACAATGACTCCCCTTGACTTCTGTTGTCATGCGATAAAGTCTGATGCCATACATTGACTCCTCTTCACTTATGTTGTCATGTGATAACGTGTGATGCCAAACAATGACTCCTTGTGACTTCTGTCGTCCTGTGGTCAAGGCTGAAGCCATACAATGACTCCCCTTGACTTCTGTTGTCATGTGATAAAGTCTGATGCCATACATTGACTCCTCTTCACTTATGTTGTCATGTGATAACGTGTGATGCCAAACAATGACTCCTTGTGACTTCTGTCGTCCTGTGGTCAAGGCTGAAGCCATACAATGACTCCTCTTGACTTCTGTTGTCACTTGATAAAGTCTGATGCCATACATTGACTCCTCTTGAATTATGTCGTCATGTGATAACGTGTGATGCCAAACAATGACTCCTTGTGACTTCTGTCGTCCTGTGGTCAAGGCTGAAGCCATACAATGACTCCCCTTGACTGCCTGATGAGTTTCTTTGTGAACCCCTTGTGATTTGTTTGTGCACCCTCAGCACCTCTACTGTAAAGCCCCCCGACAGCCAGCGGGGAAAGATCACAGGGTCACTTCCACCCATAGATCCACCACCGGACCCTCATAAAGGAACCCATAAAACAGCTGGCATCTAATATGTCTCAGTGGTAGACCCCCAACTATGGAACTGCTTACCCTTCACACCACAGACCTGCTCCACCTCCCCCAGTTTAGTAAAAGACCCAAATTGTTAGAAAGTGGAAAGCGGATCTGACTGCACTTGCTCATAAAGGAACAAGTGCATTCGGATCCATTTTCCTTTGGAGATAAGAGGGGGTGATATTTCACGACCACTTTAAAATCGAGTGATATATGTGATGTTATCATAAATTGGGCTTGAAGGACTCTGCAATGGGGTAGACAAGCACAGTAAGCCAGCCACTCATTGGCAGCGGGATCCGGGATCCACCAGCCACTTGAAGTAAATCTGATGATGTCATGACCTTGGCCTTTGACAGACAAGCATGGAAGCCAACCACTCATTAGCAGCGGGAACTGCCAGCCTCTTTCAATAAGTACTTTCTTGTGTTTCAAAAGATGGGGAACAGGGTCATTTTACACAGCGGCACAAGCCAATCTGTACCTTTACCAGGGTTCAAAGTGGGGTGGGGGGACTAAAGGGTACGACGTTCTCTTACTTCTCGGGGCAACCCGTCATCATTCCCTTACTTTATGCGACCCAGAAAACCGTTCCAAGACAACAACATTTAAAACAATTACTTTTCCCACTATCCCCATTCGAGATTGGAACTTGAGCGCTGCTGATATCAAGCCAGTGCAATATTGCACTGGCTACCTCGCAGGTGCTGGCAAAGGATTCTTTATTTCAATAGGCTGCTTGGGATACAACACCCATTCCCAAGCAGCCAAAAGACCCAGCCTGATCTCGATCTGCGTGTAAATGGCTGTAGGGGGAGAGCAGCAGCCGCTACCTCGGTGTGACCCTGGACAGCAAACTCAACTGGGAAAGCCACATCGACAATACTCAGCAGAAGGCAACAGGAAAGATGGCAGCGCTGTACCCACTCCTGTAGAGCAAGTCCATGCCCCTCTGGACAAAGGTCAATGTCTACAAGGCGATCATCAGACCAACCCTGACGTATGCCTCCCCAGCATGGATGACCTGCCATGAGCGACACCGGAAGAGTCTTCAAATAGTCCAGAACAAGGCCCTGCGGATATTTTCTGGAGCTCCAATCTTCACAAGGATAGCAGACCTTCACAGAGACCTGGACATCGAGATGTTGGACGAACATCTAGCGAAGCTGAGTAAGAACTTCTGCCAAGGACTGGATCAGAACCCGAACCCTCTGATCAGAAGACTCACTGCCACCACTGCAAACCCCTTCGACCGCTACCCGCGGCCCATCACTGCGAAGACCCTGTGAGGCCAGCTCTACTGTGACAAGACCACACAGACCAAGAAGAAAACAAACCCACGACTACATACTCAACCCGAGAAGATGGAGTAATGAGGCTCAAGCCTCGGTATCCAAAAATCACAGCTAATGGATAAAAATCTATCAGCAAGAAGAAGAACAAGCGCTCGGGGCAGCAGGCATTGGGAGGGGTGTGTCTGTGTCTGGCCATGTTCTTTAAGAGGTGTGAAAGGAGGATGATGAAGGGGAGGCTGCATGGAGGTGCATGCTGAGCGGGACAATGACACACTAATGGGTGTCATTGAAATGCATTGTGTTTCCTTGTTCTTTCTTTGGCTTTACTAGAACTATTGGAAAACACAGTGTTGCAGAGTGGAGTGGAGGCAAGGAAGGACCCAGGTAGGGTGTGATAGTGAGTATGGGGGAGTGGGCAGAAAAGGGCGCAGGGCAGAGGGAACATAGTTCCCCCACTTTTTTTTTTTACACTCCAACCACTGACCTTTCCATTTGTGCCAACTCCGTACATTTCCACAATTCAAGCATTTCCATTCTAACATGCGCGGTTTTTAGGGAGAATTCTCTCTTTCGGCTGAATTTCCTAACCTAGTGAGTCCCCCAGCAGCTTTGCGGGATTTCTGGAGTTTGCTTTTTTCCATCCTGCCAAGAGTGAGACTCTTTTTCTCCCACTCTTGGACATGAATGTGTGTAATTCCTTTGAATGTCAATGTGTTCTATGGGCTATGGGGTCTTTTACTCCATAGGGTCTCATATGTTTTGCTATGTGTGTTACACTGCACCCCCCGTGCCGTAGCACTGGGGCGTCCTAGCGGACCTCCATCATAGACTCCATACCCGGGGACTGACTACTGTCTCCCCGGGCATGTAAAGTCACCATTGGCTTTACTAGACCTATATTTACTAACAGAACTAGTACACACCATCCTATTGTGGACCTACTAGTAGGGGTAATTCGATTACTCCTGGGTCTGTTATTCGAGGGGGCACTGTCCCGTCCCCCCTCGTCGAGTTTTGGCTGGTGGCAGTGGAAACTACTTGTTATGTTCGACCCCGAATATAACCCTATGGGATTCTTCCCATTGTTGGAGATTGATACTTTTCCTCGTTAATCTCTAACATACCACCGGTTTACTTATCTTAAATAAGTCTATCGGATGGTATTTTCTGCCAGAACTCGGTTTTTAAAATGGCGTCTGTGTTCGTCTCTGTGACTCCTAAACCAAAGGTTGAGCCCTTTGTTCCACTTTTGGCGGGCTTCTGTACAGAGACCTTCCAAAGTGGTGCCATTCTGTCTGAGTTACCACAGGGGTGTGTGCAGGGGTTTAGGCACCCTGGACTGAGTTGCCTTGCCAACTCCAGTTGCACTCTGGTGTGATTGGCCCAAGTGGTGAGCCACCCGGCTCACCACTTAGCGTGTTTTGATTGACAGCTAGGCTGAATGAATGGGGGTTTTCTGCATAAAAGCAGGGCTTTTGGGACTGGATCTTCAGAAGTCGCCACAGGACCTAAGAATCCGATGAGGGTAAAGCTGAGCCGACCTGCAACGACGAAACCTCCGGTGGAGCCCTGCTGAACCGACTCACCACTTCCCGAGGACAGAGGAGATCTCCCTGCCGGAGAGTCTCTTCCCCTGACTGGTGGGAATAACCAGTCCCCTTTGCTTTTTCTTCGCTCCAGGATGCAGTGGTCGAATTGCCCGTGCAGAGGACCTTGGCAACCGGATAGCCACTACCCCTGTACCGCGACCAAAAGGTGGTGCCTTGTGACGGAGCACTCCGCGGCTGGTCTCTTCCCTGGTGGTGCACCGGACTTCACTTTTCTTCGACGACGAGATCATCTCTACTCTTGGCAAAGACCCGACGTGCATCCACCACCAGGAACAACTGCCCCCGCCGGAGCTGTCTCTCCACAAACAAGGTACCGTGTCCGCCTGGCTTCCCTTTCTTCCGGATCGAGTGAGGTGTCTTAATCCTCGCCTTTCCATTGGGCCGCCTCCAAGCTTTCTTTAACGTGTTGTTCTGAACTGGTCCAATCTTTCCATAACAATTTTGCGATAAAGACTCGAAGCGCATTTCCACTGAGACACTTTTTGGGACATATCGCCTTGCCTCTCTCCGAGTGGGCCTGGCCTCTGAACTTTGTGATCTGTAGTAGACCCTGCCTTACTTGCCTTGCATTTGTCCGTAAAGTATTGGTACCGAGTTGACTTCATAACCTGCCTTATTTTTCTCTCCCGTCCTAACGAATACTAGAGTACCATCTAGGTTAAAGCATACACCTCTGTCTGCAAATAAGTGATGTCGGTGAACCTAGAGTTGTGAAACTATTGTTAGGGGGATTGATCTTTTTCTTCGTATAGTAATTGTGATTGAAGTTGTTTGCCGTATTAGTGCCAGAGTGTTTTCCATAGATGTGTTGTTCTAAATAAATACCTTTATATCTTTACACCGAAGCCTTGTTCCGTGTTTGCTTGTTCTACTGTGTAGTTTGCCCTATATTGTATACTCCACATACTGCCTAACTCTTCTTGAGGGAAGTCTGACTGCTCAGCTACAGCTACCAAGTGAATCTGTGTGGTACAGACTGCTACCAAGTGGGTTTACTGCCAAACACCTGCAGTCCTAAATCTTTTGCAGTGGTCCCAGAGGGAACAGCACAGGTTTCCGCCTAACAGCGGTCACGTGGCAGTGTCATGTGTCCTACGATCAATACGCACTGGCAGAACTAGCAAACTCAAGGGATTGGAGTATTCCTTTTTGATTCTGGGTTTCGACACAAGAGGTTTCCATGTCACTGTCACGCTCAAGCGAGATATAACATTCTTCTAAAAGAGACCCAGAGTTTGCGCGCACCTGCAGGGCTGGCCTTAGCGGCAGCAGCGCCCAGCGCGAATGATGCATGAATGACGCCGTATTCCAATGCAAACCGCCTCGCTCTCCGTGTCGGAGTGAGGAGGTAATCATGTGAATAGAGTGCTGATGCAAAGCATTAAAAAGCGCCTTGACGCCACATTTAATAACAAAAGGGCGCCTGCCTCACTCTCCCACTGCGCCAGCTCGGGGGAGCCCTTGAAAGACGACCCTGAGCCGTTGTGGCGGGGGGGGAGCTAATGGCACCCTGGGGGGCATGGCGTCCCAGGCAGTCGCCCGGCCCGCCCTGCTTTAAGGACGGCCCTGTGCCCCTGCGTAACAAGGCCCTTTAGTGAATGGTGACTCAGCGGGATGATTGCTGTGGTCTAAGGAAACTCTAAGGACTAATTAAGCATTGGGCGGCCTATTGTGGCCTTTCCAAGCATGCAGGGAGGAGGGCTGCGCGCCCTCACTCCGGAACTCCGTGACTAATCACGACGAGCAGAACGGAAGTGCACTGCTGCCGCTAGGCCATGTGTGTCACCAGGCCTTCAAAGCACGCAGGGTCATCCCAGTGCTGCTAGAGGGGACAAGGACACGCTGCGTCACCTCGCCTAGGACGTCACGATGGGCCTTCATGATTGCATTTAACTGATGGAATTTGCTTTGCGGGTATTTCTCTTGCGGGTAGAGATCCTGCCACGCAATTAGTACATTAATCAATTTCCCGCAATTGTACGGCAGCAAGGCCAGCGGGTGCCGAGCGGTGCGACCCCTGCAGAGAACACAGACTAAAAATATCACAGATGGTAATCAGCGCAGGTCCGTGAAATGGAACTGATTTCAACGTGTGACCTGTTCATATATTCTGAGGTGATTTGCTGCAGAATCCTAATGGAGCTCTTCGCATGGATGCTCCGTTACAGTAGCTATGGGGGGGGAGAGGGGTTTGGGGGGGCGCTACAATAGATGTGTTTTTAGAAGAGACTTGAAGACTTGGAGGGTGGAGACATTACTAATATTTAATGAGAGGGCATTACAGCTTTTTGTTGTGATCATCAAAGTGCCTCGAGGACTGTTTCACCTTTGGTCTGGAAAGAAAGGCTTGGTTTTGTCTTGGCAGGACTCTTGTGGAGGCCTAGAGGAAACAACGGGCACTAAACGGAACTGACCGCGACCTTTTCATGGTTTCTTCTCTGACACCCTCTCTTCATGTGGATAAGCCTGTTATTCAGCACACCAGAGAATAACACATATGGACGAATGTTAGAGGGGCCGTTCCAACAACCCGACGCCATCTTATCTTCGTGTGACGCACATAAACATAGCAGCATCCATGCCCTGAGGAAGACGTGGAGAAGTGTGACCTCAGTGTAACCAGCCTGACAAGATATGGGAGAACAATTGTGTTATATAGTGTCGTACTGCTTCCATTCACTGCTTCAACATCAACATACATGTAGGCAGTAGTATCTGTGAAGGTCTTGCTAATGTCAGATAACATCTTGTATGTGTCAACAACATCGATTATTAAGAATAGATGTCGAATAACAGCAGTAACACTCTCTCCAGGGGGTTACTGTCATGGTTATTCGTGGTACAATTGGACCGTATAAATACCGGCCACACCATGCCTTGAAGGTTTCAGGTGCCAGTGCTAGGAACGTGAAAGAGTCAGGTGCCAGTACCAGGAACTTGAAGGCGTCAGGTACCAGTGCTAGGAACTTGAAGGTGTCATGTGCAAGTGCTCGGTACTAGAAAGTGTCAGGTGCCAGGTGATAGGAACGTGAAAGAGTCACGTGCCAGTACCAGGAACTTGCAGGTGTCAGGTGCCAGTGCTAGGCACTAGAAAGTGTCAGGTGCCAGAAACGTGAAAGAGTCAGGTGCCAGTACCAGGGACTTGCAGGTGTCAGGTGTCAGTGCTAGGAACTTGAAGGAGTTAGGTGCAAGTGCTAGGCCTTTGCAGGTATCAGTGCTAGGCACTTGAAGGTGTCAGGTGCCAGTGCTATGCATGTGAAGCTGTCAGGGGCCAGTGCTAGCCCCTTGAAGGTGTCAGGTGCCAGTGCTAGGAACTTGAAGGTGTCATGTGCAAGTGCTAGGAACTAGAAAGTATCAGGCACCAGGTGATAGGAACTTGAAGGAGTTAGGTGCCAGTGCTAGGCCTTTGCAGGTATCAGTGCTAGGCACTTGAAGATGGCAGGTACCAGTGCTAGGCACTTGAATGTGTCAGGGGGCAGTGCTAGCCCCTTGAAGGTGTCAGGTGCCAGTGCTAGGAACTTGAAGGTGTCATGTGCAAGTGCTAGGAACCTGAAGGTGTCATTTGCAAGTGCTAGGAACTTGAAGGTGTCATGTACAAGTGCTAGGTACTAGAAAGTATCAGGCGCCAGGTGATAGGAACTTGAAGCTGTCAGGTGCCAGTGCTAGGAACGTGAAAGAGTCAGGTGCCAGTACCAGGAACTTGAAGGTGGCAGGTGCCAATGTTAGGCACTTGAAGATGGCAGGTACCAGTGCTAGCCACTTGAATGTATCAGGGGGCAGTGCTAGGCATTTGAAGGTGTCAGGTGCCAGTGCTAGGCATTTGAAGCTGTCAGGTACCAGTGCTAGACACTTGGAGGAGTCAGGTGCCAGTGCTAGGCCCTTTACAGGTGTCAGGTGCCAGTGCTAGGAACTTGAAAGAGCCAGGTGCCAATACCAGGAACTTGCAGGTGTCAGGTGTCAGTGCTAGGCACGTAAAGGTGAAGGGTGCCAGTGCTAGGGACTTGAAGGTGGCAGGTGCCAGTGCTAGGCACTTGAATGTGTCAGGGGGCAGTGCTAGGCATGTGAAGGTTTCAAGTGCCAGTGCTAGGCATGTGAAGCTGTCAGGGGCCAGTGCTAGCCCCTTGAAGGTGTCAGGTGCCAGTGCTAGGAACTTGAAGGTGTCATGTGCAAGTGCTAAGAACCTGAAGGTGTCATTTGCAAGTGCTAGGAACTTGAAGGTGTCATGTGCAAGTGCTAGGTATTAGAAAGTATCAGGCGCCAGGTGATAGGAACTTGAAGCTGTCAGGTGCCAGTGCTAGGAACGTGAAAGAGTCAGGTGCCAGTACCAGGAACTTGAAGGTGGCAGGTGCCAGTGCTAGGCACTTGAAGATGGCAGGTACCAGTGCTAGCCACTTGAATGTGTCAGGGGGCAGTGCTAAGCATTTGAAGGTGTCAGGTGCCAGTGCTAGGCATTTGAAGCTGTCAGGTACTAGTGCTAGGAACTTGGAGGAGTCAGGTGCCAGTGCTAGGCCCTTTACAGGTGTCAGGTGCCAGTGCTAGGAACGTGAAAGAGTGAGTTGCCAGTACCAGGACCTTGCAGGTGGCAGGTGCCAGTGCTAGGCACTTGAAGATGGCAGGTACCAGTGCTAGCCACTTGAATGTATCAGGGGGCAGTGCTAGGCATTTGAAGGTGTCAGATGCCAGTGCTAGGCATTTGAAGCTGTCAGGTACCAGTGCTAGACACTTGGAGGAGTCAGGTGCCAGTGCTAGGCCCTTTACAGGTGTCAGGTGCCAGTGCTAGGAACTTGAAAGAGTCAGGTGCCAATTCCAGGAACTTGCAGGTGTCAGGTGTCAGTGCTAGACACGTAAAGGTGAAGGGTGCCAGTGCTAGGGACTTGAAGGTGGCAGGTGCCAGTGCTAGGCACTTTAATGTGTCAGTGGGCAGTGCTAGGCATTTGAAGGTTTCAAGTGCCAGTGCTAGGCATGTGAAGCTGTCAGGGGCCAGTGCTAGCCCCTTGAAGGTGTCAGGTGCCAATGCTAGGAACTTGAAGGTGTCATGTGCAAGTGCTAGGAACCTGAAGGTGTCATTTGCAAGTGCTAGGAACTTGAAGGTGTCATGTGCAAGTGCTAGGTATTAGAAAGTATCAGGCGCCAGGTGATAGGAACTTGAAGCTGTCAGGTGCCAGTGCTAGGAACGTGAAAGAGTCAGGTGCCAGTACCAGGAACTTGAAGGTGGCAGGTGCCAGTGCTAGGCACTTGAAGATGGAAGGTACCAGTGCTAGCCACTTGAATGTGTCAGGGGGCAGTGCTAAGCATTTTAAGGTGTCAGGTGCCAGTGCTAGGCATTTGAAGCTGTCAGGTACCAGTGCTAGGCACTTGGAGGAGTCAGGTGCCAGTGCTAGACCCTTTACAGGTGTCAGGTGCCAGTGCTAGGACTTGAAAGAGTCAGTTGCCAGTACCAGGAACTTGCAGGTGTCAGGTGTCAGTGCTAGGCATGTAAAGGTGAATGGTGCCAGTGCTAGGCACTTGAAGGTGGCAGGTGCCAGTGTTAGGCACTTGAATGTGTCAGGGGGCAGTGCTAGGCATTTGAAGGTTTCAGGTGCAAGTGCTAGGCATTTGAAGATGGCAGGTACCAGTGCTAGCCACTTGAATGTGTCAGGGGGCAGTGGTAGGCATTTGAAGGTGTCAGGTGCCACTGCTAGGCATTTGGAGCTGCCAGGTACCAGTGCTATTCCCTTGAAGGTGTCAGGTGCCAGTGCTAGGCATGCAAAGCTGTCAGGTGCCAGTGCTAGGCATGTGAAGCTGTCAGGTGCCAGTGCAAGCCCCTTGAAGGTGTCAGGTGCCAGTGCTAGGCATGTGAAGCTGTCAGGGGCCAGTGCTAGACACGTGAAGGAGTCAAGTGCCAGTGCTAGCCCCTTGAAGGTGTCAGGTGCCAGTGCTAGGCATGTGAAGCTGTCAGGTGGCAATGTTAGGTACTTGAAGGAGTTAGGTGCCAGTGCTAGGCCCTTGCAGGTGTCGGTACTAGGCAATTGAAGGTGTCACGTGCCAGCGCTATGCATGTGAGGCTGTCAGGTCCCCGTGCTAGGCACTTGAAGGAGTCAGGTGCCAGTGCTAGACCCTTTACAGGTGTCAGGTGCCAGTGCTAGGCATGTGAAGCTGTCAGAGGCCAGTGCTAGGCACTTGAAGGAGTCAGGTGCCAGTGCTAGGCCCTTTACAGGTGTCAGGTGCCAGTGCTAGGCATGTGAAGCTGTCAGATGCCAGTGCTAGGCACTTGAAGGAGTCAGGTGCCAGTGCTAGCCCCTTGAAGTTGTCAGGTGCCAGTGCTAGGCATGCAAAGCTGTCAGGTGCCAGTGCTAGCCCCTTGAAGGTGTCAGGTGCCAGTGCTAGGCATGTGAAGCTGTCAGGTGGCAATGCTAGGTACTTGAAGGAGTTAGGTGCCAGTGCTAGGCCCTTGCAGGTGTCAGTACTAGGCAATTGAAGGTGTCACGTGCCAGCGCTAGGCATGTGAGGCTGTCAGGTGCCAGTGCTAGGCACTTGAAGGAGTCAGGTGTCCGTGCTAGGCCCTTTACAGGTGTCAGGTGCCAGTGCTAGGCATGTGAAGCTGTCACAGGCCAGTGCTAGGCACTTGATGGAGTCAGGTGCCAGTGCTAGACCCTTGAAGGTGTCAGGTGCCAGTGCTAGGCATGTGAAGCTGTCAGGTGCCAGCGCTAGGCCCTTGGAGGTGTCAGGTGCCAGTGCTAGGCATGCAAAGCTGTCAGGTGCCAGTGCTAGGCACGTGAAGCTGTCAGGTGCCAGGGCTATTCCCTTGAAGGTGTCAGCTGCCAGTGCTAGGCATGCAAAGCTGTCAGGTGCCAGTGCTAGGCATGTGAAGCTGTCAGGTGCCAGTGCTAGCCCCTTGAAGGTGTCAGGTGCCAGTGCTAGGCATGTGAAGCTGTCAGGGGCCAGTGCTAGGCACGTGAAGGAGTCAGGTGCCAGTGCTAGCCCCTTGAAGGTGTTAGGTGCCAGAGCTAGGCATGTGAAGCTGTCAGGTGGCAATGTTAGGTACTTGAAGGAGTTAGGTGCCAGTGCTAGGCCCTTGCAGGTGTCAGTACTAGGCAATTGAAGGTGTCACGTGCCAGCGCTAGGCATGTGAGGCTGTCAGGTCCCCGTGCTAGGCACTTGAAGGAGTCAGGTGCCAGTGCTAGGCTCCTTATACGTGTCAGGTGCCAGTGCTAGGCATGTGAAGCTGTCAGAGGCCAGTGCTAGGCACTTGAAGGACTCAGGTGCCGGTTCTAGGCCCTTTACAGGTGTCAGTGCTAGGCACTTGAAGATGGCAGGTACCAGTGCTAGGCACTTGAATGTGTCAGGGGGCAGTGCTAGCCCCTTGAAGGTGTCAGGTGCCAGTGCTAGGAACTTGAAGGTGTCATGTGCAAGTGCTAGGAACCTGAAGGTGTCATTTGCAAGTGCTAGGAACTTGAAGGTGTCATGTACAAGTGCTAGGTACTAGAAAGTATCAGGCGCCAGGTGATAGGAACTTGAAGCTGTCAGGTGCCAGTGCTAGGAACGTGAAAGAGTCAGGTGCCAGTACCAGGAACTTGAAGGTGGCAGGTGCCAATGTTAGGCACTTGAAGATGGCAGGTACCAGTGCTAGCCACTTGAATGTATCAGGGGGCAGTGCTAGGCATTTGAAGGTGTCAGGTGCCAGTGCTAGGCATTTGAAGCTGTCAGGTACCAGTGCTAGACACTTGGAGGAGTCAGGTGCCAGTGCTAGGCCCTTTACAGGTGTCAGGTGCCAGTGCTAGGAACTTGAAAGAGCCAGGTGCCAATACCAGGAACTTGCAGGTGTCAGGTGTCAGTGCTAGGCACGTAAAGGTGAAGGGTGCCAGTGCTAGGGACTTGAAGGTGGCAGGTGCCAGTGCTAGGCACTTGAATGTGTCAGGGGGCAGTGCTAGGCATTTGAAGGTTTCAAGTGCCAGTGCTAGGCATGTGAAGCTGTCAGGGGCCAGTGCTAGCCCCTTGAAGGTGTCAGGTGCCAGTGCTAGGAACTTGAAGGTGTCATGTGCAAGTGCTAAGAACCTGAAGGTGTCATTTGCAAGTGCTAGGAACTTGAAGGTGTCATGTGCAAGTGCTAGGTATTAGAAAGTATCAGGCGCCAGGTAATAGGAACTTGAAGCTGTCAGGTGCCAGTGCTAGGAACGTGAAAGAGTCAGGTGCCAGTACCAGGAACTTGAAGGTGGCAGGTGCCAGTGCTAGGCACTTGAAGATGGCAGGTACCAGTGCTAGCCACTTGAATGTGTCAGGGGGCAGTGCTAAGCATTTGAAGGTGTCAGGTGCCAGTGCTAGGCATTTGAAGCTGTCAGGTACTAGTGCTAGGCACTTGGAGGAGTCAGGTGCCAGTGCTAGGCCCTTTACAGGTGTCAGGTGCCAGTGCTAGGAACGTGAAAGAGTGAGTTGCCAGTACCAGGACCTTGCAGGTGGCAGGTGCCAGTGCTAGGCACTTGAAGATGGCAGGTACCAGTGCTAGCCACTTGAATGTATCAGGGGGCAGTGCTAGGCATTTGAAGGTGTCAGATGCCAGTTCTAGGCATTTGAAGCTGTCAGGTACCAGTGCTAGACACTTGGAGGAGTCAGGTGCCAGTGCTAGGCCCTTTACAGGTGTCAGGTGCCAGTGCTAGGAACTTGAAAGAGCCAGGTGCCAATTCCAGGAACTTGCAGGTGTCAGGTGTCAGTGCTAGACACGTAAAGGTGAAGGGTGCCAGTGCTAGGGACTTGAAGGTGGCAGGTGCCAGTGCTAGGCACTTTAATGTGTCAGTGGGCAGTGCTAGGCATTTGAAGGTTTCAAGTGCCAGTGCTAGGCATGTGAAGCTGTCAGGGGCCAGTGCTAGCCCCTTGAAGGTGTCAGGTGCCAATGCTAGGAACTTGAAGGTGTCATGTGCAAGTGCTAGGAACCTGAAGGTGTCATTTGCAAGTGCTAGGAACTTGAAGGTGTCATGTGCAAGTGCTAGGTATTAGAAAGTATCAGGCGCCAGGTGATAGGAACTTGAAGCTGTCAGGTGCCAGTGCTAGGAACGTGAAAGAGTCAGGTGCCAGTACCAGGAACTTGAAGGTGGCAGGTGCCAGTGCTAGGCACTTGAAGATGGAAGGTACCAGTGCTAGCCACTTGAATGTGTCAGGGGGCAGTGCTAAGCATTTTAAGGTGTCAGGTGCCAGTGCTAGGCATTTGAAGCTGTCAGGTACCAGTGCTAGGCACTTGGAGGAGTCAGGTGCCAGTGCTAGACCCTTTACAGGTGTCAGGTGCCAGTGCTAGGACTTGAAAGAGTCAGTTGCCAGTACCAGGAACTTGCAGGTGTCAGGTGTCAGTGCTAGGCACGTAAAGGTGAATGGTGCCAGTGCTAGGCACTTGAAGGTGGCAGGTGCCAGTGTTAGGCACTTGAATGTGTCAGGGGGCAGTGCTAGGCATTTGAAGGTTTCAGGTGCCAGTGCTAGGCATTTGAAGATGGCAGGTACCAGTGCTAGCCACTTGAATGTGTCAGGGGGCAGTGGTAGGCATTTGAAGGTGTCAGGTGCCACTGCTAGGCATTTGGAGCTGCCAGGTACCAGTGCTATTCCCTTGAAGGTGTCAGGTGCCAGTGCTAGGCATGCAAAGCTGTCAGGTGCCAGTGCTAGGCATGTGAAGCTGTCAGGTGCCAGTGCAAGCCCCTTGAAGGTGTCAGGTGCCAGTGCTAGGCATGTGAAGCTGTCAGGGGCCAGTGCTAGACACGTGAAGGAGTCAAGTGCCAGTGCTAGCCCCTTGAAGGTGTCAGGTGCCAGTGCTAGGCATGTGAAGCTGTCAGGTGGCAATGTTAGGTACTTGAAGGAGTTAGGTGCCAGTGCTAGGCCCTTGCAGGTGTCGGTACTAGGCAATTGAAGGTGTCACGTGCCAGCGCTATGCATGTGAGGCTGTCAGGTTCCCGTGCTAGGCACTTGAAGGAGTCAGGTGCCAGTGCTAGGCCCTTTACAGGTGTCAGGTGCCAGTGCTAGGCATGTGAAGCTGTCAGAGGCCAGTGCTAGGCACTTGAAGGAGTCAGGTGCCAGTGCTAGGCCCTTTACAGGTGTCAGGTGCCAGTGCTAGGCATGTGAAGCTGTCAGACGCCAGTGCTAGGCACTTGAAGGAGTCAGGTGCCAGTGCTAGCCCCTTGAAGGTGTCAGGTGCCAGTGCTAGGCATGCAAAGCTGTCAGGTGCCAGTGCTAGCCCCTTGAAGGTGTCAGGTGCCAGTGCTAGGCATGTGAAGCTGTCAGGTGGCAATGCTAGGTACTTGAAGGAGTTAGGTGCCAGTGCTAGGCCCTTGCAGGTGTCAGTACTAGGCAATTGAAGGTGTCACGTGCTAGCGCTAGGCATGTGAGGCTGTCAGGTGCCAGTGCTAGGCACTTGAAGGAGTCAGGTGCCCGTGCTAGGCCCTTTACAGGTGTCAGGTGCCAGTGCTAGGCATGCGAAGCTGTCACACGCCAGTGCTAGGCACTTGATGGAGTCAGGTGCCAGTGCTAGACCCTTGAAGGTGTCAGGTGCCAGTGCTAGGCATGTGAAGCTGTCAGGTGCCAGCGCTAGGCCCTTGGAGGTGTCAGGTGCCAGTGCTAGGCATGCAAAGCTGTCAGGTGCCAGTGCTAGGCACGTGAAGCTGTCAGGTGGCAGGGCTATTCCCTTGAAGGTGTCAGCTGCCAGTGCTAGGCATGCAAAGCTGTCAGGTGCCAGTGCTAGGCATGTGAAGCTGTCAGGTGCCAGTGCTAGCCCCTTGAAGGTGTCAGGTGCCAGTGCTAGGCATGTGAAGCTGTCAGGGGCCAGTGCTAGGCACGTGAAGGAGTCAGGTGCCAGTGCTAGCCCCTTGAAGGTGTTAGGTGCCAGAGCTAGGCATGTGAAGCTGTCAGGTGGCAATGTTAGGTACTTGAAGGAGTTAGGTGCCAGTGCTAGGCCCTTGCAGGTGTCAGTACTAGGCAATTGAAGGTGTCACGTGCCAGCGCTAGGCATGTGAGGCTGTCAGGTCCCCGTGCTAGGCACTTGAAGGAGTCAGGTGCCAGTGCTAGGCTCCTTATACGTGTCAGGTGCCAGTGCTAGGCATGTGAAGCTGTCAGAGGCCAGTGCTAGGCACTTGAAGGACTCAGGTGCCGGTTCTAGGCCCTTTACAGGTGTCAGGTGCCAGTGCTAGGCATGTGAAGCTGTCAGAGGCCAGTGCTAGGCACTTGAAGGAGTCAGGTACCAGTGCTAGCCCCTTGAAGGTGTCAGGTGCCAGTGCTAGGCATGCGAAGCTGTCAGGTGCCAGTGCTAACCCCTTGAAGGTGTCAGGTGCCAGTGCTAGGCATGTGAAGCCGTCAGGTGGCAATGCTAGGTACTTGAAGGAGTTAGGTGCCAGTGCTAGGCCCTTGCAGGTGTCAGTACTAGGCAATTGAAGGTGTCACGTGCCAGCGCTAGGCATGTGAGGCTGTCAGGTGCCAGTGCTAGGACCTTGAAGGAGTCAGGTGCCAGTGCTAGGCCCTTTGCAGGTGTCAGGTGCCAGTGCTAGGCATGTGAAGCTGTCAGAGGCCAGTGCTAGGCACTTGAAGGAGTCAGGTCTGAACTTTGTGATCTGTAGTAGACCCTGCCTTACTTGCAGGAGTCAGGTGCCAGTGCTAGGCCCTTTACAGGTGTCAGGTGCCAGTGCTAGACATGTGAAGCTGTCAGAGGCCAGTGCTAGGCACTTGAAGGAGTCAGGTGCCAGTGCTAGCCCCTTGAAGGTGTCAGGTGCCAGTGCTAGGCATGCGAAGCTGTCAGGTGCCAGCGCTAGGCCCTTGAAGGTGTCAGGTGACAGTGCTAGGCCCTTGCAGGTGTCAGTGCTAGGCACTTGAAGGTGTCACGTGCCAGCACTAGGCATGTGCAGCTGTCAGGTCCCTGTGCTAGGCACTTGAAGGGGTCAGGTGTCAGTGCTATGCCCTTGAAGGAGTCAGGTGCCAGTGCTAGGCACTTTACAGGTTTCAGGTACCAGTGCTAGGCATGTGAAGCTGTCAGAGGCCAGTGCTAGGCACTTGAAGGAGTTAGGTGCCAGTGCTAGACCCTTGAAGGTGTCAGGTGCCAGTGCTAGGCCCTTTACAGGTGTCAGGTGCCAGTGCTAGGCATGTGAAGCTTTCAGAGGCCAGTGCTAGGCACTTGAAGGAGTCAGGTGCCAGTGCTAGGCCCTTTACAGGTGTCAGGTGCCAGTGCTAGACATGTGAAACTGTCAGAGTCCAGTGCTAGGCACTTGAAGGAGTCAGGTGCCAGTGCTAGCCCCTTGAAGGTGTCAGGTGCCAGTGCTAGGCATGCAAAGCTGTCAGGTGCCAGCGCTAGGCCCTTGAAGGTGTCAGGTGACAGTGCTAGGCCCTTGCAGGTGTCAGTGCTAGGCACTTGAAGGTGTCACGTGCCAGCACTTGGCATGTGAGGCTGTCAGGTCCCTGTGCTAGACACTTGTAGGGGTCAGGTGTCAGTGCTATGCCCTTGACAGGTGTCAGGTGCCAGGGCTAGACATGTGAAACTGTCAGAGGCCAGTGCTCGGCACTTGAAGGAGTCAGGTGCCAGTGCTAGGCCCTTTACAGGTGTCAGGTGCCAGTGCTAGGCATGTGAAGCTGTCAGAGGCCAGTGCTAGGCCCTTGAAGGTGTCAGGTGCCAGTGCAAGGCTTGCAAAGCTGTCAGGTGCCAGTGCTAGGCATGTGAAGCTGTCAGGTGCCAGTGCTATTCCCTTGAAGGTGTCAGGTGCCAGTGCTAGGCATTTGAAGCTGTCAGGTACCAGTGCTAGGCACTTGGAGGGGTCAGGTGCCAGTGCTAAGCCCTTTACAGGTGTCAGGTGCCAGCGCTAGGCATGTGAAGCTGTCAGGGGCCAGAGCTAGGCACGTGAAGGAGTCAGGTTACAGCGCTAGCCCCTTGAAGGTGTCAGGTGCCAGTGCCAGGCATGCAAAGCTGTCAGGTGCCAGTGCTAGGCATGTGAAACTGTCAGGTGCCAGCACTAGGCCCTTGAAGGTGTCAGGTGCCAGTGCGAGGCATGCAAAGCTGTCAGCTGCCAGTGCTAGGCCCTTTAAGGTGTCAGGTGCCAGTGCTAGGCATGCAAAGCTGTCAGGTGCCAGTGCTAGGCATGCAAAGCTGTCAGGTGCCAGTGCTAGGCATGTGAAGTTGTCAGGTGCCAGTGCTAAGTATTTGAAGGGGTAGGTAGCAGTGCTAGGCCCTTGCAGGTGTCCGGTGTCAGTGCTAGGCATGTGAAGCTGTCAGGTGCCAGTGGTAGGCACTTGTAGGAGTCAGGTGCCAGTGCTAGACCCTTGCTGGTGTCAGGTGCCAGTGCTAGGTATTTGAAGGAGTCAGGTGCCAGTGCTAGGCCCTTGAAGCTGTGAGGTGCCAGTGCTAGGCCCTTGAAGCTGTCAGGTGCCAGTGCTAGGCACTTGCGGGTGTCAGGTGCCAGTTCTAGGCATTTAGGATTCCACGAATGTCAGCCTCCTTTTCATATTTTTTCGAATCAGTTATTCCCATTGTGTTTTTTTTGTTTTTTGAATGAATTACATTGTGCATAACTGACTCTAGGTTGTGTTTTCTCAAATTATTCATGTAAAAGAAAAACAAAAGCCACCCATGAGTTTTCTTTTTTCTTTGAGACAGCTACGTTACTGAGGCATTTAAGAAGCAAACCGCCATCTTGAACTTAACAATAACGCTGATGGGTTTCCATATCTCAGGCCGCCCTTACTGTGAACCTAAAGTTCTTGGCTCCCATCACCATTGGCATTCTGGTTCTGGTGATAAGTGGAGTCTCCAGACTGCCCCCACCCCTCTCATCTGCCAATGCCCATATTCGTGTTACAGTGCATAATGGGCCTCATTCCGAGGCTGGCGGTAAGGGTTAACGGTCACCGTTAATGGCAACGGTGACCGTTAACACTTATCACCATATTCCGAGTTCCCTTTTGCGGGTTGGCATTTAATGCCTGCTTTTAGCAGGCGTTAAAAATCCAACTCGCAAAGGGACCTTGGAGTAAATTACGGCACCGTAATTTACGCTGCCGTAATTTACTCCTTCCCCATTCCCATTGAGCCCTATGGGGGCAGGAATGGGGATGGGGAACCGGTATGGTGAATGGGGAATTACCGGTCTCTCCAACCTTGGAATGGACCGGTAATTACTCCATTCACCATGCCGGATTTCCATGGAGTAAATAGCTCCATGGTTGCTTACCATGGTGCTATTTACTCCATGGATAGCGCCAGCCTCGGAATGAGGCCCAATGTGTCTATTTGAGAAATTAAGAGACAGGGACAGGCAGACAGACAGACAGAGCTGTCTATAGAGGCCATATTAGGAGTACAGGCAGGAGACAAGGCCATTTTGCCTCGTCAGGTATAAGACTGATATTGGCTCTGGAATCAGCAGGCCTGTGAAAATGAAAATATACAGGATCTGTAATAAGGTCTGAGGTTGCTTCAAAGTTGGGGTCACCAAGATATTTGACTTAGCGGTTTATTGAACCTCCCAGAGTCAGTGGTGCCGTTCTTTTGTTCTTGTTCAGAAGTACTCACCCGGTGATCCCAGCCCACAAGCGGTTGAGCTTGTGAATAGGTCGGGGGTGGCTCTGTGGTGATAGGTTAGGGGTGGCTCTGTGCCTCACCATCATTTGACTTGACCTCGGGTTACTGGCAAATTATCTCATTTGACATGTACCAGACAGAAGATAGCGGTTTTACCCCAGAAGGCTTGTAATGGTTTCGGATCGTGCCTTTTAGACCCCAAACTCCACCTGCCTGTTTTCAGAAGTTGGTGAATCATATGTTCACGAGGTTGGAGATCTTTGTCATCAAATACTATGGTTAGTTAGAGGCGCTCTCCAGCCTCAGCTATATGGGGGTAGAGTCATAATGGTCTTGGATGGTCCAACCGCTACCCAGTGTACCTTCCAGAGGGTGGATGGAGCAGGATTCCCAGGCCTTATCTATCACCCCGTGCAAGACGCTGTATTATACGTTCTCCTTTGAGTGTGAAGCACCTCAATCATTGCAAAAGGACTGAAAGCGCCATTGTAATTGTTATTGGTTATTTATAACGCGCTTAATACCCAGAGGTTTCTAAGCGCGGACCCAGGGATCGAACCTGCGTTGCTCTGTGTTGTTTTGCTTTCAAGGTGAGCACGTTGCCACTGATCTATCCTCCCGAGACCGGGATAGATCGCTGAGCAGAGTTGATCTCCAGCCATGAGTGTTTAGCAGAGACAGTTTACCTGCATATCAGAAGATTTGATTTGATTTTGTTTTTATTTTATTTATAAAACGCAGAAACCAGGCCCAGGGGCAACCGGACGCATACTCTTAAACATGTTACAATAAACAGAAGTTACACAGTAAGTTACAAAATATACAGCATATATACATATACCGAGGAGTACCATTAACAGAATATAATACAAGTACAGAGCAGAGAGAGATGTATGTACATGCCCTGTACCACACAGGGAGACTGCACTGAGTAAGGGTCTCATAAATCTTGGGAGAACAGCCATGTTTTAGCATTGTTCTTGAAGGAGTGGAACGATGGTTCAGTTCTAATAGGCGTGGGCAGGGTGTTCCAAAGTTCAGAAGCTAGGACAGGGAAGCTCATCCCACCAGCTTTTTGGAGTTTGCATCTAGGCACGGTGAGGCTGTGAGTTTGGGCTGCTCTAATGGGTCGAGTGGATGTGTGGAGTGTGAAGCGAGCGGACAGGGAAGGTGGGGCGTTGTTGCTCAGGCATTTGTGAGTCAAGGCTAGGTTTTCAGGGCAATTCTATGTTTTACCAGGAGCCATGTAGAGCCCGGGAGAAGAGAAAGTAGACTCTAGACCACCCAGGGGCCATGCAGTGAGGCAGAAATACCTCACCCGCTCGCCGAGCGAATATAAGCGGTCATGGAGCACCACAAACACTCACACAGGAAATTGCACGATGGTGCCAATGGCGTTTATTTTATTTTATTTATTGATTATTTGTAATGTGCCTATACATCCCATGGTGTTTCAAGGTGCATCAAGACAATAAAGGGGGGGACAAGGGAGCATACAAAAAAAAGAAAATGTTCTTACTAGGCCTTGAGACATTTGGATCGTGCAAGTGCTAGAAACAAGAAAGCAGGAGTCAAGGGGAGGGGCTAAGTGCAGGTACAAGTAGGAAAATGCAGTATTGGAATGCCTCCCCTCATAATGCAAAGGGCTACATCAATATGCATGTACAGTCAGTAAAAAGTGCAACATTGCAATGGCCAAAAAGGTCAAATGCACTTAGGAGAGCCAGACAAGCAATGTGACAAAGTAGGCCTGAGTGCATGCAGACTGGAAAAGCCTCACCTCATGGCATGAGGGGCTACATCAGACATGCAGACAAGTGTTATGACAAGTAAAAATGCGAGAATGCAGACTGGACAAGCCTCACCTCATGGCATGAGGGGCAATGTGAGGCATGCAGTCAAGCACTGTGACAAGTAAAAATGCGAGAATGCAGACTGGAAAAGCCTCACTTAATGGCATGAGGGGCTACATCAGGCATGCAGAGAAGTGCTGTGACAAGTAAAAATGCGAGAATGCAGACTGGACAAGCCTCACCTCATGGCATGAGGGGCAATGTGAGGCATGCAGTCAAGCACTGTGACAAGTAAAAATGCGAGAATGCAGACTGGACAAGCCTCACCTCATGGCATGAGGGGCTATGTGTGGCATGCAGTCAAGCACTGTGACAAGTAAAAATGCGAGAATGCAAACTGGAAAAGCCTCACCTAATGGCATGAGGGGCTAAATCAGGCATGCAGATAAGCATTGTGACAAGTAAAAATGCGAGAATGCAGACTGGAAAAGCTTCACTTAATGGCATGAGGGGCTACATCAGGCATGCAGAGAAGTGCTGTGACAAGTAAAAATGCGAGCATGCAGACTGGACAAACCTCACCTCATGGCACACAAAAATAACATAATTGTAAATCTAATTTTTGACTGCACATTTCAAGAGGCGGCAAGATCGTATGACATAATTTGTACGGAAACAGCAGAAAATGTGATTTTACACCAAATGCATTTCTACTAGAAGTATGAAACTTTATACACTTATGCCCACGTTATACGCGCACACTTGTAGAAATTTGCTGATAAATGAGACATTGTGTTCCTGATGAAAAGGGTGACATTTTGGGAAAAGTAGAAAGAAGATTTTATAGCTACAGGGTTTCGAGGAGTAGCTGCTGTACAAAATATGTAATCTATATATGTGGTTGTTATAGAGGTTCCATATGTGTAAATATGTATTATGTCAAAAGTAGATTTTGTGTTCAAGAGGCCAGGGGTGGACTCTAAGCCTCATAAACCCACATCATAAAGATGACACACTGGTTTTCTCCTCATATCAAGGCTGAGAGGAGATCCTGACCAATCCCTGTCAAAGGGGCAAACTTGGGCTAAATCAGCACACACACCCCATGTATCATAAGCATAAATAGAGACAGCTCAGCACTCAGAAAGACAGACAGATTCACCCACTATCCGAATGCTGGTGGAGCACCCTGCTGCAGAACTATCCATCTTACTTGGTCCATTCTCCAGAAACCTGGCAAAGCAGAAAGGCCCATTACATAGCTGAAACATTTTCGGCTAAGCCTTAAATTTCCAGACCCAGAACCAACCCTAGAAACCTAAAGGGAGCGTCAAGATACAGCCGGGCTGTGCTCTACTGCTTGCCTGCTGAACTAATTATCATCAGAACCAAAAGATCCAATCCAGTCCTGTGCCGTGCTGTGACTAGAACCATTGCAGATCAGATACAGTCCAGAGCCATGCTGTGAACCGACCCAGTCCAATCCGAGGTGCCCAGCAGTCTGTCCTGACCAGAATCCCTGACCATAAATCCTGACGGTTGCATTTGAAACATATCTAGTGAGTATCTATAGATAGAACTGTGTCACTAGCCTATGTACCTTGTCTTGTTAATCCCTATTTTAAATCCATCCTATCTTGTCGTCAGAACCTGCATTGTTAGGAGTACTTTTGAATTGCCTGAACTCTCTATCCTATCCCTCCTATCTTCCTCCTGTGCTAGTATTGTTAAAACTATCTTTGCGCTGATATTTTTCATCTGAAGAAGGTGGGACCACTGCAGGCAGTCGCCCTGATCAAGTGGCTGTGTTGTTGTGTGGTATCCGTTCATTCATCGTCATCCTCTAGTGTAAGAAATCCTTTTTGTCCTTTTAAAAGCGACCCCGTTTTCCCATTCTTGCACCTATCTCGAAAAAACAACCTCCACTAGAACGCCCATAACTTCCTCAATATTTGTGCTAGAAACAAAATTTCAACTTCTGCTTGTAGCTAACATCCACAGCTTTAATTCACATTCCAAATCCACATAGTTCTCCCGTAGTTGCGATTACTGCACACTGAAAAGTTTGCCGCACATTTTGTTTTAGGGACGTTTTGACACGTATAAAACAGCTTTTGATTGCCTCCGACCTTAATTTTAAGATTTCACATTGTTTCTTAGTATCAAATCATTGCTAGTGTTTGTGTGCAACTATCCACAGTGGCTCCCATAAGAATATAAACAATTTCAGCAATTTAAACCATATTTAGTGTTTTTACCCAATCCATTCTCAAGATAACTTTAAAACCATTCTAACCGCTTGCTAATCAATTCTGTTTTTCTCTTGTGTTGCTGGGGGGAAATTGGGATTGATACCTTGTTTGAATTCTGCCATTCCTGAATACCTGCTCTCTCCTCCTATCTCTTTACATTGTCTATTGGGGGATTCAGGGGCGTGCAGGGGGAACTAGTAACCACACTGCTATTTGGTCTGAACACACACAAAAGTATTATCTCTGTGCTAGATTGTTTTGCTCACTATTACTCCTGGTGTATTAAAGAGATTATTTAGTGTTTCATCACCCCATTGGTGATCATTGTGTACCCATTAAAAAATAGTGTGATTAATTTGTAAATACATCAATACATATTTTAACTTTACAAACCAGCTTGATTCCTGGTTTAGTGTGACCAGGGTGGGTTCCAGGAGAAGGGCATGATATGAGTGGTACATCGTTCAGAATAAAATCACTTTTAGACAACAATAAATAAGGATTTCATTTGTGCATTACACGCTAGGCGTTGACTTAGGTGTGTGCCGGATTGAAATCACTTACAGATTGGGGGCTTGTCACGAGATCCTGAATTAGACATACCACTTGTGACAGTCTAACACAGTGTGCTAACTGACGGGGTACATACACCTTGTTGGGCTACCACACTGTGGTACACTGTAAAAACACCATTCAATAGAAACACTCAAAGGATTTTGGCCTGTTTTGCAAAGGTAAAAGTAACCCTGAGATAAGTCAGAAGGAAATTAATATTTCCCGAATTGCGACCCCAGTGGAAATTAATATGGCAAAAGAACACCTACTGCACAAATTGTTTGTCTGCAGTGAATGGGTTGAGCAGGATGAGAAAGTTTGGCTGCAGGAAATTAAACAACAAGCCACTGCCACAGAATTAGATACATGGCAGTACCAGGGCCCATTACACATGGCACTTGGTGAACTCTATGTGGCCCCAGGGGAAAAGAAGAGCAATGTAAAATTGCCAAAATGGTGGCATACCTGTACCTCCACATTGGAGTAATACAGGAAGAATATGCCGAAAATCTAGATATGGCAAAGAAGCAAGTGCAATCCTTAGGAAAAACCCAAACTGATTTGGACTCTGCAGAGCAAAGGCTACAAGAGAGCCAAGAATCAGAGAGAGAAACCAGACAGTACCTGACAAAAGGAAAGGAAGATCTGTATCTCCTGCAGCAAGAGAGGGTAGAGCAAGACACCAAATTACTGACACTGCAAAAAGAGTGTCAAGAAAGGTTGGACTCTTTAAAACAGAGACAACAAAAACTGGTGCAACAATTAACTTTTAACAGAGTCTGTGCAGAACAGCTCCACGTCTTACAAGACCAAGACCAGATAGACCAAGTAAAAGAAGAAAATAATAAACGAATTTTTAAAGACCTTGAATCCCAAACAGAATTTGATGAAGTGTGTCAGAAAGCTGGTGCATTCAAAAAACAAAGGGATGACCTGGCTGCACAGAGGGGTACTCTAATTCAGGAAAGGAATGCTTTAGGCCAGGAAGTCAACTACTTAAAAACCAAGGTGGAAGAAAATCACCTGGCCCTTCAGGGACTTGGTGAACTGAAAATGGAATATGAAAAGCTGTTAGAGCACACCAGGAGGGTGGAAGAGGCTCTGGCAAAGAATGACCAGGCCATTAAGGACAGAACTCAGGAGGTGAGCCTCCTGCAGCAAAAGTTGGCCCAATTCTCCTAAATCAGACAGGTAGCACAGAGAGACAATGAGGCTCTCTGTGAGAAAAATTACAGGCTCCATAGTCAAATTGCCATGCAGGAACAACTAATAGAGGCCAGTAAGGCCTTAATAGAAAAACAAAAGGGTCAGATCCTTGCATGCCATCAGGGAGTAGTGGCTGAGAGAGATGAGGTCATATAGGAGAGGGAAACCCCAAAGCATAACCTTAGGAAAGGAACCCACGCATCAGAGACTTTAATCTATTCAATTCCATGGACTCTGCCACCCCCATGTCCACTGGCTCACATGAACCAAGGGCCACAGGGATGGTAGACTTCAACCCAATGGGGAATATGGGGCTAATAGGTCAGCGCCTCCCAGAAATGGATGGGCGGGCATCTATGTATAGGTTCCCAAGTGCTAGGGCCATCTTTTCTGATCAGGGAGACTCCAGGGAGGGGAGAATCAGAGAAATGGATCCTCAGAAATATAACTCATCAAGAGATCAGGCAGTGAAATTTGGTGGGGAATTCCATGAGATTAGGCCCACTAAGAGCATACTAAAATCCTCTTCCCAGCTAGGACAGTGTGGCGGGTACTCAACCAATCCGAGGAGCAAGGAAGAGTCAGAGGACTCTTCTGAGTGCCACAGGTCCCAAGGAACTAGGCCCCTACATTCTGCCAGCCATTCCCAAGCTCGCAGAATCCAGAAGAGTCTAGAAGGCCAGACAGCCACCTCTGGTATTAGTGCCTCTGAGTCAGAGGATGAGTGGACCAGAGTGGCCCAAACTAAAAAGGCCAACAAAGTTAAGAGGGCTTTACTCAAGGATCCCCTGAAACAAATAAAAGCTATTAGGGGCGTCATCATGCCCTACCACAAAAATGCTAAATATTCGGTTTGGGAGAACCTTGAATTATTTGAGCAGATGATGGAAACTTTCCATCTGAAGGACAGCCAAAGCTGTATTCAGTATGTAAAGTGGACATTTTCTCCTGAGTACTCCAGCCTCTTTGCGGGGCTGGAGGATCAGAACCATTCCAGATGGTCCACCTATAGGGCGGCCATCCTGAAACATTTTTCCATTCATAGGAACCCTCAAGAGGCTCGCAAGGCAGCCTACAACTTACAATGTGGGGAAGACCAGGCCCCACAAGAATTTGTTCAGGAATTGAAACGCGCCTTTGCGCAGACCACTAGAAGGGTGCGCACTGATAGACACTGAAGGAATTTGTGAACACCTTCTTTCATGCTCTCCCTAAGTATATTATGACCCAGCTAGTGAGGGACTTTCATGAGAAAAGATCACTAGACTGGGTCATTGAACAAGCCGCGCGCATCTATGAAGTACAGAAACCGTTGGAAAATAAAAATATGAGCAAAAGCCCTAAAACAACCAACACCCCTGCTTCTGCTAAGGTGACGGAGGTGAAGGTTGCCCCCATTTTAGATCTGGAGATGGGGGGGCCTAAGAACTTCCAGCGCAGAATCCAACCAACTCCAAACCCAGAAGGCCCTCAGGCCAATCCCAAACAGGGAGCCAGCGAGGTAACCCCTCAAATGGGACCCTTAACTCCCCTGATTACATCAGCCCACGCTACAAGGGGAATAGACCCATCAAGGGTTATGTATGGACTCCTCCGGCCCAAGGGGGGGAATCTAACCAGACAGCAGGAAAGCCAGGAAAATTCCCTCCTCACTTTCCCCAGGAGGGCAGTAATCCCCCAAATGCCGGATCAAATTTCTTTCCCCGATACCCGCCAAACTTCAACCCCCAAAACAACCCATAACTTTCCTGAGCCCAGACTGTTACGCTCACCTGGTTCCCATAGGGGCGTCGGTCGGACTCGGACAGCTGCGGTCTCCACCAACGTGATGCGTAGTGCAGAGATGACTGTTTGGACTGGCCCGCCTAGTTTCATCTGCTTGACCCGAAGAAGTATTCTCCTGCAAGTGGAGAAAGGGATTTAGCCACCCGCGGATTTTAGCAAGGACCCCCCGCTGCTCCCGATCACCCCACTAGTCACCTCTGATATTTCCTTTTAGTAAGCTCACCTTATGTATTTAAATGATGAGCTCTCCATCCTGCTTGGCATGCAGGGGCGCGTAGATACCAGTTACTTCACTGGCTTGAAGGTACTGGAGGAGTTCCGGCTATTGACTCCAGGGCTTATAAAGTTCAAAAGAGTTCAATATGTCCGATGTTCACTCTTGTTCCATTCCCTTTTTAGAATTGCACTGGGTCCAAAAGAATATTGCCTGGAGGTAGCTGATGGCGTTTGGGTAAGAGTCTGTATTTCCGAACACTGTCCGGTAAAGTTGCCTGAGTTTAATTTGTTTGTGTTCTCTCCCTTTATAGGTGCGGCATATGAAGATGTGGCATGTTAAAGGGTAATGCCTCTGGTTATAAATCAGGTAAGTCTATGGTAAGTGATGATATTTGTCGGCTTCCGGGCTCACCTTGTTGTTTCTTTGATTTTCCCCTGATGCTGGAGTTCGACGACGAAAAAGATGGAGAGAGCGCCGAGTTTAAAGATGCTGTGGACTGGTGAGTATAACGCAGTGCTGCAGCTGGCGATGCAACGCGTGTTGGAATAATGTTCTTTCCAGGCTCTGAGACGTGCTAGGTCCGGAATCATGTTAGGAATAAAAATGATGTTCGTTATCTAACCTTTTCTCCTTCTTTTCCCCTTTTCCTAGGAGCTCCGGATTCGAGGCGGGCGTGGCAGAAGACTGGATGCAGGCTTGCAGGCACGGTGAGCGTTACGCTGCAGAATGCAGAATAACGCGAAGCGTGTGCTGCTGATCGGGCGTGGTTTAAATAGCCTCCAAAGTAGTTCCAGGTAAGAAGTTCCCCAGAACCACACCCGAGTAAAAAATAGTCCCTGTATCAAAATAGTTCCATCCAAGCCTCACGTTGGCTTGGATTTAGTTGTAGCATGGTCTGCTTGAGGTAAGTAATGTCTATGAGCCTGGCGCCTATGGCGAAAGGTCTGATTCCTATTATGAGCCTGGCGCCTAAGGCACCAGGACTGAACCCAAACAGCCCCCAGCCAGGGCCGTTGAGGTTTTGATAAATATCTGGATGCCTGCTCCCGGGGCTGATGGACTCGATCCAGATGCCCGGGGGTAGGCATCATGACACAGACAGCCCAATCCGGGAGAGAGGAGGCCAAGGTTGGAGGGGTACCCAAACTTTCCAAACCCGGGGTATTTTGCGAGAAGGGATAGTTACCCTTCCCGGGATCAACCCAGGGTAGATCTGAGGACCCCGTACCAACCAGAGCGGGTGTCCCAACTAGAGCGCCAGGTCCAGAACATGGCACAGGATCTGGGTCGCATGCTGAGGGCTCAACAGAACCCTCAGATGAGCATGGCGGCTCAGAATTCCTCAAATCTAGCATCTGGTGCTCCAGAACAATGACAGGGGAAGAACCCAGGAACTGGAACCAAAATCTCCTGTCCCCGAAAGTCTGCCACCCAAGGAGGAGTGGGCGGTTAGGAGAAATAAAGAACCCAAGAAGGCCCATTTTGTGGAGGAGGTGCAAATCTTCCAGTTTGAAGGAGAGGGGTCTTGAGAGGATCCTAGGAAAAAGATCTTCTCCTTCAGGGATGGGGGAACTCCTCCCAAAGAAAAATGGGTCCCAAAGGATCCAAATCCAGACTGGGTAGATGTGGGGATCGAGTTAAAACTGCCCATCGTCAGTACTCAGAATGACCAGCACGAAAATCCCCTGATTCACACCCATCCTGGTGACTGCCTCCAAAAACAGGGGGCGACCCAGAATCAGAACCAGGGGAATACAAAACTTCCCCCATATCTAGCTGTCACCTTGTTCTTACAGGTTTCCAAGGTTCCCAAGATCCCAAACAGAATCCTGACCAAATCACCTCGCTGTCAGTACCCAAAGCAGTGGCGTAACACAAAATGTGGGGGCCCCCCTGCGAGCCATGCTGAGGGGGCCCCCTCAACTCGGCAACAAATCACGGGTCGTGCTACACTCTGGGCAGGCCTAGATTATCACGCTTGCACAATACGCACGAACGTGCTGCTGAAAGGGTATGCCGCACACTGTACTAGGAGAAAGATATAAATATGTGTTTTAATGCAATAAACAGCACATTTTCTGAGAATAATTGGCTAGAAAGCCATAGTCTTTGCAATTGTTTGTAGGGTAACACCAATCCAATACAAGCAAGTCACCAACAGTGCACAGGAACATTAATGCTTTGCTATTAAAAATGCCATGCCACATTGAAAACATGTCCCACTGGCTGCACAATGTAGACCACTGTAGACACGTTATAACATTACAGTAAAGCATGACACGTCACATTTAGACATACCTGGACTGGTTGCACAAAAAGGCCAGTCAAAGCAATAACATTCATCAAGAAGAGAGCACACATTAAAGCCCGGATCTCTGCAGCCTCTAACAACACGGCCAAACTCTTTAAAATGTGCACGGAACTGGTCAATCCTGTTGCCGTCTCCACCTCTTCTGTTCCCTCCCTAACCCTCTGTATAGATCTGTCCTCTCACTTCTCCACTAAAACTCAGGACATCCTGTCCACTATCTCCTCGTCCTTTCCCTCTTCCTCCCTCGACCACCCTTTGGCCACCTCTACCTCTCCTCCTCCTTTCTCCTCTTTCTCTCTGACAACACCTGACAAGGTTTCTAGACAAGTGCGATCCATTAAAGTGTCGTCCAAACAAGTGCTCCCCTGCTCCTCCAGAACCATCAAGGACCATAATGACACCCTCGCTCCAGCCTTAGCCAATTTCTGTAATCACTCTTTCGCCACTGAAACTGCCCCCCCCTAATCACTGCCTTGTGCACCCACTCCTCAAGAAGCCGTTGGCCGATCCTACCTGTCCGGCAAACTATCGCCCAATCTCCATCACCCCTTTCCTGGGAAAACTCTTGAAAAAAAGCTGGCCATCTCCCAGCTTACTCTCCACATTGAATCTGTTGGAGATCTCCATGACCATCAGTCTGGCTTCAGAGCTGCCAGAGGCACAGAAACTGCTCTCCTAAACACTTGTGAAGATCTGCTCTCTAACCTTGATTCCAGCATTCCTTCTGTCCTAATCCTTCTTGATCTTTCCTCTACTTTCGACACAGTCAATCACGCCCTCTTGATCAATCGACATGTGAGAACCTGGGTATCACGGGTCAGGCCCTGGAGTGGCTGACCTCCTTCTTCTTGGACTGCCCCTCCTAGGTCCAACTTGGTCCCTTTCCCTCCGCCACCTCTCCCTCTACCTGTGGCATTCCCCAGGGCTCTATCCTCTCACCTTGGTTTTTCAACCTCTACCTGGCCCCTTTGGCGCACCTGATCTCTACCTTTTCCTCTAACTTTCAGTGTTATGCGGATGGCACTCAGCTTTCCTTCAGGCTCCTCTCATCTCTTGCTCATTCCTGGCTGTCTATCTGTGATTCAGGATTGGTGCACCTCCAATGATATCTACCTTAGTGCCATTAAGATGGAGATCCTTCTCACCTGACCGCCCACCTTGGGCCCTCTTCCTTTGCCTTCCTGCGAGGCAAAACACCTTTTGTGTCATCTTCGACTCCACTCTTTTTTTTCTCTCCTCGCATCTCGGACGTCGCCAAGAAGTCCCACTACCTACCAGCTGCTCTTCCTCAAAGGGACCCTTCCCTTTCTCACTTTCCCCCAGAAGCTCACTGTCTCCAGATCCCCATTTCTCTCTAGGCTGGACTACTGCAACAGCATCTTTCTCAAGGTGCCTTCCTCTACTCTCCACCCTCTGCAACTAATCCAGAACAGGACAGCAAGACTTATCCTTGGCCACAAGCCCAGGGATCATATCTCTACAGCCCTGAAATCTCTCCCCTGGCTCCCGTTGTGGTTGCAAGAATCAAGTTCAAGACCCTTTGCATTGTCCACAAGGCTTTCTGGGGTCAGGCGCACACTACATCCAACGCTCTCTTCCAAAATACCTTTTTTCTCGAGGCCTTCCCCGGCTCCCTCCAACTCTCTAAGGGCTAGACGCTTCTTCGGGCAGCGAGTGGGGGGTAGATCTCTCTCCTCTGCAGTTGCCTCCCTCTGGAATGGCCTCCCTGCCCCTCTCAAACTTTAGCGGACCACCTGATGTTCCGGAAGCAGCTCAAAACTTTCCTCTTCTCTGCTTTCATTCTCTCACCCCCCAGCTGACCTACCTGTCTGCTGTACTGACTGGTTGCTTGGCTACACTCAGAGTCTCACTGAGTCAAGGCTCTTTCCTGATCAGTCATCCTTGCACTGCCTCTGGCCTACCATGCACTTAGAGACTGTAATTGTAACCCTACAGTCCCTTGTTCTCCTTGCACTACCCAGAGCCACACTGTCCTGGCTGCACACTGTCCTGGCTGCACTTAATCAGAGCATTACAACCCTATTTTCCCCTCCCTTCTCCCTTGCACTTCCCCCTCCCTTTCCCCTTGCATTTCTCATTCTCGCACTTGCACGATTTGAATGACACAAGGCCTAGTAAGATCATTTGTCTTGTCCACCCTCTATCTTCACTACAGAGCTTGTCCCGCCAAGAAACACTTGTGTACAGGCGTGTTATAATAGATTTATATCATATCATTTTATCACAGATGCCCAAAAAAATATACAATGCTGCAGTAAGAAATGGCTAAGCTGGCAGCACCCAAATGCCAATCTAGCCAGGTAATTACACTTAGCAGGACTGCTTTATCAAACATGCGCAGTTAAAAAAAAGTCATACCAAACTGAGGAATAACTAGACTAGCTGCACCAAAATGCCTCTCTAGCCATTAATGCCACATATCATGCCTGCTTAGCCTGGACATGGACAACCATTATGATTTATCACACAATCCCAACGCCCACACATCCCCTCTCCCTCCCATGCCCTACCCCAAGCTCCAAAATCAGCTCCTTGGCCCAGAATTACCTTCACGCCCCTCTTCCTTGTCCCAGAGCTTACGTTTGAGGCTCCTTGCCTCACAGGTAAGTACTGGGATGAGGAAGAGTGGGATTAGGAGTAATGAAGATACAGGTAGCTAAGTCAGGCATTACCTCCATGTACCGCTACCTCATCCCAGTATTTGTGTCTGAAGCATAGTGCCTCATACACAAGTAATGCCTCATACACAAGTACTGGGACGAGGAAGAATAGGGATAGGCGTATTGAAGAATACCAATAAGTAATTAAGGGATTAAACAGAAGTAGGGTCTTAACAATTTTCAGTTGACTGGGCTGCAACACTCACCCCCAGACATTTTGGGCTATGTTGACTCAACCTGGCTGACCTTCAGAGCAGTTGCCGGACAGAACAGCATACAGATGTTAAACGGCACCTGGGTTTCGCTGTTAACAAGGGCCCAGCAGTTACTAACGTAAAGCATTTCACTGTATAGGCAATTGAAATTGTGATGTGTGTTTAGTACTTTCATTCCAACGAAGTGATTGGAAGGGTAGAAAGGGAACAGGAGACCGTTCATTCTCACAACAGTTCATAAGTGGGTGCTTTCACACTTAAAGGAGAGAGTTAACTGCTTGTAAGATTGAAGCTGCACTAGAATAGTCTTATTAAAATGCGTAAAGAAGTTAGATGCCCCCACACAAATAAGTTTGCCTCCCTCACCACCCGTGAAGTTAGCGCCTCACTTGAAGGATCAGCCCCCCCGAAATTTAGGTTTTGTTGCGCTCCTGAACACAAGCACAAACACCATTCACCATATACATGCATGCACACCCAGCCATCCTTACATTTAAGTGTGCACTCTTTCACCATATAGGCACACCCAAGCAGCCATTCATACATTTAAGTGTGCACCCTTTCACCATGCAGGCACACCCAGGCAGCCACCCATACATTTAAGTGTGCTCCCTTTCACTGTACACGCACACCCAGTCACCCATACATTTGTGTGCACCCTTTCACCATACACTCACACAGGCAGCCACCTCCACATTTAAGTGTACACCCTTTCACAATACACTCACACACGTCATGGGATTGAGGGGAGCCCTAATACTTCAAAAAGAAAGTGGGCCCCAGTATAAGTTTGCCAGTCCGTTAACAACGGTACCGGTAAGCTTGCCAGTACTGTTTTTATCAGACCGGCAAACTATGAGTTCTGCTCGCATGGGCCTTCCCGCCCACCAGGTCTGACCTTGCGGGCGTACAGGCACCCGCGAGCAGAGCATGTCTGATGCACTGGCACCATTCTGAATGGTGCCGCTGCATCCAAGCTCCCCATTCCCATTGAGCCCTATGGGAAAATGGGAATGGGGAGCATTTTTTTCCAGTGCCCGCAAATGGGAATGGGGAGCATTTTTTTCCAGCTCCCGCAAATGGGCAATTAGTGGGTCCGGCGGTGTCGTAATGATCCAGTAATTGGCCATTCGCGGGTGCCGAAAAAAAGCACAAGTTTGGCGGCAGCCTGCCGGTTTTACAGGCAAGGCTAACGCCAAACTTGTAATGAGGCTAATTGTTTCTTTTTTAAATCACTCTGACTTCATAAAGAAATTATTTCTATTAAGGACCGAACCATAACGGAAATCATTTCTTTATGAAGGCAGAATGACTTAAAAAATAACCTATTTCTTTTTGAAGTCATAGGACACGCCCACCCCATGACACGGAGGTCTCCAGCCTGGCGTCTTCCATGTCATGGGGTACGGTGAGCCCTCGGACTACAAAAAGAAAGTTTATTTTTGTAGTCACTCTGTCTTCATAAAGACATTATATCTGTTACAGAAATAATTTCTTTATGAAGGCAAAGTGATTTCAAAAAGAAATTTAAAAAAAAATATTTTTTGAAAAAATATTTTTTTTCATTTTTTTTCCAAGTGGGGCCCCCTCCCAGGACATCTGCTAGTGGGCCCCCCCGCACCGCGGGGGCTGCGGGGGCCCCTGTTACGCCAGTCACCCAAAGCAAAGAAATTAACCCACCAGTTGACCAAAAATGTGCATTATCTTTGCCCCCTTGAGGCAAAGGAGGGAATATTCTATGGCCCGGTCCAAATACAGGGGCAATGTACAATTCTGGCACTGGTGGACACTGGATCCCAAGCCAATCTTCTGTCAAAAAGGGCCTTTGATCAATTGAATTTGGGAAGGGGGAGAAATACCAAATTCCTCTCACCCCTCTTCCTGGACCACTTCAGAACTTCGACAGGAAGGAAATTCCCGTTGGTGGGACTGCGGATTTAGACATTAAGATTGGGCAACACAAGGTGAAGCACCCGGTCATAGTTGTGACTCCAGAGGGAACACCTTGTTTACTAGGGAATGACATCCTGCGTAGATTGTCTCCCCTCATAGATTGCGTAAACAAGGTCCTCTGGACCCAGACTAACCAACCAATAAAATTGAAACAGAGTGTCAACCATGTTAGTTTAAATGGCATATGCCACATGGTTGTACAAAAAACCTGACCAAATAGAATTTCACTTCCAGAATAATCAAATCCCAGACGTGACAGAAATTGCAGTAGGACAGCCAACTGGTGATGGGGAGTCCTCTCTATTTCTGAAAATCAACCTTCCTTCCAGTCTAAGGTGGCATTCCACCCGGGAAGGAAACACTTTGAAATTCTATACAAATTCACAATCAGAAAATTCCATTCCTATAGTCCAAAAAGATGAGAAATTAGCTCAAAGCTTGGCTGATATTCAGAAAATTTGAGAGCAGTTGTTCATCCCTATTCAGTTAAATGAGGGGAAGGACTCTGTTCTCGCCCGAGTGTGTGTGAACAACGGTAAGAGCTTCATCAGCGAGGCATTGTTCCGCAAACTCCCAAAATATCCAGCCATTCACACATTTGAACTGGTTGACAAATGTGAAATGGACCTGGAAACACCAAATTCCAAACATCTCCTGCCTAGCAGGTGTATGCTCAAAATTTCCATAGGTGACAAGAGTGTATTCCATAATTGTTGGGTCGTGCAAGATGTCCCTGCTCCATTTTATTTAGGCAGTGACATTCTCAATCGCTTTGCCATTAGTCTGGACCTAATAAACTTCAAAGCTTGGTCCCGATTAGCGGGTAATCCCATGGACTTTGATGACCCAGAGAAAGCATTTCGGTCAGCTCAAATGCTGCCATATGCATTTGAAATTCAGATTGGAGAGGAAGTCACCATCCCAGAATGGACCTGACCATTCTCACTGGAAGTAAAAATTAAAAGAGGACAGAAACTGAAAAATCTTGACACCTATGTCCATCTTAATGTTCATTTCCAACAGCAAGGGTTGGGAGTAAACCCAACACCACTAGTCAACATAGAATATGACACCATTCCAATAGAGGTGGATAACAGCGACCTAAAGAGTATCATAATGGCTGCAGGCACCATTATTGGAATTGCGGGTGATGACCGACATTTTTCCATAGATTTAGGAAATTAACTGTTAGGACTAATCCCCAAGGACTGTTTGAACAGTGATAGCAACGATGACACAACACCAGACAGGCATGGGCGGAATTTCCTGGTGTACTCTTCCTGCCCTTATGGTAAGGAAGATGTGACCTGTGACTTCATGAGGAATGAGGTGATCTTTCAAGTCCACGAGGAATGCCTTCCCCACCTGAAGCCATCAGTCCAAATCAGCACTTTGACCAGGGACTTCTCCACCCAGCTGGAGGAGGCCGGTGAGATAGCCAAACTGGAAGTATTACCAGGCTTGAGGCAGATGGTTGAAGAGAGAGTCAACCTAGCTGATGCCTTTGAGACTCTGGAGCAAAAGCAAAAATTGAAACATGTTTTCTTAGATTTTCAAGATCTCTTTGCAGTGGACTCATATGACTGTGGTCGCACCGACATCCATACAACAACAATTCCCACGGACCCTGGTATGACTCCAGTGTTTGTGAGGCAATATCGCTTGCCTCTCGCATCAATGGAGTCCCTTACTGAAATAATTAAGAACCTTGAGTCCCGTGGGATAATTTGTCGAGTCCACAGCACCTTCAATGATCGAGTGCTGGGGATTTTTAAACCTAATGGCCAGTGGAGACTCTCTGCTGACCAAAGGGAGCTCAACAAACATTCCACACTTCCTGATGGCCTCTTCCCTACATTGACCAAGGGCTGGCCCAGATCCAGTGGTCAAAGGTATTCACTGCCATTGACCTGACCAATGGGTACTGGACTGTACCTGTCAGTAGGGAGTACCAATACAAGCTGGCCTTTACCTTCGGGGGCAACAGTACACTTGGACCCGACCTCCCTTCGGATACATCAACTCCAGAAATGAATTTAACATCTTTCTACATAAGGCCATGCCCGACCTGGGTGAAAGGGGTAACCTGGCCTTTGTAGACGATGTTCTAGTCAAAAGCTCAACTGTGGAGGAACATATAGCAGAGATCCGTTATGTTCTAACACAGTTGAGGGCTGCCGGAGCAGAACTCTCCTTTCAAAAGGCACAGTGGTGCAGAACCTGTCTCAATTTCTTGGGGCATGAGAAAACTCCTCAGGGACTCTGTCCCCAGGAAAAGAAAGTGGAAGCACTCCAGAAAATAAAAGACCCAAAAACTCTGCGGGAACTAGGAAGCCTCTTTGGACTAACTAATTACAGCAGAAAGTTAATTGAGGATTATGCAGTGATCACAAGACCCCTGATCCATCTTTTGAAGGGGGAGGTCAAGTGGGAGTGGGGTCCAGAACAAGCCGAGGCAGTAAGACAGCTCAGAAGAAGCCTCTCACAAGCACCTTGCCTAGCTTACCCTTTCAAAAACAAGTAGTTCTTCTTGGAGGCAGGGTTCTCAAATACATGCTTGACTGCAGTATTATATCAAAAGCTTGACAAGGTCAATAAAGTAATCTCCTATACGAGTAAGACTTGATCCTTCGTGGAGGAAAAATTCAACGATTGTGAGAAGGCACTCCTGGCAAAGGTGTGGTCATTGAAAAATTATCGCCCGTTTATCCAGGGGGAACACATCATAGTGGAGACTCCACACCAACCTTTGCAATATCTTCAGAGTGACCAAATCCGGGCCGGAAATGTGAGTAATTCCCGAATTACTTCCTGGATTCTGTCAATGGAAGGCTTTCCTGTGGAGGTCAGATATGGCCAAAACAAGAAGCTTCCCCTTGTGCAAGGTCTGGCTGACGTGCATGATTGTGCCAGAGAAAACTGTCTCGAGGACGAAAGTTCGGGCTGGACTGCCCCTTTTGGGGTAGGACCAAGCCTGATTTGCATATGGTTTTTCCCCTTCTGTAATGGCTTGGCAGGCTGAAAAACTATGGTCTGGAGGGTTGCCCAGAGCTTTGCCCGTGGTTATGATTAATTCAAAACCTTCCAGCCATCGCCTTTCTGTTTTGCTAAAGTCATCCCGAGTGGGGCGGGTATGCCCAGACGTGGGTCCCAGTCTGCCGGGCCTAGAGACCCAAGCTACTCCTCACTGATGACGCCCAAAAAGGCTGAAACATGTCTGGGGATGCTTGTGGTCTCGTGCAGAAGGGATGTGACTTAGCAGTTTGGGCTGGACTGCCTCTTTTGGGGTAGGACCAAGCCTGATTTGCATATGGTTTTTCCCCTTTTTCCCCTATGGGGAAAGGACAAGAGACATTTCTGGGGAATGATAAGGACATTTAGAGGGATCGCCCTCATCACTACTCACCTCGGCAGTTTAACCCCTCGACGCATCGCCTTCATTCTGCACCTGAAATAAAGGACAGATCACAGGTTAGAAAGACAACATAAACAGGGCCTTACTTGAACTTTGAACTTTCATACTTACGGCGCATCGCTCAGGAAAGTCAAGTGGATTTTGCCAGCGCCATTCTGAAAACCAGTGAAGTAACTGGACGAACGCGCGCCCCTGCACCAGAAGCAGGATGGAGAGTTCATCCTTCCAAACCATAAGGTGAGCTTAAACCGGGGTTTGGAGGAAGTTAGAGAGGAACGAAGGGGGAAAGGGGGGCGCTAGCACACTATTCTGCAGACTGTTAATCCCCTTTCTCATATGCAGAAGGATATTCCTACGGGCCAGGCAAGCACGATTTGGAGGTCCTGTCCAATCGGTGTTCCGGGTCCTGCGCATCACGCTATAAGAGGCCACAGCAATCCAGACTAGACCAGCGCCCCCGTGGGAACCAGGTGAGCGTTACAATGGTTTTTCCCCTTCTGTAATGGCTTGGCAGGCTGAAAAATGATGGTCTGGAGGGTTGCCCAGAGCTTTGCCCGTGGTTATGATTAATTCAAAACCTTCCAGCCATCACCTTTCTGTTTTGCTAAAGTCATCCCGAGTGGGACGGGTATGCCCAGATGTGGGTCCCGGTCTGCCGGGCCTAGAGACCCAAGCTACTCCTCACTGATGACTCCCAAAAAGGCTTAAACATGTCTGGGGATGCCTGTGGTCTCGTGCATAAGGGATGTGACCTAGCAGTTCGGGCTGGACTGCCTCTTTTGGGGTAGGACCAAGCCTGATTTGCATATGGTTTTTCCCCTTCTGTAATGGCTTGGCAGGCTGAAAAACTATGGTCTGGAGGGTTGCCCAGAGTTTTGCCTGTGGTTATGATTAATTCAAAACCTTCCAGCCATGACCTTTCTGTTTTGTTAAAGTCCCCCCGAGTGGGACGGGTATGCCCAGACGTGGGTCCCGAGTCTGCCGGGCCTAGAGACCCAAGCTACTCCTCACTGATGATGCCCAAAAAGGCTGAAACATGTCTGGGGATGCTTGTGGTCTTGTGCAGAAAGGATGTGACCTAGCAGTTCGGGCTGGACTGGCCCTTTTGGGGTAGGACCAAGCCTGATTTGCATATGCTGTCATGATGCCTACCCCCGGAGCACCAGGCCAGGCCCAGCACCCCTGGAAGCAGGCATCATGCCCTTGGGTAAAAGCCCAGCGGCCCCTTATAGGGGCTCTTTGGACTCAGTCCTGGCGCCTTTGGCGCCAGGCTCATGTTGGACATCAGTCCTGGCGCCATAGGCGCCAGGCTCATAAAGAGAGGTGTTTTGTGCACTTACCTGATGCAGACCATGCTGCACGCTTCAGGCCTCCCTGAGACCTGAAAGGGACTATTATTTCATAGGGACTATTTTTTCACTCGGGCGTGGCCAGGGAAGGATACATACCTAGTCGGGGAAGGATACATACCTGGGACTTCTTTGGAGGCTATTTAAGCCACGCCCAGACAGCAGCTCATGCTTCGCGTTGTTCTGCTTCCTGCAGCTTAACGCTCACCGTGTCTGCTCCTGCTCCTGGACTCCAGCCACGCCCGCCTCGAACCTGGAAGACCTGCAAGGAAGGAAGAGAAGAGAAAGGTGAAAACCAAGGACTATTTCAAACTTCTTACCTGCATCCGGAATCTTCTCGCCAGCATCCCTGAAGAAAGACTTCCATTTAAAAGCATTGCGTTGCTCGCTGCAGCGCCACGCTTCACTCACCTGTCCTTGAGACATCTCCCGGCTCCATTGCGGCTGTCAGCATCGGACGCCACATCTCTGCACCTAGGGGAGAGAGGAAGAAACAAAAGGTGAGCAGAAGGAACACAGAAGGAAAGCCTGATTAACAGCCATAATACTTACCGGCTTTTCTTCCACATTTCGGGTCGGCGCCGCCCCGTTGGCAGGTACCGTACCCCGGCCCCTATGGGGAAAGGACAAGAGACATTTCTGGGGAATGATAAGGACATTTAGAGGGATCGCCCTCATCACTACTCACCTCGGCAGTTTAACCCCTCGACGCATCGTCTTCATTCTGCACCTGAAATAAAGGACAGATCACAGGTTAGAAAGACACCATAAAGGGGGCCTCACTTGAACTTTGAACTTTCATACTTACGGCGCGTCGCTCAGGAAAGTCAAGTGGATTTTGCCAGCGCCATTCTGAAAACCAGTGAAGTAACTGGACGAATGCGCGCCCCTGCACCAGAAGCAGGATGGAGAGTTCATCCTTCCAAACCAAAAGGTGAACTTAAACCGGGGTTTGGAGGAAGTTAGAGAGGAACAAAGGGAGAAAGGGGGGAGCTAGCACACTATTCTGCAGACTGTTAATCCCATTTCTCATCTGCAGAAGGATATTTCTATGGGCCAGGCAAGCACGATTTGGAGGTCCTGTCCAATCGGTGTTCCGGGTCCTGCGCATCACGCTAGAAGAAGCCACAGCAATCCAGACTAGACCAGCGCCCCCGTGGGAACCAGGTGAGCGTTACAGAACGCAAAGCCTTCCTACAAATTCCCACCCAGGCGCTATGGAAACTTCCGAAACTGACCAGTTGGCCCAATTACTGAGGGAATTACGGGCCGAAGTACTAGTGCCCTCAGGAGGGAAGTGATTGTAATAAAGGATAGAGCTGATGACCTGGCTAGACAGCTATTGCAAGGTCAAGCTGGACAAACTCCTTTACCCGGTTCTGGGGGGAACCCCGCTCCTGTGGTTTCCAGTAACCCGGTGCAGATTAATCTACCTGGAAACATGCCGCTGGCCCCACCTGAACGCTTTGCTGGGGACCCCAAACGATTCGCCGTATTCATGAATCAGTGTCGTTTGCACTTCCTATGCAGACCTGCGGCCTTCCCTAATGATCAGACCAAGGAGGCCTTTGTGTTGTCATATCTCAGCGGCTGTGCTGCCGATTGGTCAGTCCCACTGGTAACTCAAGATGACCCGATTCTTCGTGATTTTCAAGGATTTCAAACAAGCATGGAAAGGTTATTTGCTCGACACTCCCAGGGACAGGCTCTGGATGACGAACTTCTATCTCTGCGACAGGGCAATCAAGACCTTCTATCCTACATTGCAACCTTCAATAGACTAATTGTGGAAACTGGTTGGCCAGAGGATAAAAGAATCACGTTATTCTACGCGGAGAACTTGAAGATGTCCTGGCACAAGTTGTAAATCCGCCCCAAGAATGCACTGACTATATAGACTTAGTGGTCCAATTGGATCACAGGCTGCAAAACAGAAAAGCAGATCGATCCAAGTTTGAAACCCGGGTGTTGGCCAAGACCCACGCTAACCCCAAGGGGGCTGATGGCTCGGAGCCTATGCAAATCGGAGGGGTTAAAGGACCCCTAACTCAAAAAGAACGGGAAAGAAGACGACAGATGCAATTATGCCTTTATTGTGGGTCCTCTGGACACTTTCTACGAGATTGCCCGGTTAAGCCGCCCAAGAAGGTGGTAGGAGCCGCTGATAAAATCCATGGAAACTCTGTATCGGGAAACGACCACGCCTGGCAAGCGTAGGGGTCCGCTTGCCGAGCTTGAAAACTAACTCTCAGACCTCGCATTTCATTGTGCCAATGGTCCTCGTAGATCCGGAACAGCCTAAACGGTTGCATGCTATAAAGGCATACATCGATAGCAGGGCTATAGGAAACTATGTGGATCGAGAATTGGTCTCTAGGATAAACCTCCCTCTGCGTCCTAAAACCAACAAAGATGTCATCACCACAGTAGATGGAACCGAAATTGCCTCTGGACCGGTAACACATTCCACAGCTGAGGTGACACTTGTAGGTCCGGATGGCCATCGAGAGGCAGTTGTGTTTGATGTAATCAAGGCTCCACAGTTTCAGCTTATTCTCGGAATCCCTTGGTTAGAGACACATAATCCTCGAATTGATTGGCGAGCGAAGAGAATAACCTTCCCGGATTGTGCACAAACCTGCTACCCAGAAAATCCAAAGATTAATCTAGCATCAGTAACGTCTGTCCCCGTGCAACTACCTCCAGAGTACCAAGACTTTCAGGACGTCTTCCAAAAGGAACAGGCCAACACGTTACCTCCCCACAGATCGTACGATTGCCAAATCGATCTGGTGCCCGGTGCACAACCCCCTTGTAGCAGGATTTACGCCCTTACTGAACCAGAGAATCTGCATTTGAGACAATATTTAGATCAATACCTCGCCAATGGTTTCATTCGCCCGTCAAAGTCCCCGGCATCCTCAGCTTTGTTCTTCGTGCCTAAAAAAGAAGTCGACCTTAGAACTTGTATCGATTACCGCGCATTGAACCAGATAACTGTTAAAAATCGTTACCCTCTGCCTCTGATCCCTGAACTCCTTGACCAGGTGAAGAACGCTTGCGTATACACCAAGGTAGATCTCCGGGGGGCTTATCATCTGGTACGAGTAAAAGAAGGCGACGAATGGAAAACGGCCTTCCGTACAAAATATGGACTATTTGAATACCAGGTGATGCCTTTCGGGTTGTGCAACGCGCCTGCAGCCTTCCAATTCTTCATGAACGATGTCCTTCGGGAACTCATCGATGTCTGTGTTGTCGTGTATATCGATGATATTCTTGTGTACTCCTCTTCGGAATCTGATCACAGAAAGCATGTCAGGGCCGTCCTAGAGAAACTGCGCCAGCACAAACTGTTTGCCAAGCTGGAAAAATGTGTTTTCCATACCACCGAGGTTGAGTTTCTCGGATTCATCCTGACACCTAAAGGGGTCCGAATGGATTCACGGAAAGTGGATGCCATCCTCAAATGGCCATCACCTATTTCGGTGAAAGGTGTCCAAAGCATGCTTGGTTTTGCCAACTTTTATCGCAGGTTTATCCCAGAGTTTTCACGTGTGGTGCAACCCATCACTGCACTCTTGCGAAAAAATAAACGTTTTGAATGGACCGAGGAAGCCGAACAGGCCTTTCAGGAGTTGAAAGCTAAGTTCACGTCCGCACCTATTTTGAAGCACCCGCATCCCGATCTCCCATATATTGTCAAAACTGACGCGTCCAGCTTAGCCATGGGAGCTGTCCTGTCTCAGAGAGACCCTGAAACCAACCAACTGCACCCCGTAGCATTTTGGTCCATAAAGTTCTCGCCGCCGGAGATAAATTATGCGATCACTGATAAGGAACTATTAGCCATTAAGTCCGCCTTTAAGGCTTGGCGGCATTATCTCCTCGGCGCCCGGCATACCATCACCGTGATCACTGATCACCGAAACTTACAATATTTAAAAACTGCCAAGGCTCAATCGTCTCGACAGCTCCGATGGGCTTTGTTCTTTGCTGAGTTCGATTTTGTAATCACCTACCGCCCCGGCTATAAGAATGGTAAGGCGGACGCTCTATCCCGAATTGGAATGGAAGAAATAGACACAAACTCAGAACCTGTGCCGATAATTCCCGAACAAAGAATTTTGGGGATAACCACTTTACAAACCCTTGAAGACATTCAAGCACGAGTGAAACAATTCCTGGACTCTTCAGCCTTGCAGGATTGGTTCAAAAGGGGGTCTAACTTTTCAGTCAAGGATGGCTTACCTTACTTCCAAGGATGCTTATTTTTGCCAGAAAAGGAATTGCAAGAACTGGTTATTTCCCGGCATCATGATACCCTGATGCAAGGACATCCTGGCATTGCCATAACAGAGGAAAAGGTTAAACGACAATTCTGGTGGCCTTCCTTGCGAAAGGATATTAAATCTTTCGTGATGTCCAGTGGAGTTTGTGCCCAAAACAAAGGTCAAAAGACAAGACCCGCCGGTCTTCTTCAGCCCTTAGACATTCCACCAGCACCTTGGCACACCCTGTCACTAGATTTTATCACAGACCTTCCCTCTTGTAATGGTTACAATACTATTCTGGTTGTGGTGGATTTATTTTCCAAAATGGCCCACTTTATTCCGATGAAAGGATTACCTTCAGCCTTTGTTCTTGCCAAGGAATTCCTCGAAAATATCATCCGTTTGCATGGATTCCCGTTCATACTAGTCTCCGATCGGGGAAGCCAGTTTATTTCTCATTTTTGGAAAAAGTGTTGTCAACTGGCACAAATCGACGTAAGACTCTCGACCAGCCACCACCCACAGACCGATGGTCAGACGGAGAGAACGAACCAGACCCTTGAACAATATCTACGATGTATGTTGCACCAATCGGAGGGTAATTGGAAGGACATTTTATGGGTGGCTGAATATGCATACAATAACTCGATACACTCTGGAACTGGTCAGAGCCCTTTTATACCCTATATTGACATCACCCTCTTACTTCAGACTTGGACTCACCTCTCAGCCTTGAAATGCCCACAGTGGGCCATTTGCATTCTACGATTACTCAAGCCTTCAAGGATGCAACTGCACATTTGCAACATGCGAAAGGGAAATACAAAAAGAATGCGGACCTGCATCGAAGAGAGGTGCCTCCATACCAAATAGGGGATCAAGTATGGTTGGCTACCAAACACCTATCACTCAAGGGGCCTCGAACTTTTAATCCAAGGTATTTAGGCCCTTACTCGATCAAAGCTATAATCAACCCAGTGGCAGTCAAGCTCGATCTACCAGCTAACATGCGGATTCACCCCGTTTTTCATGTGTTACTTTTGAAACCAGTGCACCCAGGAACCAGATTAACAAAGCCACCAGAACAGATTCAGATAGATGGGGAGCCTGAATTCGAGGTGAAGAACATTTTGGATTCTAAGATCTCAAAATCAAAACTTTTCTATCTAATTGATTGGAAAGGGTACGGGCCTTAGGAAAGGTCTTGGGAACCCAGTGATCACGTACATGCACCTCGGCTGGTAAAAAGGTTCCATTGGAATTTCCCAAACAAACCGAAACCTCCAGAAGGAACGACCTTGGGAGGGGCCTTGGGGGGGAGTGCTGTCATGATGCCTACCCCCGGAGCACCAGGCCAGGCCCAGCACCCCCGGAAGCAGGCATCATGCCCTCGGGTAAAAGCCCAGCGGCCCCTTATAGGGGCTCTTTGGACTCAGTCCTGGCGCCTTTGGCGCCAGGCTCATGTTGGACGTCAGTCCTGGCGCCATAGGCGCCAGGCTCATAAAGAGAGGTGTTTTGTGCACTTACCTGATGCAGACTATGCTGCACGCTTCAGGCCTCCCTGAGACCTGAAAGGGACTATTATTTCATAGGGACTATTTTTTCACTCGGGCGTGGCCAGGGAAGGATACATACCTAGTCGGGGAAGGATACATACCTGGGACTTCTTTGGAGGCTATTTAAGCCACGCCCAGACAGCAGCTCATGCTTCGCGTTGTTCTGCTTCCTGCAGCTTAACGCTCACCGTGTCTGCTCCTGCTCCTGGACTCCAGCCACGCCCGCCTCGAACCTGGAAGACCTGCAAGGAAGGAAGAGAAGAGAAAGGTGAAAACCAAGGACTATTTCAAACTTCTTACCTGCATCCGGAATATTCTCGCCAGCATCCCTGAAGAAAGACTTCCATTTAAAAGCATCGCGTTGCTCGCTGCAGCGCCACGCTTCACTCACCTGTCCTTGAGACATCTCCCGGCTCCATTGCGGCTGTCAGCATCGGACGCCACATCTCTGCACCTAGGGGAGAGAGGAAGAAACAAAAGGTGAGCAGAAGGAACACAGAAGGAAAGCCTGATTAACAGCCATAATACTTACCGGCTTTTCTTCCACATTTCGGGTCGGCGCCGCCCCGTTGGCAGGTACCGTACCCCGGCCCCTATGGGGAAAGGACAAGAGACATTTCTGGGGAATGATAAGGACATTTAGAGGGATCGCCCTCATCACTACTCACCTCGGCAGTTTAACCCCTCGACGCATCGCCTTCATTCTGCACCTGAAATAAAGGACAGATCACAGGTTAGAAAGACACCATAAAGGGGGCCTCACTTGAACTTTGAACTTTCATACTTACGGCGCGTCGCTCAGGAAAGTCAAGTGGATTTTGCCAGCGCCATTCTGAAAACCAGTGAAGTAACTGGACGAATGCGCGCCCCTGCACCAGAAGCAGGATGGAGAGTTCATCCTTCCAAACCAAAAGGTGAACTTAAACCGGGGTTTGGAGGAAGTTAGAGAGGAACAAAGGGAGAAAGGGGGGAGCTAGCACACTATTCTGCAGACTGTTAATCCCGTTTCTCATCTGCAGAAGGATATTCCTATGGGCCAGGCAAGCACGATTTGGAGGTCCTGTCCAATCGGTGTTCCGGGTCCTGCGCATCACGCTAGAAGAAGCCACAGCAATCCAGACTAGACCAGCGCCTCCGTGGGAACCAGGTGAGCGTTACAGAACGCGAAGCCTTCCTACAAATTCCCACCCAGGCGCTATGGAAACTTCCGAAACTGACCAGTTGGCCCAATTACTGAGGGAATTACGGGCCGAAGTACACGCCGCTCCTCAAGAGACTAGTGCCCTCAGGAGGGAAGTGATTGTAATAAAGGATAGAGCTGATGACCTGGCTAGACAGCTATTGCAAGGTCAAGCTGGACAAACTCCTTTACCCGGTTCTGGGGGGAACCCCGCTCCTGTGGTTTCCAGTAACCCGGTGCAGATTAATCTACCTGGAAACATGCCGCTGGCCCCACCTGAACGCTTTGCTGGGGACCCCAAACGATTCGCCGTATTCATGAATCAGTGTCGTTTGCACTTCCTATGCAGACCTGCGGCCTTCCCTAATGATCAGACCAAGGAGGCCTTTGTGTTGTCATATCTCAGCGGCTGTGCTGCCGATTGGTCAGTCCCACTGGTAACTCAAGATGACCCGATTCTTCGTGATTTTCAAGGATTTCAAACAAGCATGGAAAGGTTATTTGCTCGACACTCCCAGGGACAGGCTCTGGATGACGAACTTCTATCTCGGCGACAGGGCAATCAAGACCGTCTATCCTACATTGCAACCTTCAATAGACTAATTGTGGAAACTGGTTGGCCAGAGGATAAAAGAATCACGTTATTCTACGCGGAGAACTTGAAGATGTCCTGGCACAAGTTGTAAATCCGCCCCAAGAATGCACTGACTATATAGACTTAGTGGTCCAATTGGATCACAGGCTGCAAAACAGAAAAGCAGATCGGTCCAAGTTTGAAACCCGGGTGTTGGCCAAGACCCACGCTAACCCCAAGGGGGCTGATGGCTCGGAGCCTATGCAAATCGGAGGGGTTAAAGGACCCCTAACTCAAAAAGAACGGGAAAGAAGACGACAGATGCAATTATGCCTTTATTGTGGGTCCTCTGGACACTTTCTACGAGATTGCCCGGTTAAGCCGCCCAAGAAGGTGGTAGGAGCCACTGATAAAATCCATGGAAACTCTGTATCGGGAAACGACCACGCCCGGCAAGCGTAGGGGTCCGCTTGCTGAGCTTGAAAACTAACTCTCAGACCTCGCATTTCATTGTGCCAATGGTCCTCGTAGATCCGGAACAGCCTAAACGGTTGCATGCTATAAAGGCATACATCGATAGCAGGGCTATAGGAAACTATGTGGATCGAGAATTGGTCTCTAGGATAAACCTCCCTCTGCGTCCTAAAACCAACAAAGATGTCATCACCACAGTAGATGGAACCGAAATTGCCTCTGGACCGGTAACACATTCCACAGCTGAGGTGACACTTGTAGGTCCGGATGGCCATCGAGAGGCAGTTGTGTTTGATGTAATCAAGGCTCCACAGTTTCAGCTTATTCTCGGAATCCCTTGGTTAGAGACACATAATCCTCGAATTGATTGGCGAGTGAAGAGAATAACCTTCCCGGATTGTGCACAAACCTGCTACCCAGAAAATCCAAAGATTAATCTAGCATCAGTAACCTCTGTCCCCGTGCAACTACCTCCAGAGTACCAAGACTTTCAGGACGTCTTCCAAAAGGAACAGGCCAACATGTTGCCTCCCCACAGATCGTACGATTGCCAAATCGATCTGGTGCCCGGTGCACAACCCCCTTGTAGCAGGATTTACGCCCTTACTGAACCAGAGAATCTGCATTTGAGACAATATTTAGATCAATACCTCGCCAATGGTTTCATTCGCCCGTCAAAGTCCCCGGCATCCTCAGCTTTGTTCTTCGTGCCTAAAAAAGAAGTCGACCTTAGAACTTGTATCGATTACCGCGCATTGAACCAGATAACTGTTAAAAATCGTTACCCTCTGCCTCTGATCCCTGAACTCCTTGACCAGGTGAAGAACGCTTGTGTATACACCAAGGTAGATCTCCGGGGGGCTTATCATCTGGTACGAGTAAAAGAAGGCGACGAATGGAAAACGGCCTTCCGTACAAAATATGGACTATTCGAATACCAGGTGATGCCTTTCGGGTTGTGCAACGCGCCTGCAGCCTTCCAATTCTTCATGAACGATGTCCTTCGGGAACTCATCGATGTCTGTGTTGTCGTGTATATCGATGATATTCTTGTGTACTCCTCTTCGGAATCTGATCACAGAAAGCATGTCAGGGCCGTCCTAGAGAAACTGTGCCAGCACAAACTGTTTGCCAAGCTGGAAAAATGTGTTTTCCATACCACCGAGGTTGAGTTTCTCGGATTCATCCTGACACCTAAAGGGGTCCGAATGGATTCACGGAAAGTGGATGCCATCCTCAAATGGCCATCACCTAGTTCGGTGAAAGGTGTCCAAAGCATGCTTGGTTTTGCCAACTTTTATCCCAGAGTTTTCACGTGTGGTGCAACCCATCACGGCACTCTTGCGAAAAAATAAACGTTTTGAATGGACCGAGGAAGCCGAACAGGCCTTTCAGGAGTTGAAAGCTAAGTTCACGTCCGCACCTATTTTGAAACACCCGCATCCCGATCTCCCATATATTGTCAAAACTGACGCGTCCAGCTTAGCCATGGGAGCTGTCCTGTCTCAGAGAGACCCTGAAACCAACCAACTGCACCCCGTAGCATTTTGGTCCATAAAGTTCTCGCCGCCGGAGATAAATTATGCGATCACTGATAAGGAACTATTAGCCATTAAGTCCGCCTTTAAGGCTTGGCGGCATTATCTCCTCGGCGCCCGGCATACCATCACCGTGATCACTGATCACCGAAACTTACAATATTTAAAAACTGCCAAGGCTCAATCGTCTCGACAGCTCCGATGGGCTTTGTTCTTTGCTGAGTTCGATTTTGTAATCACCTACCGCCCCGGCTATAAGAATGGTAAGGCGCACGCTCTATCCCGAATTGGAATGGAAGAAATAGACACAAACTCAGAACCTGTGCCGATAATTCCCGAACAAAGAATTTTGGGGATAACCACTTTACAAACCCTTGAAGACATTCAAGCACGAGTGAAACAATTCCTGGACTCTTCAGCCTTGCAGGATTGGATCAAAAGGGGGTCTAACTTTTCAGTCAAGGATGGCTTACCTTACTTCCAAGGACGCTTATTTTTGCCAGAAAAGGAATTGCAAGAACTGGTTATTTCCCGGCATCATGATACCCTGATGCAAGGACATCCTGGCATTGCCAAAACAGAGGAAAAGGTTAAACGACAATTCTGGTGGCCTTCCTGGTGAAAGGATATTAAATCTTTTGTGATGTCCTGTGGAGTTTGTGCCCAAAACAAAGGTCAAAAGACAAGACCCGCCGGTCTTCTTCAGCCCTTAGACATTCCACCAGCACCTTGGCACACCCTGTCACTAGATTTTATCACGGACCTTCCCTCTTGTAATGGTTACAATACTATTCTGGTTGTGGTGGATTTATTTTCCAAAATGGCCCACTTTATTCCGATGAAAGGATTACCTTCAGCCTTTGTTCTTGCCAAGGAATTCCTCGAAAATATCATCCTTTTGCATGGATTCCCGTTCATACTAGTCTCCGATCGGGGAAGCCAGTTTATTTCTCATTTTTGGAAAAAGTGTTGTCAACTGGCACAAATCGACGTAAGACTCTCGACCAGCCACCACCCACAGACCGATGGTCAGACGGAGAGAACGAACCAGACCCTTGAACAATATCTACGATGTATGTTGCACCAATCGGAGGGTAATTGGAAGGACATTTTATGGGTGGCTGAATATGCATACAATAACTCGATACACTCTGGAACTGGTCAGAGCCCTTTTATACCCTATATGGACATCACCCTCGTACTTCAGACTTGGACTCACCTCTGAGCCTTGAAAAGCCCGCAGTGGGCCATTTGCATTCTACGATTACTCAAGCCTTCAAGGATGCAACTGCACATTTGCAACATGTGAAAGGGAAATACAAAAAGAATGCGGACCTGCATCGAAGAGAGGCGCCTCCATACCAAATAGGGGATCAAGTATGGTTGGCTACCAAACACCTATCACTCAAGGGGCCTCAAACTTTTAATCCAAGGTATTTAGGCCCTTACTCGATCAAAGCTATAATCAACCCAGTGGCAGTCAAGCTCGATCTACCAGCTAACATGCGGATTCACCCCGTTTTTCATGTGTTACTTTTGAAACCAGTGCACCCAGGAACCAGATTAACAAAGCCACCAGAACAGATTCAGATAGATGGGGAGCCTGAATTCGAGGTGAAGAACATTTTGGATTCTAAGATCTCAAAATCAAAACTTTTCTATCTAATTGATTGGAAAGGGTAAAGGCCTTAGGAAAGGTCTTGGGAACCCAGTGATCACGTACATGCACCTCGGCTGGTAAAAAGGTTCCATTGGAATTTCCCAAACAAACCGAAACCTCCAGAAGGAACGACCTTGGGAGGGGCTTTGGGGGGAGTGCTGTCATGATGCCTACCCCCGGAGCACCAGGCCAGGCCCAGCACCCCCGGAAGCAGGCATCATGCCCTCGGGTAAAAGCCCAGCGGCCCCTTATAGGGGCTCTTTGGACTCAGTCCTGGCGCCTTTGGCGCCAGGCTCATGTTGGACATCAGTCCTGGCGCCATAGGCGCCAGACTCATAAAGGGAGGTGTTTTGTGCACTTACCTGATGCAGACCATGCTGCACGCTTCAGGCCTCCCTGAGACCTGAAAGGCACTATTATTTCATAGGGACTATTTTTTCACTCGGGCGTGGCCAGGGAAGGATACATACCTAGTTGGGGAAGGATACATACCTGGGACTTCTTTGGAGGCTATTTACGCCACGCCCAGACAGCAGCTCATGCTTCGCATTGTTCTGCTTCCTGCAGCTTAACGCTCACCGTGTCTGCTCCTGCTCCTGGACTCCAGCCACGCCCGCCTCGAACCTGGAAGACCTGCAAGGAAGGAAGAGAAGAGAAAGGTGAAAACCAAGGACTATTTCAAACTTCTTACCTGCATCCGGAATCTTCTCGCCAGCATCCCTGAAGAAAGACTTCCATTTAAAAGCATCGCGTTGCTCGCTGCAGCGCCACGCTTCACTCACCTGTCCGCGAGACATCTCCCGGCTCCATCGCGGCTGTCAGCATCGGACGCCACATCTCTGCACCTAGGGGAGAGAGGAAGAAACAAAAGGTGAGCAGAAGGAACACAGAAGGAAAGCCTGATTAACAGCCATAATACTTACCGGCTTTTCTTCCACATTTCGGGTTGGCGCCGCCCCGTTGGCAGGTACCGTACCCCGGCCCCTATGGGGAAAGGACAAGAGACATTTCTGGGGAATGATAAGGACATTTAGAGGGATCGCCCTCAGCACTACTCACCTCGGCAGTTTAACCCCTCGACGCATCGCCTTCATTCTGCACCTAAATTAAAGGACAGATCACAGGTTAGAAAGACAACATAAAGGGGGCCTCACTTGAACTTTGAACTTTCATACTTACGGCGCATCGCTCAGGAAAGTCAAGTGGATTTTGCCAGCGCCATTCTGAAAACCAGTGAAGTAACTGGACGAACGCGCGCCCCTGCACCAGAAGCAGGATGGGGAGTTCATCCTTCCAAACCATAAGGTGAGCTTAAACCAGGGTTTGGAGGAAGTTAGAGCGGAACGAAGGGGGAAAGGGGGACGCTAGCACACTATTCTGCAGACTGTTAATCCCCTTTCTCATATGCAGAAGGATATTCCTACGGGCCAGGCAAGCACGATTTGGAGGTCCGTCCAATCAGTGTTCCGGGTCCTGCGCATCACGCTAGAAGAGGCCACAGCAATCCAGACTAGACCAGCGCCCCCGTGGGAACCAGGTGAGCGTTACAATGGTTTTTCCCCTTCTGTAATGGCTTGGCAGGCTGAAAAATGATGGTCTGGAGGGTTGCCCAGAGTTTTGCCTGTGGTTATGATTAATTCAAAACCTTCCAGCCATGACCTTTCTGTTTTGTTAAAGTCCCCCTGAGTGGGACGGGTATGCCCAGACATGGGTCCCGAGTCTGCCGGGCCTAGAGACCCAAGCTACTCCTCACTGATGATGCCCAAAAAGGCTGAAACATGTCTGGGGATGCTTGTGGTCTCGTGCAGAAGGGATGTGACCTAGCAGTTCGGGCTAGACTGCCCCTTTTGGGGAAGGACTAAGCCTGATTTGCATATGGTTTTTCCCCTTCTGTAATGGCTTGGCAGGCTGAAAAATGATGGTCTGGAGGGTTGCCCAGAGCTTTGCCCGTGGTTATGATTATTTCAAAACCTTCCAGCCGTCACCTTTCTGTTTTGCTAAAGTCATCCCGAGTGGGACGGGTATGCCCAGAGGTGGGTCTCGGTCTGGCGGGCCTAGAGACCCAAGCTACTCCTCACCGATCTTCCTCACAGCAGCATGGCATGTGATAAATGCGGCAGGGTTCCAGCACCGATCTTCCTCATAGCAGCATGACATGTGATGAATGCAGCAGGGTTCCTGCACCGATCTTACTCACAGCAGCATGATAAATGATATATGCAGCAGGGTTCCAGCACCGGTCATTCCTCACAGCAGCATGACATGTGATGAATGTGGCAGGGTTCCAGCACCGATCTTCCTCACAGCAGCATGGCATGTTATGAATGCAGCAGGGTTCCAGCACCGATTTTCCTCACAGCAGCATGGCATGTGATGAATGCGACAGGGTTCCAGCACCGGATCTTCCTCACAGTAGCATGACATGTGATGAATGCGGCAGGGTTCCAGCACCGGTCACTCCTCACAGCAGAATGAAATGTGATGAATGTGGCATGGTTACAGTACCGGATTTTCATCGCAGCAGCATGAGATGTGATGAATGCAACAGAGTTCCAGCACCGATCTTCCTCACAGCAGCATGGCATGTCATGAATGTGAATGCGGCAGGGTTCCAGCTCCGATCTTCCTCACAGGAGCATGACATGTGATGAATGCAGCAGGGTTCCTGCACCGGCCATTCCTCACAGAAGCATTACATGTGATTAATGCAGCCGGGTTCCTCCACCGGATCTTCCTCACAGCAGTATGCCATATGATGAATGCGGCAGGGTTCCTGCACTGGCCATTCCTCACAGCAGCATGACACATGATATATGCAGCAGTATTCCAGCACCGGTCATTTCTCACAGCAGCATGAGATGTGATGAATGCCACAAGGTTTACTGCACCGATCTTCCTCACAGCAGCATGGCATGTGATAAATGGGCAGGGTTCCAGCACCGGATCTTCATCACAGCAGCATGAGTTGTGATGAATGTGGCAGGGTTCCAGAACCGATCTTCCTCACAGCAGCATGGCATGTGATGAATGCGGCAGGGTTCCAGCACCGATTTTCCTCACAGCACCATGGCATGTGATGAATGCAGCAGGGTTCCAACACCGATCTTCCTCATAGCAGCATGACATGTGATGAATGCAGCAGGGTTCCTGCACCGGCCATTTCTCACAGCAGCATGACACATGGTATATGCAGCACGGTTCCAGCACCGGTCATTCCTCACAGCAGCATGGAATGTGATGAATGCAGCAGCGTTCCTGCACCAATCTTCCTCACAGCAGCATGGCATGTGCTGAATGCGGCAGGGTTCCAGCACCGGATCTTCATTACAGCAGCATGAGATGTGATGAATATGGCAGGGTTCCAGCACTGATCTTCCTCACAGCAGCATGGCATCTGATGAATGCAGCAGGGTTCCTGCACCGATCTTCCTCACAGCAGCATGACATATGATGAATGCGGCAGGGTTCCAGCACCGGATCTTAATCACAGCAGCATGACATGTGATTAATGCAGCAGGGTTCCTCCACCGGATCTTCCTCACAGCAGTATGGCATATGACGAATGCGGCAGGGTTCCAGCACTGGCCATTCCTCACAGCAGCATGACACATGATGTATGCAGCAGTGTTCCAACACCGGTCATTCCTCACAGCAGCATGACATGTGATGAATGCAGCAGGGTTCCTGCACTGATTTCCTCACAGCAGCATGGCATGTGATGAATGCGGCAGGGTTCCAGCACCAGATCTCCATCACAGCAGCTTGAGATGTGATGAATGTGGCATGGTTCCAGCACCGATCGTCCTCACAGCAGCATGGCATGTGACGAATGCGGCAGGGTTCCAGCACCCCTTTTCCTCACAGCAGCATGGCATGTGATGAATGTGGCAGGGTTCCAGCACTGATCTTCCTCATAGCAGCATGACATGTGATGAATGCAGCAGGGTTCCTGCACCTGCCATTCCTCACAGCAGCATGACACATGATATAAGCAGCAGGGTTCCAGTACCGGTCATTCCTCACAGCAGCATGACATGTGATGAATGCAGCAGGGTTCCTGCCCCGATCTTCCTCACAGCAGCATGGCATGTGATGAATGCGGTAGGGTTCCTGCACCGATCTTCCTCACAGCAGCATGGCATGTGATGAACGCGGCAGGGTTCCAGCACGGGATCTTCATCTCAGCAGCATGAGATGTGATGGATGTGGCAGGGTTCCAGCACCGATCTTCCTCACAGCAGCATGGCATGTGATGAATGTGGCAGGGTTCCAGCACTTATTTTCCTCACAGCACCATCGCATGTGATGAATGCGGCAGGGATCCAGCACCAATCTTCCTCATAGCAGCATGACATGTGAAGAATGCAGCAGGGTTCCTGCACCTGCCATTCCTCACAGCAGCATGACACATGATATATGCAGCAGGGTTCCAGCACCTGTCATTCCTCACAGCAGCATGACATGTGATGAATGCGGCAGGGTTCCAACACCGATTTTCCTCACAGCAGCATGACATGTGATGAATGCAGCAGGGTTCCTGCACCGGCCATTCCTCACAGCAGCATGACACATGATATATGCAGCAGGGTTCGAGCACTGGTCATTCCTCACAGCAGCATGACATGTGAAGAATGCAGCAGGGTTCCTGCACCGATCTTCCTCACAGCAGCATGAAATATGAGGAATGCGGCAGGGTTCCAGCACCGGATCTTCCTCACAGCAGAATGCTATATGACGAACGCGGCAGGGTTCCTGCACCAGACATTCCTCACAGCAGCATGACATGTAATGAATGCAGCAGAGTTCAAACACTGGATCTTCCTCACGGAAGCATGACATGTAATTAATGCAGCAGGGTTCCTGCACCGGATCTTTTCACAGCAGCATGCCATATGACCAATGCGGCAGGGATCCTGCACGGGGCATTCCTCACAGCAGCATGAAATGTGATGAATGCGGCAGGGTTCCTGCACCTGTCATTCCTCACAGCAGCATGATATGTGATGAATGCGGTAGGGTTCCTGCACGGCCATTCTTCGCAGCAGCATGACATGTGATTAATGCAGCAGGGTTTATGCACCGGATCTTCCTCACAGCAGCATGACATGTGATTAATGCAGCATGTTTCCTGCGTCGCCATTCCTCACAGCAGCATGACATGTGATGAATGTGGCAGGGTTCCTGCACCGGACATTCCTCACAGCAGCATGACATGCAATGAATGCAGCAGGGTTCAAACACTGGATCTTCCTCACAGCAGCATGGCATGTGATGAATGCAGCAGGGTTCCTGCACTGGATCTTCATCACAGCAGCATGAGATGTGATGAATGTGGCAGGGTTTCAGCACCGATCTTCCTCACAGCAGCATGGCATGTGATGAATGCGGCAGGTTTCCAGCACCGATCTTCCTCACAGCAGCATGGCATGTGATGAATGTGGCAGGGTTCCACCACCGATCTTCCTCACAGCAGCATGGCATGTGATGAATGCGGCAGGGTTCCAGCACCGATCTTCCTCACAGCAGCATGACATGTGATGAATGCAGCAGGGTTCCAGCACCGGATCTTCATCACAGCAGCATGAGATGTGATGAATGTGGCAGGGTTCCAGCACCGATCTTCCTCACAGCAGCATGGCATGTGATGAATGTGGCAGGGTTCCAGCACCGATTTTCCTCACAGCAGCATGGCATGTGATGAATGCGGCAGGGTTCCAGCACCGATCTTCCTCACAGCAGCATGGCATGTGATGAATGCGGCAGGGTTCCAGCACCGGATCTTCATCACAGCAGCATGAGATGTGATAAATGTGGCAGGGTTCCAGCACCGATCTTCCTCACAGCAGCATGACATGTGATGAATGCAGCAGGGTTCCTATTCCGGCCATTTCTCACAGCAGCATGACACATGGTATATGCAGCACGGTTCCAGCACCGGTCATTCCTCACAGCAGCATGGAATGTGATGAATGCAGCAGCGTTCCTGCACCAATCTTCCTCACAGCAGCATGGCATGTGCTGAATGCGGCAGGGTTCCAGCACCGGATCTTCATTACAGCAGCATGAGATGTGATGAATATGGCAGGGTTGCAGCACTGATCTTCCTCACAGCAGCATGGCATCTGATGAATGCAGCAGGGTTCCTGCACCGATCTTCCTCACAGCAGCATGACATATGATGAATGCGGCAGGGTTCCCGCACCGGATCTTAATCACAGCAGCATGACATGTGATTAATGCAGCAGGGTTCCTCCACCGGATCTTCCTCACAGCAGTATGCCATATGACGAATGCGGCAGGGTTCCAGCACTGGCCATTCCTCACAGCAGCATGACACATGATATATGCAGCAGTGTTCCAACACCGGTCATTCCTCACAGCAGCATGACATGTGATGAACGCAGCAGGGTTCCTGCACTGATTTCCTCACAGCAGCATGGCATGTGATGAATGCGGCAGGGTTCCAGCACCGGATCTCCATCACAGCAGCTTGAGATGTGATGAATGTGGCAGGGTTCCAGCACCAATCTTCCTCACAGCAGCATGGCATGTGATGAATGCGGCAGGGTTCCAGCACCCCTTTTCCTCACAGCAGCATGGCATGTGATGAATGTGGCAGGGTTCCAGCACTGATCTTCCTCATAGCAGCATGACATGTGATGAATGCAGCAGGGTTCCTGCACCTGCCATTCCTCACAGCAGCATGACACATGATATAAGCAGCAGGGTTCCAGTACCGGTCATTCCTCACAGCAGCATGACATGTGATGAATGCAGCAGGGTTCCTGCCCCGATCTTCCTCACAGCAGCATGGCATGTGATGAACGCGGCAGGATTCCAGCACGGGATCTTCATCTCAGCAGCATGAGATGTGATGGATGTGGCAGGGTTCCAGCACCGATCTTCCTCACAGCAGCATGGCATGTGATGAATGTGGCAGGGTTCCAGCACTTATTTTCCTCACAGCACCATCGCATGTGATGAATGCGGCAGGGTTCCAGCACCAATCTTCCTCATAGCAGCATGACATGTGAAGAATGCAGCAGGGTTCCTGCACCGGCCATTCCTCACAGCAGCATGACACATGATATATGCAGCAGGGTTCCAGCACCTGTCATTCCTCACAGCAGCATGACATTTGATGAATGCAGCAGGGTTCCTACCCCGATCTTCCTCACAGCAGCATGGCATGTGATGAATGTGGCAGGGTTCCAGCACCGGATCTTCATCACAGCAGCATGAGATGTGATGAATGTGGCAGGGTTCCAGCACCGATCTTCCTCATAACAGCATGGCATGTGATGAATGCGGCATGGTTCCAACACCGATTTTCCTCACAGCAGCATGACATGTGATGAATGCAGCAGGGTTCCTGCACCGGCCATTCCTCACAGCAGCATGACACATGATATATGCAGCAGGGTTCGAGCACTGGTCATTCCTCACAGCAGCATGACATGTGAAGAATGCAGCAGGGTTCCTGCACCGATCTTCCTCACAGCAGCATGACATATGAGGAATGCGGCAGGGTTCCAGCACCGGATCTTCCTCACAGCAGAATGCTATATGACGAACGCGGCAGGGTTCCTGCACCAGACATTCCTCACAGCAGCATGACATGTAATGAATGCAGCAGGGTTCAAACACTGGATCTTCCTCACGGAAGCATGGCATGTGATGAATGCAGCAGGGTTCCTGCATCGGCATTCCTCACAGCAGCATGACATGTGATTAATGCAGCAGGGTTCCTGCACCAGATCTTTTCACAGCAGCATGCCATATGACCAATGGGGCAGGGATCCTGCACGGGGCATTCCTCACAGCAGCATGAAATGTGATGAATGCGGCAGGGTTCCTGCACCTGTCATTCCTCACAGCAGCATGATATGTGATGAATGCGGTAGGGTTCCTGCACGGCCATTCCTCACAGCAGCATGACATGTGATTAATGCAGCATGTTTCCTGCGTCGCCATTCCTCACAGCAGCATGACATGTGATGAATGTGGCAGGGTTCCTGCACCGGACATTCTTCACAGCAGCATGACATGCAATGAATGCAGCAGGGTTCAAACACTGGATCTTCCTCACAGCAGCATGGCATGTGATGAATGCAGCAGGGTTCCTGCACTGGATCTTCATCACAGCAGCATGAGATGTGATGAATGTGGCAGGGTTTCAGCACCGATCTTCCTCACAGCATCATGGCATGTGATGAATGCGGCAGGTTTCCAGCACCGATCTTCCTCACAGCAGCATGACATGTGATGAATGCAGCAGGGTTCCAGCACCGATCTTCGTCATAGGAGCATGACATGTGATGAATGCGGCAGGGTTCCAGCACTGGATCTTCATCACAGCAGCATGAGTTGTGATGAATGTGGCAGGGTTCCACCACCAATCTTCCTCACAGCAGCATGGCATATGATGAATGCAGCAGGGTTCCAGCACTGATCTTCCTCACAGCAGCATGACATGTGATGAATGCAGCAGGGTTCCAGCACCGGATCTTCATCACAGCAGCATGAGATGTGATGAATGTGGCAGGGTTCCAGCACCAATCTTCCTCACAGCAGCATGGCATGTGATGAATGTGGCAGGGTTCCAGAACCGATTTTCCTCACAGCAGCATGGCATGTGATGAATGCGGCAGGGTTCCAGCACCGATCTTCCTCACAGCAGCATGGCATGTGATGAATGCGGCAGGGTTCCAGCACCGGATCTTCATCACAGCAGCATGAGATGTGATGAATGTGGCAGGGTTCCAGCACCGATCTTCCTCACAGCAGCATGGCATGTGATGAATGTGGCAGGGTTCCAGCACCGATTTTATTCAAAGCAGCATGGCATGTGATGAATGCGGCAGGGTTCCAGCACCGATCTTCCTCACATCAGCATGACATGTGATGAATGCTGCAGCGTTCCTACACCGGCCATTCCTCACAGCAGCATTACACATGATATATGCAGCAGGGTTCCAGCACCAGTCATTCCTCACAGCAGCATGACATGTGATGAATGTGCCAGGGTTCCAGCACCGATCTTCCTCACAGCAGCATGGCATGTTATGAATGCGGCAGGGTTCCAGCACTGATTTTCCTCACAGCAGCATGGCATGTGATGAATGCAGCAGGGTTACAGCACTGGTCATTCCTCACAGCAGAATGAAATGTGATGAATGTGGCATGGTTACAGTACTGGATTTTCATCGCAGCAGCATGAGATGTGATGAATGCAGCAGGGTTCCAGCACCAATCTTCCTCACAGCAGCATGGCATGTCATGAATACGGCAGGGTTCCAGCTCCGATCTTCCTCACAGCAGCATGACATGTGATGAATGCAGCAGGGTTCCTGCACCGGCCATTCCTCACAGCAGCATTACATGTGATTAATGCAGCCAGATTCCTCCACTGGAACTTCCTCACAGCCTTATGCCATATGACGAATGCGGCAGGGTTCCTCACTGGCCAATCCTCACAGCAGCATGACACATGATATATGCAGCAGTATTACAGCACCGGTCATTTCTCACAGCAGCCTGACATGTGATGAATGCAGCAGGGTTCCTGCACCGATCTTCCTCACAGCAGCATGGCATGTGATGAATGCGGCAGGGTTCCAGCACCGATTTTCCTCACAGCACCATGGCATGTGATGAATGCAGCAGGGTTCCAGCACCGACCTTCCTCATAGCAGCATGACATGTGATGAATGCAGCAGGGTTCCTGCACCGATCTTCCTCACAGCAGCATGGCATGTGATGAATGCGCCAGGGTTCCAGGACCGGATCTTCATCACAGCACATGAGTTGTGATGAATGTGGCAGGGTTCCAGAACCGATCTTCCTCACAGCATGGCATGTGATGAATGCGGCAGGGTTCCAACACCGATTTTCCTCACAGCACCATGGCATGTGATGAATGCAGCAGGGTTCCAGCACCGACCTTCCTCATAGCAGCATGACATGTGATGAATGCAGCAGGGTTCCTGCACCGATCTTCCTCACAGCAGCATGGCATGTGATGAATGCGGCAGGGTTCCAGGACCGGATCTTCATCACAGCACATGAGTTGTGATGAATGTGGCAGGGTTCCAGAACCGATCTTCCTCACATCAGCATGGCATGTGATGAATGCGGCAGGGTTCCAGCACCGATTTTCCTCACAGCACCATGGCATGTGATGAATGCGGCAGGGTTCCAGCACCGACCTTCCTCATAGCAGCATGACATGTGATGAATGCAGCAGGGTTCCTCCACCGGATCTTCCTCACAGCCTTATGTCATATGACGAATGCGGCAGGGTTCCTGCACTGGCCATTCCTCACAGCAGCATGACACATGGTATATGCAGCAGGGTTCCAGCACCGGTCATTCCTCACAGCAGCCTGACATGTGATGAATGCAGCAGGGTTCCTGCACCGATCTTCCTCACAGCAGCATGGCAGGTGCTGAATGCGGCAGGGTTCCAGCACCGGATCTTCATCACAGCACATGAGTTGTGATGAATGTGGCAGGGTTCCAGAACCGATCTTCCTCACAGCAGCATGGCATGTGATGAATGCGGCAGGGTTCCAGCACAGATTTTCCTCACAGCACCATGACATGTGATGAATGCAGCAGGGTTCCAGCACCGACCTTCCTCATAGCAGCATGACATGTGATGAATGCAGCAGGGTTCCTGCACCGATCTTCCTCACAGCAGCATAGCATGTGATGAATGCGGCAGGGTTCCAGCACCGGATCTTCATCACAGCACATGAGTTGTGATGAATGTGGCAGGGTTCCAGAACCGATCTTCCTCACAGCAGCATGGCATGTGATGAGTGCGGCAGGGTTCCAGCACCGATTTTCCTCACAGCACCATGGCATGTGATGAATGCAGCAGGGTTCCAGCACCGACCTTCCTCATAGCAGCATGTCATGTGAAGAATGCAGCAGGGTTCCTCCACCGGATCTTCCTCACAGCCTTATGCCATATGACGAATGCGGCTGGGTTCCAGCACTGGCCATTCCTCAAAGCAGCATGACACATGATATATGCAGCAGTATTACAGCACCGGTCATTTCTCACAGCAGCCTGACATGTGATGAATGCAGCAGGGTTCCTGCACCGATCTTCCTCACAGCAGCATGGCATGTGATGAATGCGGCAGGGTTCCAGCACCGGATCTTCATCACAGCAGCATGAGTTGTGATGAATGTGGCAGGGTTCCAGAACCGATCTTCCTCACAGCACCATGGCATGTGATGAATGCAGCAGGGTTCCAGCACCGACCTTCCTCATAGCAGCATGTCATGTGAAGAATGCAGCAGGGTTCCTCCACCGGATCTTCCTCACAGCAGCATGAGATGTGATGAATGCAGCAGGGTTCCAGCACCGACCTTCCTCATAGCAACATGGCATGTGATGAATGCAGCAGGGTTCCTGCCCTGGATCTTCATCACAGCAGCATGAGATGTGATGAATGTCGCAGGGTTTCAGCACCGATCTTCCTCACAGCAGCATGGCATGTGATGAATTCGGCAGGGTTCCAGCACCGATCTTCCTCACAGCAGCATGACATGTGATGAATGCAGCAGGGTTCCAGCACCGATCTTCGTCATAGGAGCATGACATGTGATGAATGCGGCAGGGTTCCAGCACTGGATCTTCATCACAGCAGCATGAGCTGTGATGAATGTGGCAGGGTTCCACCACCGTTCTTCCTCACAGCAGCATGGCATGTGATGAATGCGGCAGGGTTCCAGCACCGATCTTCCTCACAGCAGCATGACATGTGATGAATGCAGCAGGGTTCCAGCACCGGATCTTCATCACAGCAGCATGAGATGTGATGAATGTGGCAGGGTTCCAGCACCGATCTTCCTCACAGCAGCATGGCATGTGATGAATGCGGCAGGGTTCCAGCACCGATCTTCCTCACAGCAGCCTGGCATGTGTTGAATGCGGCAGGGTTCCAGCACCGATCATCCTCACAGCAGCATGACATGTGATGAATGCCGCAGGGTTCCTGCACTGGCCATTCCTCGCAGCAGCATGACACATGATATATGCAGCAGGGTTCCAGCACCGGTCATTCCTCACAGCAGCATGACATGTGATGAATGCGCCAGGGTTCCAGCACAGATCTTCCTCACAGCAGAATGAAATGTGATGAATGCGGCATGGTTACAGTACTGGATTTTCATCGCAGCAGCATGAGATGAATGCAGCAAGGTTCCAGCATCAATCTTCCTCACAGCAGCATGGCATGTCATGAATACGGCAGGGTTCCAGCTCCGATCTTCCTCACAGCAGCATGACATGTGATGAATGCAGCAGGGTTCCTGCACCGGCCATTCCTCAGAGCAGCATTACATGTGATTAATGCAGCATTGTTCCTCCACCGGATCTTCCTCACAGCCTTATGCCACATGACGAATGCGGCAGGGTTCCAGCACCGATCTTCCTCACAGCAGCATGACATGTGATGAATGCAGCAGGGTTCCAGCTCCGATCTTCCTCACAGCAGCATGACATGTGATGAATGCGGCAGGGTTCCAGCACTGGATCTTCATCACAGCAGCATGAGCTGTGATGAATGTGGCAGGGTTCCACCACCGTTCTTCCTCACAGCAGCATGGCATGTGATGAATGTGGCAGGGTTCCAGCACCGGATCTTCATCACAGCACATGAGTTGTGATGAATGTGGCAGGGTTCCAGAACCGATCTTCCTCACAGCAGCATGGCATGTGATGAATGCGGCAGGGTTCCAGCACCGATTTTCCTCACAGCACCATGGCATGTGATGAATGCAGCAGGCTTCCAGCACCGACCTTCCTCATAGCAGCATGACATGTGATGAATGCAGCAGGGTTCCTGCACCGATCTTCCTCACAGCCTTATGCCATATGACGAATGCGGCAGGGTTCCAGCACTGGCCATTCCTCACAGCAGCATGACACATGATATATGCAGCAGTATTACAGCACCGGTCATTTCTAACAGCAGCCTGACATGTGATGAATGCAGCAGGGTTTTTGCACCGATCTTCTTCACAGCAGCATGAGTTGTGATGAATGTGGCAGGGTTCCAGAACCGATCTACCTCACAGCAGCATGGCATGTGATGAATGCGGCAGGGTTCCAGCACCGATTTTCCTCACAGCACCATGGCATGTGATGAATGCAGCAGGGTTCCAGCACCAACCTTCCTAATAGCAGCATGACATGTGATGAATGCAGCAGGGTTCCTGCACCGATCTTCCTCACAGCAGCATGGCATGTGATGATTCATGCGGCAGGGTTCCAGCACCGGATCTTCATCACAGCACATGAGTTGTGATGAATGTGGCAGGGTTCCAGAACTGATCTTCCTCACAGCAGCATGGCATGTGATGAACGCGGCAGGGTTCCAGCACCGATTTTCCTCACAGCACCATGGCATGTGATGAATGCAGCAGGGTTCCAGCACCGACCTTCCTCACAGCAGCATGGCATGTGATGAATGCAGCAGGGTTCCTGCACAGGATCTTCATCACAGCAGCATGAGATGTGATGAATGTGGCAGGGTTTCAGCACCGATCTTCCTCACAGCAGCATGGCATGTGATGAATGCGGCAGGGTTCCAGCACCGATCTTCCTCACAGCAGCATGACATGTGATAATGCAGCAGGGTTCCAGCACCGATCTTCGTCATAGGAGCATGACATGTGATGAATGCGGCAGGGTTCCAGCACTGGATCTTCATCACAGCAGCATGAGATGTGATGAATGTGGCAGGGTTCCACCACCGATCTTCCTCACAGCAGCATGGCATGTGATGAAGGCGGCAGGGTTCCAGCACCGATCTTCCTCACAGCAGCATGACATGTGATGAATGCGGCAGGGTTCCAGCACCGGATCTTCATCACAGCAGCATGAGATGTGATGAATGTGGCAGGGTTCCAGCACCGATCTTCCTCACAGCAGCATGGCATGTGATGAATGTGGCAGGGTTCCAGCACCGATTTTCCTCACAGCAGCATGGTATGTGATGAATGCGGCAGGGTTCCAGCACCAATCTTCCTCACAGCAGCATGGCATGTGATGAATGCGGCAGGGTTCCAGCACCGGATCTTCATCACAGCAGCATGAGATGTGATGAATGTGGCAGGGTTCCAGCACCGATCTTCCTCACAGCAGCATGGCATGTGATGAATGTGGCAGGGTTCCAGCACCGATTTTCCTCACAGCAGCATGGCATGTGATGAATGCGGCAGGGTTCCAGCACCGATCTTCCTCACAGCAGCATGACATGTGATGAATGCCGCAGGGTTCCTGCACCAGCCATTCCTTGCAGCAGCATGACACATGATGAATGCGCCAGGGTTCCAGCACCGATCTTCCTCACAGCAGCATGGCATGTTATGAATGCGGCAGGGTTCCAGCACTGATTTTCCTCACAGCAGCATGGCATGTGATGAATGCGGCAGGGTTACAGCACCGGTCATTCCTCACAGCAGAATGAAATGTGATGAATGTGGCATGGTTACAGTACTGGATTTTCATCGCAGCAGCATGAGATGTGATGAATGCAGCAGGGTTCCAGCACCAATCTTCCTCACAGCAACATGGCATGTAATGAATACGGCAGGGTTCCAGCTCTGATCTTCCTCACAGCAGCATGACATGTGATGAATGCAGCAGGGTTCCTGCACCGGCCATTCCTCACAGCAGCATTACATGTGATTAATGCAGCCAGGTTCCTCCACCGGATCTTCCTCACAGCCTTATGCCATATGACGAATGCGGCAGGGTTCCTGCACTGGCCATTCCTCACAGCAGCATGACACATGATATATGCAGCAGTATTACAGCACCGGTCATTTCTCACAGCAGCCTGACATGTGATGAATGCAGCAGGGTTCCTGCACCGATCTTCTTCACAGCAGCATGGCATGTGATGAATGCAGCAGGGTTCCAGCACCGGATCTTCATCACAGCAGCATGAGTTGTGATGAATGTGGCAGGGTTCCAGAACCGATCTTCCTCACAGCAGCATGGCATGTGATGAATGCGGCAGGGTTCCAGCACCGATTTTCCTCACAGCACCATGGCATGTGATGAATGCAGCAGGGTTCCAGCACCGACCTTCCTCATAGCAGCATGACATGTGATGAATGCAGCAGGGTTCCTGCACCGATCTTCCTCACAGCAGCATGGCATGTGATGAATGCGGCAGGGTTCCAGCACCCGATCTTCATCACAGCACATGAGTTGTGATGAATGTGGCAGGGTTCCAGAACCGATCTTCCTCACAGCAGCATGGCATGTGATGAATGCGGCAGGGTTCCAGCACCGATTTTCCTCACAGCACCATGGTATGTGATGAATGCAGCAGGGTTCCAGCACCGACCTTCCTCATAGCAGCATGACATGTGATGAATGCAGCAGGGTTCCTGCACCGATCTTCCTCACAGCAGCATGGCATGTGATGAATGCGGCAGGGTTCCAGCACCGGATCTTCATCACAGCACATGAGTTGTGATGAATGTGGCAGGGTTCCAGCACCGACCTTCCTCATAGCAGCATGACATGTGATGAATGCAGCAGGGTTCCTGCACCGATTTTCCTCACAGCACCATGGCATGTGATGAATGCAGCAGGGTTCCAGCACCGACCTTCCTCATAGCAGCATGACATGTGATGAATGCAGCAGGGTTCCTCCACCAGATCTTCCTCACAGCCTTATGCCATATGACGAATGCGGCAGGGTTCCAGCACTGGCCATTCCTCACAGCAGCATGACACATGATATATGCAGCAGTATTACAGCACCGGTCATTTCTCACAGCAGCCTGACATGTGATGAATGCAGCAGGGGTCCTGCACCGATCTTCCTCACAGCAGCATGGCATGTGATGAATGCGGCAGGGTTCCAGCACCGGATCTTCATCACAGCAGCATGAGTTGTGATGAATGTGGCAGGGTTCCAGAACCGATCTTCCTCACAGCAGCATGGCATGTGATGAATGCGGCAGGGTTCCAGCACCGAACTTCCTCATAGCAGCATGACATGTGATGAATGAAGCAGGGTTCCTGCACCGATCTTCCTCACAGCAGCATGGCATGTGATGAATGCGGCAGGGTTCCAGCACCGGATCTTCATCACAGCACATGAGTTGTGATGAATGTGGCAGGGTTCCAGAACCGATCTTCCTCACAGCAGCATGGCATGTGATGAACGCGGCAGGGTTCCAGCACTGATTTTCCTCACAGCACCATGGCATGTGATGAATGCAGCAGGGTTCCAGCACCGACCTTCCTCATAGCAGCATGACATGTGATGAATGCAGCAGGGTTCCTCCACCGGATCTTCCTCACAGCCTTATGCCATATGACAAATGCGGCAGGGTTCCTGTACTGGCCATTCCTCACAGTAGCATGACACATGGTATATGCAGCAGGGTTCCAGCACCGGTCATTCCTCACAGCAGCATAGCATGTGATGAATGCAGCAGTGTTCCTGCACCAATCTTCCTCACAGCAGCATGGCATGTGCTGAATGCGGCAGGGTTCCAGCACCGGCTATTCCTCACAGCAGCATTACATGTGATTAATGCAGCCAGGTTCCTCCACCGGATCTTCCTCACAGCCTTATGCCATATGACGAATGTGGCAGGGTTCCTGCACTGGCCATTCCTCACAGCAGCATGACACATGATATATGCAGCAGTATTACAGCACCGGTCATTTCTCACAGCAGCCTGACATTTGATGAATGCAGCAGGGTTCCTGCACCGATCTTCCTCACAGCAGCATGGCATGTGATGAATGCGGCAGGGTTCCAGCACCGGATCTTCAACACAGCAGCATGAGTTGTGATGAATGTGGCAGGGTTCCAGAACCGATCTTCCTCACAGCAGCATGGCATGTGATGAATGCGGCAGGGTTCCAGCACCGATTTTCCTCACAGCACCGTGGCATGTGATGAATGCAGCAGGGCTCCAGCACCGACATTCCTCATAGCAGCATGACATGTGATGAATGCAGCAGGGTTCCTGCACCGATCTTCCTCACAGCAGCATGGCATGTGATGAATGCGGCAGGGTTCCAGCACCGGATCTTCATCACAGCACATGAGTTGTGATGAATGTGGCAGGGTTCCAGGACCGATCTTCCTCACAGCAGCATGGCATGTGATGAATGCGGCAGGGTTCCAGCACCGATTTTCCTCACAGCACCATGGCATGTGATGAATGCAGCAGGGTTCCAGCACCGACCTTCCTCATAGCAGCATGACATGTGATGAATGCAGCAGGGTTCCTGCACCGATCTTCCTCACAGCAGCATGGCATGTGATGAATGCGGCAGGGTTCCAGCACCGGATCTTCATCACAGCACATGAGTTGTGATGAATGTGGCAGGGTTCCAGAACCGATCTTCCTCACAGCAGCATGGCATGTGATGAATGCGGCAGGGTTCCAGCAACGATTTTCCTCACAGCACCATGGCATGTGATGAATGCAGCAGGGTTCCAGCACCGACCTTCCTCATAGCAGCATGACATGTGATGAAAGCAGCAGGGTTCCTCCACCGGATCTTCCTCACAGCCTTATGCGATATGACGAATGCGGCAGGGTTACAGCACTGGCCATTCCTCACAGCAGCATGACACATGGTATATGAAGCAGTATTACAGTACCGGTCATTTTTCACAGCAGCCTGACATGTGATGAATGCAGCAGGGTTCCTGCACCGATCTTCCTCACAGCAGAATGGCATGTGATGAATGCGGCAGGGTTCCAGCACCGGATCTTCATCACAGCAGCATGAGTTGTGATGAATGTGGCAGAGTTCCAGAACCGATCTTCCTCACAGCAGCATGGCATGTGATGAATGCGCCAGGGTTCCAGCACCGATTTTCCTCACAGCACCATGGCATGTGATGAATGCAGCAGGGTTCCAGCACCAACCTTCCTCATAGCAGCATGACATGTGATGAATGCAGCAGGCTTCCTGCACCGATCTTCCTCACAGCAGCATGGCATGTGATGATTCATGCGGCAGGGTTCCAACACCGGATCTTCATCACAGCACATGAGTTGTGATGAATGTGGCAGGGTTCCAGAACCGATCTTCCCCACAGCAGCATGGCATGTGATGAACGCGGCAGGGTTTCAGCACCGATTTTCCTCACAGCACCATGGCATGTGATGAATGCAGCAGGGTTCCAGCACCGACCTTCCTCATAGCAGCATGACATGTGACGAATGCAGCAGGGTTCCTCCACCGGATCTTCCTCACAGCCTTATGCCATATGACGAATGCGGCAGGGTTCCTGCACTGGCCATTCCTCACAGCAGAATGACACATGGTATATGCAGCAGGGTTCCAGCACCGGTCATTCCTCACAGCAGCATAGCATGTGATGAATGCAGCAGTGTTCCTGCACCAATCTTCCTCACAGCAGCATGGCATGTGCTGAATGCGGCATGGTTCCAGCACCGGATCTTCATTACAGCAGCATGAGATGTGATGAATGTGGCAGGGTTCCAGCACAGATCTTCCTCACAGCAGCATGGCATCTGATGAATGCAGCAGGGTTCCTGCACCGATCTTCCTCACAGCAGCATGACACATGATATATGCAGCAGTGTTCCAACACCGGTCATTCCTCACAGCAGCATGACATGTGATGAATGCAGCAGGGTTCCTGCACTGATCTTCCTCAGAGCAGCATGGCATGTGATGAATGTGGCAGGGTTCCAGCACCGGATCTTCATCACAGCAGCATGAGATGTGATGAATCTGGCAGGGTTCCAGCACCGATCTTCCTCACCCAGCATGGCATGTGCTGAATGCGGCAGGGTTCCAGCACCGATTTTCCTCACAGCAGCATGGCATGTGATGAATGTGGCAGGGTTCCAGCACCGATCTTCCGCATTGCAGCATGACATGTGATGAATGCAGCAGGGTTCCTGCACCGGCCATTCCTCACAGCAGCATGACACATGATATATGCAGCAGGGTTCCAGCACTGGTCATTCCTCACAGCAGCCTGACATGTGATGAATGCAGCAGTGTTCCTGCCCCGATCTTCCACACAGCAGCATGGCATGTGATGAATGTGGTAGGGTTCCTGCACCGATCTTCCTCACAGCAGCATGGCATGTGATGAATGCGGCTGCGTTCCAGCACCAGATCTTCATCACTGCAGCATGAGATGTGATGGATCTGGCAGGGTTCCAGCACCGATCTTCCTCACAGCAGCATGGTATGTGTTGAATGCGGCAGGGTTCCAGCACTTATTTTCCTCCCAGCAGCATGGCATGTGATGAATGCGGCAGGGTTCCAGCACCGATCTTCCTCATAGCACCATGACATGTGATGAATGCAGCAGGGTTCCTGCACCGGATCTTCATCACAGCAGCATGAGTTGTGATGAATGTGGCAGGGTTCCAGAACCGATCTTCCTCACAGCAGCATGGCATGTGATGAATGCGGCAGGGTTCCAGCACCGATTTTCCTCACAGCACCATGGCATGTGATGAATGCAGCAGGGTTCCAGCACCGACCTTCCTCATAGCAGCATGACATGTGATGAATGCAGCAGGGTTCCTGCACCGATCTTCCTCACAGCAGCATGGCATGTGATGAATGCGGCAGGGTTCCTGCACCGATCTTCCTCACAGCAGCATGGCATGTGATGAATGCGGCAGGGTTCCAGCACCGGATCTTCATCACAGCACATGAGTTGTGATGAATGTGGCAGGGTTCCAGCACCGACCTTCCTCATAGCAGCATGACATGTGATGAATGCAGCAGGGTTCCTGCACCGATTTTCCTCACAGCACCATGGCATGTGATGAATGCAGCAGGGTTCCAGCACCGACCTTCCTCATAGCAGCATGACATGTGATGAATGCAGCAGGGTTCCTCCACCAGATCTTCCTCACAGCCTTATGCCATATGACGAATGCGGCAGGGTTCCAGCACTGGCCATTCCTCACAGCAGCATGACACATGATATATGCAGCAGTATTACAGCACCGGTCATTTCTCACAGCAGCCTGACATGTGATGAATGCAGCAGGGGTCCTGCACCGATCTTCCTCACAGCAGCATGGCATGTGATGAATGCGGCAGGGTTCCAGCACCGGATCTTCATCACAGCAGCATGAGTTGTGATGAATGTGGCAGGGTTCCAGAACCGATCTTCCTCACAGCAGCATGGCATGTGATGAATGCGGCAGGGTTCCAGCACCGAACTTCCTCATAGCAGCATGACATGTGATGAATGAAGCAGGGTTCCTGCACCGATCTTCCTCACAGCAGCATGGCATGTGATGAATGCGGCAGGGTTCCAGCACCGGATCTTCATCACAGCACATGAGTTGTGATGAATGTGGCAGGGTTCCAGAACCGATCTTCCTCACAGCAGCATGGCATGTGATGAACGCGGCAGGGTTCCAGCACTGATTTTCCTCACAGCACCATGGCATGTGATGAATGCAGCAGGGTTCCAGCACCGACCTTCCTCATAGCAGCATGACATGTGATGAATGCAGCAGGGTTCCTCCACCGGATCTTCCTCACAGCCTTATGCCATATGACAAATGCGGCAGGGTTCCTGTACTGGCCATTCCTCACAGTAGCATGACACATGGTATATGCAGCAGGGTTCCAGCACCGGTCATTCCTCACAGCAGCATAGCATGTGATGAATGCAGCAGTGTTCCTGCACCAATCTTCCTCACAGCAGCATGGCATGTGCTGAATGCGGCAGGGTTCCAGCACCGGCTATTCCTCACAGCAGCATTACATGTGATTAATGCAGCCAGGTTCCTCCACCGGATCTTCCTCACAGCCTTATGCCATATGACGAATGTGGCAGGGTTCCTGCACTGGCCATTCCTCACAGCAGCATGACACATGATATATGCAGCAGTATTACAGCACCGGTCATTTCTCACAGCAGCCTGACATTTGATGAATGCAGCAGGGTTCCTGCACCGATCTTCCTCACAGCAGCATGGCATGTGATGAATGCGGCAGGGTTCCAGCACCGGATCTTCAACACAGCAGCATGAGTTGTGATGAATGTGGCAGGGTTCCAGAACCGATCTTCCTCACAGCAGCATGGCATGTGATGAATGCGGCAGGGTTCCAGCACCGATTTTCCTCACAGCACCGTGGCATGTGATGAATGCAGCAGGGCTCCAGCACCGACCTTCCTCATAGCAGCATGACATGTGATGAATGCAGCAGGGTTCCTGCACCGATCTTCCTCACAGCAGCATGGCATGTGATGAATGCGGCAGGGTTCCAGCACCGGATCTTCATCACAGCACATGAGTTGTGATGAATGTGGCAGGGTTCCAGGACCGATCTTCCTCACAGCAGCATGGCATGTGATGAATGCGGCAGGGTTCCAGCACCGATTTTCCTCACAGCACCATGGCATGTGATGAATGCAGCAGGGTTCCAGCACCGACCTTCCTCATAGCAGCATGACATGTGATGAATGCAGCAGGGTTCCTGCACCGATCTTCCTCACAGCAGCATGGCATGTGATGAATGTGGCAGGGTTCCAGCACCGGATCTTCATCACAGCACATGAGTTGTGATGAATGTGGCAGGGTTCCAGAACCGATCTTCCTCACAGCAGCATGGCATGTGATGAATGCGGCAGGGTTCCAGCAACGATTTTCCTCACAGCACCATGGCATGTGATGAATGCAGCAGGGTTCCAGCACCGACCTTCCTCATAGCAGCATGACATGTGATGAAAGCAGCAGGGTTCCTCCACCGGATCTTCCTCACAGCCTTATGCGATATGACGAATGCGGCAGGGTTACAGCACTGGCCATTCCTCACAGCAGCATGACACATGGTATATGAAGCAGTATTACAGTACCGGTCATTTCTCACAGCAGCCTGACATGTGATGAATGCAGCAGGGTTCCTGCACCGATCTTCCTCACAGCAGAATGGCATGTGATGAATGCGGCAGGGTTCCAGCACCGGATCTTCATCACAGCAGCATGAGTTGTGATGAATGTGGCAGAGTTCCAGAACCGATCTTCCTCACAGCAGCATGGCATGTGATGAATGCGCCAGGGTTCCAGCACCGATTTTCCTCACAGCACCATGGCATGTGATGAATGCAGCAGGGTTCCAGCACCAACCTTCCTCATAGCAGCATGACATGTGATGAATGCAGCAGGCTTCCTGCACCGATCTTCCTCACAGCAGCATGGCATGTGATGATTCATGCGGCAGGGTTCCAACACCGGATCTTCATCACAGCACATGAGTTGTGATGAATGTGGCAGGGTTCCAGAACCGATCTTCCTCACAGCAGCATGGCATGTGATGAACGCGGCAGGGTTTCAGCACCGATTTTCCTCACAGCACCATGGCATGTGATGAATGCAGCAGGGTTCCAGCACCGACCTTCCTCATAGCAGCATGACATGTGACGAATGCAGCAGGGTTCCTCCACCGGATCTTCCTCACAGCCTTATGCCATATGACGAATGCGGCAGGGTTCCTGCACTGGCCATTCCTCACAGCAGAATGACACATGGTATATGCAGCAGGGTTCCAGCACCGGTCATTCCTCACAGCAGCATAGCATGTGATGAATGCAGCAGTGTTCCTGCACCAATCTTCCTCACAGCAGCATGGCATGTGCTGAATGCGGCATGGTTCCAGCACCGGATCTTCATTACAGCAGCATGAGATGTGATGAATGTGGCAGGGTTCCAGCACAGATCTTCCTCACAGCAGCATGGCATCTGATGAATGCAGCAGGGTTCCTGCACCGATCTTCCTCACAGCAGCATGACACATGATATATGCAGCAGTGTTCCAACACCGGTCATTCCTCACAGCAGCATGACATGTGATGAATGCAGCAGGGTTCCTGCACTGATCTTCCTCAGAGCAGCATGGCATGTGATGAATGTGGCAGGGTTCCAGCACCGGATCTTCATCACAGCAGCATGAGATGTGATGAATCTGGCAGGGTTCCAGCACCGATCTTCCTCACCCAGCATGGCATGTGCTGAATGCGGCAGGGTTCCAGCACCGATTTTCCTCACAGCAGCATGGCATGTGATGAATGTGGCAGGGTTCCAGCACCGATCTTCCGCATTGCAGCATGACATGTGATGAATGCAGCAGGGTTCCTGCACCGGCCATTCCTCACAGCAGCATGACACATGATATATGCAGCAGGGTTCCAGCACTGGTCATTCCTCACAGCAGCCTGACATGTGATGAATGCAGCAGTGTTCCTGCCCCGATCTTCCACACAGCAGCATGGCATGTGATGAATGTGGTAGGGTTCCTGCACCGATCTTCCTCACAGCAGCATGGCATGTGATGAATGCGGCTGTGTTCCAGCACCAGATCTTCATCACTGCAGCATGAGATGTGATGGATCTGGCAGGGTTCCAGCACCGATCTTCCTCACAGCAGCATGGTATGTGTTGAATGCGGCAGGGTTCCAGCACTTATTTTCCTCCCAGCAGCATGGCATGTGATGAATGCGGCAGGGTTCCAGCACCGATCTTCCTCATAGCAGCATGACATGTGATGAATGCAGCAGGGTTCCTGCACCGGCCATTCCTCACAGCAGCATGACACATGATATATGCAGCAGGGTTCCAGCACCTGTCATTCCTCACAGCAGCATGACATGTGATGAATGCAGCAGGATTCCTGCCCCGATCATCCTCACAGCAGCATGGCATGTGATGAATGTGGCAGGGTTCCAGCACCGGATCTTCATTACAGCAGCATGAGATGTGATTAATGTGGCAGGGTTCCAGCACCGATCCTCCTCACAGCAGCATGGCATCTGATGAATGCAGCAGGGTTCCTGCACCGATCTTCCTCACAGCAGCATGACATATGATGAATGCGGCAGGGTTCCAGGACTGGATCTTAATCACAGCATCATGACATGTGATTAATGCAGCAGGGTTCCTCCACCGGATCTTCCTCACATCAGTATGCCATATGACGAATGCGGCAGGGTTCCAGCACTGGCCATTCCTTACAGCAGCATGACACATGATATATGCAGCAGTGTTCCAACACCGGTCATTCCTCACAGCAGCATGACATGTGATGAATGCAGCAGGGTTCCTGCACTAATCTTCTTCAGAGCAGCATGGCATGTGATGAATGCGGCAGGGTTCCAGCACCAAATTCTTCATCACAGCAGCATGAGATGTGATGAATGTGGCAGGGTTCCAGCACCAATCTTCCTCACCCAGCATGGCATGTGCTGAATGCAGCAGGGTTCCAGCACCGATTTTCCTTACAGCAGCATGGCATGTGATGAATGTGGCAGGGTTCCAGCAACGATCTTCCTCATTGCAGCATGACATGTGATGAATGCAGCAGGGTTCCTGCACCGGCCATTCCTCACAGCAGCATGACACATGATATATGCAGCAGGGTTCCAGCACCGGTCATTCCTCACAGCAGCATGACATGCGATGAATGCAGCAGGGTTCCTGCCCCGATCTTCCTCACAGCAGCATGGCATGTGATGAATGCGGTAGGGTTCCTGCACCGATCTTCCTCACAGCAGCATGGCATGTGATGAATGCGGCAGGGTTCCAGCACCGGATCTTCAACACAGCAGCATGAGATGTGATGGATGTGGCAGGGTTCCAGCACCGATCTTCTTCACAGCAGCATGGCATGTGATTAATGCGCAGGGTTCCAGCACTTATTTTCCTCACTGCAGCGTGGCATGTGATGAATGCGGCAGGGTTCCAGCACTGATCCTCCTCATAGCAGCATGACATGTGATGAATGCGGCAGGGTTCCAGCACCGGATCTTAATCACAGCAGTATGACAAATGATTAATGCAGAGGGTTCCTCCAACGGATCTTCCTCACAGCAGTATGCCATATGACGAATGCGGCAGGGTTCCAGCACTGGCCATTCCTCACAGCAGCATGACATGTGATGAATGTGGCAGGGTTCCAGCACCGATCTTCCTCACAACTTCATGGCATGTGATGAATGTGGCAGGGTTCCAACAACGATTTTCCTCACAGCAGCATGGCATGTGATGAATGCACCAGGGTTCCTGCACCGGCCATTCCTCACAGCAGCATAACACATGATATATGCAGCAGGGTTCCAGCACTAGTCATTCCTCACAGCAGCATGACATGTGATGAATGCAGCAGGTTTACAGCACCGGATCTTCCTGACAGCAGAGTGCTATATGACGAATGCAGCAGGGTTCCTGCACCAGACATTCCTCATAGCAGCATGACATGTAATGAAAGCAGCAGGGCTCAAACATTGGATCTTCCTCACAGCAGCATGGCATGTGATGAATGCAGCAGGGTTCCTGCACCGGCCATTCCTCACAGCAGCATTACATGTAATTAATGCAGTAGTGTTCCTGCACCGGATCTTTTCACAGCAGCATGCCATATGACCAATGCAGCAGGGATCCTGCATGGGGCATTCCTCACAGCAGCATGATATGTGATAAATGCGGTAGGGTTCCTGCACGGCCATTCCTCACAGCAGCATGACATGTGATTAATGCAGCAAGGTTCCTGCACCGGATCTTCCTCACAGCAGCATGCCATATGACCAATGTGGCAGGGATCCTGCACGGGGCATTCCTCGCAGCAGCATGACATATGATGAATGTGGCAGGGTTCCTGCACCTGTCATTTCTCACAGCAGCATGACATGTGATGAATGCGGTAGGGTTCCTGAACGGCCATTCCTCACAGCAGCATGACATGTGATTAATGCAGCAGGGTTCCTGCACCAGATCTTCCTCACAGCAGCATGACATGTGATGAGTGCGGCAGTGTTCCTGCACCGGCCATTCCTCACAGCAGCATGACATGTGATTAATGCAGCATATTTCCTGCATGGCCATTCCTCACAGCAGCATGACATGTGATGAATGTGGCAGAGTTCCTGCACCGGCCATCTCTCACAGCAGCATGACATGTGATTAATGCAGCAGGGTTCCTGCACCAGATCTTCCTCACAGCAGCATGACATGTGATGAATGCGGCAGGGTTCCTGCACCGGCCATTCCTCACAGCAGCATGACATGTGATTAATGCAGCATATTACCTGCGTGGCCATTCCTCACAGCAGCATGACATGTGATGAATGCAGCATGGTTCCTGCACCGGCCATTCCTCACAGCAGCATGACATGTCATTAATGCAGCAGGGTTCCTGCACCGGATCTTTTCACAGCAGCATGCCATATGACCAATGTGGCAGGGATTCTGCACGGGCCATTCCTCGCAGCAGTATGACATATGATGAATGTGGCAGGGTTCCTGCTTCTGTCATTCCTCACAGCAGCATGACATGTGATGAATGCGGTAGGGTTAGGGCACGGCCATTCCTCACAGCAGCATGACACATGATATATGCAGCAGGGTTCCAGCACTAGTCATTCCTCACAGCAGCATGACATGTGATGAATGCAGCAGTGTTCCTGCGTGGCCATTCCTCACAGCAGCATGACATTGATGAATGCGGCAGGGTTCCTGCACCAGCCATTCCTCACAGCAGCATGACATGTGATTAATGCAGCATATTTCCTGCGTGGCCATTCCTCACAGCAGCATGACATGTGATGAATGTGGCAGAGTTCTTGCAACGGCCATTCCTCACAGCAGCATGACATGTGATTAATGCAGCATGGTTCATGCGTGGCCATTCCTCACAGCAGCATAACATGTGATGAATGCAACAGGGTTCCTGCACCAGATCTTCTTCACAGCAGCATGGCATGTGATTAATGCAGCATATTTCCTGCGTGGCCATTCCTCACAGCAGCATGACATGTGATGAATGTGGCAGGGTTCCTGCACCAGCCATTCCTCACAGCAGCATGACATGTAATGAATGCAGCAGGGTTCAAACACTGGATTTTCCTCACAGCAGCATGGCATGTGATGAATGCAGCAGGGTTCCTGCACCGGATCTTTGCACAGCAGCATGCCATATGACTAATGCGGCAGGGATCCTGCACAGGGCATTCCTCGCAGCAGCATGACATGTGATGAATGCGCCAGAGTTCCTGCACCTGTCATTCCTCACAGAAGCATGACATGTGATGAATGCGGTAGGGTTCCTGCACGGCCATTCCTCACAGCAGCATGACATGTGATTAATGCAGCAGGGTTCCTGCACCGGATCTTCCTCACAGCACCATGACATGTGATTAATGCAGCATGGTTTCTGCATGGCCATTCCTCACAGCAGCATGACATGTGATTAATGCAGCAGGGTTGCTGCACCAGATCTTCCTCACAGCAGCATGCCATATGACGAATGCGGCAGGGTTCCTGCACGGCCATTCCTCACAGCAGCATGACATGTGATTAATGCAGCATGGTTCCTGCGTGGCCATTCCTCACAGCAGCATGACATGTGATGAATGCGGCAGGGTTCCTGCACCGGCCATTCCTCACAGCAGCATGACATGTGATGAATGCGGCAGGGTTCCTGCACCGGCCATTCCTCATAGCAGCATGACATGTGATGAATGCGGCAGGGTTCCAGCACCTATCTTTCTCACAGCAGCATGACATGTGATGAATGCGGCAAGGTTCCAGCACCGATCTTTCTCACAGCAGCATGACATGTGATGAATGCGGCAGGATTCCAGCACCGGTCTTTCTCACAGCAGCATGACATGCGATGAATGCGGCAGGGTTCCAGCACTGATCTTTCTCACAGCAGCATGACATGTGATGAATGCGGCAGGTTTCCAGCACCGATCTTCCTCACAGCAGCACGACATGTGATGAATGCGGCAGGGTTCCAGCACCGATCTTTCTTACAGCAGCATGACATGTGATGAATGCGGCAGGGTTCCAGCACCGATCTTTCTCACAGCAGCATGACATGTGATGAATGCGGTAGGGTTCCAGTACTGATCTTCCTCACAGCAGCATGACATGTGATGAATGCGGCAGGGTTCCAACACCGATCTTCCTCACAGCAGCATGACATGTGATGAATGCGGCAGGGTTCATGCACCTGTTACTCCTCACAGCAGCATGACATGTGATTAATGCAGCATGGTTCCTGCATGGCCATTCCTCACAGCAGCATGACATGTGATTAATGCAGCAGGGTTCCTGCACCGATCTTCCTCACAGCAGCATGGCATGTGATTAATGCGCAGGGTTCCAGCACTTATTTTCCTCACAGCAGCATGACATGTGATGAATGCAGCAGGTTTAAAGCACCGGATCTTCCTGACAGCAGAATGCTATATGACGAATGCAGCAGGGTTCCTGCACCAGACATTCCTCATAGCAGCATGACATGTAATGAATGCAGCAGGGTTCAAACATTGGATCTTCCTCACAGCAGCATGGCATGTGATGACTGCAGCAGGGTTCCTGCACTGGCCATTCCTCACAGCAGCATTACATGTGATTAATGCAGTAGTGTTCCTGCACCGGATCTTTTCACAGCAGCATGCCATATGACCAATGCAGCAGGGATCCTGCATGGGGCATTCCTCACAGCAGCATGATATGTGATGAATGCGGTAGGGTTCCTGCACGGCCATTCCTCACAGCAGCATGACATGTGATTAATGCAGCAAGCTTCCTGCACCGGATCTTCCTCACAGCAGCATGACATGTGATTAATGCAGCATATTTCCTGCATGGCCATTCCTCACAGCATCATGATATGTGATGAATGTGGCAGGGTTCCTGCACCGGCCATTCCTCACAGCAGCATGACATGTAATGAATGCAGCAGGGTTCAAACACTGGATCTTCCTCACAGCAGCATGGCATGTGATGAATGCAGCAGGGTTCCTGCACCGGCCATTCCTCACAGCAGCATGACATGTGATTAATGCAGCAGGGTTCCTGCACCGGATCTTTTCACAGCAGTATGCCATATGATGAATGTGGCAGGGTTCCAGCACTGGCCATTCCTCACAGCAGCATGACATGTGATGAATATGGCAGGGTTCCAGCACCGATCTTCCTCACAACAGCATGGCATGTGATGAAAGCGGCAGGGTTCCAACACCGATTTTCCTCACAGCAGCATGACATGTGATGAATGCGGCAGGGTTCCTGCACCGGCCATTCCTCACAGCAGCATGACATGTGATTAATGCAGCATATTACCTGCGTGGCCATTCCTCACAGCAGCATGACATGTGATGAATGCGGCAGGGTTCCTGGACCGGCCATTGCTCACAGCAGCATGACATGTGATTAATGCAGCATATTTCCTGCATGGCCATTCCTCACAGCAGCATGACATGTGATGAATGCAGCATGGTTCCTGCACCGGCCATTCCTCACAGCAGCATGACATGTCATTAATGCAGCAGGGTTCCTGCACCGGATCTTTTCACAGCAGCATGCCATATGACCAATGTGGCAGGGATTCTGCACGGGCCATTCCTCGCAGCAGTATGACATATGATGAATGTGGCAGGGTTCCTGCTTCTGTCATTCCTCACAGCAGCATGACATGTGATGAATGCGGTAGGGTTAGGGCACGGCCATTCCCTCACAGCAGCATGATACCTGATATATGCAGCAGGGTTCCAGCACTAGTCATTCCTCACAGCAGCATGACATGTGATGAATGCAGCAGTGTTCCTGCGTGGCCATTCCTCACAGCAGCATGACATTGATGAATGCGGCAGGGTTCCTGCACCAGCCATTCCTCACAGCAGCATGACATGTGATTAATGCAGCATATTTCCTGCGTGGCCATTCCTCACAGCAGCATGACATGTGATGAATGTGGCAGAGTTCTTGCAACGGCCATTCCTCACAGCAGCATGACATGTGATTAATGCAGCATGGTTCCTGCGTGGCCATTCCTCACAGCAGCATAACATGTGATGAATGCAACAGGGTTCCTGCACCAGATCTTCTTCACAGCAGCATGGCATGTGATTAATGCAGCATATTTCCTGCGTGGCCATTCCTCACAGCAGCATGACATGTGATGAATGTGGCAGGGTTCCTGCACCAGCCATTCCTCACAGCAGCATGACATGTAATGAATGCAGCAGGGTTCAAACACTGGATTTTCCTCACAGCAGCATGGCATGTGATGAATGCAGCAGGGTTCCTGCACCGGATCTTTGCACAGCAGCATGCCATATGACTAATGCGGCAGGGATCCTGCACAGGGCATTCCTCGCAGCAGCATGACATGTGATGAATGCGCCAGAGTTCCTGCACCTGTCATTCCTCACAGAAGCATGACATGTGATGAATGCGGTAGGGTTCCTGCACGGCCATTCCTCACAGCAGCATGACATGTGATTAATGCAGCAGGGTTCCTGCACCGGATCTTCCTCACAGCAGCATGACATGTGATTAATGCAGCAGGGTTGCTGCACCAGATCTTCCTCACAGCAGCATGCCATATGACGAATGCGGCAGGGTTCCTGCACGGCCATTCCTCACAGCAGCATGACATGTGATTAATGCAGCATGGTTCCTGCGTGGCCATTCCTCACAGCAGCATGACATGTGATGAATGCGGCAGGGTTCCTGCACCGGCCATTCCTCACAGCAGCATGACATGTGATGAATGCGGCAGGGTTCCTGCACCGGCCATTCCTCATAGCAGCATGACATGTGATGAATGCGGCAGGGTTCCAGCACCTATCTTTCTCACAGCAGCATGACATGTGATGAATGCGGCAAGGTTCCAGCACCGATCTTTCTCACAGCAGCATGACATGTGATGAATGCGGCAGGATTCCAGCACCGGTCTTTCTCACAGCAGCATGACATGCGATGAATGCGGCAGGGTTCCAGCACTGATCTTTCTCACAGCAGCATGACATGTGATGAATGCGGCAGGTTTCCAGCACCGATCTTCCTCACAGCAGCACGACATGTGATGAATGCGGCAGGGTTCCAGCACCGATCTTTCTTACAGCAGCATGACATGTGATGAATGCGGCAGGGTTCCAGCACCGATCTTTCTCACAGCAGCATGACATGTGATGAATGCGGCAGGGTTCCAGTACTGATCTTCCTCACAGCAGCATGACATGTGATGAATGCGGCAGGGTTCCAACACCGATCTTCCTCACAGCAGCATGACATATGATGAATGCGGCAGGGTTCATGCACCTGTTACTCCTCACAGCAGCATGACATGTGATTAATGCAGCATGGTTCCTGCATGGCCATTCCTCACAGCAGCATGACATGTGATTAATGCAGCAGGGTTCCTGCACCGATCTTCCTCACAGCAGCATGGCATGTGATTAATGCGCAGGGTTCCAGCACTTATTTTCCTCACAGCAGCATGACATGTGATGAATGCAGCAGGTTTAAAGCACCGGATCTTCCTGACAGCAGAATGCTATATGACGAATGCAACAGGGTTCCTGCACCAGACATTCCTCATAGCAGCATGACATGTAATGAATGCAGCAGGGTTCAAACATTGGATCTTCCTCACAGCAGCATGGCATGTGATGACTGCAGCAGGGTTCCTGCACTGGCCATTCCTCACAGCAGCATTACATGTGATTAATGCAGTAGTGTTCCTGCACCGGATCTTTTTACAGCAGCATGCCATATGACCAATGCAGCAGGGATCCTGCATGGGGCATTCCTCACAGCAGCATGATATGTGATGAATGCGGTAGGGTTCCTGCACGGCCATTCCTCACAGCAGCATGACATGTGATTAATGCAGCAAGCTTCCTGCACCGGATCTTCCTCACAGCAGCATGACATGTGATTAATGCAGCATATTTCCTGCATGGCCATTCCTCACAGCATCATGATATGTGATGAATGTGGCAGGGTTCCTGCACCGGCCATTCCTCACAGCAGCATGACATGTAATGAATGCAGCAGGGTTCAAACACTGGATCTTCCTCACAGCAGCATGGCATGTGATGAATGCAGCAGGGTTCCTGCACCGGCCATTCCTCACAGCAGCATGACATGTGATTAATGCAGCAGGGTTCCTGCACCGGATCTTTTCACAGCAGTATGCCATATGATGAATGTGGCAGGGTTCCAGCACTGGCCATTCCTCACAGCAGCATGACATGTGATGAATGTGGCAGGGTTCCAGCACCGATCTTCCTCACAACAGCATGGCATGTGATGAAAGCGGCAGGGTTCCAACACCGATTTTCCTCACAGCAGCATGGCATGTGATGAATGCAGCAGGGTTCCTGCACCGGCCATTCCTCACAGCAGCATAACACATGATATATGCAGCAGGGTTCCAGCACTAGTCATTCCTCACAGCAGCATGACATGTGATAATGCAGCAGGTTTACAGCACCGGATCTTCCTGACAGCAGAATGCTATATGACGAATGCAGCAAGGTTCCTGCACCAGACATTCCTCATAGCAGCATGACATGTAATGAATGCAGCAGGGTTCAAACATTGGATCTTCCTCACAGCAGCATGGCATGTGATGAATGCAGCAGGGTTCCTGCACCGGCCATTCCTCACAGCAGCATTACATGTGATTAATGCAGTAGTGTTCCTGCACCGGATCTTTTCACAGCAGCATGCCATATGACCAATGCAGCAGGGATCCTGCATGGGGCATTCCTCACAGCAGCATGATATGTGATGAATGCGGTAGGGTTCCTGCACGGCCATTCCTCACAGCAGCATGACATGTGATTAATGCAGCAAGCTTCCTGCACCGGATCTTCCTCACAGCAGCATGACATGTGATTAATGCAGCATATTTCCTGCATGGCCATTCCTCACAGCATCATGATATGTGATGAATGTGGCAGGGTTCCTGCACCGGCCATTCCTCACAGCAGCATGACATGTAATGAATGCAGCAGGGTTCAAACACTGGATCTTCCTCACAGCAGCATGGCATGTGATGAATGCAGCAGGGTTCCTGCACCGGCCATTCCTCACAGCAGCATGGCATGTGATGACTGCAGCAGGGTTCCTGCACTGGCCATTCCTCACAGCAGCATTACATGTGATTAATGCAGTAGTGTTCCTGCACCGGATCTTTTCACAGCAGCATGCCATATGACCAATGCAGCAGGGATCCTGCATGGGGCATTCCTCACAGCAGCATGATATGTGATGAATGCGGTAGGGTTCCTGCACGGCCATTCCTCACAGCAGCATGACATGTGATTAATGCAGCAAGCTTCCTGCACCGGATCTTCCTCACAGCAGCATGACATGTGATTAATGCAGCATATTTCCTGCATGGCCATTCCTCACAGCATCATGATATGTGATGAATGTGGCAGGGTTCCTGCACCAGCCATTCCTCACAGCAGCATGACATGTAATGAATGCAGCAGGGTTCAAACACTGGATCTTCCTCACAGCAGCATGGCATGTGATGAATGCAGCAGGGTTCCTGCACCGGCCATTCCTCACAGCAGCATGACATGTGATTAATGCAGCAGGGTTCCTGCACCGGATCTTTTCACAGCAGTATGCCATATGATGAATGTGGCAGGGTTCCAGCACTGGCCATTCCTCACAGCAGCATGACATGTGATGAATGTGGCAGGGTTCCAGCACCGATCTTCCTCACAACAGCATGGCATGTGATGAAAGCGGCAGGGTTCCAACACCGATTTTCCTCACAGCAGCATGGCATGTGATGAATGCAGCAGGGTTCCTGCACCGGCCATTCCTCACAGCAGCATAACACATGATATATGCAGCAGGGTTCCAGCACTAGTCATTCCTCACAGCAGCATGACATGTGATAATGCAGCAGGTTTACAGCACCGGATCTTCCTGACAGCAGAATGCTATATGACGAATGCAGCAAGGTTCCTGCACCAGACATTCCTCATAGCAGCATGACATGTAATGAATGCAGCAGGGTTCAAACATTGGATCTTCCTCACAGCAGCATGGCATGTGATGAATGCAGCAGGGTTCCTGCACCGGCCATTCCTCACAGCAGCATTACATTTGATTAATGCAGTAGTGTTCCTGCACCGGATCTTTTCACAGCAGCATGCCATATGACCAATGCAGCAGGGATCCTGCATGGGGCATTCCTCACAGCAGCATGATATGTGATGAATGCGGTAGGGTTCCTGCACGTCCATTCCTCACAGCAGCATGACATGTGATTAATGCAGCAAGGTTCCTGCACCGGATCTTCCTCACAGCAGCATGACATGTGATTAATGCAGCATATTTCCTGCATGGCCATTCCTCACAGCAGCATGACATGTGATGAATGTGGCAGGGTTCCTGCACCGGCCATTCCTCACAGCAGCATGGCATGTGATGAATGCAGCAGGGTTCCTGCACCGGCCATTCCTCACAGCATCATGACATGTGATTAATGCAGCAGGGTTCCTGCACCGGATCTTTTCACATCAGCATGCCATATGACCAATGTGGCAGGGATCCTGCACGGGGCATTCCTCGCAGCAGCATGACAATTGATGAATGTGGCAGGGTTCCTGCACCTGTCATTCCTCACAGCAGCATGACATGTGATTAATGCAGCAGGGTTGCTGCACCAGATCTTCCTCACAGCAGCATGACATGTGATGAATGCGGCAGGGTTCCTGCACCGGCCATTCCTCACAGCAGCATGACATGTGATTAATGCAGCATATTTCTTGCATGGCCATTCCTCACAGCAGCATGACATGTGATGAATGCGGCAAGGTTCCTGCACCGGCCATTCCTCACAGCAGCATGACATGTGATTAATGCAGCATATTTCCTGCGTGGCCATTCCTCACAGCAGCATGACATGTGATGAATGCGGCAGGGTTCCTGCACCGGCCATTCCTCACAGCAGCATGACATGTGATTAATGCAGCATATTTCCTGCATGGCCATTCCTCACAGCAGCATGACATGTGATGAATGCAGCAGGGTTCCTGCACCGGCCATTCCTCACAGCAGCATGACATGTCATTAATGCAGCAGGGTTCCTGCACCGGATCCTTTCACAGCAGCATGCCATATGACCAATGTGGCAGGGATCCTGCACGGGCCATTCCTCGCAGCAGTATGACATATGATGAATGTGGCAGGGTTCCTGCACCTGTCATTCCTCACAGCAGCATGACATGTGATGAATGTGGTAGGGTTCCTGCACGGCCATTCCTCACAGCAGCATGACATGTGATTAATGCAGCAGGGTTCCTGCACCTGATCTTCCTCACAGCAGCATGACATGTGATTAATGCAGCACGGTTCCTGCGTGGCCATTCCTCACAGCAGCATGACATGTGATGAATGCGGCAGGGTTCCTGCACCAGCCATTCCTCACAGCAGCATGACATGTGATTAATGCAGCATATTTCCTGCATGGCCATTCCTCACAGCAGCATGACATGTGATGAATGTGGCAGAGTTCCTGCAATGGCCATTCCTCACAGCAGCATGACATGTGATTAATGCAGCAGGGTTCCTGCACCAGATCTTCCTCACAGCAGCATGACATGTGATTAATGCAGCATGGCTCCTGCGTGGCCTTTCCTCACAGCAGCATGACATGTGATGAATGCAACAGGGTTCCTGCACCAGATCTTCTTCACAGCAGCATGGCATGTGATTAAAGCAGCATATTTCCTGCACCGGCCATTCCTCACAGCAGCATGACATGTAATGAATGCAGCAGGGTTCAAACACTGGATTTTCCTCACAGCAGCATGGCATGTGATGAATGCAGCAGGGTTCCTGCACCGGCCATTCCTCACAGCAGCATGACATATGATTACTGCAGCAGGGTTCCTGCACCGGATCTTTGCACAGCAGCATGCCATATGACCAATGCGGCAGGGATCCTGCACAGGGCATTCCTCGCAGCAGCATGACATGTGATGAATGCGGCAGGGTTCCTGCACCTGTCATTCCTCACAGCAGCATGACATGTGATGAATGCGGTAGGGTTCCTGCACGGCCATTCCTCACAGCAGCATGAAATGTGATTAATGCTGCAGGGTTCCTGCACCGGATCTTCCTCACAGCACCATGACATGTGATTAATGCAGCATGGTCCTGCATGGCCATTCCTCACAGCAGCATGACATGTGATTAATGCAGCAGGGTTCCTGCACCAGATCTTCCTCACAGCAGCATGCCATATGACGAATGCGGCAGGGTTCCTGCACGGCCATTCCTCACAGCAGCATGACATGTGATTAATGCAGCATGGTTCCTGCGTGGCCATTCCTCACAGCAGCATGACATGTGATGAATGCGGCAGGGTTCCTGCACCGGCCATTCCTCACAGCAGCATGACATGTGATGAATGCGGCAGGGTTCCTGCACCGGCCATTCCTCACAGCAGCATGACATGTGATGAATGCGGCAGGGTTCCAGCACCTATCTTTCTCACAGCAGCATGACATGTGATGAATGCGGCAAGGTTCCAGCACCGATCTTTCTCACAGCAGCATGACATGTGATGAATGCGGCAAGGTTCCAGCACCGATCTTTCTCACAGCAGCATGACATGTGATGAATGCGGCAGGATTCCAGCACCGGTCTTTCTCACAGCAGCATGACATGTGATGAATGCGGCAGGGTTCCAGCACCGATCTTTCTTACAGCAGCATGACATGTGATGAATGCGGCAGGGTTCCAGCACCGATCTTTCTTACAGCAGCATGACATGTGATGAATGCGGCAGGGTTCCAGCACCGATCTTTCTCACAGCAGCATGACATGTGATGAATGCGGCAGAGTTCCAGCACTGATCTTCCTCACAGCAGCATGACATGTGATGAATGCGGCAGGGTTCCAACACCGATCTTCCTCACATCAGCATGACATGTGATGAATGCGGCAGGGTTCCTGCACCTGTTACTCCTCACAGCAGCATGACATGTGATTAGTGCAGCAGGGTTCCTGCACCGGATCTTCCTCACAGCATCATGACATGTGATTAATGCAGCATGGTTCCTGCGTGGCCATTCCTCACAGCAGCATGACATGTGATGAATGCGGCAGGGTTCCTGCACCGGCCATTCCTCACAGCAGCATGACATGTGATGAATGCGGCAGGGTTCCAGCACCGATCTTCCTCACAGCAGCATGACATGTGATGAATGCGGCAGGGTTCCAGCACCGACCTTTCTCACAGCAGCATGACATGTGATGAATGCGGCAGGGTTCCAGCACCTATCTTTCTCACAGCAGCATGACATGTGATGAATGCGGCAAGGTTCCAGCACCGATCTTTCTCACAGCAGCATGACATGTGATGAATGCGGCAGGGTTCCAGCACCGATCTTTCTTACAGCAGCATGACATGTGATGAATGCGGCAGGGTTCCAGCACCGATCTTTCTCACAGCAGCATGACATGTGATGAATGCGGCAGGGTTCCAGCACCGATCTTCCTCACAGCAGCATGACATGTGATGAATGCGGCAGGGTTCCAGCACCGACCTTTCTCACAGCAGCATGACATGTGATGAATGCGGCAGGGTTCCAGCACCTATCTTTCTCACAGCAGCATGACATGTGATGAATGCGGCAAGGTTCCAGCACCGATCTTTCTCACAGCAGCATGACATGTGATGAATGCGGCAGGATTCCAGCACCGGTCTTTCTCACAGCAGCATGACATGTGATGAATGCGGCAGGGTTCCAGCACCGATCTTCCTCACAGCAGCATGACATGTGATGAATGCGGCAGGGTTCCAGCACCGATCTTTCTTACAGCAGCATGACATGTGATGAATGCGGCAGGGTTCCAGCACCGATCTTTCTCACAGCAGCATGACATGTGATGAATGCGGCAGGATTCCAGCACCGGTCTTTCTCACAGCAGCATGACATGTGATGAATGCGGCAGGGTTCCAGCACCGATCTTCCTCACAGCAGCATTACATGTGATGAATGCGGCAGGGTTCCAGCACCGATCTTTCTTACAGCAGCATGACATGTGATGAATGCGGCAGGGTTCCAGCACCGATCTTTCTCACAGCAGCATGACATGTGATGAATGCGGCAGGGTTCCAGCACTGATCTTCCTCACAGCAGCATGACATGTGATGAATGCGGCAGGGTTCCAACACCGATCTTCCTCACATCAGCATGACATGTGATGAATGCGGCAGGGTTCCTGCACCTGTTACTCCTCACAGCAGCATGACATGTGATTAGTGCAGCAGGGTTCCTGCACCGGATCTTCCTCACAGCAGCATGCCATATGACAAATGCGGCAGGGTTCCTGCATGGCCATTCCTCACAGCATCATGACATGTGATTAATGCAGCATGGTTCCTGCGTGGCCATTCCTCACAGCAGCATGACATGTGATGAATGCGGCAGGGTTCCTGCACCGGCCATTCCTCACAGCAGCATGACATGTGATGAATGCGGCAGGGTTCCAGCACCGATCTTCCTCACAGCAGCATGACATGTGATGAATGCGGCAGGGTTCCAGCACCGATCTTTCTCACAGCAGCATGACATGTGATGAATGCGGCAGGGTTCCAGCACCGATCTTTCTTACAGCAGCATGACATGTGATGAATGCAGCAGAGTTCCTGCACCGGCCATTCCTCACAGCAGCATGCTATATGATGAATGCGGCAGGGTTCCTGCACCGGTCATTCCTCACAGCAGCATGCCCTATGACGAATGCGGCAGGGTTCCTGCACCGGTCATTCCTCACAGCAGCATGACATGTGACAAATGCGTCAGGGTTCCTGCACCAGCCATTCCTCACAGCAGCATGCCCTATGATGAATGTGGCAGGGTTCCTGTACCGGTCATTCCTCACTGCAGCATGACATGTGACCAATGCGGCAGGGTTCCTGCACCAGCCATTCCTCACAGCAGCTTGCCCTATGACGAATGCGGCAGGGTTCCTGCACTGGTCATTCCTCACAGCAGAATGACATGTGATGAATGCAGGAGGGTTCCAGCACCGGTCATTCCTCACAGCAGCATGACATGTGATTAATGCAGCAGGGTTCCTCCAACGGATCTTCCTCACAGCAGTATGCCATATGACGAATGCGGCAGGGTTCCAGCACTGGCCATTCCACACAGCAGCATGACATGTAATGAATGTGGCAGGGTTCCAGCACCGATCTTCCTCACAAAAGCATGGCATTTGTTGAATGCGGCAGGGTTCCAACACCGGATCTTAATCACAGCAGCATGACATGTGAATAATGCAGCAGGGTTCCTCCAACGGATCTTCCTCACAGCAGCATGACACATGATATATGCAACAGGGTTCCAGCACTAGTCATTCCTCACAGCAGCATGACATGTGATGAATGCAGCAGGTTTACAGCACCGGATCTTCCTGACAGCAGAATGCTATATGACGAATGCGGCAGGGTTCCTGCACCAGACATTCCTCATAGCAGCATGACATGTAATGAATGCAGCAGGGTTCAAACATTGGATCTTCCTCACAGCAACATGGCATGTGATGAATGCAGCAGGGTTCCTGCACCGGCCATTCCTCACAGCAGCATTACATGTGATTAATGCAGCAGTGTTCCTGCACCGGATCTTTTCATAGCAGCATGCCATATGACCAATGCAGCAGGGATCCTGCATGGGGCATTCCTCACAGCAGCATGACATGTGATGAATGCGGCAGGGTTCCAGCACCGACCTTTCTCACAGCAGCATGACATGTGATGAATGCGGCAGGGTTCCAGCACCTATCTTTCTCACAGCAGCATGACATGTGATGAATGCGGCAAGGTTCCAGCACCGATCTTTCTCACAGCAGCATGACATGTGATGAATGCGGCAGGATTCCAGCACCGGTCTTTCTCACAGCAGCATGACATGTGATGAATGCGGCAGGGTTCCAGCACCGATCTTCCTCACAGCAGCATTACATGTGATGAATGCGGCAGGGTTCCAGCACCGATCTTTCTTACAGCAGCATGACATGTGATGAATGCGGCAGGGTTCCAGCACCGATCTTTCTCACAGCAGCATGACATGTGATGAATGCGGCAGGGTTCCAGCACTGATCTTCCTCACAGCAGCATGACATGTGATGAATGCGGCAGGGTTCCAACACCGATCTTCCTCACATCAGCATGACATGTGATGAATGCGGCAGGGTTCCTGCACCTGTTACTCCTCACAGCAGCATGACATGTGATTAGTGCAGCAGGGTTCCTGCACCGGATCTTCCTCACAGCAGCATGCCATATGACAAATGCGGCAGGGTTCCTGCATGGCCATTCCTCACAGCATCATGACATGTGATTAATGCAGCATGGTTCCTGCGTGGCCATTCCTCACAGCAGCATGACATGTGATGAATGCGGCAGGGTTCCTGCACCGGCCATTCCTCACAGCAGCATGACATGTGATGAATGCGGCAGGGTTCCAGCACCGATCTTCCTCACAGCAGCATGACATGTGATGAATGCGGCAGGGTTCCAGCACCGATCTTTCTCACAGCAGCATGACATGTGATGAATGCGGCAGGGTTCCAGCACCGATCTTTCTTACAGCAGCATGACATGTGATGAATGCAGCAGAGTTCCTGCACCGGCCATTCCTCACAGCAGCATGCTATATGATGAATGCGGCAGGGTTCCTGCACCGGTCATTCCTCACAGCAGCATGCCCTATGACGAATGCGGCAGGGTTCCTGCACCGGTCATTCCTCACAGCAGCATGACATGTGACAAATGCGTCAGGGTTCCTGCACCAGCCATTCCTCACAGCAGCATGCCCTATGATGAATGTGGCAGGGTTCCTGTACCGGTCATTCCTCACTGCAGCATGACATGTGACCAATGCGGCAGGGTTCCTGCACCAGCCATTCCTCACAGCAGCTTGCCCTATGACGAATGCGGCAGGGTTCCTGCACTGGTCATTCCTCACAGCAGAATGACATGTGATGAATGCAGGAGGGTTCCAGCACCGGTCATTCCTCACAGCAGCATGACATGTGATTAATGCAGCAGGGTTCCTCCAACGGATCTTCCTCACAGCAGTATGCCATATGACGAATGCGGCAGGGTTCCAGCACTGGCCATTCCACACAGCAGCATGACATGTAATGAATGTGGCAGGGTTCCAGCACCGATCTTCCTCACAAAAGCATGGCATTTGTTGAATGCGGCAGGGTTCCAACACCGGATCTTAATCACAGCAGCATGACATGTGAATAATGCAGCAGGGTTCCTCCAACGGATCTTCCTCACAGCAGCATGACACATGATATATGCAACAGGGTTCCAGCACTAGTCATTCCTCACAGCAGCATGACATGTGATGAATGCAGCAGGTTTACAGCACCGGATCTTCCTGACAGCAGAATGCTATATGACGAATGCGGCAGGGTTCCTGCACCAGACATTCCTCATAGCAGCATGACATGTAATGAATGCAGCAGGGTTCAAACATTGGATCTTCCTCACAGCAACATGGCATGTGATGAATGCAGCAGGGTTCCTGCACCGGCCATTCCTCACAGCAGCATTACATGTGATTAATGCAGCAGTGTTCCTGCACCGGATCTTTTCATAGCAGCATGCCATATGACCAATGCAGCAGGGATCCTGCATGGGGCATTCCTCACAGCAGCATGATATGTGATGAATGCGGTAGGGTTCCTGCACGGCCATTCCTCACAGCAGCATGACATGTGATTAATGCAGCAAGGTTTCTGCACCGGATCTTCCTCACAGCAGCATGACATGTGATTAATGCAGCATATTTCCTGCGTGGCCATTCCTCACAGCAGCATGACATGTGATGAATGTGGCAGGGTTCCTGCACCGGCCATTCCTCACAGCAGCATGACATGTGATTAATGCAGCATATTTCCTGCATGGCCATTCCTCACAGCAGTATGACATGTCATTAATGCAGAAGGGTTCCTGCACCGGATCTTTTCACAGCCGCATGCCATATTACCAATGTGGAAGGGTCCTGCACGGGCCATTCCTCGCAGCAGCATGACATATGATGAATGTGGCAGGGTTCCTGCACCTGTCATTCCTCACAGCAGCATGACATGTGATGAATGCGGTAGGGTTCCTGCACGGCCATTCCTCACAGCAGCATGACATGTGATTAATGCAGCAGGATTCCTGCACCGGATCTTCCTCACAGCACCATGACATGTGATTAATGCAGCATGGTTCCTGCATGGCCATTCCTCACAGCACCCTGACATGTGATTAATGCAGCAGGGTTCCTGCACCAGATCTTCCTCACAGCAGCATGCCATATGACGAATGCGGCAGGGTTCCTGCACGGCCATTCCTCACAGCAGCATGACATGTGATGAATGCGGCAGGGTTCCAGCACCTATCTTTCTCACAGCAGCATGACATGTGATGAATGCGGCAGGATTCCAGCACCAAACTTTCTCACAGCAGCATTACATGTGATGAATGCGGCAGGGTTCCAGCACTGATCTTTCTCACAGCAGCATGACATGTGATGAATGCGGCAGGGTTCCAGCACCGATCTTCCTCACAGCAGCATGACATGTGATGAATGCGGCAGGGTTCCAGCACCGATCTTTCTTACAGCAGCATGACATGTGATGAATGCGGCAGGGTTCCAGCACCGATCTTTCTCACAGCAGCATGACATGTGATGAATGCGGCAGGGTTCCAGCACCGATCTTCCTCACAGCAGCATGACATGTGATGAATGCGGCAGGGTTCCAGCACCGATTTTGCTTACAGCAGCATGACATGTGATGAATGCGGCAGGGTTCCAGCACCGATCTTTCTCACAGCAGCATGACATGTGATGAATGCGGCAGGGTTCCAGCACCGATCTTCCTCACAGCAGCATGACATGTGATGAATGCGGCAGGGTTCCAGCACCGATCTTCCTCACAGAAGCATGACATGTGATGAATGCGGCAGGGTTCCAGCACCGATCTTCCTCACAGCAGCATGACATGTGATGAATGCGGTAGGGTTCCTGCACGGCCATTCCTCACAGCAGCATGACATGTGATTAATGCAGCAGGGTTCCTGCACCAGATCTTCCTCACAGCAGCATGACATGTGATTAATGCAGCACGGTTCCTGCGTGGCCATTCCTCACAGCAGCATGACATGTGATGAATGCGGCAGGGTTCCTGCACCAGCCATTCCTCACAGCAGCATGACATGTGATTAATGCAGCATATTTCCTGCATGGCCATTCCTCACAGCAGCATGACATGTGATGAATGTGGCAGAGTTCCTGCAACGGCCATTCCTCACAGCAGCATGACATGTGATTAATGCAGCAGGGTTACTGCACCAGATCTTCCTCACAGCAGCATGACATGTGATTAATGCAGCATGGTTCCTGCGTGGCCTTTCCTCACAGCAGCATGACATGTGATGAATGCAACAGGGTTCCTGCACCAGATCTTCTTCACAGCAGCATGGCATGTGATTAAAGCAGCATATTTCCTGCGTGGCCATTCCTCACAGCAGCATGACATGTGATGAATGTGGCAGGGTTCCTGCACCGGCCATTCCTCACAGCAGCATGACATGTAATGAATGCAGCAGGGTTCAAACACTGGATTTTCCTCACAGCAGCATGGCATGTGATGAATGCAGCAGGGTTCCTGCACCGGCCATTCCTCACAGCAGCATGACATATGATTACTGCAGCAGGGTTCCTGCACCGGATCTTTGCACAGCAGCATGCCATATGACCAATGCGGCAGGGATCCTGCACAGGGCATTCCTCGCAGCAGCATGACATGTGATGAATGCGGCAGGGTTCCTGCACCTGTCATTCCTCACAGCAGCATGACATGTGATGAATGCGGTAGGGTTCCTGCACGGCCATTCCTCACAGCAGCATGACATGTGATTAATGCAGCAGGGTTCCTGCACCGGATCTTCCTCACAGCACCATGACATGTGATTAATGCAGCATGGTTCCTGCATGGCCATTCCTCACAGCAGCATGACATGTGATTAATGCAGCAGGGTTCCTGCACCAGATCTTCCTCACAGCAGCATTCCATATGACGAATGCGGCAGGGTTCCTGCACGGCCATTCCTCACAGCAGCATGACATGTGATTAATGCAGCATGGTTCCTGCGTGGCCATTCCTCACAGCAGCATGACATGTGATGAATGCGGCAGGGTTCCTGCACCGGCCATTCCTCACAGCAGCATGACATGTGATTAATGCAGCATGGTCCCTGCGTGGCCATTCCTCACAGCAGCATGACATGTGATGAATGCGGCAGGGTTCCTGCACCGGCCATTCCTCACAGCAGCATGACATGTGATGAATGCGGCTGGGTTCCTGCACCGGCCATTCCTCACAGCAGCATGACATGTGATGAATGCGGCAGGGTTCCAGCACCTATCTTTCTCACAGCAGCATGACATGTGATGAATGCGGCAAGGTTCCAGCACCGATCTTTCTCACAGCAGCATGACATGTGATGAATGCGGCAGGATTCCAGCACCGTCTTTCTCACAGCAGCATGACATGTGATGAATGCGGCAGGGTTCCAGCACCGATCTTCCTCACAGCAGCATGACATGTGATGAATGCGGCAGGGTTCCAGCACCGATCTTTCTTACAGCAGCATGACATGTGATGAATGCGGCAGGGTTCCAGCACCGATCTTTCTCACAGCAGCATGACATGTGATGAATGCGGCAGGGTTCCAGCACTGATCTTCCTCACAGCAGCATGACATGTGATGAATGCGGCAGGGTTCCAACACCGATCTTCCTCACATCAGCATGACATGTGATGAATGCGGCAGGGTTCCTGCACCTGTTACTCCTCACAGCAGCATGACATGTGATTAGTGCAGCAGGGTTCCTGCACCGGATCTTCCTCACAGCAGCATGCCATATGACAAATGCGGCAGGGTTCCTGCATGGCCATTCCTCACAGCATCATGACATGTGATGAATGCAGCATGGTTCCTGCGTGGCCATTCCTCACAGCAGCATGACATGTGATGAATGCAGCAGGGTTCCTGCACCGGCCATTCCTCACAGCAGCATGACATGTGATGAATGCGGCAGGGTTCCAGCACCGATCTTTCTCACAGCAGCATGACATGTGATGAATGCGGCAGGGATCCAGCACCGATCTTTCTCACAGCAGCATGACATGTGATGAATGCGGCAAGGTTCCAGCACCGATCTTTCTCACAGCAGCATGACATGTGATGAATGCGGCAGGATTCCAGCACCAGTCTTTCTCACAGCAGCATGACATGTGATGAATGCGGCAGGGTTCCAGCACCGATCTTCCTCACAGCAGCATGACATGTGATGAATGCGGCAGGGTTCCAGCACCGATCTTTCTTACAGCAGCATGACATGTGATGAATGCGGCAGGGTTCCAGCACCGATCTTTCTCACAGCAGCATGACATGTGATGAATGCGGCAGGGTTCCAGCACTGATCTTCCTCACAGCAGCATGACATGTGATGAATGCGGCAGGGTTCCAACACCGATCTTCCTCACATCAGCATGACATGTGATGAATGCGGCAGGGTTCCTGCACCTGTTACTCCTCACAGCAGCATGACATGTGATTAGTGCAGCAGGGTTCCTGCACCGGATCTTCCTCACAGCAGCATGCCATATGACAAATGCGGCAGGGTTCCTGCATGGCCATTCCTCACAGCATCATGACATGTGATTAATGCAGCATGGTTCCTGCGTGGCCATTCCTCACAGCAGCATGACATGTGATGAATGCGGCAGGGTTCCTGCACCGGCCATTCCTCACAGCAGCATGACATGTGATGAATGCGGCAGGGTTCCAGCACCGATCTTTCTCACAGCAGCATGACATGTGATGAATGCGGCAGGGTTCCAGCACCGATCTTTCTCACAGCAGCATGACATGTGATGAATGCGGCAGGGTTCCAGCACCGATCTTTCTTACAGCAGCATGACATGTGATGAATGCAGCAGGGTTCCTGCACCGGCCATTCCTCACAGCAGCATGCTATATGATGAATGCGGCAGGGTTCCTGCACCGGTCATTCCTCACAGCAGCATGCCCTATGACGAATGCGGCAGGGTTCCTGCACCGGTCATTCCTCACAGCAGCATGACATGTGACAAATGCGTCAGGGTTCCTGCACCAGCCATTCCTCACAGCAGCATGCCCTATGACGAATGTGGCAGGGTTCCTGTACCGGTCATTCCTCACAGCAGCATGACATGTGACCAATGCGGCAGGGTTCCTGCACCAGCCATTCCTCACAGCAGCTTGCCCTATGACGAATGCGGCAGGGTTCCTGCACTGGTCATTCCTCACAGCAGAATGACATGTGATGAATGCAGGAGGGTTCCAGCACCGGTCATTCCTCACAACAGCATGACATGTGATTAATGCAGCAGGGTTCCTCCAACGGATCTTCCTCACAGCAGTATGCCATATGACGAATGCGGCAGGGTTCCAGCACTGGCCATTCCACACAGCAGCATGACATGTAATGAATGTGGCAGGGTTCCAGCACCGATCTTCCTCACAAAAGCATGGCATTTGTTGAATGCGGCAGGGTTCCAACACCGGATCTTAATCACAGCAGCATGACATGTGATTAATGCAGCAGGGTTCCTCCAACGGATCTTCCTCACAGCAGTATGCCATATGACGAATGCGGCAGGGTTCCAGCACTGGCCATTCCTCACAGCAGCATGACATGTGATGAATGTGGAAGGGTTCCAGCACCGATCTTCCTCACAACAGCATGGCATGTGATGAATGCAGCAGGGTTCCTGCACCGGCCATTCCTCACAGCAGCATGACACATGATATATGCAACAGGGTTCCAGCACTAGTCATTCCTCACAGCAGCATGACATGTGATGAATGCAGCAGGTTTACAGCACCAGATCTTCCTGACAGCAGAATGCTATATGACGAATGCGGCAGGGTTCCTGCACCAGACATTCCTCACAGCAGCATGACATGTAATGAATGCAGCAGGGTTCAAACATTGGATCTTCCTCACAGCAACATGGCATGTGATGAATGCAGCAGGGTTCCTGCACCGGCCATTCCTCACAGCAGCATTACATGTGATTAATGCAGCAGTGTTCCTGCACCGGATCTTTTCATAGCAGCATGCCATATGACCAATGCAGCAGGGATCCTGCATGGGGCATTCCTCACAGCAGCATGATATGTGATGAATGCGGTAGGGTTCCTGCACGGCCATTCCTCACAGCAGCATGACATGTGATTAATGCAGCAAGGTTTCTGCACCGGATCTTCCTCACAGCAGCATGACATGTGATTAATGCAGCATATTTCCTGCGTGGCCATTCCTCACAGCAGCATGACATGTGATGAATGTGGCAGGGTTCCTGCACCGGCCATTCCTCACAGCAGCATGACATGTGATTAATGCAGCATATTTCCTGCATGGCCATTCCTCACAGCAGTATGACATGTCATTAATGCAGAAGGGTTCCTGCACCGGATCTTTTCACAGCCGCATGCCATATTACCAATGTGGAAGGGTCCTGCACGGGCCATTCCTCGCAGCAGCATGACATATGATGAATGTGGCAGGGTTCCTGCCCCTGTCATTCCTCACAGCAGCATGACATGTGATGAATGCGGTAGGGTTCCTGCACGGCCATTCCTCACAGCAGCATGACATGTGATTAATGCAGCAGGGTTCCTGCACCGGATCTTCCTCACAGCACCATGACATGTGATTAATGCAGCATGGTTCCTGCATGGCCATTCCTCACAGCAGCATGACATGTGATTAATGCAGCAGGGTTCCTGCACCAGATCTTCCTCACAGCAGCATGCCATATGACGAATGCGGCAGGGTTCCTGCACGGCCATTCCTCACAGCAGCATGACATGTGATGAATGCGGCAGGGTTCCAGCACCTATCTTTCTCACAGCAGCATGACATGTGATGAATGCGGCAGGGTTCCAGCACCGATCTTTCTCACAGCAGCATGACATGTGATGAATGCGGCAGGATTCCAGCACCAAACTTTCTCACAGCAGCATTACATGTGATGAATGCGGCAGGGTTCCAGCACTGATCTTTCTCACAGCAGCATGACATGTGATGAATGCGGCAGGGTTCCAGCACCGATCTTCCTCACAGCAGCATGACATGTGATGAATGCGGCAGGGTTCCAGCACCGATCTTTCTTACAGCAGCATGACATGTGATGAATGCGGCAGGGTTCCAGCACCGATCTTTCTCACAGCAGCATGACATGTGATGAATGCGGCAGGGTTCCAGCACCGATCTTCCTCACAGCAGCATGACATGTGATGAATGCGGCAGGGTTCCAGCACCGATCTTTCTCACAGCAGCATGACATGTGATGAATGCGGCAGGGTTCCAGCACCGATCTTTCTCACAGCAGCATGACATGTGATGAATGCGGCAGGGTTCCAGCACCGATCTTCCTCACAGCAGCATGACATGTGATGAATGCGGCAGGGTTCCAGCACCGATCTTCCTCACAGCAGCATGACATGTGATGAATGCGGCAGGGTTCCAGCACCGATCTTCCTCACAGCAGCATGACATGTGATGAATGCGGTAGGGTTCCTGCACGGCCATTCCTCACAGCAGCATGACATGTGATTAATGCAGCAGGGTTCCTGCACCAGATCTTCCTCACAGCAGCATGACATGTGATTAATGCAGCACGGTTCCTGCGTGGCCATTCCTCACAGCAGCATGACATGTGATGAATGCGGCAGGGTTCCTGCACCAGCCATTCCTCACAGCAGCATGACATGTGATTAATGCAGCATATTTCCTGCATGGCCATTCCTCACAGCAGCATGACATGTGATGAATGTGGCAGAGTTCCTGCAACGGCCATTCCTCACAGCAGCATGACATGTGATTAATGCAGCAGGGTTCCTGCACCAGATCTTCCTCACAGCAGCATGACATGTGATTAATGCAGCATGGTTCCTGCGTGGCCTTTCCTCACAGCAGCATGACATGTGATGAATGCAACCGGGTTCCTGCACCAGATCTTCTTCATAGCAGCATGGCATGTGATTAAAGCAGCATATTTCCTGCGTGGCCATTCCTCACAGCAGCATGACATGTGATGAATGTGGCAGGGTTCCTGCACCGGCCATTCCTCACAGCAGCATGACATGTAATGAATGCAGCAGGGTTCAAACACTGGATTTTCCTCACAGCAGCATGGCATGTGATGAATGCAGCAGGGTTCCTGCACCGGCCATTCCTCACAGCAGCATGACATATGATTACTGCAGCAGGGTTCCTGCACCGGATCTTTGCACAGCAGCATGCCATATGACCAATGCGGCAGGGATCCTGCACAGGGCATTCCTCGCAGCAGCATGACATGTGATGAATGCGGCAGGGTTCCTGCACCTGTCATTCCTCACAGCAGCATGACATGTGATGAATGCGGTAGGGTTCCTGCATGGCCATTCCTCACAGCAGCATGACATGTGATTAATGCAGCAGGGTTCCTGCACCGGATCTTCCTCACAGCACCATGACATGTGATTAATGCAGCATGGTTCCTGCATGGCCATTCCTCACAGCAGCATGACATGTGATTAATGCAGCAGGGTTCCTGCACCAGATCTTCCTCACAGCAGCATTCCATATGACGAATGCGGCAGGGTTCCTGCACGGCCATTCCTCACAGCAGCATGACATGTGATTAATGCAGCATGGTTCCTGCGTGGCCATTCCTCACAGCAGCATGACATGTGATGAATGCGGCAGGGTTCCTGCACCGGCCATTCCTCACAGCAGCATGACATGTGATTAATGCAGCATGGTTCCTGCGTGGCCATTCCTCACAGCAGCATGACATGTGATGAATGCGGCAGGGTTCCTGCACCGGCCATTCCTCACAGCAGCATGACATGTGATGAATGCGGCTGGGTTCCTGCACCGGCCATTCCTCACAGCAGCATGACATGTGATGAATGCGGCAGGGTTCCAGCACCTATCTTTCTCACAGCAGCATGACATGTGATGAATGCGGCAAGGTTCCAGCACCGATCTTTCTCACAGCAGCATGACATGTGATGAATGCGGCAGGATTCCAGCACCGGTCTTTCTCACAGCAGCATGACATGTGATGAATGCGGCAGGGTTCCAGCACCGATCTTCCTCACAGCAGCATGACATGTGATGAATGCGGCAGGGTTCCAGCACCGATCTTTCTTACAGCAGCATGACATGTGATGAATGCGGCAGGGTTCCAGCACCGATCTTTCTCACAGCAGCATGACATGTGATGAATGCGGCAGGGTTCCAGCACTGATCTTCCTCACAGCAGCATGACATGTGATGAATGCGGCAGGGTTCCAACACCGATCTTCCTCACATCAACATGACATGTGATGAATGCGGCAGGGTTCCTGCACCTGTTACTCCTCACAGCAGCATGACATGTGATTAGTGCAGCAGGGTTCCTGCACCGGATCTTCCTCACAGCAGCATGCCATATGACAAATGCGGCAGGGTTCCTGCATGGCCATTCCTCACAGCATCATGACATGTGATTAATGCAGCATGGTTCCTGCGTGGCCATTCCTCACAGCAGCATGACATGTGATGAATGCAGCAGGGTTCCTGCACCGGCCATTCCTCACAGCAGCATGACATGTGATGAATGCGGCAGGGTTCCAGCACCGATCTTTCTCACAGCAGCATGACATGTGATGAATGCGGCAGGGTTCCAGCACCGATCTTTCTCACAGCAGCATGACATGTGATGAATGCGGCAAGGTTCCAGCACCGATCTTTCTCACAGCAGCATGACATGTGATGAATGCGGCAGGATTCCAGCACCGGTCTTTCTCACAGCAGCATGACATGTGATGAATGCGGCAGGGTTCCAGCACCGATCTTCCTCACAGCAGCATGACATGTGATGAATGCGGCAGGGTTCCAGCACCGATCTTTCTTACAGCAGCATGACATGTGATGAATGCGGCAGGGTTCCAGCACCGATCTTTCTCACAGCAGCATGACATGTGATGAATGCGGCAGGGTTCCAGCACTGATCTTCCTCACAGCAGCATGACATGTGATGAATGCGGCAGGGTTCCAACACCGATCTTCCTCACATCAGCATGACATGTGATGAATGCGGCAGGGTTCCTGCACCTGTTACTCCTCACAGCAGCATGACATGTGATTAGTGCAGCAGGGTTCCTGCACCGGATCTTCCTCACAGCAGCATGACATGTGATGAATGCGGCAGGATTCCAGCACCGGTCTTTCTCACAGCAGCATGACATGTGATGAATGCGGCAGGGTTCCAGCACCGATCTTCCTCACAGCAGCAAGACATGTGATGAATGCGGCAGGGTTCCAGCACCGATCTTTCTTACAGCAGCATGACATGTGATGAATGCGGCAGGGTTCCAGCACCGATCTTCCTCACAGCAGCATGACATGTGATGAATGCGGCAGGGTTCCAGCACCGATCTTTCTCACAGCAGCATGACATGTGATGAATGCGTTCCAGCACCGATCTTTCTCACAGCAGCATGACATGTGATGAATGCGGCAGGATTCCAGCACCGGTCTTTCTCACAGCAGCATGACATGTGATGAATGCGGCAGGGTTCCAGCACCGATCTTCCTCACAGCAGCATGACATGTGATGAATGCGGCAGGGTTCCAGCACCGATCTTCCTCACAGCAGCATGACATGTGATGAATGCGGCAGGGTTCCAGCACCGATCTTCCTCACAGCAGCATGACATGTGATGAATGCGGCAGGGTTCCAGCACTGATCTTCCTCACAGCAGCATGACATGTGATGAATGCGGTAGGGTTCCTGCACGGCCATTCCTCACAGCAGCATGACATGTGATTAATGCAGCAGGGTTCCTGCACCAGATCTTCCTCACAGCAGCATGACATGTGATTAATGCAGCACGGTTCCTGCGTGGCCATTCCGCACAGCAGCATGACATGTGATGAATGCGGCAGGGTTCCTGCACCAGCCATTCCTCACAGCAGCATGACATGTGATTAATGCAGCATATTTCCTGCATGGCCATTCCTCACAGCAGCATGACATGTGATGAATGTGGCAGAGTTCCTGCAACGGCCATTCCTCACAGCAGCATGACATGTGATTAATGCAGCAGGGTTCCTGCACCAGATCTTCCTCACAGCAGCATGACATGTGATTAATGCAGCATGGTTCCTGCGTGGCCTTTCCTCACAGCAGCATGACATGTGATGAATGCAACAGGGTTCCTGCACCAGATCTTCTTCACAGCAGCATGGCATGTGATTAAAGCAGCATATTTCCTGCGTGGCCATTCCTCACAGCAGCATGACATGTGATGAATGTGGCAGGGTTCCTGCACCGGCCATTCCTCACAGCAGCATGACATGTAATGAATGCAGCAGGGTTCAAACACTGGATTTTCCTCACAGCAGCATGGCATGTGATGAATGCAGCAGGGTTCCTGCACCGGCCATTCCTCACAGCAGCATGACATATGATTACTGCAGCAGGGTTCCTGCACCGGATCTTTGCACAGCAGCATGCCATATGACCAATGCGGCAGGGATCCTGCACAGGGCATTCCTCGCAGCAGCATGACATGTGATGAATGCGGCAGGGTTCCTGCACCTGTCATTCCTCACAGCAGCATGACATGTGATGAATGCGGTAGGGTTCCTGCACGGCCATTCCTCACAGCAGCATGACATGTGATTAATGCAGCAGGGTTCCTGCACCGGATCTTCCTCACAGCACCATGACATGTGATTAATGCAGCATGGTTCCTGCATGGCCATTCCTCACAGCAGCATGACATGTGATTAATGCAGCAGGGTTCCTGCACCAGATCTTCCTCACAGCAGCATTCCATATGACGAATGCGGCAGGGTTCCTGCACGGCCATTCCTCACAGCAGCATGACATGTGATTAATGCAGCATGGTTCCTGCGTGGCCATTCCTCACAGCAGCATGACATGTGATGAATGCGGCAGGGTTCCTGCACCGGCCATTCCTCACAGCAGCATGACATGTGATTAATGCAGCATGGTTCCTGCGTGGCCATTCCTCACAGCAGCATGACATGTGATGAATGCGGCAGGGTTCCTGCACCGGCCATTCCTCACAGCAGCATGACATGTGATGAATGCGGCTGGGTTCCTGCACCGGCCATTCCTCACAGCAGCATGACATGTGATGAATGCGGCAGGGTTCCAGCACCTATCTTTCTCACAGCAGCATGACATGTGATGAATGCGGCAAGGTTCCAGCACCGATCTTTCTCACAGCAGCATGACATGTGATGAATGCGGCAGGATTCCAGCACCGGTCTTTCTCACAGCAGCATGACATGTGATGAATGCGGCAGGGTTCCAGCACCGATCTTCCTCACAGCAGCATGACATGTGATGAATGCGGCAGGGTTCCAGCACCGATCTTTCTTACAGCAGCATGACATGTGATGAATGCGGCAGGGTTCCAGCACCGATCTTTCTCACAGCAGCATGACATGTGATGAATGCGGCAGGGTTCCAGCACTGATCTTCCTCACAGCAGCATGACATGTGATGAATGCGGCAGGGTTCCAACACCGATCTTCCTCACATCAGCATGACATGTGATGAATGCGGCAGGGTTCCTGCACCTGTTACTCCTCACAGCAGCATGACATGTGATTAGTGCAGCAGGGTTCCTGCACCGGATCTTCCTCACAGCAGCATGCCATATGACAAATGCGGCAGGGTTCCTGCATGGCCATTCCTCACAGCATCATGACATGTGATTAATGCAGCATGGTTCCTGCGTGGCCATTTCTTCACAGCAGCATGACATGTGATGAATGCAGCAGGGTTCCTGCACCGGCCATTCCTCACAGCAGCATGACATGTGATGAATGCGGCAGGGTTCCAGCACCGATCTTTCTCACAGCAGCATGACATGTGATGAATGCGGCAGGGTTCCAGCACCGATCTTTCTCACAGCAGCATGACATGTGATGAATGCGGCAAGGTTCCAGCACCGATCTTTCTCACAGCAGCATGACATGTGATGAATGCGGCAGGATTCCAGCACCGGTCTTTCTCACAGCAGCATGACATGTGATGAATGCGGCAGGGTTCCAGCACCGATCTTCCTCACAGCAGCATGACATGTGATGAATGCGGCAGGGTTCCAGCACCGATCTTTCTTACAGCAGCATGACATGTGATGAATGCGGCAGGGTTCCAGCACCGATCTTTCTCACAGCAGCATGACATGTGATGAATGCGGCAGGGTTCCAGCACTGATCTTCCTCACAGCAGCATGACATGTGATGAATGCGGCAGGGTTCCAACACCGATCTTCCTCACATCAGCATGACATGTGATGAATGCGGCAGGGTTCCTGCACCTGTTACTCCTCACAGCAGCATGACATGTGATTAGTGCAGCAGGGTTCCTGCACCGGATCTTCCTCACAGCAGCATGCCATATGACAAATGCGGCAGGGTTCCTGCATGGCCATTCCTCACAGCATCATGACATGTGATTAATGCAGCATGGTTCCTGCGTGGCCATTCCTCACAGCAGCATGACATGTGATGAATGCAGCAGGGTTCCTGCACCGGCCATTCCTCACAGCAGCATGACATGTGATGAATGCGGCAGGGTTCCAGCACCGATCTTTCTCACAGCAGCATGACATGTGATGAATGCGGCAGGGTTCCAGCACCGATCTTTCTCACAGCAGCATGACATGTGATGAATGCGGCAAGGTTCCAGCACCGATCTTTCTCACAGCAGCATGACATGTGATGAATGCGGCAGGATTCCAGCACCGGTCTTTCTCACAGCAGCATGACATGTGATGAATGCGGCAGGGTTCCAGCACCGATCTTCCTCTCAGCAGCATGACATGTGATGAATGCGGCAGGGTTCCAGCACCGATCTTTCTTACAGCAGCATGACATGTGATGAATGCGGCAGGGTTCCAGCACCGATCTTTCTCACAGCAGCATGACATGTGATGAATGCGGCAGGGTTCCAGCACTGATCTTCCTCACAGCAGCATGACATGTGATGAATGCGGCAGGGTTCCAACACCGATCTTCCTCACATCAGCATGACATGTGATGAATGCGGCAGGGTTCCTGCACCTGTTACTCCTCACAGCAGCATGACATGTGATTAGTGCAGCAGGGTTCCTGCACCGGATCTTCCTCACAGCAGCATGCCATATGACAAATGCGGCAGGGTTCCTGCATGGCCATTCCTCACAGCATCATGACATGTGATTAATGCAGCATGGTTCCTGCGTGGCCATTCCTCACAGCAGCATGACATGTGATGAATGCGGCAGGGTTCCTGCACCGGCCATTCCTCACAGCAGCATGACATGTGATGAATGCGGCAGGGTTCCTGCACCGGCCATTCCTCACAGCAGCATGACATGTGATGAATGCGGCAGGGTTCCAGCACCGATCTTTCTCACAGCAGCATGACATGTGATGAATGCGGCAGGGTTCCAGCACCGATCTTTCTTACAGCAGCATGACATGTGATGAATGCAGCAGGGTTCCTGCACCGGCCATTCCTCACAGCAGCATGCTATATGATGAATGCGGCAGGGTTCCTGCACCGGTCATTCCTCACAACAGCATGCCCTATGACGAATGCGGCAGGGTTCCTGCACCGGTCATTCCTCACAGCAGCATGACATGTGACAAATGCGTCAGGGTTCCTGCACCAGCCATTCCTCACAGCAGCATGCCCTATGACGAATGTGGCAGGGTTCCTGTACCGGTCATTCCTCACAGCAGCATGACATGTGAACAATGCGGCAGGGTTCCTGCACCAGCCATTCCTCACAGCAGCTTGCCCTATGACGAATGCGGCAGGGTTCCTGCACTGGTCATTCCTCACAGCAGAATGACATGTGATGAATGCAGGAGGGTTCCAGCACCGGTCATTCCTCACAGCAGCATGACATGTGATTAATGCAGCAGGGTTCCTCCAACGGATCTTCCTCACAGCAGTATGCCATATGACGAATGCGGCAGGGTTCCAGCACTGGCCATTCCACACAGCAGCATGACATGTAATGAATGTGGCAGGGTTCCAGCACCGATCTTCCTCACAAAAGCATGGCATTTGTTGAATGCGGCAGGGTTCCAACACCGGATCTTAATCACAGCAGCATGACATGTGAATAATGCAGCAGGGTTCCTCCAATGGATCTTCCTCACAGCAGTATGCCATATGACGAATGCGGCAGGGTTCCAGCACTGGCCATTCCTCACAGCAGCATGACATGTGATGAATGTGGAAGGGTTCCAGCACCGATCTTCCTCACAACAGCATGGCATGTGATGAATGCAGCAGGGTTCCTGCACCGGCCATTCCTCACAGCAGCATGACACATGATATATGCAACAGGGTTCCAGCACTAGTCATTCCTCACAGCAGCATGACATGTGATGAATGCAGCAGGTTTATAGCACCAGATCTTCCTGACAGCAGAATGCTATATGACGAATGCGGCAGGGTTCCTGCACCAGACATTCCTCACAGCAGCATGACATGTAATGAATGCAGCAGGGTTCAAACATTGGATCTTCCTCACAGCAACATGGCATGTGATGAATGCAGCAGGGTTCCTGCACCGGCCATTCCTCACAGCAGCATTACATGTGATTAATGCAGCAGTGTTCCTGCACCGGATCTTTTCATAGCAGCATGCCATATGACCAATGCAGCAGGGATCCTGCATGGGGCATTCCTCACAGCAGCATGATATGTGATGAATGCGGTAGGGTTCCTGCACGGCCATTCCTCACAGCAGCATGACATGTGATTAATGCAGCAAGGTTTCTGCACCGGATCTTCCTCACAGCAGCATGACATGTGATTAATGCAGCATATTTCCTGCGTGGCCATTCCTCACAGCAGCATGACATGTGATGAATGTGGCAGGGTTCCTGCACCGGCCATTCCTCACAGCAGCATGACATGTGATTAATGCAGCATATTTCCTGCATGGCCATTCCTCACAGCAGTATGACATGTCATTAATGCAGAAGGGTTCCTGCACCGGATCTTTTCACAGCCGCATGCCATATTACCAATGTGGAAGGGTCCTGCACGGGCCATTCCTCGCAGCAGCATGACATATGATGAATGTGGCAGGGTTCCTGCACCTGTCATTCCTCACAGCAGCATGACATGTGATGAATGTGGTAGGGTTCCTGCACGGCCATTCCTCACAGCAGCATGACATGTGATTAATGCAGCAGGGTTCCTGCACCCGATCTTCCTCACAGCACCATGACATGTGATTAATGCAGCATGGTTCCTGCATGGCCATTCCTCACAGCAGCATGACATGTGATTAATGCAGCAGGGTTCCTGCACCAGATCTTCCTCACAGCAGCATGCCATATGACGAATGCGGCAGGGTTCCTGCACGGCCATTCCTCACAGCAGCATGACATGTGATGAATGCGGCAGGGTTCCAGCACCTATCTTTCTCACAGCAGCATGACATGTGATGAATGCGGCAGGGTTCCAGCACCGATCTTTCTCACAGCAGCATGACATGTGATGAATGCGGCAGGATTCCAGCACCAAACTTTCTCACAGCAGCATTACATGTGATGAATGCGGCAGGGTTCCAGCACTGATCTTTCTCACAGCAGCATGACATGTGATGAATGCGGCAGGGTTCCAGCACCGATCTTCCTCACAGCAGCATGACATGTGATGAATGCGGCAGGGTTCCAGCACCGATCTTTCTTACAGCAGCATGACATGTGATGAATGCGGCAGGGTTCCAGCACCGATCTTTCTCACAGCAGCATGACATGTGATGAATGCGGCAGGGTTCCAGCACCGATCTTCCTCACAGCAGCATGACATGTGATGAATGCGGCAGGGTTCCAGCACCGATCTTTCTTACAGCAGCATGACATGTGATGAATGCGGCAGGGTTCCAGCACCGATCTTTCTCACAGCAGCATGACATGTGATGAATGTGGCAGGGTTCCAGCACCGATCTTCCTCACAGCAGCATGACATGTGATGAATGCGGCAGGGTTCCAGCACCGATCTTCCTCACAGCAGCATGACATGTGATGAATGCGGCAGGGTTCCAGCACCGATCTTCCTCACAGCAGCATGACATGTGATGAATGCGGCAGGGTTCCAGCACCTATCTTTCTCACAGCAGCATGACATGTGATGAATGCGGCAGGGTTCCAGCACCGATCTTTCTCACAGCAGCATGACATGTGATGAATGCGGCAGGATTCCAGCACCAAACTTTCTCACAGCAGCATTACATGTGATGAATGCGGCAGGGTTCCAGCACTGATCTTTCTCACAGCAGCATGACATGTGATGAATGCGGCAGGGTTCCAGCACCGATCTTCCTCACAGCAGCATGACATGTGATGAATGCGGCAGGGTTCCAGCACCGATCTTTCTTACAGTAGCATGACATGTGATGAATGCGGCAGGGTTCCAGCACCGATCTTTCTCACAGCAGCATGACATGTGATGAATGCGGCAGGGTTCCAGCACCGATCTTCCTCACAGCAGCATGACATGTGATGAATGCGGCAGGGTTCCAGCACCGATCTTTCTTATAGCAGCATGACATGTGATGAATGCGGCAGGGTTCCAGCACCGATCTTTCTCACAGCAGCATGACATGTGATGAATGCGGCAGGGTTCCAGCACCGATCTTCCTCACAGCAGCATGACATGTGATGAATGCGGCAGGGTTCCAGCACCGATCTTCCTCACAGCAGCATGACATGTGATGAATGCGGCAGGGTTCCAGCACCGATCTTCCTCACAGCAGCATGACATGTGATGAATGCGGTAGGGTTCCTGCACGGCCATTCCTCACAGCAGCATGACATGTGATTAATGCAGCAGGGTTCCTGCACCAGATTTTCCTCACAGCAGCATGACATGTGATTAATGCAGCACGGTTCCTGCGTGGACATTCCTCACAGCAGCATGACATGTGATGAATGCGGCAGGGTTCCTGCACCAGCCATTCCTCACAGCAGCATGACATGTGATTAATGCAGCATATTTCCTGCATGGCCATTCCTCACAGCAGCATGACATGTGATGAATGTGGCAGAGTTCCTGCAACGGCCATTCCTCACAGCAGCATGACATGTGATTAATGCAGCAGGGTTCCTGCACCAGATCTTCCTCACAGCAGCATGACATGTGATTAATGCAGCATGGTTCCTGCGTGGCCTTTCCTCACAGCAGCATGACATGTGATGAATGCAACAGGGTTCCTGCACCAGATCTTCTTCACAGCAGCATGGCATGTGATTAAAGCAGCATATTTCCTGTGTGGCCATTCCTCACAGCAGCATGACATGTGATGAATGTGGCAGGGTTCCTGCACCGGCCATTCCTCACAGCAGCATGACATGTAATGAATGCAGCAGGGTTCAAACACTGGATTTTCCTCACAGCAGCATGGCATGTGATGAATGCAGCAGGGTTCCTGCACCGGCCATTCCTCACAGCAGCATGACATATGATTACTGCAGCAGGGTTCCTGCACCGGATCTTTGCACAGCAGCATGCCATATGACCAATGCGGCAGGGATCCTGCACAGGGCATTCCTCGCAGCAGCATGACATGTGATGAATGCGGCAGGGTTCCTGCACCTGTCATTCCTCACAGCAGCATGACATGTGATGAATGCGGTAGGGTTCCTGCACGGCCATTCCTCACAGCAGCATGACATGTGATTAATGCAGCAGGGTTCCTGCACCGGATCTTCCTCACAGCACCATGACATGTGATTAATGCAGCATGGTTCCTGCATGGCCATTCCTCACAGCAGCATGACATGTGATTAATGCAGCATGGTTCCTGCACCAGATCTTCCTCACAGCAGCATTCCATATGACGAATGCGGCAGGGTTCCTGCACGGCCATTCCTCACAGCAGCATGACATGTGATTAATGCAGCATGGTTCCTGCGTGGCCATTCCTCACAGCAGCATGACATGTGATGAATGCGGCAGGGTTCCTGCACCGGCCATTCCTCACAGCAGCATGACATGTGATTAATGCAGCATGGTTCCTGCGTGGCCATTCCTCACAGCAGCATGACATGTGATGAATGCGGCAGGGTTCCTGCACCGGCCATTCCTCACAGCAGCATGACATGTGATGAATGCGGCTGGGTTCCTGCACCGGCCATTCCTCACAGCAGCATGACATGTGATGAATGCGGCAGGGTTCCAGCACCTATCTTTCTCACAGCAGCATGACATGTGATGAATGCGGCAAGGTTCCAGCACCGATCTTTCTCACAGCAGCATGACATGTGATGAATGCGGCAGGATTCCAGCACCGGTCTTTCTCACAGCAGCATGACATGTGATGAATGCGGCAGGGTTCCAGCACCGATCTTCCTCACAGCAGCATGACATGTGATGAATGCGGCAGGGTTCCAGCACCGATCTTTCTTACAGCAGCATGACATGTGATGAATGCGGCAGGGTTCCAGCACCGATCTTTCTCACAGCAGCATGACATGTGATGAATGCGGCAGGGTTCCAGCACTGATCTTCCTCACAGCAGCATGACATGTGATGAATGCGGCAGGGTTCCAACACCGATCTTCCTCACATCAGCATGACATGTGATGAATGCGGCAGGGTTCCTGCACCTGTTACTCCTCACAGCAGCATGACATGTGATTAGTGCAGCAGGGTTCCTGCACCGGATCTTCCTCACAGCAGCATGCCATATGACAAATGCGGCAGGGTTCCTGCATGGCCATTCCTCACAGCATCATGACATGTGATTAATGCAGCATGGTTCCTGCGTGGCCATTCCTCACAGCAGCATGACATGTGATGAATGCAGCAGGGTTCCTGCACCGGCCATTCCTCACAGCAGCATGACATGTGATGAATGCGGCAGGGTTCCAGCACCGATCTTTCTCACAGCAGCATGACATGTGATGAATGCGGCAGGGTTCCAGCACCGATCTTTCTCACAGCAGCATGACATGTGATGAATGCGGCAAGGTTCCAGCACCGATCTTTCTCACAGCAGCATGACATGTGATGAATGCGGCAGGATTCCAGCACCGGTCTTTCTCACAGCAGCATGACATGTGATGAATGCGGCAGGGTTCCAGCACCGATCTTCCTCACAGCAGCATGACATGTGATGAATGCGGCAGGGTTCCAGCACCGATCTTTCTTACAGCAGCATGACATGTGATGAATGCGGCAGGGTTCCAGCACCGATCTTTCTCACAGCAGCATGACATGTGATGAATGCGGCAGGGTTCCAGCACTGATCTTCCTCACAGCAGCATGACATGTGATGAATGCGGCAGGGTTCCAACACCGATCTTCCTCACATCAGCATGACATGTGATGAATGCGGCAGGGTTCCTGCACCTGTTACTCCTCACAGCAGCATGACATGTGATTAGTGCAGCAGGGTTCCTGCACCGGATCTTCCTCACAGCAGCATGCCATATGACAAATGCGGCAGGGTTCCTGCATGGCCATTCCTCACAGCATCATGACATGTGATTAATGCAGCATGGTTCCTGCGTGGCCATTCCTCACAGCAGCATGACATGTGATGAATGCGGCAGGGTTCCAGCACCGATCTTTCTTACAGCAGCATGACATGTGATGAATGCAGTAGGGTTCCTGCACCGGCCATTCCTCACAGCAGCATGCTATATGATGAATGCGGCAGGGTTCCTGCACCGGTCATTCCTCACAGCAGCATGCCCTATGACGAATGCGGCAGGGTTCCTGCACCGGTCATTCCTCACAGCAGCATGACATGTGACAAATGCGTCAGGGTTCCTGCACCAGCCATTCCTCACAGCAGCATGCCCTATGACGAATGTGGCAGGGTTCCTGTACCGGTCATTCCTCACAGCAGCATGACATGTGACCAATGCGGCAGGGTTCCTGCACCAGCCATTCCTCACAGCAGCTTGCCCTATGACGAATGCGGCAGGGTTCCTGCACTGGTCATTCCTCACAGCAGAATGACATGTGATGAATGCAGGAGGGTTCCAGCACCGGTCATTCCTCACAGCAGCATGACATGTGATTAATGCAGCAGGGTTCCTCCAACAGATCTTCCTCACAGCAGTATGCCATATGACGAATGCGGCAGGGTTCCAGCACTGGCCATTCCACACAGCAGCATGACATGTAATGAATGTGGCAGGGTTCCAGCACCGATCTTCCTCACAAAAGCATGGCATTTGTTGAATGCGGCAGGGTTCCAACACCGGATCTTAATCACAGCAGCATGACATGTGAATAATGCAGCAGGGTTCCTCCAACGGATCTTCCTCACAGCAGTATGCCATATGACGAATGCGGCAGGGTTCCAGCACTGGCCATTCCTCACAGCAGCATGACATGTGATGAATGTGGAAGGGTTCCAGCACCGATCTTCCTCACAACAGCATGGCATGTGATGAATGCAGCAGGGTTCCTGCACCGGCCATTCCTCACAGCAGCATGACACATGATATATGCAACAGGGTTCCAGCACTAGTCATTCCTCACAGCAGCATGACATGTGATGAATGCAGCAGGTTTACAGCACCAGATCTTCCTGACAGCAGAATGCTATATGACGAATGCGGCAGGGTTCCTGCACCAGACATTCCTCACAGCAGCATGACATGTAATGAATGCAGCAGGGTTCAAACATTGGATCTTCCTCACATTAACATGGCATGTGATGAATGCAGCAGGGTTCCTGCACCGGCCATTCCTCACAGCAGCATTACATGTGATTAATGCAGCAGTGTTCCTGCACCGGATCTTTTCATAGCAGCATGCCATATGACCAATGCAGCAGGGATCCTGCATGGGGCATTCCTCACAGCAGCATGATATGTGATGAATGCGGTAGGGTTCCTGCACGGCCATTCCTCACAGCAGCATGACATGTGATTAATGCAGCAAGGTTTCTGCACCGGATCTTCCTCACAGCAGCATGACATGTGATTAATGCAGCATATTTCCTGCGTGGCCATTCCTCACAGCAGCATGACATGTGATGAATGTGGCAGGGTTCCTGCACCGGCCATTCCTCACAGCAGCATGACATGTGATTAATGCAGCATATTTCCTGCATGGCCATTCCTCACAGCAGTATGACATGTCATTAATGCAGAAGGGTTCCTGCACCGGATCTTTTCACAGCCGCATGCCATATTACCAATGTGGAAGGGTCCTGCACGGGCCATTCCTCGCAGCAGCATGACATATGATGAATGTGGCAGGGTTCCTGCACCTGTCATTCCTCACAGCAGCATGACATGTGATGAATGCGGTAGGGTTCCTGCACGGCCATTCCTCACAGCAGCATGACATGTGATTAATGCAGCAGGGTTCCTGCACCGGATCTTCCTCACAGCACCATGACATGTGATTAATGCAGCATGGTTCCTGCATGGCCATTCCTCACAGCAGCATGACATGTGATTAATGCAGCAGGGTTCCTGCACCAGATCTTCCTCACAGCAGCATGCCATATGACGAATGCGGCAGGGTTCCTGCACGGCCATTCCTCACAGCAGCATGACATGTGATGAATGCGGCAGGGTTCCAGCACCTATCTTTCTCACAGCAGCATGACATGTGATGAATGCGGCAGGGTTCCAGCACCGATCTTTCTCACAGCAGCATGACATGTGATGAATGCGGCAGGATTCCAGCACCGAACTTTCTCACAGCAGCATTACATGTGATGAATGCGGCAGGGTTCCAGCACTGATCTTTCTCACAGCAGCATGACATGTGATGAATGCGGCAGGGTTCCAGCACCGATCTTCCTCACAGCAGCATGACATGTGATGAATGCGGCAGGGTTCCATCACCGATCTTTCTTACAGCAGCATGACATGTGATGAATGCGGCAGGGTTCCAGCACCGATCTTTCTCACAGCAGCATGACATGTGATGAATGCGGCAGGGTTCCAGCACCGATCTTCCTCACAGCAGCATGACATGTGATGAATGCGGCAGGGTTCCAGCACCGATCTTTCTTACAGCAGCATGACATGTGATGAATGCGGCAGGGTCCCAGCACCGATCTTTCTCACAGCAGCATGACATGTGATGAATGCGGCAGGGTTCAAGCACCGATCTTCCTCACAGCAGCATGACATGTGATGAATGCGGCAGGGTTCCAGCACCGATCTTCCTCACAGCAGCATGACATGTGATGAATGCGGCAGGGTTCCAGCACCGATCTTCCTCACAGCAGCATGACATGTGATTAATGCAGCATATTTCCTGCGTGGCCATTCCTCACAGCAGCATGACATGTGATGAATGCGGCAGGGTTCCTGCACCGGCCATTCCTCACAGCAGCATGACATGTGATTAATGCAGCATATTTCCGGCATGGCCATTCCTCACAGCAGCATGACATGTGATGAATGCAGCAGGGTTCCTGCACCGGCCATTCCTCACAGCAGCATGACATGTCATTAATGCAGCAGGGTTCCTGCACCGGTACCTTTCACAGCAGCATGCCATATGACCAATGTGGCAGGGATCCTGCACGGGCCAATCCTCGCAGCAGTATGACATATGATGAATGTGGCAGGGTTCCTGCACCTGTCATTCCTCACAGCAGCATGACATGTGATGAATGCGGTAGGGTTCCTGCACGGCCATTCCTCACAGCAGCATGACATGTGATTAATGCAGCAGGGTTCCTGCACCAGATCTTCCTCACAGCAGCATGACATGTGATTAATGCAGCACGGTTCCTGTGTGGCCATTCCTCACAGCAGCATGACATGTGATGAATGCGGCAGGGTTCCTGCACCAGCCATTCCTCACAGCAGCATGACATGTGATTAATGCAGCATATTTCCTGCATGGCCATTCCTCACAGCAGCATGACATGTGATGAATGTGGCAGAGTTCCTGCAACGGCCATTCCTCACAGCAACATGACATGTGATTAATGCAGCAGGGTTCCTGCACCAGATCTTCCTCACAGCAGCATGACATGTGATTAATGCAGCATGGTTCCTGTGTGGCCTTTCCTCACAGCAGCATGACATGTGATGAATGCAACAGGGTTCCTGCACCAGATCTTCTTCACAGCAGCATGGCATGTGATTAAAGCAGCATATTTCCTGCGTGGCCATTCCTCACAGCAGCATGACATGTGATGAATGTGGCAGGGTTCCTGCACCGGCCATTCCTCACAGCAGCATGACATGTAATGAATGCAGCAGGGTTCAAACACTGGATTTTCCTCACAGTAGCATGGCATGTGATGAATGCAGCAGGGTTCCTGCACCGGCCATTCCTCACAGCAGCATGACATATGATTACTGCAGCAGGGTTCCTGCACCGGATCTTTGCACAGCAGCATGCCATATGACCAATGCGGCAGGGATCCTGCACAGGGCATTCCTCGCAGCAGCATGACATGTGATGAATGCGGCAGGGTTCCTGCACCTGTCATTCCTCACAGCAGCATGACATGTGATGAATGCGATAGGGTTCCTGCACCGGATCTTCCTCACAGCACCATGACATGTGATTAATGCAGCATGGTTCCTGCATGGCCATTCCTCACAGCAGCATGACATGTGATTAATGCAGCAGGGTTCCTCACCAGATCTTCCTCACAGCAGCATGCCATATGACGAATGCGGCAGGGTTCCTGCACGGCCATTCCTCACAGCAGCATGACATGTGATGAATGCGGCAGGGTTCCTGCACCGGCCATTCCTCACAGCAGCATGACATGTGATGAATGCGGCAGGGTTCCTGCACCGGCCATTCCTCACAGCAGCATGACATGTGATGAATGCGGCAGGGTTCCAGCACCTATCTTTCTCACAGCAGCATGACATGTGATGAATGCGGCAAGGTTCCAGCACCGATCTTTCTCACAGCAGCATGACATGTGATGAATGCGGCAGGATTCCAGCACTGGTCTTTCTCACAGCAGCATGACATGTGATGAATGCGGCAGGGTTCCAGCACCGATCTTCCTCACAGCAGCATGACATGTGATGAATGCGGCAGGGTTCCTGCACGGCCATTCCTCACAGCAGCATGACATGTGATTATTGCAGCAGGGTTCCTGCACCATATCTTCCTCACAGCAGCATGACATGTGATTAATGCAGCACGGTTCCTGCGTGGCCATTCCTCACAGCAGCATGACATGTGATGAATGCGGCAGGGTTCCTGCACCAGCCATTCCTCACAGCAGCATGACATGTGATTAATGCAGCATATTTCCTGCATGGCCATTCCTCACAGCAGCATGACATGTGATGAATGTGGCAGAGTTCCTGCAACGGCCATTCCTCACAGCAGCATGACATGTGATTAATGCAGCAGGGTTCCTGCACCAGATCTTCCTCACAGCAGCATGACATGTGATTAATGCAGCATGGTTCATGCGTGGCCTTTCCTCACAGCAGCATGACATGTGATGAATGCAACAGGGTTCCTGCACCAGATCTTCTTCACAGCAGCATGGCATGTGATTAAAGCAGCATATTTCCTGCGTGGCCATTCCTCACAGCAGCATGACATGTGATGAATGTGGCAGGGTTCCTGCACCGACCATTCCTCACAGCAGCATGACATGTAATGAATGCAGCAGGGTTCAAACACTGGATTTTCCTCACAGCAGCATGGCATGTGATGAATGCAGCAGGGTTCCTGCACTGGCCATTCCTCACAGCAGCATGACATATGATTAATGCAGCAGGGTTCCTGCACCGGATCTTTGCACAGCAGCATGCCATATGACCAATGCGGCAGGGATCCTGCACAGGGCATTCCTCGCAGCAGCATGACATGTGATGAATGCGGCAGGGTTCCTGCACCTGTCATTCCTCACAGCAGCATGACATGTGATGAATGCGGTAGGGTTCCTGCACGGCCATTCCTCACAGCAGCATGACATGTGATTAATGCAGCAGGGTTCCTGCACCGGATCTTCCTCACAGCACCATGACATGTGATTAATGCAGCATGGTTCCTGCATGGCCATTCCTCACAGCAGCATGACATGTGATTAATGCAGCAGGGTTCCTGCACCAGATCTTCCTCACAGCAGCATGCCATATGACTAATGCGGCAGGGTTCTTGCACGGCCATTCCTCACAGCAGCATGACATGTGATTAATGCAGCATGGTTCCTGCGTGGCCATTCCTCACAGCAGCATGACATGTGATGAATGCGGCAGGGTTCCTGCACCGGCCATTCCTCACAGCAGCATGACATGTGATGAATGCGGCAGGGTTCCTGCACCGGCCATTCCTCACAGCAGCATGACATGTGATGAATGCGGCAGGGTTCCAGCACCTATCTTTCTCACAGCAGCATGACATGTGATGAATGCGGCAAGGTTCCAGCACCGATCTTTCTCACAGCAGCATGACATGTGATGAATGCGGCAGGATTCCAGCACCGGTCTTTCTCACAGCAGCATGACATGTGATGAATGCGGCAGGGTTCCAGCACCGATCTTCCTCACAGCAGCATGACATGTGATGAATGCGGCAGGGTTCCAGCACCGATCTTTCTCACAGCAGCATGACATGTGATGAATGCGGCAGGGTTCCAGCACTGATCTTCCTCACAGCAGCATGACATGTGATGAATGCGGCAGGGTTCCAACACCGATCTTCCTCACATCAGCATGACATGTGATGAATGCGGCAGGGTTCCTGCACCTGTTACTCCTCACAGCAGCATGACATGTGATTAGTGCAGCAGGGTTCCTGCACCGGATCTTCCTCACAGCAGCATGCCATATGACAAATGCGGCAGGGTTCCTGCATGGCCATTCCTCACAGCATCATGACATGTGATTAATGCAGCATGGTTCCTGCATGGCCATTCCTCACAGCAGCATGACATGTGATGAATGCGGCAGGGTTCCTGCACCGGCCATTCCTCACAGCAGCATGACATGTGATGAATGCGGCAGGGTTCCAGCACCGATCTTTCTCACAGCAGCATGACATGTGATGAATGCGGCAGGGTTCCAGCACGGATCTTTCTCACAGCAGCATGACATGTGATGAATGCGGCAGGGTTCCAGCACCGATCTTTCTTACAGCAGCATGACATGTGATGAATGCAGCAGGGTTCCTGCACCGGCCATTCCTCACAGCAGCATGCTATATGATGAATGCGGCAGGGTTCCTGCACCGGTCATTCCTCACAGCAGCATGCCCTATGACAAATGCGTCAGGGTTCCTGCACCAGCCATTCCTCACAGCAGCATGCCCTATGACGAATGTGGCAGGGTTCCTGTACCGGTCATTCCTCACAGCAGCATGACATGTGACCAATGCAGCAGGGTTCCTGCACCAGCCATTCCTCACAGCAGCTTGCCCTATGACGAATGCGGCAGGGTTCCTGCACTGGTCATTCCTCACAGCAGAATGACATGTGATGAATGCAGGAGGGTTCCAGCACCGGTCATTCCTCACAGCAGCATGACATGTGATTAATGCAGCAGGGTTCCTCCAACGGATCTTCCTCACAGCAGTATGCCATATGACGAATGCGGCAGGGTTCCAGCACTGGCCATTCCTCACAGCAGCATGACATGTAATGAATTTGGCAGGGTTCCAGCACCGATCTTCCTCACAAAAGCATGGCATTTGTTGAATGCGGCAGGGTTCCAACACCGGATCTTAATCACAGCAGCATGACATGTGAATAATGCAGCAGGGTTCCTCCAACGGATCTTCCTCACAGCAGTATGCCATATGACGAATGCGGCAGGGTTCCAGCACTGGCCATTCCTCACAGCAGCATGACATGTGATGAATGTGGAAGGGTTCCAGCACCGATCATCCTCACAACAGCATGGCATGTGATGAATGCGGCAGGGTTCCAACACCGATTTTCCTCACAACAGCATGGCATGTGATGAATGCAGCAGGGTTCCTGCACCGGCCATTCCTCACAGCAGCATGACACATGATATATGCAACAGGGTTCCAGCACTAGTCATTCCTCACAGCAGCATGACATGTGATGAATGCAGCAGGTTTACAGCACCGGATCTTCCTGACAGCAGAATGCTATATGACGAATGCGGCAGGGTTCCTGCACCAGACATTCCTCATAGCAGCATGACATGTAATGAATGCAGCAGGGTTCAAACATTGGATCTTCCTCACAGCAACATGGCATGTGATGAATGCAGCAGGGTTCCTGCACCGGCCATTCCTCACAGCAGCATTACATGTGATTAATGCAGCACTGTTCCTGCACCGGATCTTTTCATAGCAGCATGCCATATGACCAATGCAGCAGGGATCCTGCATGGGGCATTCCTCACAGCAGCATGATATGTGATGAATGCGGTAGGGTTCCTGCACGGCCATTCCTCACAGCAGCTTGACATGTGATTAATGCAGCAAGGTTTCTGCACCGGATCTTCCTCACAGCAGCATGACATGTGATTAATGCAGCATATTTCCTGCGTGGCCATTCCTCACAGCAGCATGACATGTGATGAATGTGGCAGGGTTCCTGCACCGGCCATTCCTCACAGCAGCATGACATGTGATTAATGCAGCATATTTCCTGCATGGCCATTCCTCACAGCAGTATGACATGTCATTAATGCAGAAGGGTTCCTGCACCAGATCTTTTCACAGCCGCATGCCATATTACCAATGTGGAAGGGTCCTGCACGGGCCATTCCTCGCAGCAGCATGACATATGATGAATGTGGCAGGGTTCCTGCACCTGTCATTCCTCACAGCAGCATGACATGTGATGAATGCGGTAGGGTTCCTGCACGGCCATTCCTCACAGCAGCATGACATGTGATTAATGCAGCAGGGTTCCTGCACCGGATCTTCCTCACAGCACCATGACATGTGATTAATGCAGCATGGTTCCTGCATGGCCATTCCTCACAGCAGCATGACATGTGATTAATGCAGCAGGGTTCCTGCACCAGATCTTCCTCACAGCAGCATGCCATATGACGAATGCGGCAGGGTTCCTGCACGGCCATTCCTCACAGCAGCATGACATGTGATGAATGCGGCAGGGTTCCAGCACCTATCTTTCTCACAGCAGCATGACATGTGATGAATGCGGCAGGGTTCCAGCACCGATCTTTCTCACAGCAGCATGACATGTGATGAATGCGGCAGGATTCCAGCACCGAACTTTCTCACAGCAGCATGACATGTGATGAATGCGGCAGGGTTCCAGCACCGATCTTTCTCACAGCAGCATGACATGTGATGAATGCGGCAGGGTTCCAGCACCGATCTTCCTCACAGCAGCATGACATGTGATAAATGCGGCAGGGTTCCAGCACCGATCTTTCTTACAGCAGCATGACATGTGATGAATGCGGCAGGGTTCCAGCACCGATCTTTCTCACAGCAGCATGACATGTGATGAATGCGGCAGGGTTCCAGCACCGATCTTCCTCACAGCAGCATGACATGTGATGAATGCGGCAGGGTTCCAGCACCGATCTTTCTTACAGCAGCATGACATGTGATAATGCGGCAGGGTTCCAGCACCGATCTTCCTCACAGCAGCATGACATGTGATGAATGCGGCAGGGTTCCAGCACCGATCTTCCTCACAGCAGCATGACATGTGATGAATGCGGCAGGGTTCCAGCACCGATCTTCCTCACAGCAGCATGACATGTGATGAATGCGGCAGGGTTCCAGCACCGGTCTTCCTCACAGCAGCATGACATGTGATGAATGCAGCATGGTTCCTGCATGGCCATTCCTCACAGCAGCATGACATGTGATTAATGCAGCAGGGTTCCTGCACCGGATCTTCCTCACTGCAGCATGCCATATGACGAATGCGGCAGGGTTCCTGCACGGCCATTCCTCACAGCATCATGACATGTGATTAATGCAGCATGGTTCCTGCATGGCCATTCCTCAAAGCAGCATGACATGTGATGAATGCGGCAGGGTTCCAGCACCGATCTTTCTCACAGCAGCATGACATGTGATGAATGCGGCAGGGTTCCAGCACCGATCTTTCTCAAAGCAGCATGAAATGTGATGAATGCGGCAGAGTTCCAGCACGATCTTTCTCACAGCAGCATGACATGTGATGAATGCGGCAGGGTTCCAGCACCGATCTTTCTCACAGCAGCATGACATGTGATGAATGCGGCAGGGTTCCAGCACCGATCTTCCTCACAGCAGCATGACATGTGATGAATGCAGCAGGGTTCCTGCACCGGCCATTCCTCACAGCAGCATGCTATATGATGAATTCGGCAGGGCTCCTGCACCGGTCATTCCTCACAGCAGCATGCCCTATGACGAATGCGGCAGGGTTCCTGCACCGGTCATTCCTCACAGCAGCATGACATGTGACAAATGCGTCAGGGTTCCTGCACCGGCCATTCCTCACAGCAGCATGACATGTGACGAATGCAGCAGGGTTCCAGAACCGGTCATTCCTCACAGCAGCATGACATGTGATGAATGCAGCAGGGTTCCAGCACCAGTCATTCCTCCCAGCAGCATGACATGTGATGAATGCAGCAGGGTTCCAGCACCGGTCATTCCTCACAGCATCATGACATGTGACGAATGCGGCAGGGTTCCTGCACCAGCCATTCCTCACAGCAGCATGCCCTATGACGAATGCTGCAGGGTTCCTGCACCAGTCATTCCTCACAGCAGCATGACATGTGACCAATGCGGCAGAGTTCCTGCACCAGCCATTCCTCACAGCAGCTTGCCCTATGACGAATGCGGCAGGGTTCCTGCACCGGTCATTCCTCACAGCAGAATGACATGTGATGAATGCAGGAGGGTTCCAGCACCGGTCATTCCTCACAGCAGCATGACATGTGATGAATGCAGCAGGGTTCCAGCACCGGTCATTCCTCACAGCAGCATGACATGTGATGAATGCAGCAGGTTTCCAGCACCAGTCATTCCACACAGCAGCATGACATGTGATGAATGCAGCAGGGTTCCTGCACTGGATCTTCCTCAGAGCAGCATGACATGTCATGAATGCGGCAGGGTTCCTGCACCGGATCTTCCTCAGAGCATCATGACATATGATGAATGTGGCAGGGTTCCTGCACCGGATCTTCCTCACAGCAGCATGACATATGATGATTGCAGCAGGGTTCCTGCACCGGATCTTCCTCACAGCAGCATGACATGTCGTGAATGCGGCAGGGTGCCTGCACCGGATCTTCCTCACAGCAGCATGACATATGATGAATGCAGCAGGGTTCCTGCACCGGATCTTCCTCACAGCAGCATGACATGTCATGAATGCGGCAGGGTTCCTGCACCGGATTTTCCTCACAGCAGCATGATATATGATGAATGCAGCAGGGTTGCTGCACCGGTCATTCCTCACAGCAGCATGATATATGATGAATGCAGCAGGGTTCCTGCACCGGATCTTCCTCACAGCAGCATGCCCTACGACGAATGCGTCAGGGTTCCTGCACCGGTCATTCCTCACAGCAGCATGACATGTAATGAATGCAGCAGGGTTCCTGCACGGCCATTCCTCACAGCAGCATGACATGTGATTATTGCAGCAGGGTTCCTGCACCAGATCTTCCTCACAGCAGCATGACATGTGATTAATGCAGCACGGTTCCTGCGTGGCCATTCCTCACAGCAGCATGACATGTGATGAATGCGGCAGGGTTCCTGCACCAGCCATTCCTCACAGCAGCATGACATGTGATTAATGCAGCATATTTCCTGCATGGCCATTCCTCACAGCAGCATGACATGTGATGAATGTGGCAGAGTTCCTGCAACGGCCATTCCTCACAGCAGCATGACATGTGATTAATGCAGCAGGGTTCCTGCACCAGATCTTCCTCACAGCAGCATGACATGTGATTAATGCAGCATGGTTCATGCGTGGCCTTTCCTCACAGCAGCATGACATGTGATGAATGCAACAGGGTTCCTGCACCAGATCTTCTTCACAGCAGCATGGCATGTGATTAAAGCAGCATATTTCCTGCGTGGCCATTCCTCACAGCAGCATGACATGTGATGAATGTGGCAGGGTTCCTGCACCGGCCATTCCTCACAGCAGCATGACATGTAATGAATGCAGCAGGGTTCAAACACTGGATTTTCCTCACAGCAGCATGGCATGTGATGAATGCAGCAGGGTTCCTGCACTGGCCATTCCTCACAGCAGCATGACATATGATTACTGCAGCAGGGTTCCTGCACCGGATCTTTGCACAGCAGCATGCCATATGACCAATGCGGCAGGGATCCTGCACAGGGCATTCCTCGCAGCAGCATGACATGTGATGAATGCGGCAGGGTTCCTGCACCTGTCATTCCTCACAGCAGCATGACATGTGATGAATGCGGTAGGGTTCCTGCACGGCCATTCCTCACAGCAGCATGACATGTGATTAATGCAGCAGGGTTCCTGCACCGGATCTTCCTCACAGCACCATGACATGTGATTAATGCAGCATGGTTCCTGCATGGCCATTCCTCACAGCAGCATGACATGTGATTAATGCAGCAGGGTTCCTGCACCAGATCTTCCTCACAGCAGCATGCCATATGACTAATGCGGCAGGGTTCTTGCACGGCCATTCCTCACAGCAGCATGACATGTGATTAATGCAGCATGGTTCCTGCGTGGCCATTCCTCACAGCAGCATGACATGTGATGAATGCGGCAGGGTTCCTGCACCGGCCATTCCTCACAGCAGCATGACATGTGATGAATGCGGCAGGGTTCCTGCACCGGCCATTCCTCACAGCAGCATGACATGTGATGAATGCGGCAGGGTTCCAGCACCTATCTTTCTCACAGCAGCATGACATGTGATGAATGCGGCAAGGTTCCAGCACCGATCTTTCTCACAGCAGCATGACATGTGATGAATGTGGCAGGATTCCAGCACCGGTCTTTCTCACAGCAGCATGACATGTGATGAATGCGGCAGGGTTCCAGCACCGATCTTCCTCACAGCAGCATGACATGTGATGAATGCGGCAGGGTTCCAGCACCGATCTTTCTCACAGCAGCATGACATGTGATGAATGCGGCAGGGTTCCAGCACTGATCTTCCTCACAACAGCATGACATGTGATGAATGCGGCAGGGTTCCAACACCGATCTTCCTCACATCAGCATGACATGTGATGAATGCGGCAGGGTTCCTGCACCTGTTACTCCTCACAGCAGCATGACATGTGATTAGTGCAGCAGGGTTCCTGCACCGGATCTTCCTCACAGCAGCATGCCATATGACAAATGCGGCAGGGTTCCTGCATGGCCATTCCTCACAGCATCATGACATGTGATTAATGCAGCATGGTTCCTGCATGGCCATTCCTCACAGCAGCATGACATGTGATGAATGCGGCAGGGTTCCTGCACCGGCCATTCCTCACAGCAGCATGACATGTGATGAATGCGGCAGGGTTCCAGCACCGATCTTTCTCACAGCAGCATGACATGTGATGAATGCGGCAGGGTTCCAGCACGGATCTTTCTCACAGCAGCATGACATGTGATGAATGCGGCAGGGTTCCAGCACCGATCTTTCTTACAGCAGCATGACATGTGATGAATGCAGCAGGGTTCCTGCACCGGCCATTCCTCACAGCAGCATGCTATATGATGAATGCGGCAGGGTTCCTGCACCGGTCATTCCTCACAGCAGCATGCCCTATGACAAATGCGTCAGGGTTCCTGCACCAGCCATTCCTCACAGCAGCATGCCCTATGACGAATGTGGCAGGGTTCCTGTACCGGTCATTCCTCACAGCAGCATGACATGTGACCAATGCGGCAGGGTTCCTGCACCAGCCATTCCTCACAGCAGCTTGCCCTATGACGAATGCGGCAGGGTTCCTGCACTGGTCATTCCTCACAGCAGAATGACATGTGATGAATGCAGGAGGGTTCCAGCACCGGTCATTCCTCACAGCAGCATGACATGTGATTAATGCAGCAGGGTTCCTCCAACGGATCTTCCTCACAGCAGTATGCCATATGACGAATGCGGCAGGGTTCCAGCACTGGCAATTCCTCACAGCAGCATGACATGTAATGAATGTGGCAGGGTTCCAGCACCGATCTTCCTCACAAAAGCATGGCATTTGTTGAATGCGGCAGGGTTCCAACACCGGATCTTAATCACAGCAGCATGACATGTGAATAATGCAGCAGGGTTCCTCCAACGGATCTTCCTCACAGCAGTATGCCATATGACGAATGCGGCAGGGTTCCAGCACTGGCCATTCCTCACAGCAGCATGACATGTGATGAATGTGGAAGGGTTCCAGCACCGATCATCCTCACAACAGCATGGCATGTGATGAATGCGGCAGGGTTCCAACACCGATTTTCCTCACAACAGCATGGCATGTGATGAATGCAGCAGGATTCCTGCACCGGCCATTCCTCACAGCAGCATGACACATGATATATGCAACAGGGTTCCAGCACTAGTCATTCCTCACAGCAGCATGACATGTGATGAATGCAGCAGGTTTACAGCACCGGATCTTCCTGACAGCAGAATGCTATATGACGAATGCGGCAGGGTTCCTGCACCAGACATTCCTCATAGCAGCATGACATGTAATGAATGCAGCAGGGTTCAAACATTGGATCTTCCTCACAGCAACATGGCATGTGATGAATGCAGCAGGGTTCCTGCACCGGCCATTCCTCACAGCAGCATTACATGTGATTAATGCAGCACTGTTCCTGCACCGGATCTTTTCATAGCAGCATGCCATATGACCAATGCAGCAGGGATCCTGCATGGGGCATTCCTCACAGCAGCATGATATGTGATGAATGCGGTAGGGTTCCTGCACGGCCATTCCTCACAGCAGCTTGACATGTGATTAATGCAGCAAGGTTTCTGCACCGGATCTTCCTCACAGCAGCATGACATGTGATTAATGCAGCATATTTCCTGCGTGGCCATTCCTCACAGCAGCATGACATGTGATGAATGTGGCAGGGTTCCTGCACCGGCCATTCCTCACAGCAGCATGACATGTGATTAATGCAGCATATTTCCTGCATGGCCATTCCTCACAGCAGTATGACATGTCATTAATGCAGAAGGGTTCCTGCACCAGATCTTTTCACAGCCGCATGCCATATTACCAATGTGGAAGGGTCCTGCACGGGCCATTCCTCGCAGCAGCATGACATATGATGAATGTGGCAGGGTTCCTGCACCTGTCATTCCTCACAGCAGCATGACATGTGATGAATGCGGTAGGGTTCCTGCACGGCCATTCCTCACAGCAGCATGACATGTGATTAATGCAGCAGGGTTCCTGCACCGGATCTTCCTCACAGCACCATGACATGTGATTAATGCAGCATGGTTCCTGCATGGCCATTCCTCACAGCAGCATGACATGTGATTAATGCAGCAGGGTTCCTGCACCAGATCTTCCTCACAGCAGCATGCCATATGACGAATGCGGCAGGGTTCCTGCACGGCCATTCCTCACAGCAGCATGACATGTGATGAATGCGGCAGGGTTCCAGCACCTATCTTTCTCACAGCAGCATGACATGTGATGAATGCGGCAGGGTTCCAGCACCGATCTTTCTCACAGCAGCATGACATGTGATGAATGCGGCAGGATTCCAGCACCGAACTTTCTCACAGCAGCATTACATGTGATGAATGCGGCAGGGTTCCAGCACCGATCTTTCTCACAGCAGCATGACATGTGATGAATGCGGCAGGGTTCCAGCACCGATCTTCCTCACAGCAGCATGACATGTGATGAATGCGGCAGGGTTCCAGCACCGATCTTTCTTACAGCAGCATGACATGTGATGAATGCGGCAGGGTTCCAGCACCGATCTTTCTCACAGCAGCATGGCATGTGATGAATGCGGCAGGGTTCCAGCACCGATCTTCCTCACAGCAGCATGACATGTGATGAATGCGGCAGGGTTCCAGCACCGATCTTTCTTACAGCAGCATGACATGTGATAATGCGGCAGGGTTCCAGCACCGATCTTCCTCACAGCAGCATGACATGTGATGAATGCGGCAGGGTTCCAGCACCGATCTTCCTCACAGCAGCATGACATGTGATGAATGCGGCAGGGTTCCAGCACCGATCTTCCTCACAGCAGCATGACATGTGATGAATGCGGCAGGGTTCCAGCACCGGTCTTCCTCACAGCAGCATGACATGTGATGAATGCAGCATGGTTCCTGCATGGCCATTCCTCACAGCAGCATGACATGTGATTAATGCAGCAGGGTTCCTGCACCGGATCTTCCTCACTGCAGCATGCCATATGACGAATGCGGCAGGGTTCCTGCACGGCCATTCCTCACAGCATCATGACATGTGATTAATGCAGCATGGTTCCTGCATGGCCATTCCTCAAAGCAGCATGACATGTGATGAATGCGGCAGGGTTCCAGCACCGATCTTTCTCACAGCAGCATGACATGTGATGAATGCGGCAGGGTTCCAGCACCGATCTTTCTCAAAGCAGCATGAAATGTGATGAATGCGGCAGAGTTCCAGCACGATCTTTCTCACAGCAGCATGACATGTGATGAATGCGGCAGGGTTCCAGCACCGATCTTTCTCACAGCAGCATGACATGTGATGAATGCGGCAGGGTTCCAGCACCGATCTTCCTCACAGCAGCATGACATGTGATGAATGCAGCAGGGTTCCTGCACCGGCCATTCCTCACAGCAGCATGCTATATGATGAATTCGGCAGGGCTCCTGCACCGGTCATTCCTCACAGCAGCATGCCCTATGACGAATGCGGCAGGGTTCCTGCACCGGTCATTCCTCACAGCAGCATGACATGTGACAAATGCGTCAGGGTTCCTGCACCGGCCATTCCTCACAGCAGCATGACATGTGACGAATGCAGCAGGGTTCCAGAACCGGTCATTCCTCACAGCGGCATGACATGTGATGAATGCAGCAGGGTTCCAGCACCAGTCATTCCTCCCAGCAGCATGACATGTGATGAATGCAGCAGGGTTCCAGCACCGGTCATTCCTCACAGCATCATGACATGTGACGAATGCGGCAGGGTTCCTGCACCAGCCATTCCTCACAGCAGCATGCCCTATGACGAATGCTGCAGGGTTCCTGCACCAGTCATTCCTCACAGCAGCATGACATGTGACCAATGCGGCAGAGTTCCTGCACCAGCCATTCCTCACAGCAGCTTGCCCTATGACGAATGCGGCAGGGTTCCTGCACCGGTCATTCCTCACAGCAGAATGACATGTGATGAATGCAGGAGGGTTCCAGCACCGGTCATTCCTCACAGCAGCATGACATGTGATGAATGCAGCAGGGTTCCAGCACCGGTCATTCCTCACAGCAGCATGACATGTGATGAATGCAGCAGGTTTCCAGCACCAGTCATTCCACACAGCAGCATGACATGTGATGAATGCAGCAGGGTTCCTGCACTGGATCTTCCTCAGAGCAGCATGACATGTCATGAATGCGGCAGGGTTCCTGCACCGGATCTTCCTCAGAGCATCATGACATATGATGAATGTGGCAGGGTTCCTGCACCGGATCTTCCTCACAGCAGCATGACATATGATGATTGCAGCAGGGTTCCTGCACCGGATCTTCCTCACAGCAGCATGACATGTCGTGAATGCGGCAGGGTGCCTGCACCGGATCTTCCTCACAGCAGCATGACATATGATGAATGCAGCAGGGTTCCTGCACCGGATCTTCCTCACAGCAGCATGACATGTCATGAATGCGGCAGGGTTCCTGCACCGGATTTTCCTCACAGCAGCATGATATATGATGAATGCAGCAGGGTTGCTGCACCGGTCATTCCTCACAGCAGCATGATATATGATGAATGCAGCAGGGTTCCTGCACCGGATCTTCCTCACAGCAGCATGCCCTACGACGAATGCGTCAGGGTTCCAGCACCGGTCATTCCTCACAGCAGCATGACATGTAATGAATGCAGCAGGGTTCCAGCACCGGTTATACCTCACAGCAGCATGACATGTGATGAATGCAGCAGGGTTCCAGCACCGGTCATTCCTCACAGCAGCATGACATGTCATGAATGCAGCAGGGTTCCAGCACCGGTCATTCCTCACAGCAGCATGACATGTCATGAATGCAGCAGGGTTCCAGCACCGGTCATTCCTCAGAGCAGCATGACATGTGACAAATGCGGCAGGGTTCCTGCACCAGCCATTCCTCACAGTAGCATGCCCTATGACGAATGTGGCAGCGTTCCTGCACCGGTCATTCCTCCCAGCAGTATGACATGTGACAAATGCGGCAGGGTTCCTGCACCAGACAGTCCTCACAGCAGCATGCCCTATGACGAATGTGGCAGGGTTCCTGCACCAGTCATTCCTCACAGCAGCATGACATGTGATGAACGCAGCAGGGTTCCTGCACCGGATCTTCCTCACAGCAGCATGACATGTCATGAATGCGGCAGGGTTCCTGCACCGGACCTTCCTCACAGCAGCATGACATCTCATTAATGCGGCAGGGTTCCTGCACCGGATCTTCCTCACAGCATCTTGACATGTCATGAATGCGGCAGGGTTCCTGCACCGGACCTTCCTCACAGCAGTATGACATGTGATGAATGCAGCAGGGTTCCTGCATCGGATCTTCCTCACAGCAGCATCACATATGATGAATGCGGCAGGGTTCCTGCACCGGATCTTCCTCACAGCAGCATGACATGTGATGAATGCAGCAGGGTTCCTGCACCGGGTCTTCCTCACAGCAGCATGCCATATGATGAATGCAGCAGGGTTCCAGCACCGATCTTCCTCACAGCAGCATGACGTGTGATGAATGCAGCAGGGTTCCTGCACGGCCATTCCTCACAGCAGCATGACATGTGATTAATGCAGCAGGGTTCCTGCACCGGTCATTCTTCACTGCAGCATGACACATGATGAACGCAGCAGGGTTCCTGCACCGGCCATTCCTCACAGCAGCATGACGTGTGATGAATGCAGCAGGGTTCCAGCACCGATCTTCCTCACAGCAGCATGACGTGTGATGAATGCAGCAGGGTTCCTGCACCGGCCATTCCTCACAGCAGCATGACGTGTGATGAATGCAGCAGGGTTCCAGCACCGATCTTCCTCACAGCAGCATGACGTGTGATGAATGCAGCAGGGTTCCTGCACCGGATCTTCCTCACAGCAGCATGACATATGATGAATGCAGCAGGGTTCCAGCACCGATCTTCCTCACAGCAGCATGACGTGTGATGAATGCAGCAGGGTTCCTGCACCGGCCATTCCTCACAGCAGCATGACGTGTGATGAATGCGGCAGGGTTCCTGCGCCAGATCTTCCTCACACCAGCATGACATGTGATGAATGCGGCAGGGTTCCAGCACCGATCTTTCTTACAGCAGCATGACATGTGATGAATGCAGCAGGGTTCCTGCGCCAGATCTTCCTCACACCAGCATGCCGTATGATGAATGCAGCAGGGTTCCTGCGCCGGATCTTCCTCACAGCAGCATGACATGTGATGAATGCGGCAGGGTTCCTGCACCGGCCATTCCTCACAGTGGCAGGGTTCCTGCACGGCCATTCTTCACAGCAGCATGACATATGACAGATGCAGCAGGGTTCGGAAGTTCTCCTTCTTTGAGCCGTTCATCCAACATAGGGCCAATCACAGACTGCAGTCTGACAAGGTTCCAGTGACTTCTCGGGGAGATCCCTACTCGATGTCACATCAACTGTGACAGGCACCTTTAAAGGGAGGTATTGTCCGCATTTTAAAACATAAGGAAAAAGGATTCATGTTTCTGGGCTTTTCACTGTGAAGTTCCTCAAATCTCTGTCACTCAGTGTATCCTTTTGAATGTAGACAATACCCCCGTGCTGTGATGGCGCCCGGCTTGTCAGGGCCCTTAATTTATTCCCCAGGCTTCATAGACCCCCGAAGCTTCGCTCAGCCGTGCATCTGTGGCGGGCATTGAGTGAAATACCTCCTGCAAGAACGGCCATTTCAGGTAAAATGTCACATATCACAATATTGCTCTTCTTCGTGCCACTTCAAAATCTATTCAGCCGAATGCACTGGGGAGGTGGGGCGCACATGGAGGCAGACAGTGGCGCTTTCTCACTGGGATGTGGTGGAAGGCAAGGAGGTTGGTACTGGAGGACTATCATCGGCCAGTGTGAGAGGTGAAAGGGGATACCAGCGGGCTCCAATGAGTTATTGCATGATATATGATGTTGCTCTCTAATTTACAAGATCAGCTTCCTGCTGTGTCCTTATTGGTAGCCAACAGGCTCCATTCACAGGATCTGCTCATTTCTGTGTCTCTCAGCATAGACTAGCACCTTATCTATCGTGCTCCTTTCTGTGTCTCTGAAGGCAGGCAGACAGGTTCCTTACTCTTGGCAGGTAGCCAGACAAGCCCATTATTTACAGATTCTGCTCTTTGAGGAGTCTCAGCAGCTAGTCCGGCAGGCTCCTTGTTTAATGATGTCCTCCTTGCGTTGTCTCTGAAGGCATCCAGAGAGGCTCCTTAATTACAGGCTTTGCTCCTTGCTGTATGGCTGCCGGAAGCCGGGCATACTCATTATTTACAAGTTGCTATCCCTGCTGTGTTTCTTCAGGCAACTGTGCAGGCTCCTTTTTTACAGGTCGTGCCCTTGCTGTATCTCTGCAGGTAGCCTGGTAGGCTTCTTATTTACAGATTCTGCTCCTTGCTATGTTTCTATGCTGGGAATCTGCTAATTCCTGGGTTTCTACAGGTACCCTGCATGTTTTATATGTCCAGGTTCTGCTCTTCAGTGTGTTTCCACAGGTAGCAAGGCAGGCTCTTTATTTACAGGTTGTGCTTCTTGCTGTGCCTCTGCCAGCAAGGGTCCTTTTTTTTATAGGTCCTGCCCTTGCTGTGTCTTGGCAAGTTGCCTTAAAGGGTCCTTATTTTCAACTTCGGCTCCTTGCTATGTTTCCACAGGTAGCCCGGTAGACTCCATATGTAGAGGTTCTGCTCATTCCTGGGTCTCCACAGGTAGCCCTACAGGCATTATATTTACAGGTTCTTCCCTTTAGTGTGTTTCCACAGGTAGTACAGTAGGCTCCTTATTTACAGGTCATGCTCTTGCTGTATCTCTGCAAGTTGCCTGGCAGGCTCCTTATTTACAGGTCGTGCTCTTGCTGTATCTCTGCAGATTGCCTGGCTGACTCCTTATTTACACCTTAGGCTCCTTGCTATTTTTCCATAGGTAGCCTAGTGGACTCCTTATGTACAGGTTCTGCAAATTCCTCTGTCTGTACAGGCATCCCTGCTGGCTTTATATTCACAGGCTCTGCTATCTCGTGTGTTTCTGTATGTAACCAGCAAGGCTGCTTACTTACATGTTGTGCCCTTGCTGTACCTCTGCAGGTTGCCTGGCAGGCTCCTCGTTATTTATAGGTCTTGTCCTTGCTTTATCTCTGCAGGTTGCCTGGCAGGCTCCATATTTACAGCTATGAATCCTTGCTATATTTCTACAAGTAGCTCGACGCACTCCTTATGTAGCGGATCTGCTAATCCCTGGGTCTCTACAGGTAGCCCTGCAGGCTTCATATTTACAAATTCTTCTCTTTAGTGTGTTTCCACATGTAGTACAGTAGGCTCCTTATTTACAGGTCGTGCTCTTGCTGTATCTCTGCAGGTTGCCTGGCAGGCTCCCTATTTACAGGTTATGCCCTTGCTGTATCTCTGCAGGTTGCCTGGCATGCTCCTTATTTACAGGTTGTGCCCTTGCTGTATCTCTGCAGATTGTCTGGCCGGCTCCTTATTTACAGGTTGCACCCTTGCTGTATCTCTGCATATTGCCTGGCTGGGTCCTTATTTACAGGTTGTGCCCTTGCTGTATGTCTGCAGGTTGCCTGGCAGGCTCCTTATTTACCGCTTTGGCGCTTTGCTGTATCTCTGCAGGTTGCCTGGCAGGCTCCCTATTTACAGGTTGTGCCCTTGCTGTATCTCTGCAGATTGCCTGGCCGGCTCCTTATTTACAACTTAGGCTTTCTGCTATATTTACACAGGTAGCCAGGCAAACTCTATATGTAGAGGTTCTGCTAATTCCGGGGTCTCTGCAGGTAGCCCTGCAGGCTTTATATGTACAGGTTCTTCTCTTTAGTGTGCATAAGTAGTACAGTAGGCTCGTTATTTACAGGCCGTTCTCTTGCTGTATCTCTGCATGTTGCCTAGCAGGCTCCCTATTTACAGGTTGTGCCCTTGCTGTATCTCTGCAGGTTCCATGGCAGGCTCCCTACTTACAGTTTTAGCTCTTTGCTGTATCTCTGCAGGTTGCCTGGCAGGCTCCTTATTTACAGCTTCGGCTCTTTGTTGTATCTCTGCAGGTTGCCTGGCCGGCTCCTTATTTACAGGTCATGCCCTTGCTGTATCTTGGCAGATTGCCTGGCCAGATCCTTATTTACAGGTTGCACCCTTGCTGTATCTCTGCATATTGCCTGGCCAGCTTCTTATTTACAGGTACTTCCCTTGCTGTATCTCTGCAGGTTGCCTGGCAGGCTCCTTATTTACCACTTCGGCTCTTTGCTGTATCTCTGCAGGTTCGCTGGCCGGCTCCTTATTTACAGGTTGTGCCCTTGCTGTATCTCTGCAGATTGCCTGGCCGGCTCCTTATTTACACCTTAGGTTTCCTGCTATATTTACACTTAGTGAGGCAAACTCCATATGTAGAGGTTCTGCTAATTCCTGGGTCTCTACAGGTAGACCTGCAGGCTTTATATTTACAGACAGCCAGGCTGCTTACTTACAGGTTGCATCCTTGCTGTACCCCTGCAGGTTGCCTGGCAGGCTCCTTATTTACAGCTATAAAGGAGGTCCATACCTGACCTGCACCCGTGCCCCTCCTTTGGAGGTGCCAGGAAGGTACTCGCCAAGGTACGTGACATATGAAGAGCAAATGAACCAACAGAGAGTTGCACTGGGGCTCTTCCCAGTGTATATTAGAAGATCCGTACCTGTTGAAGCGCCCATAACCAGACAACCCTGGCCCGCACGGTACCCTATCAGACACCCATACCAGCCGATGATACGAAATGAGGAGTACCTACATACAGTCCACGAAGAAACCCCAGGAGCCTTAATGGAGGGCCAATGGAAATGACAATGGCCCGAACCAGCACTCGAGTAAGACACGTTAGAACAAGCTGTTATGCAAACCTATGTAACGAACACAGGAAGGAGACGATGCTAAAAAATAAGGAAACGTGTTACTAGACAGGATGAGAACAACCGACCTGTCGAATGTGTGTAAATAAGCTTGGAATGCAAGAAGCTAAGAAAACGATACTGCTTGCAATGCTTAGTAGAACATTAGAAGCAGCATGCACCAACTATATAACTACCTCAAAAAGCATGTTATACGAGTGCAGCTCCATTTTGTAAAGTAGAAATGGGCCCAGGCTGCCAGAGGCCTAGCAGGCCAAGTTTCACAACTCAGCCAGAACAGAGAGGAAGAGCGAAATCGAAACTCAACAGAGAGCGGCTCATGCCTGGGAAATCGAGGTCACCCAGAGAAGGGAGGAGAGCGTCAACTCGCAAGAACAAAACTTCAGAGCATACCAGCTCGCCTGTGAAGGTCAAGATAAGAGAGGCCCAGGCAGGTGGTAGGGCCGAAGCAGAAATAAATACAATAAAAGCTGGAAACTGAATCAGATCCATGGTGAACAGCCACGTGACCAGCCAGGCACGAAGAGGTACCATCGCCTGATATCATCCAGAACCCGAGGATGCCATAACTTTTCCTAAGAGGCTACCATACCCAACCAGCGAATTGACACATAGCCCTAAGATACTGATTGATGGAAGGGAGGCAGGGTGAAACTTGGTACACCAGGCCCTTGGGTGTCCATTCTGCATGTTGCTAATTAAAATGTGGATTTATGTCTAGGGGTGTAACCTGACCAATCACAATGGACCAAGTTATCTGGAGTCCTATAGATAGTAGAACCAATGAGACGTCGTACTTGTGATGACGTCAATCATGTGTGATGTAGTGGGATGGGTGTAGACGCCCATCAGATAAGAGTTATCCAATCCGCATACCCTATTATCATATACAGATATAGCACCTATACTTAAGTTACCTTTCCTAACCAATTATATTGCATGTTGAGTTTTGTAGAGTTAGACGTCAATGATGATGAATATTGCCTATAAGAATGACTGTTCAACTGAAGTTCGAGGAAGTCGGAGTGAGACAGGTGATTGTACTACAGCTGATTCCCATTTGTTTCCCTTTTTGATGTACTTGTCATTAAATGGACTTCCCTTTGCCAAACTAGTCCTCGTTATTGAGTCATGTCGGAGTAAGTGAATCCTGCACCCCCATCCCTCAGATGGTGCAGCTATCTTGTCATACAAGTTCTAGAGGCTGAGCGCTGACCTATGGGCCCGTCAGTGAATTCCTCTCCTCCAGAACACTTGGTAGCGTGAGGATGGTTACGACCATCGATTATAGATTATCGATTAATACAGTTATAAAACACCCTTAGACCGATGGCACGGAGTAACTCTAGGCCTTCGGTAAGATCACGAGTCCTTTCGCCATTCCAGCTGAGTATACTGAGAAGCTCCCCGTGGACAATGATAGAGTAAAAATTACAAAAATCTGCACTGGGTCTGAAGGAACCCGCCTTTCCAAGCATAACTCTTCTCATTCCCACAGGTAGCGGATCGGACGAAAGCCTTAAAAGCAGGAAGAGGAAGGGGCGGTGATCCCGAAGTTCCAGAGAGGAAACAATGCGATCGGTGAGTGAAGCAATAAAACTCGTTACTTTGGCAAATGTTGTGTAGGCATTAGAGCCAGTAAGGAAAAGGCAATGGTGGGTGGCGGAGAAAAAATTAAATAGTTGGGAGTAGAGGAGACTATATATATATATATATATAAGGGGTTAATGACTCGAGCATAAGAAATAAAGAGTGGATACGAGGGGGGCACCTGAGAAAAAACATAAGGATTACCAGGGGGCACCTGAGAAAAAACGTAAGGATTTGCCTTGTTCCTGCGCTTTAAAGAGAGGTCAGAAGGAACGTCAACCCAGAGCCCACAGTGGGGGGACAATTTAGGCTACGATGACGATTAAAGACGGCATCAAAGGGGTTTGTTCACATCCCATGATGGGGTATTGATTAGAAGGCAGGTATACGTGTACGTATGACCAGCTGGTGTCTGTCTAGTCTGTCAAAAGTCTGTCATATGTGTTCTGTTGTGTGTCAAATGTAAAATAATTGTATTGGTGATTATTTAAAATGCATTTTGGCTTTACACTGTTCTGTAAATAAGAGGGAATCGCCACTGAATTCATGAGTTTTGAGTAAATTGTTGGTATAAAATTTGGCGGGAAAAGATTGGATTGGACCTTGCGTATTTGGTGCTCACTCATACTGGTGAAGGATTAAGGAATTGTATGAATACTGGTAGTGATGAAATCAGAAATGGAGGAAGTGACCCCACTTGCACATTTATGCAAACAGTTGCCCAAGCATGCACCAAAGCTTAAAAAATACAGCCAAGAGTGGGTTAAGGGTACCGCGAATAAAATGTTTATGTCGTGCCCCAGAATGGGTCACTCTCTAAGGCTGTTTTGTAGCATATGACTACCTTCCTACATGCCACATATACAGGCAGAATGCTAGAGAAATGTCTTGCCGTCCTCGAACTTTGGAAAATGTTCGAGCAGACAAAGGAGGAAGAACCACCCGCAGATTGGATATTAAATGCATGTACAGAGGGGGGTGAAACGCCTACCGTGCCACCTTCCCCGCCTGAGCCAGTGATCGAAGGGAGTAAGTCAGAGGGTATTTACCCGCTAAGAGAACTTAGGCAGCCACGGGGTACAGCAACCCGGCATATGAGTCACCTATGTATAGTAGTGACGACATCAAAGAAAAAGAGCAGGAAAGTAATCTTGCCTCTGAAGTCCCAAGGAACAAGGAGAGACGCAGTGATGAAGGAAAGGATCAATCACAGAGTAGTGCATCTCTCGAGAAAGAGAGAGAGGGTAAGAAGCGGAAAGGAGGTGATGAGGCAACATTCGCAAAAGACGAATGGATGGGAGGACAGATACTATTGAAATTAGATGGAAAAGGAAGTGATGATGTGAGGCCGAGGGAACGGGCTGACGAGGTGCAGAGAAGGGAAAAAGAGAAAGAAAAGGAAATGAGAAACGAGAGGGTAGGAAAGAAGGATAGGTTAAGGCGAGAACAATTATATCTCGAAGAGCCAGGAATACCGCTCACTCGTACACAATACGCAGCCTATGAAAATTACAGGCAGAATATGCTAAAGTTAAAGGAAGAAAGGAGAGTGCACGAAAGAAAAGTAAAAAAGCGGGAAGATGAGGAAAGTAGAAGGTTAAGGAAATGTAGAAATGAACGGATGAGGGAAGTAGATAAGGCTAGAGAAGAAGCAAAGAAGCGACAAGAAATAGATGAGGAAGCAGAACGTAAGCGCAGACAGAGGGCACAAGATCTAGAATATTTGCAACGGGAAGTTAAAAAACGTTATCCCATTGTAGAATGGGAAGACATAGAAGAATTCTTTCCTGCAAGCGATGTCGTACCAGGTACAAGCGGGACAAATATTGAGGATGACTTCGACACCAGAAGCATCTGGAAAACAATTGATAAAAACTATGATGAGATGGGGTTGGAACTAATTTACCAAGGGGGAAGGGAAGATGAGCGCTTAGAAAGCACTCAACTATGTGACCCAGAGGATGTCACCCGAAGTAGTGGGAGCAGGGGACTGTCCCTAGACAGGCTGGAGATTGGGCAGAACGAAGAAGATGCAAGAAGTTGTGTAAACTGGGAGTACACAGGATCTGACTCCGGTGGGGAAATGGAGGATGTAACACATGAAGAAGGGAGACGGTGTGAAAAACAGCTCCCAGGGGACCGAGAGGTACGATGGTCAGATGCTACTGGGTCCACAAGTAGGGCACCGAAGTCTGCCGCACAGTCCGGCCGACAAGAAGGAACACCCCACGGCCAGAGGGGGCGGCAGCATCTGCCTATGCACACATATTAAGGGCGTTGCCAGGTAGGCGGCAAGGCGGGAATGCCACCCCGGTGATAGACCAGAGGGCTATGGGGAAAGAGAAGGAGGACTGTGCATTCCAATTCCCGTTGCTAGAAAAGGGGGAGCAGGACCACAATATATTCCATGGCCACAGATGGACTGAGAGAACCTTAAAAATAAGCTTCCAATGCTGACGTCGGGAGCCGGAAAGTGGATACATGTGTTAGAGAAAATGATGGGGGGTGTCACCTTAGCTATAGGGGACAAAAAGGGCCTACTAATTGCCATACCTGGTGAAAGAGCCGTTGATGTATGGAAACAGGCAGGCTATACTAGGGTAACCCTAACTAACACCTCCCATGACGGAGCGCCATTTAATAACTGTAGGGCAGCAGTGTGGAAAGCACTGCAAACACTATATCCAGACACGTCTGATATGGGAGCGATAATGACTCAAAAAATGAAAGAATCAGAGGATCCGTTGATTTATATCCAGAATTTTCAAGACTCGTGGGTACTCGAAACGCACGAGTCTTGGACGAAATCTATTCCTGTATTCTACCATATATTGTGCTGAGGGTTACCAGAGCCGGTGTAAAAAACAACTTAAGAAATTGGTAGGAATAGAAGCTAAACCATGGGCCAAAATACAGTTGACAATTGCACACTATTGTAGATTGTTGCAAGAAAAGAATCCGAAAAAGGAGGCAACTCGTAAGGGAGAGGAGGCAAAGCTGGTGCAAAAGAAGCTCTCGAAGTATGCTCTCGGGGGAGCCATGCTCTCCAGCCCAGCCGAACCAAGCACCCAGCAAGCGACTAACCCATCGCAGAATAATCACACACAGGATTTTACCCAAGGGGAAGGGGCTTTGGAAGTAGAAGATGGCAGAGTAAACAGGGAGGGTTTCGAGGTAACCAAGGAGGTTTTCAGAATGTTCAAGGTGGCTTTCAGAATGCACAGATGGGCGGTCCAGATATGCCTGATGGACAAATGGCCCAACCACCGACAGTGTGTTGATTGTGTGGAATGACAGGACACGTGGCACGCATGTGCAGAAGCCAAGGCATGTGGCAAAACAGCCAAGGGATGGGTCAGGCATGGTGAATCAACCTGCCACCCCACAGCAGGGCGGTGCTCAAAATTACGCAGTGCAGCCGCAGGCGTCAGGCACGCAGAAAAGTGCACAGCAAACGGGTCAACCACTGAACATGAGGAATGTGCCACAGGGACAAACCCAGCAGGCGCCGCCACAGATGGTACAGGGTAATAATTCCGGAGGGGGATTTAACCCTGGAAATGGGGGGAGCACACAAGTATACAGTGGACCGAACCTGTAGATGAAATAGGACAGCTCACGGCGGACTCTGATGTGCTCTATCCTATCAGTGACACCAGACCATAACAGGGAACCAAGGGTGAATGTCACCAAAGGGGGGAAAGAATATTCCTTCTTAGTTGACACGGGTGCAACGTGCACGTGCATTAGAGAGGGCACATTTTCCTTGTCCGGCGAGGCTATAGACACCCAGAATTTCACTGGAGCTCATAGTAGAGTTCCCTTTACAGATGCACTCCTAGTATCTGTGGGAGAGCGCAAAATGAATGTACCCCTATTATATTCACGTCAGACCCCAGTAAACATTCCGGGTCGGGACCTGATGACTAAATTAAATATGACCATCTCATTTACAGAGAATGGTATAGTGTGCTCCACCCTAGGAATGCATTATTCAAATGTGTGCGAAATGATCAGAGCATACTCAGGACGTGCAGCAATGAGAGCTACACCATTAGAACCAGAAGTTTTCGCATATGGCGTGCAGATGCTTATGGCGGGTTTGCCAGGCCTCACAGACAAGACTACGAGAACCCCTAATGAGTTTCTATTCAGACCAAGAATACCCATGCACGAAGAGGAGGGACAAGTATTTCCCTTAATGATACAATCTGCCGTAGTGCGAGGAAAAGTGATATTGGTTGAAGGAAATTACGATGAAGGCCGACAATGGTGTGCGATTATCGCCATTGAAGAAGGGTATCGAATGACTGATATTTCACCGATGACGATCTGTTCAAAGAGCACCCTGACCTAGAGGAGACAAGGGTAGAAGTGAGTCTCATATTCTGGGTCAAAATGATCAAACGGGAGGTGCCGCAGAGAATGATGTTGGCACGGATACGTCCAGAGTACTTTGATGATGACATGGCCCAAGTGCCTGCCGCAGTATGGACTACATGACCCTATGACATAGGTCTCCTGAAGGGGGCAGGTGAAGTAAAAATTAAACTGAAACCAGGAGCAATTTTGCCACAAGCTCAACAATATCCCACGTCCAGAGAGGCAGATGAAGGGATCGCAAAGACAATCTCCGCCATGATGGAGCAGGGCATCCTAGTGACGTCAGAATCACCTTGCAACACAGTGATTTATCCTGTCAAGAAATCAAAGGGAGGGTCTTGGCATTTAATCCAAGATTTACGAGCATTAAACGACATAGTTGAAGCCAAGTTCTCTCTAGTCCCTAATCCAGTCACAATATTATGCAATATACCAACAGAAGCAAAATATTTCACAGTGATCGATTTGAAAAATGCGTTTTTCTCGATTCCATTGCACCGTGACTCACAAGACCTGACGTCATTCATTTTCAGACAAATGAGTCTGAAAAGCACAAGGTTGCCACAGGGGTACTGCGAGTCCCCGTCAATCTTCAACAGAGTCCTGCAAATGGACCTAAGCAACATTGCAGTGGACAGTTTTGTTTTGCAGTATGTAGATGACATTCTGATCTGCAGCACCACTAAAGAGCAATGAAGGCGCGACTCTGTGCAGCTATTGACTGTACTGGCTGAGAAGGGATACAAGGTTGATAAGGAGAAGTTGCAGTACTGTCAGCCAGAAGTGTTATACATAGGCCAACTGATCTCTCATGAGGGGAAAAAGATAACCCCAGAAAGGGCTGAAGCCATCATGAACACGGCCAAGCCGTGCACAATAAAACAAATGCAAAGCTTTTTAGGCCTGTGCAATTACATCAGAGCATGGGTCTTTGACTACAGCTCATACACCAAGCCCTTGCTTCAGGCCCTAAAGAAGGCAGAGACGACAAGGGGAGATATCGAATAGACTGAGGCGATTGAAAAGGGGTTTACAGAGCTCAAGGGGGCAATTTGTAAGGCCCCAGTTCTCGGGATTCCTTATTATGCAGAGGAATTCTACCTCTTCTCACATACCAATGGTAACTTTATGACGGCAGCGAACCTCGCTGGGGTACAAGCCCCTAGAATATTACAGCGGGAATCTGGACCCGGTCATGAAGGGCCACTTCCTGTGTGAACAAAACCTAGCTGCTGCCGCATTTGCTATCGAAAAGGCATCATCCATTGTGATGGGGTGCTCCATGACACTGTATGTTGAGCACTCACTGTTTGCCATACTAGAGAAGCCTAAGGGCACACTGACATCTCAGAGAGCATCCGCCTATTAGGTGATTATCTCCAACCCATCAATCAGAATAGTGCGATGTAAAACTGTGAATCCAGCTAAGTTCATAGCAGAGCCTGTCACAGAGGGAGAACCTATACACGACTGTGCAAACTATGAGGAATTCTATGATGAGATCCCCAGGGTAAAAGAAAATGCCCTGGCAAGTGGAGAGATCGTCTTTATTGACGGGTCTTAGAGAATCGACCAAGAAGATGGACAAAGGTATACAGGCGTGGCCGTGGTAAAACACCTAGCAAATGGAGAGTTTCGAGTACTCGTTAGTGCACGAATACCATCTCAATATTCGGCACAAGCTGCAGAACTATTGGCACTGATACTTGTCATTGAGAATCATGCAGACCAGGAAGTAACTGTGTAGAGTGACTCAGCCTATGTGACGTCCACAGTACATGCAGGTCTGGCGTACTGGAAAAGGAGGGGCTACCTTCGAGCAGACAGCACACCAGTGCAATATGCAGCCCTATTGGACAGGCTGAAAAAAGCACTGTGGCTCCCAGTGGTCATAGCGGTCGTGAAATGCACCACTCATACCAAGGGGACGGATTTCGTGTCACGTGGAAACGATGAAGCGGACACGAAAGCCAAATGTATGGCATCCAAGAATTAAACAATCATGGACGTGGAGGTGGCACGTGCCCATTAGCGGATGACGGTGGCGCGAGCCGCACCAGAAGCTTGTAGCAATATGGGGCAGACTCAGCTAATGGAGCTCCAGGGGGAGACACCTCAAGAGGAGAAAAATCTGTGGAAACGTCGAGGGTGTTCTTTAAACCCCTCTGATGGGTTATGGAGGCAAGACAGCACTGGTAAACCAGTTATGCCTGTCACCCTCCCAAAGGTAGCGCTAGAACAACTTCACTACCCCATACACATGTCATAAGAAACCCTAGCTGCAACGCTCACGGAAGACTGGTACACACCGAATTTAGTGGAGCCCCTATCATTTTTTATGGTGAACTGCATTATCTGCCAGAAATTCACCGGTGGGCACACATTAAAAGTAGTGAGAGGAATCATTCCCAGACCAAATTGACCATTCCAGCACTTGCATATCGACTACGTCGACATGATTCAAGTGTGCAATAGGTACAGGTATTTAATTGTGGTGGTGTGTCCATTCTCTAGATGGATAGAGGCAGGCCCCTGTACACACAGCGACTCTACCTGTGCGGCCAAGTTCCTGGTAAGAGAAGTGTTCCCTAGATGGGGGTGTGCGAGGTAATGAGATCAGATAATGGGGCCCACTTTGTAAATTCAGTTTTCAAACAGATTAGTTTGTTGCTTGGTATAAAGCACAAGTTCTCGTCGGCATATCATCCTGAGGGGAATGGGATATGTGAACGGATCAACGGCTTGCTTAAGGGAAGGATAGCCAAGTTGAAGCTCACATTAAAGAAGGGATGGCAGCACTGTCTACCATTGGCATTGTATGCACTTCGGAACCAACCAGGCTCCGACCATCATCTCATGCCGCACGAGATAGTTACAGGCAGAATGATGTGGACCCCTCTTACTCCCCAAGATAGAGCTAGTTGTGATGCCCAGCTGACTAGAGAGGTCCTGGGAACACAGATGCAAAAGTACCTAGACTGTATGACATCCAGTGCCTCTGTCATTACAGGCCAGTTGCAATGATGGTGAAAGGGGGATGGCGCAGCACGAAACGCAACAGGTAGTGCTGAAGCAGATACGGAGCAAAGTGTACATGCGCCCCTCATCTTCCCTGGTGACAGCGTGTTAGTGAAGAACTTTACCAGGAAAAGGTGGGACGAACCAAGATTTAATGGCCCATTCATCGTAGAAGACTGCACCCCATCCGCCGTCAAGCTCCAGGGCAGAAGAGCATGGATCTTCCTAAATGACATTAAACCCTACATAGGCTAGAGCCTTCCAGCTACATCTAACTGCAAAGAATCTACAGACAACGGGGAAGACCCTCAGCACGTGCAGACAAGATCCATGGTGAGGAAGGAGGACGCATGAGCAGCAAAACAAACGGCAACAGAATCCAGTAAAATTGTGGCTTTCAAAACAAGACATTTCCTCAAACCAAGTGAAGGATGATAAAAGGACAATAGTATGGACATTCGGTGCAGTCAAGGTTATAGAGTAAAGGAAGAGAATCACGCATCCAAAGCTGCAGTAACGCTACTCACATGAACATAAATCCACACAAATCATTGAAAAGGCCCTAAGACTCTGAAAAGAAAAAAAAAAGAGGGACATTTCTGAGAACCAAAACGACATCCTAAAGCAACCAATACCAAGACTTTGTTCATAGAACTTATGGTATCCTCCAGTAGAAACATCACAGAGGATGTGCATTCCTGTTTCTGGCTAGTATTAGAGACATATCCATCACTTGTATGGAGAGAAACCAGCATCACAGATTTCATTCAAAATCCAGCTAACAGGAAGATAATACGGCAACTACTGACTGTCCTCGCAGAGGCTTTTGCCGAAGTGCCAGAGTACTGGGAATAAGGACAAATGCTCCCACCTCAAGTGATCATCGATGAACTGACATACACCTTATTTTTCCGAATCATTGAGGAGTGCCCAGGACTTGTCGGGAGAACCACAGATACCTTATCCTTTATCGGAGATCCAAGAAACAACAAATTCCTGAACCAAGTGTGGTACAAATTGAACTACGTGGTCGCAATCCACACAGCAGGAAAGTGTAATAACTGTCCACGTCACAAAAAAGGCCTATGATCTAGACCAGAAAATCAGAACGAATGTCGTTGTCACCAGAAGACAGCATATATGCATACCATGTCTAGTGGGTACACCAAACAATGTTGACGTACCCGCATTTCTCAGAGACCCAGCAAAGAATGCACATTTGAAAAGGCTCCTGAGAGCCATCATAGCACAACTGAGAAGTAATTGTGGACATCCACTGCTGAGAATAGCCTTAGAAGGAGAAGATCCACAATAAGACTTTCTGCCGAGGACAGATCGAGTAGAGCAGAAACGGAGATTACAACATCTTGTCCCTAGATTTTGTTATATTTTTTTTCTATATTTTATTATCCTTTTGTCATCTGTCCACTGTGGAGCAGGTCAAGGAGAAAGACACTGTTCTTCAACTTGTCGCTGAGAGACGAGCGAAAGAAGCGGACGCAAGAACTTCACGGCCTTATTTTCTTTTCCCTTCATTTTTCTCATTTTTTCCTATTTATTTCATGTTTTCACTTTTATTTTTATTTTTGGTTTCATATTTACAGCATTTTATTTTGGGTGATTTTTTTGCAGTTGCATCTTTTTATTCTTTCTCATCCAGCAAGTTTCAACATGTTCTCTAGACCAAAACAAATTTGAGGGGTTCACTGGGACCTCACCTACTCTAGAAATGCATAATTAATGTGATGTGCCGAAATTGCTAGCCTAACCTTTTTCCCACAGCCTAGCAAACAAAACCGTGCTGCATACCCAGAGACTATCATCATCACACGCAAGAGGGGGGACGCTCGAAAAACACTCGACACTTTAGTAATAATAAATGTTTGAACTGTGAGATCAGAGCAAGCAAAGAATAAATAATTGACTATGGACTCAATCGAAATGGGGGCCCAGAACAGTAAACTAGTTTTACCCGCAGCAAAAGGGTGCCCCCAGACCTCTGGAAGAAAATGCTGCAAACAATTGTTCCGAACTATAATGTGCATATGTACAATGATCATTATTGTTTTTCTGCTATTACCTATCAGACTGCTTTCTTTATTGGTGCACGAAGTGTCCCCCTATCAGGACACCCACTGGATAACGAACGTCAGGGGCCTACGAAAGCACCCAGGCCCTATATAGTGATTCCAGTTCCAAGAAAAACTAAATATGAAGCAAATGATTTAAAATTAAATGTAATTAGCAGTGATACGTATATACATGAGGTAATGAATGGGGAAAAAAGCTGGAGACAGGGTCATCACGGAATGAATGATAATGTAGCACTGACCACAGCACGCACCCATAAATAATAAAAAAAAATGGCACTTATATATCGCTACGAACCCTCAGATATCTGAGCGCTGCTTATTATTACCCACGGTGTGTGGTGCTCATTTATCGACCTCGGAAGGATGAAAGGCTGAGTTTGGCCCCGCCGGGATTCGAACCTGCGTTAGCAGACTCTGCACCGATGTCAAAGCGAGCGCTCTACTCGCTGTGCCACTTGACCGGCTGCCATACAGAGAATGCACACAAACAAGGGCAAGTATCAATGGCTGCAAGGCCCCCAACGAAGGCAGCAGAGAAGAAGAGACTGCCTGCCGAACATTCAATTCCAGAGAATATTGGAAGTGACCAAGAAAAGCCAAGTGAAATACCAAAAACTGAGGGAATAGCAAAATCCCTCAAAAGAACAGAAGTGGCCACAAGAGAATTCACAGAGAAGACACAAATGCTATTAGACTACTTGTTCCCATTTATATTCAGAGCAAAGAAACTGCACGAGGAGCTGAAAGGCAAGGCTATAGAGACTATAACAGCAAGCACACCTGCTCAAAATCAGGGAACAAGCACCAGACCTACAACACAGCCACGCATCGAAGAGCTGGGGAGCCAATGGCGGTTAGGGGAAGTCTATGACAACATACAAGGAGGGAGGAAAGAAAAAACAAACCCCTCTCCTACCACAGTGATGCAGTCGAGGCAGCCAGCTCCACCGAGATACCTAGAGAGGAAGAGCAGCACAGACGCATTCAGAGACATGGTCATAGCAAACTACAGAAGAACGCTGAGAATCAAGAGAAGCCCATATGAACATAACAATGAACTTAACAACTACCTGGACAGCACAGCCCATCTCGGAAACAACATATGGTCACAACATATTAAGGAAGTAGGACGAAGGAAGTCAGAAGGAGAATGCTTCGTCTGTGTGCTCCTACCATACAGTATGGGAAAGTCTAAGATCTTTGTGGCTGTAGAAATCGATGCCCAGACTGTATGTCACACGTAGCAATGTGCAAGCCCAGAGGCCAGTTCATGGGCAGTGATCCCTCCCTGAAATGGGCAACTGAAGCAACGGATTCTGATGAGGATTATTATGCTCAAGACATAAAGACAAGAAACAGAGCTCACACCAAGAACCATGTGATCAGGTATGAGAACCCTGACATAAAAGAGGCAGGAATTAGATGGGAAGTGAATCAGAAGCTAAATGTCCGAGGTAAAACCCCAGACGAAGCCCGAAGTTGGAAGAACAGAGGTCAGATGCAGATTTGGGGGACAGTGCTTTCACAAGACGGATGGGAAAAAGGAGTGGTGATCTGCAGAGCCTGGATGGTCGCCGGATATTACGAACCTACCATCAACATAGTGCGGAACGGATGCAAGCCACTGTGGCCAAAACTTGCAAGATTACTCACATGGGTCGAAGACAGAGTGGGACCCCTGCAGATAGTACCACTAGAGAACCCAAAACTATGCTTCAGAAACAATGGTACGAGGAAGATGGGGGAGAATCTGAACTGTGGACGAGTCTTCGACACCCCAGGAATGGTAAATGGAACCGCAGTGATTATGGATCACTACTGGGCGTGTGGATCCAAGGCATACATAAGACTGCCGAGGAACTGGGGACGCAATTGCACAATAGTGAATGTCCATGTTCCTGCACTAGTAATCCCCAAGAATGACCTGAATTTGGACAGTTTCCCGAAAGCAGATGCTCATCTAAGGAGAAGGAGATCTGCGGGAACTAGTGTCCAGGATGAAAAGAGAAAATGACTTTTCTACCAAATCAGAAGAGGCATTTCATGCAATCCTGTACGAACACAGGCTGTTCAGCCTCACCTCTACAGTATTCACAACATTACTCGTGCTCCACATACAAATAGGTATGAATGCTAAATGGTGGCAGATAACCAGATGGGAGTTATTGCAGACCATTAATACCACCATAAAAGGATTCAACGCGATCGAAGAAGAGCTGAGAGCGATCAGACTGATGACCCTCCAAAACAGATATGTGCTTGACATGATCACTGCAATGGATGGAGGTGCTTGTGCAAAATTCGGAGAATCATGTTGCACATTTGTACTATCACACGACGAAGAAAACAGAACCCTAACAGAGGCCATAAGCATGTTGACAAGCCTGAAAAACCAGATGATTGATGAAAGTGATGAAGTGGACGATAACAGCTGGTTTGGAGACCTATTCTCGTGGGTTCCACAATGGATGGCAGATATATTCAAGTTTCTGGGAGCTCTCCTAGCAACGGTATTGCTAGGATTCTGCGTAATCAAGATAATAATTACACAGTGCCAGAAAACTGCGAAGAAAGCCATAGGGATGAAAATAATGGTTGATGTTGAGCCAAGATGGAGGCCTAGAGACCTAACTGACAAAGAAATAAGAGACTTCGTGAAGGCCAGCAAGTTTGCGCCAGAAGGAACAAAATTCACATATCCTAAAAAGCGAAGAAGGTATGAAGGACAATGGATCTATTGCAGTCCAAATGGACAATGCCAGCTAATGACCTGAAACAAAGATGAACATGTGAAAACATCAGGGAGTTTGAAAGGCTTGATAAAAATATGGACTCCAAAGACACACATGTTCATGCCATCATGTGCCAACCCTGAAGACGATGAACAAAACACAGAAGAATCAAAAGAAATACAAATGAAGAATGAAGCAGAAGTGGTCGATGAACTGACCAGAGGGGGGAGTGTAAAGGAGGTCCCAGACGTGACCTGCACCCCTGCCCCTCCTTTGGAGGTGCCAGGAAGGTACTCGCCAAGGTACGTGACATATGAAGAGCAAA